>NC_050070.1:133082230-134332230 GCF_009764565.3 Dermochelys coriacea
CACTGACAGAGGCAAATATTTCCCAAATGTTTACAGTACATTCTCAGATTTCTGCTCAGAGTGGGTCCCAAACTTCAAAGCTGCACGCTCAGAGAAGTGTTAAGTGGTCCACCCATCTCAATGAGATGTCCTCTCCTGAAAGAGAATACCTCATGGAGATGACTACAACCTGAAACATCAGCTCTGGGACATCAGCCTGAATACAGCCTGAAACATCAACTTTGTTCCATTCACAGCCCTGTGTGTTCCTTCCCACCCTGCCCAGTGCTGGAAAGTTTTTGATATGTGTCAAGCATACCTATTCTCAGCTCCTTACCCCTTAGCATCCCTCCCCCTCACATAAGCTCCACAGCCCCTCTCACGTCTCCTATAACTAGGGCTCTACCAAATTCTTGGCTGTGAAAAATGCATCACAGACCATGAAATCTGGTCTCCCTCTGTGAAAACTGGTCTTTTATGTTCTTTTACCCTATCCTATACAGATTTAATGGGGTGGGGAGGCCAGCGTTTCTCAAACTGAGATTCCTGACCCAAAAGGGATTTTCAGGGGGGGTTGCAAGGTTATTTTAGGGGGGGTACCGTACCATGCCACCCTTACTTCTGCACTGCTGTCTTCAGAGCTGGGTGGCCGGAGAGGGGTGGCTGCTGACTGAGGGCCCAGCTCTAAAGGCAGCAGCGCAGAAGTAAGGGTGGCAATACTATACCATGCCATCCTTATTTCTGTGCTACTGCTGGCAGCAGCTCTGCCTTCAGAGCTGGGCTCCCGGCGAGTAGCTGCTGCTCTTCGGCTGCCGAGCTCTAGAGGCAGCGCTGCCACCAGCAGCAGCTCAGAAATAAGGGTAGCACTACTGCAACCACCCCTTACAATATCATTGTGACGCTCCACAACTCCTTTTTGGGTCAGGACTCCTACAATTACAACACCATGAAATTTCAGATATAAATATCTGAAATCATGAGATTATGATTTTTAAAATTCTATGACTGTGAAATTGACCAGCATGGACTGTGAATTTGGCAGGGCCCTACCTATAGCCCATCCCCATTTATCCCCCAATCTCAAAGCAGTGCCAAGTCCCTCTCACCTCATTCCCCATCCTCTCTTCACCTCCTAATAGTCCCCTCCCCTGCCAGGAAGCACTCACATGTCTATTTTTAAACAAAAATATAATAATAGAATCATGAGGTTAGAAGGGACCACAAGGGTCATCTAGTCTAGAAATTGCATTTCTACTCCTCCACCCAATAAAATAACAAAAAACTGACAGGTTTTAGCAAAATGCTATTTAACCCTGTGTGGGACTCAAATTGACATTGGTGTTCAAAGACCTACTGTGTCTCTCCTTGAGCTAACCAGCAAATGTGAAACTTTAAAAACTAACAAATAACACAGGTTTCAGAGTAGCAGCCGTGTTAGTCTGTATTCGCAAAAAGAAAAGGAGTACTTGTGGCACCTTAGAGACTAACAAATTTATTAGAGCATAAGCTTTCGTGAGCTACAGCTCACTTCATCGGATGCATCCGATGAAGTGAGCTGTAGCTCACGAAAGCTTATGCTCTAATAAATTTGTTAGTCTCTAAGGTGCCACAAGTACTCCTTTTCTTTTAACAAATAACAATATGTTAATTCCTCAGTCCATGCGTGATCAATGTAATCTACGACAGTGGTTCTCAACCAGGGGTCTGGGGCAAGCAGGTTTCAGGGGGGCTGCCATTAGACTTGCTGAGGCCCAGGGCAGAAAGCCAAAGCCCCACCACATGGCACTGAAGCCCAGGGCTCCGAGGCCTGCCACCTGGGGCTGAAGCTGAAGCCTGAGCAACTTAGCTTCACAGGGCCCTCTGTTGCGTGGGGCCCCAGGCAATTGCTCAGTTTGCTACCCCCTAACAAAAGTCCTGGCTTTTATACACAGAAAAAACAGTTGTTGTGGCACAGGTGGGCCATGGAGTTTTATAGCATGTTGGGGGGTCTCGGAAAGAAAAACGTTGAGAACCCCTGATCATGAAAGGCTCTTGAGTTTATTCTAATGCTTATCTAGAGAAGCAAACTCTTGTCTTTTTGAAAGAGCATTTTAATTTGATTTCCCCCAAAGCGCTGGTGTGTGCAAGGCACCCTGTTGGGGTAACCCTTGCTTTATGGAAACTCTAGTGTGATTATTTGAGCCCTGGTTTGATCTCTGTTACCAAATAGGTTGCCAAAATCTATCAACTTTAAGAAAAGCTGTTGGGGGGTAGGATGGGGGCTGTATCTTGGGAACTACTTGGTCAGATAGCTCCAAATTTGGATCATTAACAGAACCATGCAGCCCCGAGACATACCAAATGCCATGGCAATACGAGTAGCCATGTAGATTTAAGAGCAATTATAAGAGTTAAGCTTTAAATAAAAAGGTAAGTAAATAAATATAACATAAAAAAATAAAAAGTTTTAACCTTAACTATAGGAGAGTGAATCTGGATTTTTAATACTTTGGGACTGCTCTGAGAGCTGGAAGGTGTGGTTTATAGCTGTAATTAGGGTTGGGTGGTTTCTGAATCCAACATGTTTAGTCCTCATCAGAACGAACTAACTATTGTCCCAGAGACAAGATGTAGTCATTGATGATAAAAGAAATAGGTTTTCATTTCAATATACTGTATAAACAAAAAACACATCAGGCAGCAATTTACATTCTCTTCATCTACCCACTCTGCAGTGAAAGATGATAGCATTATGTTTTCAAGAGGATTTCACTTTTATTTTTTCTTTCGGTGCGCTCTCATTTTCTCCAGGGCACTGGTGGTTTTTTCAACTGGTTTTTGTCTCTAATGCCACTGTGCTTCTTAGAAACTCTCTTTAAAAACAGATTTTTTAAAAGGGTTTCGCTGAGCAGTTTCATCCCCCTGAGCGCAGGGCATGGTGTGATTTAAATATTTTTTTTTGAAAATTTGTCAAGACTAGAGACCAACCATACCCGGCCCTTGTATGGGTGAGAGGTGGGAGGGAGGGGTGTGGTAGTCACAAAGATCATTCCCCCTCCTATAAAAAGCCAGGCAGACACCTGGCCCTTGCACATGAGGTTGTGTGTCTGTGGTGGAGGGGAAGGCTGGTGAGGAGGCAGGCCTGTAGTCCTGCTTTCCAGCCCCACTCTGCACCAGCCGTGGACAGGGGGCAACAACACTGGACCAGCCTTTAGGAACATTGTGGGCGGGGATGGGGTGTTACGTCTCTGATTGGAGCTGCCACAGTGTGGAGTGGCTCTGCCCTGCCTCCCAGGTCAGCCTGTGTATTAATTACATTGTGGCTCTCGGTCAGTGCCTAGACCTGGAACAGGGAGGGTGTAGAGTATATAGGGCAGGCGCCGATCCATCCCCAGCCCTCCCTTGCTGCCTGTTCCTTCCTCCGCGCCTCTAGAAGGTTCTGCTGCTGCCGCTGCACTTTCCACCCCCGTCCAACTGCCCAGCTCCAACTGTCATTCCCAACCTCCATGGAACCTTCTGGCCCCAACGTTCTGTTCTTCCTCCCAGAACATTCTGGGCCAGCTTGTGCCCAGCCCCTCATGGGCATGAGGTGCTGGGGGGGGGTGAGGCTGGTATCATGAATGTAGCACAACACAAGCTTCTATGCACAGAGTCCCTTCAATGTACGCATCCAAGGGAAACTGTCCAGGCCAGCGTTACCAACAAATGGGAGATCCGACCAGACTCTTACCCTGGTTCAGAATACTGAAAGCTAAACCTAGTCAATTTGACGTAGCCTAATCTTGTGTTTAATACTTTGTTATGTAAATATTCTGCTCTGGGGTTCAATTCCCTGCTCTGCCACAGACTTCCTGCATGACTTTGGGTAAGTCCCTTATGGCTTGTCTATACAAACATTTAGTTCACAGCAAGCTGGTGTGTAAATCTACCCCCCATTAGCCCTGCACTATTAGCCAGGATGGACACGGATGGTGTTCCAAGCCTCTGTTTGCCAGAAGCTGGGAATGGGCGACACAATGGATCACTTGATGGTTACCTGTTCTGTTCATTTCCTCTGGGGCACCTGGCATTGGCCACTGTCGGAAGACAGGATACTGGGCTAGATAGACCTTTGGTCTGACCCAGTATGGCCGTGCTTATGTTCTGCTGCACACTAAGGCCATATCTGCATTGTTTATTAGTGTTTTATTGATATGTCAGTCAGTGTTTGGTTGAGGCAGGTCATGTTGGAATATAAGCCTGCAACTTTGAAGTTTGAAATCCACCTGGGTTGAAATCTGAGCATGAACTGTAAACATCTGAGAAAAATCTGCCTCTGTCAGTGTTTGCTTATTAGTCTTTGGTTGACGCATCAGTGTTTGGTTGACGCAAGTCACGGTGGCACAAAGCCAACGCAGTTAGTATATCACTTGTGCACGTACAGACTTGGCTCCTTGCATCGACACTTCATGTACTCACCAGGAGTTGTTTTGATGCACAGTGTGGCAGTGGCAGATTTAGAGTTAGTGGGGTCCTGTGTGCAGCTTCATTTTCAGGGCCCCCCCCCTTGGGACCCAGCCAAGAAAAAGAACATTCTCTCTTATCGCTCCCCATTTTTCATTCTTTTTTCTTCATGCTCCTCCTATATAAGTAATGGGAAGTAAATGAAAATAAAGTGGGGTACCTTGATTGGGGCAGGGGGTTGGGGTGCAGGAGGGGGTGTGGAGGTAGGGCTCTGAGAGGGAGTTTGGGTGCTGGGTGTGGGTTCTGGGCAGGGGCAGGGGGATGGGGTACGGGAGGAGGTCAGGTGGTGGTGCTTTGGCATGACTCCCAAAGCAACCGGCACACCCCCTCCCCTCTCTGGCAGTGGCTCCTAGGCAGGGAGGGCCAGGGGGGTCTCCACACCCCGCTGCCTGCAGGTGCCAGTCCCATAGTTCCTGGCCAATGGGAGCTGCAGAATCTGCACTCGGGGCGAGGGCAGTGCATGGAGACACGCCATGGTGGCATGCTAGCCACTTCCAGGAGCAGCGCGGAGGGAGGGAGGCAGACGGTGTGGGCAGGAGCAACCTTAGCCTTGTTGCTGGCACATTTCTGCACGCCCCTTGAGGGGAGAGGGGCAGCGGGTCTCTGTGGGCTGCTCGAGGTGGGGGCAGAATGTGGAGCCACCTCCTGCCCCATCAGGGGCATGCAGAGACATGCCAGCAGCTAGCCGCTTCTGGGACGGGTGTGGGGCCACTGGCCTGGCATGCAGGGAACCTGTCTGCCTGAGCCCTGCTGCACTGCAGGCCGGGACTCGGGGGCAGGTTGTCAGATGAGATTTGTCCTGCATTTTGGGGGGGCCCCTGTCATTGGGAGCCCCGTGCACGTATTATTTCATGGTACATCCGCTCCTGCAGTGTGGTGCATCATGGGGAGGTATCCCAGTGTGAAACCCACCACCATCCCGGGCACTGCCTTTTAGGAATTTTTGGCAATGTATAATGGGGTGGAAACGAGTCATGCAGGGGTCACTGGGAACAAGGGGTCAACTTCCCAGCACAAAACTTTCTCCATCCTGAAATGTCATCTATATCCCATAATTTTCATGCCTTTTTTAAAAATCCCACAAATCTGTGCAGCCCTTCTTGCTGTCCACCATCTGTGACAGAAGCATGGAGCCTGCATAGCTCTGCACTGTTGTCATAAGCATTACAAGTAATCCTATGGCATTCGCAGAGCTGTAAGAACTAAATCAGCAGGAAACATGACAATTTCTTGGAGGACACATTGCTGTGGGACATAATGAGAACCAATTCAAGGTTGTTGTTGGTATTCACGGAACTGATGCAGATGATGGAGCATTGTTTCTGAGCCTGAGAAACAAGCAGAGCCGTCCCGTCCATAGGGCAGACTGGCAACTGCCCGGGGCCCCATGCTTCAGGGGGATGTGGGGTCCATGGTGGCCTGGGGGTTTAGCAGGGGGCCTGGCACTGGTAGCAGCAAGTGACCTGGCCCCAGTCCGCTCCGCTCTGCCCCACCCCGCTGGCTCCCGGTGTTGCTCACGGGAGGAGGCGTAAGCCAGAAAGAGGCAGGGTGGGAGCTTAGGGGAAGCAGTGGAGTGGGAGGCGGGGGCGGAGCAGGGTCAGGATGAGGCAGGGCAGGGTGGCAGCTTGGGGGAAGGGGTGGAGTGGGGATGGGGTCAGAACATGGGCGGGAAAAGGCAGGGTGAGGGCTTGGGGGGAAGGGGTGGAGTGGGGCAGGGCCTGGGGTGCAAGGGGGGGTTATCCCAGCACTTGCAATGCTGGATTGCTACCAATTAGTGGGAAATCATTTTGGAGTTGGAAAATCCACTGTGGGGGCTGTTGCCATGCAAGTGCACAGAGCCAATAATAGTCTACTGCTACACAGGAAATGTGGACTCTTGGAAATGTGCAGCACATAGTGGATGGATTTTCAGCAATGGGGTTCCTGAACTGTGGTGGAGCAACAGATGACTCACACAACCCTATTTTTAGCACCTGCTCACCTTGCCACAGAGTACATCAACAGAACGGGCTGCTTTTCTATGGTTATGCAAGCGTTGGTGGATCACTGGGGATGCTTCACTGACATCAGTGTTAGCTGGTCAGGGAAGATGCATGATGCTTGCAGCTTAAAGAACACAGGACTGTTCAGAATGCCACAAGCAGGGACTTTCTTTCATAACCAGCATATTGCCAGTGGTGATGTTGAAATCCCAATAATGATCCTGGGGGACCCAGCCTATCCTTTGCTTCTCTGGCTCATGGAGCCATACACCAACATCAAGGAAAGATTCAGCTACTGGCTCAGCAGATGTAGAATGAGTTGAATGCACTTTTGGTAGATTGAATGGATGCTGGCATAGTTTATTCACAAGATTGGATCTCAGGGAAAAAATATCCCAATGGTTATAGCTGCTTGCTGTGTCTTGTATAATACCCAGGAGCAAATGGGGGGAAAGTTGCTGCCAGGGTGAAGGGCAGAGGTGCATGACTTTGAATGGCCAGACACAAGAGCTATTAGAAGAGCTCAGTGTGGAGCTATACAGCTCAGGGAGACTTTGAAAGAGCATTTTAACAGGGAGCCACAGTAATGTGTTGTGGTATACTGTGTTCTATATGGGTGGCCCTGCTGTTTTGAGGCTGGTTAGGAATTGTGTGGTGCTTGGTGCACATCTACGAATATAACACTATCAGTGCACCTATTGATTTTGCGATGCTTGCTGGACATTTATGATTGATACACTGTTTGTCACTGATCTTATGGGTTGTATCACATTGTACAGTAACAAGTAAGTGGTGCTTTCAGAATTGCTAGGCACTCTGCGGCATATGATGCGAACTAATAAATATGAATTATTTTCCAAATACTAGAATTTCATTCATTAACAAAATCAGTGCAAAGAAAAATCTATACAATTTAAAAGTAAAGATACTAAAAACTTAGTAAATTAATGGAATAGAACTTAACCGGGGGAAGAACATTCATGTCCATTTTACCTACGTAGACAGCAACCGTGGCTTTCATAGTATATGTGAAGCTGATTGTCCTTTATGACCCTCGGGGTGGAGTGGTAGGGTTAGGGATGTGTATGCTGCCAGAGAAGCCTCATGATGTCCTGGGGCATCTCTATCTCCTTTTCCTGCTGGGACTCCTAGGCTTTTCTCCTGTCCTCTTTTCTTCTATAGGACGTCTGCTATGTTCACCCTCCAGGTTCTTTGCTCACAGTCTGATGCAGCCCTCACTTGCAGGATCTCACTGAACATTTCCTCTCAGGTTCTCTTCTTTCTCCTACTTAACTGATTTAGACATTCTATGGATGTGGAGATGGACCCCCTCAAGGCCATGACAGTAGCAGCTACAAATAAAACACACTGAGGTATCCTTGTCAGTATAGTCACAATGGAAAGGTTCAGAACTCCCTTCCCTTGTTCCCCTACAGATTTAAGACATGTTTATTGACCCTTCTGTGTCACAATGCTTGTGCATGGTGCCACTCACAGCACCAACCAATCACAGGTGTCAACTCCATGGTGCTCAAGCCCTGGAGCACCCACAGAAAAAAATTAGTGGGTGCTGAGCACCCACCAGCAGCCAGCTCCTCCCTCCCATCCAGCACCTCCCGTCTGCTGGTGGCCTCACTGATCAACTCCTCCTCCTCCCTCCCAGCATCTCCCACCTGCTGTGATCAGCTGTTCCATAGTGTGCTGGAGGAGGGAGGGAGAGGCGTGAGGATGTGGCGTGCTCGAGGGAGGGGGCAGAACTGGGTAGGAAGAGGCAGGGCAGGGGCTTGGGAAAAGGGGTGGGGTGGGGGCAGGGCCTGGGGCAGAGTGGGGGTTTGAGCACCTGGGGCCCAGAGGAAGCTGGCGTCTGTCCCAGCCATGGTGAGTATGGCCCATCAGGGTGAGGGAAATGAGGAGAGAATTGCTCGGTTGCAACTATGGGCATAGGGTCATGACACTGAATACTTGCACTATTTTCCACGGGGGGAGGGGGGAGAGTGATTTTAGCTGATATCTCACTCCTGATGATAACTAAGGCACAGAGCACTGCTGTTGCTGGCTTCCCAAAGCCACCCAGGCCTGTATGCAGCTAGGCTGTGTGCTTCAATAGTCCCTACTGAAGTTATCACTGATTGGCATGGAAAAGTATCCTACTGTGGAGGAAGAAATGAGGCTGTCATCCTTAGAAACCTTCTGGAGGGGATTGCAGAGTACTTCCATGAAAGTTTCATCAAGATCTATCAGGAAGATTCAAAGGACATCCCAGTGTCCATAAACAAACTTCTCTGCATGGCCCATCCTGCCTAATGGTACAGTGGAATGAAAAGCAGATAACAACACTACCTCTCTCTGTTGTACCTCTACCTCTTCTAGTACAAGTAAATGAATGAAAAGTCAACATCTGTGTTCTGTTAAGTTGGGAGTGCCCTCAGGACATCATTGTAATGGGAAATACAATTCACACTTCCCTGAGTTTCTTCCCCTGCATTAGGCTCACCTGTGCTTGAATGCTGGGACTCACGGAACTGCAGAGGAGTCTCAAACAGATCCCGGCTTGCAGCATAGCTGGACCCCCTGGTCCTAACTGTTCCTTGTCCTAACTGTTCGTGCCTGGGCCTAGGACTTGGGCTCCTCAGAGGTATCCACAGTTTTCTGGGGGTGGTGGTAGGGTCTCCGTCAAGTATGGTATGCAGCTTTTTGTAAAAGCGGCAGGTCTGCGACTTGGCACTAGATTGACTGTTGGCTTCCCTGGCCTTCTAGTGTGCCTGACACAGTTCCTTGGCTTTCACATGGCACTGCTGCTGATTCCCGTCTTACTCCTTCTCCTGAATCCCAGTGCAATCTGCCTGTAGATATCCATGTTTCTACCGCTGGTCCACAGCTGTACTTGCATAGCTTCTTCTCCCCGCAAGTCCAAGAGATCCAATATCTCCTGCCTATTCCAAGACGGAGCATGTCTGGACTGTGTAGCTAATATGGTTAGCTGGGCAGTTGTACATTACAATGGAGAGCTGCTAGGTGTGCATGCCAAGCTGGACAATCAAGAAAAGGCATTTCAAAAATGTGGGCTTTTTAAAGGGGGGGAATTGGCTTCCGGTATACGTGATCCCTGAGAAGTGGAATTCACAATTGTGACCAGGGCAGTCAGGATCAGGCATTGTGGGACAGCTGCTGGAAGACTGTTAGGGTTGACAAAAGTAATGCAATGTCTACACTTGTGCTGCATCAAACTCAGGATGTCGACCATGTCTCAACACTGTTCAGGTGATTTTACTACATTACAGTAATGGAGCACTTATATCTGTGGGAGACAAATTTAAGTGTAGACACATGCAGAACTAGGTCGACGCAAGGCAGCCCATGTCAACCTAACTTTGTAGTGTAGACCAGGCATAAGAGTGTGCAGCAGCTGGGTCCACAAGCACAAACAGTTCCCTAGTGTGCTTTGATCTACTCCCACATCAAAGGTCCAGCACCAGCTCCAAATTCCAAAGGTCCAAATTCCAGCTACTGTCCAATCTCCATGAGCTCAGTCCTCACCATGTTATCACATCCTGCAGTCTATGCAACCAACCTACAATTATGGGCTGGCTGACCCATGACCCAGGCAATGAACAATTTGTAGAATAGTCAAATGTACCCACTGTAAATTCAACCCTGTGCAACCAAGGCCCGCAAGTGCAAAGCTCTCCAGAAAGGTCAAGGGGAAACAGGGGACATACAGTTCCAGAACTTGTGAGACTGTAGTGGTTGCACAATACATAGTTTGGAAATTTTGAACTTTTGTTGCTTTTGTTGTTAGGTGGTTCATTCTGCACTTTTGTTGTTTGTTTTAATGGCTTTTGTCCCTTATTTGAAGCTGATCTGCCTATAAAGTTTGTTAGCTATTATTTAAATACGTTTCAAATCAAGTGTTTTGTTTGCAAACAAGAACAAGTCTCAAGGTTACATGAATAAATATTATTCACTTAATAAAAAATAAAACACTAGCACAGCACTATATAAGCTGTATATATGGAGCTTCATGAACAATTTTTATTAAATTTCATAAGCTGCATTGGCCTCTACATTTGTGGGATAATTTAAGTGTGAGAAAGCTGTAATATACTACACTATTTCAGTCCTTCTCATCCACAGCACCCAGTAAACCCCTCGTGCAGGCACACAAGGATACCTGTTTTCCATTGTGGGTGGGGATCCCACCCCAGTAAGGATAGGTGCACTTTCTGGTTTCATGTAACTTTCCTGTAATCCAGCAGTGTCTTGCATCTACTCCTAGTGAAATGGCTCTCCTTTCTCCTCACAAACATTGTGCAGTCTGACCACAATTGTCATGATCCCTTGGAGTTTGAGGATGATTGTCCTCCATAAAATGATAGCCAGTTATCACAGGTGACTAATGAGACCAATCCAGGATCCACAGATCTTGTCACAATTGGGGCAGACATTTCCCAATGGAGGGGGCGGATCTGGATTGTTGAGTCATAAGAACATAAGACAGCCCTACTGGGTCAGACCAAAGATCCATCTAGCCCAGTATCCTGACTTTCGACAGTTGCCAATGCTAGATGCTTCAGAGGGAATGAATGGAACAGGTAATCATCAAGTGATTCATAGATTCATAGATACTAAGGTCAGAAGGGACCATTTTGATCATCTAGTCCGACCTCCTGCACAGTGCAGGCCACAGAATCTCACCCACCCACTCCTATGAAAAACCTCACCCACGTCTGAGCTATTGAAGTCCTTAAATCATGGTTTAAAGACTTCAAGGAGCAGAGAAGCCTCCCTCAAGTCAACCATGCCCCATGCTACAGAGGAAGGCGAAAAACCTCCAGGACCTCTCCAATCTGCCCTGGAGGAAAATTCCTTCCCGACCCCAAATATGGCGATCAGCTAAACCCTGAGCATATGGGCAAGATTCACCAGCCACATACTGCAGAAAATTCTTTCCTGGGTAACTCAGATCCCATCCATCTAATATTCATCTCCTGTCACCCATTCCTAGCTTCTGGCAAACAGAGGCTAGGGACACCATCCCTGCCCATCCTCGCGAATAGCCATTGATGGACATTTCCTCCATGAACTTATCTAGTTCTTTTTTGAACCCTGTTATAGTAAGGCTGTGGCATACGTAGCATGCACAGCCAATTTGAGCACTTTCCAGTGGTCTTTGGGGCCCTCCATCTCGGTTTTGATATTCATAAATTTCTTGGTGAGGTGCTGCTGGAAAAGGTCATGTTTAATTGGGTTCTTAAGACTCTTGATGTTGATCTTCTGTCTGGCTGATTTCTTCTGAATTTGTCATTTTGGTGCAAGTTTGATGGAAGTGATGGAGCGGATAAGGCAATTCTGTCCAACAATCATCAGCGTCAGTCTTCGCTTTGGCAATATAAACGTCTTCATGATCACGAGCATGGACAATGATGTAGTCAATCAGATGCCATTCCTTAAATTGTGGGTATTCCCGATGTCTTGTACTTATTCTTTTGGTGGAACATAGTGTTCGTGATAATTAGGTCATGTTCCACACATTTGGTCAGGAGAAGAATTCTGTTGGAATTGGTCTGGCCCATTTCTTCCCTTCTGATCGTACGATTACAAAGTTCCAAGTCACATCCAACTCTTGTAAAATTGCCAAGGAGTATGAATTTATCCTCTTTGGGGATGGCAGAGAGAATTTGGTCAAGGTCAATAAAATCTTCTTTGGTTTCCTCATCAGCATCAAGGTTTTGGAACATATGCACTGATGAGTGTCTCATGCTGATTCTTGGCAAATTTAACTGGTAATTCACAGATTGGCTGATGATTTCATTTTTGAAGTGACACCAACACTGTCGATTTGTCGTTCATTGTCACCTGCTCCTTTCCAGAAAAAAGTGTCACTGCCACCTTGTTCCTTGAGCTGTGTCTTTCTCCAGCACATTGGGTCTCACTCAGTGTAACAACGTTAATGTCATGTCTCCTGAGTTCTCTGGTTGCAATCCACTGGGGTGGGGCTGAACACAATAATGAAGGCAGAACTGACAACATTGGAATCTAAATGGTTCTGAAGGCAGTTCCATTTGGATTTCAACCTGCCAAATGCACATTCCACTATCATCCTACGCTACTGAGTCTTTAACTGAACTTTCTTTTGCCAGGCCCTCTGAGATCAAGATATAGTTTAATCGGCTATGGCAGAAGGAGGTGTGCAGAGTCCCCTAAAATAACAATGGGGACAGAGAATCCATTTACAATAATGTAATTTGGAGGGAATAAGGTCCCTGCTTGTCCATGAAAGTAAAGTCCTGATCTCCAGAAAACCCTGGCATCATGTATCCTGCCAATACATCCAATGTTGGTGTCCACTCTATGGTCTACCAAGGCCTGTGTAATGATGGAGTAGTAGCCCTTGCTGTTTACCTACTCATTTTCTCTTCATGGAGGACAAATTATGGGCACGAGTCCCATTGATAGCCACAGCACTGTTTGGGAAGCCCATTCTCTCAAAGCTGGCAATTATTTCCATTACATAGTTTATGCTAACAACCTTTGGCTAAACAACCATCCTGATCACTTTGCATACCTCCACAACCACAACTCCCATAGTTGACTTGCCAACATCAAACTGGTTTGCCACAGACCAGAAGCAGCCTCAGGAAACCAGCTTCCAGAAATCCAGAAATAGCAGTGAAACTATAAGTAAGAGGTCTTCCAACGGTGCTGGATCTATGACCTGACTCTGGTAGTAGAGGGCATGCAGACAGCTGTATGTTTTGGCAGACTAATGGTACTTCTAATCAAGTGCTGCAGGATGCTCAAATAAATTTGTTAGTCTCTAAGGTGCCACAAGTACTCCTTTTCTTTTTGCGGATACAGACTAACATGGCTGTTACTCTGAAACCTGTCAGGATGGAGAGACAATTTCTCCAACAATACACCTGTGCTCTGTAGCACTCTTCCGGGACCACACTCAGTACTGCAGGGGTCCCTGCCTTAGTCTGCAAGTTTTGGGCTCCCTCCCTGAAGCAGGGTGGCCCAAGCCATAAGATCTGTCAGTATCTAAACAGTTAAATAACAAACTCAGAGTTTGGCTGATTGTGCCTTTAAATAAACAAAACCTCAAAGGCAATGAGTTGCAAGGCCAGAATTCTTTCAGGCATTACAGTGCTATGGCAGAGGCAATTATAACCTGATTGACCTAATGGTGTGCTCAAAAGCTGCTACTATCTTTGTGTACTGTTGAGTTGCACTTGGAAAAAATGGGCACCTTTGCAAACAAAATACATAATTTCTAATTGAACACCTAATCTCCCCTTTTTGCTGCGGTTTGTCTATACTAGGGACTTTTTCTAAAAAATTCTCACCATTGCTAGCACTGGTTCAGCTCCACAATGTCAGCAACATGGAGAACCCTTGTGCTGAAGGGTTGCTACAGGCATTTTGGATATTGTATTGCTTGAACCTGCTCTGAGCCAGTTTACATGACACTGTACTGAAAATGGCTAGGACACCCAAAATTCCTAACTGCCTTGCAACTCATGTAGTTGTTTGCATCTGTATTCATAGATACTAAGGTCAGAAGGGACCATTCTGATCATCTAGTCTGACCTCCTGCACAGCGCAGGCCACAGAATCTCACCCTCCCACTCCTACGAAAAACCTCACCCATGTCTGAGCTATTGAAGTCCTTAAATCATGGTTCAAAGACTTAAAGGAGCAGAGAAGCCTCCCTCAAGTCAACCATGCCCCATGCTACAGAGGAAGGCGAAAAACCTCCAGGGCCTCTCCAATCTGCCCTGGAGGAAAATTCCTTCCCGACCCCAAATATGGCAATCAGCTAAACCCTGAGCATATGGGCAAGATTCACCAGCCAGATACTACAGAAAATTCTTTCCTGGGTAACTCAGATCCCATCCATCTAATATCCCATCTCAGGGGATTTGGCCTATTTACCCTGAATATTTAAAGATCAATTACTTACCAAAATCCCATTATCCCATCATACCATCTCCTCCATAAACTTATCGAGTAGAATCTTAAAACCAGATAGATCTTTTGCCCCCACTGCTTCCCTTGGAAGGTTATTCCAAAACTTCACTCCTCTGATGGTTAAAAACCTTCGTCTGATTTCAAGTCTAAACTTCCTGGTGGCCAGTTTATACCCATTTGTTCTTGTGTCCACATTGGTGCTGAGCTTAAATAATTCCTCTCTCTCTCCTGTATTTATCCCTCTGATATATTTATAGAGAGCAATCATATCTCCCCTCAACCTTCTTTTAGTTAGGCTAAACAAGCCAAGCTCCTTAAGTCTCCTTTCATAAGACAAGTTTTCCATTCCTCGGATCATCCTAGTAGCCCTTCTCTGTACCTGCTCCAGTTTGAATTCATCCTTTTTAAACATGGGAGACCAGAACTGCACACAGTATTCTAGGTGAGGTCTCACCAGTGCCTTGTATAACGGTACTAAAACCTCCTTATCCCTACTGGAAATGCCTCTCCTGATACATCCCAAAACCGCATTAGCTTTTTTCACAGCCATATCACATTGGCAGCTCAGTCATCCTATGATCAACCAATACTCCAAGGTCCTTCTCCTCTTCCGTTACTTCTAATTGATGCGTCCCCAACTTATAACTAAAATTCTTGTTATTAATCCCTAAATACATAACCTTACACTTCTCACTATTAAATTTCATCCTATTACTATTACTCCAGTTTACAAAGTCATCCAGATCCTCCTGTATAATATCCCGATCCTTCTCCGAATTGGCAATACCTCCCAGCTTAGTATCATCTGCAAACTTTATTAGCACACTCCCACTTTTTGTGCCAAGGTCAGTAATAAAAAGATTAAATAAGATTGGTCCCAAAACCGATCCCTGAGGAACTCCACTGGTAACCTCCCTTCAACCTGACAAAAAGAAAAGGAGTACTTGTGGCACCTTAGAGACTAACAAATTTATTAGAGCATAAGCTTTCGTGAGCTACAGCTCACTTCATCGGATGAGAGGTTTTAGTTGGGGGCTGAACTCTCCAACGCATCATCAAGGATCTAAAACCTATCCTGAAGGACGACCCATCACTCTCACAGATCTTGGGAGACAGACCAGTCCTTGCTTACAGACAGCCCCCCAATCTGAAGCAAATACTCACCAGCAACAACACACCACACAACAGAACCACTAACCCAGGAACCTATCCTTGCAACAAAGCCCGTTGCCAACTCTGTCCACATATCTATTCAGGGGATACCATCATAGGGCCTAATCACATCAGCCACACTATCAGAGGCTTGTTCACCTGCGCATCTACCAATGTGATATATGCCATCATGTGCCAGCAATGCCCCTCTGCCATGTACATTGGCCAAACTGGACAGTCTCTACGTAAAAGAATGAATGGACACAAATCAGACGTCAAGAATTATAACATTCAAAAACCAGTTGGAGAACACTTCAATCTCTCTGGTCACTCGATCACAGACCTAAGAGTGGCTATACTTCAACAAAAAAGCTTCAAAAACAGACTCCAACGAGAGACTGCTGAATTGGAATTAATTTGCAAACTGGATACAATTAACTTAGGCTTGAATAGAGACTGGGAATGGATGAGTCATTACACAAAGTAAAACTATTTCCCCATGGTATTTCTCCCTCCCACCCCACCCCCCACTGTTCCTCTGATATTCTTGTTAACTGCTGGAATTAGCCTACCTTGCTTGTCACCATGAAAGGTTTTCCTCCTTTCCCCCCCCTGCTGCTGGTGATGGCTTATCTTAAGTGATCACTCTCCTTACAGTTTTCAGAGTAGCAGCCGTGTTAGTCTGTATTCTCAAAAAGAAAAGGAGTACTTGTGGCACCTTAGAGACTAACAAATTTTTTTTACCTTCAGTCCTTTCGGTATGATGTCCATCTGTTTGCATTTGGAGAGGAAGATGATGTCTGTCTGTATCTGTGCGAGTTTTTTCATGAAGTTGACAGATTTCCACTCTATACGGCTAAATTCAGTGCCTTGCATAATCACAGGTTTCAGAGTAGCAGCCGTGTTAGTCTGTATTCTCAAAAAGAAAAGGAGTACTTGTGGCACCTTAGAGACTAACAAATTTTAAATTTGTTAGTCTCTAAGGTGCCACAAGTACTCCTTTTCTTTTTGAGAATACAGACTAACACGGCTGCTACTCTGAAACCTGTGATTATGCAAGGCACTGAATTTAGCCGTATAGAATGGAAATCTGTCAACTTCATGAAAAAACTCGCACAGATACAGACAGACATCATCTTCCTCTCCAAATGCAAACAGATGGACATCATACCGAAAGGACTGAAGGTAAAAAAAATTTGTTAGTCTCTAAGGTGCCACAAGTACTCCTTTTCTTTTTGAGAATACAGACTAACACGGCTGCTACTCTGAAACCTGTGATTATGCAAGGCACTGAATTTAGCCGTATAGAGTGGAAATCTGTCAACTTCATGAAAAAACTCGCACAGATACAGACAGACATCATCTTCCTCTCCAAATGCAAACAGATGGACATCATACCGAAAGGACTGAAGGTAAAAAAAATTTGTTAGTCTCTAAGGTGCCACAAGTACTCCTTTTCTCCTTACAGTGTGTATGATAAACCCATTGTTTCATGTTCTCTGTGTGTGTGTATATAAATCTCTCCTCTGTTTTTTCCACCAAATGCATCCGATGAAGTGAGCTGTAGCTCACGAAAGCTTATGCTCTAATAAATTTGTTAGTCTCTAAGGTGCCACAAGTACTCCTTTTCTTTTTGCGAATACAGACTAACACGGCTGCTACTCTGAAACCTGTCACTTCAACCTGACAGTTCGCCTTTCAGTAGGACCCGTTGCAGTCTCCCCTTTAACCAATTCCTTATCCACCTTTTGATGTTCATATTGATCCCCATCTTCTCCAATTTAACTAATAATTCCCCATGTGGCACGGTATCAAATGCCTTACTGAAATCTAGGTAAATTAGATCCACTGCATTTCCTTTATCTAAAAAATCTGTTACCTTTTCAAAAAAGGAGATTAGGTTGGTTTGGCACGATCTACCTTTTGTAAAACCATGTTGTATTTTGTCCCATTTACCATTGACTTCAATGTCCTTAACTAATTTCTCCTTCAAAATTTTTTCCAGGACCTTGCATACTACAGATGTCAAACTAACTGGCCTGTAGTTACCCGGATCACTTTTTTCCCTTTCTTAAAAATAGGAACTATATTAGCAATTCTCCAATCATTCGGTACTACTCCTGAGTTTACAGATACATTAAAAATTCTTGCTAATGGGCTTGCAATTTCAGGTGCCAATTCCTTTAATATTCTTGGATGAAGATTATCTGGGCCCCCCAATTTAGTCCCATTAAGCTGTTTCAGTTTCGCTTCTACCTCAGATATGGTAATATCTACCTCTATATCCTCATTCCCATTTGTCATGCAACCATTATCCCTAAGTTCCTCTTCAGTCTTATTAAAGACTGAGGCAGAGTATTTGTTTAGATATTGGGCCATGCCTAGATTATCTTTAACCTCCACTCCATCCTCAGTGTTTAGCGGCCCCACTTCTTCTTTCTTAGTTTTCTTCTTATTTATATGGCTATAGAACCTTTTACTATTGGTTTTAATTCCCTTTGCAAGGTCCAACTCTACTCGACTTTTAGCCTGTTCACTTTATCCCTACATGTTCTGACCTCAATTAGGTAGCTTTCCTTGCTGATCCCTCCCATCTTCCACTCCCTGTATGCTTTCTGCTTCTTCTTAATCACCTCTCTAAGATGCTTGCTCATCCAGCTTGGCCTACAACTCCTTCCTATGAATTTTTTCCCCTTTCTTGGGATACAGGCACCATTCCTATTTGCTCTCACTCTGCATAGGAATAAATGACTACACATAGCACAAGGTTGGGGAGGTAATATCTTTTATTGGACCAACTTCTGTTGGTGTGAGAGACAAGCTTTCGAGCCACACGGAGCTCTTTTTCAGGTCTATGTAGCTAAAAAACTTGTCTCTCTCACCAGCAGAAGTTGGTTCAATAAAAGATATTACCTCATCTACCTCGTCTCTCTAATATCCTGGGACTGACATGATTACAACTACGCTACAGAGCACAATGCAGTGGAGGATCAAACCTTTTTCGTTACCCTACCATGATGGAATAGGGCTATTCAGGCAAATGTAGTCTATTGCTGCAAAATAGTGCAAGGCCTACCGTAGTCAGAACCCTGCTCCATGCACA
The DNA here is from genome assembly GCF_009764565.3 of Dermochelys coriacea. NCBI lineage: Eukaryota > Metazoa > Chordata > Testudines > Dermochelyidae > Dermochelys > Dermochelys coriacea. The sequence goes on from NC_050070.1 coordinate 133,100,900, forward strand.
CATTACCCACCAGCTAAGCTCCCTGTAAGTTGTGTGGCTGCGCAGGCTATCAAGGGCCGCAGAGGTGGGGAGAGGTGCCCCTCTCCTGTCCCAGTCCCGTCCCACTGGGGCTGCTGGGGAGAGGAGTCCCTCCCACAGCCTGGCCCACGCCCGCTGGAGCTGTCATGGCTGGGGAGAGGCGCCCCACCCCCAACCACGCCCAGCCCAGCCCTGCTGGAACTGCTGCAGCCCGGGAAAGGCGCCTCTCAACCGGCCCCGAGCTGCTGCAGCGAAAGAGCGTTGGGGAGAGTCCTCTCTCCCTGCCGCAGCCCCGGGGCAGCCTTCACTCCAAACCCCTCATCCCCAGTCCCACCCCAGAGCCTTCACCCCTAGCCAGAGCCCTCACTCCCTGCACCCAACCCTCTGCCCCAGCCCTGAGCCCCCTCCTGCAGCCTGAACCCCTTATCCCCAGCCCCACCACAGAGTCTGCACCCTCATGCAGAGCCCTTCCCCCCCATGTCCTAGCCCTGAGCCCCATCCCACCCCCCAATCCCCTCATCCCTGGCCCCACCCCAGAGCCCACACCCCCAGCCAGAGCCCTCACCTCCCCCCCCGCACCCCAGTCCTGAGCCCCCTCGCACACTCCAAACCCCTCAGCCCTACCCCCACCACACATCACCTCCATATTGGTGCACATAACAAAATTCATTCCGTACATAGACGTAAAAAATTAGAGGGAACACTGCCCACCGCTGTTAGAAATCTTCGCACCCCGTCATTACCTTCTCCTCAGAATTAGGGTTGGCAATTTTGGTTGGACATATTCCTGGAGGTTTCATCACATGACATAATCTTTAATTAAAAATGAATCTTTAATTCCTGGAGACTCCAGGACACTCCTGGAGAGTTGGCAACTGTACTCAGAACAAGTGTCTAGTTATGCATTTTGAAAATCCCATTACTCTCTTTACATTAATAAAGGGTGAAGCCAACAAAGGAGGAAGTAAAGCTGATCACCTTTATTCCACATGGGTAGATTACTTGTTCTTTTTCTATGGAACAACTGTGTTGGCTTTTTTTAAAGCAAAATCTGGCTAGGTACCAACTTCAGCTAAACCACTATATGACAGATATATCCAGCTGCACGCTGACTGCTAAATGATCCATCCATGGAACTGACCACATGTCATTGGCTTAGTTCTTTGGGATTAACTGTCCCTTCCATCAAGTTGGTTTAGACTAATGTTGCTGTTCATCATGTAATGCAAATCTTCCCAAGAAAGACACTCATGCTATTGATTACAAAGGATGTCCATTTCAACAGCCATTATATAACAAAGGTCAAACCTTGTGTGCAGCACATTTGCTGCATAAGCTTGTGAAATATCAGTATCATGAGAGAATTCTCAATTGTCACAGAATATTTCAATATGCAACCTTTATTCTAAGTGACGTTAAATATCTAGTTTAACAACATTAAGGGCTCATTTATACCACTTAAGAAGAGCTGAGCTAGGGAGTGTGAGGGCACGCACTGCCTGAATGTCCACCTGAGACATAATGTCTGAGAAATGCCCAGAGAGAGAGAGGACATGCCACCGGCGCATTGATTTGAAACATAATGGCTGAGAAGCAGTAGGTGTAGCTGTAGGGAAGGCAGATGCGCTGCCTTATATCAAAGGTCAGATCCTGGGCCATGCTATGCCCTCCTTGTGCTATTCCTGTGCTGGAATAAGCCACCAAGCTGCCTTAAATGAGCAGTTTAGGATTTCCCTGGTGTGGGGGAATCCCCAGCCAGCAAAGAACCTGGATAGACAGCCACACACCTTCTTTTGTTCTCCCCAGCATAGGGGCATATCTGTGGAAGGAGGAGATTTGACTGGAACATGCTACATTCAGGCCTGGTCTACACTAGGAAATTAGGTCAGTATAACTACACTGCTCAAGGGTGTGAAAAATCCATACCCCTGAGCAATGCAGTTAAACTTACCTAACCCCCGGTGTAGACACGGTAGGTCAATAGGAGAATTCTCCCATTGACCTAGGTACCACCACGCAGGGAGGTTGAGAACCTATGCTACCAGGAGAACCCCTCATGTTGGTGTAGGTAGTGTCTTCACTAAAGCATTAGAGTGGAGCACTGCAGTATTTTAAGTTCACAGACAATCCCCAATGTAGTAACGGTCCCTGGGGATATGTTGCAAACCAGCATAAGTGAGAGCAGCCCTGAAGCTGAGGATTGAGGCCAAAGTCTCTAGAAGCTCTATGAGGAGCACAGTAAGAGCCATCTTTGCTACACCTTTAGGAAGGTGTAGTCAGTACTCACTAGTGCAACAATTCTGCACTATAATTTGGCTGAGATCTCTGCCCCCTGAGCAGCTCTAGATCATGGAGCAATTGCAGGTGTCCTCTGACCAGAGCAGGGGTGGGCAAACTTTTTGGCCCGAGGGCCACATCGACGTTGCAAAACTATACAGAGGGCCAGATAGGGAAGACAAACAGCCTGGCCCTCACCCCCTATCTGCCCCTCCCACTTCCTGCCCCTGATTGCCCCCCTCAGAAGTCCCAACCCATCCAACCCCCCCATGCTCCTTGTCCCCTGATTGCCCCCTCCCAGAACCCCCACCCCTAACTGCCCCCCGGGACCTCACTCCCTATCCAACCCCACCGCTCCCTGTACCCTGACTGCCCCGACTCCTATCCACACCCCCGCCCCCTGACAAGCTCCCCGGGACTCCCACACTTATCCAACCGCCCCCTGCTCCCTGTCTCTTGACTGCCTCCGGGACCCCCTGCCCCTTATCCAACCCTCAACTCCCCGCCCCCTTACCATGCTGCTCAGAGCAGCAGAAGCTCGCAGCCCCACCGCCCGGCTGGAGCCAGCCATGCCACCCACGCTGCCTAGTAGGAGCAGCTGGCCAGAGCACTGGCGGCACAACATGCTGAGGCTTCAGGGGAAGGGGGACAGTAGGGGAGGGGCCGGGGGTAGTTTCCCCAGCCAGGAGCTCGGGCTAGGCAGAATGGGCCTGCAGGCCGGATGTGGCTCACGGTCTGTAGTTTGTCCACCTCTGGCCCAGAGGCTTACACCATGCTTAGTCATTTTCTAAACTGAATGTAGAGCAGAGTTATACAGCATTAAGGGACTATTGTATGGTCAGGATTTGGTCCTTTGGTTTCAAATGCTTCCTTCTAAATGCAAATTGGCTGTAGGGACATTTGGGAGTTTTTCCACTCTTTTTTCAAGAAAAAAGACAAATCAAAACTGAATTAAACCACAGAAGAATATTTAGTGCCCACAAAAGATCTCATGGGGCCTGACTCACCAATGCATTACCCCTATTTTACTGTGGTGCCACTCCATTCACATTGGTGAATGAGATCCATGGTCTATAAACTGCTTGTATGCCCAGGAGAATTATCAGTCACCCTATATATTTTATCCTGACTTCCAAAACAAAGTTAGCAGCTGAACCCAATGTATTATCATTATTAGTAGTAGTTATAATCTGTATTGTGGTAGTGTTTAGGAGCCCCAGTCATTGACCAAGGCCTCTCTATGCAAACACAGAATAAAAAGACAGTCCCTGCTCCAGAAGAATTTGTTCTAAATTTACCCCATCAGTAATGCTTTCTAGGTATACTGGGTCTGATTCTCTCCTGACTTGTAGCAGTGTAAATCAGGAATGACCCCAATGAAATCAGTGGAGCTACACTGGTATAAAATTAATGACCCACAGTGGTTCACCAGCCTGGGAAGCAGTCTAACAAGTGGCACTCTGGTTCACCAGCAGATATAAATCCAATCTGACAAGCCAGAGAAGGAATGTCATATTGGCAGTGCCAGCAGGAATCTGAAACACACTTCTTGAGCTGGAGAGAGTACTAAGCAGGGATGAGTCTCATATTCTCCCCATCATCACACGTGTAGCCAGTTTACATGTTTCAGCCATAAAAATATTAGTGTTGCTGAGGCCAGAGGTTAAGGTTTTGCATTATGGTGAGTCGAATGAATGTGTTGTTTAGCATGTATCTTTATCTATTGCAAATGGAGGGGTGTTCCTTGTGGGGTGTTTAGGTATGGTAAACAAGGTTTTCCTAACCTGTCAGTTCCCTGTATGGAGCACATCTGTAGCTGGCATGATGAGTTGGGCAGTTGCACACAACTATGGAGAGCAGCTAGGTGTGTTCATCAAGCTGGACAATCATTTAAAAAATATGTGTGCTTTTTAAAGCGGGGAATTGGCTTCCAGTGCATGTGACCCCTGGAAAGTGGTATTCACAATTGTGACCAGAGCGGTCAGTGTCGGGCACTGTGGGACAGCTACTGGAGGAATGGCAGGGTCGATATAGGTGATGCAATGTCTATACTCACACTGCGTCAACCACAGTAGGGTCGACCATGGCTCAACACCTTCGGGGAGGTGATGTTACTGTGTCAGTATAATGAGGCACCTACATCAGCAGAAGGCAAATCTGAGTGTAGACAAATGCACAATTAGGTTGATACAAGGTGACTTATGTTGCCCTTACTTTCCAGACCTTAATCTACACTACAAAGTTTTGTCAGCATAACTATGTCCTTTAGAAGTGTGAAAAAAATCACACCCCCAGCTGACATAGCTATGCTAGCAAAAACCCTGCTGTAGACACAATTACACTGTGAGAAGAATGGTTCTGTCAGCTTAGCTAAAGTTATTTGGTGAAGTGACGTAGCTATGCCGACAAAAATCCTGTCAGTTTACCCTATGTCTCCACGAGGGGGCTCTGGCAAAGGCGCTTTAGTGTAAACAAGGCCTGTGTTAACCACGTTTTTGAGCAGTTAATTTCCCTTGTTTCTTGAGGAAGAGGGGATAGTGAGGGGGCATGATTGGAGGGCACCTGTGGGAGTAGAATGATCTGCCACTTTAGCTACCAGCTCTGCCCTCCTCCTGGCCCCACCATGCCCCTGGTAGCATAGGCGTCGACTCCGTGGATGCTCCGGGGCTGGAGCACCCACCGGGAAAAATTAGTGGGTGCTCTGCACCCACTGGCAGCCAAGCTCCCCCACCCGCTGCCCCACCTCCTTCTCCTCTTCTTCCCCCGCCCCGAGTGTGCTGCGCCCCCACTCCTCCACCTACTCCCAGCGCTTTCCCCCGGCCGGTGCTGGAAGGCAGCGGGAGGAATGGGAACGTGGAGCTCAGAGGAGGAGGAGGGGAAGAGGCGGGGACTTTGGGGAAGGGGTTGGAATGGGTCTGGGGCAGGGGTGGGAAGAGGCAGGGCCGGGGCAGAGTGGGGGTTGAGCACCCAGGGGAAAGCAGGGAAGTCGGCACATATCCCTGGTAGGGCTGGAAGGGCCATGGGAAGACAGGAAGATGGTAACTGATAGGCTGTGAGGAGTACATCTACCAGCTGGAGGCAGCAAGGGGAATAGCAGGGAGTCACAGGTGTCCTATCCAGTTCAGGGAGCTACTGCCAAGGAAGGGGCTCTACACAGTCCTCTGCAGTACAGGAGTACTGTAGATGTATGGAATGGCCCATTCACCTCAGTGGGGTGTGCTCAGATGAATTAGGACACCCCAAAAAGATTAACAGTCTAACACAATAGCTCCAAGTGGTGTGAAATGACCCATTCATCTCAATTGGAGTTCCCTTCTACCTCAGTTTCAGTTGTGGAATACCATTGTCCAAGGTAATCTCACTATGCACGCTGGTTTTAGAGCAACTGGAATATTAAAATCTTCTTCTTATTGGGGCAGGGGGACAGTATCTGAGCAATGCCTGAACCAAATTACTCCAAACTTGCACCATTGCCCCGTTGTGGCATACCAATGTCCTAGATAATCTCATTATGCATGTGGATTTTAGAGTACTTTGAAAATTAAAAGACACTCATAATGCAGGGGGAGGACATGTATTGGGAACCTCTTGATCAAATGACCTAAATTTGCACCATACATTCTACCCCAGCCCCTGAATAGCTTTTGAATCATTGCTTCCCCAAAAGGGAAGTGGGTGGTGAAGATTATTCAGGATTGATCCTGAGAGACTAATATCAGAATCAGAGCCATAGTTTGAGCCCCAAGTGTGTGTGTGTGTGTATATATATATATATATATATATATATAAAAAGAGCTATCAGTGTTAAATTTGGATTCCACGTGATTTTTTTTTTTAGTGGGACTGTATCTCACTCAAATGATTTCAAAAATCTTGACTATTGTTTGTGTGTTTGAAATCTTGACTATTGTTTGTGTGTTTGTTTGTCTGGGTTTTTTTTGGGAAGGAAGATACATTTATGTGGCCTCTTTTTATATTAAAAATCCATGTTCTTCTAGCCTGAGGGATTTATGCTTTGTCTTTGTCTAGACTAGAGTTGTTGGTCCTGTTATAATTTGAGTTAATTGATCGTAAATGCTAATTATGTTGATAACTGAGGCTCTCCACCAATGTTTGTTCTGGAGCACAAAGTTTTGTGGTTTGCCTGAGGCTGAGCCCCCATGTCCTGATACAAACATTTGCAGAGTGTCTAGATTAGCATTTATAACCTTTTAACAAGCAATTGGCAATCAATTATAACAGGAGGACAAACACAAGTCTAGACAAAGCCTATGATAACAGGAGAACTAGTGAAATGATGACAGCACAAGAGTCAAGAGACAGAAAATTGAGCAATGGAGAGGGGAAAGGATTTTAAATCACGCTTTGAAAAATTCTGTTTTGTCTGATTTTGTTAATCTCAATTTAACATCAGTGCCAAATGAATATTTTGGATAAAGGATGCATGGGTGCAATTACTAGGAGGGATGAGAGAGACAAATTTGCCTCCAGATTTTTACTATCCTAGAGATGTCAATGTAGATGCAGGGTTAATGTTGTATTCTCATTCCCGATTCCATTGTAGCATTTTTTAATGTAAACTGAAGGGTTATCTTTGTTAGACAGCCAGCAACACCCAGCCATCCACGAGCCAAACACTAGTTGCTTAGGCCTAGGAAGAAACTTCCCATATGCGTAGGTTATTTATAACTGATCACTTGCCAAAACTATCTTGAAAGTGTAAGTGTAAGCCAATAATGAGGATTGAAAAGAATGAATTGGGTCTACTTCTGTAGCAGGAGATTGTAGGAAACCTAAAGGTTCTCCCTCTTTGAGGCTATGTCTACACTACAGTTTATGCCAGCATTATTTATGTTGCTCAGGGGTTTGAATAAACCACCCCATCCGAGCGACATAAATTACGCCAGCATAAGTGCTCAGGTGCACAGCACTATGTCAGTGAGTTCTCTCCCCTCTCATCAGCATAGAACATCTTCACCACACGCGCTGCAGCAGTATCGGTGTACACACACACAGTTTGGCTATAAGTCAGCTAAGTCTACGGTATATAGCAAAAATCGTCTTGCTAACTCTCCCCAGAAGCTATTTGTACAGTATTGTAACAATGGAGGGTGGGAATTCATGGCTTCCAAGGAAAGTCCCTGCTTCAACTGACTGAAAAAGTTTTGTAATTTTCAAAAACTGTTCCAGTTAAAGAGGAGAAAGGCAAATCCCCCCACCTCCCCCCAGAAACCAAACCTCTGGTTGCAACTTCCAACATGCTCTGGCCATCACAGTTGTCTGAAAAACATAACAGGTTGTTGTTATAACAACCAGAGACCAGATGACTGACCTCCCATTTCCTTTTGTCAACCAGCTGTAAGGCTTCTAGGTCAAGCAACAGCCTTGAACTGCACATTGACCACAATTTACATGATTCCCTTGTGACAGCGTCATATACTTTTTGCCATTTCACTTTACTCAATTATTTGTTTAAACATCCGAAGTTACACTGCCTGATGTGAAACATTTCAGTAGCATGATAGATAACCTTATGCTTACGCTCTCCATCTCCGAGGCAACATCACATCATCACTCTCTGTGCGTACAGTGCAGTGAGATAAAAAGAAAAAAAAAGATAGGTAGCTAGATTTGAAATTTAGTCTAATGGCGCTACCATGAGAGCAGCAACTTTAATAAAAGCTTCTCAGACTTGCATAAGATGATTCAACAATGCAAGAGTGTTACAAATCTGTTTAAGCATATACAAACTCTGCAGTGTCCATTTACAGGGGACTAACCCCAAGTGAACTTTTGGGTTATGTCTACACTGCCATTAAAAACCTGCAGCTGACCCATGCCAGTTTACTTGGGCTCATGGGGCTCGGGCTAAGGAGCAGTTTTGATATAGATGTTCAGGCTTGGGCTGGAGTCCTGGCTCTAGGACCCTGCGAGGGGGGAGGCAAGGGCCAGCTGCAGATGTCTAATTGCAGTGTAGACATACCCTTGGAAGTTCTGGTTCTACTGAACCTCAACTTCCACAGGGCTAGATTAAGGCAATCTGAGGGCATAAACACACCCTACGTGGAAACCCCATGGCCCTGCCTGCACACTATGGCCCTTCCCTCATACGGAGGCCCCACCCCTTCTTGCGGTTGCAGATGTTGAAGTCACCCATGCAAGAGCTGTCTGTTGAGGGACCTGTCACCACTCCTCTTCAGGCAAGCTTTGTCTGCTCCTCTTCTATCTTCAGTCAGATAGAGGTCTGGTCTTTCATTGAGTAGGAAGGACATCTCTCACACTCACTTGAGCAGGACACTCTGTGAGGTAGCCTCTGTTGACACATCCCCATCAGAGCTATAATAGGATGGCAGCGAGAAGGCCTCCCCATCCCCCACGAGCCCTTTGTTGGGGTGTTATTGGTATGGGACTCCTTAGAGCAGCAGGTTTCAGGGTTCCGATGAATGGGGCAGATTACACCCCTTGGAGCCATTGTTTCAAGCAGTATGCACACTCAGACAGATATCAGTTATATTTGGTCCATGTTTTCAAGGTTTTCTTCATACTCATCAGAGTTGGAAACAATTTTTTTTAATGAAAGTTGAGATACTGATCTCATCATGAGACTCCAGGAGCTGGGGTCTTAGACACAGACCTACAGAATGTATGTCTTAATTTGGCCCTGAATCTCCAAGGAAACTCTGTTGTACCCCACCCTCAAAACAACAACAGATTTTCACTACTATCACCTACTGCCCCAGGTCCTGTTATCCCTCAGTTCCTATAATGGTAAGTGAATATGCCATAATCATCAGTTATAAGAAAAGAAAACCTGCTGGAGATATAACAGGAAGTAAGAATACTTACAGCTAGGATAGAGAGAGAGAGATGTCTAGCAGCCAGCTGCAAACTAGAGGGTTGTAGTTTATTGTCTCCACCACATTTAAAGGACCAGCCCAAGAAAGGCAGTCCTTACTCAGGCAAACCTCCCAACAAAGTCATGCAAGGTTGAGCAGCTCTTGGCTGAGTGCTTTTGATGCTCTCAGAAGTCAGTGGGAGATGAGGGTGCTTAGCACCTCCCAGGATCAAATCTCCACTAAGGCAGCGTTTCTCAAATTTGGCCACCAGGAGCTTTTCTTGAGGCCACAGCCTCTTGGGCAGTGACTGGGGCAGGGGCACAAAGCAGTACCTCTCCCCAGGGCCACCAGAAGGGGTTAGGCCCTCCCCCATCTGGAACCACAAACACCATATGTGCATGCAGCCAATTAGTTTCCCACTTTCCCGGGGGTGGTGAGGCTTGGGCTTCGGGTTTCAGCCAAGGGCAGTGGGTGGCAGGCTCCAGTCTTGAGACTTTGGGCTCTGGCCCTGGACCCCAGCCACATGGCGGCGGGTGCCGGCTCTGGGCTCAACCCCACCATTGTCCCTGGCTCCCGCAGTCTCCTCCGGCCCTGGGCTCTGGTCGTGCGTTGGCTGGCTCTGGCACTGGACCCTAGGTTCACCGCCCCCCACCCCCATTGTCCCTGGACCTCACTGTCTCCCTACCCACCTCCCCATCCAGGGATTAATTTGTCCCCTGGCTTGCCAGGGCTGAGTAAGTCTGCTGTGAAAATTGGTATTTGTATGGTTGTTAATATCACTTTTCACAGCCTCCCAGCTTGCTAGGAAGTCTGCTATGAAAATTGATATTAACAACATACAAATATTACTGTTCACAGCAGCAGACTTACTAGCTAGCAAGTCTTAAAAAAAAAAAAAAAGCAACCAAAACCAAAAGAAACAACAACAAAAGACAAGAATGTGCAAAGCATCTTATTTGTGTTTCTATTCTGTTTAAGTCCAGTAAAGAATAGAGAAGTGTACATTATTTTTATTATTGAGTCTGCAAAAAACCCCTGACATAAATAAATTATAATGATTTGCACATGTATATGTGCATATTTATTTGTTTTTCCTAAAGTTAATTAAGTATTTTAAAAAAAATTGTCATAGTGGCCACCACACTCTGAGGCCACCAAAAAATGTATTGTGAGAACCCCTGGTCTATGGCCAACTGAAAACTTCCCAGTGCTACAATATATTCTAATTCCAACATTCTTACCATTCTCCTGGTGAAGGAACATCACATAAAACATTCTGTTTTTTGTCTGAACAGCTATAGAGAACAGGGAAACAGAATAGTAAAAAGAGAAGGCATTTGTTTCTGAAAGCAGTTTTGTACTTCTTCCAAACCAGAAGGCCATGCTTAAATGTCTACAGCAATAACAAGATGAACACACTTATTTCACATTTTGATTGTTACTATATATAGTGTTACTATATATAGTTAGCTCCTCAGTAGATGGCATTCAGGGATTCAAACTGCTGAATAGCCCAATATGCAAATCAGGGCGGGGAAGATCTGCCCCTGGGATTTGCCTTATATTTGTTACATGTTATTAATGTTGTTTTTCACAGTTTAGGCATTTGGGAAAGGTTTTGTTAGGTTTTGGAGCAGTTCTGAAAAGCACTGGAGTCAGGCATCACAAGTGTAACTTGACCAGTTAGGTGGGTGGGTGGCTGCTGGCAGTAAAATGACAGATTTGTGTATCTGTTCCAGACAATTGGAGAGATCAGTCTTTGGCAACTCCTGTTTAACTGTTTGTTTAAGAGACTTTCCATAGGGATTTATATCATAGCTTTGCTACTGTTACCATCTTAATCTGGCCGAGCTATTTTCTCTCTGATGTTATAACTGAGTAGGCTCACAGAGCATGAAAGTTTGCAATTATTTATATTTACTTATTTTTATTCATCCATCACCCAAAGGCCCAGACAGGATTGGGACCCATTGTGTTAAATGCTGTACAAACATAGCAAGAATAGGCTCTATCTCAAAGAACTTGCCATCTGAAAACTCAGACCTGTAAATTGTTTCATGCAGGTGGACCTCCAACTTTAATGGGGTTCTGCTTAGGCACAGGATCCACCTACATGGAACAAATTGCAGGACCAGGGTCTAAGTAGACAAAGGACATGGACAAGAGGTGCAACATACAAGCAGAGTGATCAGGTCAATGATTTGCAAACATATAAGTTCCACATTTTATGATTTTTTGTTTGTGTTTTTCCCCTCAATTAAATGTACTATGGGAATAAATGTGTAGGTATTGGGGGTCGGGGGTGAAGGACAGGTGGGAATGATTTAATGGTGTAACTGATCACACTGCAGAATATCGCTATGAATGATGTGGTACACCAGTCCCTTCTGGATGCTGTGTACCACAATCATGGAGGCGCTTGCATAGGCACTTTGAGCTCTGTGAGCTCCAGCCATTGATGGGTTCTCCTCATTACGCCTACGTTTTAAATCAGTAACAGAGGAGAGGATTGCTCTATAGGGCTGGCAAAATAAAGAGTGCAGATAAAGGCACAAGGACTTCACCACTAAAGTAAAGATGAAAACAACAATTCCTAACTCAGCCCCCAATGGTAGTCCAGTAACAGGGATAACAAGATAAAATACTCATTACCCCTCTCTACCAACCCCTTACTGGCTGGCCACTGCCCTGTAGTCCCCTACTGTGGCTACAGCTGGCCCCTTGCCAGCAGCAAGATGAGTCTTTGCTCAGATCTCATCTTTCGCTTCCACCTCTAAACTGCTTTGCTACTCACTCCCACAAGCCAGCTCCCAGGCTGCTGCCTCCAACCTGCTTCTCCTTCTCACACCCTGGTTCTCTGCCAAAGCCAGTCGTCTGTGATCTCCAGGATGTGCTTTCTCTAGGGATTATAGAGCCCTCTATTGGCTGGGTGTTGCAAACACAGTGCCCTTCACTGGCTAAATCCCCTCCCTCCAGCTCAGCTGGTCTGGAAGGAAGGAGCCAGAACATTCATTACACTTGGAGCAAGGGAGTGGAACGGAGAAAGAGAGGGGCATGGAAAGATAGGGAAAGCAGTAAACAGAGGTGAATTAAGGTCTCCTAAGGCCCTGGGCTAGAGCAAGTGGAGGGCCCCTCCCCGTCCCTTTTGCCTGTGGCCCCGCCCAGAGCCCCACCCTATTCTGCCCCTTCCTCCCACAGTCCTGCCCCATTTCATGCCCCCCCCTGCAACTTGTTTGCTCCTTTCTGCCCAAACATCTAATCACACACCCGACACACATGTATTTAATATATTGGGTACAATAAAAAACATGAGAGTATGAAGGATGGTAAAAGAGCAGCTAAGCACTGTACTGCGCCTCCGGGTCAATTCTTGGCTGAGCCACAAATTTTCTGTGTGACATTGGGGAAGTAATTTAATTAGGGCTGTCAATTAATCGCAGTTAACTCACACAATTAATTCAAAATATTTAATTGCAATTAAAAAAAGTAATTGTGATTAATCACAGTTTTAATTGCACTGTTAAACAATAGAATACCAATTGAAATTTATTAAATATTTGTGCATGTTTTTCTACATTTTAAAATATATTGATTTAAATTACAACACAGTATATAAAGTAGACAATGCTCACTTTATATTGTTATTTTTATTACAAATATTTGCACTGTAAATATGGCAAACAATAGAAATAGTATTTTTCAATTCATCTAATACAAGTACTGTAGTGTAATCTCAAACAAAAAGTGGGAAGCATTATCTCCCTGTAAATGTAAACAAACTTGTTTGTCTTAGCGATTGCCTGAACAAGAAGTAGGACTGAGTGGACTTGTAGGCGCTAAAGTTTTACAGTAGTTTTGTTTTTGAGTGCAGTTATGTAACAAAAAAAAAATCTACATTTGTAAGTTGAACTTTCATGATAAAGAGATTGCATTACTGTACTTGTACAAGGTATTCTGCGTTGTAAGTGAAATCAATATTTCTGAAAATGTAGAAAACATTCAAAACTATTTAAATAAATGGTATCTTATTATTGTTTAACAATGCGATTAGTCACAATTAATTTTTTTAATCACGCGATTAATCACGATTAATTTTTTTATCGCTTGCTAGCCCTAAATTTAATCTATCCTGAGCCTCTGTTCCCCATCTGCAAAATAGGGATCAAATCCATTAATAACTACAAGACGCTCAGCTATTTCAGTGATGAGATCCAGATAAGCACATAGATAGCAGATGTACCACTGAACACAATTTCAGGACTTCTTTTGTATGGCAAACTTACAAAGCAATATTAAAGGCCAACATCCCAGTTTGCCATCTGTTCTATGGCTTCCAGTGATGCAGAACGATAAGGCTGTCATTGCAGAGAAGGATCTTAGAGGGTAGCAGTTCACTAGATGTTCCATGGTTTGGATGTCTTCTCCACATTCACATATCAGGCTGTCCTTCATTTTCCATTTGGGTAGCAGATAATTCAATGCCCATATGAGGTTCTGATGCAGTTCACTGTGATCCATATATTACGTGGCATGATGAAGCCACATTGTTGGTCTGTAAGATCTGAGATCAGATCTTGATTCTTGACCCCACTGCTTTCCCACAGCCTCTGCCACTTGGCTTTTAGTGATAGTCCCAAGGTTTTGAGAGCTTTGACTGCTAATCAGAGGGTGCTTCTGAACTTAAGGTAGCATGTCAAAGGGTTTTGGAGGTCTTCATAGATGGGCATGTCTGGGTTCATTATTGGGTGGTCATAATCTCATATTATTGCTGCTTCTCTTCAGAGGAATGGTGGTAAAATATGTGCAAGGACAGGGAGACAGATTATCAGTGCTGACTTCAGCACTCCAGTGACAATTCTCATAGCAGTATTCAATTGCATATCAACAAGTTTTGTACGTGTGCTACTTGCCCATGCTGACCTGCAATATTCACCTACTGAGGAGACAAGGGAGAAGGTAGCTATCCCCAAGATGTCAGCACCTGCTCTCCAACTGGTCCTGGCTAGTTACATATGAACATAAGAATGGCCATACTGTGTCAGACCAATGGTCTGTCTCGCCCAATATCCTGTCTTCTGTGTTCAGTGACAGATGGTTCAGAGGGAATGAATGGACCAGGGCAATTACTGAGTGAACAATGGTTTAGTCCTAGCTTCTGGCAGTCAGAGGTTTATGGACACTCAGAGCATGGTGTTGCATCCCTGACCATCATGGCTAATAGACATTGATGGACTTATCCTCCATGAATTTAGCTAATTTTTTTTAACCCAGTTATACTTTTGTCCTTCACAACATCCCCTAGCAACGAGTTCTGCAGGTTGACTGTCCACTGTGTGAAGAAGTTTATCCTTATGTTTGTTTTAAATCTGCTGCCTATTAATTTCATTGGGAGACTCCTGGTTCTTGTGTTATGTGAAGGAGCAAATAACACTTCTCTCTTCACTTTCTCCACACCAGTCTATCATATCCCCCCTTTAGTAGTTTCTATTCTAAGATGAACAGTCCCAGTCTTTTTAATCTGTCCTCAGATGGAAGCTGTTCCATATCCCTAATCATTTTAGTTGCCCTTCTCTGTACCTTATCCACTTCTAATGCATCTCTTCTAGATATAGACCGGGTGACCAGAACAGCATGCAGTGTTAAACCTGTAGGTGTACCGTGAATTTATATAGTGGCATTATAATATTATTTGTCTTATTTGTGGACTATATTATTGGTAGCCTTTAACTTGGTAGCTGTCTTTGCCAGATGTTCATAAGAAGAACATAAGAACGGCCATATTGGGTCAGACCAAAAGTTCATCTAGCCCAGTATCCTTTCTTCCAACAGTGGTCAATGCCAGGTGCCTCAGAGAGAATGAACAGAACAAGCAATCGTCAAGTGATCCATCCCCTGTCACACATTCCCAGCTTCTGGCAAACAGAAGCTGGGGACACCTCTGAGAGTTCGTCCTCTGTGAAGCTGTGATCTAGAACCACTCTAAGATATTTTGGAAAATTCTCGTGTCTGAGTTTGGTATCACAGATGGACATTCAAGCAGTTCTTTGCATGGTGATTGCTCAGGTAGAACTCAGGTGTTATTTGACAGTGCGGTTGGAGCATAGATGCCGACTTCCTCTCCACCTGAGGGGGGGTTGCCCCCCCCCACCTCCAGCCCTTCCTGCCCCCTTCCCTGAGTGCGTCCTGTCCCCACTTCTCCCCCAGGCCTCCCTCTCAGTTGTTTCGCTGTGTGCAGGAGGTGCTTGGGAAAGAGGGGGTCGCCTGCAGACGCAAGGTGCTGGGGGAATCTTGGCTGCCAGTGGCTGCTAAGCACCCACTAATTTTTTTGGAGTTGGGGCCTATGGGTTAGAATACCATGATCAATGCTACTCCAGTTTTCCAGATTTTCTGTGAGGATGCGATGCGTTTCACAACGCATGCATTTTCACTCTCGCTTTCCCCTTGGTTTTTATATTTGTTTATTTGGTGGCACCTCTGGAAAAAAGAAAAGTCTCTTTTTTTGCAAAAGCAGATGAAAGGTTTTTAAAAAGGTGATTTTAAAAAATTTGGTAAAAGTGAAACATTTTAATTCGTGGGATTTTTTTTTAAAGAACTAAAAGGTTGCAAAGGCGACAGGGCCTGTCTTTATCCTGGAAGGAGAGAATTCCTGAGCTAGTTTCTGCCTAGAAAGGAAAATGCGAGGCTTGAATTTTGCGCTGCTGGCGTTTCGCCCAGGTAGTTCACCACGTTCCCAGCAGAGAACTACATTTCCCCTAATACACCGGTTTCATAGACCCTTAGAGAGGGTCCTGCACGTGGGACTACTTTTAGCGAAGCAACTGAGTGCCTGTTTGGAAACCTGACTAGTTTCCTTGGCCCAACCCTTTCGCAGACAGCGAGGCCGATTCCTCCCCTTCGCGGCGACGTCTCCGCTCTGACCACTTCCCGCTTTATGACACCACTTTGGGGCTGGCGCTCGCAAGGGGGGCGGGGCACAGTGTCAGGCGCCTGCGTTAGACACCTGGCTGGGGGGGGGGGGTCCTGACGGAGCGGGGCTCACGGCGCGGCTAAGCTTGGGGTTAGGCGGGAAGCTCCCGAGACTCGCAGCGGCGACGCGGCAGCGGCTGCCTGGGCCCGGGCGCGCGCGCGCGCGCGAGCGTGAGCGAGCGAGGGGCGGGGCCGCCTCCCCCGCGGGCCGCAGAGAACATGAGCAGCAAAGAAGGTGACGGCGCGGTCGGGCTTGGCGGCGGCGCCCGAGGTTCCCCCGCCCCCCGGGGGTGGGAAGGCCCCGGCGGGTCCCCTCCTTCCCGCGGGGCAAGCAGCCGCCTGCGCCCCCCCCCCCGGCTCCCCGCCCCGTGAAGGTCCCCACCCCCCGGGCTCGCGCTGGCGGGCGGCCCCGCTCACGTTCAGGGCGGTGAGTGTTTAGCAAAAGCCGCTTCCGGCTCGGGCCCCTGCGGGCGTCTGGTTTCAGCGGAGCTGCACGGGCCTGGCCAGCCCAGCGGGGCACAGCGCGGTGCGAGGGGCCGCAGTGCCTCGCGTGAAAAAGCAGCGGCGAAGCGCAGCTTGTTAAAGGGAGGAAAGCTTCAGAGGGCGCAAAGAAGCAACCGGGCCGTACAGACGCCTCCCCTTCCTTTTTTTGCACTCACCTGCGCTGCGGCTGCGTAGGCGCTTCCGCTTGGCTCGTCGCCTTTTGGGCTCTCTCATCCCCCAAGCTGAGCCCTCAGGGCTTGTCTGCCCACGGGTGTGGTACTGCGCTAAGGGCTTGTCTACGCGGGCAGTTTGCAGCCCTGCAGCTTTCTCGCTCGGGGGTGTGAAAAAACCGGTGTAGACAGTGCACGAGCGTGCCGTGCTGGGAGGCGCTAGGCCCTTCAGGGAGGTGATTTTGTTTGGATTTTTTTGACCGAGCTGGGAGAGCTCTCCCCCACCACTCTGCTGTGACCACACAAGCCACGTTAAAGCGCTGCCACTGTAGACTAGCCCTGACTCTACTGGTAGAAAGAAAAGGAGTACTTGTGGCACCTTAGAGACTAACAAATGCATCCGATGAAGTGAGCTGTAGCTCACGAAAGCTTATGCTCTAATAAATTTGTTAGTCTCTAAGGTGCCACAAGTCCTCCTTTTCTTTTTGCGAATACAGACTAACACGGCTGCTACTCTGAAATCTACTGGTAGAGTTATAGCAGTACAGCTCCCCAGCTGTGGCCACAGTTACAAATGTGCTTATCCTGCTATAGCTTATGTAGGTGCACCTGCATCGTGCCTAGGGGCCGTACCTGCATAATTATCTTGGGGGAAAAAATCCCATCCCCTAACTCATATTTATATCAATACAAAAACCTGTGTGTAGACTAGGCCTGAGAAGAGGGTGGTGTTTGTGCTGGTGACTTAACTTGTCATAGTGCAATGTGTCAGCATGCTTCCTGCCAGCTCTGTTTTGGGCAAGGTATCCATACAAATCGCTTCCCTTCAACCCGTGGAATGGAGTCAGGAGCTAAAAAACCTAAAATTCAATGAAATATTTTTTTAAAAAATATTCAGATTGCTGGTTTACTTTGTGTGGTAGGTACATTTAACCATGCCTTTTATGGGTTGTCTGTGGTGTTCTTGTAGCTGGTGGTGGGCGATGTATCTAACATTCAGAGTAGAGCACAGAGCTTCAATCCCTGTGTGATGGGTTCGGTCACAGACCCCCTTGGGACTGTCACCTGATGTGCTGAAATTACCTCTGAGCCTGTTTTCCCTGCCAGCTTGGGACTTCCAGAACCCTGTCTTGTTGAGCCAGACACACTAGCCTGCTGCAACACAGACTCAGAGTCTGGACCGCCCCCCCAAAACTGCAGGCTTTAAGTGAAAACTGCTTCGCAGGTTACCTGCCTCCAGCTCCCAATGGGATCCAAACCCCAAATAAATCCATTTTACGCTATATAAAGCATATACAGGGTAAAATCATAAATTGTCTGTCCTTTATAACATTGATAGAGAGATATGCACAGCTCTTCGCTCCCCCAGCTTACTCTGGGTTTATTAATAAAAGCGATTTTATTAAGTATAAAAAAGTAGGATTTAGGTGGTTTCAAGTAATAACAGACAGAACAAAGTAAGTCACCAAGCAAAATAAAACAAAACACACAAGTTTAAGCCTAATGCATGAAGAAACTGATTACAGGTAAAAAGAAAAGGAGTACTTGTGGCACCTTAGAGACTAACAAATTTATTAGAGCATAAGCTTTCGTGAGCTACAGCTCACTTCATCGGATGAAACCTGATTACAGGTAATATCTCACCCTCAAAGATGTTCCAGTAAGCTTCTTTCACAGACTAGACTCCTTTCTAGTCTTGGCCCAATCCTTTCCCCTGGTACAGTCCTTGTTAGTTCCAGCAGACATCTTAGGTGGTAAGCAGGGGCTTTCTCATGAATGGCAGCCTTTTCTTGCTCCACCCCCTTTTATAGCTTTGGCACAAGGCGAGAATCTTTTGTGTCTCTGGGCATAGGCGCTGACTCTGTGGGTACTCGAGCACCCATGGAGAAAAACTGGTGAGTGTTCTGCACCCTCCGGCAGCCAAGCTCCTCACCCCAACTCACCTCCGCCTCCTCCCCTGAGCGTGCCACGTCCCCACTTCTCCTAGCACTTGGGCGTAACAAGCTGCGGGAGGGAGGGAGAAGAGCAGGAACGCGGCATGCTCATGGGAGGAGGCGGGGGTGGGGATTTGGGGAAGGAGTCCAATAGGGGCAGGGAGGGGGCAAGTTGGGGTAGGGACTTTGGGGAAGGGGTTGGAATGGGAGTAGGGCGGGGTGGATTTGGGGTGGGAGGGCATGAGTACCCACCACCGCCAGGAGAAGTTGGTGCCTATGTCTCTGGTTCCACACCCCTCCTTCTAAATGGAAAAGTTCCAGATTTAAGATGGATTCCAGAATCAGGTGACATGATCACATGTCCTAGGAAGCCCCAGCCTCTATTCTTCCTGGGCTGGCCCAGATGTATACAGGAAGGTTTGCAAGTAAACAGAGCCATTTACAGTTCATTGATTCTGAAGCACCCTTAATGACTTCCACTTAATATGTTTACATCAGTAATACAAGTTTATATCTAATTCTCCTAACTCCAGACATAGAAATAATACATGCCAACTAAATAGGATGAACACACTCAGTAGATTACAAGCTTTGTAATGATACCTTACAAGAAACCTTTTGCATAAAGCATATTTCAGTTACATCATATTAACATTCATAAGCATATTTTCATAAAGCATAGGGAGTGCAACGTCACACCCTGCACTGTTGTAAAGATCATATATGTGATCTTTTCAACTGTTAGAGGAAAAACAGAACCCTGAACTAATTTTCTGACGGATATGAAGGAAATACTGATTTTTTTCAATTTCTTTGTTTTGAAAATAACTATGTCCACATTCTGTTTTTGGTTTGGGATAATAAACAGTTAAAAACAGAAAATATTTGAAATCCTGTGTGTAATTTAAAATTGCTTTCTTTTTGAAAAATGAAAATTAACAAGACTAGACTTGTATAAAGTTAAGCAGCTATATAAGTGTTTGTAGGATCTGGGCCTCAATCATTTAAATATAAAAATGAAGATATCTTACAAAGCAAGGAGATAAGGAAAGGGAGGTACAAGTTAAAATGAAGATATGGCAATGTGCGTTGTGCAGTAAGTGAATCCTAAATTATGCTTTGTTTAGCACAGATGGTGGGAAGACAAGAGAAGCACATAGCACAGGAGTGGAAGTTAATAGTAAAACACAAGTTAGAAGAAATGGGGGTTGAGGAGGGATTTGAAAGAGAAGAGTGAGGACATTTGGTGTGTTGGAAGAGGATGTGGGTTCAGCTCTAGAGAGCAGCCCAGGGGAAAACATCACACAAATGAGTGAGAGGGGAGACAAGGTTAAGAGTGGCCAGAGTACAGGGAGCTGATATGGGAAGCAACAAGAGATGGAAATTAATACACTGAACAATAATTTCCTTCTTAAATTACTCCTTCTCTTCTCCAAAGACCAAAGTTCTCTGGCAAAAGAGGCACAGTGCGACAGTGGTAATAATTTTCTAATGATATGGTTCCACTCATTCTGAAGGATTTCAAAACACTTTACAAGCTATGGAATCAATCCTGCAACCTGCACAGTCTCATCATATTTAGTGGGTTAAAGGTTTCCGGGATCAGGCCTTATATATGTGTGTGTGTGTGTATATCTAGATCTTTCTCTATCTTGCTATATAATATATATCTGTGTGTGCGTGCGCGCGCATGTGTGTGCCTAATTTTATTTCTCTATATATATGTAGAGGGAGAGAGAGAGATCTCTCCAACACTACTAAAAGTGATGGAGATCTTTTGGTGCCCTATCAGGCGTCCATTGAAATCAAGAGGAGGCATGCTATTGATTTCAATGGAAGCATAGTGGAGTCCATAATGTTTACACAAAGCAACCAAGACTTCAGTTTTTATGTCCGTACAGTATTCTTTATGGTAAACTGGATAGAGTTGAATTATAGTTATCTTGGAAGGATGAGGAGTCCGGTGGCACCTTAAAGACCAACAGATTTATTTGGGCATAAACTTTTGTGGGTAAAAAAACCCACTTCTTCAGATTAAAGTTTAAAGATTAACAGATTTATTTGGGCATAAACTTTTGTGGGTAAAAAAACCCACTTCTTCAGATTAAAGTTTAAAGATTAACAGATTTATTTGGGCATAAACTTTAATCTGAAGAAGTGGGTTTTTTTACCCACAAAAGTTTATGCCCAAATAAATCTGTTAATCTTTAAGGTGCCACCAGACTCCTCATTGTTTTTGTGGATACAGACTAACACGGCAACCACTCTGATACTTGGAAGGATGGACATAAAATATTCAACATTGCATATATTAAAAAACACTTCTGAAATGAATGGCATGACATCTGGTCAAGCAGTTATAAAACTGGTACTCAATAATACTATTTAAATCTCTCATTTTTTTTCTTGTGTTCTATTTATAGGATCGGGTGGGTTCAGAAAACGAAAGCATGACAATTTCCCACATTGTCAAAGAAAAGATGAAAAAGACAATGTTAATTCGTCTTCATCTTTGATGGTGTCTTTTAAGTGTAAGTAAAAGTTGAAAGTCCAGATCATAACAGTGTATACAATAAAAGTTAGTGGAAATATTAGTGATGGGGTAAACAGAGCTGTCCATAGGCAAAATTAAAATCAGTGAGACTCTCTAAATTTTGGACTTGATCTCTTGCTTTCTAAGCCAGCAGAATGCTTTGGTAGAGATGATAGGGTCACTTTTTAGTTAGGAGAAGGGTGAGATGCAGTGCTCCTTGCTGATCAGTAAGGATATGATTCCATCATGGACCTCCGTGACTTCTGAGGCAGGGCCATAGCCTTGTCTGTGGGAACACTGCTGCCGGAGCATTTGGCCAGCCCCAGAGCAGTGGCCCCCAGAACAACTCTCCCCGCCTCCCCTTCCCAGTATTTTTAGTAAAAGTCAGGGACAGGTTGCAGACTTGAATTTTTGTTTATTGCCTATGACCTGTCCCTGACTTTTACTAAAAATACCCATGACAGAATCTTAACCTTACTGATCACCTTTGAAAGGAGAGCTTTGCTGCTCACAGCTGACAGTTGTAGTTATTTGAGACTAGGGCTTGTTTACACGCAGAAATTTTTTAACCTGTTTAGTTGTTAAACTGGTGCAAACCCATGTGTAGACATTTATTTTGGTTTGAGAGTCTTATTTTGGTTTAGCCTTAAATCTGTTCCTAATTTAAACTAAATCAAAATAAGCTTGGTTTAAACCAAAAGAAGTGTTTACATAGGGTTTTGCTCTAGTTCAACTGCTTTTAATTTTTAAAAAAAAATCACCTTAAATGCATCTTTCTTAAGTAGACAAGCCTTAGTACACCTGCAAGTAAACCCTGGTTTAATATCTCAACAAGGTTCCTCCACTTTTCTTTTAAGGGGTGAGCACTCTGAAGAGGGAAGAATCAGAGGATAATTGTGTGGAGTGGGGAGTCATTGCAACATGAAAAAAAAAACAGGAAACAGAAATATGTGTTTCAGAGTAGCATCCGATGAAGTGAGCTGTAGCTCACGAAAGCTTATGCTCTAATAAATTTGTTAGTCTCTAAGGTGCCACAAGAAATATGTGTATATGTGTGTGTGTGTGTGTGTGTGTGTGTGTGTGTGTGTGTAAATAAAGCAATGGAAAATAAATTATCTGATCAGAAAGTTAAATCCGTGTCTTGGCGTGATCTAAAATTATCTATTGGTAAAAGACTAATATAACTAAGGTCAATAAGATTTTGTAAAGTGAAGACTTCATTATTGGGAGCACATAGCTGCTATTAGAGACGGTTTCTATGATTTCTTTAGAATTCTGATTGTCAGTAATTGATGTTGTTTTTCCAAAACTAGATATTTTGTATGTATGTCAACAAATAAAAATAAACTTTATGGTGCAGCTGTAGCATGGTTATTAATGGTATCCTGTTTTATATTATATGAAAATTAGTGATTAGAATTCTTTAAAAATAATTCATGTGAAATTAAACTTTGTATTTTCTTTTAATGTTTGTGCACTGTTAATTCTCTGATATTAAGGACCTCTAGGTTTTTATGCTTTAAACCTTTCCCTTCCCTGAGGCCCCTATAATACCACTATGCGGGTATGAATCTACAAATAAGGCTGTGGTGAGATTTGCATTTAAAGCAGAGCTATAATCCGATTTCACACAGGCCATAAATTGACTATAGGTCTTGTCTAGTCTGGGAAAATGCATCCTGTTAGGAAATGTGTTGATTAACATTTTGTAACTAGCAGTATTAAATATGATTTTTCTTTTAGTGTGAACAAAGACAGTTTTGTTTAGAAACATGCTAACTGGTAGAACCACAAAGTTGCATGTATGTTTACACTGCAGCTGGGAGTGTGCTTCCCAGCACGAATAGAGACACATGCTCTTGCTCTACTCAAGCTAGTGTGTTAAAAATAGCTGGGGATGGCATAGGTGGCAGCTCAGACTGGCTGCCTGAGTATAAACCCTCCCAGAACCCCACACCATATGTACTCAGGTGGCTAGCATGAGCTGCTGACCATGCTACCGCTGGCTACACTGCTATTTTTAGCACATTAACTTGAACAGAACTAGCATATCTGTCTTCTGCTGGCATACTCCCAGCTGGATGTAGATGTACCCTTAAGTAACTTGTCTTCTGATATGTTTTCTCAGTATAGACAAAAGCCGTCCTCTCCAAATTTGGCACAATAATATTCAAAGAACAATTGCATTTTCTGTGTAATCTTTTTAGTAAAATATTTACTAAACCTTGCAGGGGAAACATTTAAAAATTCTCCCTTTTTTGAAAAGATGCCCTGTTATCAGATTTCTTGTCGTTCGGAATTGATTAACTTTGCCCTCTTGTTGTCCATTATATTTAATAAACATTAATCCCAATGCTGACCCTACACTATCCAACTTCTAACTTCTCTCCAATCTGAAGAATAGCTGTTCATCATGAATTTGTTACATTCATAGATTCAGAGATATTAAGGTCAGAAGGGACCATTTATGATCATCTAGTCTGACCTCCTGCACAATGCAGGCCACCAAATCTCACCCACCCACTCCTGCAATATACCTCTCACCTATGTCTGAGCTATTCAAGTCCTCAAATCATGGTTTAAAGACTTCAAGGTGCAGAGAATCCTCCAGCAAGTGACCCATGCCCCATGCTGAAGAGGAAGGTGAAAAACCGCCAGGGCCTCTTCCAGTATGCCCTGGAGGAAAATTCCTTCCCGACCCCAAATATGGCAATCAGCTGAACCCTGACATGTGGGCAAGATTCACCAGCCAGATACCCAGGAAAGAATTCTCTGTAGTAACTCAGCTCCCAGCCCATCTAACATCCCATCACAGGCCTTTGGGCCTATTTACCATGAATAGTTAAAGATCAGTTAATTGCAAAAATCATGCTATCCCATTATACCTTCTCCTCCATAAACTTACCAAGTTTAATCTTGAAGCCAGATAGGTCTTTTGCCCCCACTGCTTCCCTTGGAAGGCTGTTCCAGAACTTCACTCCTCTGATGGTTAGAAACCTTTGTCTAATTTCAAATCTAAACTTCCTGGTGGCCAATTTATATCCATTTGTTCTTGTGTCCACATTGGTACTGAGCTTAAATAATTCCTCCCCTCTCTGGTATTTATTCCTCTGATATATTTATAGAGAGCAATCATATTTCCCCTCAGCCTTCTTTTGGTTAGGCTAAACAAGCCAAGCTCCTTAAGTCTCCTTTCATAAAACAGGTTTTCTATTCCTTGGATCATCCTAGTAGCCCTTCTCTCTACCTGTTCCAGTTTGAATTTATCCTTCTTAAACATGGGAGACCAGAACTGCACACAGTATTCCAAATGAGGTCTCACCAGTGCCTTGTATAACGGTACTAACACCTCCTTATCTCTACTTGTAATACCTCGCCTGATGCATTCCAAGACCTCATTAGCTTTTCACAACCATATCACATTGGCGGCTCATAGTCATCCTGTGGTCAACCAATACTCCAAGGTCCTTTTCCTCCTCCGTTACTTCTAATTGATGCATCCCCAGCTTATAACTAAAATTCTTTTTATTAATCCCTAAATGCATGACCTTGCACTTCTCACTATTAAATTTCATCCTATTACTATGACTCCAGTTTACAAGGTCATCCAGATCTTCCTGTATGATATCACGGTCCTTCTCTAAATTGGCAATACCTCCCAGCTTTGTATCATCCACACCCTCTGCGGGATTGAATGTATGTGTGTGGCTGCAAGCTAGAGAGAATGTAAGAGCCCTAGTACAAATGAATTGAGGAGAACTGTCAGAAAAAAGGGAGGAAGTAGAAGGTAAGGAAGAATGAACAACAAAAGAAAGCAAGTGAGAACTGTAAAATGTTTCTCTACCACAGTCAAAATGTTCTGAATGTTTCACAGGTAACAGTTAATCCTTTAGGAATCATCATTTCTAAACAAACTGTTCACATAGACTCATAATACAGACATAACATGTATTCCCGATGTATCTATCCTCCAAAGAGTGAGTGTGGTGGGAGGAGGTGTTGAGACATGAGTAGAAACAGAGATTAACTAGTACAAACCCATTATAAGGGTGCAGCAGCTAATTAGTCATAAACTAAACAAGGTCCTCCTCCTCAATTGTGGCAGCAGGATCAGGCCATAAATTAGTATATTAGGAATAAAAATGACTTTCCTTTGCTGCTTTTAAAATGTATTATTTATTGTATTTTCCCTGCTGTAACATATAGTAAAGCATTGTAATGGTGTGAACTTTTGTTTTAGATTTTTTATATACAGATGTGAAATAATGGAAGATTAAATGGTTCTGTTACACAAATAGTGTAGTAATAGAATACTTAATATTATTGTACTGGATGACGCATGAGAATTGTTTTTGTGATCATCTGCATTCTGTTCTTAGCATTTCAACTGGAGCTCGACACAAGACATGATAAATATGAGAGGCTTGTGAAACTTAGTCGTGATATAACTATTGAAAGTAAAAGGACAATATTCCTACTTCACAGAATTACTAGGTGAGTCACAACATTAATTCCCATTTCCATCCTGACCCAGAAACTTACTATTGCCTTGCAGAGTTTTCTGTATCTATGAGTAACAAATGCAATATTCTGTTGAGCTAGACATCAAGGAAGATAAACATAGGCTCAGTTCATTTCCCACAAGCTGTGTTGTTTTATTTCCTCTAAAAGGATATGTAAGCCAGTGGGCACGTACACCAGTCGGGAAATTAAAAGTAAGGACCAGCCTCTAGCTCATGTCAAGTCTACTTCCTTAGAGATGGCTTTATTAACATAAAGAATATTCCAGAACAGGGCCAGGGTAACACGGAACACTTGGTAACAGCCAACAGAGACCTTTCCAGCAAGCTGGGAGGGGAAAGAACGCACCCTTCTAGGTAGCTTCCTTTGAAATAACTTCCCCGTTTCTTTTATAGCCCCACCCCAGATCACCCATGTGATGAACAGGGAACCGGGGTTCTACTTGTAACCCCATACATGCTGGAACTTAAGGAGTGTCTGTATACATAGTTGTAGGATACCTTACATTTTGTGCCCTAATCATTGGAAGCAGTAGGTGCTGTGGGAGAATAATGGAAAAAGTTGAGGCTTGCCACAGCCTATTGTATAAAAGATTTACCTGGAGAATTACATATGTAATTTCAGACATTGGGCTTTGTCTGTACTCGTCTTTTTTTCCCTAAAATTTCCCACTGTTATTACCTGTGCAGCTCCACAGTGGTGGTAATGGTGTGAGCACTGTTGTAGGTAAGGTGCTGGCAGCTGCCATTTTTTTAACCTTGATGCTGTCCAGACTTGCTTTGAGCAGAGGTAAACAATGTGTATAGACTCAGCACAGGTGCTTAAATGTTCAATCCTTCCTTTTGTCCCTGTAAGCTTTTAGATTCCTTTGCATCATGGAATCCTGTTTTCTAGAAGTGTACTAATGGTGGTTTGCTGTACTGTGTCTGTACTTCCCTTCCCTTCTCTGTCTTAACTATTCAGTACAGAGCCCAGTTGCAGAATTCTAGCCATCTTTAAACATTTGTTCATAACCAAACTACAGTAAAAGCTTTTTTTTAATCTGTCATGTTGGGGAATGGGGGGTACCGGTAAGTGAAAAATTCCGGTTAACTAAGAGGGAGGAAGTTTGGGTGTGGGAGGAGGCTCAGGGCAGGTGACTGGGGCACGAGATGGGTTTTGGGGTGCTGGATCCGGGGGGCGCTCACCTCGGGCGGCTCCCTGCAAGCGGCGACCTGTCCCTGCTGTTCCTAGGCGGAAGCGTGATTGCCCAGGCTCCGCCCTGAGCCCTGGCTCCGCAGTTCCCATTGGCTGGGAACCGTGTCCATTGGGAGCTCCTGGGGCAGCGCCTGCGAGCAGAGGCAGTGCATAGAGCAGCCTACCTCTGCCTAAAACAGCAGGGACAGGTCACAGCTTGTGGGGAGCTGCCCGAGGTGAACACCCCCCCCAGATCCGGCACCCCAAAACCCCTCATGCCCCTGCCCCAAGCCCCCTCCTGCACCCAAACTCCCTCCCTGAGCCGATGCCCAAACCATCAGCCCTGCAAGCTCCCCGCTCATGACCATTCCTCCGCCTAGGAGCAGCAGGGACATGTCACCGCTTCTGGGGAGTCACAAGGAGCCAGGTAGGGAGCCTGCTGGCCCCGCACCAACCGGACTATAAACCGGACTTTCTATGAAGATTAGAAATGCCGATTTATAGCACTTTCTGCTTGGTACAGGGCTGGATAACACAGCTTTTACTGTATCATCTAAATCCACAAAATAGTAATTTAAAAAGAGATATAAACCTATAATAATGTGTACATTGTTGGGGCTTTTAAAATACACTAGATGAACTGTCCTTTAAATGCTGTATATAAAATCTAATGTTACAATAGTTGTGGATAAGATACTGTCGAGTTTTCCTTAGTAGCATATTTCATAAATACTGCCTAAAAACATTTATAAAGTAGATCCTTGTGCTATATTAATCTAATGTATTGCAAAATGCAGTGGATTTTGTATATATAGGAGAGAGGTCTTCCTCAGATTTTTCTAGTTTTTCTGCAGATTTATTTTGAGCCTTGTCATGAGTTTCCTCATTACTTCTTCTTTAGTCATAGTTAAAGCTACAGCCTGAAATAAGCAACACGCTATTCAGACTAGGTTTGAATGGTTAATTATCTTAAGGGCAATTATTTAGAATCTACAATGGAGTTCAAAGGTACCTACTTACACTGGATTAGAAAGATTCATTTTAAATTTGGCTCATTCCAAAATAATACTTAATTTTGACTGCACTAATTAAACGTATGGTGGTTAGTGGAGATAAAGTATGTATTTTAACTCTTTGCTGATGTTCTAACAGCTGTCACTTTGTAATTTTATTTGTATTCTGTGTTTGCAGTGACCCCAATGGGGAGGAAATACTAAATGAATCTGAGGCCAAATTAGAAGCTGTCAGACAGAAAATTAAGCAAGTAGCACAAGAACTGATAGGAGAGGACATGTATCAGTTCCACAGAGCTATCTCTCCAGGTAGGTCTACATTCAAATAGGATGGGCGCACACATCAGGGCAAATTCAGTTTAGGTGCAGCTCCATTACTTCAGCAGTAAGTCGTTTGCTTACACAAGGGCTGAATTTGGCTCACCCTTTGCAGTTTAAAACACAGATTGTGATTTTCCTCCTTTTGAAGATTAAAAAACATGCTCTTGATTATATTTCATAACACTCAAATATGCAAACATGTTGTATAGATATGAATATCAAGCACAAGCACAAACTCTACTGTGCGCAACCATTCAAACTCCCTTCCCCCCCAATCCATTTCAGCTTCTCTGTGTAAATGGCAGCCTTTTTATAAACAGTTTTAAAGGTCATCTTAACATTTCAGCTACACTGATGGATGCAATATGTTGAGTTTCCCCACAATATTTTTATATCCTTCTCTCACACGCAAAACAACTGTATTTAGGCATTGTGTGTGGCAGTTGTGATCAACAGAAACTCTTGGGCTGTAAACATCACTTGGTCTTTAGTAGATGCTCAGTACTTTTCCACTTCTGGGTCTCCAGTCAGTGCACTCAATCTCTTTCTTTTCTGTTGTTCGGAGTGTCTGACTCCTCCCTAGACTCGATTTCCCAAATATGTGTACCTTTTCTCAAGTGCTCTGCAGTCCCGGGACCAATATGGAAGCACCTCACCACCAATCCAGCTATCTTGCATTTTTTCCAACTGCATTTGGAACCTTTGGAATTCAGTGTCCTGCTGGGCTTCGAAAGAGGTCATTACCTCAAAGACTTTCTTTAAAAAAAAAAAACACCAAATAAACAAACAAACAAAACCCTATTCCTGCTGTTTCAACCTGTCTAAGGTTTAGCAAAAAACTGTGGACCCTTCCCCCCTCCCCCTTTTTTTTTTTCATTTAGGTGCTTGTATTGGTACTCTTACTTGAAAGTGGTTTTTTTGAGTACCTAAGTTTCTGTTTGATTGTCTAAAAAAGCAGTTCTCAAACTTCAGCAACCCGAGGACTCCCATTTTGATTTAAAAATCTTTGGGGACCCCCAAGCACGCCCCGCTCAGCCCCAGGCCTCAGCCCCATTCCACCCCTTCCCCAAAGGCACCACCCCACCTCTTCCTGTGCCCCGCTCACTCCATCCCCCCCTTCTTCCGTCACTCACTCTCCCCCACCCTCACTCACTTTCACCAGGCTGGGGCAGGGGTTGGGGTACAGGAGGGGGTGCAGGCTCTGGGAAGGAGTTTGGGTGCAGGAGGGGCTGAGGGGTGCAGGCTCTGGGAGAGGATTGCGGTGTGGGAAGGGGTGAAGGGTGTGGACTCCAGCTGGGCAGCACTTACCTCAGGTGACTCCCAAAAACAACCAGCACATCTTTCTGGCAGTGGCTCCTAGCTGTGGGGGGGAGTGGGTCTCCGCGCGCTGCCCCTGCCTGCAGACATCGCCCTCACAGCCGCAGTTCCCAGCCAATGGGAGCTGCAGAATTGGTGCTTGGGGGGAGGGAAGTGGGATGCAGCACGCGGAGACCCCCTGTCCTCCCCGGGGCCATAGGGATGTGCCAGCTGCTTCCGGGAGCGGTGCAGAGCCAGGGCAGGCAGGGAGCCTGATCAGCGGGAGTTGATCAAGAGCCCGCAGACATCCTGGAGTACGCTCAGTGACCCACAGGGATCCGGGAACCCCAGCTTGAGAAATGCTAGTCTAAATCTATAATTGGGTATTCTAATTTAGGGACCGGGTATCTATGTTTGTAAATTAGGCTCAGATTCTGCACTTGGGGTTTACATAGTATTTTTTACTAAATCTATTGGGGATCATTGCACAAGTTAGAGTCCCCGACTACTCCATTTTATATAACATGGGTAAACATGTTAATTGTGACCTTGTCCAGCATCACACTCAGCCTGCTCTGATGTTTCTCCATTTTCTAGGGCTAAGAAAGTATTTCTCGTTGTCATTAACACTTCCAGATATGTGCATTTGAAGAAATAACAGGCAGCAGTAGTAGAGAAAGAGAAATTTGCTGAGATTTATTTAAAAAAAAAAAACCTGAGAGACTTTAACTACCAGTGTATTTGCACAACCTGAATGTTACCTAACATCAGCTGCAATGCCTACTTTATTGCAGCTCATAAGAAAAATCAGCCATTATACTCCAGGCCTCTTGCTTGCCAAGCTTTATTTAAAGGAAATCTTGAGTAATTAATCAGTACGTCGGGGTTCCAGTTGTCATTCCTTACTCAGGCAAAACTCACCTTGACATCAATGGGAATTTTGTTTTAGTAAGGAGTGTTAAAAAGGTGCCCCTGAATGACTATAGTAGTTAGCAAACAAAAATCTTTAAAGTTACGGTATTCCCCCAAGTTACAAAACTATCTATAAGGGATGTAACTTGCTGCATCCAAGTCAAGGCTCTGAATGCATACTTATTCATGAATCTATAGCTCATTTGTCAGTGTAATTCCAAACTATGGTTACACTTAAAATTCATCCTTATCTTGGACCATCTGCACTATAATATCCATATGTCAGCACTACACCATATTGCAGTCCTTCATTGATTCATGGCTGTCACTGTTTCTTTACCAGTTATATATTTGTTTTAGTCCAATTAAAAGGTGAACATGACTTTTAGTAGAAACTATGCATTGTGTATGTTTGTGTGTCTTAATGCCACTTGTAGTTCAGTGTCCTATGGAGCCAATGAAGATTAATTAGTGTTAAGAAAGTTTATAAATTGCTTTGTAGTGTTGCAGAGTAAATGCTCAAAGAAATTGTGAATAGTCTGAGTTGACTGTATTGTGAATATTTTGGTTTTTATTTGAAATCTTTATTTGGATATGTAAGTTGCCTTTTGAGTTAAGGTAGGCTTATAACATCAGTGAATCCTTAAATGCGGTTCTCAGGTGGTTATAACCTGGTATCAAGTATGAACAGAACAGTTTGAGGCCTGATGGAAACACACAAACTTTGCCAGTAGAACCTATAAAATTCATAGATCCTCTTTTGGTTCATATTCCAAGCCTTGGATGCTGCAAGTTACATCCCTTATAGATAGTTTTGTAGTGTGCACAGCATTTAAAGGCTCTGTTCCATATTGCTGTCAGAGCATATAGATTTCCAGCAGCATTCTAGGTGTAAAAGGACTGAGAAATTTCACTCAGTTCAGAATACTGGAGACCCCACAGCACAGGCTCAGAAAGCAAGTGAGAAAACCTAACACCCTCAGGGTCTGGGAGAATGCTCTGGGGGGAGGGGAAGAAGTGAATTGGTATAGTTCATTTTAAAGAGATGACATTGCCAACTTGAAAAATCCCATTTTTGTATGAAATATCTGTAAACTTGCTATAATTACAAGTAGCATCTAAGGTCACTGTAAGTGAAAGACAGGAATGAAAGTGGCTATTAACTATAGTGCTTTAAATAATGTCACCTCAGTGACAGCACCCATGATAGTGTAATATGAAGATGTAATGGGAGAGGGCCAAGTGTTCTGGATATATCAAAGGAGTTCTTGGCTATCCCTCTTCACCCTGAGTGTTGGAATAAATTTGTGTTCACGTTCCAGGGAGAACAGTTTACCTGTACCAGGGTCCCTGAAGGGTACCATAATGCCACAGTATTTTTCATGTGCATGTGACCAAAGTCTTGGACAAGGTACAGTGGAATGGAAATGTCACTGAATTAGTAGATGACGTATTAATACATACGCAGAACTTTAAAAAACACCTAGTCTTGGATGAGGTGTTGATGGTATCAGGTAGGGCTAAAGATTAATGAAAGAAATGCCCAGCTAGTACAGGATTCTGTAAACTTGTTAAGTATCACCTTTGATGCCAGGGGTATAAATCCAGTGGAGACGGTGAAGCTGCCTTTACCAACTGATGTTACCCGTCTAAGATCCTTTCTGAGGCTGACAGGGTTTTGTAGGGAACTTATTCTACAATATACAGAAAAGGCAGCCCCCTTGTACAAATTGCTCAAGAAAAATGAGGCATGCAATTGGACTCCAGCTCATACCAAAGCAGTAACTCAACTTAAGGAAGCTTAGTGCAGGTTCCAAATCTGGGTAACCAGATCCAGAAAAACCTTTTATGTTAGAAGTTAGTGCTACAGAAACATCTTGGGAGTGATTGTAATGCAGGAAAGCATGGGAACAGACAAACCAGTAACCTATGCCTCCCAAATATTGGATGAGACTGAAGTAAAACTTTTGCCTTGCGAAATAGGGGTATTGGCAGCATATTGGGCTATAATTCATTTTAGCTACTTGACAGGATGTAACATTGTCATTCTCTGAACCCCACATACTTCTAAAAGATATTTGCGGTCAGATAAAATTGAGGACAGCTGTGAATCCAGTGCATGGCTCGCTAAGTGAACTTTATTGTTAATGGATAGGGATATTAAGGTAGAAGCTAGTGATGGATCATCAGCTGTGGCATACGGTCTGATGTATGAAGGAGAAACACCCAGGTGTCCCTTCCTGAAGAATGTGGATGGGATCTTGTCTATTTAGAAGGAGGTATATTAGAGAATGAGAGCCAAAATCAAGAATCAGGACAGATGTGGTTTGTTGATGGATCCTCCTGTTTTGTAAAGGGGAAACCTAAAATGGGATTTGCCTTAGGAGACCCAAAGTCAGAAAGCAAAATTCAGTATGCTGTATGTGGTACTCAATTTACATGATACGCAGAGTTAGCAACTATTGCTTTAGGATTGGAAGAAATCCCAATTATACAGAAAGTCATTTTATTTACACTCAGATTGGGTCTCTCAAGCCCTGGTAACCTAGCTTCATTGCTGGGAGACCCAGGACATGACATCCACCAATGGGAAACCTCTAAAACATAACCTCATTATTGCGGTATATCATCCACTTAGCCAAGCAAAGGAAAAACAACCAAAGATAATCAAGGTAAGAACTCACAAGAAAGGTAATGGAACAGTTTATTGGAATAGTACAGCTAACCAATTAGCTAAGTAGGCAGCATGGAGAAACCATTTTGGGGGAAACCTAAAGAAGAGGGCCAGGTACAGGCAATGGTTAACCCCAAAGTGGAGCTCATAGATCATGGCCTGGTATAGTTACAAAAAACCAGTGAGGAAATAAAACAGATTAAAGAGGCTATCTTGAGGGTAGGAAAGTTTAATAAAATGGAAGTGGAAGTGACTAAAGAAGTCTTAATCTTGATGAAAACTGGAGAAAATTGGGAATGGGTAATACCTGAATTAGATAGGATTGATCTTATGGTACTGGTTCACGATAAGGGAGGACATCAGGGAATCAATAAAACGAAGGAACAACTCAGGTGAGATGGTGGTTAACTCAAAGCTTGAATGTAGAGCAGTATGTTTAGAACTGTTTTCCTTGTGCAGCAGAGAATGCAGATAGAAGGGTAAAGAAGGGAACTTGGGGTCATCAGTATGTCTAGGTTCTAGAATACAGTTTGATTACATTGGACAACTTCTCCAAATAGCGAATAAGCATCTGCTAGTAATCGTAGATTCTTTCAAAAATGGTAGAAGCTATACCCACCAGAAATAATTCTGCCAACACTACTGCCCAAATCCTTACTGAACAAGTGTTCTCAAGGTGTGGTGTACCTGAACGGGTAGATTCAGATCAGGAAATTAGTTTCACTGGTAGCATGATGAAAAATGCCATGAAAATCTGTGGAATTGACCAAAGATTTAATCTCTCTTAGCATCCCCATGTAAGTAAGCAGGTAGAAAGGATGAATAGAACTATAAAGGAAGCTCTGAAAAAGATGATAAAGAAATCAGAAAAAGAATAGGACTAAAATTCCCAATTATCTTAAAGGCCATCAGGGCCACCACCTATGATTCATGTGGACTCTCACCCCGGTGACATGATTACAGGATGGGCAATGAGATTACCAAAAATCTGGTTTAGTCCAGTCCCTTATGAGCTTCAGCCCCTGGTTCTAACAGATAAGTGGGTTGAAAATCTAGCAAAGACCATAGTTTCAGTTCATCAAACTGTAGCATTCAATAAATATTTTAATAGAACTCAGCAGACAATGGAGTAGCAAGTAGAAGGTTCAGTAGCTATAAAAATAATTGGACAGAGGAGTTCATTCTCTTTCTGTAGGCTGGGAAGGGCCATATCACATTATAAAGCTAGTCCAACAGTTTATCTAGTATATCTAGGTAGGGGGAAGAATTCTGAACAGTGGTTCCACAGTAGTCTATTTAAAACATTTGCAGGGAAATAACTACCTTATCTTTTAGAAAGGCAAGTGATTTTAGTATCTATAGCTGAGGTGTGATTCTTACCCTGACGTGGAACATCCCAAGCCTTTGGACCAAGAACCCAAACCCATTGGCTTGGATGTGGAGACAAACTGCAGTGGTAGGAGATGGAAACAGAATGTCGGTCCAGTCCCAGCTAGCTTTCCCAAAGGGCCAAAACATTAGTTTTGGATGTTGGGTGTCTTTGAGAAATGTAAGGGATGGAGTTTTAGTAGAAGAACATGAACATTGGTTTGGGTGGTTGTGGAATAGGACCATAGTGAATGATTCTGAAAGTCTTCCATAATGCCACCTAGTGGATGGGCAGCTACCCGGAAAGGGTGGTTGAACTTCACAGTGGGTGAAGATAGAGTAGGAAATTATACATGTTGTTGTTTTGTTATAGGTAGGAAAATAGCCTATTGTGGAGGACCTGTTATACTGATGCTAAAAGTTCCAAGGGTTACTTCTCCAAGCACCGTAATCTCTGTGGTTCCAAGTAATGGTGAGGAGCAGGTGCTGAGAGGATGGTGTAATAAGATAATAGAAGCATAACCTTTACGCAGTTTGAAGCCAATGGCCAGCAAACTGTACTAATCAACCTTAAATGGTAAATCGATACATGGAAAATTCCCCAGTGGAATTTGACTGTCATGTATACGTATTCAAATTGTTCCCAATTTATGGCCATTCAGCAAGATCTGTTCCAGGATGGTCAAATCAAATCATGGGACGAGTAGAACGACGTGATCCACACAGAAGGGCTAGACATGTAGGCACAGTTTTAGGAGGAAAAGGCACAGGAGTAGATGTATTGAATAGTACGAATTTAGAAGTAATTCGGAATAAATTGATTAGCATCATAAAGGATGTGGGACAAGCCCAATAGAAGCAAGCAGGAATGGATCAAGAATTTCAAATATTACACCATCAGGTGTTAGAAACACTGGGACCACTGACAAATCTAATTATGGGTAAGTTAAGATCACGGGTAGATGTTCAGAGGGGTTTTAATGGAGATGAATCTTAAGATCTAGCATGCTGGGAAGGAGAATACTTGTGCAGGAAACAATTAAGGAAGTCACAATATCAGTAAAGCTGGGAGCATTGCCTGCAATGTTAAGCAATTGGATGCAGGGTCAGGTTTCCAATTATGCTTGGTAACATCAGGAATGGTGATCAGTTTTAACACATGGGTGTGTGCGCGCCCATTGTCGTGCCAGCCTTGATCCTGCATAATGGTACTGACCAGTCAGCAGCCACTGACCCAAGAATATTAGATTTATTAGAAAGTGTGTGGTAGAGGGAATACGACCAGACGGAACTAACATCTTTTACCTTGGAGAAGGGAATGTGTTTTCATTCTCTTGTATGTACAGTGACTTTGGATGGAGAAGAGTGCCTGATAGATCCAGGTATTGTGTTAATACCATTGAAGCTGATTCCAGTATCACTACCCTTTGGGTAGATGACATCTACTTTTGAGTACCTGCCGTCATGTGTGAGAATGAAAAAGTGGACTTAAAATTGAATATCCACTTACAGCCGATTGATTTGCCACCATCTGCTAGACAGTACAGCAACTGCTGGACTTTTCTGAAATTGCAAGACAGACTACTTAGAAAAGAAAGAAGAAAAGTTGCAAATTAAAGTAACTCATGAGGTCGGACAGTTGAAAGCTGTTGCACAGATAATTGAAAAGGAAGGACAAGTTAGCAGGTGGGAAATTTTCTTAGGATGGTTACCCACAGGAATGGGAATGCTAAATTTCATGTTACATTCAATTGTACTGTTTGGTTCATAAGTTTTAGTTATGATTGGAATGATAATGCTTGGTTGCTGAACATGATGTATGTATATTAAAATATCATGTTTAAGACAAGAGGTAGCCGTGAGGCAAGCACTCCCATCTAGAGATGAACTATGATGGGCACCATGCCTTTGATCATCCCTCACAAGCATGCCATCTGGCAGAGTGCAGGATGGCAGGGCTTAATAGATTTCTGATTCAGAGAGGTAACATTTGACCTAGTCCTAGACTTCGAGGTGGGGAGTGCAGCAGGAGTAGAGAGAATTCTCTTTTGTCCCCTTCTCCGAAACATCTTGGGTGAAACCGACCTTGCTGCTTGCAGAGCTTAGTGTTAACTTTGAGAACATGTGACTTGCTCTGCCATGCTGATTGTTTAATTGAGTGTTAATTGTGTGTTTATCTACTCTGCCACATTCATTTGTAGAACTGAATGTTCTTGATTATAGTTTTTCTTTTCTTTACTTTCTCTCAGGTGGTCAGATAAGGATTAACAAATATTTTAGAAGTTGCTCTAGTTGATTGTTGCTAGTTTGAATGTAATATTAAAGCTTGGCACTGGGGGGGAACCTCTCACTGCAGCTGTCATAGGAAAGGTATAAATAAATAAGGGGGGAGCTGAGTGAGGTGGAGGAAGAAAGGTCCAGACAGTGAATCCATTTCAGCACACTGAGCTCCCCAGTCATTGTAAGGTGAGACTTGCATTGGTTGTCATGGATAGCTAGCTTATAGTTAAGGAAATGCCTGTATGATTGCCCTTTGTTGTTATTACAAAGTTTTGCAAGAAGACTCAGGCCATGTCTACACTTACAAGCTTACAGCTGCCACTTAAGAGTGCTTGTGTAGCTGCATTATGCTGACAGGAGAGAGCTCCCATCAACATCATAAAACCTGCTCAACGAGCGATGGTAGATATGTCAGTGGGAGAGCATCTCCCGCTGACATAGCGCTATGCACACCAGCGCTTATGCTTGCAAAACGAACATTGCTCAGGTTGTTTTTTCAAAGTTTTGCCGACATAAGTGCTAGTGTAGACATGGCCCTAGACTTTATGTAGTCAGCCTACACCATGACCACAGGTTAAACTCGTCAGAGAATCCTGAGTGAGTTGGTAATACCCTCTTACCACCTTGTTCACAGGGACTTCCACTCTCCATTCAGGAGTAGGGGTGGCAAAGAGAAAAAGCATTGGCTCAGGGACTGATTGGAGAGTGGTGAGTTTCTATGAATGATTGTGCTGATGTTCGTATCTAAGGGCGTGGCATACTGTCAGGAATATGCAGGAAATTGGGAGGGGAATGAAGGATGGTTAAGCAACAATACTATTGGGATAGAAGAGACTAAAATTTATCATGAATAACTATAGTTGTAAAGAAGAGTCATAAAGAAAAAATCAGTGAGAAAGGTACAAGCCTTATTATTGGCTTGCATTTCTAAGTCTATCATTGTGACAAAATGGTTGGATAGTTTATTTTAAAAAAACTAGAGGCTAGATTAGTTACAGTGGAGCTTGTAAACTTGCTAGATCTTTCATGAAAGTTACAATATCCAAGAAGCCTTTACATAGCTCCTAGAGTTTTAACCTTGACTTTTAATAATTTTAAAGTTAGTATTTAAAAAAAAAAAGCCCTATGTACTTGTTCTTGTTGAGGACTAGTACAAAAAACACATGCAAAATTTTTTGGACCAAAACATTTTTGAATTAAGCATGAATTGACAAAAGAATTTTTAAAAAAAGCCAGTGTCCCATATCTCAAAACCAGCTTGTTCAATTAACCTCACACTTCCTAAAAATATTCTCCTCTGGCTAGAAATCAAACATGAGACATCCTCTCGCTCCCCACCCAACCTCTCCCAGAAAGAATAAGGAGGGGTCGTAACTGGATTTGTAATGGAAACCATCTTAACCACCTTAATTATGGAGTCATGACTGTAGCTGCATAATAAAGCTGGCTGATATTTATTTTATTTGGTATAATAACTGTTAGTCTATAAATGGAACAGTGCTAGATGTTTGGGAATATTATTTGCCACTTTAATTGTTAAATGTTTTTTTTGGGATTACTCCAAACAGTTGTTCTTTTGACTTGAAGATAAAACAATTCTGGCAGAGCACTAAAGGAGTTCTATGCTTTCCCTCATTAAGAATAGTGCTAACAGCATGCAGGATGTTTCCCTAAAGGATACTTGTATGAGGTCAAACACTGAGTATAGCACTAATAATTGAACAACAAAAACTGATGCCTGTTTTCTACACTTTTCTTAACAGTACAGATTGTCCCAAGGGATGATTAAACAAGCAAACAGAGATACTGAAATAATGAGTCCCTTTTTTAATGTACAACTCTTAATTTGTTATATTGTGAATGTTCCACTTTGTTGATTATTTTGAAAATGTTAACATTTGGAATATAGAATTCCTGCCCCTTGTCTCAATTTGTAATATATATCAAATATATCCTGTGAGGTAATGTGTAAAGTTTCTTTAAAATTTTATCAGGAAGTCAGTCAGGAGAAGGACTGGGAAAGATTCTAGGCATAAGCTCTACAATGAAGCAGAGAGAGTAGCTTTTCATGATGACTGTTTTGTCTATTCTAATAAATTGATACTGTGACAATGTCACTAATGTACGCCAAATGCACATACCAAACTTACGCACCCCAAAACACATGCTTTATAAATCATAAATTATATTTGTGGAAATATTTCAAAGTATATTCTGAGACTAGTTTGCATAAATGTAGTAATTCCATTATGCTCAAAAGGTGAGAAGCACTTAACAAGTTTCAGAGTAGCAGCCGTGTTAGTCTGTATTCGCAAAAAGAAAAGGAGTACTGGTGGCACCTTAGAGACTAACAAATTTATTAGAGCATAAGCTTTCGTGAGCTACAGCTCACTTCATCGGAAATGCATCCGATGAAGTGAGCTGTAGCTCACGAAAGCTTATGCTCTAATAAATTTGTTAGTCTCTAAGGTGCCACCAGTACTCCTTTTCTTTTTGCACTTAACAAGCTTTACCTTCTTAGGCAACTGAAAGCAAATATTTATTATAGGAATTGAGGTAAATTAGGGTAGCCATGCATTTGATAGACATTCATACTGCACATAGTTAGGACTTGTGGGTGATGGAAGAGCAAATGCAATTCTTCGTAAGGACCTAATTCTATATATTTGTCTAAGCATTAACCAGTTGTGGCCTGTTTCTGATCTCTGATACATCCATGAAAGTCAAGGAAATTGTAAGATCTTTGGGACAGGGGCGATCTCTTCTGCAGCATGCCTAGAACAGTGGGGCCCTGATCTGTTTGGAGCCTCTCTGCCCTACTGTAGTACAAATGAATAATAATGAGTGTAGGTAGGGCCTTGTCTAGCTGAGCTTTTCCATTGCATTATGTCTGGTGTGCCTTTACTGGTAGTAGCAGTGGTAGAAACTCTTGCAAAGGAGATCATGAGTTACCATCAATTTTTTACCACCATGTCTACAATTTCTCTCAACAGGATTAGATGACATTGTTATAAAAATGTCAGCATCTTGTGTTGACTGGCGCTCCCATGGTTGCTGTGCTTGGATGAGCTGCAGTGATGGGTGCAGCAGTGGAATTACTTATGAAAAATCTCAGTGTTGACACAGTTTAAGAGCACAGAATTTCTCCTCTGTAGGCACCGCCTATACTAGAAAAAGAACTACATTGTGACATTTAGTTATGGCCAAACAGTGTTATAATATTCTTGCTTAACACTTGTTTACCGCAATTGTTATTGGTCATAGTTTTCCAGCCCCCTTTAAAAATTCATCTAGAATATTTGACTCTTTGATTTGTTGAATTCAACAGAATGACTAA
Organism: Dermochelys coriacea; assembly: GCF_009764565.3. NCBI lineage: Eukaryota > Metazoa > Chordata > Testudines > Dermochelyidae > Dermochelys > Dermochelys coriacea. The sequence continues at coordinate 133,141,015 of NC_050070.1, forward strand.
ATTTTTGTGACAAAAGTCAGTGCAAGAGAATAGAATTGATCATGGAACATCTATAAGAGATGCTTCAAGTAGGAGCAAAAGACAGGTATGAGGCTACACCTGTTCGTCACTAAGTATGAGCTTTGTACAGAAGAGATTGCATATGTGACATTTTGTTAGTTGCCTTTTTTATCTTTGAAATTTTGTCTTTAAATTAGCTATAAGACCAGTGCTAACTTTAACCTTGCCGTGTGTATGAAAGCCTGTAAACAGAGCAGAATTGTAACTGAGTTATACAATAGTGGAAAGGATGCTATAAAAACTCAATAGATTTTCACCTGCCTTTTTCCATGCTGAATTTATACCCTGTACTTTAGTTAACAACAAACATGGCTGCAACACTGTGTCTTCATATAGTTGGGGAGGCAAATTAGAGCCTTGACTGAAGGTGCCATTCTATTTTGGTAACTTTTAAATAAAGGTTTTTGGATAAAATAAGCAAATGTTTAAACAAAATGCCCACAAAGTACTAGAACATGCAGATATGAGCATTTTAGTACCTCAAATAAACGACCACAGCATATACAGTAGAATCCATCCTTAAAAAAAAAAAGGGGGGGGGAGAAGTGGGAGGAAGGGAACGTAGAGGAATTGTAATTCTTGATGATGAGAAAGCATTATGTTAACTAGCAGAGGACCCCTCAGGCGCATACCATAATTACACACAACATATGTGGGTCTTGTCCAAATGAGACATTTTGAGTAGTTTAACTAAATATGATATTAAACCTGTGTACTTAAACCAGTGCAAAAGGTTCTGTGGATATGCTTATTTCAGTTTAGTTTGTCACTTAGGAATCTGTTTAAATGGAGATAAACATTTCTTAAACTGCATTAAGATTGTTCATGCAGGTTTGCGCTGGTTTAACTAAATCAGTTCAAAAGCTGTTTTGAGTAAAACTGGATGGAGCAGCTTGCCTGTGTAGACATGGCACAAGTTGTATTCTCTCCTAACAGTTGTTTCAAGACTCCAAACAGCTGTATAACTCAACATGGCATATTGACTCAGTCTTTGAAAAGTTGCTACAGTGAATCAAAACAATAGCAAATAAAACACTTTTTAAACTTAAAGGCCTCTCTGAAGATTTTGCTTTAATGCTCTGTTTGGACTTGTTAGCGGTCTCCATTGTGCACGGGCCAGTGTTTAGTATTACCATAGCTCTTTTTTTTTTTTAAAAGCTTTTCTCACAACAGGATATTCAAATCACTGATGTCTGAGGAAAGCTGGCTCTAGATACAGCTTTCTTTCTGCATGCTGTTATAAAATTAACCTTTGACTTCACTCCATCCCCAAATATGTAAACCTTAGGACACTCCCACAGCAAATAAGCAGCTGGTGGATAGTTTTACTGAACTTTAAGCTTTCGTATAATCAACTTCAGTTTCTAGTACTTATCACCGAAACAGAACTTTGTTAATGTGAATCTAATAAAAGCTATTTTCCTGAGTCTGCAGAAAATTTGAATTGAAATAAAGACTGAGAAGGGTGAACTGTGATATTAATCTTAATAGGGTGTCAACTCTGAAATCTAATGATCACATTTATATTAGGGCTGCCAATTAATTGCAGTTAATTCGTGATTAACTCAATAATTATGATTAATCAGTTTTAATCACACTGTTAAACAATAGAATACCAATTGAAATTTATTAAATATTTTGGGTGTTTTCTGCATTTTATATATCTGTCTTATTCTGTATTGTAATTGAAATCAAAGGTGCAAATATTCGTAATAAAAAATTTACATATAAAAATGATAACCAAAAGATAGTATTTCAGTTCTTCAGACAAGTATTCTAGTGCAATCTCTGTTGTGAAAGTGCCACTTACAAATGTAGATTTTTTTTTGTTACATAACTGCATTCAAACAAAACAATGTAAAACTTCAGAGCCTATAAGTCCACTCAGTCCTACTTCTTGTTCAGCCAATTGCTAAGACAAACAAGTTTGTTTACATTTACTGGGGATAATGCTGCCCTCTTATTATTTACAATGTCACCAGAAAGTGAGAAAAGGCATTTGCATGGCACTTTTGTAGCCAGCATTACAAGGTATTTAGTGCCAGATACGCTAGGCATTCGTAGGCCCCTTCATGCTTCGGCTCCAATCCAAAGGACATGCTTCCATGCTGATGATGCTTGTTTAAAAAAAAAATAGTGTTAATTAAATTTGTGACTGAACTCCTTGTGAGAGAATTATGTTTCCTGCTCTGTTTTATCCACATTCTGCCATATATTTCATGTTATAGCAGTCTCAGATGATGACCCAGCACATTACTCATTTTAAGAACACTTTCACAGCATATTTGACAAAACACAAAGAAGGTACCAATGTGAGATTTCTAATGATAGCTAAAGCACTACACCCAAGGTTTAAGAATCTGAAGTGCCTTCCAGAATTTGAGAGGGATGAGGTGTGGATGCTTTCAGAAGTCTTAAAAGAGCAACACTCCGATGCGGAAACTACAAAACCCGAACCACCAAAAAAGATCAACCTTCTGCTGGTGGCATCTGACTCAGATAATGAAAATGAACATGTGTCAGTCTGTGCTGCTTTGGATTGTTATCAAGCAGTACCAGTCATCAGAATGGATGCATGTCCCCTGCAACGGTGGTTGAAGCATGAAGGGACATATGAATCTTTAGCACATCTGGCACGTAAATATCTTGGGATGTCGGCTACAACAATACCATGAGAATGCATCAAGTGACATTGTAAACAAGAAGCAGGCAGCATTATCTTCTGCAACTGTAAACAAACTTGTTTGTCTGAGCAATTGACTGAACAAGAAGTAGGAATGAGTGGACTTGCAGGCTCTAAAATTTTACTTTGTTTTATTTTTGAATGCAGGGTTTTTTGTACATAATTCTACCTTTGTAAGTTCAACTTTCATGATAAAGAGATTGCACTACAATACTTGTATTAGGTGAATTGAAAAATACAATTGTGTTTTTATAGGGCAAATACTTGTAATCAAAAATAAAGTGATCACTGTACGCTTTGTATTCAGTCTTGTAATTGAAATCAATATATTTGAAAATGTATAAAACATCAAAAAAAATTAAATAAATGGTATTCTATTATTGTTTAACATTGCGATGAATCAAGATTAATTTAATCATGTGATTAATTTTTTTAATCACTTGACAGCCCTAATTTAAACATTAACCCATTTGACTGTTTTAATGCTGTTTGTGTTAGTAGAAACATCCAGTTAATTGTCTGGTCCAGTTGGATATTCCAGTAGTTCTCTAATTTTATCATCCTGGGGACGAGTTTACAAGAGAGATGCTCTGAGCCACATCTACCCATTAATTTGCCATTGCTTTATAAGTGTTTAATTTTGAAGATCAGGAAAGGCACCCCACTCTGCTGGTCGTGAGCACTGCTGTAGTCCAATTTTGTGAAAGGATGTTCCACAGGAGTCCAGTTACAGGTTTTAAATAATAGGGATGAGGGGGTAGCTTAGTGGCCTAAACATCAGATTAATCTTTCTAGACCAATACCTATACCATCTGCAGGTTCAAATTCTTGCAGGCAAATTTCACATGACACTCACTCATTTACCCTTGAGTGATGCCCTGCCTTCCCCCTCCTATCCTGCAGCACTGCTGAAATCTCATTTCAGTTGAAGTGCAAGGAGTGAACAGGATTTCCCCAGCTGTTCTTTCTGTGGCCACTGTGTGGTGGCAGCAAATTCCAGTACTGCATTTCTGATTGCTGCACCCAGTGTCCTGCGTCCTGCTGCACGATGTAGGATGGAGTCAACACTGTCTCATTTAGCCATCTCCCAGCAGTGGAAGTATTAAGAGATTAAGGGTGGGGAGGAGAGAGGAAGGAAGTGTGGGGAGAAAGAATGAAAACAAGACTGAGGGGGAGTAGGAACAGACAAATAATATGCAGGAAGAGAGAAAATAGACTCATTATTGCCAACCCTGAGAGTTTGAGTTATAAATTACTGGCTGAAAGTATGAGATTATAAAAAGAGTCTACATTCAGAATTTACAATTAAAGTTTAATTGGCTGTGTTTCTTGGTCTTCTGCATTTTTTAACCTTAAGGAGGCAGTCCCTTAGCCCCAATTTGGGTGCAGTCATTTCAAGATGAAATTTCAGTATGCATATGCAGAAATGTGATTCCCCACCACACCCCAGGCAGGCACAGGGAGCTTCCATTTACCTACTCTAATCCCACAGATTGGACAGCTGCAGTTCTGTCACTGTCCATCCCCTTCCCATAGCACTGGTCTGTCTCCCTCACAGCTCCTTCCCTTAATCTCCCGTCTCTCTCCTCAGCCTCCTGGCCCCATCTTCCTTTCTGCTCCTCACAAATTCCTGCTTCTTGTGTGTAACCATCTGGCAACATCTTATGTATTTGCAGTTTCTAGCTAGTAATGTTGAAATGACTTTCTGTTTTAGGGGTGTGCCCCCTAGTTGATCCAGCTTTAAAATGAAATGAACTTTTAAAGAAAATTATCACCAACATTAATGCAAACTGAAATTTTGGCTATTTGTTTAGATTTCAGTGGGGAGTGACTAGGAGTGTACTGCTAAAATCTGTTGTCAGTTTTGATCTCTGAATCGGGTCCCTGAAAGAACTGGCTTGAAAATCTTTCCGCTGAATATTTCTACTGTATTGGGAATGTATTGGGACTGTGTGCAGAAGATCTGTTCGCTAGAAAAAAAGTTACTCAATCTTTCAGTTTTCAAAATGCATGAGAACGTTAGCGTAGCTCATTACTGCCGATTATTGCATTTCTCTAGTAGGATAACTGGTGGTGATGGAAGATTAAATGAACTATTGTTAACATACAGTAAATGTAATAAAACATGCCAAAACTTCCTCAGTTCTGATACACTGTATCTGTATTTGTAGAAAGTGCTACTAGAAATAATTAGAGATCTTTAATTGGACTTCTCCATGTAGGTACAGGGAAAACAAAATAAATTACATAAAAGCAGCCTTATAAACAACTGTTACCGGCAGCACAATCCATAAATAATCCTATTTTGGAATATATCCAAAACAAGAGCAGAAGGGGAAAGATATTGTTGGATGGAATAGTGAAATGGGATGGAATTTTTCACCTTGGGGATTATTTGCGGAGAGTAGCGGATGTCCTTCCATTAAGCTAAAACATAACATATTTAAACATCCTTTTACCTGCACATAAAAACACCTTATTTCAAGGTCCTGGGTCATTTAAATGTCATCTTTGAACTACTTTTGGCAGAGAGGGAGCTTTTAAAAAGCCTTATACCAGGGGTTCTCAAACTTCATTGCACTGCAACCCCCATCTGACAACAAAAATTACTACATGACCCCAGGAGGGGGGACCAAAGCCCAAGCCCTGCCGCTCCAGGCAGTGGAGCCAAAGCCCAAGCCTCAATAGCCAGGGCTAAAGCCCTCGGGCTGTGGCTTTGGCCCCAGGTCCCATCAAGTCTAACGCCAGCCCTGGCAACCCCATTACAATGCGGTCTTGACCCACAGTTTGAGAACCGCTGCCTAATACTATGGTCAAGTATGATTATTTTTATGGAAAAAATAGCAAAGTAGTCATTACCAGGGAGCCCAGAAATGCTATTGGAAGTGGAAACAGCTCCAAATGGGTGAGTAATTTGAGCTACCAAATAAACTAGGCATATTTGGAAGACAATATATAAGACATTATGTAAGCATAAATATTATAATTCTGAAAGAAGGAGACCTTAACCAAAATCGTGGAAGGGCTGAATGAAAGCAAATGGCAAACCAGATGTTTTTGTTTAATGCTTCTGAGCGAAAGTTTGTGAAAGTGAAACAGACGGTGTGAGAAGTGGGAGTTGAGAGGTCTATGAGGATGATCAGAATGAAACAGGATGTGTGTGCAGGAGGTAGAAATTGAAGAAGGAAAGAGGAAGCTGTGGATGGGTGAATTTAGGGAATGGGTGATGTGATCAAGGGAATGATGAATAGGGAATTTGGGAGCTCACTTGATCTCTTTTGGCAGAAGTAGTTGGTTAGGCTCCTGATCCTTTGTTCCCCGTTGATTGTCCAGGCCAAAGACAGCAGAAATGTGCTCTGACAGAGGTTCCCATGTGTAATGCTGCTATATCTGGTAGCTCACTTCTTATATACAGAATGAGAGAAAATGTCATAATGAATTGTTGGTCGCATATGCATCATAACAGAGTACAAAATGATCCTGGGAAAGGATAAGTGGTGAAATCCAAGAGTTTCTACAATGTATTGGTTAATAAACCTTTTGGGGGATTCTGATAGAGCACATTCTTTTTACCAGCCTTTTATACTCATGCTCAAAATGCTTTATTTACATTGTAGATTTTTAGGTGTAGCCTTAGATTGTACTAGCTTTTCTCCCCAATCACAGGGGGCATAATCAGAGGCAGCCTCTAATGGCTCTTCACCAGTGAAGAGCATTTTAGGGTGGCTTCTGAACAATGAACCTATTTTCCTTCCCTGCCAGAATCATCAAAAAAGCATAAAAAGGACACAGTTGTTCTTAAATATCCTTGTAGGTCACTTTTAAGCCCTTTATTATGGCTGTAGTATGACAAAAAGAAAAGGAGTACTTGTGGCACCTTAGAGACTAACAAATTTATTTGAGCATAAGCTTTCGTGAGCTACAGCTCACTTCATCCGATGAAGTGAACTGTAGCTCATGAAAGCTTATGCTCAAATAAATTTGTTAGTCTCTAAGGTGCCACAAATATTCCTTTTCTTTTTGCGAATACAGACTAACATGGCTGCTACTCTGAAACCTGTAGTATGAAAGGCCTTCTATAGGCTGATTTCCCCCCCCCCCGCCCCAAACCCTCTTTCTGTTCCCCTCTCGATCACATTGAACAGCACCACCATTTTCCCTGTTGCTCATATCCATGTTCTTGGCTTTATTTTTTGACTTTTCTTTGATCCAGGCTGCATCTAAATTTTGCTGCATCTTCCTACACATCATCTCCAGGAGTGAAATCCGGTCCTGCTGAAGTCAATGGCAAAACCTCCATGAACTTCACTGGGGCCAAGATTTCACCCCAAGATTCAATCTTTCCTCACTGCCCACACTACCAAAACTCTTGCCTAAGCCCATATTATCTTGTGCCTTGAATACAGGAGTCTCTCCTCTCTGGCCTCCCGGAAGTGTATCCAAAGTGCAGCTGCTAAGATAATTTTCCTGGCATGTTGCTGTGATTGTCACCCTGCTTTTTTAACTCTCTCCTTTGGCTCTTTATCTTCCAACATGTCAAGTACAAACTTCTCGTCTGCATTGTCAAAGTTCTTCACATTTTAGCCCCACCATGCCTATCTGCTCTATTACCTTACTGCAGTGGCTCTCAACCTTTCCAGACTACTGTACCCCTTTCAGGAGTCAGATTTGTCTTACATGCCCCAAGTTTCACCTCACTTAAAAACTACTTGCTTACAAAATCAGACATAAAAATACAAAAATGTCAGAATACTGACTGAAAAATTGCTTACTTTCTCATTTTTACAATTATAAAATAAATCGGAATATAAATATTATATTTACATTTCAATGTATAATATATAGAGCAGTATAAACAAATCCTTGTATGAAATTTTAGTTTGTTCTGACTTTGGTAGTGCTTTTTATTTAGCCTGTTAGAATACTAGGCAAATATCTAGATGAGTTGACATACTCCCGGAAGATCTCCGCGTACCTACAGGGAGAACAACTGCCTTACACTCTACCAGCCATGCCAGCCTCAATTGCCTGCTTATGGGCACTTACCACATACTTTCCCCAATTCAGCCCCTTACAAAGGAGGACGAAACTCCCAGTCCAAATCTGTCAAGCTACCAAGTGATCTTCCTTCAAGTTCCTCCTTAAATCTCACCTTAAATCTTCGGTAATGCATACAGAAAACTGCAATCTGGTAAGTACTAAGCAGGTAGTGAGTTGTGTTTACTACAGTTCACTGCAAATTATATACACAGCTAGTCTATGCTAAAACAACATATGTCATAAATATAAAGGGGAAGGGTAACCACTTTTCTGTATACAGTGCTGTAAAATCCCTCCTGGCCAGAGGCAAAACCCTTTCACCTGTAAAGGGTTAAGAAGCTAAGGTAACCCCGCTGGTACCTGACCCAAAATGACCAATGAGAGGACAAGATACTTTCAAATCTGGAGTGGGGGGAACAAAGGGTTAGTCTGTCTGGGTGATGCTTTTGCCGGGAACAGATCAGGAATGCAGCCTTACAACACCTGTTAAGTTAGTAAGTAATCTCGCTAAAAATGCATTAAATTTCCTTTTGTTTAATGGGTGGTAAAATAAGCTGTGCTGGATGGAATGTATATTTTGTTTTTGTGTCTTTTTGTAATTTAAGGTTTTGCCTAGAGGGATTCTCTATGTTTTAAATCTGATTACTCTGTAAGGTATTTACCATCCTGATTTTACAGAGGTAATTCTTTTACCTTTTCTTTAATTAAAATTCTTCTTTTAAGAACCTGATTGATTTTTCATTGTTCTTAAGATCCAAGGGCTTGGGTCTGTGTTCACCTGTACAAATTGGTGAGGATTATTATCAAGCTTTCCCCAGGAAAGGGGGTGTAGGGCTTGGGGGGATATTTTGGGGGAAGACGTCTCCAAGTGGGCTCTTTCTCTGTTCTTTGTTTAAAATGATTGGTGGTGGCAGCAATACGGTTCAAGGACAAGGCAAAGTTTGTACCTTGGGGAAGTTTTTAACCTAAGATGGTAAGAATAAGCTTAGGGGGTCTTTCATGTAGGTCCTCACATCTGTACCCTAAAGTTCAGAGTGGGAAAGGAACCTTGACAGCATAGTATTTGTTAGCCCATCTTTTCTCTTCCTGCTTGCCCCACTTACTTGTTTGTTTTATCTATCTGTTATATCTTGCTTTTTTAAATGGTAAGCTCTTTGGGGCAGGGTCTATGACTTATATCCCATACGTTGCTGGAAAACAAAGCCCCCACCTGGTGGTACCACAATATAAATGATTAATATTAAAAGATCCTCTTCATAGGTATGAATTTCACCCTACGTACAGGATGTAAGGAATGAATCAATTAATTGCTGTGATATATCTTGATTTTAGTAAGGCTTTTGACAGAGTCATGCATGACATTCTCATAAACTAGGAAAATGTGGTCTAGATGAAATTACTACAAGGTGGATGCAAAACTGGTTGAACAACTCGTGATGTGGCGCAACTCAACATTGGGGCACCCCCTCCTGGCTGTCCTGTGGTTCAACTCTGCAAGCCAATGCTCCCTCTGCCGGTGGTGTCTCACCACCGTCACTCCCAGGACCGCAGCATCCTCTTCATGAAACAGCGTCCAGCTGTGCCACACTCTGTGCTCCCCCTTCCGGGGGACCTGCAGTCATCTGTCCAGCCACTTCCCTCAGTGGCAACTGCAGCTCAATGTATAGCCAATTCCTCAGTGGCAAGGGGTGGAGGGGAATGGACCCAGGCCCACCCACTACTTTGGTTGATGGCCCAGGGACCCTGTAGATGGCCACCCTACTGCATCCCCTCCAGCTCCTCAGCAGATCTCCCTGACCTACTTCCCTATGGCCTCAGCACCTTCTGTGCCTTTGCCTCAGGGCCTCTGCCTGCAGATCCCTGCAGCCCACCAGGAGCTGCCTTTTGCTCCCTCGGTCTCTGCCTGCAGCACTGCTCTGTCCAGGGTGCTTGCTTCCTTCAGCCTACAAGGCAGCCAGTCTTCCTCCCTCTTCACGCTCTAGGGAGTGACTTTAGGTGCTTTGTCCTGCAGCTCTTCTTATATGGGCCTGCTGGGCTGTGATGGCTGCTCCTCTCAGCGCTTCTCTGATTGGCTGCCTCCTGCGCAGCTTCCCATGGGCTCTATTAACCCCTTGGAGCCCAATGTGGGGCAGGCTCCCCCTTAAGACCGACTTCCCTGGTGGGGGAGGTTACCTCCCCTGCTTCCCCTGCAGGTGTGCTCCCAGGGTGTCCATCTCCTGTCTGTGGTTCTCCATTAGGAGGAGCAACTTGTCAATCTCCTCCCTGGTGTCCCTAAATTTCTCTGTGTGCGCCTCTGCGCTGTCTTGTGCAAGGCCAGCTCGGTGGCTTTCAGCCGCTCCCGTAGCCCTGGCTCTTGCTGTGCTGGCTCTCCCAGTACCCCTTCTCCCAGGGTCTGAGTTCCCAGCTCCCTTCAGTTGGTCTCTGTATAAGTCCCCACATCCTTCAGCTGGATGTCTAAGGGACTTATCCTTCTCTTCCGTTTCTCCTTTCTTTCCTGCCTGGCCCCTTGTTGCTTCTCCACCATCTTGGTGCACTCCCTCTGGGTATCTGGCACCTCCTTCTGTTCCTTTCTATCTCCTTTTCCCTTCTGCTGGCTTGGGTCCCCTTTCTCATCCCCAATCGGGATGCTGCCCTTCCCTGGGCTCCTGTTCTGTCTGTGAGGGCACTGCCTCTTCACATGCCCTGATTTTCCACAGGTGAAACAAGCATCCCCCCTTTCTTTTTCTCTTCACAGGTCAGGGACCTTAGGGTTTCCCTGCTCTCTTTCCCTTGGGGATAGGCTTCTCCTCTTCCCGATAGGGACACACTCTATTCAAGTGTCCCCTCTACCCACAGACATAACACTGCCCTTCTTGGCCTTCTGGCCTGACCTTGGACCTGTCTTCTTGCCCCAGGCTCTCTGGCCCCTGATCACTTCCTGGAGGGTCTTGAGCAGATAACACTGCTCTTCTGCTAGTTGCCTCAGGCATTCCTGCAAGTATCTCTGTGCCTCCCACTGTTGCTGCTGGTTCTCCAGGATCTGCCTCACCAGGGCCTGAATCCCTCTTGGTTACTCTTCAATCCCCTTCATTGGAAGCGGCAACTCTGAGGTCCAGCCTGGGAAGGTAGACCTGCCTTCTGCCAAAAAGACCTCCATGAATGGCAGCTCCATAGTTCCTTTACCCCCCAAGTATCCTTTAAATAGTCTTTCAAACTCCCCTTCTAACAGGGGCAACTGTCAAACAGTCTCTGAGTCTCTCACTCAGTCCCCTTCCCTCAGGAGCAACTGAATGCCTACATTCTCCACCACATGTGATGTGGTGTGACTCACCACTGCGGCGCCCCCTGCTGGCTGTCCTGAAGATCGCCTCTACTAGCCGGTGTGCCCTCTTCTAGGGACCCATGTCACTCCCAGGATTGTGGCATCCCCTTCATGACCCAGCCCTCTGGCTGTGCCGCACTCTATGCTTCCCCCCCCCCCCCCCCCCCCCCCGTGATTTTTAAGAACAAGGTAGATATGTCATGAATGGTCTAGGTATACTTGGTCCTGCCTCAGCATGGGGGATGGACTCGATGATCCTTTGGGGTCTCTTAAAGCCCTGCATTTTTATGATTCTGTGATTTCCCACAAAAGAGAAGATGTGGGAATCTTGGGCTGAAATCAATACTTTCCAGTAATAACTAAATGGAATAATGCAAATTCATATTTCCTTCTTGTTATTTGAAGAGCAAAAATCAAATTTTCATGCAGCTCTTGGTCCGCACACTATATGCACCATGGCTTTGTGCCTCACTTAGTCAGTTTCACCACAGGCTGTGTTGGAGGAAAGTACAGCTAGACAGACTCAAGGAGACAGAAAAATTACCTGGAAAATTGGTCTTTTAGCCATCGTGTGTGTTCACTCATCAAAAATACTCAATAGCGGGGATTTTGCCTTAATAAAGAGTGCAGTGTCAGGCTTAACATTCCTGCAAATGCTGGTGTTAATAGAAACTTAATTTTTTCCTGAACCTTTCAACTGTGGTATTCATTTCTTTTTCTATCGGAGAAATAGTCTGTTAAAACAAATTTCTTAATACCCCACTGTAAGGAGCTGCTGTTTAGTGAGAACAGACCTGAGAGGTCAGTGGGAGCAGAATCATGCTTTATATTACGATTACAAAAGCATATGGATGTGAAAGAGGTTCTATGCATAATGTACCCTTCTGAATAAAATATGCTGAAAATGCATATCAGCCATGATGTTGGTTTAATGTCTTGGTTTGTATATGGGGGACGCATATTAGTTAAATAAAATTTATGTATTCAGCTCCGATTTCTGTCTTTCGCACCATTTTCACTTTCCTTTTGCAGGTGACCTTGAAAATTAATCTCTTCTAAAATATTTCTGTAATTGTAAGCATGGATATCTGTTGAGAAGTTTCATTAATTTGACTGTTCTGCTGTTTCTACAGGGCTTCAGGAATATGTAGAGGCAGTGTCTTTCCAATATTTCATCAAAACACGATCATTAATTAGTGTTAAGGAGATCAACAAACAGCTAATGTTTACAATGGAAGACCAAGAAGAAGAAACAAACACAGTAAGAATTGTTTTGTTCACATGTGATGAGCTAGATTTAGTCACTTTTATTTTCAAAGAAACCTTCTCATACTTAGTGATTCTAATATATTTATCACATATTTTAACAGCTTCTGATGATCATTCCAATTTTTTATTTATAGGAAGCAAGCTCTTCATAAATACATAGTTGTGATTTCCTTCGTAATACGACATGCTAGGGAAATGTATTGGTGCCATAATAAAAGTCAGTCAAACTGCAGAGGCCTTCAGCCTACAGCTGGTTAGAGATGGTTAGTGCTGACAACATAGTGGACTGATGAGGTTTTAAAGTTACAGAATACTGGCATCTGATCAAGTAAGTCCAGTTACTGGGTTTAGCATTTGGCCAAACCATGCTTTTCATGGATAGTAGAAAAAACCTAGATCTGTGGCATGTGCCTTTTATTCATGGACCAGGCTGAGCCATTTTCATTTGGAAAAAGGGGAAGTATATTAGCATACCATTCAATAATTCTGGAGGAACTTTTCTAAATTTTGTAATGCATATTGCCTATATGATTATATTCAATAGGCACTCAGATATCATATTGATAGGGATAGCATAAGAACCTAAATAGAAGAAGCAAATGAATGTAAGGGGTACAGTAACTTCAACTGATTCCGTCCCATTGCTCAGCAATGAGCTAATTTCAGGAGCCAACTGCAGAGAGTGATAAGAGGAAGGGTGTTGTCCTGTGTCACAGTTTTATCAACTTGCAATTTTTTCACTATAACCAGTTAATATTAAAATGCACGTTCTCTGTCCTAGCAAGGTCATGGATAACTCTCTTAGAATTAATCTTGAACTTCCCCCAGGGAACAGACTTGCTTTCCTTCCTTTCCTATGCCTAATACAGCATCTTCCATTTCTTGCCCTTCCTCGCTCCCCTGCCCATCCCTAAATAGAACATTTTGTATATGGCCAAAATACATCCTGGCCTTACATCTTTCTTACGCAGCCTTTGGATGAACATTCTGTTTTTAAAATTTGTATTCGGATGTAAAGTGGATCAATGTGTGTAATGCTTAATGTCACTTTAATTGCTGTTCTAATGAGACATTTGCAGTCTTTAAAGAGAAAAATCTCAAATGACACTGTATGAAGATGTATGTAGCTGTCCACATTGGATGGTCATACCGGTGGTCATCAGCATCAGTTATTTGAAAACCAGAGAAACAGCTGCAATTCCTCCCCTTAATTTTTGAAAAAAGAATAAAGTCTTAAGCACGCTATGATGTGATATTAGCATTGCTTCCAGAAAGTGACTGAACAGGTTTGTTCTGAGATGAAAGTTTGTTGGTCAAAGGAAATGATCATTACTAGACTATAAAAGCTAAACTCTGATGTCTACAGCCAGTTGTGAAACCACTTATAGTACTTATTTTTTTCTTCTGTAACATGGGTAACAGTGCACACATTTTTCCATGGGCTTGACTCGATTTAATTTTTGGATGAATGACCAGCTGCTGAGGTCATGAATGAAACGCCAGTAAATACATTCATATCTCTAAGGGCTGGTCTTCACTACGGAGAGATTGATGCTGCTGCAATCAATGCAGCAGGGGTCAATTTAGTGGGTCTAATAATTTCAGGTTGACCCCGGTACTCCAGCTCCCTGAGAAGATTAAGGTAAGTCGGCAGGAGAGCATCTCCCGTTGACGCAGTGCATTTATTCACGTAGCTGGAGTAGCATAACTTAGGTTGACTTACCCCCGTAGTGAAGACAAGCCCTAAGAATGGTCATAGAAATTAAACAGTATAACAGGTCGCTGCGTATATGTTGGACAAGAAAAGGTTTTATGGGATCCTGAAAATTAAGGAGTGTATTGTTGTGTAACTCCCCAGGAAGAGCTCCAGAGCAAAGTAATAGATATGTATTGTGTTACGAATATACTAGTGAAAATGGTCAGTGCCATTTAGAGGTGTCCCTTATGCCACTGCTATGAGCAATTGTAGAGAAACTGGAACCACTGTTAGCAGATCCAAAGTACTCTTGTAATGTCAACTGGACACAGAGATTTAGTGTTGCAGTCAGGTTGTTCAGAATTGAGAAATAAATAAATCCCTTCGCACTGGCACTGTAGGCATGCTACACTCTTCCTCTAGCTGCAGGAAGAGAAACCTCTGTCACCACCTGAGCCCTTGGCTCCCTCTGTGACTGTAGTGCCTGCCATTATGGATCCTGTTGTCCTTGCCTTCCATCTCCAATGTCTGTTTGTGTGAGAGAGAGAGAGAGAGAGAGAGAGAGTTTCAGAATGTCTCTCTGTGTTTCCCCCTCTTTTCAGCTCATCTTTCAAAAGCCGCAAAGGAAAAAAGTCTCAACCATTATGTTACTTTAGTTTCCAGATGAAAGTGTATTTCGCATTTTGTACATACCTCTGCCCAAAATTTTTGCTGAAATTTCATGGCGACAGTGATGCTTCAACAGCCCCAAATGCCAAAAATGTTTGAGAAATTTCCTGGAAAAATGTTTGCCACTTTAACACAACATTACTAAGTCCTAATTGTACTCAGAAGTCTGTGTGTTGTGTAAGGTGCAAGTATCTTCGTTGATAAATATTCTTTCTCCTGAAAGAAATGCTGTAAATGTAATATTTGGTGTCTTTAGACTGCTAGCCTTCTGAGTTGAACACTCAAGCAAGCAGCTGCATAACATTTCCAGGCAGCTGGAATTCAACTATAGGTATAGTATTAAGCAGATGTCTCTAGAGAAGAGCAAACATCTTGAAAACAGATGTTCAAGGGTTGCCTTCCCTGAGCAATTTGAAACCATGATGTCTTAACATTTTAATACATTTCAGAATGGTCAGGCTTCAAATACTACCGCTAACTGCAACAAGTGTTTTGTCCTGTTTGAACTGTTGACAAGGGAGACTGGGAATTCTACATGGAAGAGCACAGCACCAGTTCTGCTGCTGCAGATAACTCATGGAAAATCATTTTATTTAGAAGAAATTATGTAGTAAATCGTGCTTTTCATAGTTCTCTTCTTGTATTCCTTACTACTAAGGATATTTGCAAGAAAATCAGATCTTTATTTGAGTTCATCTGCTCCTGCTGAAGGCAGAACCCTCTGTGACCTACTCACGTTCACAACAAATTGTGATGTCATAAATACAGGATTAATGACCGCATGTGGAGAAAAAGTAGCAGCAGCAGATGAACTCTTAAGAACAAAAAAAATCAGTTTTTCATATACCATGGATGTCTTGGAGATACAGAATGTGGGAAGAGATGTACAGAAATTATATGATTTAGGAGCACAATCGTTTCTTGATAAAACAATATTTCAAGTACTCCATGAGGTATTGGTTACTTTTAATAAGATTGTAGAATAATGGATCTGGAGAAAATTCCAGAGCAACACATCAATTTATTCTTGCGTCCTGCTTTTCATAGTAACTATATTTTGAAATACTAGATTGTATTACAAAATGGTATGATTTATTTTTCCTAACCCTGGCTCTTACCTTGACTTCTGCACTAGCACTGGGCAGGTCAGTTAGGGCCAAATTTTTAAACCTGGCGGCCTGAGGTCTGTGCACAAAAATGTAAATGCAAGTAAACATATATGCAGAGACAAATTTGGTAACTATGTGTACAGATATATATGGTAGATATAGGGCCTGGATCTCTGTCTTCGGTGTTTACAAATGTTTGTTTATGCATTTGCCACTGTTTTCTCCTCTGTGAAGTGTAGAAGATACTTTTGTACCTTACAGGTGTATATAAGGGTTAATTAATTTCTAAAGTGCTTTTGAAGCCTAATCTGCTACTATACAGAAATGCTATGTAGTTTCATTTTACTGAATGTTTTTCAATTGTTGTTGGTCTACAGTTATGCCAGTTAAGACAATGTGTGTTTAAACTGATGCAAACCACCATTTCTTCATTTTTCAATATTCTGTGTTGTGTTTTGTCCTCAGCCCTCCTCCAATCCATACGATAAGCAGCTGTGCACTTGGAGCCTGAAGGTAACACCTGTCGATTACCTGCTGGGTGTGGCTGATCTAACAGGAGAGTTGATGCGGATGTGTATTAACAGTGTTGGAAATGGTGATATAGACACCCCTTTTGAACTGAGCCAGTTTTTACGTCAGATTTATGATGGTTTTTCCTATATTGGCAACACTGGACCCTATGAAGTGTCTAAGAAACTATATACCTTGAAGCAGTCTCTAGCCAAAGTAGAGAACGCCTGCTATACATTAAAAGTGAGGGGTTCTGAAATCCCAAAGCACATGCTGGCTGATGTGTTCTCCACCAAAGCAGAAATGATTGACCGAGAAGAGGGTCTTTCCTAAAACAGTGAGACAATCATGGCCCTGGGATGTACAGTTGGAAGCTTGTTAATATTTTGGGTTTGATTTCAGTAGACCCTCGTCATGACTTTTATGTAGTGGTGTTTTTAGTTTTACTTAGCAGAGCAAGATTATTTGCAAAGGTAACTTGTAACCAAAAAAAAAACAAAAACCCCTTAACATAATGTGTAAGTGAACAAATATTTGAATCTCTCCTCTGTGGGCAATCTCCTGTTTTCCTCCCCTCTATGTGCTGTCATAATGGCTAAATATCAATGCTGCACTCAGTGTTGGTGTCTTACAGTGAAGTGGACTCACTTCAAACTGTCTGGGCCACTGCATCAGTTTTCAGTGATCACATGATGCTCAGAGCAGGTTGTGAATAATTTACGTTTGTGATTCTGCATTACCCGCAGATTTCTCTTGGGCTCCACACCTTAGTGTAGCCTGTTTCTGTGTACCCCCATGATAGAAGGGGGGGGCAGGCAAAGCCTGGAGAAGCAGTAACCTCATGTTTTAATCAGAGCAGAACAAACCCAACCACCTAGCATCTAAACCTACCCTGGTCTTTGATCCAATAGATTATTGGGATCAGAATGTTTTTATAGGCCCATTTGAGCATACTTCTCTGATGCTGGATCTCCATTGTTTAATTCGTATCTGCTTAACTCAAATGTTTGTCTAAATGGAGCTGAAATTGAAGCAGAGCCAAAGGTACTGTGAATCTGTAGTTTGGCTGACTAATATTTAGGAACATGAAACTGAAATTAAGAGTTTTCTGCTCATTGATAAAACTCATAAAACCTGGTAAATATTACTGTATACTGGCCATTTCAGGGCTCAGGGCTTTATTTTAGGTCTGCCTTGTTGCTTTACTGTTTTGGCATCAGTTGGAAAATCCTTTAAAAGATTTGAATGCATTGTTTTAAATTTAAAGAATAAAAGCTTTAACTGATGCAGAATCTTAGTTTGCTGAGTAGACCTGTTCCTGGACAAGTGCAGAAACCTAGCCAAACAAGTTTATCATGGATAATTCAGCAGTAGGACAGACTTGTTGCTTGATCCTGGTTGCATGCTTGTCACCTAAGAGGATACAGGGTTAAAGACAGTGGGTAGAATTCTGCCCTCCACTATATTTGTGGAACCCCAAGGGACTCCAGTGGAGTTGAACTGGTGTTAGCGAAGAGAGAGTTTGGTCTAATGTGTTTAACTGAGATGTGACTTATTCCTTTGAAATGTGTTGCCTCGTGTGTCTTAATACTATTATGAAATAGAAATTGCAATAAAAATAAGGCAGACAGGCACATTCCTTGCATCTATTTGGCATTCTTGAGCTCATTGGCAGATAATCTGAATTCTCACTTGTGTCCAGAGTTGTGAAAGCCCCTTGAAAATGTATATTATGCCGAAGGGAAAGAGCAGATAAAATAATATGCTCTTTAAGAAAAAAAAAAAAGTACTCCAGGAAATAGGCCCCTCAAGCACAAATGAAAATACTGCATGTTTTTTATTTCCACTTCCATATGATGTAGTACTGCCAATATTTTTCCCGTTAGCATGGTGTGTCCTAGTTAACTTGGGTCATCTGATATATGACCAGAACAACAGTTACTTACAGTGTTTATCACAGGTTTTCCCATTGTTTCCATGTAAAGCAATATTTGGTGAGTTGAAAAAAGGAGTGTTTTTTCCAACTGTTTAATACCTTTTTAAGTGCTTTTTTTAAACAATAAAATAATTAAAAAGTTATTGTGACTGAATTATAGTTCTTTTACCTATCGGTCCTATTTGAGAATACTTGACTAGTAATAGTTGAGTGCATTCCATTCTTACAGTTCAGGACTTTATTCAAAGGTCTAACTCATTCCCCATACTTGTACCTCATGATTGGCATTCACAATACATGATCTCATCCTTATTTCTCCCCCCATTAATTTTATCCTGTTAATTAAAAAATAATAATGCAGCTATGACTGCACATGGGCCTTCCATGTGCATAATCAAATGTAGAGCACTTAAAGAAGTTGACACTCTGATGGCAAGACAAGTTTATTTCTGGGATGAATAGACAACAGTACCAAGTGGCTGTGCCTGTTGTACCTACAGCCTGATTTTTCATTTGTGCTGAACACCTGGAGCTTCAGTTGAAGCTGGTGAGAGTATGGTACTCCATCGTTTTGGTAGGATGGAACTTGCATCTCTCAGAAAACTTGCAGTAAGATGTACTTGTCTGAAGCAAAACCATGAAGAGAGAACTGCTAGAGGCAGCATGATATGTTAAACAGAAGTCTCTTCTGTCTGTTCTGGGCAGCTATCAGATAGGAATTAAAAATTCCATGGCTCTTTTTAAATGGATAATGAGATGAACCCGGCTGACTGGCAGGGTTTCCCTCTTTCAGTAAAACAGATTTTAAAGCCCAAGCTGCTGCATTTGCCATTGATGAGCACATAATGGCTACCATATTTCACAAAAAAGCCACTGCACTAGTACCATCTCTCATTGCTTTTAAAGCACTTTGGAAACCTTTGAATACAAAAGGAGCAATTCTTCTCTTTGCACAGTCTCTTAAGAACAGTTCCACATTCTGCCTAATATATATTGGGTTTAACAGTTTTGAGATTGGAATAAACTTTCAACATGGCTACAGAAGATATTTAATTTTTGTAAATGACGTCAGGCATGATTTTTAAGCCTCCTAGGGGCTCTCCTGTCCAGCAAATCAAATCCATGAGTAATCATTAGTAGGAACAAAGTGTGTGTGCTATATTAAAGCACCATGACAGACGGGAAATAGCTAATGGCTTGCAAACCTCTTGCTCAAGGAAATATCCCCCCACCCCCCAACAATTAGACTGTAGTTGTTTGAAAAGTGACATCATTTAAAAACAAAACAAGCTGCTAAACAAGCAATGGCATTTTTCCCATTTCTTATCACATTACTCTGTGGAGCCATTGATATGCTTGGTATTGAGCCAGAACAAGGTGACGTCATAGCAGATGTTTCATGAAAGCTGTCTTGCGTGCTAAAATCATCTGCCTTTTAAAAATTCTCTTTCTCAGAGAAGTGAATTTTCTTTTTGGGTTCACATTTGTACAGAAACCACTCAGTTGCAATGGGGAAAAGAAACCCATCAATATTTTAGCTTTCCTTAACTGCCAGTGAAGCTATGTAAGAGAACAGCTCCCTGTTGACAGAACATGTAATATTATTTCGACTTGCTGTCTTGGTTATTTTGGTTTTCCACAAGGTTTATCATAATCACACACATGCATTTTAAACTTGATATCTATACAGTACCCAAAATGTATATAGTGCTTTATGGAATATAGAGCTGATGTGGCCTTTGCCCCAAGGAGTTTACAATCCAAGATTAGACCAAACAGAGCAAGGAAGATGGTAAGTAGAAGGGAGGAGATGGAGAGGAAGGGAAGATGAGGTTTATATCAAAAGAAAGTAGTTGCTTAGTTTAGTGCTTGCCTGATTCTGAAAAGAAGCTTTAAAGTTTTTCAGCATGAAAAGAATTACAGTAATTGTTCTGTTGCTGGGATGGAGAAGGGAGTCACAAAAGGGGAGAATGAGATGGTGTTTGTGGGAGGAAAGTGAAGTGGAGTGTAAAGGAAGATGAAGGCAGAAGGACTGTGGGGGAGGGTAGCCAAGGATGAAGATATCAGGGTGAGGTGCAAAATAAGCTAGATACGTCTGGTGACGTGAGGTGAGACCATGGGAGGGTTGTGTGGGTTAGGAGAGACTTGCAGAAAATTAGACAAATCATTTGAAACCTGATGACTTTGATAGGAAACAGATTTTTAAGCGGTTCAATTGAAAAAAGGTGCTGCAAAAAAGGAAAAGGGTGATTCTCCCCCTCACCCCCCGTCCTTATGCCTAAAGTTAGGCATCTAAATGAAGAGAGCCTGGTTTCACAAGTGCTGGCATCCTACTGGAGTCAATAGGAATTGCACATATGGAGCAGCAGCGCTTGCAAGATTATGCCTCTGCCAAAAATTAACAAAACTTACTTTTTTGTTTTTATATTCACACAGCCTGGGGGGGGGGAATGATCCCAATTCACAATTTTTAATAAGTACAAAGAGAACATTTTACGTCCACCTGTATTTTGGCAGCCACAATCTTTGTTGTGAATCACAAGCCTTTGTAAGCTTGTTACATACCAAAATTAATATGGTTATCACTGCTGCTGTTTCTTTCTTGTTTTCCCCTTTCCATTTGGTTCCCTCATTCTTTTTCTGACTCTTCCCCTTCCTTAACTTGTTTGTTTCTCAGACTCTGGCCAGCAGGTTGGAAGGAGCTGCATCATCCTCCTGAGCCATGGGCTACGATGGTCCCATGAGTTAATCATTTCCGTCCTAGCTGACGTCCTTGGTGAAACATCTCACTGCAGGAGCATGTCTCTTCCAGCTGCCAGAAGCAGAGATCTGTTAGGCTCTGAATGCAGGTTGGTTTTGCTCATGACTCCGTTTTGAGAAATGCTGCTGAAACTGGTGGGTCTGGGTGGGCGTCTGTTTAGTTCAATGTGCCTGTCTGCATACATCCTATTACAACCATTGTACTATGTGACAGTGGCTGTTTGGATGGGCTGATAGGGCTTCTGCAGACAAGTAGCCCTTGGTTATTTTTAGGTTTGTAATCTTCACAAGCCAAAGTAAAGTTTGGCAAGCAGGGAACATGTTTCTAGTTTAGTAGAGAGTTCATTCAAGATCACCATTTTCCACCAGTTTAGCCTCTCTTTACCCCACTTAACATCACTTTTAAAGGCTTGTTTGCAAAACCTAGCAGAGGAGTGTTTGCCTACAACTTCTTCTTCAGCCAGTCAATGCCTCCCTGAGTACTGGCCAGTACTGATGTCATGTGTCTTCTCCCAGCTCCTCCCATAGGCCAGCAGGCTGACACTTTGGTACTATTGTGCCTTACCTCTGCTGTCTGCGATCTGAACTCTGAGCCCCTGCTATTAGATTTCTAAAACCAGCTTCTAATATATTTTTACTGTAATTACCTTCCAGGGTTTCCCTTTTATAATCACACTCGCCCTTCATTATTTAAATAAACTGGTTTCTGACACGTAGGATCTGCCCTTCATTGCCAAAAAAGATCAGACAGCTCATTAAGCCCAGTGTCCTGTGTTGCCCCCCTTGGCCTTGCTTAGCTTATGATAGGGCTGGGGAAACATTTTGTCCCGAGGGCCACATCGGGGAATAAAAATTGTATGACGGGCCATGAATGCTTACAAAATTGGGATTGGGGTGCAGGCTCTGGGGTGGGGCTGTGGATGAGGAGTTTGGGGTGTAGGAGGGTGCTCTGGGCTGGGACTGAGGGGTTCAGTGGGCGAGCGGGGCATCAGGGCTGGGGTGGGGTTGGGGCGTGGGGAGAGGCTCAGGGGGTGCAGGCTCCTGGAAGCAGTGGCATATCCTTTCTCTGGCTCCTATGCGGAGACGCGGCCAGGTGGCTCTGCACACTGCCCAGTCCGCAGGCACTGCCCCTGCAGCTCCCATTGGAGTGTGTAGGAGCCAGAGCGAGGTCATGCCGTGGCTTCCGGGAGCCGTGTGGTGCAGCCCCCAACCTTGCTTGTTGGCTGGAGCACTGGAGCAGGGCTAAGCCATGTGGTGCGGCTTGCGGGCTGGGTTAAAACGGCCCACGGGCTGGATCCAGCCCACGGGCTGTAGTTTGCCCACCCTTGGCTAATGACATATGCTCAAGGGCTCAAGCACCCACCGAAAAAATATCAGCCAATCACCTGTTTGGTGACTTAGGGAGGCACTTAAGGGAAGGCAGAAAGCAGTGAGTGACGGGCAGGAGCCTCGGGGGAGAGGGCAGAGCAAGGTTGGAAAGAGGTAGAGTGAGGGGAGGGCCTTGGGGAAGGGGCAGAGTGGGGGTGGAGCACCCCCAGGGAAAAATAAAAAGCAGCGCCTATGGCTTATGATATCTGGTTGGACCATGCTCCCATTTGTTCGCTTGTCCCACAGCTCTTTGCTTTTCTTGCCACTCTTCCCTGTAGGCATGATACTCCCTCCTATTGCACAAGGCCACTAACTTTTCCATGTAATCCTTCCTCTAGACCCACTTCTACCAAGATGCCAGAGGACATTACCAACAGAAATCAAGCTGGGGATAGTTAATAATTTTTAAAACCAAACTAAACCCCTTTGATTGTATGTTGTATCTCATTCAATATTTGTTATATCTATTCAATTATTTAATTAGTGACTTAGATGACGGAATGGTGAATACACTATAAAATCTGTGGATAACTCCAAGCTGGGAGGGGTTGCTAGCACTTTGGAGGACAGGATTAGAATTCAGTGTGATCTTGAGAAATTGGAGAATTGGACTGAAATCAACACGATGAAATTAAATGAAGACGACTGCAAAGTACTACGCTCAGAAAAGAAAAATCAAAGCACAACTACAAAATGGGGAATAACTGGCTAGGAAGGTAGTATTGCAGAAAAGACTCTGGGGGTTATAATGGATCACAAATTGAACAGGAGCCAACAACGTGATGCAGTTATGAGAAAGGGAAATATTCTGGGGTGTATTATGTGTTGTATGTAAGAACTGAGAGGTAATTGTCCCAATCTACTCAGCACTGGTGGGGCCTCCACTGGTGCATTGTATCCAGTTTTGAGCACAACACTTTAAGAAATATATGGACACATGGGAGAGAGTCCAGAGGAGAGTAACAAAAATGATAAAAGGTTTCGAAAACCTGACTTAGAAGGAAAGGTTAAAAGAACTGGATATGTTTAGAGAAGAAAAGGATGAGAGGGGACAAAGCACCCTTCAAATATGTCAAAAGTTGTTATAAAGAGGATGGTGATCAGTTGTTCTCTATGTCCACAAGGACAGGACAAGAAGTAATGGGGCTTAATTTGCAGCAAGGAAGATTTAGGTTAAATATTAGGAAGTTTTCCAATTCATAGAGATAGTTAGGCACTGGAATAGGTTACATAGGGAGGTTGGGGAGGTCATCGGTCTATCACTGAAGGTTTTTAAGAACAGGTGTAGGTATACTTAGGCTATGTCTACACTATGCCCCTTACAGGGGCACAGCTGTGCCACTACAGCCATGCCGCTGTAAGGTACGTAGTGTAGCCGATTTTTGTTGCCGGGAGAGAGCTCTCCTGCCAACAAAATAAAAATACTCCCAATGAGGGGCGGTAGCTTTCTTGTGGGGAGAGAATTTCCTGCCGAGAAAGCGCTGTCCAAACCAGCGCTTTTCATTGGTAAAACTTTTGTTGGTCAGGGTGTGGTTTTTTTCACAGCCCTGACCAACAAAAGTTTTATCAACGAAAGTGCAGTGTAGACATAGCCTCAATCCTGTCCCAGCATGGGGGATGGATTAGATAGCCTCTTGAGGGCCCTCCCAGCCCTACATTTTATGATTCTGAAAATTGGACTAACTGTGGTGTCAGCTCAAAGTACTGGACATCAGTTTACTAATTGTGCTGGGGATGCAAAGAGCTGGAGGATGTTTCACTTCTATTATTCTGTTTTTATAATGATCTGCATTACAGCAGTGCCTTTAAGCCCCAACCAGTGTGCTAGGTGCTCTATAGACACATAGGGAGAGACAATTCCTGCTCCAAAGAGTTTGTAGTCTAAATATACAAGACAGACAAAAGAATAGAAGGGGAAAGAGAGGCATAGATAGATGAAGTGACTTGTCCAAGGTCCCACAGCAGGCCAATGGTAGGGGCAGGTCTCCCAACACTAGACCGCACTGCCTCTAATCTTAAAATCCTTTGTACACACACGCCACCAGTATGTACACAGGAACCAGCTCAGATCCTTTTGTCGATATATCTAAATGTAAATAGTATTTGTATGCACCTTTTACCTAAAATATTAACAAGCAAAATTCAAAAGGTAGGTATAATACTGTTCATTTAAAATATTTACAGAGAAATTCAAATCCGCTTTAAAAAGTGATACTTGTATCCACTTTCTTTTGCACTACATATTTTCCCAGCCTGTCTTCCCTGTTTTAATGTGTCTGAATTTGTGCTGAAATAAGTACAGCGAAAATAATCAGAGATATACATCACCTGCTCACTTTAACAGTAAAGTGAACCTATATGAAATCTCTCCTGTGAATCCTGCCAAATGGATAACAGCAGAACACATTTCACTCATAACATGTAGCATGAGCAGTCAGACAAGTCAATGCTACCATCTTGTGGTGTGAAATATTTTCTCTTTTTTTTCCCCGTGCTTTCTCTTCCTTAAGAATTCCAATTCTGCTTCTGCCCCTTGTGGCTATAACTTTATACACTTGTTGTCTATCATGTTTCTCCATATATGTGCAGCAAAAGATGAGCTTGAATGTGAACTGAAAGAATGATTATTTTAGGAACTGGGACTCCAGCATCTCATGTATAATAAATGTTGCTTAATGGGTGTGGAGTTTAATAAAGGAGTTGCTGAGTAAGTTAGACCCCATTTATTGTTGTTTATATCTATAAAAATAGCTCCTCGATCCCCCAACTGGGGATGAAGGTCCGATTGTGCTCAGCATGGTACATACACAGAGTAAGAATTTTCAAATATGCCAGAGTTACGTAGGAGAACAAGCCACTCAGGAACACAAGGCTCTGTGTCTGAGAACTTTCAATTTATATTTACAACAACATAACAGGTGCTATTTAATTACCTTAAAAATTTTGGGGTATAATTTGGGTGAAAGACATACAAAATTTGCATTGTTTTGGAAGAGAGGCCTTTGTTAGTTGTGCTGTGAGAGCTACTATTGTGGCTGTAGCATTAAAGAAGGGAGGAGGGAGTAAAGGATGAATGTTGATGATAAATTAGCTAAAAATGTTTAAATTCAGTCTAACAGATTCTGTACTCTGCAGGTATTGGTCAAAAAAGCTGCAGAACATCTGGCAGTAAGCATTTAGAAATGAGTGTTGTTTTAGCTGTTGATGCTCTATACCATTGTGTCCAGGCCATTTTTGGTAAAACAAGGTGATACAGCTCTGTAAATTATGTATAGAGAAAATATTTTACATGTTATTCTGCTACCTGCTGTCCAATAAAAGACAATGTCCATGAAGAGCTTAATTTTTAGGATTTAACCTTGAAAACACTTAAGTGAGCAGTCTTTGCTTGCATGATGCCATTTGAAGTCACTGCTTTCATACATAAGGATTACGTGTACTAATAAGTGTTTGCAGAATTGAACCCTAAATTACCTTCATTTACATTATGAGCATGTTACCTGTGCAAGAAGAGTTTGAGCCTTTTTGGATGTTGAGCTTTAGGTACAAAATCAAAGGCCTTTGTGTACCTGTGTTTAAATCAAGTGGGGGGAGAACCTTAGAGATACTGTGGTGATGGGTGCTACAGGCAATCCTAAGATTGAACCTATATGTAACTTACAAATCACAAGACTTCACATCTACATATAACATGAAAATGCTGGAAATATCACTGGGAAGATGAAAAGGAGTACTTGTGGCATCTTAGAGACTAACAAATTTATTAGAGCATAAGCTTTCGTGAGCTACAGCTCACTTCATCGGATGCATTTGGACCAAATGCATCCGATGAAGTGAGCTGTAGCTCACGAAAGCTTATGCTCTAATAAATTTGTTAGTCTCTAAGGTGCCACAAGTACTCCTTTTCTTTTTGCGAATACAGACTAACATGGCTGCTACTCTGAACACTGGGAAGATGTATTTCTTTGTAGAGGTGGTGAAAAAATTGCTTATGAGGCACATCCCTAAAGAAGATGCATTAAAGTATTGGAACTTCATTTAAGCCATTGTTCTGTGGGCGCAACCCTGCAAAGGCTGAGTGGCCTCTGCAAGCTGGGCTCCATGGGAGCTGAAGCTGTTCAGTACTACACAGGACCAGGCCCTCAGTCATAGCTAATCCATCCAAGTAGTTATACTGTGTTCATCTCAGTCAAATCTGAGCCTCTTTAGCCTCCTGTAGCTTCAATGGGGCCAGACACCGCTCTGTAATACAAAATGCTTTTGGGATTATTGTTTAAGAATGTGTTGCTGGCCTTATTGAAGGCCAGGTACAGTTACATTGCCTTGGGGAGAGATCAGTTTTGAGAGATGTTTTCCAGACTGTTTCTGCCTCAAACCAACTTAACAAAGATTGGGATTTTCTCTGGGGCCAACGGAAGTTTGACATCCAACTCCCATTGTATTTAAACATGAAGTGGGGCACTCAATCCCTATAAGCCTGCCAGAGTTCCATGTGATATCTCCAACACACTAATAATGCTGACAGCAATAGTCCTCCAATGATGCACATACTCTTATTAGAGTCATTAGGAGTTTGCTTGAGTACAGACTTGTAGGCATTGGCTCTGAGTTTTTTAGTTCTTATGTGCAACAGGAAAGCAATGAGTGGGGTTCTATGAATTGTAGACAAGCACATGTAAGTATCTGACATACTGATATTCAGCTAGTAATAAGAAAAGTTGTAAGACTCCTGAAGAGTAACAGAAAAATTAGATGATAAAAACTACACAAATAACCCTCTCTGCTAAGACAGCTTTTTAGGGGATGTCTGCAGTGCACACTAAGTCTGGGTCTGGAGCACTCATGGAGTTG
Source organism: Dermochelys coriacea (assembly GCF_009764565.3). NCBI lineage: Eukaryota > Metazoa > Chordata > Testudines > Dermochelyidae > Dermochelys > Dermochelys coriacea. The sequence continues at coordinate 133,168,267 of NC_050070.1, forward strand.
GCGCTTGTGCCTGGCTTCCATGGAGAGATGCCTTTCTACAGAGGTGATGCATGGTGGGTCACGTGCCCCCCCTCCCCGATTCGCTTCTTGGTTTGTACTGAGCATGCTCAATAACACTGCTGAAACTGGCTGCTCTCACTCTGACCTCCCACTATCGGCAAGCAGGGGTTGTGTCTACCTTCCTACCGCCTTTGTGTCATCTCTAGCGGGATGCTGTCTCTGTGCCATCTCTCTTGATGCAATGCTGTCTCCATAACATCGCTCATCATAATGTTCCCTGTAAGCCATTTTTCACTACATTGTTGCCTCTGTCTGTGATGCTGAGTCTGGGTCCTCATGCTCCTAACCCACCTATAGTGATTTCAGTTCTAGCGGTGCAGTGTAGGGGCATGGTGCCACTGCCTCTGTGTTGTCTGTTGTCACTCAGGGCAAAGAAAGTACAGTTCTATTGTCTTTTTGTTACACAATAAGGATTATAACATTTCATTACCCGTACCCACAAAACTTAAATGAATCTTAACCAAAATGACCAAGTTGTTCATACCGGGATGATGGGAATAATCAGTGATAAGCTGCCAACATCTTAACAACGGGTTCCCTTCTCACCCCACGAGGGGGTCGTTGCCCACCCCCGCCCCCTGGGACTGCTGCCCCCACCCCCGCTTCCTTGACGCCCCCCCCAGCCCCATCCACCCCCCGCCTTGTCCCCGGACTGCCCCCAGAACTAGGCAGGACGGTCTTGTGGGCCACCGTAGTGGGTTCCCACCCCATCCCTAAGAGCCACAGGCACCTGCCAGGGGGCGAGGTGGGGAGTCCCGGAGGTGCTTACCTGGGGCAGCTCCCAGAAAGCATCCAGCAGGTCCCTCTGGCTCCTAGGGGCGGGGGAGCGTAGCTGGGGGGGAGCAGGGGGAGCGGCCGCTCTCCCACTGATCACATCAAAAGTGGCGCCTTAGGCACCAACTCCGTGGGGGCTCCGGGACTAGAGTCCCCACGGGGGAAAATTTGGTAGGTGCAGAGCACCCACCGGCAGCTCCCTGCCCCGCGCACAGCCTCAGCTCACCTCCACTCCGCCTCCACCTCCTCCCCTGAACCCACCGCCCTGCTCTGCTTCTCCACCCCCCAGCTTCCCGCGAATCAGCTGTTCGGCGGGAAGCTGGGGAGGGCTGAGAAGCAGGCAGCAGCTTCCTGCTCAGGGCAAGGGTGGCAGAGGTGAGCTGGGGTGGGGAGCGGTTCCCCTGTGCACCCCCCCGGGTTACCTGCTGCAGCGCGGGTGGCCCTCCTCACGCCCCCCCACTCCTGCCCGAGCTCACCTCCACCTCCCTGGGCCTGAGCGGGAAGCCGCAGCCTGTTTCTCAGCCTGCCCCAGCTTCCCGCGCGAACAGCTGATTCGCGGGAAGCCTGGGGTAGGGGGCGGAGAAGCAGAGCGGGGTGGCGCATTCAGGGGAGGAGGCGGAGCGGAGGTGAGCTGGGGACAGGGCCAGGGCCAGGCGGGGAGCTGCCGGTGGGTGCTCTGCACACACCAAATTTTCCCCTTCGATGCTCCAGGGCTGGAGCGTCCATGGAGTTGGCGCCTAAGGCACCACTTTTGGCCGGTTAAATTTAGAAGCCCTTTCAGAACCAGTTGTCCCTCGTGGAACAGCCGGTTCTAAAAGGGCTTCTAAATTTAACAACCGGTTCTAGCGAACCCGTGCGAACCGGCTCCAGCTCACCACTGGGAACAATATGCACATAAGGTCTGGCCCATTCCACCTCTTCCTCCAGCTCACCATTAGATGGCAGCAGAGAGCTCCTTCCCCAGACCTCCAGAATTGCCACAGGCAAGGAGTAATTTTCTATCCTGTGGTGCTCAAAACTGGAAGATAAATATCACTATGGAAATTCAATGCAAAGTAAGCTTTTAAACTGAAATGACTAGATTTGCTAGCATTGAGAGGAACACAGAGGTCACGTATCAGTAAAACAATATCCTATAAAATCCTTCTTTGTACTTCCCTGAGCCTCTTCCATGAAAACAATTAGTGGATACTCTAGATTTGAATGCTATGACTCACTCCCACAATTCAGTCAAGTTTTATGATCAGGCAATTGCTTGATTTAGTGAAGGGAAATAGGCAATTGTGAGAATTTCCTGCCTTTTCTTTTTTGCCTCTTTGTAATTTTTCTGTACATTATATCACAGGCACATATGATTGCAGCAGGGACTTCCAGAGGCTATTGGGGGAGCTCACTCTTCACGCAGCCTTTATTCAAAAAACCTTTGTCCAACAGCGAATGCACTTCAAAATATTTGTCAGTGCTCTGTAGTCCAGCTGTTGGCACAATACCATTTTTTATTAAAATTGTTAATCAATCTGTAACCACCTAGAGAATAATAAGTTTATAAGGAATAGTCAGCATACAATTGTCAAGAACAAATCATGATAAACCAACATAATTTCCTTCTTTGACAGAGTTATTGGCCTAGTGGATGGGGGGAAGCAGTAGACGTGATCTATTTTGATTTTAGTAAGGCTTTTGACACAGTCTCACATGACATTCTCATAAGAAAACTAGGGAAATGTGGTCTAGATTAAATTACTATACTTAAAGAGTAGTTATCAATGATTTGCTGTCAAACTGGGAGGGGGTATCTAGTAGGGATCTGCAGAGGTCTGTCCTGGGTCTAGTACTATTCAATATTTTAATTAATGACTTTGGATATGGATTAGAGGTTATGATTATAAAATTTGTGGCTGATACCAAACTGGGAGGAGTTGCAAGCACTTTGGAGCACAGGATTAGAATTCAAAACAACCTTGACAAATTGGAGAATTGGTCTGAAATCTATGAGAAGACATTCAATAAGGACAAGTGCAAAATATCTCACTCAGGAAGGAAAAATCAAATGCGCAGCTACAAAGTGAGTAATAACCAGCTGTGTGGTAGTACTGCTTAAAAGGATCTGGGGGTTACTGTCATCACAAACTGAATATGAGTCAACAATGTGATGCAGTTGTAAAAAAGACTAATCTGGTTGTAGAGTGTAGTAACAGGAGTGTCACGTGTATCATCTGGGAGGTAATTGTCCCACTTTACTTGGCACTGGTGAGGTCTCAGCTGGAGTACTGTGGCCAGTTGTGGGTTCACCACTTAAGGAATGATGTGGACAAATTGGAGAGAGTCCAGAGGAGAGCAACAAAAATTATAAATGGTTTAGAAAACCTGACCTATGAGGAAATATTTAAAAAATGGTCATATTTAGTTTTGAGAAAAGAAGACTGACGGAGGACCTGATAACAGTCTTCAAATATGTTAAGGGCTGTTATAAAGAGGAAGGTGATCAATTGTTCCCCATGTCCCCTGAAGGTAGGGCAAGAATTAATAAACTTAATCTGCAGCAAAGGAGATTTAGGGGAGATAGTTGGAAAATCTTTCTAACTATAAGGGTAGTTAACCTCTGGAATAGGGAGGTTGTGGAATCCCCATCACTAGAGGTTTTTAAGAACAGGTTGGGCAAACACCTCTCAGGGATATTCTAGGTTTACTTGGTCCTTCCTCAGTGCAGGGTGCTGGTCTGGATGATCATTCAACGTTCCTTCCAGCTCTACATTTCTGATTCATAATTTTCTTAATAATAGTTGCATTGCAGGTTGGCATCAGGGAAGTGATATTTCCACATATTTATCATGAATTTATTGATTTTTTGCATGGATAATCTGTGCCTGCTGATGGGGGGGGACAAGCCCAGAAAAGCTCGAGTCACAGCCTACATCCTCCAGGCAGTCTTCCCCCTTTTGGAAAGCCGGCCCTCCACTTCTGGGAAAGCAGCAGCTCCTCCCTGCAGCTCCCAGCTGTTCCTCTCCCTCTTCCAGCAGAATTAAAGCAGCAGCACTCCTAAGCAGCTCTCAGCTGTTCCTAGACTCCTACCTCTGCCTCTCCCTGTTCCTGCCCTGTGCAGCTCACTAGCTCAGCTGCAGTGCAGGGAAGGGGCCTGGTCGCACCATGTGACCCAGCAATCTGGGAGGGCACGTGACGCCTCCCCGCCCTCACAAGTTGCCTCTGCTTTTTTGCATATTTGTAAATCTCCATTAAAGACAATGACCCCCACTAAAACAATTTTAAAATTGCTAATATTCACCACAATATTACGTGTTAACTCCATCTAACTTTACAAACCACATGCAAGATTTTAATAGTAAATATTTTGCTGAGCGGTAAATCTATAAATATTAAGGGGCTGTAATGTTTAAAGCTGTGTAGCTTTCTCTAACTTCCCCAATATACTGCTAATAAAAGAAACACTTAAGTCTTGAAACAATGCAAGATTCAAGTGATACTGGAAAACTGAGAGGTTTTTTGGTGGTGTATGTGAGGGGGGAGTTCATCTGTTCTAGCAGAAATATCTCAAAAAAGTTGGCAACTAATCAGATCCTAAAAAGGAATTTAAAAAATGTAAATTAAAAATTCTATATGTACATACTTTTTCATTTGGACTGCAGCTTCCTTATTTGTTCTGCTAACAATTGCACAGAACATTCAATTTGCAGGGTTGTTTCTTTTTCCTTTCACTGACTCCTGACCAACTGAATCTCTTCTGTTGTCACTACAAAAGGCAGACAAGTTTGAAGTGTATTAGGAGTAGAGATGAGTGAATAATTTTTTTTTAATTTGGTAGCAGTTCAGAAAAAGATTGAAGCAAATCTGAATATTTCTGAATTTTCAGTTCATCGATAAAGTCCGTTTCAGGTCTGCTCTAGAGTGGGGATTCAAATCTGGGTCTCCCCTCCTCACATGCATGTCCTAACTACTGGGCTAAAGATTATAAAAGTGAGAGGCAAGCATCAGCACTGGGTCACCACCGCTGCCTCCTCTTCTGGCTGTTTTGTGAATGGCTGGAACTATTTGTGTCGCTAATAATAATAAGTTTGCTAATAGTTTTGGGTTGACCCAAACTGTTTTTCATCAGATAAACTCCTTGTCCAAAAAAATTTGCCCAAGTCTAATCAGGAGTGAACTGGAACAGTATATCTAAAGTAACCTACTCATCCAAGGGATCTTCCAGGTCTAATGGGAGACCTAAAGTTCTACTGATCATTAATGGGAAATCCCACTCTGTTTCACAGGAAATGTGGAGGAGATGGCTTTTTCTGACAAGCAGCAGTTGCCCCTTCATAAGATTATGTGGAGGGAGAAATTGAAGGTTTTGGTGCACGTCACCATGCTGCTCAGCTATCCCCTTTTGCTTTCTCTCTGCCTCTTCCCCATTCCCAGACATTTGGTTTGTTTTTTTTTTCTAACTAGGGATATTAGTTTTAGGGATAACTCTTCTCCAGTTTCCTTTCTCTCGCTCCCTTTTCTCTCATGATTTATCTCTTTTCTTTCATTTCCCACCTTTCCTCTTTTAACTTTGTCCTTCCATTGCTCTTTCTTCATCCTTTCCTCTGTCTCACCATATACTCCCTCTTCTCTTGCTTTTCTTCTCCATTTTGTTTGCAGGTACATTTTCACAAGGGCTGAGGCATGGCTTCCCTGTTCATAGATGCAGTTTGTACCAGAACATTTGGTGCTACCTTTTGGCAATGGAAAAATTAACTGTGGGCACAAATCTGAGAATTTGCCCATTATTCAATACAATGTAATCAGGGTGCAAACTGCACTTGCAAAAGGGAGGCTGTCCTTCTGAAATGTAACTGTAATACCTTTTCCCCACCCCACAATCCTCAGACTCCATGCTACAGACCTGAGAATCCAAAACTGTTTTGTTCTTCTTTCATAAGCCAACTAGATATCTTTGTTCTTGTTCCTTTTAAAGATATAAAAAAGAATGAGGAAATGAGTGTAAAGGGAGAAGCGACACTTTCATCTTTTAGCATCACACTTCTAATGGCCTTCATTTGATTTAGAAGAATATTTTGCAGAGGCCCGCTTTAATATTTTGAATGGTGCCATCCCATGTTTAATCTTTTAAGTAGCGCATAGCTGAGAAATGTGGCCCTGTCAAGACCCATACATTCCTTCTCGCTGCGATCCTTCTGTTTCCTTTGATAGCATCCAGAGAAAAATACATGTGACAATTAAATAATAAACCTGATAGCAATGCTATACCTGGACATCATATTGTATACTGAATATGTTGGCATGCTCGTATGTTTCAAAGGCAAGTGCGAAGTCTGGGTTTAGCCTATTTTAAAGGGTGAAATCCTAGCCCCCTTTAACTCAATGAGAGTTCTTCCATTAGCTTCAGTGAGATCAGGATTCCATCCTGAAACAGGACCCAAGTTTGCCCTGATTATTGGTTTAGCAATGGAACAAACTGCAGAAGGTTGGAGAATTCATTCCTGCCCTGGGTTTGTTTTGTTCTGTTTTCTTCTTTTCTTTGACTGTTCCTTTTCCCTTTAGATATTGCCAAGTGAGCGTGTTGCTTATGAGAGGTGCTGGGTTCACACCCCCATTTTCAGACATCTGTTTGTCTCCAGGACAAGCACACCAGGCTAGGAAAGGCTGTGCATATTTTCCTCACACTGCTTTGCTCCTATGCCTCTTCTCTTTTCTCTAGGGCTTTTCTCCAGGGGGAGGAGGGCAATTCAGTTTCCAGGCCACTGTCCACTTTTGGACTAACTCTTTAGGATATTTTTTGTTCTTGTGAAGATATTACAGAGATCAGGATTTTGAATCACACAAAAGTGAAATTACTTGGCATTGAATCCTACCAAGATGAATATTTTGGCAGCAATCACTACAACCTTTTCCCCACAATTGCTATTCTGTGTGCAGCTGGCTCTTTGGCGTTGCTGATCAATATTTTATTAGCCTGTTGGGTAAAGTGTAGGCCTTGGGCCACTAGCCAACTTCTAATGCTGACAAGTGGTAGGAAAAATAATTCATTCAGATGGAATACAAGTCTTTTAGAGGTGTTTGTACTTTCTGATGGAAAGTAATCCCTTATTATGGATTTGGCTTAGATTTCTTTACTGAACAATCCACTTGGCCTTTATTTTACCATCAATGCATTAAAGTAGGTCCATAAATACAGACAACAGAATTAGAACATTATTCTAGTTTGAGATAACAATACACCATACACACGAGTGCATTATATCTTCAGTTAGAAATTCAACAAGTCCAGCAGGCAGACTTCCATGTATTCTCTCACAATAATTGACTATAGCCAGCAGATAGTTTGTACTGCATAAGACAAGTTATTTATATTTAGCCTAAAACTGTAACAACATCCTCTAGCAATGGCATTATCTGATGGTGTCTGAAACTGAACCCACTTCCTATTTCCAGGCCTCAACAAATGACAATCTTTGTGTTGTCTGATGTTACTTCCTGAGTCTGAGATTAAAATGAGAGGTTTTTAAATTCATCTAGTTTAGTTTTTTTAAGTAAAGATCTATTTTAGGCAACTAAATTTCCCAGAATTGTTTAAGTAGGGTTTCTATCACCAACCAGAACGTTTCCTTGAAAATTCTAATCATATAGCCAGCAGCATTACTGCCCCCAGAGTAGTAATACAGGGTTGGCTACTGGCTTAGCCTATAGGCAATCAGAGAAATGTTTATGCCTGGTCAACAAGCAAGGACTTGTGAAGCTCTGATCACCCAATGTAATTTATTTTTTTCCTATTGACTAAGATGTGTAGAGTCCTGTTATTTTACCCTCTGGCTCCCTTCCTCTTCCCACCCCCCCCAGTTGTCAGATGACAAACTACATTAGGGGTTTAGGGAAGGCAGCAATTAGAAATAAAAACATCAGGGGGAAAAAAAAATCTATGGCTGGCAGGGCTAAGGACAATTAAAAGGAGTTTAAGTATATTAAGAACAAAAGAAATTCTAACAGTAGTATAGACTGTGGCAAGATGGCCAGTTTTAGTTTGGTGGGTCCTGCGCTTTTCTTGGCAGGGAGCTAAGATGCCACCCTTTGCCCCTGCTCTTGGGTGTTGAGGGCCCCTCTACTGGCCTAGTAAGGTGGTAGAGGAGGGAAGCAGGGGAGGGGTCTGGGTTTGTTCCTCACTCTGAGTCCTAGTCCCTCTAAACCCACCCTCCCCAGTGGGTTTCGTACCCTTGTCCCCCTTAGATGGGGTTACCCCCAATCCTAAAATGCTGTGGGGCAATGGCTCCCTTACTCCAATTCTCAGATCTTCTAAATCTCATCTCACACTCTTTCCTCTTCCTCCTTCTCTGTCTGAGGCAGGGGGTTTTATTAGGTTCCTAAGAGGGCCTTAATTGACTGCAGGTGCTCCAATTAACCCGCAGCCACCTTCCCTAGTCTACAGGGAACCACGCCTTAATTAGCCTTGAGTTTATATATCTAGCACTCTCCCACTGCTCCCTGGCCTTCCTGTATCACAAGACCCATCACTTGATAGAGATGGTAAGATTGTTAATAATGGTGCAATAATAATAATAATAATAATCAGAAGTGTTCAATAAATGTTTGTTCTATATTTAGAAGAAGCAGGATGATGTGTTTGTATCCTGAGGGTGATGAAGTACTTTCCCCTGCATTAGTAACAAAGGAGGATGCTAAACATCCAGTAGGGATAAACATTTTTAAATTAGCAGGCCTGGATAACTTGCACTTAAGAGCGCTAAAACAGCAGATGGAGGAGATCTTTGGGCTGCTGATGTTAATTTTGGAATACATCTTGGAATATCAGGGAAATTCCAGAAGACTGGAAGAAGTGCTACCGTTGTGTTAGTGTTCAGAAAAGGTAAGAAGGATGACCTGAGTAGCTATAGGCCAATTAGACTGACCTCAATCCTGGGCAAAATAATGGACAAGATGATAAGGATTCAACTGATAAAGAATTAAAGGATAGGAATTAATGAATAAGGAATACCAGTCATCATTGCTTTATGGAAAATGTCATCTTAAATAAACCTGATTTTATTATTTGAGATTAAAAGTTTGGTTGATAAAGGTAACTGTGTAGATGTAATATACTTAAACTTTTGTAAGGTCTTTGACTTAGTACTGCATGACATTCTGACTAAAATAATTAATGCTATGCAATATCAAATAAAGCATATGTTAAACAGATTAAGAACTGTCTAAATGACAAATCTCAAATGGGATGTTTCTAATGGGGTTCTGCAGAGTTCAGTACTAGACCTGACACTAGTTAACATTTTCATCAATGATCTGGAAGTGAAGATAAGTCACTACTGATAAAATTTGTGGATGATACAAAGATTGGCAAAGTGGTAACAATGAGGATGGGGCAGATATACAGAGCAATCTGCTTGGTAAACTAGGCCTATTCAAACAAAATACCTTTTAATACAGCCAAATGCTAAGTTATACATCTAGAAACAAAGACTTCAGACTGTATTCTGGAAAGCAGTGACTCTGAAAAAACTTTACGGGTCAGAGTGGACAAGAAACTCAATGTGAGTGCCCCGTGCAATGCTATGGTAAAAAGGGCTAATGTGAACCCTAGAGGTATAAATAGAGGGGAAAGGAGGTAATTTTTACCGTTGTAGTCAGTATTGGTAAGACAGATATTGGAATACTATGTCAAGTTCTGGTGTCTACATTTTGAAAAGGATGTTAGAAAACTGAAGAGGGTGCAGAAAAGAGCCACAAAAATAATCTAAGGGGTGGAAAAAATGTTTTACTGTAAGAAACTTAAAACACTCAGACTGTTTAGCTGTTCAAAACGAATGATGAATAGATGACTTGATCATTGTCTATAACTACCTAGATAAGTAACAAATATTTGATAATGGGCTCTTCAGTCTAACAGACAAAGGTATAACAAGATCCAAACTGGAAGTTGAAGCTAGACATTCAGATTGGAAATAAAGTGTAAATTTTTAACAGTAAGCATAGTTCATTTATCTAAGGTTGTGGTGGATTTGCCATCACTGGCAATTATTAAATCAAGATTGGATTTTTTTTTTAAAGATCGGCTCTAATTCAAACAGGAATTATTTGGGGGAAATTCTATGGCCTGTGTTATATAGAAGGTCACTCTGGCTTATCACAGTTGCCTTCGGGCCCTGGAAGCTATGACAGAAGACTGAGAGGTGTCTTGATTACAGTGTGTAAGTGCCTTCATGTGAAGAAAATATCAGATAGATTAAAGAGCCATTTACTATCGGAAAGCAACACAAGAAGACCTTATGGCTAGAAGCTGAAACCAGACAAATTCAAATGAGAAATTAGGCACAATTTTTTAATGGTGAAAGTGATTAAACCATTGGACCAAACTATCAAGAGATGGGGTAGATTTTCCATATCTTCCTGTCTGGATAACAAGGCTGGATGCATTTCTGAAAGACATGTTTTAGCCAAGCAACTTAATGGGCTCAATTTAGGGGTAACTAGGTGAAATTGAACAAGCTGTGTTATACACAAGATCACACTAGATGATCAAATGATCCCTTGTGGCCTTAAACTGTATGAATCTCTTCATTAAACTAGAGTTCAGGTTCAATACATAGCAACATCCTATGAGTAAAAACTGCACAGGGATGTTGTAATTATCTCCAAAACAAGGGTTTCAAACCCAGGGATTTCAGAATTAGTAAAATTTAAAAGAAATTTTTTAAGGCATGGAAGTAAACAGTTAGGGCACCTAAACAGCCCTAGCTCTGTGCTGTAATAACCTGTGCTGTGCAATAACCACACAATTATGTTTAGTGCATAACAGTTTTTGGTCCCAGATTAGATTAAACTGTTTTTTAAAAATACAAGATTAATTTCAATTTTTTGCCTTGTGGTGTCACTACAGATCAGTTACAGCTGCTTGCCTGTCTTAACTGTGCACTTCCAGATGTTCATGTTTGGATTTTTTTTAATGGTAACTCTGAATTTCCTAATATTGTGAGATTTTTGATAAATTTGGGACAGTTGGCACCAGTGACCACCCCCACACCCCAATTTGTTTTTGTTATGCATTTGACAGTATTCTTGTTAATGGTCAGTTGAACTTCCTGTCCCATGCACTAGCCTGACATCATTTTCTTGCATTGCTCTGAGGAACATTCTCGTGCATGCTCTTCCCCAGGCTTTGCAAGAGGGTGTTTATCAGCAAAACTGAAATGAAGAGACAGCCAAGCAGATGTGTATACAGACAGGCAGGGAGTGTGGAAGAGTGGTAGTCCCAAGGATGTTCTCTGGTGTTATCCTCTCATCCACAAAAATGATCTCTGTTAACATCAGCAGGGGAACAGAAAAAAACCCCTTATAACTCTGTCACAGGGTGCTATTTCAGTTACCTCTGGGTTGTGCTGCTTAATGTGTTTGTCACCTCAATCATAAACCACACCTGAGCTGTTTCCTTCCCCCATCCATACGTTTTTTCATTTGCTCTTTATACAGAGAACCTAACACAGGCCTCTTGAAGCAGGCACTTTCTACCCAGCTCACCTCCTGAACTCCCCCTTGCTTCCTGTTCCTTCTATTTATATTCTCTTAATTATATTATTACCCCAGTAACTGCCACCCAGATGCTCATAATCCCCCAATAAAGAGTGGTTAACTGCCTCCAGCTGGGCCTGCAGCCATCTCGATGCGCAGCACTGTCAGTGATCAGGGTGCTGCTGCTAGTACTTTGCACAAACTCTTTGTAGGGCGTATAAACTGGGAGCTGCTGAGAGTGGTGTGCTACTCCTGTCCCTTGGCTGGCACAGATTTTTTTTTCTTCGCAGCGCAGACATACCCTTAGACGTCTGGTAGCATGCTTGGTGTGCCATGCACTGTGGGTGCTGCAAGCACTAGGTCCTGCAGCTCCAACCCCTCACTGGGTTCCCATCAACCTCAGAGAGTCTAATGAATAACAAAGAACTGCTTTACTAGGGCTGCCAGACATAACCCCAACAATTACTCTTGGCACAATTGCTTTAAATTACAAACAAAATATGAACCAGCAGTCCCTAATTAGGGGTAGTCCAGTACAGAGATATGAAGATGGGGCTCCCTGGCCCAGTGCTAGGAATTCTCTCTCCAGGAAACTATCAGCTAGAGGTAACAATTTGTTGGCCTGCAGATCCTCCGGCCAGAGTCCAGGTCCTTTTCTCTGTCTAGCTCAGACCTATCTGCACAGCCCCCTTGTTTGAAGGTCACTCCTGTCACTGCTGCTGCTCTGTCAGTAGGGTTGCCAGCCTTCCAGGATTATCTTGGAGTCTCCAGAATTAAAGATTAATTTTTAATTAAAGATTAATGTCATGTGATGAAACCTCCAGAAATACATTCAACCAAAATTGGCAACCCTTGCCAGAAAGGGACTTCCTCCCAGCCCAGCTCTTAGCCTTTTGGTCCCAACTCCCAATTTGCCTGCTTTTCTCTCCATAACTAGCTCCCATTAAAGGAGGCCTATAGCTGTTTCTCTTGGATTACTATGTTTAAAACATATTTAAGACAAAAAATTTTTTTGGGTGGGGGTGAAATGCTGGTCCACTTAAGTCAATAGGAGTTTTGGCATTGACTTCATTGGAGCCAGGATTTTGCATCCAGTGCTCTGACTTTTAAAGAGAATACAGTTTTATAATCCTGCATTTTGGCAGGGGGTTAGACGAGATGACCTTGGCTCGCTTCTAACCCTATGGTTCTATAATTCTATAATGAAGAACATCTTTCATACAAACCATATCCCAAAACACTCTACAGAGTTGTTGTGAAAACTTAGTTAAATAATACACACAGCCAAATTTAATCTCATCTGCTCTGTCCATGATATTTCTAAGCTCCTGTCACTGGGGTATCTAAGGTAAGTGCTGATAGCCTAGTGGGAATAAAATTAAGAAGTGTAAGGAAAGGAAGAAAAGTGATGTTTGCAGCTGTTTTGAAATGAGAGGAAGGAGGTGATAAGACACAGAGCTACAGGAAACCTGTTCCATATGGCAGCAGCTGCAGGGGAAAGTACTCTTACAATGATGTCGAGGTTGCATGAAGGTACTGTACAAAGGAGAGGTCAGTTCCAGACAAGCAGAGGAACAAGAAAGGGAGAGAGGCCCATGGAAGGGTTGAAAAAAGATGGCAATTTTGAACTGGATTCTGTAATTAGTGGAGAGCCAGCGAAATTGTTAGAAAAGAGAGGGTGATGGCCTTGCACACTATCTAATGGTCACCATTAAAGAGGCAACATTTGCCAAAATCACACACCAATATCTGAGACACTACAGTTCTCCTCCTCCAATCAAAAATAGGAAATAACTGTGGCATCTGCTGACAAATGTTGACTTTTTTAAAGGCATTCACTTTTTGTGGGAAGACAGCAACATTCTGCATATGGGTTAAAAAACTGGGACAAGGAGGTATAAAGAATATATGTGAACAATAGTAAACCTGAGGGGTGATGAATGTATTGATGATGATTACAGAAGATGCTGAATCCAGACACTGATGTATGTGGATAATGTGGTGATAGAGATGGTGATAGGAAGATGTATAAACATGGGAGATGTGAAAGAAAAAATAAAGCAGAATCGAGACTGAAGCCAAAAGAAGATTAAGACAAAATCACAAATTTACCTGGTCAAGGTAAGCAATTAAAAGTATCAAAAGAAGTAAATTTGAGTTTCAGTGCAAAAGTGGTGGTAACGGCTCAAGATGGAAGGGGACTTAACTAAGTGGGAAAAGGTAAATAAAAATAGTAGAGAGATGACAACTAGCCTTTGTAGAACTAAAAATAGAGGTAGGTCTCAGGATAGATGTGATGGCTGCAGTAAGATGGAAGGGAAAAAGACATCCTCAGAAAAATGATAGTGGTCTTAATACATAAACAAGGGCAGTTTCCTTGTTCTATGGCCTGATTGAAACCTGAACTATACATTGCAAGTTCCTCAGAGACTGATGGCATGTGATGACTGTATATTAGGATGCACCTAAAACACTTAATGTTTCTGACATCCAAATCCACAGACTGAAGAATTCAAACAGTGCACATAAACAAAGCTAGTTGAAAGGATTAGTTCAAGAATATAAACCAGATATAGCTAATCTAACTTGAAATAAAATAGAAAAGACCATGAGAATACATCAAAAGGAACATAATTCTTAGTAAAGAATTAGTTAATTAAAATCATAAGCCACCAAGATGCATACAGCACAGTGATTGTTTCCAGTATCATAGCACATAATTGTATGCATGCTCGCTTGAATGTGAGAAGAAAAATTCCGCAACATACAAAATAAAATCTCAGAGAAGAACTCCTGTGTGCACAGTGACTGTACTATCATAATGATGCACTGTAGATTTAAAAACAAAACATTTTGCATGTAGTATAGACATAGGCACTTCCCAAAGTAAGGGGTGAGGTGGAATACCCAGTGCTTCCAGAAGTTATGGGAGGATGCTTACTATTACAGCCCTTCATGTAGTATAGCTGATTGTCCCTGCACATTGGTCCCTCTTTGCAGGCTAGTGTAGAGGAGAGGGCTTGGGACCATGGTCTTACTTCCTCTCTTCCCTCATTGACCATTGCGCACTCTAGGGGATTAAAGACAGAGTTGCCCCTGGGCTACCCTGAGTGCAGGAACTGCAAATTTGCCTGAGTTTTATTTGGGCCAAGGAAGTAGGAATGAGGACAATCTGGGCCTCAATGACATGGATGTGTATTAATTTTAATGAACTGCAAGTATTCTTTTACAATGTAAGACTTGCATACACCCTCTTTTCAAAGGAGTTGAAAAAATCTATTAATCTGCTATTTTAGTTTATTTTACCATATAACTTCAATCCATAGGAATCTGAAATTTCCAACCATTCAAAATCCATACCAATTGTGGATTTTAATCTCCACACACAAAGGCAGATATTTGTCTCGGAGGTTTCTCTAACTTATAAATAGGCTTAGCAGAATTCAATTTATATTCTTGTATAATTTCAAGAGACAATATGGATGTTCATTTTTAAGCGTTTTTTATTTTTATTGATTTAAATTTTCACACTTGTGGGAAATTACAGGAGGCGTCAGACAATTATTTAATGACAGTAGATGTTGAGAATCAAAAAGTTAAAGCTTTGTAACCATTAAACCACAATTTGTCAGCATCACGTCACATGTCAAAATATACTAATATGTTTGCAAGCAGCACACTTCGCCTATCTTGTAAATTTATATTATTGATGGCAATATATTTCCTTGGTTTGTGTGTGTAACAATGAAATTGACATTTACAGACATTCACCGATAGAAATCTAATCCTTACATGCCTTCTCAAACCTATATCAAGCTCAGGACACTTGGACATAGTCCATAATAAATTAAATGCTAAATTGGCCAAAATTTGGTTAAAATTAATTAATTTCAAGGTGGAATCTGGAATATGAATCAGTCAGATATGAAGTGTGCAACTTGTCCAAAAGTACATTTTTAGATCTCCTGATTGATTTTTACTTTAGTATGACTACTTATCTAAATAAGAATACCCAAGTGCATAAAAAATTTGCAGCTCCTTAGATTACAAGCTCCTCTGGGCAGGGACTTTTATTTGTCTTTAAAGCACCTGACAAACTTTGGGTGTTGTATAAATAAACATACTCTATTACATTGCATCTTTACATTTCACGCAAGGATAAATCTCATTCTAAATTTCATTATACAAATTACTACAGAATTAAACACTTGATTTTTGCAACTGTGTACGGAAGTTGTAAATTGCACACACTGGCTGGCACTAATGAGAATTTCCCATTAAAATAAAATCTCTTTAAAAACATTAGGTGTGTGTGTGTGAGATTTTGAATGTATCTGTGGTTGCTGTGTGGGTGTGGTATGTACGCATTTATGGGTATGTATATGTCCTGTGATATGTATGTGTAATATGTGTATGTTGCACCTTCTTTACTACACAACCCTGATTCATTCCCAGAGCACTATCCATCCTCTGCACCGAATGAGGCAGGGGTCCGGTAGAAAAAATAGTATATCATCATGTAACTAAATACTATATACACGGGCAAACTTAATTCCATTTTCTAGCTTTGGCGTACTTAATTTTGCAACCTTAATGTTCTTTTAACATATGCTTTTTGGATGTAATATATGTATGATGTGCTAAGCTTTGCTGTGTATGTATATATGAGTGTATATATGCAATGTGCAGCGTTGTCAACCTTTGCAATCTTCTTGTGAGTTTTGTCACAGTTCTTTTCCTTAAAGACAGAGAAGCTGGAATTTATGATTAAATCAAAAATCTCTGCTCTTATTTCTATCTATCATAGTTGTGGAGAAAAGCTTGAAAACATGATCTGAGTGCACTTTAAAGGCTCAAAAACCAGAAGACAAATAACTCATATATATATATATATAAATACCAATCTTATGATTTTTGAACACTTAGGGCTGGCAATACTGTGTGTGTGTATTATGTATAGGTGATATTGTGTGTATATCTGATGTGTGTATGTATAGGTTTATACATATGGGTGTGTGTGTATATATGTATATAAAATGTGAGGTGTGGATATGTCATGTGCGTATGTGTATATATAATATGCGCATATAATATATGTATGTGTCATGTATGTTGCACCTTCTTTACTACACAATGCGGTATGAGGTGCATGTGTTAGTGTGGTGAATATAGGGGATGTGATATGGTGTGTGTGCTGATGTATATATGTGATCTATGGTGTAGATCAGGTGGGCAAACTACGGCCTGGGGACTACATCTGGCCCTTCAGATGTTTTAATCTGGACCTCGAGCGCCTGCAAGGGAGCGGGATCTAGGACTTGCTCTGCTCTGCTCCAGCCGGGGAGTGGGGCTGGGGCTTGCCTCACTCCATGTATGTCATAGCTCTGTTCGGCTCCCAGAAGCAGCAGCATGTCCCCACTCTGGCTCCTACACATAGGGGTAGCCAGGAGGCTCCGCACGCTGCCCCTGCCCCAAGCACCATCCCCGCAGCTCCCTTGGCCGTGAACCATGGCTGATGGGAGCTGCAGGGGTGGTGCCTGCAGATGGGGCAGCGTACAGAGCCGATTGGCTGCACCTCTGCGTAGAAGACTGAGGTGGGACATACTGCTGCTTCTGGGAGCTGCTTGAGATAAGCGCCACCGAGACCCTGCACACCTGACTCCTCCTGTGCCCAAGCCCCTGTCCCAATCCCCCTCCTGCCCTCTGAACCCCTTGGTCACAATCTGGAGCACCCTCCTGCACTACCAACCCCTCATCCCCACCCCAGGGCCTGAACTCCCAGCCAGATTCCATGCACACCCCAACTCCCTACCCCAGTCTGGAGCCCCTTCCCACACCCTGAACTTCTCATTTCTGGCCAACTCCAGAGTCCGCACCGGCAGCCGGAGCCCTCATCCCATCCTACACCCCAACCCCCAGTTTTGTGAGCATTCATGGCTTCCCAATACAATTTCCATATGCAGATGTGGCCTTGGTCAAAAAGTTTGCTCACCTCAGTGTAGATAGGTGCTGTTTTAGGTGTATTGTATAGGTGGGATGTGGGTGGGTGGTTGGTGTATAGATGTGATGTGGGGTGTAGCTATGTATGGCTAGAGTGTAGATGTGGGTGTAGCTATGTGCGGCTGAGGTGTAGATGGGGGGTGCAGGGCTGTGATGTGGGGAGTAGCTATGTGTGACTGAGGGAGTAGATGGGGACTGTAGGGCTGTGATGGGGTGGTAGCTATGTGCGCTGAGGGTGTAGATGGGTGCAGGGCTGTGATGTGGGGTGTAGCTATGTGCGGCTGAGAGGGTGGGGGGCTGCAGGGCTGTGATGTGGGGTGTAGCTATGTGCGGCTGGATGTAGATGTGGGTGTAGCTATGTGCAGCTGAGGCTGTAGATGAGGGGTATAGGGCTGATGTGGGGTGTAGCTATGTGCGGCTGAGGGTGTGGGGGGCGCAGGGCTGTGATGTGGGGTGTAGCTATGTGCGGCTGAGGGTGTAGATGGGGGTGCAGGGCTGTGATGTGGGGTGTAGCTATGTGCGGCTGAGGGTGTAGATGGGTGTAGGGTTGGAGCTTTGTGCGGCTGGAGGTGTAGATGGGTGCGGGGCTGAGGGGGGTGTAGCTGTGTGCGGCTGAGGGGGTAGATGGGGTGCAGGGCTGTGAGGGGGGTGTAGCTGTGTGCGGCTGAGAGGGTAGATGGGGGTGCGGGGCTGTGAGTGAGGGGGTAGATGGGGTGCGGGGCTGTGAGGGGGTGTAGCTGTGTGCGGCTGAGAGGGTAGATGGGGGTGCGTGGCTGTGAGTGAGGGGTAGATGGGGGTGCGGTGTGAGGGCGGTGTAGCTCTGTGCGGCTGAGGGGTGTGGGGGGTGGTGGGGTTGAGGGGGGTAGGGGTGTGCGGCTGAGGGGTAGATGGGTGCAGGGCTGTGGGGGGTGTAGGTGTGTGCGCTGAGGGGTAGGTGGGGTGCGGGGCTGTGGGGGGTGTAGGTTGTGTGCGGCTGAGGGGTAGGTGGGTGTGGGGCTGTGGGGGGGGTGGGTGTTGCGGCTGAGGGGGTAGGTGGGGTGCGGGGCTGTGGGGGGGGTAGGTGTGTGCGGCTGAGGGGGTGGTGGGGTGCGGGGCTGTGAGGGGGTAGGTGTGTGCGGCTGAGGGGTAGGTGGGGTGTGGGGCTGTGAGGGGGTAGGTGTGTGCGGCTGAGGGGTAGGTGGGGTGCGGGGCTGTGGGGGGTGTAGGTGTGTGCGGCTGAGGGGGTAGGTGGGGTGCGGGGCTGTGAGGGGGTAGGTGTGTGCGGCTGAGGGGTAGGTGTGGGGCTGTGGGGGGGTGGTGGTGCGGCTGAGGGGTAGGTGGGGTGCGGGGCTGTGAGGGGGGTAGTGTGTGCGGCTGAGGGTAGGTGGGGTGCGGGGTTGAGGGGGTGTAGGTGTGTGCGGCTGAGGGTAGTGGGGTGCGGGGCTGTGAGGGGCGGTAGGTGGGTGCGGGGCTGTGAGGGCGGTAGGTGGGGTGCGGGCTGTGAGGCGTAGGTGGGTGGGTGGCGGGCTGTGAGGCGCGGTAGGTGGGTGGGTGCGGGCTGTGAGGCGGTAGGTGGGTGCGGGCTGTGAGGGGGGTAGGTGTGTGCGGCTGAGGGGTAGTGGGTGCGGGGTTGAGGGGGGGTAGGTGTGTGCGGCTGAGGGTAGGTGGGGTGCGGGGCTGTGAGGGGCGGTAGGTGGGTGCGGGGCTGTGAGGGGCGGTAGGTGGGGTCGGGGCTGTGAGGCGGTAGGTGGGTGGGGTGCGGCTGAGCGCGTAGGTGTGGGCGGGCTGTGAGGGCGGTGTGCTGGTAGCTGGGAGTGGGGCCTGTCTCTCCCTGGGCCGACAGGGCAGGGCCCGGGCCGCGCTGTCCGTGTCCCGGCCGGGGCGGGGCGGGGCGGGGCGGGCGCGCGTTGGGGCCGGGCGGGGGCGCTGGCGGGCCGCGTGGGAGG
Organism: Dermochelys coriacea; assembly: GCF_009764565.3. Classification (NCBI taxonomy): domain Eukaryota; kingdom Metazoa; phylum Chordata; order Testudines; family Dermochelyidae; genus Dermochelys; species Dermochelys coriacea. The sequence continues at coordinate 133,187,541 of NC_050070.1, forward strand.
CCTCGGCGGGCTGGCGGCAGCGCGTCAAGCGGAGGATGTGGTGCGGCGCCAGCGGAGCGCGGCGGCGGCGGCGGAGCAGCCCCAGCCCCAGCGCGGAGGGCTCAGCCCAGGTGAGCGGAGCTGGTGCGGGCGGAGCGGAGGCGCGGCGCGGCGCGGGGAGGCGGAGGAGGTGGCGGCGGCCCTGGCCCGTGCCCGCGCCCGCGCCTGGCCCCTCCTCGGGAACCGTTGGCTCGGGGCGGCTCCGGGGTGCCAGGCGCGGAGTCTGGGGGGAGGCGGCAGGCGAGTCCAGCCCCGCCCCGGCCCTCGCACCCGGTACCGGCCACTGGGGAGCTGGCAGCGGGGGCTGTTACTCGTTATGGGTGCTGCATTGGCACCCAGGACCCCACTGTGCTCGGCGCTGTACAAGCGGGGAACAGGGAGCAGCGCCCGGCCCAACGAGCAAACGGGAGAGGCTGATAGTTAAGCCTCAAAGTTGTGGTTGTCGGGTCGGCGTGACCACCGCACTGGTTTGCTACTGCCTGGGAAGGTCTGGTCTGGGTAGGGTGACCAGAGGTCTTGCTTTGGCCTCCTTGGCCTTTTTTTTTTTTTTTTTTTTTTTTTTTTTTTAAAAGCTCTGTCCCGGAGTTCAAGTCTTTTTGGGGGGCCAAACCGGGCATTTGTTCCCTTTTTCTTGCCCTGGTGTGGGAGGGCGCAGAGGGATATTTGAGCAAGAGCAAATGGGACCAATGTCCAGTTGTGCCAGAAAAGTCGTGATGGCCAAAACTTCGGCTCGGGGCTGACTCGAGCCACCTGGCGTCACTGTTTACCCAGTGTCTTGTTTTCAGATTAGGAAAATATGGTTACCTTATTCTGGGTCCTCCTACCAGGGCTCCCCACTTCAGACCTTGAGGCTTCCAGTGGGAGCTGCCTTGGACTGGCTTTGGTGGGCTCCTCTTGCTCCAATGTTCTTTTCATCCTGAACAGAAGATAAAAACTGCCAGTTGTCTCGCCATAGACACTCAAAAAATCTCAAGTAAAAGAAGAGGTTGGGTACTTATCTCAGGTGGGATGTTGGTGTGTTTCCCTTGCTCATGGTAGGTTGTCTCCTGCTTAACTATGTACTATTGTATCCAAATAACATTTAAAATAAACTATATTTCTTGTTTTCTTTGTACAGTCCTGAGAGTCCTTGTAATAGCACTCCTGCTTTTCCTGCTAACTTGTCTACTATTTTGTTGCTTTTCTAAAACAAATCTATCTGTGAACTGTTTATTCTCCTGAAATAAATCATACCTGGTCTTTACCATGTGTGGATCTCAAAATGTCATGAACATTAAAAAAAAATTTAAGCCTTATAACATTCTTGTGGGCTATCATCCCCATTTTGTGGATGGGTCTTAGTCTGTTTCACTGTGTTCTCTGTAACCAGTTGGTCAGTTGTTTTTTTTTGTTTCTTTGTAGGAAGGCCATGGGGGGAGAGCAATATTTTTAAAAGTAGGAAAAGATGTGATTGTAAAACAACAACAAATCGACAGGGAGACTTAGGAGCAGGGATAATATATGCAGTTTAGTTTTGGTGTGTTGATCCCAGGAGATTAGAGACACAACGTGGATGAGGTACACCTCTACCCTGATATAACGCTGTCCTCAGGAGCCAAAAAAATCTTACCGCGTTATAGCTGAAACTGCGTTATATCAAACTTGCTGTGGCCTCAAGCATTTCCGTTATTAAAGCAGCCCCGCCCCCCCGGAGCGCTGCTTTACCGTGTTGTATGTGAACCCGTGTTATATCGGGTTGCATTATATTGGGGTAGAGGTGTAGTATCTTTTATTGGACTGACTTCTGTTGGTTAGAGAGACAGGCTTTCGAGCCACACAAGCTTTTCTTCAGGTCTTCACACCAAAAGCTTCTCTCTCTCATCAACAGAAGGGGTAGGGGTAATATCAGAAATTACTTTTGAATAATTAGTATGTCTATGTCCCTTTGAACATGAAGTAGCTTTTTTTTCTTTTCCTCTTGCAGCCCTAGTTCAGCTGTGGTATTTTTCCCTGATGTTATAGATCAGATAAACATTAGTGGTCAGCTCTGGGGACTGTTGGTGACCCTGGCCCTGGTGATGATCTACCAACTTTCAGCTGTCTGTGTCCCCTGGAGCCAGTCTGTATTCGCAAAAAGAAAAAGGAGTACTTGTGGCACCTTAGAGACTAACAAATTAGTTAGTCTCTAAGGATGAAGTGAGCTGTAGCTCACGAAAGCTTATGCTCAAATAAATTTGTTAGTCTCTAAGGTGCCACAAGTATTCCTTTTTCTTTTGCGAATACAGACTAACACAGACTACTCTGAAGTTTGTCTCCTGTTTCTGTGATACACTCCCATAGGTGTACTAAGCATGTGTGTGTGGCGGGGGAAACCCTTTGTCTACTGTGGGAATGCGGTCATCAAAATGAGGTGGAATTTTAATAGGACACCACTGTATTTATTTTATTGCTTTTTTCACCCAGAAAGCTTGGCAGTTTTGAAATATTACAAAATGTACAAATCATAATTTGTGTGTATGGAAAAGTTTCCAGCACTGTTGGAAAAAATCGTCTGATTTTCAAACTGCAATTAGAGACCTACAGTTTCAGCACACTGATGCTAGTAGTTAATACACAAATAAGGCAAGCATAGTAAATGTAAAGACACTTAAAAAAAAAAAAAAAACATGCTACCATCAACATGCTATACTGCTGGTTTCAGCCTTGTCGACACTATAAAGTTGTACTGCTTTAACCATACTGATATGGTTAAAGTAGTACAATTTTCTCTAGCACGGCTGAAGTTTTATCAGTATAAAGGTACTTTATACTGGTATAGCTTTTACTCCATGTGAAGAGAGAGAAACTATATTTGTATAAATCACCATTATATTAGTATAACTACAACCACACTAGGGCTTTTACTATTATAACAATTTTGGTTTAAAAAAAAAATAAAAACCACATCACTAACTGAAATAGTTATACTGATAAAACTTCTAAGTATAGATCAGGAGTTCCACTAACATTAAGAATGTTGGGAACCCTAATGTAGTTTGACCACTGGCATTTTAAGCACCATCTCATAACACTGCTGTGTTGGTTGCCAGCAGAAGGCCACCCATCCATGCTAGAGCTCCCACTATTATTAACACTGATCTAGCTGAACTAGTGTAAGAAATGGTGGGAAACTTTTGAAAAACTTCCCTACTGTAGGGTGTACCTAAGTGAAACACTGGTAAGTGGCCATTCCAGTTACTTTTTTGCTTTTCTAGAGATATACTTGTGTTTTATATTAAAGTTCCACTAGTCTAAGAAAACCCCTAGACACACTTTTCGTTATCTTTGCCAATATTACAATAGAGTCTTACTATTTCACACTTACCAGTCCACATCAGTTTTTGTGTGCAAGTTAGATTACAGTCTCTCTCTACTTTTGGACAAAGATTTAAGAGTGCTGTAATGAGGTCTTGTTACAAAGATTTTATAACTTTTACAAAATGTACTGCAGAACATATACCATGAACTATTGTCAGTAATTAAAACTAAATTACACTTGTCAAATAAATGAACAAAATACATTGTGATGCATTATCTCTGCTTTTTTCCCCCATTGTGTTCGTTCAATTACTTATTTGCAATGATCCTTCCACTAATTAGTGCAAATTAGTGAGGTTCTACTGTATTAAACTTTTCCTGGTTGGTTAAAGGGATTCAATATTTACTTATATAGTAGTGGCAGGGCCTTGTTTTCTTCACTAAAGTTTAGGCTGTGGTGGATTTCAGATGTTATAGATTTCAGAGTAGCAGCTGTGTTAGTCTGTATTTGCAAAAAGAAAAGGAGTACTTGTGGCACCTTAGAGACTAACAAATTTATTTGAGCATAAGCTTTTGTGAGCTACAGCTCACTTCATCGGATGCATTCAGTGGAAAACTGTTATAGAGGCACTGATAGTGGCTCCATAGTTAAGGTTGTCTTAGGCTTTTCCTGTTGACAGGACTTGTAGGCCCCCTGTGGAGCTGAAATGGTGGATTGTTTTAAAAGAAACCATAGTAAAAAGTACTTTTGAAGGGGCCTTGGTCACTGGCAGGTGTGCCTGAGAGGAGAAAAGTGTTCTTTTTTTGTTTGTTTGGTTTTTTTTGGTATGGAGTCTCAAATGTTTTGCACAAATGACATCTGGAAACTTCAAAATTCACTCAGGCATTAGCGTCACCCACCTTTGAACTACAAACTCCATTTTCTTCCACAGAATATTTTAGCTATTCTCTGTAGGAAAATAACACAACACACACTTCACGAGTTCATGCATGTCCCAATATCTATGGATGTGAATGGTGCTGAGGTCAGTGAAGGTTTATGTTGTAATGTTCGTTAGGAATGTGGTGTGTTACTATACATAATGGAGGTTGTGTTAAACTTATTTATAGAGCAGTGGGGTTGTGTTGGATTTAAGATATCTTAGAGAAGGATAGTTTAACTGGACATTTTCTTGCTCTTAAGGGTTTTATGGGGCTCTATGTGGGCACATCTGATATGCCTACCTGCATCAAGTTAGCTCCAGTATTGTGGTCTGTGCGTGCCAAGGTCCAAATAATCTGAGTGCCTTCTTATAAATTCTACATGTAATGGGTAAAAATATTTTAATAAAACAATCTTTCCTTAACGGTGTTACTTGTAATGCCTGGGATTATTAACAATAATAAAAAAGAAAAATCTAGTTTTACATTTCACCATATTTTTCACCACTTACGCTATCTATTTTATTTTATTTTATTTTTGTTTATTTAGCAAGTTTTAATAAGTTTACAAATCTTTGCCATGGAAATATCGGAAGCAAAATGATCATTACAACAGTTATATTTTGTTTAGAGTCCTTATACAGTCATCAGACCTTTCTGTTTAACAGGCTGTTACCATATTACAGAGTGAGCAGCATTACAATATCTCATTTCTAGTGATTTTTATTAAATTGAGGGAAATCTCTATATACACATATTTACCAGACCAGGTATGTCTATCAAATGTTAATATTCAAATTCTAACTATTTATTTGTCCTCTGTCTATTTTACTGGGTAAATTATCAATGTGTTAATTTTTCCATAAGCACAACCTCATGTTTTTTTGAACCATTCCTCAATAGCTGGGCTGTTTTTCTTTTTCCAGTGAGAGGCTGCCAATAGCCAAGCAGCTATGAGCAGATGAGATTAATTCTTCATCTCCTCCTTTTGTATGACCATTTCTACTAGGAAAACTCAGCAGGATTTTACCCAAGGATGATTTGGTAATAAATATTCAATAATTTGTGGTATTTGGTTACGGACTGCATCCAGTGCTGTAATGACTGGACATGTCCACCATATATGCATAAAATCTTTTTCTTTTTTTAACCCCAGTTTCTCCAACATTTATCCTCATTCAGTCTCTTTTTTTAACCTGACTGGTCTGAGATACCACTGAAACAGTATCTGAAAGAAATTTTCTTTTATTGTGCTACAGAGTGAGGTTGTGGGTCCTCTTTTCTCTCTCAAACCTATTCCTATGACTGCAGTAATTTGTCTATCCACATCTTCTTCCCAGTGTTGAACGATTTTTTGTTGGGAAAGCTGTCTGCAAAGATTGATGTAAATGTTTTAGGTTCATGGTGTTTGGGCAGTGAAAATAAACTACTCACATGCACTTCCTGGCTTGCATGTACGAGCACAGTGCTGCATCATCTGGGCTGCAAAGGCTTGCCAAGGAATGACATACAGACATACCGTCTTTGTTTTTTTTTTTTTTCTCTCTTTAATATGTATAACATTTTTATTCGCTTTTGTTCTTTTTTTAAACAGACTAGAGATTGATTCTAAGCTACTGTATCTGATGTTTTGAGGCAAAGACTATTTACACTAGTGCACAGTGAATACAGAAAAGATGAGACCGAAAACACAGCAAATAATATTTATTACTTCTGAACACACTAAACAGATGGTTAATTCTAGCTGTATTCAAGAGTTAGGCACTCACTGTTTGGTTGTTTTGTTCACCATAACTTGGGTTTCCAACATTTACGGAACCATCCAACCTTTCAAATAAGATTTGCTTCAGAATATACAACCCCACTGGTATCCCTCAGGGGCTATGATTTCTTCATTTCAGCATTCTGACATTTTTGAGCTTTCTCTTTATTCTCTCTCTCTCTATGAAGGATAGGCAATCTTCAGCCCTCTCTAGTTTAAAATGAAATACATATTAACTCCCCCTGTTGAAACTGTTTTTCTTACCTATTTTGGGATATCACACCCAAAGGTAAAGAGAAAGCAACCTTTCTCTTGGAGTTGCCGTAGTGATTTCTGAATTTACCCCTTAGCACGTTGTGTATTTTTTTTTTTTTTCAGAGACTAGTCCTTTCTTACTGTGCCGCTTAGATTCGGATTGGAGACCTTGGTGTGTTGTAATACTCTTCATTGTTCTGGAAGAAAGGCTACTGCAAAACCCTTTATAAACTAATTTATAATGGGCCTCATTTATAATGTGGCCCATTATAAATGAGTGGATTTACACTAGGGAAGAGTTTGGTCCACTGGGACTGAGCAAAGCATACTGTGGCATCCTTAATTTTAAATTATTTGGTTTTTAATTTGATGTAATTTTCATAAAATGTAACACCCTCCACAACATCTTCTCTCAGAGTTAGCTTATGGATACAAAAAGAAAAGGAGGACTTGTGGCACCTTGGGTACTAACAAATTTATTTGAGCATAAGCTTTCATGAGCTACAGCTCACTTCATCCGATGATAAATTTGTTAGTCTCTAAGGTGCTACAAGTCCTCCTTTTCTTTTTGTGGATACAGACTAACACAGCTGCTACTCTGAAACCTGTCCTTATGGATACAGTTTCATTTTCCAAATAAAATTCTTACCTGGAAAAAAGCTTTAAGACAAATGTCTCTTGATTTAAACTATTAAAAACATATGGCGATTCTATGGGAGGAAGTGTCAGATATTTACAAGTTTCTCATTAGTTTACTTTGAGAACTATATTAGCATAGCTACTGACATTAAGGTACTTCCAATATATTGGTGATGGAAATTAAAATAATGTAATGCCCAATTTAAAGTCTGACATATAGCAATTCTGTAATGTGCAGATCTGAAATATAACTTCTTTGTTGGGTGTGATTCCTTAGAGGAATACAGTACTTGGTTTGCACCTAGCTCTTTACAGAAGATCTGCATGCTGCAGATCAGAGTGCTGCATTATACTTCTCAGCTATTCCTTCATTTTAGACCCACTTTACCTCCATCCCACACACCTTCTATTATCTAACTTTTAAAATAGTATATTACTAGTTGGGAGCCTGCCTCACAATGAACATAATGGGTGCTACTCTCCAGCCTCCCCTCTTATCCCCCCTCCCTTTTCCTTCCTCTTTGCTGCCTTACAGACTGGTCATTGTTGGGTTGTATGATTATGACATCAGAGTAAATAATCTAGTCGTTCCTTTGCTCCTCTTGCTTTCTCTGTTTGTTTGCATACTGCAGCCCTGGTGGGTAAAAATCTTAAAATTTATCTCTCTTTAAAAAAAAAAAAATGAACAATGCAAACAGCTGTTTGACTCGTCAGGAATGGGGAGGGGGAAATGTGTATGACTATAATGGCTTATATATAGCACTTTCCATCTACCAAGAGCTTTACCTACATTTGTTGATTATACTGAATAGCACCTCAATAGGACAAATTGGAACTGGAAGAGTAATTTGCTGAACCATATATACATAGATTTAGGTGATACAACTCCTAATAATAAGGTTCTATGAGAAATGCAGCATCATGAAAATGAGGCATATAACAAATGTTGTTTCATTTAAGTTGTGTTGTCTCATCTTTTCTTTATAGTGATAAGTGGATTGTTTATGTTGAGGATTTAGATGGGGAGAATGAGTAGGCTATGGTTGAAGGGATTTTCTTGGAGTGAGAGGTCAGCAGGGTTGGAAGTCATTCATATCAGGTGTCATAATACTTAGTGCAGTCTTCTCTCTTTTTGAGGATGAGAGTGTTAAAACTGAGAGAGGTTGGATGAAAGAGTTTGTATGTATGGTGTGAGAGGCTCTCGAATTCTTTTCTCTGCTACTTCCAGGATAGTGGGGCTGTCAGGGTAGGGTTGCTGAGACCAGGGAAGTGAGTGATTGTTGCTGTCTGTCTCTATCTAGACAAGGTGACAGTATGGTTACAGTGGGGAGGAAAGGTGCAATTGTTGTAAAAGGGGGATTTTTGTTTTGGAGAGGGCTGGCATTGTAGAATGTTGAAGAGGCCCGTAAGTGTGAGAGATGGTTGATGTGAAGTAGTAATGACTGGGTGGTAAATTAGGAAGGTTCTGTGGTTTAATCATGTCTTTTGCAGCCAGCCCTGGGGTTCACTGTTCAGGTACCCACCTATGGCACTTGCATCCCTTCAATGGGTACTGTCAACTGGCCAAGATGGTGGAATAGTGCTGCCATGTTGGAAATACAGATTTCTGGGACTAGGGAGGAAGGGATATGATGGTTCCTCAGTCCTTTGGTAATTGGCAGAGGTAGACAAGGTAGTAAGTTTTGTAAGGAGATAGTGTAAACCAAGAACAGGATGTTTAATCTGTGTTCCTTTGGTTTTGCTTATTCCTCTGGAGATTGCGTTGTCAGCAAGCTAAGATCCCAACCTTCCGTTAATGGTAATTAGCCTTCAGTTGGTGGGGGAAAAAAACCATCAATGATCTATGATCAAATAAAAACAAAGGTGTCTAACTTTGCATGTATTACCACAACCTGGTTGGATGTTGCTGGAACGGTTTTGCCTTGTGCTCACTTTGGTCGATGATATCCTCTTGATGGATAAAGATCAAGTGTGCTACCTGTAATGAGTGGGTGGAAAAGAGTTTTAATTTGCAGGTAGTTGGTCATCAGGGTTCCTGTTTAAATGATGATTTTAATGTTGTTGGGGTTTTGTTTTATATTGTGTTAGAGTGCATAGTCTTTTGTAGATGACTTTTTCCTGTTCAGTCAAAATAAATTTTTGAGTAGGGGATACATTTTCTTCATCACGTATCTAGTGTTTATTTGAACAGCTTCTTTCAGGCCTTTTAACTCGGGGCTCTAGTTCTGCCCAGTTCTATAGAAATTAGTTACACCATGCATTTTTTTTTAAAATCTTCCTCTTGCAACACATCAGAAAGTTCCCAAACTGTGGTTATTGATTCCATAGTAATCTGTTGACACTTTCTGGGTGGCTCACTGAATGAAACATTTTGAGAACCAAACAGAGGGGAGGTGGATCCATGATCTCTCTAATACATGGATTTGCAGAACATGGTGATTACAGAACTAGTAAAACTATAAAGAACAAACACATTTCAGATAGGACAACGGTAGCTATTTTCAATGGTAAAACCGCCAACATTTCAAAGATTATGCACAGCCCTAAAACTTAGTCGGGATAGTGATACTTTATAGCGCTTTTGATCCACAGAACTTAAGGTATTTTATAAAAGCGAGTAGACTTGTGTTTATTCGGCTTACCCAGGTGCATGTGCCCCATGTCTTCTATTTATTTTATTTATTTTAAAGCAAACTTGACAGGCAGTTTGTCCAGGGTGCAAACTAATTGCTGTCACAAATTTAAAAACAAAATGTCAAACAGCGTAAATATGAGAAAATAACATGTAAATTGTGTACTAGTGTGTTTTAATGTTAACTCATCATATTGACTTCTTTCCATCAAATATTTTTCATTTTTATAAACTAAGGAATATGTTAAGTTGTCTCATTTTAGCATAATTATGGGAATGAATGACTTGAATCTTAGCTCACTGCATTTTACATAAAGGTATGTAATTTAATTATATATAAAATGGTCTCATGTCTTAAAATCACAGTAAAAAGTGAGGGAAGTTTAAAACTTTTAAAAAGGATTAAAAAAAGAAGAGGCAAAGGGAATTAAGTAGGGAATAAATAAACCAGAACAGCTAAAGCTACCAAAAATGTGTGGCTGTGTGCTTTAAACACACTCTAAAGCAACACGAAAAAACAGTGCACAATTTAAAAATTGGCGCCACTTTCTGCAGCTCCTATTGGCTGGAAATGGCAAACCGTGACCACTGGGAGCTGAGGGGCTCCGTGCCTGCGAATGCTCCAGGTAAACAAAATCTCCAGGCCCTCTAGTGGCTTACCCTGATGGGCCAGGAGTCAAAATTTGCCAGCCCCTGAAATATAGGGTCGGCTTATGAAAGGGTCATACAGTTTTTGCTATTTTTACCTATCCATCTTGGGGGGGGGGGGTCAGCTTATAAACGAAGGGCTAATGAACGAGTATATACGGTAATTGGTGTTTGTTGAAAAATTATCTACTTCGGTTTGTACCACATCTTGTATCACTCTTTTTACTAAAAAGAAAAGGAGTACTTGTGGCACCTTAGAGACTAACAAATTTATTAGAGCATAAGCTTTCGTGAGCTACAGCTCACTTCATCGGATGCATTTGGTGGAAAAAACAGAGGAGAGATTTATATACACACACAGAGAACATGAAACAATGGGTTTATCATACTCACTGTAAGGAGAGTGATCACTTAAGATAAGCCATGACCAGCAGCAGAGGGGGGGAAGGAGGAAAACCTTTCATGGTGACAAGCAAGGTAGGCTAATTCCAGCAGTTAACAAGAATATCAGAGGAACAGTGGGGGGTGGGGTGGGGGGAGAAATACCATGGGGAAATAGTTTTACTTTGTGTAATGACTCATCCATTCCCAGTCTCTGTTCAAGCCTAAGTTAATTGTATCCAGTTTGCAAATTAATTCCAATTCAGCAGTCTCTCGTTGGAGTCTGTTTTTGAAGCTTTTTTGTTAAAGGATAGCCACTCTTAGGTCTGTAATTGAGAGACCAGAGAGATTGAAGTGTTCTCCAACTGGTTTTTGAATGTTATAATTCTTGACGTCTGATATGTGTCCATTCATTCTTTTACGTAGAGACTGTCCAGTTTGACCAGTGTACATGGCAGAGGGGCATTGCTGGCACATGATGGCATATATCACATTGGTAGATGCGCAGGTGAACGAGCCTCTGATAGTGTGGCTGATGTGATTAGGCCCTATGATGGTATCCCCTGAATAGATATGTGGACAGAGTTGGCAACGGGCTTTGTTGCAAGGATTTTTACTCATTTTACTAACCTTCTAACACTGTCCCTTCCTTGTTAAAGGAATATGGCATCAATGCACTGGCCTTTCATTATCTTTTGCATCTGATTTGATACATTATAATTTTGACATGGAAAAGATTTAATTAGACCATAGTCTAGCTGAATGTAATTTTTCATACAGGATGTATTGGATCTTTTGTAGTGTGTATTCTAAAGAAGTACAGATAACTAATGGAAAACTACAGTTCCTGGAACTTGGATTTCTAGGTCAGGTATGTTTTAGGATTTTTTTTTGTCCTCATAAAATGAATTCTTAATATGTTAATAGTAGTAGATATTTCCACTGATGCGAACAGGAGAATATCATGTGTAACTTATATCTTTAAAAATTCTAGTCTGCCACAGTGTGGCCTTTTGATTTCTTTTCTTATGACATAAAATAGCATCTGTGTGCTGAAATTCAGTATTTCTGTCAGTATATCCTCACACCCAAAGCGGGCATTCAAACGTTAAAAATTTTCTCAGTTTTACAGGAGTTCATCTCAGTCCTTTTTCTCCACGCATCTTTGCTTTTGACTCTGATTCAGGTATCTGAGTCCAGGGAAGAAAGTGGCCAAATTTCATGTCTACTAAACATAACTATTACAAAGTTTTTCTTCTGCAAAAACTGAAGCATCAAAGCAGATCATAACTTTCATGTTCTTAGCACATCAAGAAGTTGGTAGAACTTTAAACATCTTTCTGTAAGACTGCTCATGTGAGCAGTTCCCACTGAGTGAAAAATTCTTTAAATTATGGAGCCTTTGCAAACCATTTCAAAACTCCTCTGGGTGTTTCTTTTTCCGGTTGTGTTCACAGTCTGAGTAACAGTCAAAAGGCTTTCAGTTTAAGGATAATGGCCATGTGGTTCTACTGGAACAGTCAGTAGACCCCTTTATTTTCAATGGAAACCCACAAGAAATCTCCGAGTTAGTTATTTTTTAAATCTCATTTGCCCTATCAGATGAGAGAATAAATACAGAATTTCAGGCATCCTTAGGTCATGTTCACAGAACAAAAACTCATAATATGATTTGGTCTTTTGTGTGGACAGGATTGAATCATGATATAGCCATATTAAAGAATCATGTATAAGTATGGGAGCCCAAAAGTAGAGGCTAGCCTGTCACTTCTGGAGTCATGATGTCACATTTTGTTTAGATTACCATTGAAAATTTGTCTTAAAATAAGTCCTTGATGAACTGTTTTTTCACAACATGAAATCCCACACAATTTGGTTTAGTTACTGGTTCTACCTCAAGCATGTTGTGACCTCGGGCAAGTCACTTAACCTCTGTTTTGTCTGTTTACACACTACAAAATGGATGTAATACTGTCACGCAGCACAGAATTGAGGAGGTTTAATGTCTTTAAAATACTTTACACACCTTGGAAGAAAAGGATAATAGAAATAAAAAGTAGTATTGTTTATAACGATGACTTTCAAGAGTTCTATGCCCAAAGCCAACACGAACAACTCTGGTAGAACACTAATACCTTTCTAAGCTTCTGTATTAGGCATAGTGCCAGCATTCATCCATTTGTTAGCCAGCTGTTGCATCCAGACCCTGGATTTCCCCCAGTGCTTTGCAAATTATCATTTCTAATTTTAAAGTTAATGTGTCCAATTCAGACTGTAAGCAGCAAATCAGTAGAGTTGCACCCATTTGCATCTATTCTGAATTTGTCCCAGAGCATTTAGAGCTTACCTTAAGGGAGAGTAGAGAAGTGACATCTCCTGGCTCAGCACTTCAAAAATCGTTGCAGATCTTTTGCAGCCAGGAGCGGGAGGATATCTGTTATCAGCATGCTCCTATGTCTGGATGACCCTTCCCATATCCTTGATGGGTGTTTGTGAAATTTGCTGTGAACTTCCTGCTCCAAAATTTCAGAACATCTCATATTTTTCAGCTAGCACAGCAGATTTATTTTATATGATCTGCAGCAACAAGAATGGGGTCACAGGCAAGTAGGAGATAGCAGTTAATATTGGGAGTGCCTCTACGAAAAGAATGAGGTAGACTCTTGCTTGCTACTTCACAAAAGGCCCTGCAGATCCTAGGGACAGCTGTCAACAAATTAACTCAAAAGTCAAGACAAATAAAAAAAAAAAAACTCCCAACATATAAAATACAATATTTGTATTTACAAACCTCTGAACTTGAAATAATTTAAACAGCAGAACAATGTGAATTTTATCATCCACCAAACTCTTTGATATACACATTGGTAAGACTCCTTTCAGATGTACTTTTTTACCCCTATGTGGGTTAGTCATGTCTATATCCATTAAAATACATCCAAAATGTGCTAAGATGATGCATCCATTTACTTATGTTTTGCATGATAATCAGACTGGCCTTTTGTTTTCTCTACATTACTTTCTAAATCTAAAGATTTCACTAAAAAGTTTGTTTTATTACATATGCTTCATTGGTGCCAAGGACTTTGTGTGATACAATAAACTATATCATAGAAAGATAAAGATAAAGTACAGTATTAATCTCCAAGGATATGTTTAAATATTAAGATGAGATACCAGAGGAGATTCTGAGTGAAAGATGGCAAATTCTATACTCTTCATTAAAGTAGCTATGGGAATACTTAGATGACACACACATAGGATGAGACAGTCATCAGTTAACAAACCTCTGGCAAAATTCTTTACTTTCGTTTAAGCTCCAAAGGTACAGTGTCTGTTAATAATGGCAACCTGTATTTTTGGCTAATATATATAAAGGCAGAGAGATTGTCAAAGTAAATTGTGGAAGATAATTGCCCTAAGGTCTTTGATTTCTAAGACTTGAATGGTAATGATTTAGTGGGTTTCAAAATAGAAGGTCTTATAAACTGTCACTAGTGTAATGCTATCAGAAAGAATGAATGGAGCCAGTGTACTTTGAGATGAATGTGGATAGTGAAAGGGACCAATGAAGAGACTCAGCCCCATTTATTTTGGGAGAGTGAGTAATTGGTTCCCGAGAACTAGTCAGGACCTAGGACACAGGTGGGCAAACTGCGGCCCATGGGCCACATCCGGCCTGTGGGACCCTCTGGCCCGGGAGGCTACCCCGGCCCCACCCCTGCTTCCTCCCCCTCCCCCCCCAGGGCCTCATCTCACTGCACCGCCAACATAATGCTCTGGGTGGCGTGGCGGGGCTGCGAGCTCCTGGGGCAGCACAGCTGCAGAGCTGCGGCCTGACCCGATGCTCTGTGCTGCGCGTGGCGTGGCTGGCTCCAGCTGGGCAGCGTGGCTTGCTGTCCTGGTGCTCTGTCCAGGCACCACGGTAAGGGGGCAGGGAGCAGGGGGGGTTGGATAGAGGGCAAGGGAGTTCAGGGTGGTGGTCAGGGGGCAGCGGGCAGTCAGGAGCAGGGGTTCCAGGGGCAGTCTGGGGACAGGGAGTGGGGGGGTGGATGGGGCAGAGGTTCTGGGGGGCTGTCAGGGAACGGGGGGTTGGATGGGCAGGAGTCCCAGGGAAGGTGGGGGCTGTCAGGGTTCAAGAAGCCGGGGGGGGGGCAAATCGGGCAGGGACTGGGCCATGCCTGGCTGTTTGGGGAGTCACAGCCTCCCCTAACTGGCCCTCTATACAATTTCCGAAACCCGATATGGCCCTCGGGCCAAAATTTGCCCCCCCTGACCTAGGAGGACCAGCTGGGTCACAGAGTATGGAGGTAAATGATCAAGGAATTGGAGAACCACAATGGAAGTTGATGGAAAAGGGCTGGGTATGACTACAGCATCCTAAGATGACTGAAAGGTATTGGAGCTGACACACCAGGATGAGCTTGAGGGAGTGAAACTGACCCAGAATTCAAGTGCAGGAGAATCAAAGAAAGGTTCTCCACGTGTCAGTGAGGATCTTGCTGTAGCTGCACATATGCTCCATATGCGAGATTGGATATTTTTTGAGTAGCAGTATTCATCAGTGATGTGCCTGGGCTGCCTCTTGCTCCTGACCAAAGGCATAAAGGGCAGGATGGCCACAACCCTCCTTCCATTTCCTCTTCCTTCCCACCCAGCATGCAACTGATCTACTGATCTCTCCAGAGACCCTCAACTGGTTTTCTACCAACCTCCTTGTGAGAACATCTTATCTTCATATTTTTTTCTTGCAAAGAATGTCATGACTGGGGTGTGGAAAGTGATGTCTAGTGGTCGGAGTGGGAGTCAGGCATAATGGCCAAAGCGGTAGTCATGCCTAGTGGTTAGAACAGGGAGTTGGGGTGATTAGAATAGGAGTTGATAGAAATCAGAGGCTAGGGCTGGAGCCAGAGCCAGAGTTAGGAGTCGGGCCAGAGCCAAGGGTCACAGATGGAGCCAGGAGTCATAGTGAAGGGTCAGAACTGGAGTCAGAGGCCACATGGGCTTCTCAAGTAGATGTGACTAGAGCTGAGCATCCCTTATAGGTCCTGGTGGAGAAACACTTGCACGCTGGCATTGACTGTATCCATTCTTGATGGGGATCAGTCCAGCACTGGACAGGCAGGGTCTCATCCTTGAGATGCTGGTTTTGCTGTGAGGAGTGGCAGTCAGTGCAAAGCACCTCACATTGCTGTACAGGGGAGTATACAGGGGCCTGCAGCACTGCCAGACTCTGGACAATCTAATGAGTGCAGTTGGCCTGCAGTAGTCTGCTTGATTGAAGAGTCAGCAGACTGCCTTTTAAACCAAGCAGCAGTAGCAGTTCAAAGCATTTGCCCATGGCTGTAATAGCTCCTGCACCTGCTTGTTTCCAGCTTCACTCCTGCCTTGTTCCAGCCCTGTCCCTGCCTTTCCTCACTACAGATAACCCAGGTCTGACCATCCGCCCTGATTCCTGACCTCTGACCCAGCTCGACCCGGCTCTGGCTTCTGTTGCCAAGCTCAGATTCTTGGCTACTGACTCCTGTTCTAACCAATAGGCCTAACTCCTTCTGTGTATTAGGCCTCACTCCAACCACTAGGCACAACCATCCTTGTCCCAGTCATGTCACCTTCCTCTTACACTCACATCTCTAAAAGAAAAGGAGTACTTGTGGCACCTTAGAGATTAACAAATTTGTTAGAGCATAAGCTTTCGTGAGCTACAGCTCACTTCATCGGATGCATTACGAGCTGTAGCTCACGAAAGCTTATGCTCTAACAAATTTGTTAGTCTCTAAGGTGCCACAAGTACTCCTTTTCTTTTTACGAATACAGACTAACACAGCTGCTACTCTGAAATCTCTCGCATCTGAGTCTTTTCTCTTTGGTTCCTTATTTCTCCTCTTTATTATCCCTCTCCTTTTTTCCATCTGTTTAATAGGCGTCTGGCTTAGCAGCCAACACTACTGTAAGCCTGTGACCAGGGAGTTAACTAAAAGCAATGCCCTAAACAGCCCTATGCTGGTACAAGTTTGCCAGGTCTTGGTGTAACTGATCAGACCATGTGCTGTGTCTGTTTTTCAGCAGTGAGGCTGCTAGTGAAAGTCCACAGCAGAGACAGAAGCTGTATTTTCTCTCTCTGCCATTCTTTCTCTTTTGTTTGTGTTTGTCTTGTTTTGTCATTTTAGGAAACAGGATTGGACTTTAACTACAGCAGCTCCAGTCCATCTCAACTAACTTCTCTTTTCCTCAAAAGCACAGCTATTAGCGTCTTTTTAGTAACATCTAAAAGACTGTCAAACAAGGGTGGGGGGCTTTCCTTCTGAAATACCTCTCCAGCTAAAGGGAAAGGGAACAAAGGATGTTGAAATGAAATCCTTGCTTAATACTTTACATTTCAAATGCTTTAACTGTTTTTTCTTCTGTTCTGTATCTTTAATAAAAGGTTAAAAGGATTTTTAATGGTGTGTTTGCCATGATACTAAGCAGGCTGAGGTCTTGTTTCATCAAACCTTGTTTAAAACTGTTCAGTGTTGGACAGTGACTGGGTCATGTTAACACCTTTGAGCCTTTGGGCCCATTTAGTCCATCTAAATTAATACAGTAGTCCCCAGCAAACAAAACACCTGGCTTGGCATTGATAGCCCTGGTGCTGGTGAACCTGGTTCCCATACAGATTGCTCTGACACCACAAGCAAAGTCCTTTTCCAAGCATTTTCAACCAGGTTGGCAGAGATCCCCCTTTCATAAGATCAAGCCTCCTGGCAGCTTGTCTTCACAGATGGAAGGATGCCATGGTGTGTCTTTGCGCCCCAAATATACCAGAACAGACCTATGATATAATGAGAAAATAGCGTTTCCCCTCCCTAGGGCTTACCTCTTTCTATTAATTGCCTTCTGAAGTCTCGCCAGTTCTTCGTTAGCATTTGACTTAGTATGCTGATTGACTTCTATTGCATGACTCTCGGTACACAATGGTACATCAAGGAGATGCCCTGTCTGGAGAAGTTTGTCTCAAGACACTCTCTACCTTTGGGTGACCTGCTTTTAACTGCAGACCCAGAGAATATAATTTTTAGTATGTATACATAATTCCTCAATATTTTCTGTATATACATATCATAATTATGATGACTGGCATGACACAAGCTTTCAGTAGAGACTTTACATGATCCCAGTGGTGAACCCATGGGCCCTCTGTCAGTTGACATCTAGAAATCCTTGGGTCACGCTGTGATAGTATGTATGTATGTGGTGCTACTAGGCCATATGTCAGTGTGCAAGTATGCGATACCGCTTGTCAGATTTGATCAGTGTCTGCTCCAACTCTGGATCAGGTTGGTTTATTCCCTCAACAAAACAGCAGATGAATGTGGTGGTTCTGTCTCATGTTGTTGCAGTGCTGAGCTGGTGGCAGGACCTCAGAAGTGTGTGGAGGGCTCCCATTCTTTTCTGTATCCCTTACAAAAACCTTAATCATGGACAAATCAGGTACAGATTGGAGAGCCCATCCGGACCATCTACAAATTCAAGGGCCTCGTTCCCAAGGGACAGGGGCTCCACATCAATGTCTTGGAACTCAGAGCCATCAGGCTAGTCTCCACGGCTTTCCTATCTGTTATTCAAAGCTCCACAGTGCAGATCCTGATGGACAACACCTCTGCAATACTCTACATGAACAGCAAGAATGCTCATGCTCATCTCCCCTCTGCCTGGAATCCATCAAACTCTGCACATGGTGCCACCAACACAGGATAATCCTGATGTCTCCACCTTCTGGGTGTCGTCAACCTGGTGGACTTTCTGAGTGGGCAGAGAGTTACCACTCATGAGTGGGCTCTGCTGAAGTATATCTGGAGCTAGTGATTACCTCATTGGTAGACCTGTTCATCACTGATGTTGACAAATGCTAGAACTTTGTTCCAGAGGGGGCATGATTCCAGGATCGTTACTAGATGCCTTCCTTCTGCAGTGATCCCAATGTCTCTTGTTTGTCTTTCCTCCGACCCTTCCCCGCAACACCCTTGATATACAGGGTGATTTTTCAATATTGAAAGGGACAAAACTAGAGTCATTCTCACAGCTCTGTACTGCACCAGGCCATTTTGACTGACAGACCTACTGCAAATGTCCATCCAGCCTCCTATTTAGCTCCCAGACTGCCCGGATGATGTTGCAGCACCGCAGCCAGATATCCCATCCAGAGAAGAAGTCACTGTACCTGACGGCTTGGCCGTCGGCTGGCAGAGTACCACAGACTGAGATCTAACCATGGAAGTCCAGGATATCCTGATACAGAACAGGAAAACATCTACCAGAAGAACATAGTCATCTAAATGAAAGAGGTTCTTATATGGGCAGCCCTACAAGGGCTGGACCTGGTCCAGGTCCCTCAGTATTACAGATCCTGAACTTCTTATTCTACTTAAAGCAGGCTGGCCCCTCATTCAGCTCTATTAAGGTCACCCTGTGTAAATCTTAGCTTGCCATTTGCCTGTAGAGTCATGCTCAGTCTTTTCTCAAAGGGCTATTGTACACTTAGGGTATGTCTACACTGCAATTAGACACCTGGCACTTTGGCCCATGCCAGCTGATTCAGGTTTGTGGGGCCCAGGCTAGGGGGCTCTTTAATTGTGGTATAGATGTTTGGGCTCAAGGTGCAGCCTGAGCCTCTAGGATCCTGTGCGGTGGGAGGGTCCCAGAGCTTGGGCTGCAGCCCAAGCCTGAACATCTACATTGCAATTAAAAAGTCCCTTAACTGGAGTCAGTTAGCACGGGCCAGCCTGGGGGTGTCTAACTGCAGTGTAGAAATATCCATAAGGTTAGAACCCTGCTCCTGTCTGGGACTTCAATTTATTTCTCCTTGAAGTCTCCATTTGAACCTCTCTCAACTGGTCCCTGTACCACCTTGCTCTGAATATAGTTTTCCTGGTGGCTATTACATCAGCATGGAGAGCGAATGAGTTTCAGGTACTTATGGCCACCCCTCCTCCCCGTAACATTTCATAGGGACACAGTTGTGCTACAATCTCGCCTGAAGTTCATTCCTAAAGTCGTCTCAGAATGTCATCTTAAACAAGTGGATCAATGTGTTGTCATCTTCCTGAAGCCACGCTTGGCACTGGAAGAAAAGACATTACACATACTATATGTATTTAGAACTTTGATTTATTTTATTAATAGGACTAAACCATTCAGGCTGTTGCTGTGTTTATTTATAGCCATATCTGGATGTTTTGAAAGTCAAGCTGTCTCCTTTGTAGAGGATCTAGAAATGAATAATACATTGTATCTTGCTGTGTTATCAGTTAGCTGGTGTACTCTCTCACTGAACATGAAGGCTCACTCCACCAGAGCTCAAGCGACATCCTCTGCCTACTTCAGGAATGTGCCAATTTCTGAGATCTGCAGGGTGGCAGCATCGTTTAAGCCACTGACCTTTGTCAAACATTACGTATTGGGCTTAACTGTCGGAGCTGATGCCAATTAAGCAGAACAGTACTACAAACCATATACTCTGTTTGCTTGCAGATTTAGGATTGGCTCTTTTGATTGTTGCCCTCTGCAAAGGGACACAAGTTTTCTGGACTGGGGCTAAATGTGAATAAAAAGTATATTCCACATACGTAGCCTAATGCTTTGTGTCCACCTTGTCTGCTTCATCATTATTTATGATAATAAAAAAGTCCAGTGGTAAGAGAGATGCCTCCCTTTTGGGAGTGCAGGATTTCTCACATAAGGGATTTTCATCAAGTGCTTAGGAAAGTGGCTGCTTCATGTTGATCTCTGCCAGTTATCACCACCTCTTGTACCTTTCCCCCCCGCCCCCATGAGAAGTATTACTGTGAAGGTAGTGACAAGATTACTCTAGCAATATTTTGAGTTCCCAGATTTTCCTAAACTAAGGCCCTGTCAAAATTAGGACACTTTTCAAAAATTTTCCACTGTACTGACACAGGTGGAGCTGAAGCAGCATTATTAAATCTTGGGAATCCTACAATAGACAGCACTGCTGATGTTATTTTAAGCACTGTTTTGATTAGATCTATGTTGCTCTTTGCTAGCTTTCCCTCCTGGAGGAAGCTGTGGCAACTCAAGTTGCTCTGCTTCTTCCCTCGTATCTATCTTCCTCTTAAACAAGAAGCAGTGCCTTGGCTGCTCTGCTACCCTCTTCCTGAAAAACTAGCTGCATCAGATGCTCTGCTTCCTGTTTTTCTTCTCCAGAGAAGGGGCCAGTGGTTCTCTGGCCCCACTTGGTCGTCTTGCCATGGTAAGTGGGCTTTTTAGGCCCTGTCCATGCTGAATTTGTGTAGCTCGATAAACTGCATTTAGTACTGTGCACCATTATGTGATAGTCACATGTCTGACCCTGACAGGTGTATATACAAAGTTGTGCTTCAGTGACTTCATTTTTTTTCCCCCTGAAGGGACTTGGATGCTATTGCTCATTTCCCTGAAGACTCTCTAAAGTGGAGCACTGCAGGGTTCTGTTTTTTCACTCCTCTAGCTCAGTGTATGTGAAGCCACTAGGGGAGATAAGATGATTTGGTTACAGTGTAGTTGGATTAGTGATGATACTCTTCTCTATTCTATATAGGTTTTTATACCACACTCATCACCATAAGATCTGAGCTCCTTTCAGTACTGCATTAAACTATGTGACTACATGTGTGTCACATGTTTTTCTCTCATCCTCTCCCCAGAGGGAGAAGTGTGTGCAGTACAGTGTCTTATTTTGGAGGATGGCTTTTAAAATATAAATATACATGTTGCTGTGTGTTAGAGAAGGTAAGGTCAAAGAAGTGCACCTTGCTTTTGGAGAGGAAGGTGGTGAGGGTTGTGGTGATTCTTAGTTCTTGGGGGAGTTCACTCCATGGGCTTGGACCACCCCCAAAGAAAGTTCTGTCTCCCACACAGTCAAGCTTTACTCTTGTTGAAAGTTTTATTGTGCCAGAGGAGAGTAGTTGTTGATCATAGTTTTTTGTCCCAGAGCTTTAGATGGTCTTTTAGATACCCTGGGCCCAGGCCATAGAGCACTTTGAAAATAAGCACTCAGTTCTCTGTCAGGTTTCAGAGTGGTAGCCGTGTTAGTCTGTATCAGCCAAAAAGAACAAGGAGTACTTGTGGCACCCGAATATCAGTGTTGGAAGGGACCTCAGGAGGTCATCTCGTCCAACCCCCTGCTCAAAGCAGGACCAATCCCCAACTAAATCATTCCAGCCAGGGCTTTGTCAAGCCTGACGTTTAAAAACCTAAAAGGAAGGAGATTCCACCACCTTCCTAGGTAACGCATTCCAGTGCTTTACCACCCTCCCAGTGAAAAAGTTTTTCCTAATATCCAACCTAAACCTCCCCCACTGCAACTTGAGACCATTACTTCTTGTTCTGTAATTTGTTAGAGACTGATAAATTTATTTGAGCATAAGCTTTAGTGGGCTAAAGCCCACTTCATCAGATGCATGCAGTGGAAAATATAGTAGGAATGTATGTGTATATATACACAGAGAACATGAAAAAATGGGGTTTGCCATACCAACTCTAACAAGACTGATTAAGGTGGGCTATTATCAGCAGGGAAAAAAACTTTTGTAGTGATCAAGATGGCCCATTTCAAACAGTTGACAAGGCGTGAGTAACAGTAGGAGGAAAATTAGCACGGGGAAATAGTTTTTAGGTTGTGTAATGACTCATGCCCTCTCAGTCTTTATTCAAACCTAATTTAATGGTGTCCAGTTTGCAAATTCATTCCAGTTCTGCAGTTTCTCATTGGAGTCTGTTTTTGAAGTTTTTTTGTTGAATAATTGTGACTTTTAGGTCTGTAATTGAGTGTCCAGGGAGGTTGAAGTATTCTTCGACTGGTTTTTGAATGTTATAATTCTTGATGTCTGATTTGTGTCCATTTATTCTTTTACGTAGAGACTGTCCAGTTTGGCCAATGTACATGGCAGAGGGGCATTGCTGGCACATGATGGCATATATCACATATCTACCAATGGTGCCATAAGTACGCCTAGTTCTCTGTGTGTTCACATCAGAGGAAATAATGTGGTTATTCAGTCTACCCAGAGTCTAGATGGCATTGGGATTTGGAAGAGAGTTAGATTATGCTGATTTTATAGCATGACCTCCTGAGTGAGACTATAGGGTAAATTTCCTGTGAGAGACAAAGGAAGAGAATTTATAGTGAGATTTTATATTAAATTGCAGAGTTGATTCCATACCCGTGGCAATATACCTGTGGCAATATAGGACCTGCCTTGTTTTATTTTCATTATGTCTGATCATTATTGAGCTGTTAAGAGAAAATTAGTATTTCAGTAAACTCTGTTCTGGTTTCTGATTGACTGTGCGTCAGACACTTAATTTGGAACTCAATCTTTTGATAAAATTAAAATCTCCAGGTAGGAGTACTCAAACTGTGTTTGCCTTTTGCTGTCAGTGTGTTGTCACACTTTCCTTTATCCCTGTGAGTTTTACACTGGAGCCTGCTGCAGGTGATCTATCTGACTGAGCCTATGTGGGGGGAACCCACTGTGTCACACAGCCCACAGACTGATGTGGTTTATTAAATAGACTTCAAACAGTACTGTTGTACTGCTGTTATAATTACATGTGCATTTGGTGGAACCCTTTTGTTTTGGCACATTATTGCTGTCTCCATTAAGTATTGTTAAATAAATTTAGAGCCTTAACCCAACTGTGTCCTGTTTTTTTTCCTGTAAACATCATGGAATATCATTTTAAATGTGTTTGAAAACTCACTTTTAAACTGAATAAACCAAAGACACTTTCTCTAAAGGCTTTTTCCTGTACAGCCTTTTCCAAGGGTATCTCAACATTGTCCACGTTACAGTGCGGCTGTGGCAGCGATCTGACGTGGGCAGTGTAGATACACTTTATCACTGTGGGAGAGCTCTCCTGGCGATAAAAAAAACAAAACAAAACCCAACCCACCCCGAACAAGCGCTGGTAGCTTTGTTGCTGGGAGCATATAACTCTACGCTACTGAACATAGGAAATACCACGCTGGATCAGAAAAACAGTCCATCTAGTCCAGTATCCTGTCTGACAGTTATCATTGCCAGATGCTTCACAGGAATGTATGACAGGTTTCAGAGTAGCAGCCGTGTTAGTCTGTATTCGCAAAAAGAAAAGGAGTACGTGTGGCACCTTGGAGACTAACAAATTTATTTGAGCATAAGCTTTTGTGAGCTACAGCTCACTTCATCGGATGCATTCGATGGAAAATAGAGTGGGGAGATTTACTTACACACACACACACACACACACACACACACACACACACAGAGAAAACATGAAACAATGGGTTTTATCATACACACTGTAAGGAGAGCGATCACTTAAGATGAGCCATCACCAGTGGGGGGAGGGAAGGAAAACCTTCCATGGTGACAAGCAAGGTGGGTCATTTCCAGCAGTTAACAAGAACATCTGAGGAACGGATTGACAGAGCCAGAAGAGTACCCAGAAGTCACCTACTACAGGACAGGCCCTACAAAGAAAATAACAGAATGCCACTAGCCATCACCTTCGGCCCCCAACTAAAACCTCTCAAACGCATCATCAAGGATCTACAACCTATCCTGAAGGACGACCCATCACTCACAGATCTTGGGAGACAGGCCAGTCCTTGCTTACAGACAGCCCCCCAACCTGAAGCAAATACTCACCAGCAACCACACACCACACAACAGAACCACTAACCAGGAACCTATCCTGGCAACAAAGCCCATTGCCAACTGTGTCCACATATCTATTCAGGGGACACCATCATAGGGCCTAATCACATCAGCCACACTACCAGAGGCTCGTTCGCCTGCGCATCTACCAATGTGATATGCCATCATGTGCCAGCAATGCCCCTCTGCCATGTTCATTGGTCAAACTGGACAGTCTCTACATAAAAGAATAAATGGACGCAAATCAGACATCAAGAATTATAACATTCAAAAACCAGTTGGAGAACACTTCAATCTCTCCGGTCACTCGATTACAGGCCTGAGAGTGGCTATCCTTCAAAAAAACAAAACAAAACAAAACAAAAAAAACTTCAAAAACAGACTCCAGCAAGAGACTGCTGAATTGGAATTAATTTGCAAACTGGATACAATTAATTTAGGCTTGAATAGAGACTGGGAATGGATGAGTCATTACACAAAGTAAAACTATTTCCCCATGTTGTTTCTCTCCCCAACCCCACCCCCCACTGTTCCACAGATGTTCTTGTTAACTGCTGGAAATGGCCCACCTTGCTTGTCACTATGAAAGGTTTTCCAAAGTAAAACTATTTCCCCATGTCATATATGGGTATGATAAAACCCATTGTTTCATGTTCTGCGTGTGTGTAAATAAATCTCCCCACTGTATTTTCCACCAAATGCATCTGATGAAGTGAGCTGTAGCTCACGAAAGCTTATGCTCAAATTTGTTAGTTTCTAAGGTGCCACAAGTACTCCTTTTCTTTTTAGGAATGTATGAAACCTCCATAATACACAGTTAGGCAATAATATGCCCATAGGGAGTGAGGGGAGGAGTTTTCCTAACCTCAGATGGTTAATGTTTGGCTTTAGATCCTGAAGCAGGAAGGTTTATATCCCTTTATAATTTTTTTCTCTGTAATGTAACTAAGATATACATATCTTTGCTTCTACTTCCTCATCAATAAAATGGGGAATAATAGTTCTTACCCACCTTTTGTACAGAGATTTGAGGTCCTAGGATGAAATATGCTGTATAAATGCAAAGTATTTTAAGTAGTATGTCTTCACTGGCAGAGTTATATCGCCGGCAGTTACAGGTTGCCCACAACTGATCTGCAGGAATTAATCCTGCACTGTTGACCAATATGTTGCTTGCTCTCACTAACATGTCATAAATGGCAGTGGGGTTATTCGTTAAACTACAAAGACAAGAGGAGTGTGACATTGATCTCACCATGTGTAGTAGCTACAACACAAGTTTGCTTGTGGTATTCACTGAGGTGCTGACCACAGTGGAAAGCCTCTTTTGGGCTTGGGAAACGACCACTGAGTGGTGGGATCACATTGTCATGCATGTCTTGGATGACGAGCAGTGGCTGCAGAATTTTCGCATGAGGAAAGCCACATTCATGGGACTGTGTGAAGAGCTCACCCCAGCTCTGTGATGCAAGGACACGAGAATGAGTTTACCTGTCTTGGGAGAAGCGTGTGGTGATTGCACTATGGAAGCTGGCTATTCCAGACTGCTACTGATTGGTCGCTAACCAGTTTGGAGTGGGAAAGTCAACCATTGGACTCATGTTGACAGAAGTGTGCAGGGCCATTAATCACATCCTGCTCTGAAAGACCATGACTGAGCAATGTGTGTGACATGGATGGCTTTGCACAAATGGGTTTCCCTAACTGCATAGGGGCGATAGATGGCACGCATATTCCAATTCTGGCATCAGGCCACAGAGTACATTAATTGGAAGGGGTATTTCTCTATGGTTCTCCAGGCTCTTGTGGATCTCTGGGTGTTTCATGGATATTAACACAGGCTGGTCCGGAAAGGTGCATGATGCACGCATCTTTTGGAACACTGGCTTGTTCAGGAGCTGCAAGCAGGGACTTTCTTCCCGGACCAAAAGATCACCATAGGGAAGTAGAATTGTCCATTGTGATCCTGGAAGACCTTGCCTACCCCTTAATGCTGTGGTTTATGAAGCCATACATGGGGAACCTTGACACAGCAAGGAGTGGTTCAACAGGCTGAGCAAGTGCAGAATGACTGAGTGTGCTTTTGGCCATTTTTAAAGGCCCGCTGGGCCTGCCTATATGGGAGGCTGGACCCGGCTGATGACAATATTCCTATGCTTATAGCCGCATGCTGTACCCTGCATAATATTGTGACGGGAAGGGTGAAAGCTTCACTCAGGGCTGGACTGCTGAGGCTCAGCATCTGGAGGCTGAATTTGAATAGCCAGAGACCAGGGCTATTAGAGGGGTGCAGTGTAGGGCCATAAGGATCAGGGATGCCTTGAGGCAGCAATTTGAAGCTGAAAGCCACTAATATTTGTTGCTATGCTCGGGAGTGCAGTGCTTATTGTGCTAGGAGGTGATTGTGATTGGTGCAGATGATGCACTTTGAAGGTATAAGAAAATTGCCTGTTGCTTTGCAGGGCTCTGTTTTCAATGAATGGAATAAAGATTGCTTTCAAACCAAAACAATTATTTTAATAAAGAACTGGAGGAGAGACAAAAAAAACAACATATCTGCACTATGCGGGATGGGGGAAGGGAGGGTCCCAGGAGGAGGTGGGGTCCTGGGATGGCTAAAGATTTGTGTATAGCCAGGTATCATATGCAGCCTTCTCCTTTGGAGTACAGTGCAGCGGGTACTGTACTTCAGCAGGGCTAAACTGCAGCTGGACAGGTGTTGAGTGCAGTGGATACTGGGAGTCCTCAGTGCTGGACTGTGATGGGACAGGAGTGGAATGCAGCAGGTACAGAGTGGAGCCAGGGGGTTGGTAAGAGTGTGTTGGCAGTGTGTGAGTGCATAGGAAAGAGTTTTGAGACAGCAGCTGCTAGGAAGGGCAGGTGCAGAGCTGCTCAGTTTGCAGTGCTAGTAGCACCTGGAGCGTGTCCACTTGGCACTCCATCATGTTTAAGAGCCACTCTGGGGCTTCATTCTGGCGCACTGCATTCTCCTTTCGATCCCTCTTCTTGCTGTCCTGCCACTCCTTCAATCTTTGGGTTTTGGCCACGGAGTGCATCATGACATCACGCAGAAAGTCCTCTTTAGTTCTTCGTGGCCGCTTTCTAATTCTGTCAGCCGTTCAGCTGACGATAACAAAGAGGGAGGCTGGACTCCCAAGGTCATATCTGAAACATTTTACAGAAGCAGTATTGTTTGCAACACACAGACCACTGATTCAATTATTTAAAACATAGCCACTGTTCACATACTTGTCACTAACTGGATAACCCAGGCAAGCGCACATGAGCCTCAAGACCCCCAAAATAGTGAGTAACCTCAGGGACAGGGGAAGTCAGTGTTCCAAGACTGTATTGGGCACATGGCTCTTGAGGAGACCCAGCACTGTAGGGGAGGGCCTTATAATCATTACTGTCCGCACATTTTCCACAGGATGTGATTATGGAAGATATCTTGCTGCTGAGGGTGAGCAGGGAATCAAGGGAGGGTCATCTCAAGACTGTGGCTTCTGCACTGGCACTTATGTGGCTTGCCTGTGTGCAGCTATGGTCCTCCCCCGCCCAGTGACAGCAGAGTGACACGGGAAAGTGACCCTTAATGGAACAAGAAACAAAACAGGCCAAAGAACCTGGTGGCAGCGCGATTGCCAGTATCTCCATGAGAGTTTCATGGAGATGTCTGAGGCAGATTCCCGTGAAGTGAGGGAGTCAATCAACACCCTGTTCCGCTGCTCAGACTAGGCACATGGTGGTACACGCATCATACAGAGAGACGCCTGCTTTCTGCAACCCTTCTGCCCTCAACAACTTGTTTCAGCGATACCCAAAATCAAAGCCACTTACTAGGATCCTCCTCTCCTGTTTGTGCTTTGCCAAGCTCCAACAGCTGTGACTGGCTAGCCTCCTCTGAGGTACCGAAGAGCTCCTGGCTGCATGCATCTGACCTCTGAGTCGTCCTCTGCCTCGGGTCCCCCTCTCCCTCCACATCCTCATCCAAGATTTCCTCCTCCTGGCTTGGTCCACTCTTGACTGACGCACGAGCCACCAAATTATCCACAGTGGCCTTTGCATTGGAGGTGGCGTCGCCACAGAGTATCGTGTCCAGCTCGTTGTCTGACTGGCAGCTCGTGGGCTCAGCATTGGAGCGGCGGTTTGCCTCCCGCGCCTTGTGGTAGGTGTTCCGCAGCTCCTTCACTTTGACCCTGCACTGCAGTGTCCAGGTCATGGCCCCTTTCTGTCATGCATTGTGAAATCTGTCTGTAGATCATATAAATCCTATCGCTGGAGCGCAGCTGGGACTGGACAGCCTCCTCTCCCCAAATGCTCATGAGCCCATCAGCTTGGCATTGCTCCAAGTGGGGGATCGCCTGGGGTATGGAGCAGGCATGGCCACGTGGAAAGATGTGCTGAGACCACTGCACACATCACCGAGCAAACAGGAAGGGGACTTTCAAAATTCCCAAGGAATTTAAGGAGATGGGTTCACGGTTGCTCACCTGAGGGCAGGGCAGTAGAGTTCAAACTGATGACCAGAGAGGCAAGAACAGGCATTGTGGGACACCTCCTGGAGGCCTATTGCAGTGCTGTAATTGACCAGGGTGTCTACACTGGCACCACGGCACTGTAGCCCTGGTGCAGAAAGCTGTAGGCCTCTCGTTGGGTGTTTCTTACAGCATTGCAGCTGCACAGTTTCTGTGCCCTGAGTGGCTTGGCAGTGTGTACACCTCTGCAGTTACACCGCAGAAAGCTGCTTTGCTGCGCAGAAACTTGCCGGTGTAGACAAGGCCTTAGTAGTCTCCTTCACCACAACTTGTTTATAGTCGGGAGCTGTAGAACCTTGAGAAATGGTTTGGGGTGGATTAAGATAAAACAGGCCATAGATCGACCAACTTGTTAGCTCCAATTCTCCCAGAGCCTTTTGAGGCCCACAGTTGATTTTTTTTTTTTCCTTCCAGCCAGCTTCCTCCTCTTTCAGATGCTGATACTTTCAGAGGTGCCTTCTCCCTCCCTTTGCTTGTGGGAAAGGGAGGTGTATGCGTGTGTAATAATTTTCTTTACAAATGGTTTTTGATAAGGATGTGAAATAATTGACTTTTTCTCCTGTAGTGTCACACCCATCCTCTCTGCTCCCTTAATTATGCCTCCCTCACTTCCTCTTTATTATTATTTGTCTTATAGTATCCTCTAGAGCAGTGGTTCCAAAACTTGTTCTGCCGCTTGTGCAGGGAAAGCCCCGGCCGGGCCGGGCCGGGCCGGTTTGTTTACCTGCCGCGTCCGCAGGTTCCGCTGATTGCAGCTCCCAGTGGCCATGGTTTGCTGCTCCAGGCCAATGGGAAGCAGCATGGGCCGAGGGATGTACCAGCCGCTGCTTCCAGCAGCTCCCATTGGCCTGGAGCAGCGAACTGTGGCCACTGGGAGCCGCGATCGGCTGAACCTGCGGACATGGCAGATAAAGAAACTGGCCCAGCCTGCCAGGGGCTTTCCCTGCACAAGCGATGGAAGAAGTTTGGGAACCACTAATCTAGAGACCCCAGTTAAGATTGGGGATCAATTGTGCTGCACATTTCACAGAAATGAACTGTGACAGTTCCTGCACCAAATGGTTACTATTTGCTTCTTTCACTACTTTCTCTGTATGTGGAACACCTTTCTTGAGCTAGTCTGCAAAGCCACTTTTCTCTCCAATTAAATCCCTCCTCAGGATCCACTCCTTCCATGATGCCTACAAGAAACTTGCTGGCTATCATTTAGTGATCTCTCATTTATTTTTATTGAGAGAGAACTTATTTCATAAAGGCTGAATGTTGGGACAGAAGGCAGGAGTGAAGAGACTTTGGAATTGAAAACAGGATTATGGGGGGTGGAGGGGTGGAAGATGAGGATGATGTATGGCAAAGAGGATATGAGGAGGGGAACTTAGTGTGTTTAACTTAAAATACCCTGAAAACACTCAGATTTGTAACCATCACCCTGATCATCTTGTTTGTATGTTGTATCTTTTCCTCCCATTCTATTGTCTGTCTGTGTACCTTTGTTTTTTAGATTTTATGGTCTTTGGAGCAGGGTCTGTTTTCCTGTGTTTGGAAAGCACCTTTGTTACATGGTAACAAATCTAAATAACAAATAGCTTTTATTATCCGTTTGAAGTGTATGCAAAAAAAAGCTTTCCTTCGGTAAAATATGCTATTTTAGTTCTTCCTATTTTATCCCCTTTTGTGGTTGTTATATTTGCCCATAGCTTTTGAATAGTCAAACTAGTAGTAAATTTATATTTTAATTTCCCTCATGTTGTGACTAGTGTTTGTAGTGATAAAGGAATTGCGAAAGAAATCTTTACCTTCTGCATATACTACTACTACATCTGTAGCATGGAGAGGTAAATGACTTAATTGCAGGTATTTTATGTAAAACACTAAGGCACTAATCCTACAGGCTTTTTTTGCCTGATTGTGGGAGTCTGCCCTCATGGGACAATTTGCAGGACTAGGGCCCCAGATTCTATAGTGATGGGTACTGTAGAAAAACTTAAGATAACAGGTGTGATGCTTCTTTCGGGTACCCAGGCACCTCTCTACCACCTGCCCATAGCATGAAGAAGCCTTGTCTGTGCCTGCTGTGGGTTAGCTCCCCAACTTAACTGGCCACAGGCAACACAAGCACTCCTTTCTCAGCCCTTCAGGCCTTGCTGTTACTCTGTGGGTTAGTGATTGGCACACCACAACTGTTGGGCCCTCCGAGTGTGTCTGTGGAGTGTCCAACCCTTGGTCCACAGGACATTTGCGATATTTACAGATTTGCTGCTTCCAAAGAAATAGTACCCTCCCCCACAGCTTACCAGTGCCTCAGATCACTGCTCCACACACAGCACTTAGATATGTTTATAGTGAAAGCAAGAATAAATTCAGTTAACAAAGCATAGAGATCCAAGTAATAACAAGTAGAAGTATTGGAAACAAGTGGGTACATATAAAACAAAAAACTAATGCTCATTCTACAGCCTAGACTTAATTAGCAAGATACTCTCATGTCTTGTAGTGTGTTGCTCAACCCAAATCCTTCCAGTATTTTACAGCCAAGTTGGCTGTGACCCTCCTTTTACACAAGTATGTGGTCTGTTTGCTTCCCAGGTGAAGGATTCAGTGTGTTTCCTTACACTTCCAGATATACCAGAACCAATCCTTTCTCTTTATTCATAAACAGCATCTTCTGGCTCCTCTTCTCCCCTCCCCCCCCAGCTTTTTGTTTCATCTTGTAGATTTCGCCACTGGCTTAGTATAAAAATAGGCATACAGGGTGAGGGATACAATCAGTGATGAACTGCCAAAATCTTAACAACCTGTTCCCCCCTCACTCCACGAGGGGGTCGTGGCCTACTTTGTCCCCATCCAACCTCCTCACGTTCCTTGAAGCCCCCACCCCCGGACTCCTGCCCTATCCCCCCGCCCCTGTCCCCTGACTGCCCCCAGAACTGGGCAGGAGGGTCTCGTGGGCTACCATAGTGGGTGCCCACCCCGTCCCTAAGAGCCAGAGGGACCTGCCATGGGGCAAGGTGGGGAGTCCCGGCAGTGCTTACCTGGGGCAGCTCCCAGGAAGCATCTGGCAGGTCCCTCTGCTCCTTCGGGCAGGGGAGCGTAGCTAGGGGCGGAGTAGGGGGAGCGGCTGCTCCCCCCACTGATCACATCAAAAGTGTCACCTTAGGTGCCAACTCCATGGGTGCTCCAGGGCTGGAGCCCCCATGGGGAAAATTTGGTGGGTGCAGAACCCCCACCAGCAGCTCCCTGCCTCATGCCCGGCCCCAGCTCACCTGCTCCGCTTCCTCCCCTGAATGCACTGCCCTGCTCTGCTTCTCCACCCCCTCCCCCGGTTCCCGGTTTCCCGCGAATCAGTTCGCATGGGAAGCCTGGGAGGGCTGAGAAGCAAGTGGCAGCTTCACGCTCAGGCCCAGGGAGGCGGAGGTGAGCTAGGGCAGGGAGCGGTTTCTCTGCGAGTCGTGTCCCGTCCTCCCCTCCCCAGTTATCTGCTGCGGTGCGGGCAGCCCGCCTCGTGCCCCCCCATCCCAGCTCACCACCGCTCCGCCTCCACCTCCCTGGGCCTGAGTGCGAAGCCGCTGCTTGCTTCTAAGCCCTCCGGCTTCCCACGCGAAAGCTGATTCACGGGAAGCCAGGGAGGGGGGCGGAGAAGCAGAGCGGGGCGGTGTGTTCGGGGAGGAGGTGGAGGCGGAGCAGAGGTGAGCTGGGACCGGGCGCAGTGTGGGGCGGGGAGCTGCCGGTGGGTGCTCTGCATGCATCAAATTTTCCCCATGGGTGCTCCAGCCCCGGAGCACCCACGGAATCGGCACCCACGGTGCCACTTTTGGCCGGTTGTTAAATTGAGAAGCCCTTTTAGAACCGGTTGTCCCTCAGGGGACAACCGGTTCTAAAAGGGTATCTCAACTTAACAATCTGTTCTAGCGAACCCGTGTGAACCGGCTCCAGCTCACCACTGGATACAATACCCCAAATGACTAGACAGGGAGATAGGTGTCTGTTCCTTCCTGAAAGGAACATTTCTGAGGCAGGTCACCTCACCTCGTAGTGACCTGCTTTTACTTTAAGACCTTAAAAACATAATTTTCAGTATAGATACACAACTCCTTAAATATTTTCTGTACATATTTTTCATAATGATTATGTTGACCAGTGGGCTACTGGCTCTCAGTAGTAATCTTATTTGGATTCTTTCGGTGAACTATTCTGCATCTGTTCGACCATAGGGAGTCCTGTAAAATCCTGTGCACCCTCTGTGCCCTTTACCAGTTGACACCAAGGAGTCCCTGGGTCACAACAGATAAAAACAAAATAAGGGTTACATTGGGGCATTGTAATTGCATTCAATTTTACTTTCTAAAAATAACCTGAATTCATACTCATAGACTTTAAGGTGAGAAGGGACCATTATGATCATCTAGTCTGACCTCCTGCACAACGCAGGCCACAGAATCTCACCTACTCACTCCTGCAATAAACCTCTCACCTGTGTCTGAGCTATTGAAGTCCTCAAATCATGGATGAAAGACTTCAAGATGCAGAGAATCCTCCAGCAAGTAACCCATGCCCCAGGCTGCAAGGGAAGACGAAAACCCCCAGGGCCTCCCCCTGCCCTTGAGGAAAATTCCTTCCCGACCCCAAATATGGCAATCAGCTAAACCCTGAGCTTGCTTCGCTGAGTACTTCCAACTTGTTTTCTTTTCTCCTCAATATTCCACCCCCCCCAGCTCTTTGGAGCAGTTACCCTGAAAATAGTATCAGGTGAAATTAAAATGGTTCTTAAACTTGGTGGCACAAAATGCTCACATTCACCTTAGCTGGGCTGACAATTTCATTTGAGCAGCCTTCACTGTGCGGGTTTTTGGCATTTCCATTTCCAGTCCTAGCCAAAACCCAGAAAAGGAGATATGTCAAAAAGATTAAAAAATAGCTGCACTTTTGCAAACCTTAAAAAGATTCAAGTTATGGCTGAAGTTCAGGGTCTAATTTAATATAAACTGGTTCAGCCTGGCTTTCCTTGAAGCTTTAGCCAGAAACTAAACGTGATGAGCCATGTTCTGATTTATACTACAGCCCCATTACCTGTAGTGGAAGTGTAAAGGTGCTTTAAAATGGGTGCCAGTGTAATTTGCTCTCACTTTAAGGCTCTTTCTGTTGCCAGAGTGATATAAAGGTAAATGAGAATTAGGATAAATGAGAATCTGGCTCCATGTATCTAAGGTTCCTCCTGTTTATGATATTTATTCTGCAGGACAAGCTGATCACCTCGCAAGATGCAGTTTTGTTAGACAATGTTAGCATCTTTATGCCATGATATATCCATCGTTATGGTAGATTTGTGGATCTCTAGCTCCTGGCTATAACACATGTTCAGTAGTTATCAGACAGGTTCTTTCGATAGAGTTGTAGATTTTCACAAACTAAATGATTGATTATTGTATTCTTCAATTAAAATTTCAGAAATCTACATTTCAGGGATTTATGGAAGGAGTAGGATTATAGGCCCCAGTTTAGCAAGGCACTTAAGCAGGTGCTTAACTTCAAGCATATGAATCGTCCCATTGACTTCAGTGGGACTCTCACACATTTAAATGCTTTGCTGATTAGAGGTGGATTTAGGCAGGTAAAATTAAGCACATGCTTAAGTGCTTTGCTGATTCAAGGCTTAATTCTGAATAAGAGCTAGGTGTGAAAACCAGTATTACAATACAATGTGATTAAATTGTGGACTGGTTTTAAATTTAAATACACTTTTTATACTAAATTATTGGCTTTTATTAAGTTAAGATATTTACTGGCCCATTTTTTAATAGGTAGCTGTAGAATGAGTTTCATGTACTGTGATTTTTTTTTTTACAGGTAACACAACTGACCGTGTATTTTAAAAAAAGATAGATGGATATATTGAAATTCATAAGGACTAATGTGATGCTGACTAATGTGCAGCGTTTTGACCCAGTGCTTTAAAGAGGGTCATTGCCATATTTCTTCATAAAGAGATAAGTGGATTAGACATGTCTACAATATTTTGTTTGCCACAAACATCAATAAAAATACAATTATTCGAACATTAACGCAGCTAAGGAAGTCCACTCTGACATCTAAAATGCATTACAGTGTTAAGACTGTTTTATAATGAAGAATAAGACTAACAAGCATTTAATGATTTCAGTGAAATCATGACATCTTGAAAATTTAGCAACTGAAAAACTGAACTCAGCATGTGATCTTAGAAACCACAGGCATCTTTGTGAGGGAAAAACATCTTAGATGGGAAATAAAATTATCTAATCACTTTGAGAAAAACAAAGTTCCACATAACTACAAAATGGAAGTTAAGCAAAAGTATAGCTAAATATAGCTAATAGGAATTAAAACTGAGAAGATGAGTATTGACCTTGAATTTTAAGAATTTATTAAAATCTATACACAAAAGGAACTTTCCCTGAAGAAATTCCAGTATCAACTGTTCAAATATTAAAATACTTTATGCTCTACCATTAGTAGCAAATATTTAAAATATTGTGCATTGTATTTTAATTTTGTAATGTGGCAAACAGATGCCAGTAAAATATAAAAATGTACTTACTAAATTACAAACCTTGTAGAAAACATTAAGAGGATGAAATATTATCTTCATTCTAGATTGATGGCGTTTATGATTTATGCTTGATGGATTTTGTTTGTTAATGTACATCAATAGCCTTCTTGTTTCTATTCTCATTTGTTAAAAATGAATATTTCCTTGAGAGGAGAACTCCCCCTATCTCATGCATGTTTTATGAAGTCAACAGTAAAAAAAATTCATTAAAGAAGCACAACTACAGATATCATTCAGAGTGCGTTTTGGCAGCGGACTTTGGGCGGCACCAAACACCTCCCCCTCCAACTCTGTCCACACAGTGTAATTCTGGTAACAAATAACCAGATTAAGTTAGAATTACTAAAGTGTACTGTTATAATGAAGCTCTATTAAAACTGTTATAATGTACCAGTTATGTTTGTGTTCAACTGAAAATATTTATAAACATTTCATGGTGTATAAGTAGCCACTGCAGATTTGTGTATTGGTTTGTAAAGTGCTTTGGGATCATCTAAGATGTTGGACATTGTACTAATTCAAGACCTTTCTATTTCTTCTATATACTGCTTGGACTTTTGGTCAAACAACTAAACTTCCACTCATTTGTGACTGAAAATGAGGAGTTTAACTCCAATTCTAATCCCACTGTAGTCAATATCAAACTTCCGATCACGATACAGGGAGCAGGATGTCTAAAGTTGTTCAATGAACTAAAACAAACCAAAAGAATAAAAATATTGCCTTTTTTTTGCATACTGTTAAGTACAAGAGAATATTTTTCACCTAGGAACCTCAAATGCTGTATGGTTTTGTATCCCATCTTGTTGATACAATTGAGGTACAAATGATGTTGGCCAATACATTCCAGCTTCTTTCTGAAGCATTTTCACCTTTAGATTTTGCATTTTTTGGCCTTTAAAAGTAAAAGTAGTTACTTTTAATGAATCCTTGACTATCAGAAGAAGATTCTTATTGAATATCTTCTTTAATAAATACAATCTTTTCAGGATTTCCTATGATCAGGGAGGGATAGCTCAGTGGTTTGAGCATTGGCCTCCTAAACTCAGGGTTGTGAGTTCAATCCTTGAGGGGGCCCTTTAGGGATCTGGGGCAAAAATTGGGGATTGGCCCTGCTTTGAGCAGGGGGTTGGACTAGATGACCTTCTGAGGTCCTGTACAACCCAGATATTCTATGATTTTCAATACCCACTGCTCTAAGGAGTAAGCCTACTAGGCAGGGCAAAAAATACCTGTGCTTCCACAAATTGTAGGTTCACGCTCTAAAATTTAAAGGATTAAGATAGTTGTGTAGTGTTTGAACTGTATTTAATTGTAATAATGTCAATCAATTTTCTACTACTTAATCTTTAATAAATAGACTTACTATATCTGTCTTTGTTATTCTTTTTCCTTCCTGGCTTCATTTCACCTTCTTTTTCCTTCTCTTTCCTACAACAGATCATGGTGTAACTCTTTGAATTGTCTTCAGGGGATATGGCAATTTTAGAAGACACTACAGAGGATTGTGGCAGATTGGCATTAATTTGTTGATTAGCAATATTTGATGTAGAGCGGAGAAAATTAGGAAGGAATTGTAAGAAAATATGAGTCTTGTCTTTTTATTAAAGGCCAGCTGAACTGGATTCAGGTTGATTCCTCCAGTCAGAACAATGAACATGGCAAACATAGTCAGTAGGCTAAAGCAAAGAACAGATGGCCCTTCAGAAAGTGGAATGGTTGTTTGGAAATAAGTTGCTAAGGTAGGATGGGAAATAACTCTTGAGTGCACATCTTATGAAGAACTTCAAGTTTTTACAGATGTGATATAGGAGCCGCAAACTGTTTATCCTAAGCAGTGAATAAAATTTTGACAGGATTTGAGAAATCTCCAAGAGACATTTCATAAGTGATTGACATAGCCTCCTAGGATAGTATATCAGGCAGTTTCTTTGCTGAGGAGGAGGATTTACATCTCCCACACCTCCAGGCTCAGTGTGAGTAGTGTGTGAGTGCTTCATTTGGTCGCACTGCAAGGAGAATGCATTTCCCATGTAAAGGAGGTGGAGGAGAGCCTGGGTGAGCATATGCCTGAGAAATGTACCCCCCCACCTCCAGCACAACAGGTCGGGGGGGGGGGGGTTGTTGCAGGTGGGACCACAAAAGTGGGTTTGTTGCTTTGGTGGGGAGAAGGAAAGAGAGAGTGCATGCCTGAAAACGCCAAAAAATATCAGAACCAGACCCTCTCTCCTTCCTCCTGGTTTCACTGCATCCCATTGGATGGCTGGCGGGGATGGGGCAGGGAGTGGGAATTGATTGGCCCCTGCACTCTCCTGCCCAACAACTTCTTCACATCACTTGGCTGTAAGAGGCTCTTGCCCCACCTCCCTTCCTGAAGGTGTAGATAGTGAGCTGGGTTCTCAGAATGCTGTGGGTCTGACTTGATGATCTGCTTTTTGGAGATCGGGAAGGATTTTTTCCCGATTGGGACCAAATTTGTGGATTTCTGGTGCTTTTTTTACCTTCCTTGCAACGTTGTGGAGACATTGGTGGGGTAAAGAAGAATACGATTTCGAAGTTTAATATTAAGAGATAATATAGGAATGTAAAAAAAAAAAGAGGAGTACTTGTAGCACCTTAGAGACTAACAAATTTATTTGGACATAAGTTTTTGTCTGCTAAAACCCACTTCATTGGATGCATGCAGTAGAAAATGCAGTAGGAAGATATATATAATATATATATATATATATATATATATACACAAGAGAACATGAAAAAAGGGTGTTAACCCATGAAAGCTTATGCTCAAATAAATTTGTTAGTCTCTAAGGTGTCACAAGTACTTCTCGTTTTTTTTTTTGCTGATACAGACTAACATGGCTACCACTCTGAAACCTATAGGAATGTGTAGTTTGTCACAACTTGCTGCTGGTATCAGGTACAGATAAAGGCTTAAAGAGCCAGTTCCCAGATGTAATGAGACCCAGGGTTTTTGCTGGTGGAACTTGTGCTATAAGGAGAAGTGGTGGCCTGAAGTCTCTGCAGACCAAGGTCTCCCCTTGAGGCTATATTACCTCTCCGTCTGACCCAGGCGGGGGGAATTAGACTCAGAAGTGAGCTGATTCCTCTGAGTGGGTCAAGGGGGCTACCCTGGGTTATTGGTTATATTTTGGGAGCCCTCTAACCTGTACTGGACCTACTTAAATGCCTGTTAAGTGAGATGGGGTGCACATATTCGGCCTGCCACTTCAAATCCATTCCAATGTTTGTTTTCATTCACCTGTGTTTTGAGCAATCAACATCACTTGAAAGATTTTTTTTTACTGAAGGGGACAATAGGATAGGGAGATGGAGAAGGACACTCTCTCAAGAAATGCAAAATGTCTTATTCCCTGTGATATCACAGCTTGTACTTCTCTGGGTTAGTATTGGCCAAGTTATTCTAGATGTGTTATGCATATAGGTTTTTTTTGTTTTACTCTATTTTCTTTTTAATATATCATTTTCTTATAACTTTTCTTTTAAATTGTTTGGGCATTTCATGCAGAGATGTTTCTGGAGAGTTGGTGGAAAAACATCTTCCTCTAAGTAAAGGTAGGGAACAAAGTGTGTTCCTTTCTTGAGATTCTTAGCCAAAAGGGAATGCACTAAGGGGGCCTTTCCCATAGATGCATTGCCATCAGGGTTGGAAGCCTGTGGATGCATAGGAAATCCCTAATGACTACAGAAGAAAACTGAGTTTTTAAGGGACCTACTTCAAGAACCAAGTCTCCTAGTGAAAGATACTCCAGT
Organism: Dermochelys coriacea; assembly: GCF_009764565.3. NCBI lineage: Eukaryota > Metazoa > Chordata > Testudines > Dermochelyidae > Dermochelys > Dermochelys coriacea. The sequence goes on from NC_050070.1 coordinate 133,226,674, forward strand.
GTCTGTGGGATTGCCTGGGTGAGATACCAGCCCCCTTCAATACCCCCAGTTTCCAGGAAAGGGGATGGTGCTGAGCAAGGTCTCTGCATTTTAGAATGAACCTCTTGATAGTACATATCTGGTAAATTTGAAGTATGCCCTAACCCCTTCTGGCTGCTGGGAGAAGGTGCGTACATGTGTGGACTCTCTCTATGTAAGGGACCGGGCATAGGTGGTCTGGCAGTCATGCCAGCAGTCATGCCTGGGCTAGTGTCCACAAGTCAAAGGACAGCCATGAGGCAGTACTCAGTGAGCAGGGATCAGAGTAATCACTGGAGCAAGGGTCTCAAACTCAATTTACCTTGGGGCCAGTGCCAGTCCTCAAATCTTCCCGGCAGGCCAATAATGTCACTCATACTGCCCAGAACCCACCCCCCAAAACTGTACCCCCCCAAAAACTCTGTCCCCACCTGCCTAAGGCTCTGGGAAGGAGTTTGGGTGGGGGAGGAGATCTGGGGTAGGGGATTGGGGTGCAGGCTCTGGGAGGGAGCTTTGGGTGCAGAAGGGGTGAGAAGTTGGGCTTGGGGAGGGGATCTGGGGTGCAGGCTCTGGGAGGGAGTTTGAGGGCTGGGGGTGTGTGGGGAGGGAGTGCAGGCTCTGGGAGGGGGTTGGGGGTGTGGCAGGCCTCCGTGCACTGCTGCCCCCAGGCACTGCCCCTGCAGCATCCCATTGGCCGCAGGGGCGCTTGGGGTGAGGGCAGTGCACTGGAGCGAGCAGGCAGACGCTGCTCAGCTCTGCTGCGCTGCTGGGGCCCCTGGGGTGGGGGAGTGCTTGGGGGTGGCAGGTGGGGCCAAGGGAGAGACCCGGCCCCAAAACTCCTGAAGCCCTGTGGGTCACATTGGGAAGGCTCGCGGGCCGGGAGTTTGAGACCCCTGCACTAGAGCCAGGATCAATAAGGTCAGAGTCAGGCCAGGGTCGGAAACTGGAAGTCAGAGGTAGTTACCAGGCTGGTATCAGGAGGCAAGAGCCAGGCTCGGGTCTGATACTGGAGACTAGAAAGTGAGGTGAGATCTGGAGTCACCGCAGCCAGAAGTTTGTGTGATTGCCCAGACAATTGCCTGTGGCTGCATCCACGATTAAATAATGAACATGGACCAATCAAAAGGCACAGGATACGATCGCTCTGGACCCTTTGGGTGGTACTGTGCGTGGTGTCTAATCTCCACGGTGCTCCTTGAAGGTTTCTCTGCATGGCCTCCAGGTGGCAATGTGGAAACATCAGCTGTCCCAGGGGTCTGCACACCTGGTTTCTAGACCAGTGGATTCTTATACTCCACCTCTTTGTTCCCCAGAGACTCCTGGCTTCTGTGACAGCGTCTCCCCACTATTTGCTTTGTTAGTCTTTTTGAGCTCCCACCCTAGTGAATTACTCATGTTTAGGGCCCTACCAAATTCATGGCTATAAAAAAACTCATCATGGACTGTGAAATCTGGTGGGTGTAGAGAAATCTGGTCTTCTGTGTGTTTTTACTCTATCATATACAGATGTCATGGGGGAGTCCAGCATTTCTCAATTGGGGGATGCTTCACTGACATCTGTTAGCTGGTCAGGGAAGGTTGCTTGACCTCACATAGTTAACACAAGACTGTTTAGAAAGCTACAAGCATGGACTTTCTTTCCCAACCAGTGGATTACCATTGGCAATGTTGAAGTTCCGGTAGTGATCATGAGGGACCCAGCCTATCCTGGTTCTTGAAGCCGTACTCCGGCTACCTGGACAGCACCAAGGAAAGATTCAACTACTGGCTCATTGGATACAGAATGACAGTTTTCAGAGTAGCAGCCGTGTTAGTCTGTATTCGCAAAAAGAAAAGGAGTACTTGTGGCACCTTAGAGACTAACAAATTTATTTGAGCATAAGCTTTCATGAGCTACAGGTCACGAAATGCATCCGATGAAGTGAGCTGTAGCTCCTGAAAGCTTATGGTGGAATAAATTTGTTAGAATGACAGTTGAATGTGCTTTTGGTAGATTGAGGGGACCTTGGTGTTACTTACTCACAAGCCTGGATCTCAGTGAGAAAAATATTTCAATTGTTATAGCTCCCTGCTGTGCACTGTATAATACCTGCAAAGCAAGGGGGAAAAGTTGCCACTGGGGTGGAGGGCAGAGGTAGAGCAGCTGTCCGCTGAGTTTGAGCAGCCTGATACAAGGTCTATTAGAAGAGCTCAACACAGAGCTATATGGTTCAGGTAGGCTTTGAAAGAGCAGTTCAACACTGAGCCACAGTAATGGGTTATGATTACTGTGCTCTACCTGGCCCTGCAGTTTTGGGAACTGTTAGGAACTTACAGGTTATAAGTTACAGGTGTAACATTGATAATGCACCAATTAATTTTGTGGTGCTTCCTGTACATTTATTGTTGCACTGTTTGTCACTGATCCTCTGAGTTGTCCATGTACAATCATCAGTAAGTTGGTGTTTTCAGTACCGCTAGTCATTCTGCAGCATATGTTGGGAACTAATAAAGATGAATTATTTTCCAAACAGAGTTTTATTGAGTAATAAACACTTAAAAATTCTGTGCAAGTTAAAAGCAAATATACTAAAACCATAACAAATTTATGGAACAGAGCTTAAAGAAAGGGAAGGACATTCATGTCCATTTTATCTAAATGTACATCAACCGTGCCTCTCACAGGTCAGGGTATGTGAAGCTGCTGTAGTTCTTAATGTCCCCCGGGGCAGAATGGTAGGAGTAGTGATGCAGTCGTGTGAAATGTTGAGGATGGGTTGTAGGGAGGTGCTATACTGGAGTTCTTATATCAGTGGGAGACTCACTTAAGTTTAGACACATGCACAATGAGGTTGACGCAAGGCAGCATATGTTGACCTAACTTTGACATATAGACCAGGCCTAACTCTTTTTAACTTGTAGTGTGAGCTTTATCTGAAGATCTGTATTTATAGCTGATTTTCCTCTTCAACTGAAGTCTTATCTATATTAGAAAATTGTACAGTTTAACTAAAATAGATTTAGAAATTTGATCTAGTTAAATTGATACAAATCCTTAATGTTGACGCACTTAACTCCGTTTAAACCTTGCTTTATATTAGTTTAGCTTAAGTCAAAAATTTAAACAGATTTAAATGTCTATATTTGGAGTTTGTACTGATTTAATTAGATCAGTTTTAAATCGGTTTTAGTTAAACTAGTGAAACTTTTTTGCAGAGAGAAGGCCTGTGCCCAGACTTTGGAGTAATCTTTACAAACTATTGTGAAAAATATTTTCTTCCAGATTTTCAGTACAGTTTGCCCAGATATAACATTTGAGCTTCTCATCTCTTTTTCTAAAGGAAATAATTAGTTTTAGAATTGATTAACCTTTTCCTGGATTGTGGATTATCTTGCTAGAGACAGATTTTTACTGTGCATTAATCTCCATATCAGATGTTTAAAATAGAAAATCTTTCCTAAATTCCAAAGAGCCTTTCTTCATTACTAGTTTGCCTTCTTACTTCCAGAGCAGATTCCACCAGGTTATCATTTTTTTGCAAGATGACAGCAAATAGAACATCACTATTTCCTAAATAGGCAAAATGATTCACTGCATGACCTGTTGCCTTTTTCATTGCTAATGTCTGATTCTTTCTACTGGGCAGAGGAAAATGTAGAAATGATTAAAATTGAGTTAGTTAATCTAATTTATAGTAGTCTGAGCTGAAATATGGAAGTTGAACCACAATCCCATGGTAAGATGCTTACCTTATAGCGTGTGCAGAATGATTAAGATAATCTTCAACTAAACTATTTCAGGAAGGCCAGTTAGAAGCTAGAGTAAGCTCTTGGAAAAGTCTATCAGAAAGCTTTAGCTATTGTACCTTTCATGCTTTATTGATAATAGTTATATATTTATAATTAATATACTTTATTGTTTTAGCAAAGTATATGTGAGATTTCAGTTGGAGGTTGGTGAAGTTTGCTGTATGTGTTGTATGCAAATTTATTACAATAAAAGTTAGGTTACAGAAATGTACATGGTTGTGATTAGATTCAAATAGCCAATACTCAGTGTGATGGAATCCCTGGGGTGCAGCTTGGGACTGTGGGATCGCTGCGCCCCCGAACTTTCTCCAGCCTCGGCTGTCTCTCACAATGCCTTGCTAGTGAGCAGAAAGCCCCTTCGGGCACTGTTATCACTCAGCACAACCACATGTGGAGCCCTACTCCCCAGCTAGATTGCATAAATGCTCCCAGAGCCACTCATGAATCACACAGAAAGGCACCAGCTGAATCCCCCGCAGCTCCCAGAATTGTACTTCAGGAATATACCATCTTGCACTGCTCAAGATGGGCAGTGCAAATTTATTAATTGGTTCACCACTTCATCAACTGAAAGTGGATGTACACCGGCCTTTGCAAACCTGAACAATTTTGCCACACACTTCATGCAAACTCACTGGTAAAGATAAACAGTAAAACAAAATATCTTTTGTAGTCAATAAATTTAAGTGATAGGCAAAAAGTCAGTTAGTTACTGAAAGAAAAATAAAATATAAGCACGCAGTCTAAACTCTCAACCTTATTAGACTGGGCAACATCTAGATTAAGCAGTTTTTCTCATCCCACTGGATACTGCAATACATAATACACAGATTTCACCCTTGAAATCTGGGCCAGTCCCCCCATTTGGAGTCTTCAGAATGTCCTTGTTGCTTGCAGCATAGATGGGTAAAGGAGAAAGGCCCAGCATGTGGCCACTGTGTTCTGTTTTTATAGCCTCAGTCCCATGTGCTTGGGGAGCACAAGTTCATGCATGTCTGGGGGCATTGCTGAGTTTCCAGGAAAGGTTGAGGAATTCCCCTGGTGTTGCCTCATGCAGGTGAGTCATTGAATTGTAGCTCCCTTGCTGGACGGTGGTGGTTGTTGGGTGGTTTGACACCCCACTCAGGTGTTGGTTACTTTCCTTGCTATTGTCTCTGGGGAAACTAATATCTGGCTGATTCCCCAAAGTACAGCTTGTTTAGGGCATGGCTACACTTGCAGATGTAGAGTGCTTTGAGTTAAAACCCGCCTTAGGAGAGCGCAGTAGGGAAAGTGCTGCAATCTGTCCACACTGACAGCTGCAAGCGCACTGGCGTGGCACATTGCAGCACTTGCAGCGGCATTGGGAGCGGTGATATATGGGCAGCTATCCCACAGAGCACCTCTTCCCATTCTGGTGCTGTGGCTTGTGGGAAGGGGCAGGGGTGCAGGACATTCTGGGTCCTGTCCCAACTCCCTGTGATGCATCAGTTGCATCCAGCAATCCCTGTGCTTCCATCACATTTGGCGCTACTCTTTCAACTTTTTTTGTACTGTGTGTTCTGTCTCCCTTTTGGTCTGCGGGAATGGAGCCCGAACTGCTGAGGAGTATGCTGACGAGTCTTGCCAGCATATCACATTTGGCGTTGTTACTCCTTATGATCCAAAGTGACAGTGAGGGCTCTGATGATATTGACTCGAGTAGCGCATATGACACGAGTTTGCTTGTGACATTCACTGACATGCTCACCACTTTGGAATGCTACTTTTGGGCTCAGGAAACGAGCACTGAGTGGTGGGATCACATCGTCATGCAAGTCTGGGATGACGAGCAGTGGCTGCAGAACTTTTGGATGAGAAAAAGCACTTTCATGGGACTGTGTGAGGAGCTTGCCCCCCCCCGCGGTGCAAGGACACGAGATTGAGAGCTGCCCTGATGGTGGAGAAGTGTGTGGCTATTGCAATCTGGAACCTGGCAACTCCAGACAGCTACCGATCAGTTGCTAACCAGTTTGGAGTGGGGAAGTCAACTGTTGGGATTGTGTTGATGCAAGTTTGCAGAGCCATTAATCATATCCTGCTCAGAAGAACCGTGACTCTGGGTAACGTGCATGACATTGTGGATGGCTTTGCACAGATGGGTTTCCTTAACTGCGGAGTGGCAATAGATGGCACACACATTCCAATTCTGGCACCAACCCACCTAGCCTCTGAGTACGTTAATCAGAAGGGGTATTGCTCTATGGTTCTCCAAGCGCTTGTGGATCACCATGGGCTGTTTCATTGACATTAACGCAGGCTGGCCCGGAAAGCTGCATGATGCATGCATCTTTTGGAACACTGGCATGTTCAGGAAGCTGCAAGCTGGGACTTTTCCCCCAGCCCAGAAAATCACCATAGGGGAAGTCAAAATGCCCATTGTGATCCTTGGAGACCCTGCATTCCCTTTAATGCTGTGGTTCATGAAACCCTACACAGGGAGCCTTGACAGTAGCAAGGAGTGGTTCAACAACAGGCTGAGTGGGTGCAGAATGACTATGGAGTGCCCTTTTGGCTGTTTAAAGGGCTGCTGGTGCTCTCTGTATGGGCAGCTGGAGCAGGCCAATGACAGCATCCCCACGGTTATATCTGCGTGCTGTATCCTCCATAACATTTGTGAAGGGAAGGGTGAACGATTCACTGAGGCATGGAACTTGGAGGTTCAAGACCTGGAGGCTGAATTTGAACAGCCAGAGAGCAGGGCTATTAGAGGGGCCCAGTGAGGGGCTGCAAGGATTAGGGATGCCTTGAGGGAGCAATTTGAGGCTGAAAGCCACCAGTACTGTGTGGTGCGCTGCACGGGAGTGAAGTGCAGTGGTTCCAATGTTACTAGGAATCTCTTTGCTATGCTGACTTGCAGTGCCTGTTTCTTTCCTGGGCTAAGGTATCTTTTACTTTATGCAATCATAAAGTATGTTTTCAAAGCCAAAAATCCATTTATTGAAAAGAAACACAACTGCTTGTGAAACAGAAAGGGCAAGGGAGTGGGGTGGGGAATGGTACAATCATAGATTTGCGTATGTCCTGTTATCATGCTCAGTCTTCCTGTCTGGAGTGCTGTGCAATGAGTGCTGCACTTCAGGATGGCTATACTGAATGTAGTGGATAAAGGTAGTTTTCAGGGCTGGGTGGTGAAGCTACAGGTGTTGGAGGCAGCTGGTGACTGTAAGAACCCGGATGTTGGGAAAAGTGGGTTGGAGGTGACATGGGGGCACAAGGGAAAGAGTTTTGGGACAAGGGCTGGGGAGTGGGGGTGGGGGCGGTAGTGCTCCACCTGCATGGCTACGAGCGCCTGGATAGAATCTGCTTGGTGCTCCATTATGCTTATCAGCCGAGCCGTGCTTTGCTGCCAGAGCACCGCGATTTTGCGCCGGTTCCTCATTCTGCTGGTGGATCCTCCTTTCACTGTCCCCCACTCCTGCACTTTTTGATTTTCATTACTTGAATGCTGCATTACTTCATGCAACATGTCTTCCTTGCTTCTACGTGGCCTCTTTCTGATTCTTTGGAGTCTTTCGGCCGGTGATAACAGAGATGGCTGAGATCTCAAGGTTACATCTGTAAAGGCAAAATGCAACACTTAACAGAGGCAGCATTGTTCATGCCAGACAGAGCAATGGTTCCCCCATACTTAAGGGCAAGCACAGTCTACACAATAGCATAATTTGCCCGTCCCAAACGAGTGCACATAACCCACTGGGAACCCCAAAATGGTGAGTAAGCACAGGGTCAAGCGGGACTGATTGTTTCACAGGTGTACTGTCCTCTGGGTTTCTGTGCCTTGGGGAGAGCCACAGCAGCAGGGGGCCCTATACTGAACACTGTCCCCACATTTTCCACAGGAGTTCGTCCTGGAAGATATCTCGCCTGCTGAGGGTGACCTGGGAAGCAAGGGAGGGTCTTCTACTGCAATGTGGGCTTCTGCACTAGCCCATATGCAGCTTGCCTGTGTTGCAGCAATGGTCCCCCTGCCCTCACAGCACAGTGGCATGGAAAGTTAGCCTTACCGGGACAAGGACCACAGTGGCTCTCCCAAGAAACCTGCGCAAGTGCATTGCCCAAGTTCTGGATGAGACCTTTGAAGACATCACTGAGGCTGATTACCGCGATGTGAGAGAGCACATCAATGCCCTATTCCACATCTAGGCATCCATGCAGCCCTAACTCTCCTTGCACCCAAGAGCCCGCACTGAATAACTTCCTTCCCAAAATAAAAGCCACTTACCAGGAACCTCCTCGGTTGTTTGTCCTTCACCAAGCACCGGACGCTGCTACTGGCTACCTTCCTCCTGGCTTGAGAACGGCTCCTGGCTGCATGCATCTAGGGATGCTGGGGTGTCTTCCTCTGCCTTAGCACCCTCGCTCCCGCTTTGCTGCTCCTCCTCCTCCTCCTGCCTTGTTGCACTGGCTCTGAAGTGTCCATGGTGGTCCTCGGAATGGAGGTGGGGTCGTCCCCAAGTAGCGCGTCCAGCTCTTTGTAGAATGGCAGATTGCGGGGACAGCACCGGAGCGGCTGTTTGCCTCACGGGCTTTGTGGTAGGCATTCCACAGCTCTTTCACTTTACCCTGTATTGCAGCGCGTCCTGGTCATAGCCCCCTCATGTCCCTTGCATATCTGCCTGAAGGTATGTAATTCCTATAGCTGGAGTGCAGCGAGGACTGGACAGCTTCCTCTCCCCAAACACCGATTAGGTCCAGCACCTCGCCATTGCTCCATACTGGGGATTGCCTGACGTGTGTAGGCATGGTCACTTGGAAAGATTCGCTGAGAGCACTCCACACCTGGCTGAGCAAACAGGAAGGGGATTTTCAAAATTCCCAGAGAATGTAAAGGGCGGGTCTGATGGTTGGTCACGTGAGGGCAGGGCAGTAGAGTTCAAAGTGATGACCAGAGTGGCTAGAACAGGCATTGTGGGACACTTCTGGAGGCCGATCAGAGCTCACTAACAGACCAGAGCGTCTACATGGCGTGGGGGCGCACCAAACGTTATTCCACTCACCGAGGTGGAGTATAGGATGCGCTCTAGCCGTGGAGTCAGCGCTCTACATGCCTTGCCAGTGTGGATGGTTAGTGAGCTAGTGCGCACGGGGCTCCTTAATGCGCTCTAAGTCGCAAGTGTGGCCAAGCCTTAGTGACAACCATACAACGCAATTCTCATAACTTCATATGCATTAATGATATATATATGGATAGAGAAATGACTTTCAGCAGATCATAACCTTTCTCCTGATACCTTAGTAGAGATGCTTTATATGTAAGATCACGATTATATAAAAATGAGGATATGAGGACACTCTCCCAAGGTATAGAATTTCACACTCTGTATTAAGATGTGGATGGTCTCTCTAACTTGTATGTTAAACTGTCCAAAAGATCCTTTATCTGAAATATCCAGCATCTTGAGAGATCGGAGACAAAGCTCATCTTATTCTAGTGGCTCTTGCGATTCTGAGAATATCAGGTGTCAGTGTTAATCAATCAATCAATCGGTATATTTTTGCCAAGAACATAGGCATAGCACAGCATTGACCTAAGACCATAAACCAAGCAACAGAGCATTTTGAAAAGAGATTCTAGAATGAGAGGCCATTCCAGTCCATAGTTGTAGCACCTAACAAAATAGTGGATGGGAAGCTTTCATTGTCACTGCTTGTTCTATATCTGATTTTTGCACAGTCCGTCTGCACCTCTCACAAGCAGTGAATACACACAAAATCTAAAAAAAAAAAAAAAAAAATGTAAACTCCAAATGGTAAATTCTTTTCTACTTTGGTGCACCTGATTTTTTTAAAATGAAAAGCTATTTATAGGTTAAGCATACAAAGAAAATGAAGCAAATTATTAGATTCTATACTTCCTTATCAGTATAAGACCATTTTATATTTGCATCATTTCCTTGCAGAAACTACTGATTGAGAACAGAATTATTTGTTTTCCCTTTTTGATTTGTGTGTGTCTGTGTGTCAGATGGTTCAGAACTCAACTCTCAGTGTGCCATTGAATTGTGGGGACTCTTCTTAATGATATTGCAGTAATAATCTTCAATGACACAATATGGCAGTGAAAACTGTGTGGAGGACCATCTGTCTCTCAAATTAGCCTTTACTTGATTATTATTATGAAAAGTACTGATTTGATATTTTTGGTGCATACAGCACTGCCTACATTTTTAACTATAAGTAAAGTTAGACTTTAGGATTTTTTAACTTTAGCATAACATTTACACATGCCACAGTGTAATAATTATGATGGGTCCGGTCACAGAGACCCCCTTGGGACTCACAGATATTAAGGTCAGAAGGGACCAGTATGATCATCTAGTCTGACCCCCTGCACAATGCAGACCACAGAATCTGACCCACCCACTTCTGCGATAAAGCTCTCACCTATGTCTGAGTATTGAAGTCCTCAAATCATGGTTTAAAGACTTCAGGTGCAGAGAATCCTCCAGCAAGTGACCTGTGCCCCATGCTACAGAGGAAGGCGAAAACCCCCCAGGGCCTCTGCCAATCTGCCCTTGAGGAAAATTCCTTCCCGACCCCAAATATGGCGATCAGCTGAACCCTGACATGTGGGCAAGATTCACCAGCCAGATACCCAGGGACTGTCATCTAATGTGCTGGAATGACCTCTGAGCCCATTTTCTCTGCCAGCTTGGGACTCCCGAACCGTGCCTTGTTGAGCCAGACATGCTTGCCTACTGCAACACAGACCCAGGTCGGTCCACCCCTGCAAACCTGCAGACTAACCAAAAACTTCTCAGCAGGTCACCTATCCCCAGCATCCAGACACCCAATTACCAATGGGATCCAAACTCCAAATAAATCTGTTTTACTCTGTATAAAGCTTATGCAGGCATAGGCACCAACTTCTAATGGCTCTGGTGGGTGCCCCACACCCACCACTGCCCTGCCTGCTTCCGCCCCCATTCCAACCCCTTCCCCAAAGTTCCCACCCCAACTCTGCCCCCTTCCTGTGCCTATTGGACTCCTTCTCCAAATCCCTGCCCTGGCCTTGCCTCTTCCCCGCCTCCTCCCCTGAGCATGCCACTTTCCCGCTCCTCCCCTCTCCCTCCCAGAGCTTGCTACAGCTGTTTGGTGGTGGCAAGCGGTGGGAGGGAGGGAGAAGGAGTGGGGATGTGGCGTACTCAGGAGAGGAGGCGGAGGTGGGGGGAGCGGCGCGGGGAGCTTGGCTGCCGGTGGCTGCAGAGCACCCACTAATTTTTCCCTGTGGGTGATCCAGCCCCGGAGCACCCATGGAGTCAGCGCCTATGTATAAAGGGTAAACTCATAAATTGTTTGCCCTCTATAACACTGATAGAGATGCACAGCTGTTTGCTCCCCCCAAGTATTAATCACTTACTCTGGGTTAATCAATATACAAAACTGATTTTATTAAATACAAAAAGTAGGATTTAAGTGGTTTCAAGTAATAACAGATAGAACAAAGTAAGTCACCAAGCAAAATAAAGCAAAAACACCCAAGTCTAAGCCTAATACATTAAGAAATTGTTTACAGGTAAAATCTTACCCTCAGATGTTCCAATAAGCTGCTTTCACAGACTAGACTCCTTTCTAGACTGGACCCAATCCTTTACAATAGGACCTCAGAGTCATACTTCATATTTCTAGCTTCAGATACAAGAATAATATATGCATACAAATATGAGGAATAGATCCAGTAGGTTATAACCTTTGTTACATCATATTCACACTCATAAGCTATTTCCATAAACATTATGGAGTGCAACGTCACAATAATATCTGCTTGAATTTTTAGGGAGAAAATTAAAAAAATAGATGCTCAAGTTATATTGGTAAAATAGGCATGTGAACTTAGTAGCTGAGCGGGAGCAAAAGGTGCATGTAAAATGCAAAATTGCTGTGCAAGTATTTATTTTACATATTCAGACTTATGTTCTTTTGTAAATGTGAGCTCTGCTATACAAGACCTGCAAATGTTTATTTTGAGCACACAGTTGCCTGTTCATACATATATGTGTGCAAATCATCCCAGATCAGAGGGCTGATGCCAGGCCAACAGAATAACAGAACACTTTCCCCCTTTAGATACCTGTTCTACAGTATTGTCAATTTCTGTGTGTTTTAAAAGAAATCAGTGTTCTGTCTGAATGGTCTGAGGTAATTAGTTTCAGATGCTACAGTATTTTAAGCCTAGAAAAATCACACAAACCTTTGAAGGCATTTTCTTTATTTTTCAGATGGTCAGGGTCATTCACTGCCTCTTGTCTCTTTTCATAAAAAGAAGCTGGCAAAGAGACCAGGATACATGAGACCAGAAGCTCTGCAACAGATAGAATTACATCCTCCTGCTGACTGCGAGCCATTCAACCCAAAGGGCCTTGAACATGGCAGAAAACAATGTGAAGACTTCAAGAACTGCTCTTTGCACAGACTATGCAAAAATGACATTGAATCCTTATATTGTAATTCATCTGTAAGCAGTACCATAGTTACCACCAATGTGGTAACAACATCCATCACTGCTGGCAATACGACAGTAAGCCTCAGAAATCTGTCAGATCTCAGGATTCAGCTGTCTGAAAATGTAATTCTGCCGGTTTGTCCTGCAGCTGCCAGATGTAAAAGAGACTTCTCACCTGTGTGCAGTTCAAATACATGGCAGACTAATCGACTAGCAACTACGTGGGAGACAATCCATGGTGCTAGAGTAAAGGAACCACAGAAAATGTACTCTTTGGATCAGAAGGAAGTGAACAATAACTGTGAATATAACAAAGAAGTTACTACTTACTCGTCCAGTACTTGGGATAGCTTTAATTCAAATTTCAGCTTCATACAGCTCTCACTGAACTCAAGTTTTGAAAAAAGTGACAATGAAGGCCAGTCAGATGGCAGGGCAATGGAACGCACACTGCAAACAAATGCAACAGGACAAATAAAAAATGTTAACTTACATGAACCAGGGAAGAGACTAAGAAGTTCACATAAAGACATAGGGGCTTCATCTTGCATTTGTAGGCATGGTGAGGGTTATCAGTGTGCAAGAGAGACTATAGTGGATGATAAATTGCAGGATTGTGAGATGGTATCTCTTTCAGATACAGATGCAGCATTTTCATGTTCTACAGATTCCTCAGATGCAGCATCTGCTGGTTCTTCTGTTACCTCAGGCTATGAAAGTAGCTTTACTGTTAGTGATCACAACTGGGACACCCTGATGAGGAAATATGAACCGGTGCTATTGGACTGTTTGGTTGACAACCGTAGTACATTAAAGGTTGGTAATCACACTGTTTGTTCATGTTCATTTGGTGCTGTGGATTTTTAGACAAATCAATTACTGGGCTATTGCAGAAGACAGGAAATGTCTGGCTTTTGTGGCATTGTGGCATTTCTTTATATGGATTGTGACAGGGTCAGGCCAGATGACTATAGGAGAGTAATCCTATTGGGATCCGGGCTATAGGAGAGTAATAGAAGGCAGATATATTTAGTCCCAGGCTAAGTAGGTCCCTTTTCCTGGGGTAAGGTAACAGGGAAGGTTCCAGAACAATCGGGAACCTTCTGGAGACAATTAAGACAGGCTGATTAGAACACCTGCAGCCAATCAAAAAGCTGCTAGAATCAGGGCACCTGGGTTTTAAAAAGGAGCTCACTTCAGTTTGTGGTGTGCGTGTGAGGAGCTGGGAGCAAGAGGCACTAGGAGCTGAGAGTGAGAACGCGGAGAATGTTGGAGGACCGAAGTGTACAAGCATTATCAGTCACCAGGAGGAAGGTCCTATGGTAAGGATAAAGAAGATGTTGGGAGGAGGCCATGGGGAAGTAGCCCAGGGAGTTGTAGCTGTCGCACAGCTGTTCCAGGAGGCACTCTAGACAGCTGCATTCCACAGGGCCCTGGGCTGGAACCCGGAGTAGAGGGCGGTCCTGGGTTCTCCCCAAATCCTCCCAACTCCTGGTCAGACACAGGAGGAGTTGACCTAGGCTGTGGGTTCAGAAAAACGGCCAAGCTGAGGGCTGCCGTAAAGCTCCAAGGTGAGCAAATCCGCCAATAAGCGCAAGACCCACCAAGGTAGAGCAGGAACTTTGTCACAGGATTTACAGCAGTGTAGTGTATGGTTAGAAATGAGAGAGAGAACCACTACTGTTTCCTTTTCTCAATTTCCTTCTTAGAATAACCAATGTTAATCTTTCTTGTTATGGTTAAAATTGCAATTTCTGCAGAATACAGTAATCTTCATTTCCTTTCCTAATAAGCAGTGTTGTTTCTGTATTAAACAGCTCTCACTTCCTCCCAGAAGTGGCTGTATTTTGTTGATGGATGAAGTGACTGGTATATGTATGTGAGGGGCCAAATTCTGGCATGGGTTGTGCATTTGAAACCAGAGGCCCACACAGGGGTTATTGTTGGTCCCAGTTTTGAAGAAACTAGATCCACATAAACATTGCTCTGCAGGTCTTCCCTGTGTAGCATCCTGAGGGGCATTTTGGTACAAGGCTTACAAGTCAAGGGGTATGATCAACTCACTTGAATACATACGTCGCCTGACTTAGTCTCACAACTTCCTGCTAGATGAATTTTGTACCGTGGATTACATGTGGGACTGAAGATGGTCAGAAATCGGATTCACAATAATTCTGCTTTTGTAGTTTTTGTATGTGCTCACTGGGAACAATTACTTTAGTTTCAGGTGTGGAACAACAGTGTGGCTGTAATAATTTAGGATAAGTGCCTGTAAGTGTAAAATTATGTTAAGCTTAATCAAAACTGTCAGGGTTGGGTCGGAAAACAACTCAAACCTTTTGGAGTCAGGTCAGCTCTCCTTCTGCCAGTAGGGATGGTGCTTCAGCGGTTGCGTGTCCTGCTTCTGCTGGCTGTCGCCACATTGCTGCACTGTGTGTGCTGTGGAGTGAGTGAGCAAAGGAGTTGCAGCACCTCTCTGCAGACCATACAAGGGGTGGTGGCCATCAGGAATGGGAAAAACGGATGCTGCCACATTGACCTCACATGAAGGAGGCAGTGGCAGCACTGGCTCAGGTTCAGGGGAAAGGGTCAATGTCAATCTGGAAAACAACTCATCCTTCGTTGGGTCAGGTGGGCTTCAGTCTAGTTTGGGTCCAGGTTGGGCTAAAAAATTAGACCTGAGGAGACTGCTGGTGTGTGTGTGGGGGGAGGGGAGGAGGGAAGCACCAAAACCCACTCACGAGTACCCATTGTTATAGTTAAACTTACGTTTTTGTATTGATACAGATAAAATCCTTAATGTTAAGGCTTCAGAGGCTTCAAGAAAAAGCAATAGAGGAAGATGACTATGATAAAGGTGAGACTTTTTCATTATTCTTTTCATACCAGTTAGTCTGTTTTCTTTCCCTTTTTAATTTTGTTTTACAATTGCTAAACTACTGTGGTTGGGTAAAGGTGACAAAAGTTCAGTGAGCATGTGGTTGTATTATTTATTATGCAGTACAGTGAGGTATAGAAATTAAAGAAAGAAGTAGGTCAGCAGCAGGTAGCACAAGAAGCAATGCAACAGTTTATTATATTGAGGCACCTCACAAGGCAAGTATCCACCATCTGGATCACATATCTTTAAACAGCATGACTTAAAAATACAAAAATGAGTGAAAGACTTAAATGGAGCAAGGAGGGTACTGATTGCTGATGAAGCATAATTTTTTGTTCACCACAATTAGTCACCACAGTGCAGCGGAGACCATAAATAGAAGAAGTGTGGTTGGCAACTTTAGAACACAAGTTGCAATAACAGCTCTTATAAATGTGAACTGTGTCAACTTGAAGGACAAGCTGAATATTCACCAGATTGAATTAAATGATCTCAAGTAAAACAATGGAAGATTGCAGCATGCATGGTTATTCTCTCTGAGAAGATACAGCTGCTGGTGAATGCTCTATATTTAAGAAATGCTTGTCAACTTAAGTGCCTTATAAATATTGTATAATGTGTTGAGTATGTGTGCATGTGTAATTAAATGAAAAAAAAAACTTGAACACAGGTTGCCCAGTGATAGCTCATGCCCTTCCAGAACATAGAGTTCAACATTTTGAAAACCAGGAAATACAGAGTTAAAATAAAAGCTCAAGTAACCTTAACTCTGCCCCTGTGAAGCTGCCAATAGCCACTGGGAATTATCTGCATCACTTCCGCTACATTCACTGTGTAAGGCATACCTGCATTGAATGGTGGAGGAATAAGTTGGAAGAGCTGTGACTGTGATATGAGGAGATCTGGGGATTAGTTTGATAGGCATTCTAGAGCTGTGATATATCGAGGTCTGAGTCCGCCTATGTGTGCTATCAAACGCAAGAGGTGCTTGTGTATCTTAAGCCTCCAATATGCAAAGTTTTAGTACAGAATTATGTAGGTTGAGTCGTTAGCAGGGCACTGGGGTCTTCATGCCATGGGTATTGTCATTAGGGAGTTGGGATATGAGAACAGTCTGTGGATTTAATGATAGAAAGGGCAAAGTATAGGTTAAGTTTATATCCTGTGTGCAAGTGTGAAGGGGCTGTGAAAGGTATGAACTGGTTGTTAAATATTACAGGTATGGTATTCTCTTGGGGGAGTAGGCTCAGTGTTTGAATGTAGGGGATGTTTAGGTGATGCCTGTCCATTACAGTGAAAAGGTAGAGTAGGAGAGTGCATGTTATGGGCATTGTGGGTGTCAGGGTTTCCCCACACTCTGAACTTTAGGGTACAGATGTGGGGCCCCGCATGAAAGACCCCCAAATTTATTTCTACCAGCTTAGGTTAAAAACTCGAAAGGCACAAATTCTCCCTTGTACCTTGGGTTTAAGTAACGCTGCCACCACCAAGCACTTTAACAAAGAACCAGGGAGAAGGACCACTTGGAGTTCCTCTTCCCCCAGCAATCCCCCCCAAGCCCTTACACCCCCTTTCCTGGGGATCCTTGAGAATAATATCCTAACCAATTGGTTACAAAATGATCAAAGACCCAAACCCCTGGGTCTTTGAACAATGGAAAGATCAGTCAGGTTCTTAAAAGAAGGATTTTATTTAAAGAAAAGGTAAGTCACCTCTGTAAAATGAGGATGGTAAATACTTTACAGGGTAATCAGATTCAAAACACAGAGGATTCCCTTCTAGGCAAAACTTTAAAGTTACCAAAAAAACAGGATAAACCTCCCTCTAGCAAAGGGAAAATTCACAAGTTGAAAACAAAAGGTAATCTAACGTGCCTTGCCTTATTTACTTACTCTTTTTGTAATATCAGAGACTTGTACAGGATGGTTTATAGGAGAAGGAGTTTTTTTTGACCTGATGTTTCTCTGCTTTCCCCAGAGAACACACCACAAAGCCCTCCTCCCCTCCCCAAGATTTGAAAGCATCTTCTTTCCCCTTTGGTCAGGTGCCAACCAGGTTATTTGAGCTTCTTAACCCCTTACAGGTAAGGAGGAATTCTAGGCTACTCTTAGCTGTATGGTTATGACAGTGGGGTATTGCTCAAAGAGGGCAGAGTTGAGGTTGCGGGCATGTTTATCTTAACTCTGTATTGTCTGGATTTCAGAAGTTTGAGTTTGGCTGAACTTGATGTTCTGAAAGGGCGCAGGCTTTCACCCTTAACGCTGCATTAATTATGTGTTTTGCCATTTAATTTCCTGGTTTTTTAAACCAAAAGAGACATGCTTGTTGGTCAGAGTTAGAGGTCATTAAGGCAGTTATCACCTAGAATTGCAGTTGATACACTACTGTATCTAATTTATAATCAAAAGACCTAGCTTTTGTATAGTGCTTTTCATCACTAGATCTCAAAGAACTTTACATTATTATCCCCATTCTACAGATGGGAAACCAAGACACACAGAGATGAAGTGACTTGTCCAAGGTCGCTAGGCAGGCCACAGGTAGAGCTAGGGACAGTCCCAGTCCAGTGGTCTTTGCACTAGGCACGTGGTTGCTATGTGATTCCTCAGTGCTCCTCCCCCCTCCTGTACATTTTGTTATAGTAGAACGGGGATAATGATCATGCTTTGAACTGTTTCCAGTCTGTAGTTGCTAACAGGGCTGGTGAGAGAAATCTCATCCATCATCTGTGTCCCAAAACCATGACATTTTAATTACAAAGTTGTTCCTCTAGCTTTATGCATGTGAGAGAAGATTGGTGTCTGTCGTGCTTTCCTCACCACACTGCCATACCATTCCCTGCAACACGTAGCCTCCCCACCTCTCTCTAACATTTCCAGCTTCCCTTTCCATCCCATTAAGCCATTAGTTGGCACTGCAGAAGCTATCAACATGTAAGAAGTTGCTTCTTGCTGTCTCCTGCCCTATGCTGCTACACGCAGGTATCATAAGCAGCAACTTAATGAAGGGCTGCACATGTTATGGGCAGATCCTGGTGCAGGACAGAGAGTGGGGCTCAGACACCCTTGGAAAGGCAAGTCCCCCCCACCCAGATTCCAGCTCTCATGGGGAGTAGGGAGAAAGGCCCAGTCTCTGCCACTCACTCCCATGTCAGCTTCCCCGTGTCCTTCCCCTACCATCAATCCCCATTTATCCCGTCCCCTTGATGAAGCACCAGCCCCCTTTTCCCCCTCTTGCCCTTCACTCTTCCTCTGCCAGCAAGCATTAAAGTCTAATTTTTTTTACAAAAATACTTTGATTTAATTCCCCCCACCCAACCAAACAAAACCCCAACCTCTGACAGAAACAGATTTTAGCAATATGGCATCCAGCCTCTTCCAACATTTTTCCAGCATTCTGCCCAAAGTGGGACTCAGACTGACACTGACTGGGTAAGTTTCCAAGGACTACTGCTTATCTCCTTCAGCTATCCAGCTGGTGTGAAACTTTGAAGGCTAACAGTCCTGTTAACTTCTCAGTCCGTACATGCTCAGTGTAATCTGTTATGTGCCTAACCAGAGAAACAAACTTTTTGAAATAACATATTAATTTGGTTTCCCACAAAAGGCCATGCACGCTGTTGGAGTAACGCCTGAGAGTTGGACTCCCAGGTCTGATAATCTAAACCCTGGTTTGATCTCTATCTGTGAGCAAAAAGAGGTTGCTGGAATCTGTCAATTTAAAAAAAAAAAAAAATTTTTTTTTCCAGTGCTGTATCTCAAAAACCTCTTGGTCAAATGGCCCCAAATATGTATCACTAACAGACCACTGCACTTCCATGAGGCACACCAAATTTGAAGGCAGTGAATAACCACATAGGTTTTAAAGCACTTAGAAGAGTTGAGCTTTAAACAAAAAGCTGGTCTGAACCTTAATTATAGCCGAACTTCCACTCTGCTGTAATAAGCATAGGGTACTGTCAGGTAATTTTGTCAGGTGTGTTTTTTTTTTTTAATTTTCAGGGTTTAAAGTGAGAGGGAAATACCCTCTTTACCGAAGACTACTTTTTTATGTCTCTCTATGAAATTGGGTCCAGAGTTGATTAAGCTATGAGCCGCAGAAAATCACCATTTCCACCTGTTTAATTTATCACTCACTGTCCAACTTCTGTTGCAATTGAGTCTTACAAATGCGGCAGGGGTTCTGCAGATAAGTTTCCTTCACTGCACAACGTGGCCTCATTTAATATCCATTCTGTGCAACGAATGAGGGAAAGGCCCTGTGGAAAAACATGTGATCATGTAATTGAAGTCTGTGGGTAAAATTCTCAGAACTATTCCATTTTAAAAGTTACTTAGTGACTTAGACACTTTGGAACCTAAATCTCATTGACTTTCAATCAGACTTGGGCTTTTCGGTGCCTAAGTTACTTTTGAAAATGAAATGTACTCCTAAGTCACGTAGGTGTGTTTTTCTTTTTTTTTTTTAATTTTACCTCATATCAAAATGCAGACCTATGCATACTTAATTTTAGCACTTCCTAACTTGTGAGTGCTTGACCTATTTTCTCTCTTTTGGGTCTTTGTTTCAGCCAATTTTTATGACTACTTTTTATCATTTTCCTAACATCTGAGCTGACTTCTCTAGTTTTTTCTTTGTGAAATGTACATTGCTCATCTCAAGGGAAAGCTTCTGATTGAGAATGTATGGTGCAGCAAGAAGAATTAGAATGGTGACCTCTCTTTCTCTTTCTGTGGTGGCGGTCTTTTAGTTTTGCTTTTAGAAACTACTTTGCTACCTAGAATAGCAAAGTCATGCCTGCTGAAAAGATAAGTTTTAAAACTTATCCAAAGAGCTGATGGATTTATTTAGTGCCAACTTCTGTCTAAAATGTCTGAAATCTAATTTTTTTCATGCATATTGTTAGAAGGGGATGGAGATACTGAACATCTGTTACTAGAAATGTGATGTAAAACTGTAAATAGGTATATAGGTCTGAAAGGGAGGAAAACTGAAACAATGCGTACAATGCTTTGAAGATATACTATGTATTAATAAAAATTAAAATATATCTTTGGAATTCTGGGGTTTTCTTTGTGCATGTCTTGCACATGTCTTTGTGCATGCTTTCTTCTAGTCAAAAGCAGAACTGCCATTCCAGGTGTATTAAATAGCGTGTAATATTTGCCACACAGGGTTAAACCACTGCTGGTCCATCAAATCTGGGGATTTTCAAAGGAAGGGGAAACTGCGGTGTAGTGCAGTTAGTCAGCTGTGCAATGCCATGTGGGCGTGTGTGCGTATTTGTGTGCGAGAGAATGAAGGATGTGGGCAGGTGATCACTTATACCTTAAAATATGAAATTTGATTACTGCCATAATTGTTATGGTTTGCATAACTGCAAATGTTATCACTCTTTTTAGGATTATTGAATCCTCTTCAGCTGCAGTAATAAACTATTGCTAAAACAGATTTTCAAATTTAGGGTGCTCAACCTTTAAAATTTCTCTCATCCTACAGGAAGGGATTTTTATTTAAAAAAAGAATACAATGGGTAAGAATCCTCTACAGTACAGGAGGGATTCTAAAGGCCTGGGACTGTAGGGTCTGTACTTTAGGCTTTAGAATCATGCAGTTTTTCTTCTGTAAATAAGACGATATAATGACAACCAAGGAAAACATACAGTGATTGTATATGGAACAGAAAAAAGCCAATCTTTATTTTTAAAAATGAGCAGAAGTTATTTGAGGAAACAGGCACATTTAATTGAATTTTATAGAAAAAAATGCTAAAAGGAGACTGAAGGACCAAATAATTGCAAAATCTTGCTTTTGACACCACATCTCTTTTCTGCTTTTCCGCCCTTTAATTGCTATAGTTTTTTGACAAATTATGGAAATTAAAATGTAAATTGAATGAGATCTATGCTGCTGGGAGGTGAAGTGACTTTTCTATTCAAAAGCACTCTATTCTCCTTTGTGTTTTTATCTACTACTCTTACCACAGACAAAAAAAAGTATTATATAAACATATATTGTTAATGGTGATACAAAAGCAAAGTGCTTGCCCTTGATTCCCTCTAGTGAATGTCAAGATACTTGAAAGTGGAAATTAACAGTAAACCCTAAATATTCAAAGCAGTAGATGGTGGTATAGCCATGAAACTCGCATGGACTTTAATGGATGTTTGTGCAGCCACAATCCTCCACAAATTTGAAAAAGTAGATGTGAATATCTTTTAGTATTATTTTCAATAAACATAAAGGTTCTAGCACAGTGCTATCTATACAATAGTGCCAAGCCTTTTTACATAGTGTACCTTCTCTTGTACACAGACATGTTTCCAACATAGATACTTCTCCCTGTGGTATTTGTCAAATGCATGTTCAGTTAGATGGATCACCCCTGCTCCCTGTTTAATTTTAAATATAAAAATGTAAAACAGTAGGATTTATTACACCTTTATTACCTGCTTTACAATCTGTGTGGTTACATATAATGAAATGTCTCATTTGTTTCTGTATTTACTTACAGTCTCCTCTTGATGGCCACATTACTGTATTTTTTCCAAGCAGGTATAATGCCCTGGGAGTGTGATAACTGCATTTTGCCTTACATAGCATATAGTAGAAATTGGTCTGTTCTCCAAGGATTGCTTGGAGTGTTGTCATGGCTCATTATTCGTGATCGAGCTTGACAGCTCCAAGGTTAAACATGCTGCTGAAAAAAAAAAGTAGCACATTTTTGTGTCTGTGGGAGTTGAGCTTGCAAAAGTAGCAGTATAGGCTTTTTTGTTTGGCACAGTTGCATGTCTAAACATTTAAAAACCCTTTTATTTTGCTTTTATAAGCTCCCGAGAGCTCCTGGACTAATTTTCATTACCTCCAGTGGCACCAGGTGCTGGGGGCAGACTGTCTGACATGAAGTTCCAGGGTCAAGTCTGCTGCTGAGCTCCACATCAGCTTGTGTAGCCAGTTGTTACTTCAAAATTAACTATATGCAAATAGTTTAAAAAATAACTAAATCTCATCCATGCAGGAATGAGATCACACAGACTTCCTGCTTGGAACTGGCGGGAGATGCTGACTTACCCTGCAGAATTAAGTTCTGTTGGGAGTCTGGATTCTCCAAAGCAGGTGGTATAACAGAATAGAACACTTCTTCACAGATCCATTGTGCCAGCTTGAATGTAGAGAACATACAACATGTGTCATGACAGTCTATCCTACCTCTGCAAATATAAATAGTAGGTATTTTGTGCATAGTGAACCTATGAAGCCTGCAGCTATTTTAGCTTATACTACGAATACAGTCAATACTAATAAGTTAACAGGGCTTGATAGTATCAGCTGGTGGGCTCTCTCACTGGCCAGTGCACCAAAGAAGACTCTCCAGCCACATTATTCCAGTTTTTTCTGTTAAGGGTGTGTCCCTAAGAGCCCCTCAGTGTAGGGTGACCAAATGTCCTGTTAAAGGGACAGTCCCGTTTTTTGGGACTTTTTCTTATATAGGCGTCTATTACCCCCCACCCCCTGTCCTGTTTTTTCACAGTTGCTATCTGGTCACCCTACCTCAGTGCCAACTCTTAGAGGGCACTCAGTACTATAACTCATATCAGGCCGGACACACTCACTACCCCCAATTCACTGTTGTCATATGTATCTAAAAGGTGTCATATAAGGTCTCGTATATAAACTGATCACGTGCTGAACCCGAAAATCATTGTGTGATGTGTGTAAGTTATATATAGGGCCCTACCAAATTCACAGTCCATTTTGATCGATTTCAGTCATAGGATTTTAAAAATAAATTTCATTATTTCAGCTATTTAAATCTGAAATTTCATGGTGTTGTAATTATAGGGGTCCTGACCCAAAAAGGAATTGTTGGGGGGGAGGGTCACAAGGTTGTTGTAGGGAGGGTTACAGTGCTGCTACCTTTACTTCTGCACTGCTGCTGGCGGCACTCTTTTTGAGAGGCCAGTTCTATAGGAGAGATAGAACTTCAGTGTCCCTATCCAGTCAGGCTTTCACTTTCCTGCTGAAACTAACTGCTAGGATACCACATTGCAAACACTGAGGATGGCTTTAGTTAATTAACAGTTAGATTGGAGCAGCCAATTTAATTTTATGTAGGGTGCGAAGGAGTCAGCCGGATGGTACTGACTTTGTGGCTTTCAGTTTGGACAGGATTTGAATCAGTAGTGACTTAAAGGTGAAAAGCTCCTTATCCCTCTTTCGGTCCATTAACTAGCTGCCTGATAGGATTATAGTCGTCATCATCATCATCTTCATGGCAAATCCCAAAGCGATGTGGTCTCATAAGTGGTCTAGTTGTATATTCAGTTTGTCCATCACTGGCAATATTGTTACGCTGCCGAAGCTTTTGGTGCTCGTGTGATTGCCACCTGTGCAGCAACATTCCTTGGTACTTTGGAATTCATTGGTTTTCCATTTTAATATGTCCGTACCAGAAAAGCTGCTGAACCTCAATCAGTGCTGATGTAGGTGGTTGCTGGGTTCATCTTAAAATAATCTCATTTCTGATCTTATCCTGCCACTTCATATGTAGCAGCTAATGAAAACAATAAGAATCTAAAACATCAATCCAGTGTTTTTTCAGCCTTCCTCAGTGCATGCATTTCATTTCTGTATCATAGAGTTGGTGTAACTATGGTTCTTAGATCTTGAGCTTCATGATGAGCTTGATGTCCTGACATCTCCTCAGAGGAGGTTGAAGGGCCTGGAACAGGGTAGCAGTTGTTGCTATATGAGTGTCCGAATCTTTCAAGTGTCCAGTTCAGTATTAACCTGTCTGGATGAGGCATCAAGCAGGCAACAACTGTAAAATACTTGGGCAGTGTTACAGAATCATAGAAATGTAGGGCTGGAAGGGACCTCGAGAAGTCAGGTTCAGCCCCTTGTGCTATACTAGTCTTCTGGGACCTCTCCCGTCCTCCAGGAGTTCTCAAAGGTAATTGCTAACTGCTTTGAGATTGCTTCAGCTAGTTCCTTAAGTACCCTAGGATGAATTTCATCAGGCCCTGCTGACACACATCTAACTTATCTAAATATTCTTTAACCTGTTCTTTTCCTATTTTTGACCTGCATTCCTTCCCTCTGGTTGTCAGTATTAATTATGTGAGAGTATCTGGTCATCAACCTTTTTAGTAAAATCTGAAGTAAAATAGGCATTAAGCACTTCAGCTTTCTTGATGTCATCAGTGATTAGCTCTCCTCCCCCACTAAGTAGAGGATCTACACTTTTTTTCATTTTTCTCTTGCTCTTAATGTATTTATAGAACCTTTTTGTTGCCTTTTATGGCCCTTGCCAAGTGTAACTCATTTTGTGCCTTGACCTCTCTTATTTTGTCCCTACATACTTGTGCTGTCCTTTTGTACTTCTCCTTATCAATTTGACCATGTTTCCACTTTTTGTAGGGTTCCTTTTTGATTTTCAGGTCACTGAAGAGCTCCTAATGGAGCCACATAGGCCTGTTACAATTCTTCCTAACTTTCCTTTGGATTGGAATAGACAGTGCTGGGTTATAATCTCAAAAGAAGTCTAAACGCATATGGCAGTGAGCAAAAGACTTGCAAGTAGAAGTGTCAAGGCTAATTCCCCACTCTGGCACTTCGAGTGTAGAAGGTGGGGGCCCGTAAGGATTCTAAAAATTAATACTGGCCACTCCAGGCTTGTATTAAACTCCCAAGGTTACAGATTTTCTCTGATCTTGGATGGGTAGATACTCAATCACCCAAGTGCAGAACCCCTTTGAGAGTCCAGGAAAGTGCACTTGGGAATTCCTTCCTGTGGGGTACCCTCAAGCCCTTTCACCTCCCTCCGGGGAAGAGCTGAGAAGGAAGAAATAAGGAAATCAGCTGTTGCCACTAGCTAATTAAACAACATGTGCACAAACCTCTTAAGAAACAAAAATCCAGTTCTGTTCTTAAAAAATAAATAAATAAATTTTTATTAATAATAAAAAAAGAAAGAGAATACATCTGGGAACTCAGGCTATTGGTAGATTTTAAAAGAGCAACTACAAGGATTAAGCACAAGATTAGCTTTCTTGAGGTCCAGTTTAAAAGTTACAAGCAAAACAAAAACACCTGGTGTTAGCACAGAGGAATCCACAAGCCATAACGAAATAAAAGGGATAAACCTAATCACGTATTTCTAGACATTATCTGATCTACTTACATATCTGGGGTTTTAAATGAGTAGTTTCTAGATATGATACTGATGATTTTTTCATACCTGGCCCAAGCTTCTTACAGCATAGCTCTGCCCTGGCTGACTCTCCCCAGGAGAACAACAGACAGACAGACAAAAGGGAAGTCTTATTTCAATTTTAAAAAAGCTTAAGCCTTCCCATTGGCTCTTTTGGTCAGATGCCCATTCACTTCCTTTTACTTTTGCATAGCAGTGAGACTTCTAACCCTTTAGAGGTAGAGCAATTAGAGAACCGCTACTAAGAGGGATTTTATAGCTACTGGCTGTCTGGGTGTCCGTAAAAGGGAGCTACCCCACTCCCCTTCATTTATCACAAGCAGTCAGTATCTATGAATGTTAAATTATTGGTTTAAGAAGAGTGAGCAGGAAAACATAAATATGTTCTTGAAAATGCATTTTGAAAGACACAGGATGGGAAACGGGCGGTCCTTAGGCATGTACAGCATACATGGCTATGTAGGGCACCCGAAAAAGTGCTGTCCACCCTGACCCTTCATGCAGGCTCCCACCAAGCTGGCTGCTGCAGCCTGGTGGGTCCCCCTCCCGAGGGGATCTAGTACTTAAAAGTGAAAAAGCCTTCCAGCCTGCCAGACCTAAGGTACGTCTTCACCACCACCATCAAAGCGCTGCCGGGTAGTTGCGACTATAAAAAAAACAAAACAAAAAACAAAAAAACATCTCCATGAGGGGAGTAGCTACTGGTGTTGAAACTTGCCTCGCTCAGGGGTGTGTTTTTTCACACCTCCAAGTGAGATAATTTCAGCGCTGTAAAGTCAACAAGGAGTCTAATGGCAGCTTAAAGACTAACAGATTTATTTGAGCATAAGCTTTCGTGGGTAAACCTCACTTCTTCAGATGCATGGAGCGAAAGTTACAGATGCAGACATAAATATCAAATATTAATATTAAGCATAAATTACACTGCCACTTTACAGTGCTGACAAGGCCTTATTAGCAAAACGTTGAAACTGTTAGTCATTCATGTGGTAATGAAGCCATTTAATGGGCATTTACCAACCCCCAGGTATATACTGTCAGTTTCTGAATTTACTGACAAGAACAGTGGTGCATTACTGTAATATTTACTCAGAACATGTTAGTCTACAGGACCTTAGTTTAAAATTTGCTTTAAAAATATTTCATTAGTGTGTTGCTGAAGACTATAAAATCACATCTCTAAAAAAAAATCCTTGCACAGATTTTTAGATGCACAATCTGAGTATTCATCTTTAGCCTTAAATGCTTGGATCTTCAGACATATAGTTTTTTTTAAATAAATCCTTCAAAAGACCACCCTTATCTAAAATACACATGCGAGCCCGGGCTGCCGTCAGGCATAGGGGCACCAGTTTAATACTGCATAGGACCCCATAAATTCTAAGGATGGCCTTGAAGTGAAGGAAACAGGAGTAACCAAATATAAGGATTTAAGGCCTGATTATCCGAGGTTCTGAGCACCCCAAATTTCAGGTGAAGTCAGAGGGAGCAGCAGATGTTCAGCATCTTTGAAAATCAGGCCCTTAAAGTTTAATGTCAACAGCAACAAAATAAGGGCATAAAGTGCATCAATATTTATCAATCTAGGTAGATAATGATTTCCCCTTCAGTTAGTCCAGATTTGGAGTGTTGGATGCAGTATGGGGTACCAAGTCTAAAGGATATTTAAGGTTAAAATGGGGGCTGGAAATACTTGAAGAAATCTTGAAGTCCTTGAGGTTGTGCATGTAAAAATGATGGCAGAATTTGCCTTGTTTTGTGTGGGTGCTGGGATGGGGAAGGGGCCATGAAGTGCGCTAGGATGGGTGCCCAACTAATGCACTTGGTGGCACTTCACAGCCCTCATGGCATGAAGTCAACTGGTATTGAAGCGTATCCAGATTTACTGGCCCCCTGTACACTTGCTGTGCTTGGTGGCAGATGCTATACTGGCTGCAACTTTCTAAAATATTATTGTGGGTATGTAATATCCCCAGTGCCTCTGAGCCATGGTGATCTGTAATGACAGCATGACTCCTGAACCTTCCACTTGGTCACTACTGTTCAGTTTCCCTCACCGCTGGAGTTCATTTTAGGTGAGTTAGGGCAGGATTTTGCGCTTGGTGTTTTAGGGCTTCTCTACGTTTTAAACACTACAGCGGCACAGCTGCGCCACAGCAGCTGAGCCCCTGTAACACTTCAGTGTAGACCCTACCTATGCCAATGGGAGGGGTTATCCTGTCAGCATAGGCAATCCACCTCGCCAAAAGGCCGGTAGCTGGGTCGACATAAAAATTCTTATATTGACTTAGACCCGTCTACATGAGGACCTACATTGGTTTAATAACACTGCTCAGGGGGTGTGGATTTTTCACACCCCTGACCAGCGCAGTTAAACTGACCTAACTTTCTAGTGTAGGCCAGGCCTTACTCCCTCATTTTTGGAAAGCATTCATAGATTTTTTTTTCTTCTTCTGGATGTTAGTCTTTCCTTCTGTCCATCCGCTAATCTTAATATTAGGACTGGACTTTTAACCTGAACACCATGGACTACATGACTTTTGACCTTTTGGGACTTCATGTGAGCAAGTGGATGTGGTGTTAAGTTGAACTAACTGACTGGGGAGCTGCAGAATGAAATTCTAGGCTGCGTGGGGGGCTAATAGAGAACAGGAGAAGCTCAATGACAAGGTTGTCGCAACACAAAGGACCAGATCAGTGAACTCTGCATGACTTTTTTCCTAGAGTTGCAGCCTTGATGGTTATTAAATGAGCAAACCGAGTTCCATTCGTACCAGTCTTGATAACAGCCTCCAAAGCAAGGTAACCTGGTATATTATGAACTTGGTAGAACAAATGCAAAAACTCTTTAATTGTAACTAAATTTCACTGTCTAGGCTTACAAAAATAACAAGAGGAATTAAATCTTACTAAACTAAAAATGTTGGATTCAATGCAACTAACCTGTGAAAAAATATAAATACAATATCTAAATACTGAACAGTCCTCTCTCCAACTCTCCTCCTTATATGTATTATCGAGACTAGGATTTAAAGGCATGTGGTGAGTATGTATTGGCTAGTGTGTTCCGGCAGTCTAGTAAAGACAAAACACACATGCTAAGCTGCCTGAGTGAAAGCCTACATGGGAGCCCATGCTTTAACTCGACCAGTGTAGTACCTGCAAGTCTACACTGCCTTGTCTACGCTAGATTTGTAAACACACATTAGCTAACAAGTGTTTAAAATACGACTTTTAAATCTGAGTGTAGACAAGGCCATAGGAACCGTTTGGGGATGTTTTATTTCTCAGTCTTGGCTGTCATGTCACAAGATAGTCAGAGTTAGTCTTGGACTGTAGGTACATTTATTAATTATTTAATTTCCTCAGTTAAAATGTTTTCATTTCTGAGAGTAATGATAGAAAAAGGATAGCACAGATCACTTTATATGGCAATATTCCACCTACAAAGGATGATGTAGGGCAGAGCTAATGCATTTAGATAGACTGTCCAATCTTTTAATTAAATCATGAAGTATCTTTATTTAAAAAGAAAAAAATGATGAATTGGTCAATGAAAGAAAGAAAGGGGAGGCGGTGGATCAGATTGGATCAGAATAGTAGCTGATATCAGTGTCAGGTTCATTTCAGGTTTTATATTTTTTATTTATTTTTTGCTATTGTATGCTTTTGGGTTACCCAAGTTACTGAAATTATGACCAGAATTAAGAGTTCTATGAGAAAGTAATTCTGGGTCAGCTAAATGCTTGAGCTGTAAAGCTGCTACTGATTTGGAATTTTAAATTTATTTTACTGTTGGGAGGTACAAATTTGATTTGTGAAATAAAGTTATGGCTTTCTATAAACTAACAGATATTATAATTACAAAATTATTTATTGGAGGATTACACTCGCTAAGTTTCTAGATGCAGTGGGCGAGAAGTTGGGAAGCTTTCGTTTGAAGTAGCAGGAAGTTGAGATGAGAGGAAAAAACATACATACAAAATAAAGTATCACTGTTTGAAAAGAGACTATATTGAGAAACTGAACTGAAAATCTGAAAAATAAATGTGTTTAGACTTAGATTATATCCATTAGGTTGATGGATTTCTCCTTAATGCATGGAGAGAAAAGAAACTAAGACTTCAGACAATGAATCATTTTCATTTTCCTCTTCAGTATGGCTTATCCATGGTTTTTCTTATCCATGGGAATATCAATTGGGCAACCTCTCCACATTTATAAAATAGTGCTATTTTTGAAATGAGCAATGTGATGGAGAAATGAAATATAAACCTTTAGTTTTTGTTCTTTAACAAATTCTGTTTGATCTGGCTTTTTGTCCAGGTCAGAAGAGCTTTATGCTTTTAAAGAGAAGTTTGAAAAAACATTTAGCAATTAATTTCTTTTATCATATCAGATGACTGTGAAATGTTCTTGTCTAACTTGGGGCATGTTTACACTTACATGCAATGTGTCTGGTGAAGAAACTCTATGCTGATGGGAGAGAGCTCTGCAGGAGAAGCTCTCTTGCTGAATAGCACTGTCCACACTGGTGGTTATGTCGGTGTAACTTGCGTCACTCAGGGGGTGGTTTATTCACACCTCTGGGGGACATAAGTTCTGCCCACATAAACTGTACTGTAAACCTAGCCATAGCCTTAGAATTTTTCAAAATATCAACAGAAAACTTGGCTCAATATTTTAATATTTCACATTCCTATTTTTTTCTCTATTTCAATGTTCTTTTGCATTTACTCTCTGGGTTTTATTGGATTTCACTATATAGGGCTTCTTTTTCAGACATATGGCTAAGTGATGCTAACATTTTTTTGCAAGATTATTCTGAAGAAATAAGTTGGCTGACAGTTTAGCAGGTAGTCTCTCCACAAACTTCCTTTATTCTTGTGTCCTGTATTAATTGGACCTGATTCTACGATGTTCACTACATGAGTTCCTGGCTGACCCCAGAATTGGAGAACCGCAAGAGGTTTTATGCCACCTTGGCTGCCAACATCTGTTTAGGTCCTGCACCAAAAACACTTTGGCTGAACCTGAGAAATACAGCTGTTGAAGATTACAACTATAGTAGAGAAGCCCACCCCCCTCCCTGGGCTTAAGAGCCTGAGTTCCACCCAAGTCCCAACATCTAACGCTGCTATTTTTAGCGCTGTAGCACAAACCCCGTGAGTCCAAGTCCATAGACGCAGACTTGAGACTCACTGCCGCAAGTTTTTGGTGGCCGTGTAGACGTACCTCTCTGTCTTTTTGCTTATTTGGATGTAAATGTGATTACTTTTGAATGCTATATCTGACCAATTTGAAAATGTCAGGGTATGTTTCAGAGACAAGGTGCGTGAGGTAATATCTTTTAGTGGATCAGCTTTTGTTGGTGAGAGAGACGAGCATTCGAGCCCCACAGAGCTCTTCTTCAGGTCTGGAAATCAGTGTCACAGCTAAATACAAGGTGGAACAGACTGTTTAGTAGAAGTAGTTAGCACATATTTCAAGAGACCATTCAAGGTGAAGTGGCTCATTAACCTCTCCAGTCACAGGAGGGAAAGGGAAAAAAAAACTGGGTGGGAGTAGCTTATATATTGTTATAATAAACTATAAATCCAGTCTCTCAGGTCAGTTCATGATTTTAGTTATATATTTAAGCTTGTCTTTTTTGAAGGTGTTGTGTAGGTTCCCTTGTCACTCTAGTATCCTGGGACCAACATGGCTACACCACCACTGCATACAGGGCATGTTCCAGTCACAGTGGGTAGAACCCTACTGATTTTATTGAAACCTGGAAGAGGTGAAAATAGGGGATTAACTGAGCCCCTGGAATCTAGCAGGCCCAGACCCAGGCATAGGCATAGGCACAGACTTCCCCTCTTTCCTGTGGGTGCTCAATCCCCTTTTGCCCCCGCCTCCACTCTACCACTTCCATGAGGCCCTGCCCCCATTCCAACCCCTTCCCCAAAGTTCCTGCCCCCAACTCCACCCCTCCCTGCCCCTATTCCAACTCCTTCCCCAAATCTCCGCCCCTGCCCTGCCTCTTTCCGAACTCCTCCCCTGAGTGCACCATGTTCCTGCTCCTTCCCCTCCCTCCTGGAGCGTGCTAATGCTGCCAAACAGTTGTTTGGCAGCAGCCGGGCAGGAAACGCTGGGAGGTAGGTGGAGGAGTGGGGATGCGGACACTCAGGGGAGGAGGAGGTGGGGTGGGGGGGGCGGCGCACCCACTAATTTTTCCCCATGGGTGTTCCAACTGTGGAGCACCCATGGAGTCAGCGCATATGGAACCAGGGCTTGTTTTCACGTACAATGCAATAGCGGTACGGCTGTGCCGTAGCACTTAAATGAAGATGCTACTGTGCTGATGGGAGAGTGTCTCCGGTTGGTGTATTTAATCCCCCCTCCCCCTGAGAAGTGGTACTACATGAGCGGTTGGGTCGGTATAATTATGTTGCTCAAGGATTTTTCACACCCCTGAGCAATGAAGTTATACTAATTTAGGTCTGTAGCGTAGACCTGGCCCCAACAACTTCAACCAGGTCTGCAGATAACTACAGTTCAAAGAACTGGTTGATATGGTAGCCATTATCACATTCCAACATCATAATACCTGCCACATCACCTCTATCTAACATCCCAATAAAATTTAAAATGCAGACACTGTGAGTGACGTATCTCACAGATGGAAAGAAAATAAACAAGAATGGGGTGTGTGTGTGTGTGTGTGTGTGTGTGTAAATGGGGGCCACCCGAAGTCCCTGATGGTGGGGAGAAAGGGGAGCGCACAGAGCCTCTGGCATAGGGGAGAATGGTATGGGAGAAGGGAATGTGGAGGACACAGAGCCCATGGCAGATGGCTGAATGGGGCATAGCAGGGGGAAACATAAAGCCCCCAGCAGGGGGTGAGACCCTGGCATATGAGGAATGGGGGACAAACAGAGCCCAGGGTCTGGGGAAGGGGATAAGGAACTACAAAGAGTCCCTGAAATAGAGGAGGGTGGAAGCTTGTGGTGGAGAATGAAGGGATGTAAGGAGCCTCTGGTGTGTGCCTGCAGAAACAACAAAAGTGCATGATATACTCCAATCCCCAGTTAATGAGATCTCAAATTATCATGAGATTGGCCACAAAATCATGAGATTTTATAAAAAAAAAAAAAAATAAAAATAAAAAATTAAATCTTGTTTGTTTGTTTGATTTCTGACCCTTCCCCTGCCCACTCCCAGTGTGTGCATGACAATTAGTGTTGCCAGCTTTCAAAAATTTATAGTTAGGTGATTTTGGCCCCTGCTGCAGGAGCTCTCACGAGGTTTCAGCTGTGATTAAGGCCCTATTGTACTAGGCAGCGTGTAAATACTTAGCAAGAGACAGTCCTTGCTATGAAGAGCAATTTAGTGCTGAACATAGTGGTGGGTTAGAAGTTGGAACTGGGACTCATCTGGTATAGGGGCTATCCAACATCCGTTAGGAACAATTCTGCATCCATGCTGAACTGGACTGGGCAGGATTCAGACTGTGAAGTCTAGATGAAAGGCTCTATAACTCATTAGTGATGCTGTGAGGCACCCAGTGCCCTGTAAATGGTAATGTTACATCTTTGAAAATGAGGCTTGCTTTCCGGAGAGAGACTTTTATTAAATCAAGTTCTCATCTCTTTGCAGTTTACACAGGGAGGGTCTGGCAAGGCAGGCATAATCTCTCCCAGGCTCACAGGAAATCTACCATGCCCTATTCTTAAAGAGACAGCTTTCATTAACAAAAATGCAACAGTAAAACACAACATATTCGCACAACATTCAAATTCATGTCTAAGTGCAAAGTTTTGCAATATAAAATAATTCCATCGAATACTCTAGGCTGCAACTTCGTGTGTCCCTGGGAGACTTGTCTACACTGGCAATTTACAGTGTTGCAACTTTCTCACTTGGGTGTGAAAAAACACCCCCCTGAGCACAGCAATGCTCAATGCTGTAAAGCGCCAGTGTGGACAGTGCACCAGCGCTGATAGCCACGCTCCCAGCACTGGTAGCTACGCCCCTCTTGGAGGTGGTTTTTTTAGAGCGCTCTGCCCCGACCACACAAGCCACGTTAAAGCACTGCCACGGCAGCGTTTCAGCATTGCCAGTGTAGACTAGCCCTAATTTTAGCATGAGCCAAAATCTTAAGATAAATTCATGAGTGGCATTATCAACAGTGAATCGAGAAGTAGGGAGGGGAGAGTGATTCACAGGAAAGAAAAATAATTTTGTTGAGACCATACTTTTTGCCCTTGCTTTGTTTTCTGAGTGGTGAACGTGGCCTTTGTTTATCTGGGCATCGACTGAGCCAGCATGCTGTATATTGGCTCAGATCAAAATGAAACATTACATGTTGAATGTGTGGTCTTCAGAAGCAGTTAAAATGAATTTGGTAGTAGGCTACTTTTGTCCCACAGGTGACATTTTTGCCACCCCTCATGTATTTTGTACTTTGGGCCTGATTCTGGAAAGTACTGAGTACCCTCAGCTCCCAGTGAAAATAGGAGGAATTGAGAGTGGTGAGCACTTTGCATGAGTGGGTCTTTTACATGTGATGCAAGATGACTACAGGGATGACAAGAATTTAAATTGGGAGGAAAAACGAATGCTGGATTAAAGGCTTTTTTTTTTTAAACTGTAGATACAGGATTAATTGAAGTATTCTGATGAAGTGATGAAGGGGAAGAATTAGTATCCTCAAAGATGAGATACATGGAAGGATGTTGAAAAACGAAATTCTCAGCAGTGAGATTGTGCAGGGAATCAGCTCAAAGAAATTTGAATTCTCATATTTTTCTTTCTGAAAGAGAACTTGCAGAACCTTCAGAATTTCATGGGTGGGAAAAGAGAAGCTTTTCTGTTTGCCAGGAAGTTTGGCAGCGTTGAGACTGGAAGATGCAGAGGCATCTGTATATGTGCCTGTTCTAGAGAGTTTCAGAGAATGCAAGGGCATCTCTGGTTCATGCTCTGCCTGTCTTTTTTTTCTTTTTTGTCAATTGTTGAGGAATAGTTTGTGTAAAAGACAAACAAAAACAAGAAAAAACCTTCCGAAACATTTTCTGTGTTTTCTGAGATAGCAGTGACTTAAATAATCGGTCAGGCTCCAACACCTATGTCTCCTCCCCATCCTCCCTCCTGGATAGGAACCTGCCCCCTGCTGCTTTCTGCCCTTGCATCCTAGTGCATAATGGTCCTAGAAAGCTCCTTCATGTTGACTCGTTCCCTACCCCTTTCTCCCTTACTGCAGAACCTCTACTGCAACTGTTTTCCCCTCTTCAGTCCACTCTATACTCCTGGGAGAATTCTGCGCTTCTTCGCACGTTCATAATTAATGAGCCCTGGAGATTTTTAATTTTTTGCGCAGAAAAAAGCTTCTGCAGAAATGTTGCTGCAGTTCAGCCTTTTGCTCACCAGAAGGCACTGTGGACGTAGAACAAAGCAGCAGCTCCTGGCCAGCTAAGGAAGAGAGAGTATGACTTCTTCACAGTGCCTGTCTTGCCAGGTAAGGGACAGGGGCTAAGGGGAGACAGAGCATGGCGTGCTGGGGGTTTGTCAGACGGGCTCATAAGGACAAGTCAGGGAGGACCAACTGGGGCAGGGGCTGAATGGAAGTGGAGGCACAGGGCCACGGGGGGAGGAAGGTGCAGGGCCACATGGTGATGTAGGAGTGGGTGCAGAGCTACATAGGGACAGGGGTGGCTGGATGGGGGCACAGACACATGGGGCAGCGGGAAGGGGTACGGGGACACATAGGGACAGGGGAGTGGTTGGGTGGGGGCACAGAGATACATGGGGATGGGGGAGGGGGTACAGGGCCACATGGGGGGTGGACGGACATATGTGGACAGGGAGTGCAAGGACACATGGGGACAGGGACAGATGTGCCTGACTGAATGGGAGAGGCTAGGGGTCAGCCAGGGTCTGCATGGGGAAAGCTCCCTAACAATCCCTCCCTGCCCCCGCAAAAAACTTGTTCCATACTTTTCCCACCCATACCCAACAACCCTTCAAGTTCACAACCCATACTCTTTCCCAGTAATTTACTTCTGTCTCCCTCATCACCTCCATTAACCCTGACTCCCCCAAGCCTTTGCACCGCTTCTCAGGGATGTGGGAATTATGGTTCTGTATTGTAGTTTAAATGATTTATTACTCAGAATTCTGTACTAATATGCCTAGTAACAAATCTATTTGTCAAAAAACATTTCCTGAGTCTTTTTTGTTGTCTGTATTGTTACAGACATACTTGCTGACAGGTATTGTGAAATAAATGACCAAAAATAATTGAAGTTGGTGTGATTATATTGTGTCATTTTGATGAATAAAATATGCAGAATTTTGCAGAATTTTAAAATATTGTGCTCAGAATTTTTAATTTTTTGGCGCAGAATTCCCCCAGGAGTAACTGTAAACCCATGCTCTTTCATTGCCTTCTTTCTTATTTCTGATTCCAGTGACCCAGCCCAGACATGCTTCTGCTCCCATGGCTGTCTGCTTGCCTCCCTTCTGACCTGACTTCAAAGACACCCTCTGCAGCTACCCATTCCTTCCCTTCCCACTTACTTGCTGCTGACTGAGACACACACTATCATCTTCCAGTTTATGCTTTAGTGTGACAGGAGGACTGGTAGCAGTTTGCTGCACTGTTGAGGTCTGACTGGTGTTGCACATTGCTGCAGAAGTAATCAAGAGGGCTAGAGCAGCATCAAACCCAGTTGGCCTGGAATATCTGCACAGGGATTACGGAGCTTGGACCAAAAAAAAAAACCTCTCCTTCACACAGTTTATACACAAATAATTAATAGGGCTAGCTGACTTGAAGAAAACAAGATTCGAAGTCCATTTTACCACTTTTCTCCAGAATTTGGGGACGTTTGGGTCCAAATTTCATGGCTTGAGCCTATTTCTAATGTATTAGGTGAATGAGGAGAGGCTGAGGGAACTGGGCTTGTTTAGTCTGCAGAAGAGAACAGTGAGGGGGGATTTGATAGCAGCCTTCAACTGCCTGAAGAGGGGTTCCAAAGCGGATGGAGCTTGGATGTTCTCAGTGGTGGCAGATGACAGAACAAGGAGCAGTGGTCTCAAGTGGCAGTGGGGGAGGTCTAGGCTGGATATTAGGAAACACTATGTCACTAGGAGGGTGGTGAAGCGCTGCAATGGGTTACCTAGAGAGGTGGTGAAACCTCCATCCTTAGAGGTTTTTAAGGCCGGGCTTGACAAAACCCTGGCTGGGATGATTTAGTTGGTGTTGGCCCTGCTTTAAGCAGGGTGTTGGACTAGATGACTGGGGACTCTTCCAATCTTAATCTTCTATGATGCTATAATCCAACACATTGTACATTTATGTAAAATAAAGCCAAGCTAGAAAAGAATAATTCAGCCACATAAAGATAGGATAGCTGTACAACCAGCCACATTAGAAAAGGATTAGTCATTTAATGATCTATTAAATAAGACATACACAGAGCTAACTTGGCTCTCCCATTCTACTCCCAATTGTTTCCAGTGGTTCATTCATGAAAATTAGGAGTGTGTGTGTGTGGAGGGGGGGATGGACTATGAGTGGGTCATCTGTCCCTTTTCCAACTTTACCCTTTCTATTATATGTGAAGTGTTTTGGATGTCACTGTTCCTTTTGTGCATTTTACATTAATTAATTACAGTGATGGAAGAAAAATTAATAGAAATTAAAATTCAAACAGTACAACTTCAACAGCATTATGGAAAAGTCCTATGGAATTTAATAGGGATGAAATGAAATATGGTTCTAAAGATATTACTCTAGAAACAAAGAATTTACTAGGAAATGTTATCCTTTCTATAGGTTGTTTGAACGTCCTGTACAGTTTGATAATGGATATAATTTTTATAGGATGTTCAAAAAGCTTGTAGAAGGGATAGCATTCTATAGGAATTTTCTATAAGGGCAGCATTTGAATTCACTATTTCTGAAACATGATGCAAGCACTTTATACATTAGGCTACTCTGTACTTGGTTTTCATTCCAGTGAAGCAGTGTTGAGCCTAAGGCTGGTTTTCTAATTCATACCAAGATCTTGTCTATGAAAATGAACATACAGCTTGATCCTGATTGGCACTGAGCATCTGCAATTTGCAGAAGCCAGTGGAAGTTGCAGGCGCTTAATACCTCAGTATTTTGACCCCGGTTTACTCTAGGCCAAATACTGAAATTTTGATTTAGTTTTTATTAAATCAAAAGTGTTGTTGAAGTTGTGTGTCTTACTGGCCAGTTGTTTGTGTGAACATTGCATTTGTGCATACAATCTCGGCAATTGGAAATGCATATTGCAAGCAATCTACAGGCTTACAAATCTGAAAGTCAGTCTTAAAGACTTCATTGTTATATCTTTGAGATGGAACCAATAATTAGCAATGGATAGCAATGGCTGATGCTGCTTTTTTGAAGCGCACTGCCACAAGAGGTTACTTAGATACATACTGTGGCTGGAATTTTTAAAGGGTTTGGATAACTCCATTATCATTTTTGACATTTCCAGCTTTATAATCTAGAGCAGTGGTTCTCAAAGCCGGTCCACCGTTTGTGCAGGGAAAGCCCCTGCCGGGCCGGTCAAGTTTGTTTACGTGCTGCGTCCGCAGGTTCAGCCAATCGCGGCTCCCACTGGCCGCGGTTTGCCGCTGCAGGCCAGTGGGGGCTGCGGGAAGCTGTGCGGGCCCAGGGTCACTGATTACAGACCTGAGAGGGCCAAGGGTCACTCAATTACAGATCTGAGAGTGGCTATCCTTCAACAAAAAAACTTCAAAAACAGACTCCAATGAGAGACTGCTGAATTGGAATTAATTTGCAAACTGGATACAATTAATTTAGGCTTGAATAGAGACTGGGAGTGGATGGGTCATTACACAAAGTAAAACTATTTCTCCCATGTTATTCCCCCCCCACCCTACCCCCCACTGTTCCTCAGACGTTCTTGTTAACTGCTGGAAATGGCCCACCTTGATTATCGCCATAAAAGGTTTTCCTCCTCTCCCCCCCCCCCCCACCTTCGTGCTGGTGATAGCTCATCTTAAGTAATCACTCTCCTTACAGTGTGTATGATAAAACCCATTGTTTCATGTTCTCTGTATTTGTATTTAAATCTCCCCATTGTATTTTCCACCGAATGCATCCGATAAAGTGAGCTGTAGCTCACAAAAGCTTATGCTCAAATTTGTTAGTCTCTAAGGTGCCACAAGTACTCCTTTTCTTTTTGCGAATACAGACTAACACGGCTGCTACTCTGAAACCAATAATTCAGGGTGTTGTCTGATCGTCTGAAGGGGTCTGAAGGAAATTCCCAACATCAGCACCGTAGAGTAGCATTGTCTAGTTGCATTAATGGATGTTTTTTGCCTTTGAAATATTGAAACATCCAGCACTTGGTGCTGCTGTAGGAAAGATACTTGCACTAAATGGTCCTATAGTCTGATTGACTATGGCAACTCTTGTTTTAAGATTATGATATATATCTATATATTTCTGTATGAAAGTATAAGACAAACATTTTCACACTTGGGTAGCAAAAATTAGGCTCCTAAATCCATGATTAGGCTACTAAATCAGAGTCCTGATATTCAGAGATGCTGTGTGATGGGTTCGGTCATAGAGATCCCCTTGAGACTGTCACCTGATGTGCTGAAATTACCTCTGAGCCCATTTTCTCTGCCAGCTTGGGACTTCAGAACCCTGCCTTGTTGAGCCAGACATACTTAGCTGGCTGCAACACAGATCCAGGGTCCGGGTCACGCACCCAAAGCTGCAGGCTTTAAGTGAAAACATATCTGCAGGTGACCTGACTCGAGCATCCAAACACTCAGCTCCCAATGGGATCCAAACCCCAAATAAATCCGTTTTACTCTGTATAAAGCTTGTACAGGGTAAATTCGTAAATGTTTTGCCTTCTATATCACTGATAGAGAGATATGCACAGCTGTTTGCACCCCCAGGTATTAATCACTTACTCTGGGTTCATCAATAAACAGAAGTGATTTTATTAAGTATAAGAAGTAGGATTTAAGTGGTTTCAAGTAATAACAGACAGAACAAAGTAAGTCACCAAGCAAAATAAAGCAAAAACATGCAAGTCTAAGCCTAATACATGAAGAAACTGATTACAGGTAAAATCTTACCCTCAGCGATGTTCCAATAAGCTTCTTTCACAGACTAGACTCTTTCCTAATCTGGGCCCAATCCTTTCTTCTGGTAAAGTCCTTGTTAGTTCCAGCAGACATCTTAGGTGGTAAGCAGGGGCTTTCTCATGAATGGCAGCCCCTTTGTCCTGCTCCAACCCGTTTTATAGCTTTGGCACGAGGCGGGAATATTTTGTCTCTGGGTTCCTGCCCCGCCTTCTAAATTGAAAAGTACCAGATTTAAGATGGATTCCAGCATCATGTGACATGGGTCACATGTCCTATGAGACCACAGCCTCCATTCTTCCTGGGCTGGCCTACATGTACACAGGAAGGCTAGCAGGTAAATAAACCCATTCACAATTCATTGATTCTAAAGCACCCTTAATGGCTTCCACTTAATATGTTTACATCAGTAATACAAGTTTATATATAATTCTCATAACATCAGACATAGAAATAATACATGCCAACAAATAGGATAAACAGACTAAGTAGATTACAAGCTTTGTAATGATACCTTACAAGAGACCTTTTGCATAAAGCATATTCCAGTTGAATCATATTCACATTCATAAGCATATTTTCAAAAAGCATATGGAGTGCAACGTCACTGTACACCTCAGGCTCCCATTGATATCAGTGCGATCTATGGGTTCTCAGAGTTCTGAAAATCAGATTTCTTATATTTAGGCGACTAAATGTGAATTTTGGAACCTACTTTGAGCACCTAAGTTTGAAAATGTTGTCTAAAGGTAATTTTTCTTTACACAGTAATGCATTGATTAAATTAAATTTCTGAGTAAATGTAGATTATGTATCCAGAATAAGAAATATTTCATTATATAGAGGTAATACACCTGGTATAAAATATCCGTGTCTCAAGGGAAATTATGCAAGTGCAATGATAAAAGAGCATAAAAATCTGAGACTTTCTTATAAATATTCTGTTCCCTGTCTTGCCTTTATTGAATAGTTAGGCAACAAAAAATTTCTTTGATTCTTTTATCCATTTGCTGCTGGACCTTTATACATAATCTTCTGCTGCTACATGATAGCACTGGAACCTCAAGTTGAACCAATCACAGTGCTTGTCAGTGAAGAAAACTACAACTCCCCTTAAGATGATTTTTTTTTTTTTAGTTTCACAGCACAGGTCTTGATAGTACCATTACTGAGAATCTTTGAACAATTAGATGCATTTGACACATTGATGCCAGAGGGCAAAACAAAGAAATGCATATAGCTGCAGTTCCTTACTGTGGCACCTGATGGCAATACTGAGGCTGGCTCAGAAAGAATGCCACATCATCTCTTGCATTGCTCCAGACTCCTGAGGTGCACTGTGAAATGAAAACCGAAAAGAGATGTTCATTAATGTGTAGTGCTGTGTTTTGTGTAAGAAGGTGATAATGTTTTAAAACCTGAAGAGACCATAATTTCAGAATTGCTTCATTGTAACTGCTGCTTGTGCTTGCTTGTACATAGGATACAATTTTCCTGCCACTAAACTCACTGACAAAACTCCCATTATCTTCAGTGTCAAGAGGATCAGGTTCATATTGTTCAGCCTGTAGTGTACATACAGAACTGTAGAATACTCTTTTATGTTTGGTCTCTTTAACTCCATACTATAGTGTGTGCGCTCAAGGTATGTGAACTTTCTAGCCAGAATTGTATTAGTTCAACTTAGTCTGGCATTTGGGAAATGAATGGCTTTTGAACAAGTTCATTAAGTGTTGGGATTCCAGCTTTGTTGCACTTAGTGCATTAACTGCAGTATTACTTAACAGTAGGGTGCTGCATGGTATGTTGAGGAACAGATTTTTTAACCCAGTGTTTAGAATCTCCCCTGACCCAATTTTCTGCCTGTTGGCGGGGACATACCTTCTCCAAACCCTGACCTGCTACCACTTGATCTGTGTCCCATTGGTTAGTAATATGAATTAATGTTACATTGTATTAAGGGCAACTTACTGTGATATCACGAATAGGATAATGATTTCACGGGAGTAGCAAATTGAGGTCATAATATAATGGAGTTGGTCTGGCAACACCCATTTTTTCATGTTCTCTGTGTGTGTATATATATCTTCCTACTGTATTTTCCACTGCATGCATCCGATGAAGTGGGTTTTAGCCCATGAAAACTTGTGTTCAAATAAATTTGTTAGTCTCTAAGGTGCCACAAGTACTCCTTGTTTTTTTTTGCGGATACAGACTAACACGGCTACCACTCTGAAACCTATAATGGAGAATACTCTTATCCATGCACAAATGGCTGAAAAGGTAGCAAAGGAATACAAAAATTAAACTTTTTTGTGTATTAGCTTGTGTGGTCTAATGATTCCCCTGGGTTCTGTCAACTTGCTGTGTAACCTTAAGTAAGTCACTTTTCTTTGCCATAGTTTATTCATATGTAAAATGGGCATATTATTATTTAACTTGCAGATATATTGCAAAACCTAATTAGAGACTTAAAAGCCCTCTGAGATCCTTATATGACAGGAACTTCAGAAATGCAAAATATTATTTTCAATAAATGTCCTGAAAGAAGACTTTAATTTTTGTGTTTTAATAGAGAGAGTTACCGTGAATAGCTATGGGAAATCTCTTCATTATTCCACACATATACTGCCTAAGCAAAGATTATGGATCCTGTAGGTAACCTGTTCTAAATGGATTTACAGTTCTTGTGTGAATTACAAGAAAAGGACAACAGGAACGTTGGTTTGTGATGGTTTTGAACAAACATTTGAGAGAAAAAGGGTCCTGAATAGTTTTCTCATGATGTAGATTGCAACAAAGTTATTTTTTGTAGTTGTGATGTATTAGATGGAATGACCTTTACCAGTTGATGACATTGATGTAGTGGAAGTGACATTTTTCCACTTGACCTTTACACGATGTGTCAGCTTGTCCTGTAGTGCAAAATAAGTTGCAATTGACAGATTTGATAGAACGCTAACTTGACAGAAGCTTATTGTTTGGAAGAAGATACATGTTGAAATGTGAACCCTTTAGCAATAACATGGTGAAGTTTTCGTGTACCCTCCATCACTAAGGAATAGATGGCTTAGAAATGACTGTTGTTCAAATCACAGCTGGAACACTTATTTTAATTCATCTTTTTGTAATTGGCACTGTTTTTTCCTAGAATGGACTTTTAATGTTAAATTAACTTGCTGTGTTTTAACTTTTTCTCCTTTTAGATACTCCCTCCCTGAACCTGTTAACACTTTATTTTCAAATTCTAACTTTCTTTGGTTGTTTCTTTTCTTCTCTATACATTTTTCCTCCTGTATAATTTGTTTTTATCTTTCTGTCCATAATGAGGCATGGTAAAGATTTCAGCATGTGGAGAACTTGTGGAGAACCTGTCACTCGGGAGGAGAGGGGTGGTGTATGTGTGCGGGCGCGGCGCACATAAGTTTCTTTGTTTTGTATTTACTTTGTGGTGACCATTAATCAGAAATAATGCTGGAATAGAGTAAAGGGCTGGGGGCCAGTGAACAGCTGACAAACTATAGAACAGTGATTGTGTGGGGTATATTGAGAAAGATATAAGCAGGGTGGAGCTTTGCCTTTCCACAGTTTTGGCACTTCAGCTAAAAGAGTACAAATTCTAGCCAGACTTTACTGAAGAAAGAAGACTTGCAGTTGCACAGAAGTAGCTTAAAAGTAGAAAATGACAGTGATTTCAAAGACTGACTGCTATAATTCCAGCCTCCTCTTCTATTGTGGTCAAAGGTTCTAGTACTTTTTGTGAAGTTTGAATGGAACTATTTGACCATTTAGTAGTTAAAAGAAGCAGTTGTGGGATCTAAGCCTGTTGGTTAGTAAGTCTAAGCGAGTCCAGTTACTGATCCACAGTGATTTAAATAAAAGCCTCTGAACAGCCAGGAATGATAAGAGCAGTGAGAACAATTGTCTGATCAGTCTATGCTACCATGACCTAGCTCAAGCTGTTCAGTCATAGGCAGCCAAAAGGATGGTGGAGGCAAAAAGAAGCAGAGCAAGTCTGCAAGGGGAAGTGCAGTCTTCCTACCATGACGTTTATGGGATATATAAACATAAAACGTTATACGTCCCCAAATACTCACTAGACAGTTTTATTACCTCCTAGGAATCATGTACTTTTACTATGCAATTTTGTGTATGTATTTTACCAAAGTCTTAAATGCCAAAAGCAGAGGGTACCTTTGGGTGGATATTTTATTTTATTTTATTTTATTTAGATTTATACAAATACTAAAAAGCTGCTTTTGGAGTAACTTAAAAATGCAGCACAAAAATGCTCTAAGTGCAGCAGTACAATTTAATTTTGACACACATCCAGTAGGTATAAGTAAGAAAAATTACTGTAGAACTATATAATAATAAAAATCCCTAGCTCTTATCTAGTACTTTTCATCCATAGATCTCAAACCCACTTTACAAAGGAGGATAGACCTCTTTTTTTTTTTTTTTTTTTTTTTTTTTTTTTTTAATAGATGGAGGAATAAACTGGTACAGGGAGGTGAAGTGACTTGTCTGAGGCTACATAGCAGGTCAGTTGCAGAGATGGAAATGGAACCCAAGTCTCCTGATTAACAATTCAGTGCTCAATCATTGGGCCATAGGTACTAGTGAGGCTGCATTAGGTCCGTTGTACTCCATTCAGGTTAGTTTAATGTTCCAAGCTATGCAGAATGCTGTGTGTCTGCACATACTGTTGTTGTAATAGTAGTTAGGAGGAAGGGCATTGGTGGTTGGCCTCCTTTTCCATCTTATTTGGAGCAGCTGTCATTGAATAGCAACTGCTGTCTCTCTCTGCCCTGTATGCCCCCAGTTGAGCTAGGCACTTAAGCACATGCTTGAAGTCAATGGGGCTTAAACACATGCTTAAAGTTATGCACATGCTTAAGTGTGAATTGGGAACCAAGTGGAGTTTTGGTCCACT
The DNA here is from genome assembly GCF_009764565.3 of Dermochelys coriacea. Taxonomy (NCBI): domain Eukaryota; kingdom Metazoa; phylum Chordata; order Testudines; family Dermochelyidae; genus Dermochelys; species Dermochelys coriacea. The sequence goes on from NC_050070.1 coordinate 133,271,126, forward strand.
GAACTTGCACAAGCAAAGCTTTTTTGGCCTAATTTACATCTGAAGGCCCTCCTGTGCAGTCCTAGCAGGTGTCTTACGTGTTTCACAGGGCCTTTTGTGCCCTAAGCCTTATTTTGCGCTGAGAATATAACAGTCATTCTGACTACTGCTGCAGAGCTGAGCTGAAAATAATATTATAAAAATGAAAAAGAGATGGTGGGGATGTAACTAGGATGATAAAAGGATCCAGGGATCTTTTGTTCTTCAAATAGAAGAGGGAGAGTAGGTTTTATTTTCCTTTGAAGTGAGGAGATTAAGAGGTGACTTCATGAGGTTAAACAGCTTTCAGTAGGGAATAGGGTCCTATAGAGGAACAAAAGGGCACTAACTTTTAAAAAAGAGCAGATTACTAAAAGGATATAGACAGACCTTCTTTATGCAAGAAGGAGTTAATATTTTGCAATTATAGCAGTGCCTTTTATCTGGAGAACTCAGTTTTGCCAACATTAATAAACATAATAAGGTCCTTGTGGAGTAGGTATTATAAGTCACATTTTATGGATGTGGGAACTTGGAAGACAAAGAAATTAGGTGGCTCTCATAAGATCATATCACATAGTAAAACAGAGTAAGTGCTGGGAATAAAACCCAGGAGTCTGGACTCCCTGTCTTATGTTCTACCAGTAGACAATACTCCCTTCGAGAAAGTATCTTTTTATAACTCTCTTTGTACAATTCCCTATATATTAACATTTAAAAAAAAAGAAGCTTCATAAGAAGCTTCATAAACAGAGCTCTAAACAGGGGAGTTTGAGCGGGAGTTCTGTTGGAGGAGAAGGTAGTTGTACTTGGTTTTGTATTTTTAGTATTTGTGTGTGTGTGTGTGTGTGGGGGGGGTTTGTGCTGGGAGAGCAGCTGAGCCTGATTAGGGGGTGGGGCTTTGTGCTGAGAGAGCAGCTGAGCCCTGCCTAGGGGGTGGGGCTTCTGACTAGGGGTCCTAAAAGGTAGCCAGCCAGTCAGGCAGCGGCACAGGAGCTAGCAAACAGAGCTCTAAACAGGGGAGTTTGAGTGGGAGTTTGCAAGGGGAGTTTGGATTGTGGTGCTTGTTTGGGGTTTGCTTTTGCTGGGGGGTTGTGGACTTTTTGGTGTGGCTTGTGTTTCCCAGATTAACAGGATTTAGGTGGGAAGGAGATGACAGATACAGAGGCAGCTGTGGGAGTGACTCCTGCAGTGAAAGACACATTGAGGATGACTGGATGTGGAAGCTGTGGTATGTACATGATCCTGGAGGGGGGAACCGGTAAGAGTTTTGTCTGCATGAAATGCCGTCTGATAGAGCTGATGGAGGAAAAGATCCGAGGTTTGGAGATGTAGGTGGAAAGTCTGGTTGAGTTTAGGAAGAGGTTTGAGCAGATGATGGAGCAAAGATATGAGGTATCTGAAGGGAAAAGCTCAGACTCACAGATGGAACCAGGGCTGGGGAATTTTGAGGAGAGACTGGATGAGGAAAGTGGTCAGTGGAAACATGTGACTCAAAGAACCAGGCAGAGAAAAAGACGGGCTAGTGAAGGAGAAATAGAGCTTAGGAACAGGTTTGCAGAGTTGGAAAATGAAGAAGGGGCTCAGCAGGTACTTGTTGAAGGTGGAAGGGTAAGGAAGAAGAGAAGAGAGGCTAGTCCTATAGAAAAAGGGGAAGAGTCAAGGGACACTACACCAAATATGAGCCCCAGGAGGATACAGGATGGGTTGAAGAAGATTGTAAGGGAAAATAGGAATGGAAAGAACTTGCAGCCAGAGAGAACAGGGGAGACACTGGAGAATAGCACTGTCACCAGGAAAAGGCAGGTCTATGTGATCGGGAACCCTTATTGAGAAGAATAGACAGGCCTGTAACTAGAGCTGATCCTGAGAATAGAAGGGTGTGCTGTCTTCCGGGTGCTAAGATACGGGATGTAGACCTGAGGTTGAAAAGGATCCTAAAGGGAGCGGGAAAGAATCCCCTAATTATCCTTCATGTGGGAACAAATGATACGGCTAGATTCTCGCTGGAAAGTATTAAGGGAGACTATGCTAGGCTGGGGAAGACGCTTAAGGAAATTGAGGCTCAGGTGATCTTTAGCGGGATCCTTCCTGTTCCTAGAGAAGGGCAACAAAGGTCTGACAAGATTATGACTGTCAACAGATGGCTTAGGCAGTGGTGCTATAAGGAGGGCTTTGGGATGTATGGCCACTGGGAGGCATTCACGGACAGAGGTCAGTTCTCTCGGGATGGACTTCATCTCAGTAGGGAAGGAAATAGACTTCTAGGATCGAGACTGGCACAACTGATAAAGAGAGCTTTAAACTAGGAATTGGGGGGAGATGGATGGGAGATGTCCAGAAAATCTCCACGCCAGATTTTAGCATTGAGAGGGAAGAAGATGAAGTAAGAATGGATACAGCCGTGGGTAGGAGAATGTATATAAGGAGTGAGGGTGGTGTGGATACTAGTCTAATAGGTTATACTGGATGTAGAATGACTGTGCCTAATAGGGTACAAAATGTGAGCGAGGCCAAACAGCAAAAATTAAGATGTTTGTACACCAATGCGAGGAGTCTAGGTAACAAAATGGAGGAACTAGAGCTACTGGTGCATGAAGTGAAACCAGATATTATAGGGATAACAGAAACATGGTGGAATAGTAGTCATGACTGGACTACAGGTATTGAAGGGTATGTGCTCTTTAGGAAAGACAGAAACAAAGGTAAAGGGGGTGGAGTAGCATTGTATATCAATGATGAGGTAGAATGTAAAGAAATAAGAAGCGATGCAATGGATAAAACAGTCTGTCTGGGCAAAAATTACATTGGGGAAGATAACTAGTAAAGCCTCTCCTACGATAGTGCTTGGGGTGTGCTATAGACCTCCGGGATCTAATTTGGATATGGATAGAGCCCTTTTTAATGTCTTTAATAAAGTAAATACTAGTGGAAACTGCATGATCATGGGAGACTTTAACTTCCCAGATATAGACTGGAGGACCAGTGCTAGTAATAGGGCTCAGATTTTCCTAGATGCGATAGCTGATGGATTCGTTCATCAAGTAGTTGCTGAACCGACTAGAGGGGATGCCATTTTAGATTTAATTTTGGTGAGTAGCGAGGACCTCATAGAAGAAATGGTTGTAGGGGACAATCTTGGCTCAAGTGATCATGAGCTAATTCAGTTCAAACTAAATGGAAGGATTAACAAAAATAAATCTGCAACCAAGGTTTTTGATTTCAAAAGGGCTGACTTTCAAAAATTAAGGAAATTAGTTAGGGAAGTGGATTGGACTGAAGAACTTATGGATCTAAAGGTAGAGGAGGCCTGGGATTACTTTAAATCAAAGCTGCAGAAGCTATCGGAAGCCTGTATCCCAAGAAAGGGGAAAAAATTCATAGGAAGGAGTTGTAGACCAAGCTGGATGAGCAAGCATCTTAGAGAGGTGATTAAGAAGAAGCAGAAAGCATACAGGGAGTGGAAGATGAGGGATCAGCAAGGAAAGCTACCTAATTGAGGTCAGAACATGTAGGGATCAAATTTAATAGTGAGAAGTGTAAGGTTATGCATTTAGGGATTAATAACAACTTATAGCTAAAATTCTTATCATCAATTAGAAGTAACGGAAGAGGAGAAGGACCTTGGAGTATTGGTTGATCATAGGATGACTATGAGCTGCCAATGTGATATGGCTGTGAAAAAAGCTAATGCGGTTTTGGGATGCATCAGGAGAGGCATTTCCAGTAGGGATAAGGAGGTTTTAGTACCGTTATACAAGGCACTGGTGAGACCTCACCTAGAATACTGTGTGCAGTTCTGGTCTCCCATGTTTAAAAAGGATGAATTCAAACTGGAGCAGGTACAGAGAAGGGCTACTAGGATGATCCGAGGAATGGAAAACTTGTCTTATGAAAGGAGACTTAAGGAGCTTGGCTTGTTTAGCCTAACTAAAAGAAGGTTGAGGGGAGATATGATTGCTTTCTATAAATATATCAGAGGGATAAATACAGGAGAGGGAGAGGAATTATTTAAGCTCAGCACCAATGTGGACACAAGAAGAAATGGGTATAAACTGGCCACCAGGAAGTTTAGACTTGAAATCAGACGAAGGTTTTTAACCATCGGAGGAGTGAAGTTTTGGAATAGCCTTCCAAGGGAAGCAGTGGGGGCAAAGATCTATCTGGCTTTAAGATTCTACTCGATAAGTTTATGGAGGAGATGGTATGATGGGATAATGGGATTTTGGTAAGTAATTGATCTTTAAATATTCAGGGTAAATAGGCCAAATCCCCTGAGATGGGATATTAGATGGATGGGATCTGAGTTACTATAGAAAATACTTTCCTGGGTATCTGGCTGGTGAATCTTGCCCATATGCTCAGGGTTTAGCTGATTGCCATATTTGGGGTCGGGAAGGAATTTTCCTCCAGGGCAGATTGGAGAGGCCCTGGAGGTTTTTCGCCTTCCTCTGTAGCATGGGGCATGGTTGACTTGAGGGAGGCTTCTCTGCTCCTTGAAGTCTTTGAACCATGATTTAAGGACTTCCATAGCTCAGACATGGGTGAGGTTTTTCATAGGAGCGGGTGGGTGAGATTCTGTGGCCTGCGCTGTGCAGGAGGTCGGACTAGATGATCAGAATGGTCCCTTCTGACCTTAGCATCTATGAATCTATAAGTGTCTAGATAAAAATATTGTGGGCTACAGAAGGGAATAGATTTCTTTATGGGCTTTTTTGACTCTCCTCTCTTCTAAAAATAAGCCTATTTATTTTGTTTAGCATTATATTGTGCCTTGAGTTTGCAGGATCATATGATATTTTGGCTGACAACCACTGTTCTGAGGCTGCTTCAGGAACATGTGTTGAGGAAACCATAACTGGGTTTGTGAGGCTTTGTGTTTTAATGTCTTCTGTTTTTTTTTTTTTTCCAGTGAAAAGGAACCTTCCCAGCAGGGATGGAATTGATTATTTTGTCAGGATCCCATAGGGAAATCAAGGAATTCTACATTTTATTTTTCCTTCAAAAAGGAATCTCATGAGATTTAGATACTACCATGATAAATTCTTTAGAAATGCGGAAAGATAGATGGAAATTTGAGAATCTGCTGACACTTCTAGAACATTAGTTTCCAGACCTGATGCACATACAAGTTTTGATACTTTGTGACTGAGTTTTAGGTTCTTGCTAGCAGTCCTGGCTCTGTCCCCTAATTGCTTCCCTCCTTCCCTTTCTGTTATGTGGACCTCTACCTGGCACTGGAATTTGGTCTTCTCCAAACCCTAATCTGTCAATATTCCAAGCTACTTTGTGGTTTAAAGCACATGGTCAGTGCCTCTGATGCCATATTGAAGCATTGGTTAGTACTGATTCAGCGAGACAGGTGCCACCTACTAAATTACCAACATCAAATCCTGCCATATTCTCCCACGTTACAAATTATGTCATTTTTATGTGTTGTTTTATGGTAGCGCCCACAATTTTCTAGGCACCTGCAACACATGTAGTAAGATACAGTCTCTGCTCCAAAGAGCTGTATGTTAGATCTGCTCTTCTTCCACAGTGGAGATCCATAGGCTTATAGGGAAAAGTTTGGCCAAAAAGTAGGTATTTTTAGCATAAGGAACTGCAAATTTGGAGTTTTTCCATTCTGACATGGGTTTGAATGAAGACCAGTTCAAAAAAATATTTCCTTCTTTAGGTAGAATATAAGATTTGCAGCAGCCACTTTGAATGCAGAGCCCACCAGTTTAGGGAGATGTCTGGGTTTTCATATATTTTCACACACAGTGTGTTTGCTAATGTAAAAGTCCCAGAGCAAACATTAATATTCAAGAATATAATGGATATGGGTTTCCCTCTGGAGGATTTTAAATCTATTAAAAGACTATGGTAGTTTGGGGACAGAACTCCTGCTCCTTTGTGTTTCTTTGCTAATTACAGGAAGCTGTTTGCCTAGTTCGGAACAATGGAACAGAAACTATTTATTCAAAATATGAATGGGGTGAAAGCACATGATGGCATGTCATATGCATGTCAGGGAAGTATAAAGCATTTTGGACACCGGATTTTCAGTTCCACTATGACACAAATTAGCAAAGACTTGCGTGCAATCTGCTGCAAAATTCTTTAGCTACTTACAAAGTAAGAATCACTTGATGGATCATCTAGCATAAGAGATATGATGACCATATTATACCCATATATGATATATGGTTATACAATAATATTTCAGGTTATTAAATCTAGTCAAATTATTTGTTGTGAATATATGTAGTTCTTTGTGATTGATCCAAATTTCTCTGAATAGTTTGTAAACAAATTTCAGATGTTTGTAAACTATCCTCTTTGTTCATTGTTTCTTAGACTGTAAACTCTTCTGGGCGGGGACAGCATCTGTTTGCTGAATGCCTAGCATAATAACTGGGACTTCTGGGTGCTACTGCAGTGACTGAGTATGGAAGTTGAAAGTAGTAGGAGGAAAGTAAGGCCTTGTCTAGATTAAAACTAGATTTAACTAAACTAACATTTTAAATTGTTTTCAACCTTATGGGTTTGCACCAGTTTACCTAAATTGATTAAAAACAAACCTTGTAGTTAAATTGGGATAAAAAAGGCATAAGAGATACAGAGAGACTAAGAGGAAGATAGTAAGGAATGGAAGTGGGGAAATGAGTAGACCCATAAGTAGGTTTGAAATTATGTAGGGTTTTAAACGTGGAGCAGAGGCATGGGCAGGAATTAGACCATTTTTGGAGGGGCAAATTCTGTGCCCCTGACGTGGCCCTGGGGCTGAAGGAGCCAGCTCTCACCCCACCAGCCTTGGGTCCAGAGGAGTTCTGTGCCCCGTGGATTTTTGGGAGCCCATGCCCCTGCTTGCTCCCTTCTGCATGCCCCAGATGTTATATTAAAATTCCTTATCCTTGATATGATAAACATTGGAAGCTAGAGAAGGGATTCAAGGAGGGGATGCTGTGGGTGGAGGGCTGAGAGAGGAAGAAGGAAGATGTGTTTAACTAGAAGTAAAATTCTTACATCCCAATCCTCATTCATGACAAACAGATGCAATGTATTCAGTTACCTAAAAGACTTTCATTTTCTTCAGAAATAAACTCCTGAATCCCCATGTAGAGTTCTTTGCGGAAGTTTCAATAACCATAAACTATAGGCAACAAACAAACAATGAATGACTTCTGTTTTCACAGTTTCTCTTGCCACAGAAGAGAAAAGATCATGCCTTCCAATTGCTCTTTGTTTTCAACTTCAACTGGTGACTTGTCTTCAACTGGTGTCTTGTTTCCTCCACATAGAATAGTCAAGAGGGGCATTTCGGAATATAAATTAAAAAAATCTACTTAATCCGCTGTCAGATTTCAACTTTGGCACTTTTGATAGGTGACTTTATCTGCACTTGTTCATTGATGTTAGACTAGAATTTTTGCTTTTCTGCTGTGCTTTTTCATAGCATGACATATTTTAAATTACAGGAATAATCTATTGTGAATCACTACTTCATGTTATCTATTATATTCTTGGACTTCCATCACAAAAATAAATGTTTCAGACAGTCTAGTTAAGATTGGAATGCTATGTATACTCAGGTTAGAAATAACTAAGGAGTCTGTTCTTTGTTTGACAGCAGGAACAAAGAACCTATACATTGCTAAATAGAGTATAGGACAATATTTTCTGACTGAATCCATAATCATAAAATCCCTGAATTAAAAATCCAGACAAATTCCTTTTATTTATTCCTTAGCGTTCAAAACTTGCTTTTTGAAAACAATCATCATGGCATATTATGCAACTCTGTGTGGAAAGTCCATCATATTTCACTGTCATTGATTTATTATAGTCATCTCCAGTTTCCCATTGATGATTTTCACCCTTTTTCGAGGTGATGAGGAAAGGGAGATTTTGGCTTAGAGCAGGGGTCTCAAACACTGTGCTGGCTCTCGGAGTTATTTCCTGCGGCCTGCCATAGGCGCCGACTCCACCAGCAGCCAAGCTCCCCTCCCCCCCATAGCGTGCCATATCCCTGCTCTTCCGCCTACAGCTATTTGGTGGCGCTTAGGACTTTCCAGGAGGGGAGGAAGGAACGGGGACATGGCGTGCTCAGGGGAGGAGGCAGAGAAGAGGTGGGGCCAGGGCGGGGATTTGGGGAAGGGGTTGGAATAGGGATGGAGAAGGGGTTGGAATAGGGGCGGGAAAGTGGTGGGAAGAGGCGAGACGGGGCTGGGCCTCATAGACTAGACGAGCAGTCTGAGGTCTGAAGTTCAGCATGTATGATTCTTTGCTGTGAGTAGTTGGGAAAATGTTTGTTAAAAGTGGCAATGTATTTTGTATGAATAGTTACTTTAAAAAGTTCCTGCCATTACAGCTATGTTGATAGACTGTTAGTGTAAATCATCATCAGTGTTACTAACCACATAAGGAATAGTTACAGGTGTTTATATTTATTAAAACCCCTTTTTGCATTACAGTTTTTAAAAAGTTAATAGATTGACTTTTAATAGCATACTATATTACTCTTAATTTTTTTCATTTTTGACTGTACTTTTGTATCGTCGTATGAAAAGGTTTCAGTGATGCAGCCCTCGGGCCAATGTACTAGTCCTCATGTGGCCCTTGTGGTGATTTGAGTTTGAAATCCCTGGCTTAGAGATTTTGTCAATGTGGGGGTGATTTTTGTTCAGTCCCCCTCAATATGAGACTAACAGATAGTTGCCTCCTGACGTATTTGAACAATATAGATTTGGAAATCTCTCCTACAGTCTTTCTGTAACTGGATCCACATAGAGAGATCTGAACTATAAGTAGGTAAGGCTCTGCATTGCTTTCTGTTGCCTTCCTTGTTTGTAGGAATCTCTTTATATATTATACAGCTAAATTATACTCTTAGAGTATAATATAGATTTTTTTCTACATGATAGTGCTGTATATATTTTCTTCTTTTAATGAAAATTCCTACTGGAATCAATAGGGCATGTTTATCTTTATTTCTGTAGGATTTAATCTAGTCAAAATAATATGCAAGGACACTGTCAGCACTGCTTATAAAATAATGTGGATATCAAATAAAATGCACCTGCTTGTTTTTACTCTAAAGTATCTTTCGATGGCATCTTAGTGCAGACTATCCTTACTATAAAGTCATATGGGAAGTTCAAACATCACATCACTTTAATTGGAAATGAGATACTGATAGAAAGTATGAAAAGCAAACAGGGCATGATTTATTCTGTATTTACAGTAGATGAATACAGGACTGATCGTTCCAAAAACTTGATACATTAAAACCATTTTGTGTTTTGTGGCACCTTACGTGTATAACAAGTTTCAGATACTGTATGAATCAATGAAGAACGGGAGTAGATACACTCAGTACAGTACTATATTATTTTTATAGGACGGGAAGGGACCTCCTGGGTCATCAAGCCCAGTCACTGGCTATCTCAAGCAAACCCATCGTAGAATCCCATTCATAAATTTATCATGCTCCATCTTAAAACTAATTAAGTTGTTTGCCCCCATAACTCCCATTGAAAGGCTGTTCCAGAACCTCAAAACTCTAATGATTAGAAATCTTCTTCTGATTTCCAGGCTGAATTTGTTTATGGCCAGTTTATACTCATTTATCTTGCTAGTGTTGTCCTTTAGCTTAAATAGCTCTTCTGGGGTTTAACCTTCCTGGGGTTTAACCTCCTTGATATATTTCTAGAGATAAATCATATCCTCTCCCAGCCTTCAGTTTGCTCAGCTAAACAAGCCAGGCTCTTTTAGTTTTCTCTGGTAAGGTGGGCTCTTCATTCCCCTGATCATCCTGGTCGCCCTTTTCTGTATCTGTTCTGGTTTGAATTAATCTTTCTAGTATATGAATGACCAGAGTTGTACTCAGTATTTCAGATGAGACCTTAACACTTCCCTATTTCTACTTGAAATGCCTCTCCAGATACATCTAGGACTGCAAAAAGAAAAGGAGTACTTGTGGCTTAGTCTCTAAGGTGCCACAAGTACTCCTTTTCTTTTTGTGAATACAGACTAACACGGCTGCTACTCTGAAACCTGTCATCTAGGACTGCATTTGCCTTTTTCATGGCTGTATCACATTGATGGCTCTTAGTTATCCTGTGATCAACTAATACACAGGACTTTCTCCTCCTCTCTTGTGGAAAAACTGATAAGCCCCCAGCTTTTAGCAGGAATTCTTATTAGTTCCTAAGTGCATGACCTTGTACTGTTAAAATGTATCCCATTTCTATTACTCTGTTCCTCAAGGTCATTCAGTTCCTCTTGCATAATATTCCAGTACTCCTATATATTGACGATGCCTTTCAACTTTGTGTGATCAGTCAATTTCATTGGCACACTTCTACTTTTTGTGCCAAGATTATCAATGAAAATATTAAATAAGATTGATCCCAAGACCGATCCTTGAGGAAATCCACTAGTAACAGTCCCCCCAGCTCAATCATTGTCCTTTCAGCTTAACTCATTGTTGTCTCTTGTCAGGCTGTCAGGAGTGGCTTAAGAGCATGAATACCAACCTCAGGGCAGACTGTTAAGAAGCAGGGCACAAACCTCAGACTGGTTGTGAATTCTCTCCTTAGATTTCACCAACCAAGTGTGAACTTCTCAAGCACTATAACGGCCCTAACGTGAAGTCACAGGCTGAATGGGGGTTATGTGGTGGCTTTCGTGGTATGGACTTCTGTGATGTAGGGACGTGTCCAGGGCTTACCCTGCAGCAGAGCCATTCTCCTGGCAACCTAATGAGCACAGGCCTGGTGGTGGGAGTTGGTCCAGCTAAGACCCTTCTCCCACCACTAGGCAAGACCATCCACAACTCCGTTGCTGACAGAACACTGGTCAGATGTGTCTGAACATCAGCTGAGGTAGAGGGAGGGGGCCAGAAGCTGCTAGCCTGAACTGGGACTGAGCCAGCACCCTCCTTGTGAAAGTCTTGATGTCCTGTGCAATATTCCAGATTTAAAACATAAGCTACAGTAAGCTTGTCCAAGTCATTAACAAGAGTATCTGAAACACTGAGAATTTTTACTTTTGTTGAAAGTTTAAATGAAAACTAGCAAATTCAATTTAAATGTAAAAGGAAAAAATCCATAACTGCCAGCGTGTCATGTTTCATTTTTTATATGATTTAGAACAACTGAAATATTAAACTCCAAGAATGGATTTATTTATGCTGTCAGATTCTCCAGTAAATCTGCTACAAGACTTGCATTCTATACTCTTAGAAAATCCTGTTGTTACACGCTTTAAGGACTTCCTAGTTTTCTGGATTGTTGCTAGGGTGTGTGGGTAGGAGGAAAGGATCTTTGGTGGCTGGGTTGGGAGCCTTAATAGGAATCATTTCAGGCCCACATCTCCATTTATCTTCTGGCAGAAACTATTCATCAGACAGGAAAGAGACAGGGAAAGGTAGCATGCAGCTAATATTGTGGGAAAGGAAAGAGCTGGAATTTGAGGAGATATTGGAACCAAACCATCCTCATAGTGTCTGGATACTCTGTTGGATAGGGTAGTAGACAGGGATTCAGGAGATTTGAATTCAATTTCTGGTTTGGCCATAAGCGTCCTATATGACTTTGGGCAAGTCACTTCCTCTACCTTGTGTCTCAGGTTCCCATCTGTAAAATGGAGATAATACTTTTCTACTTCATAGGGGTGTTGTGAGAATAACGCCCATGATGGTTATGTGCTCAGATATTATGCTGATGAGGGCTATGTAAGTACCTAGATAGAAATATAGGGCAGTGGTTTAACAGCATAGGTTGTCTGGAAGCTGAACAAAGGGAAGCTGTGAGTCTGAGGCTGTCTGCTCTCTTAGGGTATGTCTACACTTCAATTAGACACCTGCAGCTGGCCTTTGCCAGCTGGCTTGGGCTCACGGGCCTGTTTAATCACAGTGTAGATGTTTGGGCTCAGGCTGCAGCTCGTGCTCTGAGACCCTTCCTAGAGCAGGGGTCCTAGAGCCCGGGCACCAGCCTGAGCCTGAGTGTCTACACCGTAGTTAAACAGCTCTGTAGCCCAACCTCCACATACCTAGTCAGGTGACATAGGCCAGCCACAGATTGTTGCGGTGTAGACATACCCTTAGAGGGAAGGGAACTGAGTGGTGAGTGAGGGGCTAGTAGTAAGGGCAGGAGCAGAAATGGTGGCAGGATTCCTGCTATAAAGGATAGAGAGAGACTGGAGCTGAATTTTTTTAATCCCTGTCTTTCAGCACTGACTTCAGGAAATGGGCAGGAAAATAGGAAAACCAACACACTTGAGTTTACACACATTAGTGCATCCCTAAATGACTGGGTCAGGGGTCTCATTAAATGAATGAGAAAAATGATTACTTTCAAGGCTTTAAAAATACCCTTGTCAGCTGTGTTGCTTGTAGCTGCTTCAGACTGTCCACCAATGTGAACCCCTGCCAATTGTAAAGGATAATCAATATTACCTGTGTTCTGTGTCGTCAGTAATAAAGGCACAATAATGCCCTCATTCTCAGAAAAGAGGAGCTTGTGTTCAGTCCAGCATTATAATGTCTGAAGCTCATCTGGAAATGATCCATCTGACCAGCTTAATACCACAAAGAATCCTCAAACAGTACTTTCTTTGTCTATCTGCAGTGGCCCAAGCACAGAGTCTTTATCCTAGTCATCAACAAAGACTCTTAGTTGCACAGGAAATAACACTCATTCAAGATATACTCTTTAATGAAAGCCACCTCACTGTTGGTTCTTCCCTCTGTTAGTGTTGGATTGGGTGCAGATTTGGGGGGAAAGAGGGGTTTGATCCTCTTTTATATAGAATATTTTGCTTGATTTTGAGTGTTTTGGAGAAGCTTGTTATGGTTGTCTTTTGTTAAAATGGAACCGATCATTAATTTTTAGGGAGAATATTTAGATCTCAGTTTGTTGTCTGAGCCTGAAGCACATTTAGCTCATGCCCTTAGGGGTAGTGTAGCCAGCTGCGAGATGATCATAGCAAAGGTTTGCACAGCATTGTTTGCATTTTGGCTGGTGCTAAGGATTGGGTTTAGAATATTTTAAACAAAATTTACATTATTTTGGTGATGGGTGATGTAAAGCACTCAGGGCTAAAGGCTTTTTCCCTGATCCTTCTTAAGATTTTATTGTGGCATCTGTTGAGGACAATTGCATTAAAATGCTTCCATCCCTTCTTAGTTTATTGTTCCTTTAATTGTAAACAGCACACAATCCATAGGATGGTATGGCAATAAAAGATCAATTCTTTATTCTAACATAAAACTGCTATAAGAAAACCGTCCACAGAATGAATGATTATGAAACAACATACACATTTTGGCCCTACTGCTTTCAGCTGAACTCCGAGGCAGTTGCTTCAGTTTCTTTAAGGTGCTCAAGAGCCAGCATCTCAATTTCCCAATCTATGGCATTTGACTGCAGTGCTATGCCTCACCAACTCTGTTTTTTGGGAACTAGAAAATGTAACAAGTTAGAGCATGTGGTCACAAGATTATCGTTTTCCAAGTTCCTATTGATAGGAGTTTTAAATGCCATTGGGTGAAAGGGACATTTTCAGTGACATCAGGAGCCAGGAAAGTTGCAGTCCTCTTGTTCTTGAAATCCATAGGATTTTATATTGCCTTCATAGTCAGAAATCCAGCAGTATTGAAAACAAGACTCCCCCACCCCCCCGAAGCACCTGTGTAAGCCTGAGTTGTTTTACTCCTTGTTTGCCATGATAGGGTCTCTGTACCCTGTCATACTTACTCATTAAAATGGTCTCATTTTTTTTCATGCACATTTGAAAAGACCAAGGATTCCAAGCACTGAACAAAATCATTTGGGGCCTGTGACACTAAGCACCCCTATATTCAGACCCTGCACACCATTGTAATAATCTCTGTACAAAATATGCATTGTGGGGTATCATTTAAAAACTAATAACTCACTGGTCAATAATATCAAAATGAAATGTATGTAGTGACATTATATGTAAAGATATGAATTCCCCCTGTATGGGAGAGATTCCAGAAGACTGGAAAAGGGCAAATATCGTGCCCATCTATAAAAAGGGAAATAAGGACAACCCAGGGAATTACAGACCAGTCAGCTTAACTTCTGTACCTGGAAAGATAATGGAGCAAATAATTAAGCAATTAATCATATGACCTTCTCATAAACTAGGGAAAAACAACCCAGGTGAAGCTACTATAAGGTGAGTGCATAACTGGTTGGAAAACTGTTCCCAGAGAGTAGTTATCAGTAATTCATAGTCGTGCTTGAAGGGCATAACAAGTGGGGTCCCACAGGGATCAATTCTAGGTCCTGTTCAATACCTTCATCAATGATTTAGATAATGGCATAGAGACTACACTTAAAAGTTTGCGGACGATACCAGGCTGGGAGGGGTTGCAAGTGCTTTGGAGGATAGGATTATAATGCAAAATGATCTGGACAAACTGGAGAAATGGTCTGAAGTAAATAGGATGGAACTGAATAAGGACAAATGCAAAGTACTCCACTTAGGAAGGAACAATCAGTTGCACACATACAAAATGGGAAATGACTGCCTAGGAAGGAGTACTGCGGAAAGGGATCTGGAGGTCATAGTGGACCACAAGTTAAATGAGTCAACAGTGTAACACTGTTGCAAAAAAACCAAACACCATTCTAGGATGTATTAGCTGGAGTTCTGTAAGCAAAACACGAGAAGTAATTCTTCTGCTCTACTCCATGCTGATTAGGCCTCAGTTGGAGCATTGTGTCCAGTTCTGGGTGCCACATTTCAGGAAAGATATGGACAAATTGGAGGAAATCCAGAGAAGAGCATCAAAAATGATTAAAGGTCTAGAAAATGTGACCCATGAGGGAAGACTGAAAAAATTGGGGTTTTTTTAGTCTGGAAAAGAGAGGACTGAGAGTGGGGACATAAGAGTTTTCAAGTATATAAAAGATTGTTACAAGGAGGAGGGAGAAGAATTGTTTTTAACCTCTGAGGCTAGGACAAGAAGCAATGGGCTTAAATTGCAGCAAGGGAGGTTTAGATTGGATAATAGGAAAAAATTCCTAACTGTCAGGGTGGTTAAGCACTGGAATAAATTGCCTAGAGAAGTTGTGGAATCTTCATTATTGGAGATTTTTAAGAGCAGGTTAGACAAACTCCTGTCAGGGATGGTCTAAATAAGACTTAGTCCTGCCATGAGTGCAGGGGACTAGACTAGATGACCTCTCGAGGTCCCTTTTGGTCCTATGATTCTATGATGATGTTAACACATGTTCAAAACCAGACAGCCCTGCCTAGGCAAAAGTTGTTAAACAGGCCTCTCCTAAATCAAGGAATGTGTGTTCATCTCAATTTACGTATAAGCAGTAAACAGAACAGCAGGAATGGCAGGAAACAGAACAATTTGGAATTCAGCAAACACAAGTGGGGGAAGAAAGAGAGTGGAGCCTCCTTCACTGCCAGACTCCATGTCGCCTTCTTTACTGCTTGAATAAACTTTACTTTGAAGGATAACTCCACTTCGAAAGTTCACTGGACTATAAAAGAAAGAGGCAGAGAACCCCAAGTTAACTCTAAGAAGACAAAGGCACCGACACCTTTGGGCCTCTTGGAGAGATCCTAACCAAGGAAAAAGAAAAGGAGTACTTGTGGCACCTTAGAGACTAACAAATTTATTAGAACATAAGCTTTCGTGAGCTACAGCTCACTTCATCGGATGCATTTGGTGGAAAAAACAGAGGGGAGATTTATATATACACACAGAGAACATGAAACAATGGGCTTATCATACACACTGTAAGGAGAGTGATCACTTAAGATAAGCCATCACCAGCAGCAGGGGGAGGAAAGGAGGAAAACTCCCCCCCACCCCACCCCCCACTGTTCCTCAGATATTCTTGTTAACTGCTGGAATTAGCCTACCTTGCTTGTCACCATGAAAGGTTTCCCTCCTCCCCCCCCCCCCCCCCCCCCCCCCCCCCGCTGCTGGTGATGGCTTATCTTAAGCTGTAAACAGGGGAGTTTGAAAGGGGAGTTTGGATTGTGGTGTTTGTTTGGGGTTTGCTTTTGCGGGGGGGGGGGGGTGGTCTTTTTGGTGTGACTTGTTTCCCAGATTAACAGGATTTAGGTGGGAAGAGGATGACAGATATGGAGGCAGCTGTGGGAGTGACTCCTGTAGTGAAAGACACATTGAGGATGACTGGATGTGGAAGCTGTGGTATGTACATGATCCTGGAGGGGGGACCTGGTAATAGGTTTTTTCTGCATGAAATGCTGTCTGATAGAGCTGATGGAGGAAAAGATCCGAGGTTTGGAGATGCAGGTGGAAAGTCTGGTTGAGTTTAGGAAGGGGTTTGAGCAGATGATGGAGCAAAGATATGAGGTATCTGAAGGGAAAAGCTCAGACTCACAGATGGAAGCAGGGCTGGGGAATTCTGAGGGGAGACTGGGTGAGGAAAGTGGTCAGCGGAAGCATGTGACTAAAAGAACCAGGCAGAGGAAAAGACGGGCTAGTGAAGGAGAAATAGAGCTTAGGAACAGGTTTGCAGAGTTGGAAAATGAAGAAAGGGCTCAGCAGGTACTTGTTGAAGGTGGAAGGGTAAGGAAGAAGAGGAGAGGCTAGTCCTATAGGAAAAGGGGAAGAGTCAAGGGAGACGACACCAAATATGAGCCCCAGGAGGATACAGGATGGGTTGAAGAGGATTATAAAGGAAAATAGGAATGGAAAGAACTTGCAGCCAGAGGGAAGAGGGGAGAGACTGGAGAATAGCACTGTCACCAGGAAAAGGCAGGTCTATGTGATAGGGGACTCTTTATTGAGAAGAATAGACAGGCCTGTAACTAGAGCTGATCCAGAGAATAGAAGGGTGTGCTGTCTTCCGGGTGCTAAGATACGGGATGTAGACCTGAGGTTGAAAAGGATCCTAAAGGGAGTGGTGAAGAATCCCCTAATTATCCTTCATGTGGGAACAAATTATACGGCTAGATTCTCGCTGGAAAGTATTAAGCGAGACTATGCTAGGCTGGGGAAGACACTTAAGGAAATTGAGGCTCAGGTGATCTTTAGTGGGATCCTTCCTGTTCCTAGAGAAGGGCAACAAAGGTGTGACAAGATTATGACTGTCAACAGATGGCTTAGGCAGTGGTGCTATAAGGAGGGCTTTGGGATGTATGGCCACTGGGAGGCACGCACGGACAGAGGACAGTTGTCTCGGGATGGACTTCATCTGAGTAGGGAAGGAAATAGAGCGAGGCGAAAGAGCAAAAATTAAGATGTTTGTACACCAATGCGAGGAGCCTAGGTAACAAAATGGAGAAACTAGATCTACTGGTGCAGGAAGTGAAACCAGATATTATAGGGATAACAGAAACATGGTGGAATAGTAGTCATGACTGGACTACAGGTATTGAAGGGTATGTGCTGTTTAGGAAAGACAGAAACAAAGGTAAATGTGGTGGAGTAGCATTGTATATCAATGATGAGGTAGAATGTAAAGAAATAAGAAGCGATGCAATGGATAAGACAGAGTCCGTCTGGGCAAAAATTACATTGGGGAAGATAACTAGTAAAGCCTCTCCTACGATAGTGCTTGGGGTGTGCTATAGACCTCTGGGATCTAATTTGGATATGGATAGAGCCCTTTTTAATGTCTTTAATAAAGTAAATACTAATGGAAACTGCGTGATCATGGGAGACTTTAACTTCCCAGATATAGACTGGAGGACCAGTGCTAGTAATAATAATAGGCTCAGATTTTCCTAGATGCGATAGCTGATGGATTCGTTCATCAAGTAGTTGCTGAACCGACTAGAGGGGATGCCATTTTAGATTTAATTTTGGTGAGTAGCGAGGACCTCATAGAAGAAATGGTTGTAGGGGACAATCTTGGCTCAAGTGATCATGAGCTAATTCAGTTCAAACTAAATGGAAGGATTAACAAAAATAAATCTGCAACCAAGGTTTTTGATTTCAAAAGGGCTGACTTTCAAAAATTAAGGAAATTAGTTAGGGAAGTGGATTGGACTGAAGAACTTATGGATCTAAAGGTAGAGGAGGCCTGGGATTACTTTAAATCAAAGCTGCAGAAGCTATCGGAAGCCTGTATCCCAAGAAAGGGGAAAAAATTCATAGGAAGGAGTTGTTGAGCAAGCATCTTAGAGAGGTGATTAAGAAGAAGCAGAAAGCATACAGGGAGTGGAAGATGGGAGAGATCAGCAAGGAAAGCTACCTAATTGAGGTCAGAACATGTAGGGATAAAGTGAGACAGGGTAAAAGTCAAGTAGAGTTGGACCTTGCAAAGGGAATTAAAACCAATAGTAAAAGGTTCTATAGCCATATAAATAAGAAGAAAACTAAAAAGGAAGAAGTGGGGCCGCTTAACACTGAGGATGGAGTGGAGGTTAAAGATAATCTAGGCATGGCCCAATATCTAAACAGATACTTTGCCTCAGTCTTTCAGAAGGCTAAAGAGGATCTTAGGGATAATGGTAGCATGATGGGAATGAGGATATGGAGGTAGATATTACCATATCTGAGGTAGAAGCGAAACTGAAACAGCTTAATGGGACTAAATCAGGGGGCCCAGATAATCTTCATCCAAGAATATTAAAGGAATTGGCACCTGAAATTGCAAGACCATTAGCAAGAATTTTTAATGAATCTGTAAACTCAGGCGTAGTACCGAATGATTGGAGAATTGCTAATATAGTTCCTATTTTTAAGAAAGGAAAAAAAAAGTGATCCGGGTAACTACAGGTCAGTTAGTTTGACATCTGTAGTGTGCAAGGTCCTGGAAAAAATTTTGAAGGAGAAATTAGTTAAGGACATTGAAGTCAATGGTAAATGGGACAAAATACAACATGGTTTTACAAAAGGTAGATCGTACCAAACCAACCTAACCTCCTTTTTTGAAAAGGTAAAAGATTTTTTAGATAAAGGAAATGCAGTGGATCTAATTTACCTAGATTTCAGTAAGGCATTTGATACCGTGCCACATGGGGAATTATTAGTTAAATTGGAGAAGATGGGGATCAATATGAACATCAAAAGGTGGATAAGGAATTGGTTAAAGGGGAGACTGCAACGGGTCCTACTGAAAGGCGAACTGTCAGGTTGGAGGGAGCTTACCAGTGGAGTTCCTCAGGGATCGGTTTTGGGACCAATCTTATTTAATCTTTTTATTACTGACCTTGGCACAAAAAGTGGGAGTGTGCTAATAAAGTTTGCAGATGATACAAAGCTGGGAGGTATTGCCAATTCGGAGAAGGATCGGGATATTATACAGGAGCATCTGGATGACCTTGTAAACTGGAGTAATAGTAATAGGATGAAATGTAATAGTGAGAAGTGTAAGGTTATGCATTTAGGGATTAATAACAAGAATTTTAGTTATAAGTTGGGGACGCATCAATTAGAAGTAACGGAAGAGGAGAAGGACCTTGGAGTATTGGTTGATAATAGGATGACTATGAGCTGCCAATGTGATATGGCTGTGAAAAAAGCTAATGCAGTTTTGGGATGCATCAGGAGAGGCATTTTCAGTAGGGATAAGGAGGTTTTAGTACCATTATACAAGGCACTGGTGAGACCTCACCTAGAATACTGTGTGCAGTTCTAGTCTCCCATGTTTAAAAAGGATGAATTCAAACTGGAGCAGGTACAGAGAAGGGCTACTAGGATGATCTGAGGAATGGAAAACTTGTCGTATGAAAGGAGACTTAAGGAGCTTGGCTTGTTTAGCCTAACTAAAAGAAGGTTGAGGGGAGATATGATTGCTCTCTATAAATATATCGGAGGGATAAATACCAGAGAGGGAGAGGAATTATTTAAGCTCAGCACCAATGTGGACACAAGAAGAAATGGGTATAAACTGGCCACCAGGAAGTTTAGACTTTGAAATTAGACAAAGGTTTCTAACCATCAGAAGAGTGAAGTTTTGGAATAGCCTTCCAAGGGAAGCAGTGGGGGCAAAAGATCTATCTGGTTTTAAGATTCTACTCGATAAGTTTATGGAGGAGATGGTATGATGGGATAATGGGATTTTGGTAAGTAATTGATCTTTAAATATTCAGGGTAAATAGGCCAAATCCCCTGAGATGGGATATTAGATGGATGGGATCTGAGTTCCCCAGGAAAGAATTTTCTGTAGTATCTGGCTGGTGAATCTTGCCCATATGCTCAGGGTTTAGCTGATCGCCATATTTGGGATCGGGAAGGAATTTTCTTCCAGGGCAGATTGGAGAGGCCCTGGAGTTTTTTCGCTTTCCTCTGTAGCATGGGGCATGGGTGACTTGATGGAGGCTTCTCTGCTCCTTGAAGTCTTTAAACCATGATTTAAGGATTTCAATAGCTCAGACATAAGTGAGGTTTTTTGTAGGAGTGGGTGGGTGAGATTCTGTGGCCTGTGCTGTGCAGGAGGTCGGACTAGATGATCAGAACGGTCCCTTCTGACCTTAGTATCTATGAATCTATGTTTCATCTGTATGAATGAAAGGTATATTCATCAGCCTCATTGCAGCCCAAGTTGGTGAACTGCCAAGTACAATTATCTCATGTGGGGGAGGGTTGTCCCCTTCCTTTTGAAAATCCCACAGGATTGCGGGGATGAAATGAGAGAACATCATGAGGGGCAAATGGTTGTGAGAACTCATTGAAGGCAGCCATGGATGCCTCTGACGCAGCCTCAAGGCCAATGGTCACAGCCCTCTCTATGAAATAGGCCTTGTGGCTCCAGGCATCAGGCATACCATACGAAGCATGATAGAGCACTTGGCCTTCAAGGGAATGGTGCTTGTCAGCCAGAATCAGATTAAGTGCTGTATTTCTCCAAGGACTCAAGGGCTGCATTGTGGTCCCTGGGAACTTGCACCTTAGCTTTCTGTGGAAAGCCTTACAAATATCAACCCCAGAAAAGACAAAGTATGCCTTTTGATTCTCAGGCCCAACAGTCAGAATTCCAGCAAAGGGAGAAACTAGATGCTCCAGTGATGTCTGTCTTCCATCTCCTGAACCAGCCTGGCTCCTCCTGAGGCAGCAGATTTGATGGGAGTATTGAGAGCCACAATGGAGCCATCTGAAGCCTCCCTGTGATGGGATATACAAATCCCACATTGGGTCTGAAGTGGTTAAAAGAGAATACGGGGCCCAGGGATCTCCTCCCCTCTGGGTCTGCTGAGCATGCTCTGACTCGATGAGTGGGTTAAAAGGAGCTGAGCAGTCAGGCAGAGGATGATGGACAGGCTGCAGAGAGATGAGCCTTCTCCGAGAAGCCAGACAGAAGGCTGAGTCTGACAGGGGATCATGGGCTGGGTAAGGCCCACAGGTAGTGCCTTCTCCAATCCTGCCCCCCCCCCTTTAAGAACAAGCAGGTCCTGTAGAGCCCTGCTCGTTTGGGCTTTTCTCAGGTATGTCTACACTGCAGTTATACACCCGCAGCTGGCCTATGTCAGCTGACTCAGGCTTGCAGGACTTGGGCTACAGGGTTGTAAAATTGCAATGTGGATGTTCGGGCTCAGGTTCTGGGACTGATCCTGTGAGAAGAGAGGGTTGTATAACTCGGGCTCCACCTCGAGCCTGAATGTCTGCACTGCACTTTTACAGCCCCATAGCCCAAGTCAGCAGACATGGGCCAGCGTGGATGTTTAATTGTAGTGTAGACATACCCTCAGTTAAATTATTGACTCTGTGGAGGAACACATGGTTTGGACAGAGACATCCATTAGGGGAGGATCTATTAATAGGGATTCTCTATATCTTAGTAAGGAGGAGAGGATGGAAGGTGATAAAGTAGAGGTAGGATCTGATGAAAAACAGTCGAATGAAGAAGAGTTGCTGTGGATGCTCGACCCTGCCCTTCCCTTGATTGTACATACCCTGTTCCCAGCAAGCTACAGCATAGAGCTGAGCTCCATGCTATGCAAGGTATTGCACACCTGTCGCTCTCCCTCTGGAATCATGCCCCCACACTTGTGCAGTAAGCTCTTTGGGGCAAGGACAGTCTCCTATGGCAGTGGTTTTCAAACCATGGGTTGCGACCAGAACTGGATCGCAGAATGGAAGGGACTGGGTCGCGGTGGCTCTGGTCAGCATTGCCGACTGGGCCATTAAAAGTCCTGTCAGCGGTGCTGCCTTGCTAAGGTAGGCTAGTCTTTACCTGTTCCGACACTACCTTGTGTCCCGGAAGTAGCCAGCAGCAGGTCTAGTTCCTAGGCGGGTGGGGGGGGCATGGGGCTCTGCACACTGCCCCAGCCCCGAGCACTGGCTCTGCACTCCCATTGGCTGGGAACCAGCCAGTGGGAGGGGTGGGAGGTGGTGCCTGCGAGTGAGAGTCGGACCTGCTGCAGGCTGGAAGCCTGCTTCTGCACCTGGGCTGTGCCGCTGACCAGGAGCTGCCGGAGGTAAGCCCTGAGCCCCAACCCCACTCTCCAATCCACTGCCCCTAAGCCCCCCCAACCTGGAGCCCCCTCCTGCACCCCAAACCTCTCAACCCTGGCCCTATCCCAGAGCCTGCACCCAGCCCAGATACCTGACTCCTGTCCCAGCCCACAGCCCCTTTCCACCCACTGAACCCCTCATTCCTGGCCCCACCCTGTAGCCATCACCCCTGCACCCCAACCCTCTTCCTCAGCCCTGAGCCCCTCCCACACCCCAAACCCTCATCCCCAGCTCCATTGGGTTGTGGGCATCAGCAGTTTTCTTCAACTGGGTCACCAGAAAGAGTTTGAAAACCACTATCCTACTGTGTATCTGTATGGTGCCTAGCACAATGGGGTCAATCTTGTTTGGGGTCTCAAGGCACAACAGTAATACAAATAAATAATACTTGGCAACATTAGGCTCTCTCCTCTCAACACAAGCAGAAACTAACTCAATAAAATGTTAGATTATCATAAGAACACACATATTTTAGTAAAATGAAAAAATGTAAACTGATGATCTAGTTTAGGAAGAAATTGAAACTAGTTAGTAGAAAAGCATGCCCAGATTGATATGATTCTGGAAACAAATTACTGCTTTCAGAATAAGAGAGGGAGAGGAAAGCAAATTACCAAAATATTTAAAAAAAGAACAATGGTAGGCAGAAAATGTAGAAATTTAAAGATTTCTCTATTTGTACAGTAGTTCAAAGCTTTCAGAGCAGGGTAAAGAATCATTATGGATATTCAAGTGCTTGAATTCTTTTGTTCATATGAATCTGTCAGTGTATTTTCCAAAACATCTTGGGCTAGAAAATAAACATTATAAAAATCAATTATTTATCTTTGGGCTGTTCACTTGTTTTCTGCATAGGAAAAAACACAAAATAAAGATTAATTAATTAAAATGTTTATTCTGATAAAGTTAGAGCAGTTATAAAATGAAAGTGCTCTCTCAGTACCACTATTATTTTTATTTGAAATTTATAGTATAACACATTTGCTGGATTCATAAACTAGAAATAAATTCACTGAAAATCTAATATGATGTCTAAGGGTTTGAGTGTTTGTTGCTACATACGCATTTTCTATTTAAATTTAGATCTGAATCTATTAACTAAAATATCATAGGGTATTCTTTGGTTCTCTTTATGTAGTCCTAACATAGATTTTTAAAACCAAGAAGATCTCAAGGTCAGATTCAGACTGACTTATACACATGCAGCTACCACTGTAACAAATTTTGCTTAAAACTGGAGCTGTAGAGGATAGGAATTTTCATAGAAGTTGACCAGTTCAGCATAATTCCTCTATGAATACTGTATGGTTGCAAATCATAGGCTAGAATTTCCAAGCCTCATGGATTTAAAATTCCCAATTGAGGCCTGCAGGCTTAGCTTTGTATATTAGCAGAAGTAAATAGTTTGACATTGTAGATGTCTCTGATATTATCCAGTTACAATCTGAGTAATTTAGAGCAAAACACTCTGACTTACTTTATTAAAAAGGGAAGTGTTTGCTACAGTATGTTGTTGATCTTTTCTTGATGAGCATCCAACTTTTTTCTTTCAAGAAAAATGTAACTCTGTTTGTTGTTTAAGTAATATTAACTTTTTGTACTTTTGTGTTTAGCTGATAAATTTAGAAGGAAACTAGAAGAACTAGAACGAGAGAAGAATTGTTCAAAATTTCAGCTTCCTTCAAGGCATCCTTCAATTATCAGCTTCTTGGACAGATTCAGTGCACAAGTTCAAGCAGCGTTGTTCTGGGCTGCAGATCGGTAAGTTCACTGGAACCTTATGACATGGAACTATATTTCTATTTTTCTTGAAGTACTGGGTATAAGTTATGGCTAGATTTTTAATTTTTAAACAAAAAGTAAATGCTTTGGAGCATTGATACTATACCTTTTATGAATACAATAATAATATTTCAGTCCCATTTATGTCATTTTTCCTTTTCTCCAGGTCTTTGAAAATTGTCATATTAGAGCCTAAGCCTGAATGAATGAAGTCAATATGACTTTTACCACTGATTTCAATGAGAACAGGCTTGAACCCTAGTACAGCAACTGAAACATATAGGAGCAAGACAGCCTGAGCTACATCTCCCTGTGGAACTAAACCCAATTCCCTTTTGGGGAGATGAAAAAACATTTAACTATAAAGTGTGTAAATCACTTCTGCCCTGGATTCTCCTGCCAGCTTGGGAACCACTTTTATTCATTATTAGTTAAGGACTAGCAATATGCTGAGCGCTGTGCAGTTCACAAAAATAGTCTGTCTCTCCCCCTAGAGCTAACAACTAGCAAGACAGAGAGAATCCGAGATGCACCAGATGACCCTGGGGAAGTAGTTAACTTACCCCCCCTCCCCAATTTTTTTTTCTCATTTGTGTTTGAGTATCTTTTCTGTCACATTACTGAGTGGCTTAATTACAAATAAGGAGGTTCTTTCTTAGGTATTTATTAGTTATGGCGTTAATGTGGGAAATCTTGTTTTCTGACAACTCACTGTGATATAGACCTTGGTGTGATATTTGATCTATGCATACTTGTGTTGACTTACATGAGTGCTAGATAAAATACATATAGACAATGGGACTTCACTTAACAGATATTCTATTGTTTCTTAAAAAATTTGGTTTAGCTCTTTTTCATTGTGTATATATAAAGTAATGTGATTTGTTTTGAAATGCTCTCCATAAGGATTTCCTCTTGTGGTCTATACGGTAGAAGGGAGTGATTTTGTCAATTGTATGGGTGACAGAACATGAATCAAAGAGCAGGATAAAAGATACTTAAATGCTGAATCAAAAGGTGCCTTTCATATTATTTTTAATAAACTATTCTTGTATTTCGAGAGAGACTGTCAACTTGAATTATTGGAAACTGATTAATTTTAAGAAACTTGTTTTCTGATGGGGCATCCTCTAAATTTTATGTCCTGAGTATTTTAAAAAAAAATGGTCATGAGGGTTTTTCTGTTCCCCTGCTGAAGACTAGAAGCATCTTTTGTGCAGGTGTGAGAGCAACAGTACAAACCACAGTCAGACCCAGTTCTTGCTTTTCACCCTTGTCTCTGTGCACACGACTCTCTGCTGTTTTTTCAGATTCAGCTTGGCTATTGCTTTTATTGTTAAACACCTTATTTTCATTTGTGGTCTTTTGCATTTGACAGCACTTTGTATATAGTTTCTCTGTTTTGCTGATAGAGCATATTCTTCTCCAGGTTCTGCAAGAAGGTGTTTAAAAATCTTTTAGGCACAGTAATGTTTAAATAGGGCTAGCTGGAAAAAAAATCTGTGTTGTGAAAAATGTTGAAGTTTTGAGACTTGTTCCACAGTGGAATAAAATCAAGGTCTTTTGAATTATTCATGAACAAAAGAAAAAAGAGAGAAAAAGAGAGAGAAACACACAACCCAGAACAGCCATAGCTTGCTGGTTAGGGATGTGGGAGATCCAGGTTAAACAACCTAGATATCCCATATCCCAGGTGAGTGCCCTAACCACCAAACTATTGGCTATTCTGGGGTTAGTTGGTCTGTTGGTCAATCAGTCTATCTGGTTTTTATGCGAAATTCCACATTGGATCAGAGAGAACTTTTCTACAAAAATTGAGTCAGAATGAATATATTTCGGTGAAAATTTTAGATTTTGACAAATGCACATTTTCTGATGTAAGTTTTTGGGTTAAAAAAAAATCCTGGCTGGCACTAGCTTTAAGTTTCCTCTCTGCAGTTGTTTTTAACAGCCTTGTTTCTGCTGCATATAGCCGAGTTGTCATCACTACCACGTTGAACACTTGTATCTTAGTTATCACACATACATCCTGCTGCCCAAACAGAGCCTCTGAAGACACTGAAAGACTGATCTGATGTGTGACTTCTTTGGATATAGAACATCCTGCTGTCAATTGTCTATCCAGAAAACTATTCACCCATTCAACATCATTGCCATCTACATGATGTGCCGTAGGTTGTTCGTTTCCATTTTATAGCTTTGGTTTTATCACCATTGATCTTAAGTCCCACAAATTTTGCAGTTTTCCACAGTTCTTCCAGCACTACAACATCATCCTCTAACGATGAATATTTAAACTTCATACCTTCTACATGGCTTCAGTCACCTTTATCATCACGTAGTCAGTGGTTTGAGCATTGGCCTGCTAAACCCAGGGTTGTGAGTTCAATCCTTGAGGGGGCCATTTAGGGATCTGGGGCAAAAATTGGGGATTGGCCCTGCTTTGAGCAGGGGGTTGGACTAGATGATCTCCTGAGGTCCCTTCCAACTCTGATATTCTATGATTCTATAGTCTATTTGAACATTAAATAATGTAGGTGAGAGAATGCATCCCTGGCGTACTCCTTTTTCTACTTAAAGGAATCTATAATATAACCATAGATCCTCACACAGCTACAGTTTCTCCACTTGGCACACCAAGGCTTGAGGCAGCCCAGATTGGCATAATAGTAAGCACAATACTCATCAATGCACTAAGTCAAGAGCAGCTGCAAAGTCCATAAAGTCTATAAACATAATGTTAGCTTTCTTTTGTCCCTCTATTCGTTTTTCAGTAATATTCTGCAGAGCATGTACAGTATGGATCTTCAATTGATTTGTATGGAAACCACGCTGGTTGTCTCTCTTTTTGGGTTGACATAATACATCAGTTTGTTCAATAGAAAGCCATAAACACCTTCCCTGGGACTAACAGCAGCACTATTTCCCTATAATTTGAACAAACTGATGACCCTCCCTTTTTTTTTTTGTGATGATGGCAGTCCCTTTTCCAATCTTCTGGAATGCACCCAGTTTCCCAAACTCTTAAGATAACTCTCTGAAGCCAGTGAACTAAATCCGGGCCACCACCCTTTAGCTGATCTGATGGAATATTGTCAAAACAAGGTGCTTTATCAGTTTGTAATTATTTGACTGAAAGCATCACTTCCTCTCACATCACCAGCTTGTTTTTTGCTGGATTCATTTTTGAATTTAGTTGTTTACACCTTGGTGGGGATCTGTTCATTAATTCACAAAAATGCTCATGCCAATGCATTAATTGGGCACCAAAATCCTGACAGTATTCTCTATTTTTGTCTTTAACTGGCAGAAGTCATGAGAATGGATGTCCAATTAGGACCTTCAGACTCTCAAATATCCATTTCTTTTCTCGTCTTTCAGAGGCTTCCACAAAGCACTGCACCATACGATTCCACCATTGGTGCACCAAGCCGCTGGATTCTTTGTTCCTAGTGCAGGTCCCAAGCCCAGATAAAGTGGGAGGGGTGGTCAATGGGCTTACAAGCCATTCCTGTAAAACATTTCTGGCTTTGATGTGTGGAAGAAAAGGACATAAAACTTCAACAGTTTCATCTGCAATTCACACGGAACCACACTTCGGGATTCATCTAATTTTTCTACTACATACAGAGGAGTCAGACTGTGTGATGATGTTTCTTCCATATACCAGAGATGGAGAGAAGCATCTGACATAAAGATGGTAAATCCGCTTCGGCAATGACATCAGTATCTGAGGACGGGATCATGGAATGTTTATCATTAAGAGCCATCAGAAAAATGACTCTCCTGGCTGAATAACTGAAAAGATTGAAAGTTGATATAAGAAGTACACACTGAATGCATCTGATGAAGTGAGCTGTAGCTCACGAAAGCTTATGCTCAAATAAATTTGTTAGTCTCTAAGGTGCCACAAGTACTCCTTTTCTTTTTTAGGAGACAGGGTGGAATTTGAAGACCAAGAGCACAGCTCTGAATCGTAGTGGGTCAGACTTTTCGATTGTTGCATGCCCGCAATACATCTGATAGGCACATTGGTGTTGCTCTGGTTTTGTCCCTAAGGACAAAATCTGTATTATTGACTTGGCAGGCTTATTCTCCACACCTGATAGCTGCTATTTTCAGTTTGAAGGTAGGACATGTGGTATGCTCTGCTTGAGGCAAGCCCTGATGCTGAAAAAGATGCTTTTATGCCATGTTAGATGACACTGTATCTAATACGTCACCCCAACTTCATATTGCCACCTTCAGAGATATGAACACAAGAACTGGCCATGACAGAATTAGATTTGAACTGGTATTGGGACCACACAGCTTACTGGAAGAGAAATTAATGATGGTGCTTGTCTATTAGAATTTGCTTCTTACATTTGGCCTATTTTTAACAGCTACCTGGTTTCAGCACAAGAATTGCCATATGTATACATTTAACTATCCATCAGGTGACCGTGTAACTTTGGATCACTTCTAGTTCAGATATTCTTGTATAAACTTGTCCAGAAAGTACATATATTTAGAAGTGCTAATCTTGCTCCAGAAACTGATCAATGACTCTTAATAGCAACAATGACGTTCCATTTAATAAAGTTCCAGAGATGGACATCTATTGCATCAAAATGCTTCAATGGTGATAAGCTTCATAATGAAGTAATTGCTAATAGTTACCCAGTAGCGATTTCCAAAAAAATCCTACCATGAAGGAAGAGTGGACTTTATTTTGGGAGTCTCTCACAGAGATTGCTGGAGTGGAGAACAAATGGGAATAAGGAGAATGAAAAAGCAATGTTGGATTACAAATGATACCATCAAACAGAGACAGGAAAAAAAAGACACTAACAATAGAGTTAGTGAAGAGAGGAGGAAATGGGTAATAAAAAAAAAGAAATGTTTTGAATGAGCAGTCAAGAGGGCCTGTTGGAATGATGCATTTAGGTGCACCTGAATGCTTTTTTGTTTCATAAACATTAAGTAAAAATAAACGCATTAGAAAAGAATCCCACATCACTGGAAAAGTCTAGCTCTAATGTAAATATCGGCAAGAATGCAAGAACATAAAGTTCCATGACTATTATATACACACGTACGTCGGCAAAAACAAAATATGAAAAGCAACCAAATATGTGTAGCATTTTAAAGTGCTAGACCATTAATGTGTATGTGCCTTAGACTGATTACAAATCATTACCTCCTCACCAGCCAAACTGTACAGGATTCCCAGAAGCTCTGAAGTGCTCTTGTTTTTGCTAAGTGACATTTCATACAGCTCTCAAAAGGGTGAAGATTTCTGACTGGCTGGTGAAGGACCTACAAACGCGCCACTGTAACAAGGGTTATTCTTAAAGTGGCACCATCAACTTGGAAATCACATTTCCTCTGAATATCCTGAACCTGTTCTTATGTTACTATGAGTAACTAAACAGTTTTCAGTGTTAAAGTTACAGCATATTCTTAACATCCACTGGTTTGTCACAAACAAGGAAACCCTTAGATGAATCTGGCAAGCTCTAGTTTTGCACCAGTTCAGAACAAGATGACTGCAAAGGTGGGGTCTTGTCCAGTGTGCAGAAGAAGGTGTGCTTTTACAGAAGGAAGTAGAGCATAAGGCTGGCTATGAATGATGTTGGAAGATGCATTTCTGAAGGATGTGAGCCTAAAATCTCCCATGCTGACTATTGCTGAAGGAGGATTTACAAGATGGAAGTCCATTCTACATGCAATCATGGCAGCAACACAGCCATGTGAATTTGCTGCTGTTGCATCTAAGATGTCTCTGCACAATGGATATGATTTGCCTTTTCTGTGTGCAAGATACTCATTTATGCATGCAGACAATCATGCGGTCAAAGTCATCGTATATGTATTATGTACCACAGATGTCTAAGTACATTTTGCAGGCTTATCTTAGAAAGTCATGTTTGAAAATTTGTCCTTGACAGATGTATTTATCTGGAACCACAGTTTTTCAGTGAGATATTAAAAATGCACCTGTAATATTTATGGAAAACGCACATATACTTGTATGCATAAATGGACAGAGAGATGCTATTACTTGTTTGCTTGCACAAATACAGGGAATACATAAGAAAAGATCTGCACTATTTGCAGGTTCATTTTGAGAGGCTCATTACACATTTGGCACTTAATGTATTGTATTGATTACCTTAGGGTCCAATCATGCAAACATTTATTACTGAGCATAGTGCTTACTACTGTGAAGAGTCCCACTGACTGTAAATTTGAAAGAGCTTTTTGTATAGGAGAGGGGCCAAAGTTGTTGTCATATAGCAGACTCTGGCTGATCTCTAGTGTGGTCTCCAAAAGCTGACAGAAGCCTCAGAAACTGCTCCAGATAGTTTCTAAATTTCATTTCTGAAGACTTTTCTCAATGGTGATGGGAAATTGCATTCCTTAGTTTGCCTCCAGCCATTCATCCAAGACAGTGATGAGTGAATATGCTGAAAAATGAAATAGCTGGAGGAAGCCTGAAGCGATACAAGTAGTCTTCTTCCTCTTTCCTTTGAGATGCTGTAAAAACAGAGTCAGGTTTTGATAAAATAAGGGGATATGTAAAGGAAAAAACACTCTAGTTTTGATGATGGGTCATCACAACTCCTAGGGTGACATGGTACATTTCCTTTTAATCTTCCAGAATTGAATACCCAATAGTCACATAAAATATAAATGTTTGTCATTTTTAAAGGGTTGGAAGTGAAGAAGCACAGCTTTGGCAAAATAATGAGCAAAAGCTTTTGGGTCCTGCTTACCAAAAGAGGATAAAGATTTCAGCCACAAAAAGAAACCAGCTTCTTCAAGAAAAGCAATGGTTGCAGGTAAGAAGAAAAGTAAAGTTGTGGCAAAAACCATTAGTGGGGGGGGGGGGGGGAAATGTAGCTTGTAGGCATTCTTGCGGAATTAAACAGACTGATAGTATAGCATACTGTTTCTGGGCAACAATTAGAAACTTGGCTGTAGTCCAGCTGATTATCTCAGTGATGACTGGCTGGGGTAGTGTGAATCTCATTACAGACGAGGAGGAGTTGAAGGCTCAGTTGCTCATGTGCATTCTTTAGCTTTCCTCATTATCTTTTAAGTATGTTCTTTATGTTCACAGGTCTGATTTGCCTTCTTTATGCTTCACTGATCTTTAGCAGTTTTTATTTGAAGACAAAAAGAGAGTTTTGAAGAATACAATCTCCTATTCACTTCTTTTCAGATTTGATTATCAGTATGTGATTTTCCAGCTTTTGTTCATGTAAGATGATCCGTACATTTTGTAGGAACACAGTGATTGTCATGAAAAAGTCAGCATTTGCCAATAGTAACTATGCACTGATACTTGAGATTACCATGGTCTCCCTCTCCATTTAGAATAGAAAGCATCTGTGTGGTAATGGTTACAAATGTTAACTGTTTAAATGGCTGCTGCTGTAATGTTTGTGTAAAAATAATTGCAAATTCAACTATAGTTTAGATTTTTCTTCATATCCCCACCACCCAAAAGGCTCTATTTCTTATTGTCTAAGAATGAAACCCTCTTTTCTCTAATATTCCTGATCAACTTTAGTGATTACACTGAAGAATGAATTATCCTGGCGGGCTAACTAGAGGCTTGAAGCCATACTCTTCTGATCTTTACTTCAGGGCTCCTTGTTTCATATTTTTTTTCCTGTGTCCAGTGGTAGGAACAGGTGAGGTGGGAAGCATATACATTAAAGAAACAGAGAATTTCTTAGATAACGGTGCTAAATTAAGGTCCTTTCTGTCGTCTTGCGTGGTTGCCCAAGAGGACATTAAAGATCCTATGACACTTCTGGAAAATTTCAGGAGATAACTGCAGTTTACTAGCCAAAATTTCTATTCTGAATAAAATAGGTTTCAGTCCCCCAAGAATGCATGTGAATTATTTTAAAGTGTATAGTAGCTTTATCTTTTGCTTATGCAGGCTCTGCAATACTAGTATCTAATTAATTGTAGTGTATAATATTTTATGATACCTTGAATATGAAAACTGTATTATAAAACCAGTTCTGTTCATCTTCCTGTACGTTTCCCCCATAAGTCTCTTACTGCACTCATTACAATTAGTACATTTTCAAAGAATGTGGAGGGCTTTGTATTAAGTGAGGCTATCTAATATTCTGGCAGTATTCCCAAACCAGTAGTACAGAGAAGGAAATGTTCTTTGTGCACACTGAAAACCTGATTTGAGACTCACAAAAATAAAACTGATTGTTTTTGGCCTGCTGACCTTTGTTATCTCCTTGACAAATGCCTGTGGATGAATCATCAGCTGCTCTGTTCTCTTGTTGCTGCTACTTAGAAAAAATAAAATAATTGATGCATCTACTGTGCAACATTGCAGTAAGTTGAATTCTTTGAGCTAATTTGGTCCTTTAATGTACAAGAACTGTTTCTTCTTATGCTAAGTAATACAAATATAAAGTTGGAATAATGTTTACTATCTGCAAACTTTAAAATATACCTTTCAGAAAGTGAGCATTACTGCCTTACTGATTATTGTTAACATTTAAATTATATACAAAAAACTACATTAAAAGAATGTTAAGGTTGTAAAGTCAAGCTCTCGGAAATTAGGAAATGCCAAATACAGGGTTACCTCTGCATCCTTAATTCAGCCCTCTTGTGTATATGTATTATGACAGTCTTTAATTATGTGATCATATCTATGTTTTTGACAGTACCCTGACCTCATTCAGTGCACAGGCTGGACAGTGCTTACTGAATGAGCAGCTATTTAATGTTCCATTTTATCTTCATTAATCTTCAATGTGTAGCCCCAGCACACTATTCAAACCCTGCTCTTAATACAGGATTATTAATTTCCTCATGGGTTTTTTTATGGTGCTCATTATTGGAGTATCTGGGTGCTCCACAAACATTAATGAATCTATCTTCATATCACCCCTAGGAGGAAAGGCAGTATTATTTCCATTTTACAGATGGAGAATTAAGACCCAGAGACATAGATGTCAAAATACACATTAATTTTCGGTGCCCATTTTAAGATGCCTAGGGTCTGATTTTGCAGAGAATGTATCATTTTATAACACTTAATGTGTTCAAAGCACAGCTATCATTGACTTTGTTTGCAGTTATGAGCACTCGCCTTTTCTACAAATCAGAGCCCCCAGGTGCTAGACACCCAGAAAATGAGAAACTGTGTGTCACAGGCAAGGATAGAATTCAGTTCTCCAGACTAGCATTCAGCTGTCTAGACAATGAGATCATTCTTTCTCTTCCATGCAATCCTCTGCCTTGCTCGCTATCCACCTTCTGACTTCTGCAACGAATGAGGCAGTGGTGCTAAGTCAACAGCCTCATTAACTGCACAACCCTGGTTCCTTCTCAGAGCACCATCCATCCTGTGCACAGAATGACACACGGGTCCTATTGAGAATTAGTGTTTTATCATGTCATTAAAGACTATGATAATATACAAAGGGTGGAATTTAGTTTGGACAAGAGTACTTGACTTTGCAACTTTGTAATGTTTTATTAATGTAGGGGTTTTAATTTTATTTCTTATGCTTTTTACAAACTTAAAAATTGTGGAGTATTGATGCACAGGAGACAGTCTCCCTTCTTTCTCTTCCTGTGCCTACCACTACATTGGCAGATGGGAGGAGCAATTGCAGGGAAAGTCTTGCTCAGTTCCTGCAGCCGTGCACTGATGTAGATGGAATGCTTAGTCTGCCAAACTCTAACAAATCTGTACTGATCATGTGCAAACTGGGATTTTTCATAGGTCCATAACTTGGCCAGATTTCAGCAGATTTTCACAGGGACGGCGAAAGACATATCTCTGACACAGGGCTGACCTCCAGCGAAGTTTCAAGTGCCTGCTCCAGAGCATGGAGGTGTTAGAGCATCTCAATAAAATGTCTATAAGAAATTATTAACATAGGTAAAACAATGCATTTTCCCCTAACTTTGTGCTGAGAAACAGTGAAACTGTTTTTGCTGAAAATTTCCAAAAAATTCAGCCTGAGGCAGAGACCCAGTATGGAAAATTTCAGACCAAATGATCAAAGTTAGGCAAAGTTATAAGAAACTGAAAATAAAGTCTTTTATTACGGAAAGTGCTTGTCACCTTTAACTATAGACTGCCATCTGCACTGCCTATAATATACTGTATTTTATTAGCAGCAGAGTTGTTTTTCTTAACAAGGTTAATGAATAAACTTTGGTCTCTACTCCATACAGGAAGAAATTGAAGACCTCAGAGCAAGGCTGGCTGTGCTAGAAACAAAAGATCAACAGTTAAGGAGAGATATTGAAGAGCAAGATAGGTTTATTCAGTCGCAGGACTGCGAGTTGACTGCCTTGCTTAGCTGTGTATCTTTGAGAGAGCTACAGGAAATAAGCAAGGCCTTAGATGACACTTTAGCATTGTCATATCAAATTCCATCTAGTTTGGATCTCCCTGGGACCATCAAGAGGTATTTATACATTTTAATTATTTTCCATTATATTTTCAATGACATGTTGAATTTATACTGCTAAATCATTGCATCAGCTGCCGTTTGTTTCCCCTCATGCTGTTCAAAGATTACCTGATTCAGAGGAATGTATATTAAAAAAATAAACCAGATAATCAGAGAAATGCAGATAGAAAAAAGAAGCCTTGTGCTTGCATTATAAACTTTAAAGGGACAGTGTCAGGGAAAAAAAAAGTGTCTCTGCTTTTTAAAAAACAAACAAACAAAAGCTGTTTTTAATAACAGATTATTCAGTCTGAAAGATGTATAAAAATTAATTTATTTGCTTCTTACTGTTACAAATTGTCTATTCTTTGCATTTTGCTCAGCTTGGACAATAAACAGATTTTGTTTATACCTGGTTCAGTTTCACATTTATTAGTACAAAATGTTTCAGATTTGCAATAGTGCTTATTATTATTTTACTATTATTGATATTCTGACCGTGCCTTGTGTTGTACAGATAAATGTTGAAATTGTTTTTTTCCAAATTCATTAATACTCAACTGCTCAAACTAAGTTTAGTAACCCTTCTTCTCCTTCCTTCCTTAGTTTTGTTCTGAACATCCTTCCTGGGGGTTCTACCAAGGGATGGCAGCTTTAATTTGTGGCCACTTGCAGAGGCTGAATTAACATCTCTCCAAGGCTTCCTTGTCACACCCTTTGCCCTATTAGAACTGCCCATGTTTGGGGTGGGGCTGGTCAGCTTCACAGGCAATCTTAATTCTGGCATTTCCTAACATCTGAGTGCTTGACTTTTTAACCTTAACATTCTTTTAATGTAGTTTTTTGGATATAATAATAAATTCATTTGCTAATTTCCCTAATACACTTGGAATTATAAAATCTGATCAAGTTGATTTGATGGTCAGAGTTTCCAAGGATTGATATAGCTGCTCTTTATAAACAGTAGGGCTGTCAAGCGATTAAAAAAAGTAATCACGATTAATCGTACTGTTAAACAATAATAGAATACCATTTATTTAAATATTTTTGGATGTTTTCTACATTTTCAACTATATTGATTTCAGTTACAACACAGAATACGAAGTGTACAGTGTACACTTTGTTTATTTTTTGATTACAAATATTTGCCATGTAAAAAACAAAAGTAGTATTTTCAATTCACCTAATAGAAGTACTGCAGTGCAATCTCTTTATCATGAAAGTTGAATTTACAAATGTCAAATTATGTACAAAAAAAAAACTGCATTCAAAAATAAAACACTGTAAAACTTTAGAGACTACAAGTCCACTCAGTCCTACGTCAGCCAATCGCTCAAACGAACAAGTTTGGTTACATTTGCAGGAGATAATGCTGCCTACTTCTTGATTACGATGCCACCTGAAAGTGAGAACAGGCGTTCTCATGGCACTGTTGTAACCGGCATCGCAAGATATTTACATGCCAGATGTTCTAAAGATTCATATATCCCTTCATGCTTCATGCACCATTCCAGAGGACATGCACCCATGCTGATGATGGGTTCTGCTCAATAATGATTCAAAGCAGAGTGGACCGATGCATGTTCATTTTTATCATCTTAGTCAGATGCCACCAGCAGAAGATTGATTTTCTTTTTTGGTGGTTTGGGTTCTGTTGTTTCTGAATCTGAGTGTTGCTCTTTTAAGACTTCTGAAAGCATGCTCTAGCTTGTCCCTCTCAGATTTTGGACGGCACTTCAGATTCTTAAACCTTGGGTCAAGTGCTGGAGCTATTTTTAGAAATCTCACATTGGTACCTTCTTTGCATTTTGTCAAATTTGCAGTGACAGTGTTTGTAAATCAAACACCATGCTGGGTCATCATCTGAGATTGCTATAATATGAAATATATGGCAGAATGCAAGTAAGACAGAGCAGGGAGCATACAATTCTCCCTCAAGGAGTTCAGACACAAATTTAATTAACACACTGTTTTTTTAAGGAACATCAGAGAACATGCTTCCATGATGATGGAGTGGTGGCTGTAATATGAAGGGGCCTATGAATGGTTAGCATATCTGGTATGTAAATACTTTGCAATGCCGGCTACAAAAGTGCCATGCAAACACCTGTTCTCACTTTCAGGTGACATTGTAAATCAGAAGCAGGCAGCATTATCTCCCGTAAATGTAAACAAATGTATTTGTCTTAGTGACTGGCTGAACAAGAAGTAGGACTGAGTGGACTTGTAGGCTCTAAAGTTTTATATTGTTTTGTTTTTGAGTGCAGTTATGTAACCAAAAAAATCTATATTTGTAAGTTGCACTTTCACAGAAGAGGTTGCACTACGGTACTTGTATCAGATGAATTGAAAAATACTATTTCTTTTTTCATTTTTACAGTGTAAATATTTGTAATCAAAAAATAATATAAAGTGAGTACTGTACACTTTGTATTCTGTGTTGTAATAGAAATCAATATATTTAAAAATGTAGAAAAACATCCAAAATATTTAATACATTTCAATTGATATTCTATTGTTTAAAAGTGGGATTAATTGCAATTAATTTTTTTAATCAGTTAATTTTTTTTAGTTAATCACGTGAGTTAACTGCGAATAATCGACAACCCTAATATAGATATTTGTAGAAGACCTTGCTTCTTTATCAGTTGTTTAAAATTCTTCCCCCCTTTTTTTTGTTTTGATCAAAGGCACATTTATCAAAAGCATTTCATTCCCTCAGCTATTAATGAATCATCATCAGTTTCAACATGCTCCTTATTTACTAGCACATACACTTTCTCCCCATCACTTGCAATGTGGTAAGTATATAATTTATTCCTTGCATGCTCAAAATATGTGCTAGGCACCATACGGACAAAAATTAAAAAGATATGCTTGCTTCCAACCTAAATAGAGAGACACATCCTGAGGGATAGGAACAAACAATGGAGAAGGAAGAGAGGGAAGGAAGGTGCATCTTGGGATGCATAATTTTGTTAGGTGCACAGCCTGGTGGCTTCTCTTAATGTAGATATAGGAGTATAGACATATTGGGTCACATTTTCTAATGTGCCCAAGTCCCATTTATAAAAGGGTCTAGAGGCACTTTAGAGCCTAGGTCTCACTGAATATTAATGGGACTTAAGCTCCTATTTCTCTTTTGAAAATGTTACCCGCTGTCTTTATATGCCAGGACCTTAGAAAAGAATCCTGTTTATCATAACTTTATTTTCTATCTGATCACCAATATACATTTTTATCTCCTCTTCCTTTTTACCCTTTGCTGGGTTTGTTTTGATTTTATTAAAATTAATGAGGTGTTGCTGTTTGTATGTGCTGATTTATTTTAAAAATTGTCAGAAAAATGTCCAAAGAAAGATTCATCTCTGAATTTTAATCTAGAATGTGGGCAATGGTAACTTGAATTTTTGTTGTTGTTCTGTAGATCTCATGCCTGTTTTTATTCTATGTGAAAATTTGTCTCTACTGTCTTGCAGTTTGGTGGCCTAGCAGTTGCCAGACACTATGCTTTGATTCTAGTACCTTCTGTTGTTTTTGGATTTGATTACAGGAGCATATTCAATCTTCTTTTTCTTCTTTCTTGCATTATCAATAAATGATTTTAATAGTACTTGACATATTCTATCTTGAAAGTTCTTTAAAAATGTATAAACTAAATAATTGCAGATTGTTATACCATTATATGAGTAAGTTGGAACTCTTGCAATGGGGTCTCATGGTACCAGCATCATAAATAATGTTTTTGCTTTAGGGAAAAAGTGTGTGGGGAACATCATTAGTAATGGGCTCTGAAATAACATAACAGTTAACTTGCTGCTGTATACCTTCTCTGTCATCGTTTCTTTTCCCCTCCTGTTCCCCCTTTAAAAGAATGTGGTGTTTTTTCACCTAATTTAGATTATAAACTTTTGGGGACAGGAACTTGTCAGATTTTGTGTCAACAAAGATCATGCAGACTTATGGTACTACATAAAGAAGAATAATGGATCCAAATCCTGCATTCTGCCCATTTGCTCAAGCCATGTTCTGTGTGCTGGTACCTCTGTGGCTTGGATGGGAATGCAATCTCCTCTCCAAGATACTTTACTGCTGAGGTTCTCTCTGGCTTAAGTAGCCTTTGCTCCAGCTGTTCCCCACTGTCCTCCCTCAGTGTAAAGGAAGGTGAATTTGCACTGATTTTCCATTCCTGCCCTGTCTCTTATCTGTCCCAAAACCATGTGCTATGTTGGATTGCAGAAAGCACCTGCAGAGGTGTGCTGCATGGTATGCAGGTATTGCAGACTCCCAGCATGGACTCCCTGCTGCCTCCACAGGAGAACCTTGCTGGTTCTGCTATATTCAAGGCTTTCTGTGTCCAGAGGGGTCAGGAGGGATATGTTCCTACAATAAATGCAGTTCGTTCATCATATCAGGTGAATTTTTAATCTTCTAGGCTGTGCCAAATTATTGGTGTTTTTCTTTAAGACTATAAAGTCACTTATATTCAAGATCACAATGATCTATACCTGATCCAGTAAATGCTCTGTTGCCACTTTGTAATGTATTAAAACAGCTACAACTGTAAAATAGTGCATCTGGCATCAATAATAATTTATGGCTGCTTGTACATACTTGAAATTATATGTGCCTGAAAAAGTCGTTCACTTTTAGTCAACTTACTCTGAATTGTCATTCCTTGGAGAAGATATTTGCATGTCAATTAAAAGGTTAATATACCTAGTCAAAATTAGCAGAGTTTAGTAGATTGTTGTTCAGTTTTGAGTTTGTAACCATTGAGATTCTTTATTCCTAATGTGAAAGAGATTTAGCTGGTAATGGGGATTTTATTTTATGAAGCATAAAAAAGAAATATTACTAATTCTTTTAAAGATAGTTCAGAGCTATTTGTATGATCAATGAATCAAACTTTACCCACATATTATTATTCAAATGAATCTATGCGTATGAACTACTGTGCTGATGCTTACAGCTGAGTCTCATTCAGCACTGGTGGGTTTGAAGGCCAGCTGGCTGGGTACCAGGTGCAGATATTATGTATCTGTTCTAATAATGGCATCATGCCAGCCAGTAAAGTGTTGCAGTAAAGTGCCCTTTACTTATTTATTTTATCCATAAATCACAATCAGCAATAGAATAATGCAAGGCTGATGTCAAGTATCCCTTAAAACAATGTGTACTGTAATTAAATTCATTTAGCAACTCTCAATTGACTGTAAAAATTAAATTTATTTTCCTTTCCTTTGGTCTAAATGTTATTAATTATATAATAGGAACATAATAAAGCAAACTTTGGAGAACAAGGAAAAAACTCTTAGAGGGAGACTAAATGCACAAATATTTTTGTACAAAAGCTAGAGTACAAAGTATTTAATGTCTGTTTATTGTAATGTGGATTGAGTGTTGTTCCAAGCTAATCAATTTTCTTTTCAAAAATTCTTTTCAAGCTTACTAATGCACCTTTGTTTTTTCTTGTTCATCTTTTCTATGTGATGGATTATTTGAAAACAAATGCTTTACAGTATATAACTGTAATACTTAGCACTTACATTGCTCTTTTCATGCTCAAAGCATTTTATATTCACTACTTTGGGCCCTATTTCGGGAGATAGGGGAATGCTATGCTAAAACATGGCCACTTAATGTGGCTTCAAATATGTTAGCTTATACCTTGATGATGCTTTTAGTTGTGCAAGCTGTTTTGATTGAGCTAACATGATTGAAAAACATGGCCTTTTTGGCCTGAAGACAGGGCCCCAAACTACTCTGTATAACAACTTTGTGAGAGACCTAAGTATTGCTATCCAGTTTTTACTTATGAGGAAATTGAAGTACAAAGAGGCAAGCCATTTGCCCAATGTCATACAATGAGGCTGTGCCAGAGCTAGGATTGGAACACAGGAGTTCTCAGCTCCACACATCACAACATACCTCTTTCTCAGCTAAAGGATACATTTTGGAAATAGTCAAAGAAAGATGGGTCTGTGTTTTGAAGCTCTTTGAATACCTTGTGATGGGTGACCACACACAGAGGGGATACTGTCAATTTAAAAACTATATGTTGTAAACCAAAAACATTATTTATGTAATTTATAACCACAGATTATTAAGTGAAAGAATTTTAAAGATTCGGTTAATTTGACACCATACTCTTTGTTTACTTTGTTGCATTTCTCTGTTGGGCAATGAAAATCAAGAAAGTCTGTTTCACTTTTGTTTTTGTGTTTTCTTTCACAGTTTGATTTAGTATTTGCCTCACATGATTTTACCCACATCTACAGGTGAGACTGGGCATGTGACTCTGCAGCACATTATCCCCTAAATGGATTTCAGTGCACTGACTGTTGTCTGTGAAGCTGAATGCCATTCAAGACATAAATTCAATTAAATATCCTTCAGCACACTTGAAACAGTCTGTCTTCCTTTCCACCCTTGCCACACGTCAAACGTTAATTGGTAGAAATTAGTTCCACAGAGTGTGTGTGATCTTTTGAAGATACGGAAATACTCTGTTCTCTGGATTAGTTATTGCAGTACTGACATGGCCGGGGGCTCCGGGAGCCAAACTTGAAATTTTGTTTAACTAGTCCACTCTGCTGTAATGTTGCCTGGGGCTTATCTGATAAAGATTAATTCAAAGTGAAGTGCAAATGCTCAGAGGGTGAAAACGTTATTAGATGGAATATTGTTGAACCATTCTGCAATCTCAGTTGAGGACAAAATCGGATTGAGTCAAAAGATTTTGTTTTTAGAAAGATTTATGTGAGAAAGGAGGGAGGGATGAAAAAAGGAAAAACATGGTTGCTCAATATGTTTAACAATATGAAAAATAGATTTGCCATTCAGACTGCAGCGTACATACATATGGTATCATTAGGGAATTCTGCTGTTCACACAGTTTGTTTCACAATATATTAATTATTAATTATTAATGTGAATGTAATGTTGCTGCATGAAACAGCTTCCCGGAGGCTGGTATCATATAGAACCTTTTTCCTGTCCTATATTATCATTGGCTTATAGCCATAAACCTGACTGACATTGGTTATTTGGTCTTCTGAATATACTTCTGAAAGAACCAAAGTTCAAAGCAATTGACTACAATTTATAAATAGGTCCCAGTCAGCAGAGTCTTTAGCCTGCCAATGCACATAAAGGAAGTTTTGTGTGTTTCATTGTGTGGATGTTCTTCAGATGAGACCTTAAATTGAGGTCCTCTCTGCTATCTTGTGGACATTAGATTCTATGGCACTTTCTTAAGAGTAGGGATCTGTCCCAGTAACCTTGACCAAAATCTCCTCGTTCCCCCAACTGTTGTGTGGCTACCTAGCTGCCACTCACCTTCCCAGAGGTGGCTGCATTTCAGTGGTGCTATATGTATGGGTTCTGTTTGTATATAGCTAAATCTTGAGGTCCTCGTTCATTTCCCTTGTTCTTGCATTGTGAGAGAGGTTGAATAGATGTTTCTGACCACTTTCTGTGTACCATTCATTATTCTATACCCCTTTATCATATCCCCTTAGTTATTTCCTCTCTCTTTTCAGTCTCTCTCTGCAACAGATTATTAGAATTCAAGGCAAAGGAGCAACAATAAAGAGGGTAGAGAGGCTGCCAAAAAGTAAAACAGAAAATGAAGTAGATGCAATATATCTTGACTTTAGTAAGGCTTTTGATACTGTCTCACATGACCGTCTCTTGAGCAAACTAGGGAAATATAGCCTAGATGAACCCACTAAAAGGTGGGTGCACAACTGGTTAGAAAACCGTACTCAGTTATCAGTGGCTCATGGTCAAGCTCAAAGGGCATATTGAGTGGGGTCCTGCAGGGATCTGTCTTTGGTCCGGTTCTA
This sequence comes from Dermochelys coriacea, assembly GCF_009764565.3. NCBI lineage: Eukaryota > Metazoa > Chordata > Testudines > Dermochelyidae > Dermochelys > Dermochelys coriacea. The sequence continues at coordinate 133,313,635 of NC_050070.1, forward strand.
TTCAATATCTTTTATAAATGATTTGGACAATGGCACAGAGAGTACACTTACTAAGTTTATGGATAGTACCAAGCTGGGAGGGGTAGCAAGCGCTTTAGAGGACAGGGATGTCGTAAGCAAGACACAAGAAGTAATTTTTCCACTCTACTCAGCACTCTACTCTAATGGAGGTAACGTGTCCAGCTTTAGACACCACATTTTGGGAAGGATGTGGACAAATTGGAGAAAGTCCAGAAGAGAGCAACAAAATGATTAAAGGTCTAGAAAATGTGACCTATGAGGAAAAATTGAAAATATTGGGTTTGTTTAGTGTGAAGATGAGAAGACTGAGGGGTGACAGGACAGTCTTCCAAATACATGAAATGTTGTTAGAAAGAGGAGGGTAAAAAATTGTTTTCCTTATCCACTGAGGAAAGAACAAGAAGTAAAGGGCTTAAATTGCATCGAGGGAGATTTAGGTTAGATATTGGGAAAAACTTCCTGTCAGTGTAGTTAAGCACTGAAACAAATTACCTAGGGAGGTTGTGGAATCTCAATCATTGGAGGTTTTTAAGAACAGGTTAGACAAACGCCTGTCAGGGATGGTCTAGATCAGTGTTTCTCAATGACCAGTCCATGGATAGGTGCCAGTCCCTGAGATCTCCTTCACATGGTTTAGGGGGGCAGCAAGCTGGTCCTTGGTATCAAAAAGTTTGAAAAACATTAGTTTTGATAATACTTCATCCTACTGATTGCAGGAGATTGGACGAGGTGATCTATTGAGGGTCCCTTCCAATCCTATATTTCTGTGATTCTATTTGTGAAAAAGCAAAGGAAGAAAGCACTCTCCAAATGGGGAAGAATTAGGCTGAGGCAGATGCACCTGGGCAGCAAGTACCATTTCGTAGCAGTCACTGCAGCTAAGGATAATCACACATTTACCTAAGGCATCATGGAAGTGAAGAAGAGCTAGCTCTTAGTGTAAGATTGATGTTCTCTCCCAGTCTCACACATGGCCTGATTAATTTAGTGTTGTGTGTGAAAGCCTGCAGAGGTGGGAGACAGTATTCACCCATTTAATGTGCAGGCAAACTGTGGAGTTGCTCCCCCCTTGCTGCTGTCCCTGTTGGTCATTCTTATCCCCTATCCAGGAGTTTGTGGCCATTAAATCTGCATAAATAAGGATCCAACTGCTCCTCTCTTGTCCAACCCCAAAGGAGCCACTTGTGCTGATCTTTATGAATGCCCATGCCCCCCTCCGTAAGCTTCAGAGCCCAATCTCCAGTATGAGCTCCAACTGTCAGCCTGGACTGGGAGGCTCACGTCCTCTGGCTGTGTAGACATATCTTTTGTGGCCAGCACTGAATTCCTCCATGGTGTGAAGTGGGTGCAAAGGTCACCTTTCATGATTGCTCTGTTTGTTTCCCTGCCCAGTGCCCACTCATGAAGACTATTGCAGAGATTAAGTGGCGTGGAGGGCTTTATGATGGGTCCTTTCGCACTACTGTGATTTCACCTTTAAAGATTACCACAAGGCTGTAAAATATTCTCTGTCGGGGGTGTGTGTGTGTGTGTGTGTGTGTGTGTGTGTGTGTGTTAGTCTAAATTATGTGAAATGAGCCTAATTATTAATGTTCTTAAAATACAAGTATTTTATTCTACCCTGTTTGGTTTGCTGTAACTCCCTTTACAGTGGTCTGTCTACTTTCTTCTTCATGCTAAGGTCCACAAGTGTGTTATAGTGGGTACTTCAGCCTGCGTGCAGCTTTAGAGTAAACCAGACCTGTCAGTCTCTGGTGGCATGGGAATGCCCTGCTCCCATGACAGCCTGAAGCTCATCCAGCCCTCCCAGTGAAGAATTTTTCTGAGGGAAATTCCAAGCTTTATTTCAAATGTCTTCAATAACAGTTTGACTCAATAATATGTCTGTCTAATTCTCAGACTCATCCGAAAGGCTGCGTTTGCCTTTTGGGGAGACTGACTCCTTATCTTCCCTTCCTCCCTAAGGTATTTGCAGCGGCTGACACCCCCACAAGCTTTCGGGAGAAAAGCTAGGCTGACAAAAGCCAGAGGCAAAAGTAAGGGTCTGTGTCTTTTGCCTCACTCCCTTATTGAATGCCTCGTTGAGGGGCTCGGTTGGCTCTGCAGGCAAAGACCAGTTTCTTTCACAGCCTAGTCCTGGCAGGGCTGCCTGGGGCCTACTCTTTGGGCAGAAAAGGAATTGGGCAGATTTGGAAAAACTGGCTCCAGGGACAAGTAGTTCCCTCTCTTACTTCTGTGTCAGGGGAATGACTGCAGAAGTAAGATTGTGCCTATGTCCCTAGAGGCCACACCAGCAGCCATGCTTGTGACAGTGGAACTCAGCAGCCTCCCCTCAGGTGACCGAGGCTGTGGATGGAGGTAATCGGACACAGCATGGATGCTGCCCATTCTGGAAGTCTCAGTAAGGGGTCCTTTGGGCCCAGCTCCCTCCCACTGTTCCTTCCTTGGACCACAGACTTGTTCGGGTCATGACAGTCAACATGTCCAATGAGGTTTTCATAATAAACTAGGAGGAACATGATCAGCCTGATCCGAGAGAGAAAATTGACTTCCTTGTCCTCAGCAGATTTAAATGTAATTTGCACCCAGGAATATCCTCACTCATTGCAAGTCAACTTGATGGGCTGGTGATTTCAGGGAGTGGGGCATTTCCCTTCTGCCAGTGACTGATGGTTCTGGTTCTGCCTCCAAGCTGCAAGCATGCTGATCTACCCATTGTAATGGATCTGTAATGGGCCTTATTACTCAAAGAAACAGAATTTCCAGGTAAATACAGATAATTTTTTCTGATTTCTCTCTCACGCTCAGTCCTGGCTATTTGTTTGTCTAGTCTGAAGTGTCCTTTTAATTAGTATAGCTTTGTCACAATGTAAAATTTGTCTTTTTACGTCTCCTCAGAGCATTCTGAGATGCTTTCAGAGAGGGAATTATAAGAGTGCAAGGGAATTATTGATTGCTTGATTGATTTGAATTGTAGAGTCTGCTGAAGGCCAAGAAACATCTCTGCATTTCTGACTTCTAAATAGAATTATGCTATATTTTTCCCCTGATGTAGGCTGCAACATATGATTACCCTTGAGTGTTGTTTTTGACTTCTTTCATTAAGAGTTGGACAAAGGCTTTTTGAAAGTCAGCGCTTTCAACTTGCCATTAGAGGTGACAATACAAAGACTTTCATAGGGTCTGATCTTTTTTTTTTTATCTTTTGAACAAGTCAAATCACTTTTTGCCTGGGAATCAGAAAAGTGGCAGTGATGGAGAAGTTTAACTTGTTGTTATAATGTGTTCACTTTTCAAACCTCTAAGAAATTGTGGTTCTTCAGTATCTCATTCTAAACTTCGTATCTGGTAGGGAAGTCTAAATGCACTGAGTTGTAGATTATTGGTCTCGAGTGGTTACCATAATGGCATTAGCACAAAGTGGTCTTAAAAATAATCTCAGGCATTTTTAGAAAAATCAGTAATTTTTTTTCTTTCAAATTCTGAGGTTGTGCTTAATTTTTCTGTTTCAAATCTTGAAATGTTAGAATTTGTCTCATACACACATTATGGTGAAATGCTTTGATACATTAAAAGCACTAGTATATTTCAAATTGTGTATTAAACAGATGTTTTATATCTTTATGGGGTAAGGGATTCTCTAACAGGTTGTTTTGAATTCAAGTTGTCCATTGCACATAATCTGAATACCATACCAAAATCAGATCTATTGTGTACTTATTGATCCTGCTGAGTGCAGTGGAGATGCACTTACATTTGGTATGAATTTGGCCTTAGGGCTATGTTTTCATATGGCCTGAGGATTGGTTCATCCTGTTTGCAGCTGAAATTTGTGCTTGCAAAATCTGTCTACGTTTTTGAACTGTCAAAATGAATTGTGAATGCAAAGGTGAGTAGTTTTAGCTCTATCTGATTTACACTCAGAGTTGGATTGCAGGTAAAAATTTTGTTTGTCCAGTTTGTACCTGCAAAAAGGACACCAGTCTTTTAGAAATTGACCCCATAATGTATATACGCTGTGAGGCACACGAGAAAGTGAAAGATGATTCATGGCTTGCATAAGGGAAGAGTCCTCGATTCAGCAATTTCATTTTTCACTTTATTGCAAATTGAATATAGACCTGGTTGTCAGATTAGGTGACCTTTAACAGATTACTGTTACTGCTAAACATTTATATTATAGTAATTCCCAAAGGCCCTACTGAAGATCCAGGTCTCCTTGTGCTCATTGTAGTACAAACACAGAAAAAGAGACAGTGACTTCTCCAAAGAGTTTACAGTCTAAAATACTCAAGAAGGGAGTATAGGGATATAATATTCAAGCAAATGAACCCGGTAATGATTGACATAATTTTGTTGTGTTGTGTTGTGGATGGTTTTGTGTTGTTTTATTTTAAGAAGGGATCGGGTGAGTGGAATAGAAGGAAATAGAATGATCTTTTAGGTGAAGGTGGTGGTACAAGGATGGATACTTGCTGCTATGATGTATGTGTCTTTCACTCCTTACAGGATCAAGGTGGAAACAATTCACAGAGGGCCTGTCTTCACTGCATTTCAGAGTAGCAGCCGTATTAGTCTGTATTCGCAAAAAAGAAAAGGAGTACTTGTGGCACCTTAGAGACTAACAAATTTATTTGAGCATAAGCTTTCGTGAGCTACAGCTCACTTCATCGGATGCATTCGGTGGAAAATACAGTGGGGAGATTTATATACACACACAGAGAACATGAAACAATGGGTTTTAAGATAAGTGATCACTCTCCTTATAGTGTGTATGATAAAACCCATTGTTTCATGTTCTCTGTGTGTGTATATAAATCTCCCCACTGTATTTTCCACTGAATGCATCCGATGAAGTGAGCTATAGCTCACGAAAGCTTATGCTCAAATAAATTTGTTAGTCTCTAAGGTGCCACAAGTACTCCTTTTCTTCTTCACTGCATTGTTAGCTTGAGGTACAGCTCAGGTTTTGCCCCACTCTGACTCCTGTCCATCCACTAAAATACTTAGCTCCAGTTAACTGGTGCTTTAAGGTTGAGCTAGCCTGCCTGTCCGGAGGGAGGCGTGTGGTGAAGCACAAGTGCTGCTCTTGCTGCTTGTGCTAGTAATGCTGTGAGAATGCAGCAGCTCAAGTTACAACAGCTCATTAACTGCTAATTCATTCGCTGTGCTGCTAATCATATCACTTTGTTTTCACACACACAAGGGTTGTTTTGCAATGTGGTCACTCACTGGAGTGTGCTAACTCAGGGCTTGTCTGCATGGGCACTTGACAGCTGCAACTTTCTTGCTCAGGGGTGTGAAAAAACACCCCCCTGAGAGCAGCAAGTTTCAGCGCTGTAAAGCGCCAGTGTAAACAGTGCACCAGTAAACAGTAGCTATACCTCTTGTGGAGGTGGGGTTTTTAGAGTCCTGGCAGCGCTTTAGTGTGGCCAGTGTAGACTAGCCCTCAGCTAACTTGCAGTGAAGATCAGCCTGCAGTTTGCACCAGTGTAGGAATTAAATTATTTTTGTACTTGATGCATTCCCATATATTCTTAACCAGCATACAGTAGTACATTCCATTACTGTGCAATTATAGTGACTCTGTCTATAGGCTGTATAAATCTTTTATCACAAGAGTATATAAATATTTCATCATGGTGTATAAGCTCCCAGTTGGGTAGAAAAGGTTCATCCATTGGTGAGTCTCATGAATATAGAAATAATCTTGACTTGATTTTTGCCTGCTAGTTGGAGTCAGGCTCTCCCCTCCTCCCTCTTTCTTGGAAGCCTAAGCATCTGCATGTAATACCTTAATATGGAGAGGTGGGAATGCTGACAAAATTAAAGGAAAGAGACCAGAAGCTTGCCTCTAATTAGCAGAAAGCAATACTTCCTATACTGTACTATTCAGTTTTCCTTTGAGCAGGGCCATTTCTACTATACAGGCAGGATAATGGCAGGGAGATGACAGTCTCTCAGAATATTCTTCATGAGACCAATCAAGCATGAGCTATTACATCATAATGTTTAGGGACCCCTAAAGTTCACATGGAAAATCTGTGGCAGGGCCAGGAACACTAACCAGACTCCCAATTCTTTTCTTTAGAAACAAGATGATCCTTTCCTCTTATTCCAAAACTATGCTCTTTCTCTAGGATCCTTCACCATAGATGATGTAAGATGGTTTCCAGAGAGTTCTCAGACTGTTTCACAATAATTTGAAATACCCATAAATATTATCTGTCTATTTTCTGTATCATGTCAACTGTGCAGAGTATTAATATGTGACTGGCTTGTTTGCATCCACTGAAGCATTTGGTAATTTTAAGTTTTCCTATAGTCTAATGTTAAGTGTCAACATAACAGTAACATATTCTAAATCTGTGGCATTTCCAGCTCTTCCTGAAGTTCCCTGGCTGAATCACATGTGTTTGCCAATATATTACATCATCCATCATCCAGTAATCTAATTCCTTAGTTCATGCTTTTTAAAATGGAGACAGTGTGTATGTGGGGAGGTCCCAAGGTACACTCTGCAAATCTGTGCTGCTTTGTTTTTAGGATCACTTTATTTTATCCCCCCAAATGTGTGTAGGTCTGTTGCTGGACGTTTAAATAATGAACCTACCTGGGTATCTACATGAACTACATGAAGAAATTGCATGCTAAATATAGATTGCTGTCAATTGTGTGAACGTCAAAAACGTTTCCTTTCTTGCATTTTGTCAGCTGAATCTGGTATTAATTGAACAGCCTAGCAATCTGTGTGTGAGTTATACTATATAGGATAGCAAAAAGAATTTTTAAATGGTCATATGATAGAATGCAGAGGCCCTACCTGAGCATCAGCAGATAGGCAGTTAAGTTGCTTCTTAACTGTTCTGCTAGAAAAGAGTGAGGAAATGGATCAGAACTATAGCCTAGTGTCCAGTCAAGACCTTTAGTGTTAAATTAGGGAGCTCTATAAAAAGTTCTCTCTGGTAGTCAAAAGGAAGAGTAAGTAAGTGAGCTTCTGAGCAGGCAGAGTGCTACTCTTGTAGTAACGGTGTGAAACACAGGAGTACTGGTAAGAGACTGAAATTTTATTTCCTGGCCTCTGTCATCTGAACGCGTCTGGGTTATTAAAACTTCTCAGGCTCAGTATCTGCTGACGCATTCCTGTTATTACACTTGATAGCTGAAGATCTGGGTGGTCTGACTGCTTGACTTGAATCTTTGTTTTCTCTTGATGTAAATTCTCTTGTTTCTTTCTGCTACAAACTGGGAACTCAAAAACCTGAGGAAAATCCTCTTTTGGTGAAAGACAGTTGTAGCCAGTGGACATGGTTGTATCATTCCAGTTGTGGTGCATGGATTAGATGATGGAAAATTCTTTAAGATACATAAGTGATTCCCCCTTCTCTCTCTCTGGCATATGGCATCTGCAGAGCAACATTCTGTAGATGCAATTGTAGTTCCATAAGCCATTTCAAATCCTCCTCTGTGACATTGTAGATATCCAATTCACCTTTGAATCCATATTTGGGGCTCTACATTATGATGTGTTCAATGGTTTGGATGTTTTCACCAGTCGCATGAAGGGGAGTCTTTGATTTTTCCGCTTGTGCATCTTCTATGGTTTGTTCGGATTCATTTCAGTGCGGGCCAGTGTCTGCATGGCACGTCGAAACTGGGAGGGCGACTTGTTGGGTAAGTAACCAAATGCTTATTTGGTAGATGAGGTCCAGACACATTGCCATTCCCTGTCCGGATCCAGAGACATGAGGTGGTCACAGGTGGTCCATAATTTTTTTTGTGATTTCAGATGTTGTTAGGGTATGTTATCCATAATCTGGCAGATGGGAAATTCTGCGTAGTCTTCAGCACATTCAAGTTCTCGTGATGTGCTATAGCTTGATGGAGGTTCGATGTTTGTTAATATAAAAAGCCACAGTAGAGGTGTTGATTTTAAAGTTCCCAGGATGATTTGCATGGTCTGATTCAGCTGCCTATCTACAAGTTGGGTATGGCAGCTTCTTGTCCACACTGGCACACAGTACTCTGCAACTGAGTACACCAGGGCCAAGGCTGATGTTCATAGCACCAGGGCAGTTGATCCCCAGTTTGTTCCTGCTAAACTTTCGAATAATGTTGATGTGAGTCTTCACTTTGGAGGCTACTTTCTTGAGATGCTCATGAAAGGTCAGTGTGGAGTCAAGAATGACACTAAGATATGTTGGCTTTGGGTTATAACGTACAGTTTCACCATAAAACTCGACAGAGTGTTTTGTGCAAGTCTGTTGTCCAGTGGAAGGTAGAGACTACAGATTTGCTTGGATTTGGTTTCAGGTGCCACTTTTGGAAGTACTCTTCCATGATCTTAAGGTCAGGCGTAATTGGTCACTTCCAAGTTCTTTAAAGCTACGGGCCTGGGTTGTGAGTGCCAGAACATCAGAATATACAAACTTCTGTGCTATTGTTTCAGGCATATCACATGTGTATACATTGAAGAGTGTTGGAGCAAGTACAGCGCCTTGTGGTAGCCCATTATTCAAAGTGCATGGCTTGCTGGTTTGACCTCTAAGGCACACGTGTATTCTTCAGCTGCTAAGCGTGGTGTTCAGCAGCCTACGAATCTGCGCACAGGGGATCACTTTGGTCAGTTTCAGTATCAGACCATCCTTCCAGACTGTGTCATATGCTGCTGACAGAATGATGAAAGCAGTATCAGTCTTGAGTTTTTGTTGGAATCCAGCACCGATGCTTGTAGTGAGGGCCAGGAACTAGTCACAGCAACTTTTGCGCAGATGAAAACCAGCGTGGTCCTTAGGTAGGCTGGTGTCCCCAGTGGGCCTGATTTGGTTCAGACTCGTATGCTCCATCACTTTGTAGATTGTTTTCAGAAAGGAGATTTGCCTATAACTAGAAGGATAATCTGCAGGTTTTCCAGGTTTTAGGGGTGCAATGTCCTTGGTTTCTCTCCATATGCAGGGGATTTCACTGGTCTCCTGGATATTTGTGAAAAGTTCCATCATTCATTTCTGAGCCAGTGGACCCAGATATAGGAAATCAGGATAGATACCATCTTTCCCTGCTGTCTTTCTGAATTTCCTGGCTGCAAGGGCTGCATCGATATCTTTACTTGTGAATGGTCCAGACCATTGGGAAGATGGATTGCATGTGGATATCACTTGCTAAAGTTGATGCTGGACTTCTCTGTGATACTGTTTGTCCACTGGCTATTTTGATGTCCACAAAAGTTTAGCAACCAGTGGCATTGGCTTTCACTTGTGGCCTAGTGGCATGTGTGGGTTTGCAGCCCCCAGGTGTCTTAGCAAGATCCAGGCGCATCTGCTTGAGTTGTGTGAAGTTTAGACCTACACAGCCAAGCCACCCCTTCTGTCTTGCTGCATCCAGTGACAGTAGAAGGGTCTCTACACTCATATTTGTGGAGAAGTTTTTGCAAGGTGTGTACAATGACATGTGTCCGTGGAGGACATTCTTCTCTGTAGTGGAGATTAGGAGTTCAGTAAAATGGTCACAAGCGTTCGCCATTGGGGGAATGTGGGAGATTGTGTTCTCCACGGTCATAGAGAAAGTGGCCCAGTCTGCTTTTTGAATTTCCAGTGCAGTGCTGGTTTTGAGTAGAGAACTGGCATTTGAATGCCAATATGGTCAGTACTGGTCTGTGCATGCAGTTTAGGAAGTCATCAAGGATGGTCCGTGATGGGGGTATCAGTGTACTTGTATCATCTTTAGAGATGAACATCAGGTCAGGGCAGTATCCTCTGTCCTATCTTGCAGAGTGGAAAGTGATGCACTGTTTCGCATCAAAAAGGAGGAGCATATCCTTTGCTGATGCCCACTGATCAGTTCTTTACCTGCAGTGTTGTTTGATGCATAGCCCCATTGTGTGTGGTGCCTATTTTAGTCACTTACAGAATATAGCAGGGTCCTGGGCATGCTGCAGAGCTGGTTGAGGCCACTGTGCGCCAGGTGATTCCTGCTATAACATTTGATGAACCACCAAAATCGGAAATGGAAAACTAGTTTTTATAGTTAGCCCTGAAACTGAATCATAATTTGTCCACAAACATCAAAAACAAATTAAAAACTGGAAACCCTCTTTGCAGTTTAGGTTGTGGAAGGGTAACTGTGTTGGTATTTACTTATTTGGTCTAAATCAACTGGATGAAGTTCAGTAAAGACAAGTGCAAAATACTACTTAGGAAGGAAAAAATCAAATGCACAACAACAAAATGGAGAGCAACTGGGTAGCCACATGTACTGCTGAAAAGGATCGTGGGGTTATAGTGGATCGCAAATTGAATGTGATGCAGTTATGAAAAAGACTAGTAACCTTTTGGGATGTATTAACAGAAGAGTCAGTTACCCAGGAGTAATTGTCATCCTCTACTCAGCACTAGTGAGGCCTCCTCTAGAGTATTGTGTCCAATTCTGGGCCCCACATTTTAAGAAAGATAAGTTGGAGAGAGTCCAGAGGACAGCATCAAAAATGATAAGAAGTTAGAAAACCTGACATGTGAGGAGAGGTTAAAAAAAACCTGGGCATGTTTAATTTTGAGAAAAGAAGACTGGGGGGCGGGGGCCTGACAACAATCTTCGAGAATGTTAAGGGCTGTTACAAAAAGGACGGTGATTAGTTGTTCTCCATGTTCACTGAAGGTAGGACAGGAAGTAATGGGCTTAATCTACAGCAACGGAGATTTAGGTTAGATATTAGTAAAAACTTTCTAGATGTAAGGATAGTTAAGCACTAGAATAGGCTTCAAAGGGAAGTTGTGGCATCCCTGTTGGAGATTTTTAAGAACAAGTTAGCCAAACACCTGTATGGGAAGGTTCAGGTATACTTGGCCCTGCCTCAGCATGGGGGGCTGGACTAGAGGGCTTCTCAAGGTTCCTTCCAGGCATACATTTCTATATATAGAACCACTATATAAAGAACTATCACAATCTACTATGAAGGCCCTTTGAGGCCTAGTAGGTGTTTTGTCAAAAACAAAGTTTAATGTGTTAGTGCAAACTCCCACAAATATAATTTTAAAATGCCATGCTGCAGCCAGGGAAGATGCACCCCTCCTCTGGCCCCAACCCAGCCTGCCCTGTACCTGCTGCAGCTAGGGGAGAGGTGCGCCTTCCCCGGTCCCTGCTCAGCTCCAGCCTGGACTTGCTGCGGCCGTGGGAGAGGCGCCTATCCTGTGGCCCCAGCCCTGGAGCTGCCATGGTGGGGAGAGTTACCCTTCCCACCCCAGGCCAGGTGCTGCTGTGGGGGGAGAGAGCTGGGGGGAGTCCTCTCTCCCTGCCATAGCCCAGGGACAGCCTGCATAGCAAACTGCTCATCCCTGGACCCACCCCAGAGCCCACACCTCCAGCCAGAGCCCTCACTCCCCCAATCTCCTGCCCCAGCCCTGAGCTCCTCATCCCTGGCCCCACCCCAGAGCCCACACCCCCCAGCCAGAGCCCTCACCCCTCCGCACCTCAGCCACAGCACTGAGCCCCCTCCCACACTCTGAAACCCTCAGCCCAGCCCCGACACATGAATTTTGTTATGTACACCGATATGGAGGTGATGTGTGACACACATTCATTCCACACATAGATGGGAAAAATTAAAGGGAACATGGCTTGTAGGCACTTCAATAATTCAAATAATAAATAGTAATAACAACATGACCCAATTTCTGTTTTTTCAGTTCATTTTGTTTAAAACCTAGGAAATCACATGCGAAGAAAACTGCATTAAAAGAATGGTAAGGTTGCAAAGTCCAGCACTCAACTGCTAGGAAATGCCAGAATTAAGGTTGTCCAACTTAATTTGTCCCCTTGTGCATATGCATTATGATACAGTATATAAATCCATGATCATATGCTATTTTTTCCACAGGACCCCCACCTCATTCAGTGCACAAGATGGACGATGCTCAATTAATAAGCATCAGTTCAGTTTTTCATTTTATTCCTGTGAATTGTGTGACCCATGCCTTATTTACAACCCACTACTAAAAACCTACTGTAGCATGAGTGCTTCGCAAACATGAATTGATTTATCTTCACAACACCACTGTAAAGTAATGCAGTATTATGCCTGTTTTACAGATGTAGAATTAAGGCACAGAGATAATATCAAAAGTACACACTAATTTTGGTGGCCAATTGATGAGATGCCCATGGCCTGATTTTTCTGATACCATCTGATAGCATTTCATTTATTCATAGCATATCTCCCATTGACTTTAATTGCCTTTGAGTGCTCAGTACTTCTGTAAATCAGAGACCCCAGGGACTCAAGCTGGGCTCCTAGAAAAAATTAGGAACACAGTGGCCAGCTATGAAAAGTTTGGTTTAAGGGACTTGCATAGCATCACATCGGAAGTCTGGCAGAGGCGGGGTAAAATCTGATTCTCCAGGATGGCCTTCATCTACCTTAACCACAAAATCATCCATTCTGCTCTGCCTCATTCATGACTCAGCTTTCAACTTGGGAACAAATGAGGCATTGGTCCTACAGATAACAGCCTCATTCACTACACAGCTCTGATTCATTCTCTGAGGACCATCCAGGCTCTGCATTGAATAAGGTGGGGGGTCCTGTGGAAAAAATACAGTGATTATGTGAATCAAAAACTGTTTTTGATGCACATACACAAAGGGGTGAATGAAGGTTGTTGCATGAGCAACCTTAATTTTGATGTTTCCTAACTTTTGAGTGTTTGACTTTGCAACTGTAACATTCTTTTAATGTAATTTTTGTATTTACTTTGTATATATAAATTGAATTTGTATTTATATTGTGTATATATAGGCTCATATTTTCAGTGGGTGTTCAATAATATCCAGTGTTAGCAGGATTGTCTGTTTTGTGCATGAAAAAACCTTAATTTGTGTGCACAGACATGAGTTGTATCTGCAAAGCTTAAGCATATAATTGAGTAGTACAGGGCACAACTTTTGTTTGTAATGTTTTTTGAAATTACAAAAACAAATATGAATGGAAATATTTTCAAGTGAATTTTTAATGAAAACAGGATCATGGATTTTAAACATTCTCTAGCAGTGCTGGAAACCTGAACGCAGTGCGATACCTATATTGTAAGCTCTTTGGGGGCAGAGACTCTTTTTGTTATGTATTTGTGCAGTGTCTCACACAGTGCAATGCTATTCCAGAGTTTGGGCTCCTAGGTGCTACTTCTGTACAAATAATACAAATTATTAATACTACTGTTAATAATTATTAAAATAATATATATTATTATTGGGTTTGTGGTACATGAAAATGTATTGATGAAATACATTGTAGGTTAGTTTTACTATCCATGCTGAATAAAGTGTAAAAGTAAACAAATAGGATCAGTTGAGAACAAGTAGACTAGACAGAAAAAAAATCTTCTAGGTTTAATAATCTGCAGCACAGTGTTGTTAGGAACACAGACTAAATGAAGATTTTAGAGAAATATGATTTTTATCCTGACATTGGTCCTCTATGCTTGGAAGAATCATCTTAAAGCCTTTGTGTACTTATTTATGAAAACATATATTGTGTAACATACCATGATTAGTAAAGAAGATCAACATTTTTCTTTTCTTTTAATCCTTTTAGCCTTCAGGAAAAAGAACAGTCACTCAACATGTCCATTAAAGAAATGACTGCCAAAGTAAGTGCATATCAGCTATCATTTTTTCAGTACATTTAAGAAACAAAGATAATGCATTACTTTTTTAATATAATATATTGTCTTTTGAAAGGCCAAATGTATGGTATTTCTTCTGAATATGTTTCACATATAAATATTCTTAATATCTGTTTTAAAAAGAAATCTAAACCTGGTCCAGGCATTATAAAATGTTAGTGTGTCTGCCAAAGGAAGCAGGTGGAATGGTTCATTAAATGTAGTATTTCTTGGCTCATGTTCACAATAGAAACCAATCTGTTGGCCTCAGCTTAGAAAAGAACTGTCAGTTTTATGAAATGAAAGTGATATCTGGTCACAATTGAATGTCTTCATTCTCAGGAAAAAAAGCCATATTCTCATATTCGTTTCACTGGTGTAAATCCAGAGTGACTCCATTGAAGTCAGTGATGTTACTCATGATTTACATTAGTGCAAATGGAAATCAGAATCAGGCCCAGGGTAATTATGATAAATGAATTACATTTTCATCCCAGCTGGTAAAATTTAGATATACTCGCACATACTAAAAAAAAAAAAAAAAAAAAAAAATCATATAGTGCATCATAGTTTCCAGGACACTTAGTGGACTTGAGAATTGTATTTTCTCCTGTTGACTTTCATTTATATCGTCTCCATTAGGTCCTGATTCTGCAAACACTTAGGCAGTTGCTTAAATGTAAGCATATAAATTGTCCCACTGACTAATGTTACTTTCTCATATATATTTGAGGCTTCCTTTTCAAACGTCAGTGCCTTAAATAGTATGTACAAAATACTGATTTGTGGCTACAAACTGGTAATTGAGTGCAGGAAATATGCTGTTACTAATGCAGGCACTCACTTGCACATACATTTGCCTGTTTTGCTCGTGTATGCAAAATATGCAGGCGCATAAGTCTGTTTGTGTTCACTGGCACATACTTTGTATATGAAGTACATGCATAATATCTGTTTTTGCATTTGTGGCCTATAATATTTAACAAATGTAGATATTTGTACCATTATTTTTTTTGTGGGAAGTTTTTGGTACTCCTCTCACCAAAGGCATAATTATTCCAGTAATTCCTCCAAACCCTGTAAATATAAAGAATAGGAGGAGTGTGAAACTTTTGGGTTACTACTGTTGCTTTCATCTGAGATACTGCTGCTACTCTCTTTCTTAAATCTGATGGTCAGTTTCTTGTTTTCCATATCCTCCAGTCACTAGAAAGAATGTAGTGGTTCCTTATGCCATAATGGATCAATGATCCACTAGTCTCTCCAGTCACTCTCAGAGAAATGCTTTGGATGGAGAGTTAAAATGGCCTTAATGTGCTTAATTCCACAAGGCTATATAATGTGAGGGGAAATTCTTTCCTGATTTTGGCCAATATTTGGTTTATATTCTGAAACACAAAGATTGCAAGTCCATCTCTCTCTCTGTAATATACTGTAACTCAGCATCTCACCATTTTCCCAAACTTTAGAAAGCTGAATCCACACTTAAGAAAAATGAAACCAGTCACTCCCCAACAGCTCTGCCCTGTGTTATTAAATGACAACCTATCTTAATTTATATGTCACTGCATTCCTTCCCCACCCACACTTGAGGAAATGCTGGTGTAGATCTTCATAATATGATGATATGATATTTCCTTTCCTTTCTTACGTGGTTTAATGAGCAGTGATATAGTTAACAGTGGTGACATTTAAGATGTTGTCATTGGCATCTGTGGGCACACCCACTGAAATGAATGGGTCATTTCACACCTCAGAAGTATTGCTTCAAACTCTCTCCAATCTTAGGCAGAAAATCACTGATTTGGATACACTTTTTTCACATTTTAAATGTTTACTTTCAACCATAACATCTGGAGACTTTTTAAAATGAAAGCTGAAACCTGATTAACAATTGAGAGGTCTGTCTTTTCACCTTATCCAGATAGTTCATCACAACTTTATAGGAGGTGTATCTCACACTGTGGGAAACATTGCTGTTACTTCAGATGTTCTTCTTACTCATATTTAAATTTCTAATCCTTGTTTAACTAGTAAAATTGTTGTTTGCAATGTTGTTGTAGCTGTGTTGGTCCCAGACTGAGAGGGACAAGATGGGTTAGGTAATATCTTTTATTGGACCAACTTCTGCTAGTAAAAGAGACAAGCTTCCAATCTCCACAGGGCTGAAGAAGGTATCTGGAGCTTGAAAGCTTGTCTCTTTCAGGCTTTGTCTACACTACAGAGTTTTGTCGACAAGTCAAGTCGACACTCAAAAAGCACTATAATAAAAATCGGTATTGCATGTTCACACTTGTTCCCTCTGTCGGCAGAGCATGTCCACAGTTGGGACATCTGTGGACTATCATCGACGGTGTGACTAATGCACTGTGGATATCTATCCCACAGTCCAGCTCGATACCTTCTGTTGCTAGGTCTTATGGGAAGACAGAGTGGATCATGGTGCATCTTGGGACCGGGCTCAATGTCCCATGATGCATTGTTTTCTGTCTCACCATTCCATGGGCTTCTGGATTTCTTTGGCAGCATATTTCAATGGCCCTTGTTTGCTGTGCCCCCAGCATCTTTGTGGGAAGGGGTGGAACCCGCAGTTCTGATGATTGTCGTTAAAATATCGCGGATGGCAGTGCAGTTAATCACAAAGTTCTAACTGAAGAAACTCGGAGTTGCCTGACATGCTGTGTGATATGGAAAGGAGCAACTTTAGATTGCTTTTGGTGTTCACAGAACAGCTGCAGACAGTGGACCGTTGCTTTTGGGCTCGGGAAATGAGCACTGAATGGTGGGATTGTATCATCATGCAGGTCTGGGATGTCGAGCAATGGCTACAGAACTTTTGGATGCGGAAAGCCACCTTCCTGGAATTGTGTGCTGAGCTCGCCCCAACCCTGTGGCACAAGGACACCAGAATGAGAGCTGCCCTTTTGGTAGAGAAGCATGTGTCAATCACTGTGTGGAAGCTGGCAACTTCAGACTGCTACTGGTCGGTCACAAATCAATTTGGAGTTGGGAAGTCGACCGTTGGGGCTGCGTTAATGCAAGTGTGCAGGGCAATTAATCACATCTTGCTAGGAAGGACCATGACTCTGAGAAATGTGTGCATGAAATAGTGGACAACTTTGCAGAAATGGGTTTCCCTAACTGTGGAGGGGTGATAGATGGCACACATATTCCAATTTTGGCACCAGACCACCTTGTGACGGAGTACATCAATAGGAAAGGGTACTTCTCCATGGTGTGTAGGTGCTTGTGGATCACTATGGGCATTTCACTGATATCAACGCGGGATGGTCAGGAAGATACATGATGCACACATCTTAAGGAACACCGGCCTGTATAGAAAGCTAAAAGTGGGGACTTTCTCTCCAGAAAATTACAGGGGGAAACGGTGAAATGCCCACAGGGATCCTGGGAGACCCGCATACCCCTTACAGCCATGGCTCATGAAACCTTGCATGGAAAACCTCCACAGCAGTAAGGAGTGGTTCAACAACAGTCTGAGTAGGTGCCGGATGACAGTGGAATGTGCCTTTGGCAGATTAAAGGCATGCTGACAATGCCTTTATAGCAGGTTAGACCTCAATGAGGATAATATTCCCATGGTTTAGCTGTGTGTTGTACATTGCATAATCTTTGTGAAGCTAAGGGTGAAAGGTTTGCTCAGGGATGGAGTTTTGAGGCAGACCGTTTGGCTGCATATTTTGAGCAGCCAGATACCAGGGCTATCAGAGGGGGGCAATTTGAATCAGGGAGGCCTTGAAGCAACACTTTGAAAATGAGAACCAGTAATGTATATCTCTGTGATTGGTGCTGCAATGGCATATTACATGTAGTTTTCCTAGGAAACAATGGTGAAATTTGGGGCCTTACATTCCAGTAAGCAAATGATTAAGCTGCCTGCATATGTATTGGTAGTGCCTGCTATCTCAATTTGTAGGAAACGAATCAAGATGAGTTACTCTTCAAAAACTTTGCTTTTATTGCACAAGAAACAACACCCACACTCACACATAAGAAACAACATGCACAGAAAATAACACGCATGCACACAAAAGAGGCTTTGTGGGAAAGGAGGTACCAGGGAAGGGCAAACTTTCAGAGCTGTGTGTAGGTCCAGCTATCCTTTTGAAAATTGTCCAAAGGGGTGGAGTGAAGGGGAAACTGAGAAGTCCCAGAAAGCGGAAAGGACTGTGCGGGCGGTGTTTGGAGGGGTATGGGGGGGCACAGAAAAGAGTGTTGAATCTGCTGCAGGAAAGGGCAGGCATGCATCTGCTCAGTTTGGAGCATCTGCATTTGCTCCTCCATTACTTTAATCATCAGCTCAGTAGTGTCCTTAACAAACTCCTGATTTTCTTTTCTGTCTTGCCTTTCGGCTTCCCTCCACTCCTTGAGTTCCCTTTTCTCTGCATTGGAGACGTTCAGTACCTCCCCAAACTTGTCGTCTTTGCCTGGTCTTTGGCACTTTCTTATCTGGCAGAGACACTTGGCCAAAGTGTGTAGGGTGTTCCGTAAGGCCACATCTGCTGAAGCACAAAGAACAATGCATAGAAGCATGATAGTTAAGTTCACACACAGTATTGAAACGTTTCAGTAAAATACACCTCTGGTAACATAACATCGCTTTCTCATTGACCCTTGGCAAGCACACAGCTCGGCCAATACCCAAAGCATGGTGAGTGTTGGCTGGGTTGGGGGTGGGGAGGGGGCACTACATGATGGAAAAGAGCACTCTGCAAGGGTTGCGGTGCAGCTGACTAGAGGAAAAAATTCTAAAATTCTTCCACACTTCTCCACAGGAGGGGGTCATTATAATAGATATCTCACTGCTGAGGGTAAGCAGGGAAGCGAGGGTACATCTACTACATGCTTGTGGCTTCCACCATGGTCCCTATGCTGCTCTCCTGTTGTTAGCCCAAAACAGTTTAACTATGGTCTACACAGATCAGAAGATGGGCTGTCTGCAGATCCCACCCCCACCCGCATCTATCATCGAGTGATTTATTAAGACAGAGTAGAATAAGATGTAAATCACAAATATTTATTATGCCACTAGTCTGTAAACTAGACAAGGACCCCCTTCAGACAACAAACAACATAAGCAAGACACACTTGGTTAACAGTTACCAGAGCATGAAGCTCAGAGCCTTTAAACACCCTTAAGCTATGGGTGTAAAACAGGGGAAAACCACAATGGGTATTATAATACCATATCCTGAAGACAGGGACACAATGACAAAAACTCAGGATACCGACAGGGACAGTGGTGAAAATCAGGGGCGCTGGACACCAAACAGGAACTCAGGAACTGGGTATTTTTTTCCCTCTGGACAGGTCCTCTGGGCAGGTGGTCTCCCTCTTGGGCAGAACTTCTCCCTCAGCTAGAAAAGGAGTACTTGTGGCACCTTAGAGACTAACAAATTTATTTGAGCATAAGCTTTTGTGAGCTCACTTCACGAAAGCTTATGCTCAAATAAATTAGTTAGTCTCTAAGGTGCCACAAGTACTCCTTTTCTTTTCGCGAATACAGACGAACACGGCTGCTACTCTGAATCCCTCAGATAGGTCTTCAGTGCTTGCCCACGCAGTCTCTGCTTGACCTTGTAGTCCAGTGCAAGTATGCGCTCACTAATGGTGTGTAGCAGTTGGGTGCAAGTATGTTAATAGAGATAAAGAATCCAGAGTCCTATTGTAAGGGGACTGTTGCCCCCTTACTAACATTCAGTGGAGGAGTTTTAGTTGCTAGCTTCCAGTACTAAAAAGGGGGAAGGGTCGATGGGGAATCAGGACCCTGAGACTGACAGTCCCCAGGAACAATGGGGAGAGGCCAATGCTCCAGGTCAGCCTGAATGACAGGGCGGGCAGGCTAATCAGGGAGTCAGGAGGCCAGGAAGGTCCCATCCTCTGTGTGAGCTGGAATTGCCTGGGTCAGACAGAGTGGGGCCGAGCTAAGGAGAAAGCAGGGGCCCAAGCTGAGCTGGGGAGCAGAGCTGTGCCAGATCCAGAGGGACCAGAAAAACAGCCCAGAGAGAGCAGACCCTGTCCTGGGAGCAGAGCTGCAGCCCCAAAGCCAGAGGCACAGCCCAGAGAGAGCAGACTTGCCCTGGGAGCAGAGCTGCAGCAACCAGAGCCAGAGGCGCCAGAAAAGCAGCCCAGGAAGCAGGTCAGTGCTGGGAGCTGAGTCACAGAAGCAGCCTGCAGAGCAGACCTGTCCTGGGAGCGGAGCTGCAGCAACCAGCGCCAGAGGGGCCAAAGAAGCAGCCCAGGGAGCTGGAGGCAGAGCAGAGCAGCAGCAGTGCGGAGACAGAGTGTTGGAGCTGGGACTGGAGCAGTCTGGAGCTGGGTGCAGTGAGCAGTTGGGGAGAGCGAGGGGGACCCTGGGCAGCGGGCCCAGCACAGGGAGACGCCTCAGTCAAGAGGCTCTGCAGGCCAGGCTTGGATTGTAACCCCAACAGGGCGGGGGCCTCACTGGGAAGAAGGGTCCTATCGCTTAGAGCCTGAGAGTGGGTGGCCACCACCAGAGCAAGTGTCCAACCCACAGCATCCCTGCAGCACAGCCAGGGCCTGAGAGGAAGGCCTGGGAGTTACAAGGAACAGCCTGGGAACTGCCCTGATATTCCAGAGACACTGTTTGTGATGTTCCCTGCCACAGAGCGGGTTGATGTGTTTCCTTTAACCTTTCCCATTTTTCCTTATTCTTTTTCAAATTAATTGTTGATTAAATAACTTGCATTTGCTTTAACTTGTATGTAATGGTGAGTGGGTCAGAGAAGTGCCCAGTGCAGAGAGAGTACCCTGGAGTGGGGACACCCTAGCCACTGTCCTAAGTGACCACAGCAGGGTTGGGGGTCGAGCCCCCAGGAATCCTGGGCCCAGCCTTGTTGGGGTTACAAGGACTTTGCCAGAAAGGAGAATGGAAGGGGAGTCCTCAAGGGCAGGGAGACAACTGGGTAAAGGAAGTGGGAGCGAGGACTCAGATCTTTTCGCTAGCCCACTTCACCGGGGTAGTGCAGAAGCCAGGAAAGTTCCCCACAATAGCGGGACTATTCCCCCCGCTTACACTATGCGTCCTAGTTCCTCTGGGGCTCCTCGCAGCTAGCTGAACTATGTGGGACACCGGCTGTCACTCAGATGGACAGCCCTGAGTGACAGGCATGCTACTCACTAAATAATCTGAAGTTGCTAGGCAGATTATGGCTGTCACACGAGTCTAACTGCCCTGACCTTTTCCCTCCTTGATTTGAAAAAGGCTGAAAGGGCACTAAATCATCTGAGGAGAAGGCTATCCAAGATGGAGGCTTAGCCGTCCTTTTACAACTCCAAGACGGACATTACATAAAACAGGTCAGAAACAGATTTTACCCAACACTGTGTGCTGCTTTGGTTCCTGCACAAGTGATTGCTGAATGGTGCGGCGTTTCCTACAATGGGGGAAAGAACAAAGCAGCTCTGCCAAGGAACCTTCGGCAGAGGATTACCGAGTACCTCCAGGAAACTTTCCTTGAGATCTCTCTGGAGGATTCCGGTGAGATCTTGACGTGCATGAACGCCTTGTTCTGCTGTACTTATTAGCTGTACTTATTAGCTGTACCAGGGAATGTCCAGCATACAGAAACACAGCCAGCCTTGTACATTTCTATACCTTGAACCCACCTCTGCACTACACAAACCGCAGCCGCTTACCAGACATCTCCTCTCCTGCTTCTTGCTCACCAGAGAGCAACTGTTGAAACTGGCTAGACAGCTCCGGAGTGGTGAACAGTTCCTGGCTGCCTTTCCCACCGGGCGACCCCGCCGGGAGCTCCACGTCGTCATTCTAACCCCACCTCTTCATCAATGACTTAGTCCTCTGGTTTAGGTCCTCTTTCCTCCACTTTCAGGCCTGCTGAAGTATCCATGGGGCTCTTGGTGGTGGAGGTGGGGTTGCCACTGAGTATAGCGTCCAGCTCCTTATAGAACTGGCACGTTTTAGGTGCAGCACTGGAGTGATGGTTTGCCTCCCTCGCCTTATGGTACGCCTGCCTCAGCTCCTTTATCTTCACTCCCACTGCTGCGCATCCCGATCACAGCCCTTTTCACACAAGCCTCAAGAAATCTGCCTGTAGGTATCAAAATTCCTACACTGCACAGCCTCATCTCCCCATATACTGAGCAGCTTCAGCAGCTCCACAGTGCTCCAAGCGGGAGAACGTTTGCTGTGATAAGCTGCAATGGTCACCTGGGAAGATGTGATGAGGCCTCTCCATGCTGAGCAAACAGGAAATGGAATTTCAAAAATTACCGGGGCTTCTAAGGGGGAAGACGTGGATGGTTGTTCACTTGGCTGCAGGGCAGTGGAATTCAAACTTCTGACCAGATGGGCATTGTGGGACACCTCCTGGAGGCCAATTAAAGCAATAAAATCAAGCGTGGTGTCTACACTGGCACTTTGTCGACCAAAATTTTGCACAAAAAGCCTTCTGTCTCTAGTCAGGGTGGTTTTATTTCATCGCCAAAACAGGGCATTTTTGCCACCAAAAGTCACATTGCAGTGTGCATGCATCCACAGTTTTGTTGACAAAACTGTGTGGTGTAAACAAGGCCTCACCAGCAGAAGTTGGTCCAATAAAAGCTATTACCTCACCTTACTTGTCTCTCTATTAAAATGGTCATAATTCCAGGGTTAACTGCATTTCTGCCCTCTCTATGGTCTGCTAACAGCTACTGCTTTAGGTCTCAAGCTTTTAGCCATCACCTCTCTGTGGGCGGGGACCTGCATCCCTCTCCCTTCAGATCAGCAGTTTGTTTGCGGTCTCCTGGCAATTCACCAGGGACCAGCACCTGCCGATTGCTCTCTCTTGTATCTTGAATTCAGTCTGAACTAGTATATGCAATTAACGGCAGAGGGTGGTACTTCTCTGAAGTTGTTTACCTGTCTCAGGATCTGCAATAATCATGTCCCATGATTTTAGTTCCTGGGCAAAGCTCAGTAACCTTCCCCCCATGGAGTTAGAATACTGTCCATAATTCACAAAGATATCTATAACATTTACAGATACAAAAGTGTATTATTAATCCCAGCGGCTAGCATCTGGCACATCTGAATCTAATAACTTTTTGGAGTTTCCGTGCTTCCTAGGTCACTCATCTGTCACAAAAATTACTTAGTTTAACATACGATAGTGAATTCCACAGATTATATCTGTTTCTTAAAATAGTAAATGTTAAATAGATAAAATATTTTAAAAAATTTCATTGCATTCCCTCGTTGTTTATTTGAGGATAAATAGGAAGCACAATATTGCCCTTCTCCAACTCATTACTTCTTTTTATATACTTTTATCATATCTCCTCCTAGTCTTCTCTCTAAGTAAATCTCTCACGGATGATCGCTGTCTTCCAGCCTCCTGTGCCTCTAATATTTACATTGGCTTTTTCTACCTTTTCTGTTTCTACTGCATCATTTTTGAGTTGAGGTGGCAAAAACCACACACTATATGTTAATAAAGTGAACACTCCTCCACCCATTCCCTTCCCTTGAGAAGTAATACAGGACTTGAGACAATAACAAGCAGTGATGCTGAAGTACATTACTGTACTTGGATGTATGGTGTTGACAGAGTGCTGCCCTTTGCTTCAGACACTGAACAGAGCTTCCATCTCCCTGTTTTTCTAAGCAATTGTTACAGTGAGTGCTGAAGACTGCATCCCACTTTTGAAAGAATGTGTTAATTTTAGTGTTCTAGCCCACATTCCCCACCCCATTCCTGCCACTGTAGATTAACATATCACATATGGAAAAGATGTAAAAAGGATGTTACTATGCAAATGTTGTCAGTATTTTCTTTCTTAGGGCTTGATCCTAAGACTCCTTTCTTGCCTGGGCCCCAGTTGTTGCACTGGGACTGCTTGGCTGAGTAAGGATTACTGAATAAGGATTTGCACATTTAGGCTCTAAATTTAGGTGGTTTAGTTGCTCTAAAGCTCCTTGGAAACCTATAAATGAAAAACAGAGTATTTTTTTTTTAAAACCCCATCAATGATGTATTGTAATATAAACCCCAAAGCTGCATTAAGTATGAAGTCACACATGGTCTGGTTCCATATCTTTTACACAGTCTCCAAACTCCCTTTGACTTGTGAGACTTGTTTATGTGAGGAATATGGGATTGGGCTCCTAATATCCAGTGGTATAAGGATAGTACTATTTGGCTTTTTTCAATCTTCAGAACACTTTACAAACATTAACCTCTGTAGGTAAACCCCTTAACAGCCTATGAGATAGGTAAATAAATATTTTGTACCCATTATACAGATGAGGAAATTGGCAGAAGGGGTAAGAATAAAATTCTAAATCCTTACTTCCATTGACTTCAGTGGGAGTTCTTGAGTAAAGACTACAGGATTTGGCTGTAAGTAACTGCCCTAAGGTCATGAACAGACTTATTTTTAAAGTTAGGGATAGAATTCAGGAGGTTCCTAGCTCCTAGTCCTTGACTTACATCACTAGGTATGACTGATGTATATTGTGTTGATCAATGAGAGCAATGGAAGGTTGGGAAATAGAGTTGGGATCACAAAGACATGAGCTGTTTGAATCAGGCAAATAAGAGAAAGAGGAGAAGGTTGCTGGATTTTTGAATCTTCAGTATTTTCATTACCTATGGAAAAGGCTTTCTATTGTAGCTGGACAAGTTATCGTAATGAATAATGGTAGCCACTATGGAGATAGCAAAAGGAATGCTTAGTTTATTTAGAATATAACTAGTGTAAAATAGCAGTAATATGATTAGCTAATTAAAGTTAAGTTAGTAGTTTGTTCCCCTATCTCTTTCATTTAGTTTTGTTGAAAGATATCATTTGACATCCCTGATGATTAAAGTCCAGAATTTATCCACAGAACAGATATGGCTCAGGTACTTGCAGAGCCTAATCCGCAAGCTTCTATCCTGGTCTAGAGGGACCATCTCTAGATATAGGTTAAGCCTCCTTTCAGCCCATGGCTTCTCTACTTAGGCTGTTAATAAGACTGCCAATAAGCACCAGTTCTGACAGTGTAGGTTGTGATGTGGACACACTGTTTTTCACATAATTACCAAACAGCCATCTGATGGTAATGACTTTAAGTTCATACTAGCATTGAACATATTAACACTTCCTAGAGAGGAAAGATTCCTTATGTAATTACCAATCCCCTGAGCCATCCTGTACCCATAGAGAGAGAGAGCACCACTTCGACAGAAATCATTTAAAAAAAATTGACTTATTTTGGAGAGTTGAGAAAGAAAATGGTTCCCAGTTTCTTCTGGCACATTTGTAGTAACCCTGGCCCAGCTGTGGTTTGGCAGTTCAGAATGCTGTTCTGGGGGAAGAGACAGCCAGAGAAAAGGGGGGCTCAGAATCTGCCCGAATGGGCAGTTGCAAGGTGGCTCATAAAAAAGGAGGTGAGAAGATGCAGCATTGGGTAAAAATGGATTTTGCTGAGGAAGCTGGACTGTGAATGGCCATGTGCAAAGCACAGAGCATATGACCGGTGAGGTGGACCACTGGGATGTTGACAGAGGGAATACAGTTTGGGTATCTGGGGAATGAGTGTGGCCCTCTGGGTGAGGAGCTGTTGTTTGCGGATGGAAAGGAGTCTTTGGATCAAGCCCTAAGAAAGGGCTGGAAAGAACTGTGGTTAGGGTTGCCAACTGTCTAATCGCACAAAAAGATAAGAATGGCCCTACTGGGTCAGACCAAAGGTCCATCTAGCCCGATATCCTGTCTTCCGACAGTGGCCAGTGCCAGGTGTCCCAGAGGGAATGAAAAGAACAGGTAATCATCAAGTGATCCATCCCTTGTCGCTCATTCCCAGCTTCTGGCAAACAGAAGCTAGGGACACCATTCCTGCCCATCCTATCTAATGGACCTATCCTCCATGAATTTATCTAGTTCTTTTTTGAACCCAGTTATGGTATTGACCTTCACAACATCCTCTGGAAAGGAGTTCCATAGGTTGACTGTGCATTGTGTGAAGAAATACTTTATTTATTTTAAACCTGCTGCCTATTAATTTCATTTGGTGACCCCTAGTTCTTGTGTTATGAGAAGTAGTAAACATTTCCTTATCTACTTTCTCTACACCAGTCATGATTTTATATCTATCATATCTCCCCTTAGCTGTCTCTTTTCCAAGCTGGAAAGTCCTAGTCTTATTAATCTCTCCTCATATGGAAGCTGTTCCATACCCCTAAAAAATATTTGTTGCCCTTTTCTGAACCTTTTCCAATTCCAATGTATCTTTTTTGAGATGGGATGATCACATCTGCACACAATATTCAAGGTGTGGGCATACCATGCATTTATATAGAGGCAACATGATATTTTCTGTCCTATTTTCTATTCCCTTCTTAATTATTCCCAGCAATCTGTTCTCTTTTTTGACTGCCGCTGAACCTTGAGTGGATGGTTTTAGAGAATTATCCACAATGACTCCAAGATCTTTCTTGAGTGGTAATAGCTAATTTAGACCCCATCATTTTATATGTATAGTTGGGATTATGCTTTCCAACGTGCATTACTTTACATTTATCAACATTAAATTTCATCTGCCATTTTGTTGCCCAGTCACCTAGTTTTGAGAAATGCTTTTGTAGCTTTTCGCAGTCTGTCTGGGTCTTAACTATCTTTAGTAATTTTGTATCATGTGCAAATTTTGCCACCTCACTGTTTACCCCTTTTTCCAGATCATTTATGAATATGTTGAATAGGGCTGGTCCCAGAACAGACCCCTGAGGGACACCACTATTTACCTCTCTCCATTCTGAATGTTGGCCATTTATACCTACCCTTTGTTTCCTATCTTTTAACCAGTTACCACTCTGAGAGCATCTTCCCTCTTATCTCGTGGCAGCTTACTTTGCTTAAGAGCCTTTGGTGAGGGACCTTGTCAAAGGCTTTCTGAAAATCTAAGTACACTATATCCACTGGATCCTCTTGGTCCACGTGCTTGTTGATCCCCCTCAAAGAATTCTAGTAGATCGGTGAGGCATGATTTTCCCCTTACTAAAACCCATGTTGACTCTTCCTCAACAAATTATGTTCATCTATATGGCGGACAATATTGTTCTTTATTGTAGTTTCAACCAGTTTGCCTGGTACTGAAGTCAGGCTTACAAGCATATAATTGCCGGGATCACCTCTGGGGCCCTTTTTAAAAATTGGCGTCACATTAGCTATCCTCCAGCCATCTGGTACAGAAGCTGATTTAAATGATGGGTTACAGACTACAGTTAGTAGTTCTGCAATTTCACTTTTGAGTTCCTTCAGAACTCTTGGGTGAATACCATCTGGTCCTGGTGACTTATTGCTGTTTAATTTATCAGTTTGTTCCAAAACCTCCTCTAATGATAGCTCAACCTGGGACAGTTCCTCAGATCTGTCACCTAAAAGGAATGGCTCAGGTCTGGGAATCTCCCTCACATCCTCAGCTGTGAAGAACAATGCAAATAATTCATTTAGTTTTTCTGCAATGGCCTTATCGTCCTTGAGTGCTTCTTTAGCACCTTGATTGTCCAGTGGCCTTACTGATTGTTTAGCAGGCTTCCTGATTCTGATGTACTTAAAAAAATGTGCTATTACTTTTTGAGTCTTTGGCTAATTGTTCCTCAAATTCTTTTTTGGTCTTCCTAATTGTATTTTTACATTTCATTTGCCAGTGTTTATGCTCCTTTCTATTTTTCTCACTGGGATTTAACGTCCACTTTTTAAAGGATGCCTTTTTGCCTCTCATTGCTTCTTTTACTTTGTTGTTTAGCTACGGTAGCTCTTTTTTGGTTCTCTTACTATGTTTTTTAATTTGGGGTATACATTTAAGTTAAGCCTCTATTATGGTGTCTTTAAAAAATTTCCACACAGTTTGCAGAGATTTCACTTTTGGCACTGTATCCTTTAATTTCTGTTTAACTAACCTCCTCATTTTTGTGTAGTTCCCCTTTCTGAAATTAAATGATACAGTGTTGGGCTGCTGTGATGTATTTCCTGCCACAGGGATATTAAATTTAATTATATTATGGTCACTATTACTAAGCGGTCCAGCTATATTCACCTCAGGGACCAGATCCCGTGCTCCTCTTAGGACTAAATCAAGAATTGCCTGTCCTCTGGTGGGTTCCAGGACCAGCTGCTCCAAGAAGCAGTCATTTAAGGTGTCAAGAAACTTATCTCTGCATCCCATCTTGAGGTGACATGTACCTCAAGATAACTGAAATCCCCCCATTATTATTTTTGAGTTTTTTATGTTAATAGCCTCTCTAATCTCCCTGAGCATTTCACAAGCCCTATCCCCATCCTCGTCAGATGGTCGGTAATATATCGCTACTGCTATATTCTTATTATTAGAACATGGAATTTCTATCCATAGAGATGCAGTTTGATTCATTTACGATTTTTACTTCATTTGATTCTACGCTTTCTTTCACATATAATGCTACTCCCCCACCAGCATGACCTGTTCTGTCCTTCCGATATATTTTGTACCCTGGTATTACTGCAGTGGTTCCCAAACTGGGGTTTGCGAACCCCTGGGGGTTTGGAGAACGTTGCAGAGGGTTCACCAGAAAAATTTCACTAATGGCGGCCAGAGAATCCCGGGCATTGAAGGCAGCAGATGGAAACTGGTTGCAGGGCAGACAGCCTGAGGCCCAGGGAGAGTGAGGCCTGGTAGTTGGGGCTGGCAGCCCAAGCCCCGGCGGTCAGTGGGACGTGCAGCCGGAGCTCAGTTGACTGGGGTGGTCAATGGGGTCCAGCAGCAGGAGCCCCACGGAGTGCAGAGTGCGGAGGAAATTTAAACTTAAATCCCTGGAAATATTCATTTTTAGGAGGGGGTTCAAGAGATTTCACAATTTAGTGAAAGGGGTTCACGGGCTGTTAAAGTTTGGGAACCACTGTATTACTGTATCCCATTGATTTACCCTTATTCCACCAAGTTTCTGTGATGCCCATTATGTCAATATCCTCATTTAATATGAGGCACTCTAGTTCACCCATTTTATTATTTAGAATAGCATTGGTATATAAGCATTTTAAAAACTTGTCTCCTTTTAGCTGTCTGCCATTACACGATGTAATTGAATGGGACTCTTTTTTATTTGATTGTTTCTGATCAGGCCCTGCCTGTATTTTATTGTTTTCCAGCCTCTCGTCCTCACTAGGACATAGAGATTCTCTATTAATAGATCCTTCCCTAAGGGATGTCCGAACCACATGCTCCTCCTCACCCAAACACCCTTGCCCCGGACCCTTCCTTGCCCCTTCCCCAAGGCCCTGCCAACTCCACCCCTCTCCCTTCGACGCTCGCTCTCCCCCACCCTCACTCACTTTCACTGGGATGAGGCAGGGGGTTGGGGTGCAGGAGGGATTGTGGGATGGGGCCGAGGGATTCGGAGAGTGGGAGGGGGCTCTGGGCTGAGCCTGGGGCAGGGGGATGGGGTGCAGAAGGGGACGCAGGGTGTGGGCTATGGGAGGGAGTTTGGGTGCAGGAGAGGGCTCAGGGCTGGGGCAGGGGGTTGGGGTGTGGGCTTTGGCCGGGCGGTGCTTACCTCAGGCGCAACTGGCATTTCTGGCTCCTAGGCTCAGGGGTGGGCAGGCAGCTCTGTGCAATGCCCTTGCCTGCAGGCCCCCCCTGGTTCCCGGCCAAAGTGAGCTGCTGAGTCGGCGCTTGGGGAGGGGGAAGCGCACAGAGCTGCCTGGCCGCCCCTACACCTAGGAGCCAGAGGGACGTGCTGAATGCTTCTGGGAGCTGTGCAGAGCCATGGCATGTAGGGAGCCTGCCTTAGCCCCACTGCACTGCCAACCAGACTTTTAGCGGCCTATTAAAATCTACCAGATTGGTTTCAGTAGTTAGGAGATTGATTTAGATTCTGGGAGGGTTGACAACCCTAGGTGTGATCATCACAGAGTAGAAGCAAAGGAGCATCATAAGCTGGAGAGAGGTGAAGGTGGGACAACTGGGGTGAAGCAGGATTTTGCAGCCAGGGAGAGGAGGAGTTGATTAACTCTTGGGATGACACAGCATGTTGTTGAAAAACATGTTTTATTGTGGTGGTAACTAAGGTTTTATTATTTTTCCAAGCGAGTACTGGATTTTAATATAATATAAATAATAGAGTAATATAAAATATTGTTCCTGACAAATTTCTGTTTTTTTTCCTTAACCTTAAATTTTAAACTTTATTATCTTCATTGTGTTGGTTTGCCTCTGCCTCTCCTCACAGTAGGCAAAGCCTAGCTGAGGCCTGGGTCACTGCACATGTTCCCACCTGTTATAGTTCTTCATCATCACAAGAAAATTATTGGATAAATTAGATGGAATACAGAGAAGAAAATAAAGTGGACTATCTGGGAGAAATTAAATTATGTACGGCAGTGCCTAGAAATATATGCATTACAATTTAATAGGAAGATTGGCTTCTATATTAATAGAGACAGCTTGAAGGATAGTTTTATTGGCTAAAAGAATAGCTGGCCCAATTATGATTACCAGATGCTTTTAGCTGAAATAAAGGGATATATGTGATAAATAAAAGGAATGAGTTCTAAGCATTATAGTTAATTTTATATAGTTAAAATAAGCCTCCTTGATGCATCTGGTGATAGTCTTACAATAGCTGGGTGCGATGTATAATTCATTTACCAAGAGATGATCCATGTGAGTGTATGTAATAGACAGCAGTGGTATTTTTGTCTGTTTATATGTACATTGTATTGCATCACTGAGGAAGGCAGTGCATCAAGGAGGCTGGGAAAGGCAAGCAAGCCTTCACCTAAAATTTCAGTTCAACTCCAGTTTTCTCAAAGATGGCCAGTGCCTGTTTGCCTAATGTTGTACGCTAGGTTCCATTCACTGCTATGGTTTCCCAAGTGACAGTGTGAGTGGGGAGGCAGTCCCTCCTAGTAGTTAGAGTCTATAACCTTGGCCCTGCCTAGTGGTAAGAGTCTGCTCAGGCAGCAGCGGGTAGGGGTAACCAGGCCCTCCCAGTCCACTGGCATCTGACCCAGGTGTTGTCTTGGGTGCTGTAAGGAAGACACCCGCTGTCTGTGGTCCAACTAACACCCTTCCCCAGGGTCTCTTCCTATCACTTTATGCCTCCTTGGGGCACATCGTGGTTTGTGGTTGTCCCTTGCAATGCAGTCAAGGGCCTCTGAAGGCTGGAGAGTCCCAGCTTCATGCAGCAGTGCTCCTCCTACAGATACTCTCCTGGCGTAACCCCTCCATAACAGTGAGTGCAGGTCTGTCTCCACATGCCACTCTGCTGTACTGAAGAGACTCCCTGGCTGGCCCCAGAGTTGTTCTGCACCCCTCTCTTTCCAGTGTGGGATTTAGCTACCCCATGATAGTCATGTTAGGCAACTGCTTGATGATTGTCTTTAAAGCCAAGGGTGTTGACTGCCACACTGATATGAACCTTTACAATAATTTTTTTTGCTTTGTTATTTTTTTCTTTGGAACTCTAAAATCTGATAAGTAGAGCTTGGGAAAATGTAAGAGCGGTAAATTACTTATGATCTGCAAAATTTTTCAGAAGTGGTAATGTACATTAAATGTAAAGTATTGTTTGCTTTCATATCTGTTTTCTCCTCTCTCTATCTCCCATACTAGCTACTGTCCTGGGCTTTGGCTTTTCAATGTCTTTCTGGCAGATCCAGTTATATTTTTGAACCTGGAAGTTGTGACCCAGGGTCTTGGTGCCAAATGGCAAAAGGCACAGGAGCTGCATGTGGTTTTACAGGAATTCTCTGGGTTGGATATAAGCATAATAGTTCACCGAAGGGTAGCATGTGAGGTCTCTGCTGAGAGCCAGTGGCTCACCGGTCATCATAATCTTTGCAAAATGTACTTTTAATATGTAAGGAATTATGAATCTATACTAAAAATTGTGATCTTAAGATCTTGGAGTTTAGACAGGTCACCAAGAGGTGACATACCTCGGAAATGTTCCTTTCAGGCAGGAAATAACCGATATCTGTTTTCCTGTCTGGTCATTTGGGTATTATGTACTGTCATGCATCAGGAGAGTGAAATAGGAGGCATATGTAAGTCCCAGGATGAGGAGAAGCCTTATTCCCTGTAGAGGGAAGAAAGGTTTCTATAGATTAATTAAAAGCACCTGAAGCCAGTCACCTGATTAAAAGCTCCCTGCTTCAATCATCCAGGAGTTGGAGCAGAGTGGTTTGGAGTTGGAGCAAAGAGCAGTTTGAAGGAGTTGGAGTAGAGTGCAGTTTGGAGGAGTTGAAGTAGAGGAGAGTTTGGAGAAGTTCCGTGGCTGGCTAGAAGACCAAGACCCTAGGTAAAGAGACACGTGGCTTATGCAGAGAGGGGGCAGGAAGCCCCACAAGCTGAATAGCAGGAAGGGAAAGTAGCCGAGGAGGGGAAGGAAGCACTAGTTCAAGTGGTTTGCCACTATCCCTAGGGCCCCTAGGCTGGGACCCGGAGTAGAGGGCGGGCTCGGGTCCCTCCCTCTCCACTACTCTTCTCTGGGTTACTAGTGGGACAGTAGATACCCTAGTTCAGGGGCATGAAACTGCACCCTGAACCCCCCCCCAAAAGAAGAGGAAGCACGGGACTCATCATAATCGTGCCAGCAATTTGCCACAGTACTGTATGTCTATATGCATACTGAACCCCTCCAGGCTAAATAAGAGATTGCAAAATCTACAAGATGAAATGAATAGCAGGAGGTGTCCTTTTTATGAAAAAAGACAAAGGACTATTCTGGTATATCCAGTGGGGGCAAAGAAACACTGAATCCTTCATGTAGGAGGCAAGCTGACAGCATGTCAGCCTCATGAAAGGAGGGTCACAACCAAGGCTGGGTATAAAACACTGAAAGGAGTTTGGGTGAACCAAACTCTACAAGACATGAGTGTTAATTAAGTCTGGGATCTAGAACGTGTGTTATGATTTTATTTTATATGTTGGCATTTGTTTCAAATACTTCTCCTTGCTATCGCTTGAATCTCTGTGCTTTGTTAAATAAACTTATACTTGTATGATTTCACTATAAACATATCTAAGTGCTGTGTGTTAAGTGGAGAGGTGATCTGAGGTGGAACTCCATTGTCCACCCATAGTAGTATAGTAGAATTTGATGTTTCCAGTTAAGAAGGGGCATAGGGGTATTTCTGATAAACAAATTACCTATACACTTTGTGTTACTGACTCTTAAAATCCCAAACCTCTGTTTACCTGAATTTCACTGGTTACCAGATACCATTATTGAAAATGGGGCATTGGTGCAAAGTTCATAATCTTGGCCTTCTGCTTAAACACAGTCACAATATCCACTACTGAAACATTCTCTGTTAGTAGCTATCCACATGAGAACTAATACAATACTGTTTTCTCGTTTTTGTATTGGAATGTGTGGCAAAGCCAATGAATTCTGCAAAGCCATGTATCAGAAGTATCACACATCACTTTTTTCATTAAGTTTTTTTTACCTTATGGTAGAACGTGTCATGTCTGGAAATCAAGAACATTTGAAGCCCTATTTGAATTGCCTTTATATTTTTTCCTGAATGAATTATATATCATGACTGTCTGCCTTAATTTAGGTTTGTGCAAGTCAGAAACTATGCAGTACTTTGAGGAGAAAAGTGAGTGATATTGAGACCCAACTACCAGCTTTACTTGAAGCCAAAATGCTTGCTGTATCAGGTAAGGTTTACGTGATAAGAGATATGATGGTAATGACTTTAAGTTCATACTAGCATTGTGCATATTCACACTGATTTCCTAGAGAGTAAAGATTCCTTGTGTAATTACCACAATGTCTTAGAAAATGTTTAGTGAGGGGGATATGTAATAGTCATACTGAGAATGTGGTATCTTCAGCATAGTCCAACTGTATAAATATGTGATTGGTAGATTTCCTGACTTTTACACGTTAAAAGTACCTATCACTCTTCAGTATCAGAAAAGCCATACAAATAACAAAAAATATAATAATTACATGGATGGATTTTAAATGACACCATAAAATGGAATACAATAATAGGTAGCTTCTGCTGTTTAGATTAGATTATTAAACAACTAATGTTGGCAGCAAAAGAGAATCTGGTCCTTGGAAGCACTCATGCGTATTATTTACAACCAGTAAAACACTGAAATGTGAATACAAAGCCTGATTCATAACAGGGTTACATGCCATTTATTTGGGATTACTGCACCATTTACTAAGGAAAAAAGACTAAGCATAATTTTGTTTCTAAGTTAAAGAGCTGGCTTTTGTAGTTCAGCAAGTCTTTCCTACGCATGTAAGTAGATACCTCTCCATTAGGCACCTGCTACAGAGGACAAGCCAAGGTAGAGGAGGTGTGGATTCAGGCACAAAATGTATTCAGTCTTGCACCAAATTAAAGAAAGAGGCCAGTGTGTATTCTATATATGCCAAAAGGACACACATGACCTGTGCTGTGGCTATTTACTCTCTTAATTAGAAGCTATAGTACTATTTACAAAAGCATACATAATTTTAGAATAAAGTATCATGAGGCATCACATACTGCTTTCTACAGCTGAATAATGTAAAACTTGAATGCAGACTTGAGGATCAAACAAAATCCAAATTCAAATAATTAGGGCCCTGATCCTGCAAGATGCCAAGCATCCTCAATTTCCACAGTCTTCCATGAGTCCCTTACAGACTAGAACCGCTTGTGTTTTGCTTGGGTAAGGATTGCAAGGTCAGAGCTGTAATGGATTTTCTTGTGCATATGTTAAAGAAACATGGATCTGTGTATTTTTTGGAACCATGCACCAGATTCACCAGTATTCTCCAGCTGCTCTGTGCAAAGTAGCCAGACGCCAGATTTACAGTTCTTGGTGTTGCGAGAGTGAAGAAGCCATAAAGAATTGGTGCATCAGATTTTGACACTTTTAGAAAATAAAATGTGTTCATGTGAAATCTTCTGTAGCAAAGCATTTTGAACTAGTTTAAATGTAACCCTTCTGCCCGTCAGAGTTGGCAGCAACAAGGGCCGGGTTTAGTATCTAGGGGTTCCATTCCAATAACACAATGCAAAAGCGGCTCGAGCCCTCACCCAGTGACCTGGGACAAATATATACCACCCCCGCTGGGCGCCTCCAAGAGGCAATACTTGCCCTCTCGCAAGCACAGTGTAGCAGAAAGCCTTTTAATAACAGAGAGAAACAATGTGGCATTATGTTGGGGAAACACCACCAACAGGATTCATAACACAAACCATGAGCAAAAACTCACCCCAAGCAAATTGGGGCGTTGTTTTCCTTTGGTTCTTGAGTCCAGCAACCCAAAAGTCTCTGTCCCTGGTCAGGGCAGCCCCAGAGTTTGAAAGTTTATCTGCAGAGTTTTACCTCCCAACCTGGGTGGGGATATGGGGGGGGTTAAGGGGCACCTTATGTGGTCCAAAGCTGATTGTCCCACCTCTCCATGGGGCTCCACTCTGCCAGCCGCCCCGATGAACTGCTCCAGGCATCCGACAAACTGCTCTGCTCCACCAGCCACTCTGCTCTGCTTGCTGTCCTGCAAACTGCAATGCTCTGCTCTGCCAGCCGTCCCACAAACTGCTCTGCTCGCTGTCCTGTAAACTGCTCTGCTCGCCATCCCACAAACTGCTCCGCCATATATCTTCAGGCTCCCACCCACTACACAAAACTCAGTGATTTCAGCTCTTAGTAAGTTCAGCTCTTTTGTGATTTCAGCTTGTAGTAAGGGAGCCTCAGTGCTGGTGCACCATTAGCCCAAAGTGAATTCAGCTCAGCAGCCTGTAACTAGACTCCTAATGGAATCAAAATTAGCTCTAATATTCCACAGTGGAGAGAGGAGGAAGTGCAATTAGCATGCAAGGCCCTCACCAGGGGGCCCATGCCACAAAGTATTAATACCTGTCCCCAGCTTCTCTCTATTCACTGGGTTTTGGAACTTAGTTGATGGTGAGTTCCTCCATCATAACAAAAGGCCGAGTATAGTTCCATGGTCCTTGATTCGCATAATCAGGATAATAACAGTTTATTCCTGCCCCAATAACAGAGAAATTGGGGCTCCTACAGCAATCAAAGTGACCATCTCGGCAGGGTGGGTGTGCCTATGCAAATGAGATCAGTCCCTGAAGTTCTTTTCCACAACTCATCATGACTCGCCACCAGTTGTCAGGGTAGAGCTCATCCTGACTCTGCTTACATTTAAACGAGGTTGCTTAGGGTTCAGCAAGGGATGCAAGAGACAATTTAATACCTCTGTAAACTGTCTTCTCAGTGCTATAAATATGTTGCTGTTGCATGCCTTTTTAGGAGTGACAGCACTGTTACCATTTTTTCACTCTGACCCTCTGAAAAGCTCTTCTAGTTCTAGAGTATTTCAAGGATTTTATAAAGTGTTCCTTCATTTTTCCCTTCCCAGATGACTATATTTTGCTTTCATATGCTGGCAGGAATGATAACTGTTAACCTCTGACAAAACAGAAGCAAGTTATTCTGAAGTTTGTTCTTCGACAGAATAATCTGTTTGGGTGCAATCTTGCAATCCTTACTGAGACAAAACTCCCATTTACTTCAGTGGAAGTTTTCCATGAGTAAGGATTATGGGCTCCAGTTCTGTACATTCATGCTGTTCTCTTCCATTGGCTCTTTTTGTTTTTCTGCACTAGCAGTATTTGTTTGGTGTGTGTGATTCATGTGACTTGACTTGTTTGTATTTCTTTGTTACCAGTGGGGTTTTGAAGATTAAATAATTTTTTTGAAGGTGTAATAAAACTTCATAAAAGGACAGAAACCTGACTGTGGTTGCAAATGTCCAGACATGAGGCATCTAAGTAGGGAGGAGTTCAGGCCTCCTGAGATTTTTCTTTATGCAGTTGTGTCCTAAGGAAAAGAAAGAAGAGCAGAGGTAGAAAGTGAAAAGCCTATGACGCTGTCGGTCTGAGGAGTATCTTTATATTGCAGGTTAGGAGGAGTTTTATTTTCTGAATAAGAGCCAGTTCCTGCAAAGTGCTGAGCCTAGTGTAAACCACAGATCCCACTGAATTCAGTGGGAGGTGCTGTATCGCGTTAGCCTCCTCTGAAGTCAGTGGGAGAAGTTGAGGGCACTCAGCACAGCATCTTGGCAAGATTATGCCCTATGTGATGTGTTGCTACAATTTTCTTTCATTTTTACTATGGAGTAACAGGGATCTGTGAGCAACAGAGTGAGACAATTTAAAGTAGAGAGGAAGCAACATTATTTTAATTTTTGAATTAAATGTGGATGTGATTTGATGACTTGGATGCTGTGGTTCTTCTGCTGATTCATAGCTAAATTTTGATATGGCTGTTGATAAAACCTGCATACTAGTTGAAGAGAAGAAAATTAAATATCCTACTTACTGTACACTCTTGAAGATATGGCAGGAAAGCGGGAGGACACATCTGTAATGGTGGATATTGATCCACTCTTTCTCAGTGAACTGACCTGGATAGTGTATTTACCACTCTTCTTTCAGATTCGTTAGCTTTGCTCTTGCATGTGTGCATGCACAAAACATGTAGCCATGCAGCCAGTGGGGTTTCCAGTGGAGTCAATTGTTTACTTTCCCTTACTCCACACACACCATTTGGTGCTGAATCACAACAATGTCCCACTGGCTAAGTATGGGTGGTTTTGCTCTTTCTGGAATCCATAAAAACCACTGAGTGTCAGGCAAAGTGGTTATTTGGAAGAACTGCAGTGTGTTCTTTTCCTCAGAAAATGAACAACATGCTTCTTTGGAGTATTCTCAGCCTTTGCTGGCTTGGGCAGTGAGACCAGACAGGAGAACACAATACCCTGCTATTAAGTTGTCCAGAAAGTTTGTACTAATTGAACTTTTTTCTCATCTGTAAATAAACCTCTTTTATTTCCCCTTAAGTTCTTGGTTTCTTTGTTGATGCATGCACTTGGAGGACTCATAGATAAAAGTTGTTAGAAAGAAATAATTAAGGTTTCGTATAGGATGATGCCACACTGTTTGAAACATGTATTGCTGTAAAATATTCCTTGTGGGTCTTTTATGTGCAACTCCAAAAAGCATTCAATTTTTGTTATATTGCTAGGAGAAATATTTTGCTTCCAGGTACACTTTGGTAAAGTGCAATAGTACTAGTTTAGTATTGCAGGATATGCATTATTACAATCGTACAAGAATGTAGCATTACCAGAAAAAATTGAGAGACTAGCCTATGTGCAAATATTCCCATATAAAACAATGTAGTTATAATAGGTAGAATTAGTAAGTTACATTACTGTATATGTTGGGTGCTGGCTGAATAAAAATAAAGTTATTAACTAAGAGAATTGAAGTGAAATAAAAGGAAAATGGGGGAAAATCAGTTATTACAAATCCTGACAATACAGATTTATGTTTTAGTGCTGCTAGGGGGCACCTTTCAGGGATGGTATCTTGAACCTCCAGTGCAAAGTGGGAAACTGCAGAATCCATCTCCACTGACTACCAAAAGTCACCATCCACTTAAAAGCTCACCCGTAAGGCATCTAATGAGTACCCCCAAGAGGAATCATATCCTTAAACTATTTCACAGAGTAAAATGTTAATTTGGAGTGATTTGTCTCAGCTCTCTGTAGAAGACAAATGGCTCCGAGCTGCTTACAGCTGAGAAAGAAAAGACCCTTCCTGCTAAAGAAGCTGATATAAAAGTGCTTCTAAGATGTATCAAAGTGCTCAGAATTATAGCTGAGTAGAGAAAAGAAAAGGGAAAAGAGCCCCAGTTGCAGGGCAGTGTATATCGTGGGCTGCTCTGGTGCCACAGAGTGTGGAAGCTCTGGGGTCCCTGGCTCAGGAGTAATCTCCTTGGTAAGCTGCTGAGGACCCTGGGTTCCCTGGGTAGTTCTTCAAGTGATTACATTTGTCCATTCCAATGTAGGTGTGTGCATGCCCCTAGCACAGTCACCGGAAATTTTTCCCTCGGTTGTATCTGTCAGGTTGGCTTTGATGCCCTCTGGAACTGCGCACTCATAGCGCCGGTATAAAGGTCCCCGCCGACCCTGTGCCCCCTCCGTTCCTTTTTACCACCCGTGAAGGTCACTGGAACTACTGTCCTTGCTTTGCAAGTACTTTCTCAGTGGACTTTATTCTCAATTATTGAACATAGTTAGTTTGCATAGTAAAGTTTTATTTAGTAGTTAGATAGACTTAGACATAGTTCGTTCTCCGTTTAGTGGAATTTGTTCTCCGCTCCCAGTGCTGGGCCATGTCTCTGTCATCAGGTTTCAAGCCTTGTGCCTCCTGCAAAAAGGCTATGCCTCTGAGCAACCCCATTTTAGCTGCCTCAAGTGCCTGGGGGAAGTTCACATTTGGGAGCACTGCAGAGACTTCAAGCCCCATACCAAAAAAAGACCGGGATGTTAGGCTGAATTTTTTAATGGAGGCAATGCTAATACCTCCCTCAGAGCCAGGACGTTTGGATTCAGCACCAAGTACCTCGGCATCAGTGAGGAGCATCCCTGCTGCTGTTTGGGATGTTCAGCACAGTTCACCATCGTCGGTACCCAGGAATGACATTCCTGCCGCCATGCGAGAACCTCGGCACTGTTCACCATCTCCGTTGCTGAGGAGAAGCGCTCTTGTCACCGGTTGAGAACCTTGGCACTGTTCACCATCTTCAGTGCCGAGGAAGAAGCAGAAGAAGTCAGAGAGGACATTCCCCGACCCTGAGGTCGGCAGGCCATGGAGACGTTTGAAGAGTGCGACCTGCACTCGGACACTCTGTGACTCCAGAAACACATGTGGTGTCGTTGACTCCAGCCCTGGGGTGGGTGCTGTTGAGCCTGGCACCGGAGGGTCACCGTGGTACCAGCACTTTGGCAGTACCTTCCACGCTGGAGGCATTTGTCACAATGAGTTACCTACTCTCAATGTTGGTACCCATGTCTCTGGCTATATAAGAGCCGATGATGTTGGTGCTGGTAGGAAGGGAAGAGCAGACTACAGTGGTACCAAGGTTCCTGTTACCTTCTAAAGGGAAACTGGCAATGATGATCCAGCCCCAGTCTCCTCCTCCTCCTCAGCACAAATCTCCAACACTGGTGGGCATTACTCCTCTCTGGTCTCCAAACAGAGACTCGCTGGAGTTGGAGTCCTATGCCTTGTGCAGGAGCCAGCACCTGCATTCAAGGCGGCACTATCCTGCAATGGTCCTGGGTTAAAAATATCTCATCAGCTGCATGGCCTTCTGAACAGTGGCAGATACTGGGACAGTGGCCTTTCTGGAGCCCCTGGGCTTTTCCCCTGATGCAAGGCCCCCAGGCCAGATACCTCTGCTCAGTGGCCTCCAAGGAAAGAGCGCTACCGCCACTCTGATCAGAGCCTGATCCAGGCTCTGGTACTGAGGCTGGCACTGACTACCAGGAGCCAGCACCACGAGACCCAACTGCTATCCCTTGTTACAGACACATCAACAATGGGTTGGGGTGATCACTTGGGGTCCCTTAGAAGTCATGGCCTTTGGTTTCCAGAAGAATTTTCTCTACACATCAATGTCAAGGATCTCAGACCAGTCCTCTTGGCTTCCCAGACATTCCAACTCCATGTGGCAGGCAAGAATGCCTCAGTTCTCACAACACAATGGTGATATTTTATATCAACAGACAGGGAGGAGCTTGCTCTTCTCCCCTGTGTCAAGAGGCAATTCGCTTGTGAGAATTTTGCATAGCCCACTTGATTCACCTTGAGGCCTCCTAACTACCGGGAACATAGAACGAACTAGTGGATCACCTTAGCAGATCCTTCTCTGGCCACCCTGAGTGGTCCTTTTGCCCAGATGTCATAAAAGCCATTTTCCAGAGGTGGGGAACACCCCACATAGATCTGTTCGTGACAGAGCACAACATGAAGTGTCTCCAGTTGTGCTCCCTCCTGGGCCACAGTCCCAGATCTCTTGCAGATGGCTTCCTCCTCTCTTGGACAGGACATCTCTTTGTTTCCTCGTATTCCACTCACACACAAGGTCCTGCTGAGGATCAAGTGAGACCGTGTGTGAGTCATCTTGACAGCCCCGGCCTGCCCCCCTCATTGGTTTGCTGCTCTTCTGGATCTCTCTGTGGAGACACAAATCCTTCTGCATCTTTATCGAGACCTAATCTCCGAGGACCATGGTCATCTGCGTCACTTGAACCTTGTGTCCATCCATTTGACAGTCTGGAAGCTCCATGGCTGAACCCTGCAGAACTAGTATGCTCAGAGTAGGTCTGCAAAGTCCCCCTAGGAAGTAGGAAGCCATCCACCAGAGCTACTTACCTG
Source organism: Dermochelys coriacea (assembly GCF_009764565.3). Lineage (NCBI taxonomy): Eukaryota > Metazoa > Chordata > Testudines > Dermochelyidae > Dermochelys > Dermochelys coriacea. The sequence continues at coordinate 133,354,575 of NC_050070.1, forward strand.
GTAAAATGGAAATGGTTCTCTATCTGGGCTTTCCAGAAGGGTGTTTCACTACACAATTCTCTCTACCATTCATTCTGGAATACTTACAACACTTAAAATAAGATCTAACCATGGCTTTTGTTAGTCCACCTAGTTGCAATCTCAGCCTTTCACCACTGTGACATTTCTAATGGTTTTCTTAAGGGCCTTGAGAGGTTGTACCCCCATGTGCGACACCCAGTGCCCCTCCCACAGTCCCCGGGACCTCAACCTGGTTTTATCAAAACTGACAGGCCCCCCCATTTAAACAGTTGGCAACTTGCTTCCTGCTGTATCTTGACCACCTTAGTGGCCATCACTTTGGCCAGAAGAATTTGAGATCCGTACCTTCATGTCAGAGCCACCTTACACGGTATTCTTCAAGAACAAGGTCCAATTGCGTCTTCATCCAGTTTTCCTTCTAAAGGTGGTTTCCCAGTTCCATAGCAATCAGGCTATCTTCCTACCAGTTTTTCTATCCAAAACCACACTCAAACAGGGAAGAGCAAAGACTCCACTTGCTACATGTTAGGCATGCTCTGGCTTTCTACATAGAAAGGACCAAGCTGTTTCGGAAAACTACCCAACCATTTGTGGCCATTGCAGACAGGATGAAAGGTCTTCCTGTCTCAGCCCAGAGAATTTCATTATTGATCATGTCATGTATCCTCACATGTTACGACCTGGAAGGGGTTCCTGCCCCTCATGTTCTGACAGCTCATTCCACAAGAGCACAAGTGTCTTTGGCAACTTTTTTAGTGCAAATGCCAAGACATTTGTAGAACAGCAACTTGGTCATCAGTAGACACATGTACTTCTCATTATGCCATCACTCAGCAGGCTAGAGATGATGCTGGATTTGGCAAAGTGGTACTAGAGTCAGCATGTCAACTAAACTCTGAGCCGTCCACCTGTACAACTGCTTAAGAGTCACCTACGTTGGAATGGACATGTGCAATCACTCAAAAAAGAAAAACGGTTATTAATCTTTCTGTAATTGTTGCTTTTCAAGATGTGTTGCACATGTCCAATCCAAGATCTGCCCTCTTCGAATTAGCTGAAAAGAAAGAAATGAAATGCCATGGGGTTGGCGGGGTCCCTTATACCAGTGCCATGAGCATGTGGCACCAGAGGGTGCCTGAGCAGACTGAACGGATACCACTGATGCAAAAATTTCTGGCAACTGTGCTTGGGGTGCGCACACACCTACATTGGAATGGACATGTGCAACACATCTCAAAGAACAACCGTTAAGGAAAGATTAATAACTGTTTTTTCCCCTGCCTGGTTTCCACTGTAATTTTGGAGAAATAGAATACAAAACATTTTTACTGGCAATGAAATTAGCATTTTCTGACAGAAAAGTGCCCTGTCAAGGAGTTTTTGGCCAGCACTGTTAAGAATGGATATTCACTCTAAACTAATGGATATGGAAAAAAAGATACAGCTGAGATCAGAGTTGGAGAGGATGTATATGTACTAGTGAATCTTCAGGCCAGAGTCAAGCAGTTGAGAGGAAAATATGGGGTAAAAGTTTTAAAAAGTACCTAATGATTTAAGAGCCTAAGTCCTATTTTCAAAAGTGACTTAGGCTCCTAAGTCATATAGACGCTTTTGAAAATTTAACCCATGTTCTCTACAGCTGGTGATCTGGAGAACTGTGAAAGAAGGAACAATGTGAGAATAAAAGAAGTCTTTGAAGCTTGGAGAAAGGCAATCTTAATTAACTATGTTAATAGTTAAGAATACCACTGAGGACATTTTAAATCTTAGTGCAGTGGAGGAAGTAACAACAGATAGGGCTCACAGTCTTCTCTTTTCAAGCATAAAAAATTGTTTCAGGGACATAATTGTACAGTTATGTTACTGTCAACAAAAAGTCTTCCTGATGGAAAAGCTCAAGATTTATCAGCTAATATACTGAGACTGTGCAGAAAAATAAAGTCAACTGAAGAACTGCAGGTGGCAGAAGGAAGGAGGGGGAAATACCTAAGATACAGGTGCAGTTTCTGATTCAAAGTTATCTTGTCCTACAATAATACAACCATTATGAAAGATCTAAAAGAGGAGAAGTAAATTATTCAATCTTTCTGGATACTTGTAGAAAGAAATACTGAGTTGCCAGGGAAGGACATTGAGGATGAGCAAGAGAAAAAGAAAACAATTCCCAAAGAAATGCAAGGATCTGACTTGAGATGAATAATCAAGACACAAGGCTAAATAGGTTGACTATAAATAGAAATGACATTTAAAGCAGAAGTCATATGTACATTAATGATCCATTAAAGGGACACTACGACACACATAAAGAGATGCAGAATATTCAGTTATTTTACTAAACATATATTTAGAAACTAACTATTAGATGGTGTGTGAGAGAGCTCCCTTGAGGGTATATGCTGTGTTAATTGGTTTAGTGGGCATGATGTTGAGGGACAGCTATCTCAGATTTTAAATCAGATAGAACCTCTGGTGTAGATTGGCATCCTCTCTAAAATTGTTCAGAAAGTGCTAATAAACCCATTGGCGGATGTTTTCAATACCACATTGATAGGGAAGAAGCTTACAGCGTCAATTCAAGAAGCATTTCTACTAATCCTCCCTAAGTCAGTAAATGTCTAACTGTCCAGACATCCTACTAACTCATATCTCTCAATCTCCCAAGTCCCAAATGTGGATCATGACGTGCAACAGACCCCAAATGAGGAGGATGGTGTGGGGCAGGGCTGCATGGACCCCCTGCTCAGGTCCCACAGTCCATTGCTTACCCTCTTTTCCCCCAATTGGCAACCCTTGGGGGAACTTTCTGAGGCAACCGCCCACAGGCAGAGGGTTGGCTCTTCCTCTTCCCTTCCCCTTGCAAAAGAGGAGGATCTGGCTGGAAAGAGGACCAGTCTCTCAGGCAGTCCCTAGATATTCAGCTCTAAGAGCTCAGTCTCCTTTGAGGAGTTTACCTTCTATTCCTCTTTCTGGGGCATATTACTTTGCTGTCAGTCAGGGCAGCTTCAGGAGTAATGCGATTTGTGTCTGTCTCCTTCTCAGCTGGACTACCTGTTACCAGCAGCCTCTGGGTTGGGCAGCCTTCTTCCTTTTCACCGTCCCTTCCTAGGTAAATTCCTCCTCGTCCAGGCTGAACAAGCCTTGCAGGTGCGTTAGTGTGGAATAGGCCCTCAGGTGCTTGTTAGCCTCCTCCATACCAGTGTGAGGACATGTCCCTTCACAGGGACACAACTTTATGCACAGAGGAAACTTAAAAGATAATGGGGTTTTAATATAAACAACTGTACAGACTTTTTAATGATTATTTATTTTTGATATAAATAATTTTCAGCAGTAAAACGAGGGGACACCAAACGTGTGGATATTAATAACTTAGGGACTAAAATGAGTGACATCCCTCAAAAAAGACTCAAGGGGTATGAACTGACCTGTAAAAAAACAAAAATCTGACAAGGTTTAGGCTAGTGTTTTTAAACAAAATATCATTCACTTATATATACAAAGAAGAGACAGGCAGCTAACAGACTGTTAGATGGCTGCTGGGGGATTATTTTATCTGACTAATCAAATAAATGATTCTGTATTTTAACATTAGAGGCTAAGAAAGCATTAATCATGTAGAGTGGAATTATTTTAGAGCAGTTTGGAACAATATGAAATTGTGGATAATTTTCTTAGCTGGACAAAAACTTTATCTGTAACCTGCTGTGAAGATGAAGAACAGTGGATATAATCAGAAGTTTTCATTTAATCTGGAAGCACCAAGTAGGGATGTTGTGTTACCTGTGCTTTTTACCTTGGCAATGGAATCACTCGCTGAATGAATCCATTGCAACAACATTGTTAAAGGATACCCAGCACAAAATTTCCCTATATGCTAATGATGTTACTTTGTTCTTAGCCAACCCCATAATTACCTTGAGGGAACAGTGTCAAAGTAGAAAGTTTATCAAATGAAGTCTGACATATTGGCCCAAAGATTCAGTTTGATACTGGTACCTTAGAATACAATTATCAAGTAATATATATTAGTTATATGAATTTAAATATAAAATATTTACAATTTGGAGAGTTGGAAAGGCAATACTATTTCATGGATATGCAGGGTAGTTCAAACAAAACAAACATTTTACCTACACTCACCTTTCTATTCCCGACACATCTATTTACAGTACTGGGCAAAATGCTCCACAAAGTACAAAGATATTTAATCTTTTATATGGAAGAAACAAAAACCCAGAATAAATGCAGTCCCAAACATGAAATTCTACTAGTGCTGCCAGTTCAATTTGATTTAATCTTAACCTAGATAAGCACTGGAACCATTTCAGAACAGAAGTAATATTGTTTAATTAACTTAGCCTGCATTTCAATATGCGATAAATAACAGCCATTCTGCTGGTATGGGGTAAAATATCATACAAACTGAGTAGTTTCCCCTCTTCAGTATATCCTAATCTAGAATTTAATCAGCAAAAATGTTAGGGAATCTTCAGCTTTATGAAGAGTATGTAATAAATACAATCGATCAATTATATCGTGAAGACACTAAGTTTCCAAAAAAATTAGAAACCACTTTGGGTATTCACATCTCCCTTCTACCACTATTTACAGCTCAGATCTTTGAAATCAATGGAGCTGCACCTGTTTACACCACTGTAAACTGAGGCTCTTGCCCAGTATTTTTCATAAAACATAATAAATAGGACATTAGTAGAGAGTTCATGGTTTTAGAATCAGTAGCTCTGCTGGAACTACAGTTAATAAGAGTACCATCTCACAGATAGATACGTAAAATAATGGGGAGTCAAAGAAAGAAGAATGCTAGCTTCCTTGGGTTGGGATGGGGTGGGGATTGGGGGAGATTTTAATAGAGATACAGCCATTGAGAAAAAACTGTTGATGCAGTCTTTTTGGTCGGTGTCTTTTATATGTACCATTGTAAAAGAAAACTATTCTGAGATATTGTATCAAAACTTTAAAAAGTTTAAAAATTGGTTATTCCAGCAAAGCTTTACAAGCTTTACAAGCTTATAAAATAGCCTGTGATCAGTGCAGGAAGGGATATCGAAATATAGGAAGGTTTATTCTTGTCTGGGGAGATGGCTCAGAGGCACAAGAATTGGTGCAGAAAGATTACAGATCAAATCAAATTAATGCTCAAAAATAGCAAAGAAATATAAATTTGCTAAGGTTAACATGGTAACCCTTTGTAATGAAGAATATTGCACTGAACCATATAAATAAAAAATACTATTGCAATATTTATTTTAAATTCATTTTCACTATTTTGAAAATTATAGGTTAATGTGTGATGAAAGGTATAATTCTAATTTTTGCATGGTAAGAAAATAAAGGGTAGAGTGGAAGATCTGAAGTAATCCACTATTTTAGGTGATGTTTTGTCAATTTACTAGCTGTGCAGATGAGAGAGATTACATGTATGTTATAGTCTCTTTAGGTACTGTAACTGTGTGAAAACAATTTTCTTCTTGAAAATAATAGTAATGAAATCTGACATGCTTAGAGACAGCGGAGGTGCGTGTGAGAGAGAGCCACTAATTTTCTTCACTTCCTTCATAGTTATTCTTATCATTGCAAGTGTAAATTAGACCCAGATGTAGAAACTAGGCCAAGAAGGTTTATATCTCATTTGGAAAGAATAGTAAGATCCTTAGACTGAATAGAGATCTTAGGTCATCATTTCACTAATAGCACTGAATAACTGTTTTATTAGATATATAGCAGCTGACCTGAAAATGGGAGTCGGTTGGGTGATTGATTGTGATATGACCTCCAGTACTTTTAAAAAGATATGAGCACCCTCTTTTATGACCTATATCTGCATAAGGTGGAGATACAGGTCAGTAGCATGGAATGTGTATTTAACCACTTCCCTTTTACCAAATGTACTGTGTTGGCACTGTTGCCTCTCATAATAAATCTGGACATTGGAGACTGGGGAATAAGATTATTTCCAGATGGGTGCTAAAAGGCTTGCAACAGGTTGGCTTTTAGTTTAAAACACTTCGTCTCTTAATGATAATTGAGATTAGGTAAAACAGAGCCATCAGAGTAGAAATTTGCCTGTGCCTGGTGGTGAACATATGATTAACCACCACTCCACATGTTTATGCTAATGTGATGTTAACTCCTTTGTTTGCTTGAGATCATGCTGCAATCTGCTTAATTTTATGCAAATTAGATATTGTCCTCAGAATCCTAGCAAGTTGACAAAATGGCCTTATGTTAGGCAAAGTTTGCTCAGTCTTTCCTTATATGATTCATAAGTTGTGCTGCTGTTCCATCAGAAGACACGGGTGTTCCTCTTTCATCTTTTGTAACTTTCTCACTATCAAGAAATGCTATTATGAAAGGGGAAGAAAATTCAGCTAATGTCTGTGTGCCTATTGCATTTCAGTACTCCTCCTCAATATCTTGGCTAATTGGGCTCCTTGGGAATATAGGCCTTAATATATAATTGATTTGGTATCCTGCCTCTTCAGTGGTGACCTATACCAGATGCTTCAGAAAAAGATGAACCTCACTCAAGCCAAAACCCATTATTCCTCTAACCAATTGTGTAATGTTGTATATTGGGGATAAATAGATCAGGGGGATACAGAATGAAAGGATTGGTAAGTAGTAATTGGATAGGATGGTAGTGTGTAGTGGGAGGATAAAGATGGAAAGAGGAGATGGAGGGTGTGGGAAAAAAAGCGAAGAGCAAGAGATTTCTGAGAATAAGATGACAGAGAAAACGTGAAGGGAGAAAATATAATGCAGGGAAAATTATATATTTGTGTTCGTGTGTGTGCACACCATTCACATAAATGATCATTCTACCTTGCACTCCTATATTGCATTCTTGGCCTGACTTTAAGGCAGAGATTCACAAATCATTATTTTTTGTTGATGGACCGACCCCTTTTCAAATGCAGTGTTAATCCCAGACCCCCAGACTGAGAAACTGATTGACAAAAGTATATGCATGGTTCATATAAACACGTACTGTTAGTAATGCTTTAAGAAAAGGGGTTTGAGTACTTACAGATATCAGTGAGATGGGCGTGCCTGTTTCTTACTGCAGAGTCTGTCTATCCTTGGTGTGGTGGTTGACAAGCAAACTTGCAAATCATTCTCCACTTCCAGTTGGGACCTGAACTTTGTCTTCATCGATGTCATGGTAGAGAATGATGCTTCACATATATATGTTGCTGGCAAAGGTAGCAACACTTTCATTGCTTCTGTAACTAAAACTGGATACTCCGCAGCAACAGTTGACCAAAACTGGCAAGGTGTCTGTGCCTGAAACTGCAGGGCAGTTCAACCAGCACCTGTTCTGCTTTTTCACTCAAACGGCAAGACAACATAGCAAAAGTTGAGAACAGATACTGAACCCAATCATATTTCTCCTCTTTTATATTTTTAAAGTAAACTCTGAAGTACTCTGCCAAAGTTGAAAGGTGAGCAATGATCTGTCACTCAGTTGTCATACTGTTAGATCCAGAAAATCTGTCAATAGAGGAAACATATCTGAGATTCTACTGCTCATTCTAGTTTTCCAAACCTCTACTTCTGAAATTCTTTAATCTTGTCACTCACCTCAAGTATGGTGGTATTGCCCATTTGTGTGAACAGGTTCAGTGGATTCCACCAGTTAAAAATGTCTGTGAGGTCTGCAAGCTTTGCAATCCATATCGAGTCAGAAAAGTTTGCGACAATCTTGGGATTGTGCACTGAAAGAAAACCCAGCAGCTCTTTGCGAAGCTCAAAAACTCTTTCTGACACTCTGCCACGAGATAACTAACTCACTTCCATATGAAACAATAATTTGTCATATCCTGCATCTATTTCTAAACACAGATTTGCAAAAAGGCATGAATTCAAAGGCCAGAACTTTACAGAATTCACAACTGTCACAGCTGCATTGAGCACATCATGTAATTCAGGTTCAGGTTCCATTTTCTTTGACGGACGGGCCTGGCAATGCAAGGTACAGTGTGTTTCAATTACCTGTGGATTTATGACTCGTATTCTTGCTTCATCACCACTCCTATTGTCTATCGTAGAAGCAGCACCATCCATGCAAACAGCAACACATTTCTTTCAATTCAGCTATTCAGCTTTCATGAAATAATCCAATAATTTGAATATTTCCTGACCTGTTGTCTGTTCTGGTAACTCCTGACAAAAAAGAAAATCTTCCAAAATTTCCGCCAGTCAAACATAACAAACACAAACTAATAATTGTGCTGCATTATCAACATCAGTTGTCTTATCAAGCTGAATTGCAAACCGTTCACATGTACTTAGCCTTTCAGTTAGATAGCATTTTACGTTATTTGAAAGTGATTCAACTCTCTTACTGTGTAATTAGAAAGTGTTACGGCCTTAAGTTTCTTCGCAGGATCTTCCCTTACCATCACTTTGCACATTTCTATAGCAGCTGGAAGAACTGGTCCTTCTCCAGTTGTACTGGATATTTTACTCTTTGCAATCTGAAGTGCTGTTAAGAAAGATGCTTTCGGAGCCTTTTCTGGAACTGATATTTTGTTTCTTTTGAGTTTTCTGTCGATTGTATTCTTCTTTCTCATTGAAAAAAGTCTCTGGGTTTATCTTTATACTCAAGGTGCCTGCTGAGAGGAGGTGTTTCAATTTTGTGGATTTCATTGCTTTGTTTGATAGGATGTATAAGCATACAATGCATTGGGGTCGTCCATAACTAAATTTCATAAAACCAAAATCAGTATAACTTTAGTCAAACTTTCTGTTCTTCATTTGTTTCTTACTCCTTGACTCTGCATTGTCCATGACTTCAGCACAACTAGCAGTACGAGTATGAGGATGTTTTAAAAATGTATCCATTTTTCAATGTAATTTGCTCACATACTGTAAAAATATATTCCACTTCCACCCACCAAAGACGTCTCAATCGTAAAAAACAAAACAAAACACATCTCTTCTGATTTGCTGTCACATAAGCAGTGAGATTTTTTATGTTGATGCTTATGCAATGAGAGTATTACAGCATTGTTCATGCACCATTTGTTGGTTTTAATAGTTAGGCAATGCAGAAGTGTGGTGAGATTTTTTTGTTTTTGTTTTTCATAATATTTTGCAGACCCCTTGTGCAGTCTCTAAGGACCCCAGTTTGAGAACAACCATTCTAAAATATAATCTGGTCTCTTTGTACTGCTCAGGCAGCTCAAAAGAGCCTAATTCTAGGTGTAATTAGCCAGCTGAGAATTTCTCTGAGTGGAGTGTTTCTCTCAGCTGAGGTAAAGATGTCCAAGTCAGTTCCTGACACAACCTCTCACCTTCCTCACTGGCACAGAGTGTGTTCTGGGGAGGGAAGAGGTGGATCCTTAGCCAGTGTAAGTTACAGTAGCCCCTAAATTGCCCTAACTTGCTCTGAGGCTGTTGCAGAACAGCCCACCAACTCACGGAGCTGTGTAACTGACCTTTCACCTGTGCTTACTGGATCTTGGCTGTAGAAGAAAATCTGCCCCTCCATCTTCAAAGTATAATCAGTGTTTGAATTGAATGGAGCACATATAGGAATCACGGTGAGAAGGAGGGAGGGATTTCTGTGTGTCACTTGCAATTCTTTCCCTTCTCGGGATACTGCTATTCCTGCCAAGAATGAGTTTTATCCCTGACTTATATAAATTCTTCTGGAGAGCTAACTTTTTCTCTTTGAAAATACAATAGAGTATTCCAAATTAAATGAATTTTAAGAAAATTTCCTTGGGTAAATTCTCTCCAGAAACTCAAACTTTTATTTTCTCTGCCCCACTATAATTAATCTCTTTTGTGAGCTGCTCAAAAGATATTTCCTACTTTGCACCTGCTGATTTGATCCTGGTATAATGTTCTTCTATGCTCTCTAAATGGCATTTCCTTCTGTGTGTGTCTCTGTCTCTCTCTCAACTAACTTTTCTATAGCAGATCCTGTAAATGGGCCTTCATACAGTGTATTTTCAGGATTAGATGGACAATTTGTATTGCATTATGCCTTATAATAAAAATGGTTGGTATCATTTTTAGGAAATAATTGGATCCCAATTCTGGGCCCTTATTTTTTGAGGTATGTAGGTGATGAAGGCATATTGCTCATTCATTGTTCATTCCTTGTCTTGTCTTGTTAGCTCTGCTGCTTTCAGAATCTGGTATCTATCACTACATCTATCTCCTCTTTTCTTTGCACTAAGCTTTCCTTGTGTGCTCCTAGACCCTTACTTTATCGATTGAAGTCTAAGTTGCAATCAACCTCTGTATCCTCATCAACAACTGGGTGGAAGATTTTATGACTTGTATTAGTGGCATTGATGGATACCATAATGGTGATTGCCCTGAGGAAGAATACCTGTTAGCTCTTTAGTTCTTATTACTGCTCCAACAGGGGTTGATCTTTAAAAAGTTTTGTTAGAGGAGGAAGAAAGGTGAATGTGTGCTTTGTGCTTAGTGTCGTCGTTTTTCCCCCCCGGCTGCTCCCCCACTGATCACATCAATAGTGGCGCCTTAGGCGCCGACCCTGGGTGCTCCGGGGCTGGAGCCCCCACAGGGAAAATTTGGTGGGTGCAGAGCACCCACTGGCAGCTCCCTGCCCCACGCCCAGCCCCAGCTCACCTCTCCTCCTCTCCACCTCCTCCCCTGAACACGCTGCCCCATTCTGCTTCTCCGCCCCCCTCCCCTGGCTTCCCGCAAATCAGCTGTTCGGCGGGAAGCCAGGGCAGGCTGAGAAGCAGGCGGTGGCTTCACACTCAGGCCGAGGGTGGTGGAGGTAAGCTGGGGCAGGGAGCGGTTCCCCTGCGCACCCCCCCCCCCCGGGTTACCTGCTGCGGCGCAGGCAGCCCTTCTCCCGCCCCTCCTTCCCGCCCCAGCTCACCTCTGCTCTGCCTCCCTGGGCCTGAGCGGGAAGCTGCTGCCTGCTTCTCAGCCTGCCCCGGCTTCCCGCGCGAACAGCTGATTTGCGGGAAGCCTGTGGGGGCAGAGAAGCAGCAAGGGGCGGTGGGTTCAGGGGAGGAGGCGGAGCGGAGGTGAGCTGGGGCTGGGGGTGGGGCGGGGAGCTGCAGGTGGGTGCTCTGCACCCACCAAATTTTCCCCTAAGGCGCCACTTTTGGCTGGTTAAATTTAGAAGCCCTTTTAGAACCAGTTGTCCCTCGCGGAACAACCGGTTCTAAAAGGGCTTCTAAATTTAACAACCGGTTCTAGCGAACCGGTGCAAACCGGCTCCAGCTCACCACTGGTTGCTGCCTGGCTTGTTGCATATTAGAAGAATTCATTCTTAAAATCAATGATCCACGATTCCCTATCTCTTAAATTTTTTTCTCCTCTGAGAGTCATAGAATGGAGAGGTGGTGTCACCGGTTCTCCTGAACCAGTGGAGCATCTCATGACGCCAACCCCTTTAATTTTACAGCAATCAATTGATATCCAACTTAAGATGGCTGGCTGGGCTTTAAATTCCATTATGTAAAACAAATCAATATTTCGCTGGCTCAATCAAAAGGTGCAGTCAGAGTTAGGCCTTGACCAGGGTGGGCTTTTGGCTTAAGATGGGAAAACCCTTCCTTCTCTGTCCCAGCTTCACCCAGAACTGCCACCTCAAGGAAGCAGCCAGCCCTCTTTAGATAGCCCATTGGGTCTTGATTTGGCTTCTGCCTGCTCCCAGCCTTTCTAGCCACTGAAGGACCAATTATTGTTGGTTCTACTAGCAACTGATCCAGGGTGGCTTCTCTAAGCAACTCTTGGAGGTCTAAATTTGCTGCTCCCTTCTCCTAAAATTACACCTTTCATTGGTGTGCCCTATGGAACTTGAATATAGTCTTAACAAAGCTGATGGGTCCCCTTCTTTGAGCCTCTGGTGACCTGCTCTCTGTAGCACCTTTCATGAAGGTAGTTTTTTAGTAGCCATTACATCATCCAGGAGAGTGGGAGAGTTGAGGACTCTAGTATCAGATCCTCTGTATACGGTTTTCTATGTGGACAAAGTCTACCTTTGTTCTCACCCAAGGTTTCTTAGAAGCATGGTTTTCACTTTTTATATTAACCAAGCAATCTTCCTATTGACCTCTTCCCAAAGCCTCATGGTAGTAAGGTTGAGGAGGGACTGAACACCTCTGAATGTTAGAAGACCTTTAGCGTTTTATCTAGTACAGGCTAAACCTTTCGGATTTTCGACTCAGTTGTTCATTGCATTTATCAACCGACTGAAGGGCAGTCTTGTCTCCACTCTGAGGATATTGCCTTGGATATCCAGTTATATTTGCCTGCGTTACCAGCTGGCTAACATAAAGCTGCCAGATGGAGTGTTGGATCATTCAGCTAGGTCCCAAGGAATCACTCTGGCCTTTCTGGCTAATGTTCCCATATTAGACATTTGCAAAGTGGGAAGCTGGTCAGCATGTCATGTATTTACCTTTGACTATGCTATCTGTCAACAATCTAGAGACAGTGCTAAATTTGGACGAGTAATCCTCCAGTCCCTCCAGCCCCCTCATATAGGCTCTGAACCCACCTCTAGTTGGGACTGCTTGTGAGTCACGTACAGTGGAATGGATGTGTGCAAATCAGTTGAAGTAGAAATGTTTACTAAGCATATGTCCGTTCCAGGATCTGTTCTCATTCCACTCTTTATTTTTATATATGAGTAGGTAGGAAGGAACTGAGGGGGTTGGGGCTGGCTCCTCCCTTTATGCCTGCGCACAATGCGTGAGGCAGCAGAGGGTGCTTGTGCATCCCTGAGGGGTACCATTACCACTGGGGAAAAAAGTTCTCCAGCAATGGTGTACTGGAGTGCACACACACCTACAATGGAATAGACATGTGCAACACATATAAAAGAACAACAGTTTTGGAAAGGTTAGTAATCATTTCTTATTTTACCTCTGTGTATGGTACTGGTATATGGCCACTTCTGGAATACTGTGTCCAGTTTTGGTGTCCACCATTCAGGAAGGATGTTGACAAGTTGGAGAGGTTCAGGGAAGAACCATGAGAATGATTAAAGGATTAGAAAACTTGCCTTACAGTGATAAATTCAAAGAGCTTAATCTATTTAGTTTAACAAGAGACAGTTAAGAGGTGACTTGATCAGTCTACAAGTATCTACATGGGGAACAAATATTTGATAATGGACTCTTCACTCTAGCAGGGAAAGGTATAACACGATCCAGTGGCTGGAAGTTGAAGATGGAGAAACTCAAACTGGAAATAAGGCATACATTTTTAAAAGTGAGGGTAATTAACCATTAAAACAATTTACCAAGTTTCGGGATGGATTCTACATCACTAACCATTTTTAAACCAAGATTAGATATTTTTCTGAAAATATGCTCCAAGAGTTTTGGGGGAAATTCTGTGGCCTGTGTTATACAGAAGGTCAGTATAGATGATCACAGTGGTCCCTTCTGGCGTTGGAATCTCTGAAGCATCCAGAAACAGATAAAGCACTATTGGTAAATGAGATAGAACACCACCATGTGAGGAGTCCCATTCACTGCTACCAATAAGGGGTGTGAGATGGGCTTCTGAAACTCCATGTTGTCAGATCATTCTTCAGATGGAGAAGGATTGTGTTAAGGAAACATTGTCTTAAGTTGGGAGGACATTGGATAGGTGCCAGGGGAATCAATAAGACTGAGTCCTTGTAACTGAGAATTGGCCCAGCAAATCCCCATGATTTTTTTTCCTGTCCATCCAAATACCTTGTGTTAGGACTTGTCTATATCAGGAGGTATTCCTGATTAAATCTATATGTGGAGGCTCTTTTTCCAGAACAAGGCCCTCTTATTCAGGAATATGAGCGACCATACATGGATGTAATCTGGAGTAGTTAATCCACTTTAAATTCACATCTTACTTTATTCCAGATTAATTTTCAAATGTTAACAAACCCTTAAGTATATCAGTAAATAGCTGTGACCATTTTACTCCCAGACTAATCCCTTGTAAATTCACTGACAAGGAACAATTGTTGCTAGAATAGTAGTATAGAAATGTGAAATTTCACCGAGGTGGATCTCTGTTTCTCTCTGCACATGCATACTCGTATATAAAATAAGATGGTCTGCTGGATTGTGACAAATGACATCTGTTCGGGTGTACTTAGAAATTACAGGCAATGGTAAAGTGTTACATTAGGCAGGCACATTTTGTGAAGCATGCAGAAGATTTGCCAACTTTCTATTCACACAAAACCAAACACCCTTGCCCCGCCTACCCCTCCTCCAAGGCCCTGCCCCCTGCTATGCCACTTCACTGAGGCCACACCCCTGTTCACTTCATCTCCCTCTGACGCTTGCTCTCCCAACCCTCAGTCACTCCTTCATTTTTGCTGGGGTGTGGGAGGGTGTGAGGGCTCTAGCTGGGGCTGCGGGCTCTTGGGTGGGGCCAGAAATAAGGAGTTCAGTGTGGGAGGGGACTCCAGGCTGAGGCAGTAGGTTGCAATGCGGCTGGGGGTGCAGGCTCTGGGGTGGCACCAGGGATGAGGGGCTTGGGGTGCAGGAGGGGGCTCCGGGCTGGAGGATGTAGCTGAGAAGTTTGGAGTATGGAGCCGAGAGGTTTGGAGTATGGAAGAGGGCTCTGGGCTGAGGCAGGGGGTTGGGGTGTGGGAGGATGTATTCAGTGATGAGCTGCTAAAATCTTAACAACTGGTTCCCTCCTCACCCCACGAGGGGGTCGTTGCCCATCCCCGCCTCCCAGGACTCCTGCCCCATCCAACCCCCCGCGTTCCTTGATGCCCCCCCCAGGACCCCTGCCCCATCCACCCCCCCTCCATGGTCCCCTGACTGCCCCCAGAACCGGGCAGGAGGGCCTCGTGGGCCACTGTAATGGGTGCCCACCCCACCCCTAAGAGCCAGAGGGACCTGCCGGGGGGTGAGGTGGGGAGTCCCGGCGGTGCTTACCTGGGGCAACTCCCAGGAAGCATCCGGCAGGTCCCTCTGGCTCCTAGGGGTAGTGGAGTTTAGCTAAGGGGGGAGCAAGGGGAGCGGCCAATCCCCCCACTGATCACATCAAAAGTGGCACCTTAGGCGCCGAGTCTGGGTTTTCTGGGGCTGGAGCCCCCACGGGGAAAATTTGGTAGGTGCAGAGCACCCACTGGCAGCTCCCTGCCCTGCGCTCAGCCCTAACTCACCTCACCTCCGCTCTGCCTCTGCCCCTGAATGCACAGCCCCGCTCTGCTTCTCCGCGCCCCCCCCGGCTTCCCGCAAATCAGCTGTTCGGTGGGAAGCTGGGAAGGGCTGAGAAGCAGGCGGCAGCTTCCTGCTCAGGCCGAGGGTGGCGAAGGTGAGCTGGGGTGGGGAGCGGTTCCTCTGCACCCCCCCGGGTTACCTGCTCTGGCGCGGGTGGCCCTCCTCGCGCGCCCCCACCCCAGCTCACCTCTGCCTCCCTGGGCCTGAGTGCAAAGCCACCGCCTGCTTCTCAGCATGCCCCAGCTTCCCGTGTGAACAGCTGATTCGCGGGAAGCCTGGGGGGGGGGCGGAAAAGCAGAACGGGGTGGCGCGTTCCGGGGAGGAGGCGGAGGTGAGCTGGGGGTGGGGGTGGGGTGGGGAGCTGCAGGTGGGTGCTCTGCACTCACCAAATTTTCCCCTTGGGTGCTCCAGGGCTGGAGCACCCGTGGAGTCGGCGCCTAAGATGCCACTTTTGGCTGGTTAAATTTAAAAGCCCTTTTAGAACCAGTTGTCCCTCGTGGAACAACCGGTTCTAAAAGGGCTTCTAAATTTAACAACCGGTTCTAGCGAACCACTGCGAACTGGCTCCAGGTCACCACTGGATGTATGGGCTCTGGGCAGGGGGTGCAGGCTCTGGGGTGGGGGATAAGAGGTTTGGGGTACTGGAGGGTGTTCCGGGCTGGGATTGAGGGGTTTGGAGGGCAGAAGGGGGATCAGGGCTGGGTCAAGGGGTTGGGACACGGAGGGGGGAGTGAGGGCTCCGGCTGGGAGTGCAGGCTCTGGGGTGGGGGTGGAGATGAAGGGTTTGGGATGCAAGAGGGTGCTCTGGGCTGGGATCGAGGGGTTCGGAGGGCAGGAGGGGGATCAGGGCGGGAGCTGGGGCAGAGGGTTGGAGCCTGGGAGGGGGTCACAGGTGCAGGGTCTGGCAGCGCTTATTGCAAGCAGCTCCCAGAAGCAGCGACATGTCCCCCCCCTCTGGCTCCTACGTGGAGGCACAGGTAGGCAGCTTTGCAGGCGCTGCCCCGTCTGCAGGCGCTGCCCCCACAGCTCCCATTGGCAGTGTTTCCTGGCTAATGGGAGCGGCGCTTGGGGCAGAGGCAGCGTTCGGAGCCCCCTTGCTGCCCCTACATGTAGGAGCTGGAGTGGGGACATGCTGGCTGCTTCCCAGGAGCCACGCAGGGTGGAGGCTAGCAGGGAACCTGCCAACTCTGCTGCGCGGCGCCGCCAACTGGACAGTCAATGGCCCGGTCAGCAATGCTGACCAGAGCTGCCAGGATCCCTTTTCGATCGGATATTCCTGTCGAAAACCTGACACCTGGTCACCCTTGTATGCAGGTATGTTATATTGCCTGGTGATCGTGTCAGTTTTCACAAGCTGACTAATGCTAGGTCACTGTGTGGATGGGAGGCCTCAGATTATATTTCAAGAAGTATTTGTAATTCAGGAGGTGGCACATTCCTCTCTGGTCCATACTGAACGAGGTCTCTAAAATTTGAGTGTAATGTTTAATAAGTATGAGAAGGCAGATTGGGTGGATAGAAGACAGAGTGCTTTCACCAGCATACTCATCAAGTGGACAAAAAGCCAGCTCAGAACAAGACTGCTGAGGCTTCTGCAAACATCTACTTTGTGCAGTGTAAAGGGAATGTTGATGGGTGGGCCAAATTTGATAGGCATTGTGACCATGCCCATGGGGTCACAACACCACTGAAATGTGGCCCAGACAGAAATGTGTCTGTCTGGCATTATGGAGGTGTGGGTGGGCCAAATTTCAGTTGCATTGTGACCCCATCTACCAAATGATGGAGTGTTGCTCTGGCCTGGGATTGTGGGGGGCCCCTGTGCACTTCCCTGGTTGCACGGGTTATAAATTTCTCCACCAGTGTTTGGGATCCTTAACAATTATGCTTTTTGTCTGGATTGGTGAAGTCATTTATACTGGTTTAAGCTGTGAGAATTCTTTGCAAACTCTTGAGGTTAGATCCTGCAAGAGCCCTCAGACTTCTACCAAGTAGCCCTCATTTTGTCTACTGACCATGTATTGCTTTATATAGTATCATTATATGTGCCTCATGTTGCAGTATTGATCTCTCACTGCACGAAATAAAACCCAGTACACCATTTATTTAAATTTATTGATTTAAATGATCAAAACCAAGCTCTGTTTCCTCCTCACTACTACATTGCTTCTCAAAACAGATCTTTGTGTCTATGGTGTGTAATGGAATGGCAGGATTTTTCTGTTGGCCCACCCTGCTGGTGTTAGAACCTTGCATAAAACTGCTGGTGTTCCAATGGCTCATTTTGGTCTGTGCTGTTTAATAAACACCTTTGGATATAAGGGAGATGGGAGTCTCTCTCAACGGAGTGAGAATTGGGGATATAGGAGAGAGGCGGTCCCAGAGGAAAACATTAGGGACCTCCAAACTCAGGGAGGAAGTTTAGGCGAAGGTTTATTGTGATGATGCTTTTTGACTACCAATAAAGCCAAATCCCAGAAGGGGACACTGAGTTTGGATGCATAATTCAGGGTCAGCACAGGGTAGAGACTGAAACCATTCATAGAGTGTCATGAGTGATTGATAACTATGATTAGTCCGTGTTCCAAAGTGGAAAATTCATGAATGATTTTGGGGATAAATCCTTTTATATCTGATGCTCCTGGTAATGGAAAGTAATAAGTCGCAGAATTGATTTGGCAAAGATCACTTAGTTAATTAGAGGTTTTATTATAATCCCGGTTTCCTTTCACATGGTTGGATACTACTTTTTCTACTGAATTAATAAATTCTATGAGTGAGTGTTGATTTCATATATTTGTTCAAATTAAAAAATTTAACATCTTAAAAGTAGCACAGTAAAATTCCATGAACCTGCCAATGTTTTCATGAAATATATTAAGTTGTTAATTTCACCCATCTGGTATAATGTTATGTGGGTATGCATATTTATAAATATTTATATATTTATATTTATATTTATACATGCACACTTGAGAAATGCAGTCGTTGCTGGTGAGGATCTCGGTAGTCTTTCAGCTCTCATTAACACTCCACAATAGTTTAGGACAAAATGAAGAATATCACATTTAATGCATATTGCCGGGGAATTTTGCCTAGGTAAATTACTTATCTAAACTGAAATCTGGCCCAGGCACTGGAAGTAAATATCTATTCTTGTCAGAAATGCCATGGGATCTTTAATGACCACACATGGGGTAATTAAACCTTGGTTTTAGGTCTCAACTGAAAGATTTATTTATTATTTTGATAATGACTACCACTTTCTGCACAACCAGCACTACTTTCTTCAGCATTCTATGTTTTCCTTATAAATTCTGATAAGGGTTTATTGGTTAAGGGTGTAAGATCATGGGCCTTGAACCAGGGCCTGTGAGTCCCTAGGCCATGCTCAGACGGTGGCCGCCACCCAGTAGCTTACCCAAACTAGGGGAGAAGGGGGCTAGCAAAGCTCTAGCTCACAAAGGCTCTGCCCACAAAGCTGATTGAGGGAGATGTCCAGCCCCAACGATTGGCTGGGATGCACTATTTAAAGCAGATAGAGGTACAGGAAGTTGTTTGAGCAACTTGGTGAATCCCTGGCTACTACGAACCCTGCCTATTTGCCTGACTCCTGTACCCTGACCCCCAGCCTGTTCCTGCCCATTTTGTCCCAGACTCCTGTCTGTTCATGGTTCCTGCTTTCCTGACTCACTTCAGATCCCTACTCCTATGCCCTGCCCCTGACGCTGTCTCTGGCTCTGACCTTTGGCTTGGCACCTCACTCTGACCCTGGCTCCAGTTCCAGGCACCTGATTCTAGCCATTAGGCCTGATCGCCTATTCCCTGGATCTTCAGTGAGATCCAAAAGAACACTGTCTACAGTGGTACAGCTGTAGAAATTTAACCCCAGGTATGCAGGAAAGTGATGAATTATTGTGCTCCGTTTAGGTGGTAGAATTACTTTGTCATCAAAATGAGGCATTTTAACAAATTTATGATACTAACAAACTGAAATATTTTGACAGGTGTCTAAAGGATATTTCTATAGTAACCAAAGTGACTTGTGGCTTCTAATAAGCAGAAGGGCATTTTTTTTTATAATGTTGGCAGGTAGGGAAATAGATATATTTTTAAAATTAACCTTCTTGTGGCATTTAGAAAGTGCCTATTTTAGTTACTGTGATTGCGGTCAGGAGTTCACTGATGGCACTTTCAGGAGGTGGTTCACAGATCTGTATATGCTTTTCTGATTTTTCATCACAGACTCATGCATATTTCTACTGTCTGGAAAAGCTACATCAGGGAGATTTACGTTATGGGCATATACTTGATGCCTTTTCATCATAGCCTGAGTTTTGATATTAACCTCTCCTCTGGGAATTCATAATCATTCAACATATATAAAACTTTCATGTATAGCATCTTCTCCCTAGCTTTTTTCAGAAGTAGAAAGAAGGCTCCAGATTTTAATTAAGAATATCGTCTTTTTTATGTTTTATTAAGGATCCTGTGCACTAAGGCTTGTAATGAGTTCTATTTTCTTTGGAGAGACCATTGTTTTGTTGTCAGTCTTGCTGCCTTAGAGACATCTCAATATTTGCCATTCATCCATTATTATATGTTGACTTTTTCCTCATTTCCTCCCACCCCTGTGGAAGCAAATCACAGATTAGGTTTATAAAACATTTATAATGGCTCAGGATGAGGGGAGGGGAAGGATGACACTTATTCACCCTACTCTTAGCGGTTATTTATAATTATTTATTTGTAAAAATTCACTGTAGGTTGAAATTTGGCATATAGGACCTAACCTAGGCAATAGAAATAGAGATTTTGTTATAAGTAAAGAGACGATTGTTTGGTTTCTTTAATTTATTGTAAGGGAAAAAATGATAGATTGAGAGTTCTTCTGACTCTCAGGATTGAATTAAAAAATACACTATACTTATGTCTGAAGCTGAAATTTTGCCGATTGGTGCTTTGGGATATTTTTTAAAGAAAAACAAAATTGTTTACCTTAGAAAATCATCTGTTGTGTATAGGCAGCAGTTTATTGTCCTTTTCAACGAAAAATTTCATAAAGCATTTTGGTATGTGGACAATAGATGGAGCTGTTATGGTCTGAGATACCTATAATCTATGTATTCTCTTTTGAGTTTTGAGGTGGTAGATGGATAATATATGCACAAGTGGATGTGCTTCACATTAATTTCTAGAAGCAGTGTTTCACCTGAGTAGCAGCCGTGTTAGTCTGTATTCGCAAAAAGAAAAGGAGTACTTGTGGCACCTTAGAGACTAACAAATTTATTAGAGCATAAGCTTTCGTGAGCTACAGCTCACTTAAATGCCCTTGCTGCTTACGTCAGAGCCCCAAAGGTTATTTTATAGATCTGTGTTTATAGGTATTTATATGGTCCCTGCCACCTTAGGGCTAGTTTACATTTAAATGTTTTACTAGTATAACTATTTTGGTTGTGGGTGTGTGTGATTTTTTTTTTTTTACCGAAATAGCTATACCAGTGAAATCCCTACTGTGAACACAATTTCAATTGTGTAAAAATTACTTATACTGGTATGGTTATTCCCCTTCCCATACTGGAATAGCAAAAGTGGTAGAAAGCTCCTTTATACTGCTATAACTGCATCCACATTTGGGGGATTGTGTGATTTTAACTATACTGACATAGTTAAATTGGTACAACTTTCTAGTGTCATCAGTGTAATTATCCTTGTGAAGTAGGGAAGTGCTATTATCTTGATTTTTACAAAACGAGGCACAGAGAGTTTGAGGACTAATATCATAAGCAAGCCAGCGGTAGAGCTGGGAATTTAACTCAGGACTCCTGACTCCCAGTTCTGATTCTCTAATGGGAATCACACACTACTCAGGAACTGTAGGGCAAAATAAGATGGGAATATCAGGAACCCTGCATAGCTCCTAAACTACACGTTTCAGGGAGAGAAAAGTCGAGAGTCCTGATTTTTAAGCACTTATCCATGCAACCTCAGCATTTTTTTCTTGATATATTATTTTTAATAGGTGCACACCATTTACAAACACAGTTTGTTCTATATATAAAAACCATAAAGAAATAATGGTATATGGTATTTATCGTTGTGCAAGAAAGATGTTTTCTGGAGTCTAACAGATTGATGGCACCCATTTAAATGTACTATATCATCTGGCAATTATAAATTGAGATACACTATAAAGCCTGATGATGATCTGATGGACTACAAGGTAATGACCCATGAATTACAAGTGTGAAATTTTCTTCAACTTAAATATTAGACGTGGGTTTTCCCCACAAGTGTAAAAAATAATTAAAAACTAAAAAGGAGGAAATGTTTTCTGTGTAAAATAAACTAGGTAAACCATAATTGTGAACATCTTGTTGCAATGGGTTATTAAGAATGTTTCCTGTAATGGTATTTAGTGGAGCAGAAAAATTAAACAGAATGCAAAACTCTCCTCTTTTAATACTGTTGTTTTAGTTGCTGCTTGGGTCTTTAGTTGCTTAATTTCCTGTGTTTTCTGTGCAATCTACTGATGTTGCAAATGTTTGTTTCCTTCTCTCTTACCCTCCCTCCAAATGAAACTGCAGGAAGTAATTTCTGTACTGCTAAGGATCTTGCAGAAGAAATCAGATCATTAACATCTGAGAGAGAAGGGCTGGAGGGACTTCTCAATGAGCTGTTGGTGCTGAATGCCAGAAATGTCCGAAAATTAGAGGGAATTAAAGAAGATTTCAACAGATTGAAACAAGAACTGGAGCACGGGGAGTCTGCCTTTGGTAAGTAGTTCACCAGCTGTTGGGTGATTGAAGCTTTGCTTTTGCTATATTGTGGGTGGATCAGTATTCTGCTTGATTGGATGAACAGCCCTGTGATGTGTGTGACATGCAGAACCTACCATTTTTAGGAGGGAAATTTTGGCACGACCTTGATAAATAGTAGTTTGTACATGCTGTCAGGCTCTGTCTTGTCATTCATGAGTGACATTTTTTCTAGCTTTGTGTATATTAGTTTTGTAGAGTGCTTTTGGTATCTCTTAGCCCTGATTCTCAAAAAGTCTCTTATTCTGAAACCCAATTAATAATAATAATGCCTTGTGCATGTACATCATGTGCATAATCAAATATCTTGAACATAAATATTCTTGTACTTTTCATCTGTGGAAAATATAGGGTGTCCACAACAGTAGGAGCCTCTGCCTTTAACAGAATTGGGTATTTATTCAGTATGTTTGTTGGGAAAGTGTGTAACCCATAGAGGGCACAAAGTTTTGAAAGTATGAAGTCTTTATTTAAATAAGTGGTTTAGCGAGTACAGCTAGCAAGTCAACATAAGCAGCCTTTGTGGCTTACCGTTTCAAAGTGGAATCAGGAAATTTGATCTGTGATTAAGTGAATGCAGCTGACAAAGTAGTGCTGCTTCTGAATTCTGTAGATCTGTCTTCTGCCTTCCCTTCCTGAAGCCTTTCAGTAAGTTTCCAGATATAGTGGCTATGTTGCTTAAGTAAAAGATGGAGTAGTGTTTAATTGATTACAAATACAGATATACTGTAGTTAACTCTGCCTGCTAAACGTAATGGTATGTCTACACTATGAAATTAGGTCAATTTTATAGAAATCGATTTTTAGAAATTGATTTTATACAGTCAATTGTGTATGTCTCCACTAAGCGTATTAAGTCGGCAGAGTGTGTCCTCTATACCGTGGCTAGCATCGACTTAGAGTGGTGCACTGTGGGTAGCTATCCCACAGTTCCCGCAGTCTCCGCTGCCCATTGGAATTCTGGGTTAAACTACCAATGCTTGATGGGACAAAACCATTGTCGAGGGTGATTTTGGGTATATGTCGTCAGTCGCCCTTCCCTCCCTCCTTCTGTGAAAGCAATGGCAGACAATCGTTTTGTGCCTTTTTTCCTGGGTTACCCGTGCAGACACCAGACCATGGCAAGCATGGAGCCCGCTCAGCTCACTGCTGTTGTTGTGAGCATTGTAAACATCTCGCATATTATCCTGGAGTATGTTCAGGACCGGGCTAAGAGACGCCAGCAAGAGGACAATTGTGATGAGGGCATGGATACAGATGTTCCTGAAAGCACAGGCTGTGGCAATTGGGACATCATGACTGCAGTGGGCCTGGATGATATAGTGGAACGCCGATTCTGGGTCTGGCAAACAAGCACAGACTGGTGGGACCACATAGTGTTGCAGGTATGGGATGATTCCCAGTGGCTGTAAAACTTTTTCATGCATAAGGCCACTTTCCTCGAACTTCATGAGTTGCTTTCCCCCGCACTGAAGCACAGGAATACCAAGATGAGAGCTGCCCTGACAGTTGAGAAGCGAGTGGCGATAGCCCTGTGGAACCTTGCGACGCCTGACTGCTACCGGTCAGTTGGGAATCAATTTGGTGTGGGCAAGTCTACTATGGGGACTGCTGTGATCCAAGTAGCCAATGCAATCATTAACGTTCTGCTATCAAGGGTAGTGACTCTGGGAAATGTGCAGGTCATAGTGGATGGCTTTGCTGCAATAGGTTTCCCTAACTGTGGTGGGGCGATAGATGGAACACATAGTCCTATCTTGGCACTGGACCATCTTGCAAACCAGTACATAAACCACAAGGGTTACTTCTCAATGGTGCTGCAAGCACTGGTGGTTCACAAGGGATGTTTGACCGACATCGACATGGGATGGCTGGGAAAGGTGCATGATGCTTGTATCTTTAGGAACTCCGAGCTGTTCGAGCAGTTATAAGAAGGGACTTGCTTCCCAGACCAGAAAATTACTGTTGGGGATGTTGAAAGGCCAATAGTTATCCTTGGGGACCCAGCCTACCCCTTGCTCCCATGGCTCATGAAGCTGTACACAGGCAGCTTGGACAGTAGTAAGGGTCAGTTCAACTATAGGCTGAGCAAGTGCAGAATGGTGGTAGAGTGTGCCTTTGGACATTTAAAAGCTCACTGGCACTGTTTGCTGACTAGGTTAGACCTCAGCGCAACCAACATGTTATTGCTACTTGCTGTGTGCTCCATAATATCTGTGAGAGTAAGGGGGAGACATTTATGGCGAGGTGGGACGTTTAGGCAAATTGCCTGGTGGCCGATTTTGAGCAGCCAGACAATAGGGCGATTAGAAGAGCACAGCTAGGCGTGCTGCGCATCAGAGAGGCTTTGAAAACCAGTTTCATGACTGCCCAGGCTACGGTGTGACAGTTGTGTGTGTTTCTCCTTGCTGCAAACCCTCCCCCTTTGTTGATTTTAATTCCCTGTCAGACAACCACCCTCCCCCCTTCGATCACAGCTGGCAAAGGAAATAAAGTAACTATTGTTTTAAAACCATGCATTCTTTCTTTATTAATTAAAAAGAAAAGTGAGATAACTAACAAGGTAGCCTGGGTGGGCTGGGGTGCGGGAGGAGGGAAGGACAAGGCCACTTTGCTTATTGTAGCCACACTGCAAGTCAAAACAGTTTGAATAACAGCCTTCCGTTGCTTGGGCCATCCTCTAGAGTGGAGTGGCTGGGTGTCCGGAGCCTCCCGCCCTGCGTTCTTGGGCGTCTGGGTGAGGAGGATATGGAACTTGGAGAGGAGGGTAGGTGGTTATACAATGGATGCAGCTGGGGTCTGTGCTCTTGTTGGCTTTCCTGCAGCTCGAACAGATGGTTCATCATGTCCTTTTGCTCCGCCATTAGCCTCAGCATCACCTCCTGCCTCTGCTCTTCGCGCTCACTTAATGCTTTCCTGGCCTCTGTCACTGAATGCCTCCATGCATTCAGCTGTGCCCTATCAGTGCGGGAGGACTGCATGAGCTCGGAAAACATGTCATCGTGAGTGCGTTTTTTTTAGACTTCTAATCTGTGATAACTTCAGGGATGGAGATAAGGGGAGTGTGGAAACATTTGCACCTGGGGGGAGATAAAAAGGGAGAGTAAAATTTAAGAGGATACATTTCTGAGAACAAAAGGGAGACTCTTTCACAGTGAATCAAGCAATTTACAGCAGACACCACATGTGCTTTAAGTACAAGGTCGCATTTTCCTTTTATATTGAGCCGGTATGGTGACACATCACAAATGGCCGGGCAACAGAATTCGGTTTCCAGGCAGCCATGGTAAGCCTTTTGGTATGCGGGGTTGACGTCTTCTGCCTTCTTAACATGTGGGAATGGTTTCAAACTGCAGTGCCATCCTTTCCAATAGCAAGCAATGCCAGCTAGGTTTCACATTTAAAAGGAGGGGCTGCGATTTTCAGGTGGATGTGCAGCACACACCTCCCCCCACCCCACCGCATGGCTATTTTCTGGGATAATCCCTTCACCCCTCCCCCTGCTGCATGGCTATTCTCCGGGATGATCCCTTTTAGCCAAGTGCAAACAATCCAGTATGAACGGGGTTCTTTTACTGTTCCCTTACAAAAATTCCCCTATTTCAATCAGGTGACCGTGAATATCACTCTCCTGAGGCTAACACAGAAAGATAAAGACCAAATGTTGCTTGAATGCAATCAAAACCCAGGACCATTCGCTGCTAGGCTTTGTGCTGCAATGATTCCAGGCTACTTGCTACTGGCTTGGCGTGGTAAACGAAATAAGGCATCCCTCCCCAGAAACCTTCTGCAAAGACTTTCAGAGTACCTCCAGGAGAGCTTCATGGAGATGTCCCTGGAGGATTCCCGCTCCATCCCCAGATACGTTAACAGACTTTTCCATTAGCTGTACTGGCCGCGAATGCATCCCAAGTCTTCAGGGCAACTCAAACATTAAACACTATTGCTTTTAAACCCTGTACTGTAGTTACAAATGTGCACTCACCAGAGGTGCTTTCTCCGGCTTCAGGGTTGGCGATCCCGCCTTGGGAGGGTGTTAGCTCCAGGGTGATGAAAAGGTCCTGGCTGCTGGGGAGAACGGATTCACCGCTTGCCTGCTGCGCATTCTTCTCCTCCTCCTCCTCTTCTTCATCCACAAAATCCTCTTCTGTGTTGCATGAGACTCCCCCCTTGCAGGTGTCCACGGACAGTGGTGGGGTAGTGGTAGGGTCCCCCTCTAGAATGCCATGCAGCTGATCATAGAAGCAGCATGTACGGGGCTCTGGCCCGGAGTGACCATTTGCCTCCTTTGTCTTTTGGTAGGCTTGCCTGAACTCCATAACTTTCATGCGGGACTGCTTTGCGTCCCTGTTGTAGCCTCTCTCCGCTATGCCCTGTGTGATTTTTGGCATATATATTAGCATTTCTTCTTTTTGATCAGAGTTCTGCCAGCACAGATTCTTCTCCCCATACAGCAATCAGAT
This sequence comes from Dermochelys coriacea, assembly GCF_009764565.3. NCBI lineage: Eukaryota > Metazoa > Chordata > Testudines > Dermochelyidae > Dermochelys > Dermochelys coriacea. The sequence continues at coordinate 133,381,074 of NC_050070.1, forward strand.
CCAGTGTCTCCTGTTCGCTCCATGCTGGAGCTCATTTGCGATTCTGGGAGGAATGCATGGTCACCTGCGCTGCTGAGCTCGCCATGCTGACCAAACAGGAAATGAAATTCAAAATTTCCTGGGGCTTTTCCTGTGTACCTGGCTAGTGCATCAGAGTTAAAAGTGCTGTCCAGAGCGGTCACATTGGAGAACTCTGGGATAGCTCTCAGAGGCCAATACTGTCAAATTGTGTCTGCGCTACCCCAAATTCGACCCAGCAAGGTCAATTTTAGCTCAACTCCCCTCGCCGGGGAGGAGTACAGAAATCGATTTTAAGAGCCCTTTAGGTTGCCGGAACGGGGTTGGTTGTGTAGATGCATTCATTTTAAAATCAACCTAATGCGGCTAAATTCAACCTAACCCTGTAGTGTAGACCAGGGCTTAGAGTTGCTTTCTTGAGAAAGAATTTGAGATAGTTCCAGAGTTTGAAACTCTTTTCTTACCTCAAAATCTTCTGAGCAGCATGCTGGTAGAAGAGACAACAGCATTGCTCTTTTGGAAGGATGCTGAGTTTTTTTTTCCAAGGTGACCAGACAGGAAAAGCTATCTTAAAAACAAAAAGATGGAATTTGTAGGCCACTAAAGAGATTTAAAGCAACAGTACTCTTGAAAATATATGTAGGAAGGGAAGGAAGACATGTCCTCTGTGCTACTAGACAAGTATTTATCTTGCTAGAAACAGAGACAAACATCTACAATATCTCTATCAAGCATTCTTATAACTACAATACCCACCTGCTGAAGTAAAGAAACAGATTGACAGAGCCAGAAGAGTACCCAGAAGTCACCTACTACAGGACAGGCCCAACAAAGAAAGTAACAGAACGCCACTAGCCATCACCTTCAGCCCCCAACTAAAACCTCTCCAGCACATCATCAAGAATCTACAACCTATCCTGAAGGATGATCTCTCACTCTCACAGATCTTGGGAGACAGGCCAGTCCTCACTTACAGATAGCCCCTCAACCTGAAGCAAATACTCACCAGCAACCACACAATAAGAACACTAACCCAGGAACCTATCCTTGCAAAAAAGCCTATTGCCAACTCTCTCCACATAGCTATTCAAGGTGCACCTTCATAGGACCTAATCACATCAGCCATGCTATCAGAGGCTCGTTCACCTGCACATCTACCAATGTGATAAATGCCATAATGTGCCAGCAATGCCCCTCTGCCATGTACATTGGCCAAATCGGACAGTCTCTACGCAAAAGAATAAATGGACACAAACCAAACGTCAAGAATTATAACATTCAAAAACCAGTCGGAGAACACTTCAGCCTCCCTGGACACTCAATTACAGACCTAAAAGTCTCAATTATTCAATCAAAAAAAACCTTCGAAAACAGACTCCAACGAGAAACAGCAGAACTGGAATTAATCTGCAAACTGGACACCATTAAATTAGGCTTGAATAAAGACTGGGAGTGGATGAGTCATTACACTAAACACTATTTCCCCATGCTAATTTTCCTCCTACTGTTACTCACACCTTCTTGTCAACTGTTTGAAATGGGCCATCCTGATTATCACTACAAAAGTTTTTTTTTCTGCTGCTGAGAATAGCCCACGTTAATCGATTGGTCTCGTTAAGAGTTGGTATGGCAACCCCCATTTTTTCATGTTCTCTGTGTGTGTGTGTGTGTGTGTGTGTGTGTGTGTGTGTGTGTGTGTGTGTGTGTGTGTGTGTGTATATTTCTATCTATCTATACTGCATTTTCCTACTGTATTTTCCACTGCATGTATCTGATGAAGTGGGCTTTAGCCCACAAAAGCTTATGCTCAGATAAATTTGTTAGTCTCTTAAGGTGCCACAAGTACTCCTTCTTCTTTCTGCTGATACTGACTAACACGGCTACCGCTCTGAAACCCATCAGGTAAACAAAGTGATCCAAAAGCAGATGATGAAGCATGCTTTCTAATTATTTGGGTTTGCCAATGAATTGAAGAGGTTTTTTTGGTCCTCCAGACTGTGCCCTTCATATTGCTACCTGCTCTGTTAGAGAAAGGGAACTTTCCATAATTTTCCAAATGGTACATTTTTCAAATGAGTAGTTCTTCAGTGAGCTTTCAGACAAATGTTTGTGTGAGCTTGTTGGACCAACAGAATTGGCAGCAGTTCAAAGATTGTTTTTTGGGTATGCAATAAAGCATCATATTATGCTGAAATTTACTGTAAACTATAATGATGATAAATTGTAAAGCACTGACATATGTCAGAGATTTACCATACAGATTGTAATTTGTTTTGTTGTAATTCCACAAGAATAAGTGAAGGAAGTTAATTCTGTATGAAATAAAACCCTGTGGAGCACAAATTGCTGAAAGCTGTATAAACTATTAAAATTATTTGTTCTTCATATAATCTACACCATTTTACTTTTTGGAAGATAGACACTCCTTTAGATTTGAGAGCATTTGGCATGTGAATTTTGGTTGGAAACAAACCTGTGAAAAGTGGTAAATATCTTGTATTTTAAAAAAGGACATGGAGTTTCATGAACCAGTTGTCTTTTCACATAGTGCTTTTATGCTTGGAAAATAAAACATGGAATAGTCTAAACTGCAGATGGCACATTATCATTGAGAAGGCTTTCTCTGTGGTTGCTGCTGTTCTTTATTGAATGTCACACCCTGTTTTCTATGCAGACTGATTGGTGATGAGAACAGGGGTTTTTTCAAGGTTATTATTGAATTTAACCTTTAGCAACTGGCAATTGAAATTAGTCGAGTAACTTTGACTTTGGGATGTTTTGGTGTTCATCACAAAATATAGTCTGTGATCATGCCTATTTAGAAAAATGGAGGGAGAAAGAATAGTAAAATAAAGATGAAGTTACTGACTGTATAAGGAATATTGATGATAGTAGGGATTGGTAAATACCCCAGTATGCACACATCTCATTTTTATTATAAACAGGAATATTTTGAGAAACATACCTTGGAAATATAAGGATAGATGAGATCTCTTGAATAACGGGTAGGGAAGTTTAGAGGAAGAATATCTACATCACAAAGAGTAAGCAGAGAGAACCAGAGAAATGAGATTCTTATTAAAAATATTATTATGGATGGTAATTTTTATTATATCCTTCTGGAAATAGTTGTGGCAGAGAGAAACAGTCAGCCTGAGGCATAGCAGCAGCAAGACTGCACCCAGTCACTAAATGAAGGAGGAATGATGATTGCAAAATGGCTGTCATTGAAATCCCATGACTTCAACAAACCCTGCTGCTAATTGACTAGTATGGTTTTGAGAAGTTTAGGAATCTCTCTGAAACCCCAAATCATGCACTGATACACAGCTCTTAAATAACTAGAAGCTAAATGATTTTGGGTTATTGTTGGGAAATCAGAGTTCATCCAAAATGCCAATATTCTGGCTATTTAGGAATTTGCAACATTCGTATCCCATGTCCTTGTTGATTTGAGTTTAGAAAGCAATAGCAAAAACAGCAAAATGAGGTAAAACATGCATTAGTTACCCTCAGAGAAAGTAGTCTGTCATGATTTTAACTTATTTTAATGTAAAAAGATGTCATTTGATTAGAGAATAAGCAACATAACATTTTCATTTTTTAAAGCAAAGATTTATTCTTTTAAATCAGGCAGTAGTTGTTGTTGTTAGTAGTAATAATAATAATAATAAAGATAGAAATATACATGAACGACTTGGTTCAATTTCACCAGAATCTGTAACAAAAATATTTTGTTACTTCTAGACCATTTTTTCCCCTCCTGTGTTTCAGAGTTGTATATTCATGTATTAGGTGCTTCAGAGGGCTTGTCTTCACTGCAGTGCTAGCTCAAGGTGTACCTCAAATGTTACCAGAACCCGACTCCTGTCTATGCTTAAAAATCTCTAGTTTAAGTCCAGTTATGATTTAAACTCGGGCTAGCTGGCCTGTCGGGGTGTGTTGAAGCTTGAGTTCTGCTGACTCTTGACCTAGTAACACAGTGGGGGCTCAGCCACTCAGTGCTGCTAATCCAGTCATTCTGTGTGACTGCTCTCACTTGAGTTTAACTGGAGAGGTGTTAATTTGAGCTAACACTACCAGGAAGACAAGTCAGTTTCCTTTTCTGAATGTTTAAACTAGTTTAATTATTTCAGTGGTGTAGTTGATGAGTCTTTCACCATAGATAGCAGATGCTTAATTTTTCTAGATAGACAATCAGACCAGTGGCATGTCATTGGTTGCCTTCTCTTCCCACTCCTGCTCTGTGCTTTTTCTTTCATATTACTTTCTATCTTTAGAAAAACCTTCTACTTCCCCTGCATCAAAAGCCCCCTCTATTCTCCTCCACACTTCTCCTTGAAACCTACGACTTTGGCAAAACCTTGCTGTGTTGATCTCTTCATTGACTGGTTTCAGAGTAGCAGCCGTGTTAGTCTGTATTTGCAAAAAGAAAAGGAGTACTTGTGGCACCTTAGAGACTAACAAATTTATTAGAGCATAAGCTTTCGTGAGCTACAGCTCACTTCAAAGGAGAGTGATCACTTAAGATAAGCCATCACCAGCAGCAGGGGGGGGGGAAAGGAGGAAAACCTTTCATGGTGACAAGTAAGGTAGGCTAATTCCAGCAGTTAACAAGAATATCAGAGGAACAGTGGGGGGTGGGGTGGGGGGGAGAAATACCATGGGGAAATAGTTTTACTTTGTGTAATGACTCATCCATTCCCAGTCTCTATTCAAGCCTAAGTTAATTGTATCCAGTTTGCAAATTAATTCCAATTCAGCAGTCTCTCGTTGGAGTCTGTTTTTGAAGCTTTTTTGTTGAAGGATAGCCACTCTTAGGTCTGTGATCGAGTGACCAGAGAGATTGAAGTGTTCTCCAACTGGTTTTTGAATGTTATAATTCTTGACGTCTGATTTGTGTCCATTCATTCTTTTACGTAGAGACTGTCCAGTTTGGCCAATGTACATGGCGGAGGGGCATTGCTGGAACATGATGGCATATATTACATTGGTAGATGCGCAGGTGAACGAGCCTCTGATAGTGTGGCTGATGTGATTAGGCCCTATGATGGTATCCCCTGAATAGATATGTGGACAGAGTTGGCAACGGACTTTGTTGCAAGGATAGGTTCCTGGGTTAGTGGTTCTGTTGTGTGGTGTGTGGTTGCTGGTGAGTATTTGCTTCAGATTGGGGGGCTGTCTGTAAGCAAGGACTGGTCTGTCTCCCAAGATCTGTGAGAGTGATGGGTCGTCCTTCAGGATAGGTTGTAGATCCTTGATGATGCGTTGGAGAGGTTTTAGTTGGGGGCTGAAGGTGATGGCTAGTGGCATTCTGTTGTTTTTTTTGTTGGGCCTGTCCTGTAGTAGGTGGCTTCTGGGTACTCTTCTGGCTCTGTCAATCTGTTTCTTCACTTCAGCAGGTGGGTATTGTAGTTGTAGGAATGCATGATAGACAGTCTCTACGTAAAAGAATGAATGGACACAAATCAGACGTCAAGAATTATAACATTCAAAAACCAGTTGGAGAACATCCGATGAAGTGAGCTGTAGCTCACGAAAGCTTATGCTCTAATAAATTTGTTAGTCTCTAAGGTGCCACAAGTACTCCTTTTTTTTCTGATATTCTTGTTAACTGCTGGAATTAGCCTACCTTACTTGTCACCATGAAAGGTTTTCCTCCTTTCCCCCCCTGCTGCTGGTGATGGTTTATCTTAAGTGATCACTCTCCTTACAGTGTGTATGATAAACCCATTGTTTCATGTTCTCTGTGTGCGTGTATATAAATCTCTCCTCTGTTTTTTCCACCAAATGCATCCGATGAAGTGAGCTGTAGCTCACGAAAGCTTATGCTCTAATAAATTTGTTAGTCTCTAAGGTGCCACAAGTACTCCTTTTCTTTCTTCATTGACTGTTTCTGCACATCTTCTCTCTTGAACTGTGATATTTTTTATTTGTGAGACTTTTAAGAATTGAGTTTTGTTTATTGAAATAACACTCTTTTGGTAGCTTAGAAGGAGCTGTTTTTCACAAGAAATTTGAAACACTGACCAGAATGTAAGTATGTGTGTTTCTTGTGTTTAAATTAGTCACCTGTATTGTACTTTATTAATATTGTTGATTTCTCACTGTAACGCCGATATAACAAAGCAGACGTCAAGAGAAGAGATTTAATCACACAATAATCAGGGCTGGAATTTTAAATAGGACACATCATTAGCATATTAATGGATTTTCTCACTTTTTGCCAGCTGCCCAAGTATAAAAGATATTGCAGATGTAGTGCAAAAATCTGGCTTGCTTTACTGTGCTGTGAACTATCAGGGATTTGTGAAGGAAACTTAAAAAAATACAAAAGGATTTTTAATGAGAATATCAGAAGTATTTTAGATTGCTTTTTATATAGTGATGTCAACTGAAAAGTTAGCTATATTGATTTATATTTTAGGATGAGATAATATTGATTTGCACTTATTGGCTCTTTACAGAAACAGCCAAGTATTACTATTATCATTTTACAACTAAAACCAAGCCTAGAGATGTGAAATCATTTGCTCGAGATCAAATAGTGAGCTAGTGACTGAGCAGGGAATAGAACACTGGTTTCTGGACTCCCAGCCTCTTGCTCTAATCACTGGAATTCATTAGAGTAAATAGATGAATTTGAACGATCTGCCGACCAAATCTGTCTCTAAAGCAGTGCTATCGTGGCAGGGAACATTTTATTGTATGGTAGCCCAAGACAACCCAAACCATATTCCAGAAAAGTGATATTTAATTGGAAAAAGCACAATGAAGGGCAACAAAATGATTAGGGGTGTGGAACAACTTCCATATGAGGAGAGACTAAAAATATTGGGACTATTCAGCTTGGAAAAGAGACGGGCTCTCAGTTTGCCTAGTTATCACTGAAGGGCAGATTTGCCTGCTAGGTTTGCTGAATTCCTTTTCTTGGCTCTGTTCAGCAAATTGCTGTGCATATTACACTTTTGGAAAAGTGTATGTAGCTAACGAATATATGGCTACACAAAACTGGGAGAACTATATTTTCTTGATTTAAATGCCAGATTGTCTTTGCCAATTCACTTTAAGTAGAACTGTCTAGCATGAATGATTTTCTTAGGGAGGTACCATCCATGTGGCATTTGAATGTGTAGAGACTTGTAGGGGCTTTGTGCTGGGAGAGAAGCTGAGCCCTGATTAGTGGGCGGGGCTTCTCTGACTAGGGGTCCTAAAAGGTAGCCAGCCAGTCAGGCAGTGGCACAGACAGCTGCACCGGCACAGGAGCCAGCAAACAGAGCTGTAAACAGGGGAGTTTGAGTGGGCGTTTGCAGGGGGAATTTCTATTGTGGTGCTTGTTTGAGATTTGGTTTTGCTGTGGGTGGTGGTGCTTTGGTGTGGTTTGTGTTCCCAGATTAACAGGACTTAGGGGGGAAGGCTATGACGGATACGGAGGCAGCTGTGTGAGTGACTCCTGTAGTGGAAGAGACAATGAGGATGACTGGATGTGGAAGCTGTGCTATGTACATGATCCTGGAGGGGGGAACCGGTAAGAGTTTTTTCTGCATGAAATGCTGTCTGATAGAGCTGATGGAGGAAAAGATCCAAGGTCTGGAGATGCAGGTGGAAAGTCTGGTTGAGTTTAGGAAGGGGTTTGAGCAGATGATGGAGCAAAGATATGAGGTATCTGAAGGGAAAAGCTCAGACTTGCAGATGGAAGCAGGGCTGGGGAATTCTGAGGGGAGACTGGGTGAGGAAAGTGGTCAGTGGAAGCATGTGACCAAAAAGAACCAGGCAGAGGAAAAGACGGGCTAGTGAAGGAGAAATAGAGCTCAAGAACAGGTTTGCAGAGTTGGAAAACGAAGAAGGGGCTCAGCAGGTAGTCACTGAAGATGGAAGGGCAAGGAAGAAGAAAAGAGTGGCTAGTCCTATAGGAAAAGCGGAAGAGTCAATGGAGACTACACCAAATATGAGCCCCAGGAGGATACAGGATGGGTTGAAGAGGATTACAAGGGAGAATAGAAATGGAAAGAACTTGCAGCCAGAGGGAACAGGGCATAGACTGGAGAATAGCACCGTCACCAGGAAAAGGCAGGTCTGTGTGATCGGGGACTCTTTACTGAGAAGAATGGACAGGCCTGTAACCAGAGCTGATCCAGAGAATAGAAGGCTCTGCTGTTTTCCAGGTGCTAAGATACGGGATGTAGATCTGAGGTTGAAAAGGATCCTAAAGGGAGCAGGAAAGAATCCCCTAATTATCCTTCATGTGGGAACAAATGATACGGCTAGATTCTCGCTGGAAAGTATTAAGGGAGACTATGCTAGGCTGGGAAGATGCTTAAGGAAATCGAGGCTCAGGTGATCTTTAGTGGGATTCTGTCTGTTCCTAGAGAAGGACAACAAAGGCATGACAAGATATAACTATCAACAGATGTCTTAGCGGGGATGCCATTTTAGATTTGGTTTTGGTGAGTAGTGAGGACCTCATAGAAGAAATGGTTGTAGGGGATAATCTTGGTTCAAGTGGTCATGAGCTAATTCAGTTCAAACTGAATGGAAGGATTAACAAAAAAAAAATCTGCAACTAGGGTTTTTGATTTCAAAAGGGCTGACTTTCAAAAATTAAGGAAATTAGTTAGGGAAGTGAACTGGACTGAAGAATTTATGGATCTAAAGGTAGAGGAGGCCTGGGATTACTTTAAATCAAAGCTGCAGAAGCTATCGGAAGCCTGCATCCCAAGAAAGGGAAAAAAATTCATAGGCAGGAGTTGTAGACCAAGCTGGATGAGCAAGCATCTCAGAGAGGTAATTAAGAAAAAGCAGAAAGCATACAGGGAGTGGAAGGTGGGAGGGATCAGCAAGGAAAGCTACCTTATTGAGGTCAGAACATGTAGTGATAAAGTGAGACAGGCTAAAAGTCAAGTAGATTTGGACCTTGCAAATAGTAAAAGGTTCTATAGCCATATAAATAAGAAGAAAACAAAGAAAGAAGAAGTGGGACTGCTAAACACCTGAGGATGGAGTGGAGGTTAAGGATAATCTAGGCATAGCCCCATATCTAAACAAATACTTTGCCTCAGTCTTTAATAAGGCTAAAGAGGATCATAGGGATAATGGTATCGTGACAAATGGGAATGAGGATATGGAGGTAGATATTACCATATCTGAGGTAGAAGCGAAACTCAAACAGCTTAAAGGGACTAAATCGGGGGGCCCAGATAATCTTCATCCAAGAATATTAAAGGAATTGGCACCCGAAATTGCAAGCCCATTAGCAAGAATTTTTAATGTATCTGTAAACTCAGGAGTTGTACCGTATGATTGGAGAATTGCTAATATAGTTCCTATTTTTAAGAAAGGAAAAAAAAAGTGATCTGGGTAACTACAGGCCTGTTAGTTTGACATCTGTAGTATGCAAGGTCTTGGAAAAAAATTTTTGAAGGAGAAAGTAGTTAAGGACATTGAAGTCAATGGTAAATGGGACAAAATACAACATGGTTTTACAAAAGGTAGATCGTGCCAAACCAACCTGATCTCCTTCTTTGAGAAAGTAACAGATTTTTTAGATAAAGGAAACGCAGTGGATCTAATTTACCTAGATTTCAGTAAGGCGTTTGATACCGTGCCACATGGGGAATTATTAGTTAAATTGGAGAAGATGGGGATCAATATGAACATCAAAAGGTGGATAAGGAATTGGTTAAAGGGGAGACTACAACGGGTCCTACTGAAAGGTGAACTGTCAGGCTGGAGGGAGGTTACCAGTGGAGTTCCTCAGGGTCAGTTTTGGGACCAATCTTATTTAACCTTTTTATTACCGACCTCAGCACAAAAAGTGGGAGTGTGCTAATAAAGTTTATGGATGATACAAAGCTAGGAGGTATTGACAATTTAGAGAAGGACCGGGATATTATATAGGAGGATCTGGATGACCTTGTAAACTGGAGTAATAGTAATAGGATGAAATTTAATAGTGAGAAATGTAAGATTATGCATTTAGGGATTAATAACAAGAATTTTAGTTATAAGCTGGGGACACATCAATTAGAAGTAACAGAGGAGGAGAAGGACCTTGAAGTATTGGTTGATCATAGGATGACTGTGAGCTGCCAATGTGATATGGCTGTGAAAAAAGCTAATGCGGTCTTGGGTTGCATCAGGAGAGGTATTTCCAGTAGGGATAAGGAGGTTTTAGTACTGTTATACAAGGCATTGGTGAGACCTCACCTGGAATACTATGTGCAGTTCTGGTCTCCCATGTTTAAAAAGGATGAATTCAAACTGGAGCAGGTACAGAGAAGGGCTACTAGGATGATCGGAGGAATGGAAAACTTGTCTTATGAAAGGAGACTTGAGGAGCTTGGCTTGTTTAGCCTAACTAAAAGAAGGTTGAGGGGAGATATGATTGCTCTCTATAAGTATATCAGAGGGATAAATACAGGAGAGGGAGAGGAATTATTTAAGCTCAGTACCAATGTGGATACAAAAACAAATGGATATAAACTGGCCACCAGGAAGTTTAGACTTGAAATTAGATGAAGGTTTCTAACCATCAGAGGAGTGAAGTTTTGGAATAACCTTCCAAGCAAAGCAGTGGGGTCAAAAGATCTATCTGGCTTTAAGATTAAACTCGATAAGTTTATGGAGGAGATGGTATGATGGGATAATGGTATTTTGGTAATTAATTGATCTTTAAATATTCATGGTAAATAGGCCTAATGGCCTGTGATGGGATACTAGATGGGTGGGATCTGAGTTACCCAGGAAAGAATTTTCTGTAGTATCTGGCTGGTGAGTCTTGCCCATATGCTCAGGGTTTAGCTGATTGCCATATTTGGGGTCGGGAAGGAATTTTCCTCCAGGGCAGAGTGGAAGAGGCCCTGGAGGTTTTTCACCTTCCTCTGTAGCATGGGGCACAGGTCACTTGCTGGAGGATTCTCGGCTCCTTGAAGTCTTTAAACCACGATTTGAAGACTTCAATAGATCAGACATAGGTGAGGTTTTTTACAGGAGTGGGTGGGTGAGATTCTGTGGCCTGCGTTGTGCAGGAGGTCAGACTAATGACCATAATGGTCCCTTCTGACCTTAGTATCTATGAATCTATGAAACATAAAAAAATTCCTTCACACACATATCAGAACAATGTTTCGTGGGCTTGTGCCCGCCCACCTCCCAGGTTTTTCCAATACGACCCCACCACAAAGCCATAAATATAACTGGGGAGTCTACAATCTGTGAAAATCAGAATGTATAGACACAGTGGTTATGTTGAATAACATGGAATACATTCTCTGGAATGGGTATTCAAGTATAACAAGAAGAATGTAGCTAAAATAATAGAATTGACTGGGAAGTCACTATTTTAAAGATTTGTTATATAATCTTAAACTGGTTTGCTTGCCTGGTTGAATAAAATCATTGTACAAGGTAAAATGGACTTGTACAGCACTTTGTAGAATGCCAGAAATGAAGATATAAGCATGATTTGAATAGTATTCAGCAAAAATATTCTGCATGTATATCATATTGTACATTGTGGCTGTTTACTGGAGCAATAAGTGATGAACAGTAGTTTTAGAACTGAAAATAAATATCAGAAATGTGTAAGGAAAAAAAAACACCTCTTTGATTTATCTCTTGTTTTTGGACTGATCCTGCCCTCCTTGCTTCTAAACTCCTATTGACTTCAGTGAGAGTTTTGTTTGATTAAGGATTGCTGGTTGAGCCTTTAAAACTCTTACCAGTTCACTTGCAGAGAGTTTGGGGCTTCCTGTGAGTGAACAACATTATTTATAAAATAAACAAATTGAGTAGAACAGATTGGAATTTTAAGCAGACTGGAATTTTCTTTTCAGAAGTACAAGTATAAAGCATATTTGCCAGGCTCAGAGCTTCTACAATCATTTACAATCATTTATTATCAAAACTGGATATTATCATAAAAAACCAGCCTTCCACCCAAACTTCCTCGTGGCTGGACTTTACAAAAATTAGACAAGCCATTTACAACACACACTTTGCTTCTCTACAAAAGAAAAAGGACACTAAACTATCTAAACTACTACATGCCAGAAGGGGCCACAACAGTGGTTCCCTTAACCCACCCAGCAATATTGTTAATCTATCCAGCTATACTCTTAGCCCAGCAGAAGAATCTGTCCTATCTCAGGGCCTCTCCTTTTGCCCCTCCACCACCACGACGAACATGATACAGTTCTGTGGTGACCTAGAATCCTATTTTCGATGTCTCTGACTCAAGGAATATTTCCAACACACCTCTGAACAACATACTAACCCACAGAGACATTCCTACCAAGACTACAAAAAGAAGGATTCTGGGTGGACTCCTCCTGAAGGTTGAAACAACAGACTGGACTGCTACATAGAGTGCTTCCGCCGACGTGCATGGGCTGAAATTGTGGAAAAGCAGCATCACTTGCCCCATAACCTCAGCCGTGCAGAACACAATGCCATCCACAGCTTCAGAAACAACTCTGACATCATAATCAAAAAGGCTGACAAAGGAGGTGCTGTCGTCATCATGAAAAGGTTGGAATATGAACAAGAGGCTACTAGGCAGCTCTCCAACACCACTTAGTACAATCCATTATCCTCTGATCCCACTCAGGGTTACCAAAAGAAACTACAGCATTTGCTCAAGAAACTCCCTGAAAAAGCACAAGAACAAATCTGCACAGACACACCCCTGGAACCCCGACCTGGGGTATTCTATCTGCTACCCAAGATCCATAAACCTGGAAATCCTGGACGCCCCATCATCTCAGGCATTGGCACCCTGACAGCAGGATTGTCTGGCTATGCAGACTCCCTCCTCAGGCCCTACATTATCAGCACTCTCAGCTATCTTCGAGACACCACTGACTTCCTGAGGAAACTACAATCCATTGGTGATCTTCCTAAAAACACCATCCTAGCCACTATGGATGTAGAAGCCCTCTACACCAACATTCCACACAAAGATGGACTACAAGCCGTCAGGAACAGTATCCCCGAAAATGTCAAGGCAAACCTGGTGGCTGAACTTTGTGACTTTGTCCTCACCCATAACTATTTTACATTTGTGGACAATGTATACCTTCAAATCAGCAGCACTGCCATGGGTACCCACATGATCCCACTGTATGCCAACGTTTTTATGGCTGACTTAGAACAATGCTTCCTCAGCTCTCGTCCTCTAATGCCCCTACTCTACTTGTGCTACATTGATGACATCTTTATCATCTGGACCCATGGAAAAGAAGCCCTTGAGGAATTCCACCATGATTTCAACAATTTCCATCCCACCATCAACCTCAGCCTGGACCAGTCCACACAAGAGATCCACTTCCTGGACTCTATGGCGCTATTAAGCGTACACATAAACACCACCCTATATCGGAAACCTACTGACCGCTATTCCTAGCTATATGCCTCCAGCTTTCACCTAGATCACACCACATGATCCATTGTCTACAGCCAAGCTCTATGATACAACCGCATTTGCTCCAACGCCTCAGACAGAGACAAACACCTACAAGATCTCTATCAAGCATTCTTACAACTACAGTACCCACCTGCTGAAGTGAAGAAACAGATTGACAGCCAGAAGAGTACCCAGAAGTCACCTACTACAGGACAGGCCCAACAAAGAAAATAACAGAATACCACTAGCCATCTCTTTCAGCCCGCAACTAAAACCTCTCCAATGCATCATCAGGGATCTACAACCTATCCTGAAGGACGACCCATCACTCTCTCAGATCTTGGGAGACAGGCCAGTCCTTGCTTACAGACAGCCCCTAAACCTGAAGCAAATACTCACCAGCCACCACACAACAGAACCACTAACCCAGGAACCTATCCTTGCAACAAAGCCCTTTGCCAAGTGTGTCCACATATCTATTCAGGGGACACCATCATAGGGCCTAATCACATCAGCTACACTATCAGAGGCTCGTTCACCTGCACATCTACCAATGTGATATATGCCATCATGTGCCAGCAATGTCCCTCTGCCATGTACATTGGTCAAACTAGACAGTCTCTGCGTAAAAGAATATATGGACACAAATCAGACACGAAGAATTATAACATTCAAAAACCAGTTGAACAACACGTCAATCTCTCTGGTCACTCCATTACAGACCTCTGAGTGGCTATCCTTCAACAAAAAAGCTTCAAAAACAGACTCCAAGGAGAGACTGCTGAATTGGAATTAATTTGCAAACTGGATACTATTAACTTAGGCTTGAATAGAGACTGGGAGTGGATGGGTCATTACACAAAGGTAAACTATTTTCCCATGTTATTCCCTCCCCACCCCCCACTGTTTCTTAGATGTTTTTGTCAACTGCTGGAAATGGCCCACCTTGATTATCACTACAAAAGGTTTTCTTCCTCTCCCCCTCCTGCTGGTAATAGCTTACCTTAAGTGAAAGCTTATGCTCAAATAAATTTGTTAGTCTCTAAAGTGCCACAAGTACTCCTTTTCTTTTTGCGAATACAGACTAACACGGCTGCTACTCTGAAACCTGTCATTTACTATATGTTTGCAATGTTGTTGTAGGTGTGTTGGTCCCAGGATATTAGAGAGCAAGGGGTGAGATAATATTTTTAGTGGACTAACTTCTGTTGGTAAGAGAAACAAGCTTTCGAGTCTATGCAGACCTAAAGAGCAGCTCTGTGTAAGCTCAAAAGCTTGTGTCTTTCACCAACAGAAGTTGGTCCAATGAAAGCTATTACTTCACCCACCTTGTCTTTGACATTCAGTGACACATGCTACATGTTTATACGGTATATTTGTAAGGGACTTGTCCTTCAATGAAGAGAAACCTATACAAGGTTTTTAATACATTTCTTCCAAATATAAGGCTTGTATTGAAAATTAAAATATACAATTATAATTTATCAAAATTTACCTCAAAATATGGTAAGAAATTCATCCTATTGTTTTTATTACAGTTAGTGTTCAATAAACTATATATTCAGTCATTGTACAGGATGCAGTTAACTACCCTGTAACTTAATAATCATGGGGGAACCAGAAACCATTCATGGGTACTTAAAATAATACAGGCTTTGCATAATCAAATTCTTATGAACAGGGGTCTTTCTGACTCTCTGACAAACCCACATATTCATAAAACATGATTTGATTTTACCTAACTAATGATGAATGGTTATTCCAAAGTGTTCTTTGACTGCATTTTTTTTAAGATATATTTTTGTACTCTGTCAGTTTGGGCCAATTTAATCTGTGTCAGAAATCTCCGTATAATCAGTAAAAAGTACACGGTAACCCACTCGTGGAAAAGCTTTTTTCTTTATTTAAATATCTAATATTAACAGTAGCTGTTTAGAGTGGAAAATAAGTAAGCCTTTTATAGCTTATTTTTTCTATTTTTTTTAGAAATATCTAGAAATTAATTGTTATAAAACTTTACAGAATTTTTAAATGTTCCTAAAAAGGACCATCTGAAAAGCTGTTCACACCACACTGTAACAAAATCATCACAGGTGTAGTTTAATTGATTTCCATGGAGCTATTATATAAGAAATGATTTGGTCCTGTATGTCTGCAGCATCTCCACAAAATAAGTTCTTTGAGCTGAATAGGTTCTCCATAGAGTTTCCACAATTAATCATATATTTGAGAATGACTATTTGATCCAAAACTGAAAAGCTGAACCTTTTGATTGCATCTTTTTAAAGAAATAATTAAAGGGAGATGACCTAGTGTGTAATAGATGGCTTCCATCAGAAGGAAGCTATTCCCAATCACATTATATGTCCACTTCCAATTTGTACAAGGTTATTACTTTCTACAGGACCCAATATATGCTCTAGAGAAATTATATGAAATGCTTGTTGCTAAAACTAGAGGTTGAAGGGAGTGGGTTATTGCTTTTGTCTGTAGCCATATCTTTTTAAACTGTGACCTTGTCAGATTTCACAAGGTAAGTAGAGTGAGCCCTTATTGGTAGTTGGTTATGAAATTCAAGATGTTGTAGGAAATAGTGTTGGTGATTGGATTGGTGGCATTCTTCCTTCTGAGTTGGCATTCAGCTGATGCTCCAGCATGGTGCTGGGCAGCTTTCTTTCAGGCAAGATATAAAACCAAGATCCTTAATACTTTTCTTTTTAAAAGATCTTACAACTATCTTTGCACGAATAAGGGTATATTACCCAAATTCCAGTTTGAGTGATTATATGCTGATTACATTTCCACTGCCGTTTCTTTTGGAGAAGGTGTTCTTCACTTCCTGGTCTTAATTCTTGGGTAGTGGTAAATATCTTCCATGCTCCAACTCATTAGTAGCAGCATCTAAGTGATTGTTGAAGAGATTCCTGTGTTTATGGTATTTCTGAAACATTTGGAATCTTTCCAGATAATAGCACTATGTAAAAGTTTTATTTTTGTGAATTTCAAATATAGGATTGATAAAAGAACAATTTAAAACTGGATGACCATTACAGCAGAGCAATAGGTCTCCTATAGTTAAGACCATCTTTTTGTTTAAAGCTTGACTCTTCTAAGTGCTCTAAAAGCTACAGGGTTACTTAAAATTTGGTGTGTTTCATGAGTGTGTGGAGTTCTGTTAGTCATCCAAATTTGGGGCCATTTGACCAAGGGGTCTCAAGATACAGTGCTGCCCCCTCCCCCCCAAAAAGGCTTTTCTTAAAGTTTAGAGATTCTGGCAACCTTTTCTTGTTCACAGATAGAGTGCAAACTAGGGTTTAGATCATCATACCACAATGTACAACGCTCCAGGGTACCCTAACAGCATTCATGGCACCCACCAGGCCTTTGGAGGAAATATAATTAAAATGTTATTTGAAAAAGATTCTGCTTCTCCAGTTAGGCGAGTTGCAAGCCTCATGTGCTTATTCCCACTCCTAAGGGATTATTCTGAGCATGTGCGGGAGGGGCCGGGGGGTGCTAACTATCTGGAAAACTATGTCTACATCACAGGACCTCGGTGGCTCCAAGGACTTGTCATTGCCATTGAATCTGAGTACCACCCCAGTCACCAGTCCCCAGCAGAAATCTGAAGTTTAAAAAAAAAAGCACGTGTATTGCTCCAGTCTGCTTGTATCAAATGGGGGTTATTATTTTGGGGAAATGTAATCTGAATACAGCAGAATATTTAGAAGACGATGCAATTATTTTTGGAAAATAAAGGAAACTACACAAGAAAATGTTTGCTAGGAGGGAAGGGTGATTAGGGGCATAAGCGTAGGTAGCAACAAGGAGAGAATTGGAATTGGGTGAGGAGGAAGGGCAGAACACTGGGAAGGGGGACGTGGGGTGAGTGACAGGTAGATTGGGGGAGAATAGGGCAGGGGTGCCTGTCAGCTTGATGGGATGGGATGGGTGGGGGAGGCTGGAAATGTTGGTTGGGGAAGGCTACATTTTGCAGGAAATGGTATGGCAGTGCGGTGAACAAGGAGATACAGACACCAATCTTCTCTCACATGCTTAAATCTCATGTAACACTCCTGTAATTAAACTGCCAAGGTTTTGGGACACAGATGATGGGTGAGAGTTCTCTCACCATCCCTGTTAGCAATTACATATTGGAAACAGTTCAAAGCACGACCATTATCCATGTTTCACTATAACAAAATGTATAGGATCGGGGAGGAGCACTGAGGAATCACATAGCAACCATGTAGCAAAGACCCACTGGACTGGGACTGTTCCTAGCTCTGCCTCTGGCCTGCCAAGTGACCTTCACGTCACCTCTCTGTGTCTGTTTCCCATCTGTAAAATGGGAATAATGATGTAAAGTTCTTTGAGATCTAGTGATGAAAAGCACTATATAAAAGCTAGGTCTCTCGATAATAAACTAGATACAGTAGCATATTAGCTTCAACCCTAGTTGAGAACTACAACTTCCTTAACGTCCACTAACTCTGACCAACAAACGTTTCTTTCTATTTAAAGAACTTGGAAATTAAATGGCAAAAAAAAATCACTTAAGTCAAAGTTAAGGATGCCCGGTGATAGCTTATGCCCTTCCAGAATGTTGACTTCAGTGAAACTCAATCTTCTGAAATCCAGACAATACAGAGTGAAGATAATAGACTCTCTTTGACTTCAGAGTAGCAGCCGTGTTAGTCTCTATTCGCAAAAAGAAAAGGAGTACTTGTGGCACCTTAGAGACTAACAAATTTATTAGAGCATAAGCTTTCGTGAGCTACAGCTCACTTCATCGGATGCATCCGATGAAGTGAGCTGTAGCTCACGAAAGCTTATGCTCTAATAAATTTGTTAGTCTCTAAGGTGCCACAAGTACTCCTTTTCTTTGACTTCAGTGTACTTTGGATCAGGCTCTTCGTGTGTTGGATGCTCTTAGGTGAGCCTCTACTCCATCCATCCTTATGAGAAGGACCCTACCAAACTCACAGTCCATTTTGGTAAATTTCATGGTCATGGCATTTTAAAAATCTTGAATTTCATGATTTCAGATATTTAAATCTTAAATTTCATGGTGTTGTGACAAAGCAGGAATACATATTTAAAAATGGCAAAATGTACACATGTAAAGCCTTTAAGTCATCATTTCTCAATCTGGGGTCCCAACCCAAAAGGGGAGCGTTGTGGTGTTGCCACCTTTTCTTCTGCGCTACTGCTGGTGGCAGTGCTACCTATAGAGCCTGGTGCCAAGCCGCAGCGCTACTCTCAGGCCATCCAGCTCCAAAGGCAGCACAGAAGTAAGGGTGTCAATACCGCAACTCCCCTAAAATAGGCTTGTGACCCCCTTTTGGGTCAAGACCCCTAGTTTGAGAACCACTGTGTGGTTTTTTTATACTTTTCCCCATAATACTATAGGATAGGGTAAAAGTACACGAAAGACCAGATGTCACATCAGAGACCAGATTTCACTACCTGTGAATGTGTTTTTCATGGCTGTGAATTTGGTAGGGACCTACTTATGAGACTTGTTAGTTTAGGAAATCTTTACTTAAATTGAAAAAAATGTTTAATCAATACTTTATGCTGCAGCCATAGAGACATGGTGAAGTCTGACCACAGAACAGAGGCGTTAGTTCTTTAGGTACAGTATTATGGTATTCGCAAGGTAGTAAAAATGTAGTTACACGAGGTAGAGTTTGATCAGCACTTTTGGGATAACTACTGTTTTCTTTTGAAAATTACCAAGGATCTTTAGTTACCACAAATGCTTACAGCTGCCAGATTTTACAACTTTTATTTTGTTCCCTTATACCAATATAAATATAGTGTAACTCTATTTGAGTCAATGATATACATGAGCATAAAAATTGTCCTCTAACATTATGCTAGGGTATTGGTTTAGTAACCGCATAGAAAAGTACTACTTAATGAGTTACCATAGCAACTTCATATTGGGGGTTTCTTTGGACGTATCCCAAAAAATATCAATATAATGATCAAGCCTGCCCCAGTTTATGACCTGACAAGGACGAGACCACAGTATAAGGTAGTCTTAACTCCTCTAATTTTAATTGTATAAGATATAATCAATAAATCACTTTTAGGACCTTTGTGATGTAAGATACTATAAAAACTGAAGCTAAAGTTTTTAAAACTGACAAAGTTTTGGATGGTGAATTCCCATTAAAATTAATATGAATTGGTCATCCAAAACCTCAAGACAGCTTTCAGAACATCAGCTGCATGATAATATTTACCATTAGAGCAAATATCATCATCTGAGCAAATCACTATAACTTCACAAAAGGCTGTGTCACAATTCAGTACTTAAGTAGGTGCTCAACTTTAAGTCTGTACTTACCTCCATCTCTGTTCATGTGACAGATGTGCTTAAAGTTAAGCACATGCTTAAGTACTTTGTTGAATTGGGCCTGATATACCTTATTTGGGAAAGGATTTGATAGTCTTATTCTAACCTAGAATTTGGAGCATTTAGAATAACAAACAAAATACTGTGTGAAGTAGTCTTTTGTCTTGATTTTTTCTTCTTCCTTTCTTCACCAAATATATAAGGAAGAACCTTTCCAAAGAATTACTTGATCCTTCCTCAGGGTTAAAAATTTGGATTTGTACCCATTGTTGTGATAGGAATTAAGGAGTGTTGAGGAGCACCAGCCTCAAAACCAAAAAACACTAGCAGATTTTCTAGGAAAATGTCCTCTTCATTTCCTTTTCGCCTTGAGATGTTGACCTTTGAGAGTGTCTCTTGCAGTCATGTAACATTAAATACAAAGTTATTTCTAATGCTGATTTAACTGGACATGTAGGTCCATTTTCAAAGTTAAGGTAGTCTTGTCTGTCTAATTTTTTTAGCTTGTAAATCTTTAACTAGTGTATTTAGGTTTTGATAAGAATGTCTTTTGTAGGATTAATTTTTAATCCTACAAAATTCACTGGTGAAGTTAATGATAGTGTATATATTCCATAGTAGGTGTAATTTGGTTATAAAGATGAAATTCACCTTGGCTCGGGGCCAGAACAAGGCCCATTTAAGTCCAATAGAAGGCTTCAAAATGGGATTTAAATGATGCATATACTTTGTGTTGGCTTCCTGCACTGGGGTGATTTCACTCAATATGAAAGTAAGTGGTAAAGTGTGAAGCAATTGCCACTGAACCGCCTTTCAGAGTCTGCAAAAAAAGTGTAATTTAACAGACCGGTTGGTTTATCAGGAAAAGCTGTTAGAAGGATGATGGGTTTTGTTTTGTTTTTAAAAGGAGACTTCCCTTACTTTAACTTACATCCTCCTATTAATTGTATTTCCTGCTAGCTCCTTTCTGTCCCTCACTTCATTATGTTTGCTTTGCACACCCATTGAATGCCGAATTATTGCAAGTTATTGCTGCTTTGCCATTTATAGGTCGGGTCCATGTCTCTGTTACTCCATTTTTAGTTTGATGTAAATTTGTTTAAATCAGTGGAGTTATACAGTAGAACCTCAGAGTTATGAACACCAGAGTTACAAACTGATCGGCTGACCATACACCTCATTTGGAACCAGAAGTACAGAATCAGGCAGCAGCAGAGACCAAAAAAAAAAAAAAAAGCAAATACAGAATAGTACTGTATTAAACGTAAACTACTAAAAGATAAAGGGAAAGTTCAAAAAAAGATTTTGAGTGGGGAATTACGCATCTGGGAGAATAGTAAAAATTGTGGCTGATGGAAGGTATGTGGAATGTTAAAATAAGTCCCAGAGAGTTGGATTACTAGACCAGAGGCCCAATGATGCTGTCAACCTATATAGCTACATTTATATATATAGCTACAAATAGATTTTGAAGGGTGTTGCAAAGAAAGGTTAATATTATTATCCCTGTTTTACATATGAGGAAACTGACACTCACAGTAGATTGGTTTTGTGGTTCATTGGATAGCTTTGTACTTCCACATGGATATTTTCTCCATGCATTTCGTTGAGCATATATATGAGGACTTCTGTTCTATGCCACTCTGATTCTGAATTTTTGGCAGGTTGAAAATTTGAAGGCAGCACTTGGTGTATTCAGAAACAGAAGTTTTGTTGAATTAAATATGAAAATGAATGATACAATCGGTACAGATTGTACACATTGTAACAAACATTTTTTGTTTGTTTTTATATAAATATCAATTAATTTTATTCTGCATCAAACATTTATTTGTCACTGTGCTACTGATTTTTGATTGACTGCATAATTACATTTGTGAATTTGTCAAATGAAAGAGTGGAGGTTTTGTAGCAGGGGAGGTCAGTTGGCACTTATGGCACCCAAGAAAGTGTCAAGGGCTTTTGAGTATGCTTTGCCTCATTCCCTTTCCTTTGAGGACTGAGTGGAGATGACTGGAATGTTGGGGAGTTGTCCTCATTCAGTTTGTCTAATTAGGCAGTTCAAACACTGCATTGGTTTGCATTCAGTTCATATTTTGAAAGTTTTATTCATAACTATAAGGGCTAGAAATCTTTTGAGAGGACCCACAAGTCTTGAACCCAGATCTGTAGGTCTGTAGGCAACCGTCACATCCTGGCTGCCATCTGGCAGCTAGATAGTAACTTGTGGACGAGTGGCTAATGGAACCCTGGCCCCACCAGAGGCACCTCCAACAGGTGTCCTGATTGGAAGAGTGCCCGGTCCCACTGATTGGTCTGGCTGTGCTACTTAGGCCAGAAGGAAGCATAGGAAGTCATCTGTGCAACTGGGTGAATTCCTTGCTGGCTACTACATCAGAACCTGGCCTTTTTTTCCAGAGTCCTGGTCCCTGCTCTCCTGCCTTGTTCCTGATCCCTGACTCTGGCTCCGACCCTTTGCTTGACTCTCTGACTCTGATTCCAGCTCTACCCCTTGGTTTGACTCCTGACTCCAATTTCTGCTACAGCCCCTAGGGATGACAGCCCTAGCCCTAGCTCTGATCATGACACTTATTTTTTGTTTGTTTAAATGGAAATGTGGGTGCTGCTGTACTATTCTGTTATAGAGTTAGATTCTAAGGCAAATTCTGCAGCAGCAGAAATGTGGAATACGCTCTTTGGGGCAGGTATTGTCTTTTTGTTCTGTGTTGGTTCAGCACCTAGCACAATGAGGTTCTAGTTCATGACTGAGGCTCGTAGATGCTACAGAAATACAAATGATAATAATAATAATACTTGGGGCCTTGCCTGTGACTTTGTTTCTATGAATCTTACATAATGTCTGCTAATACTGCTTGAATTGTACTGTTGTGTTAATAAATATATTTTTAGAATTTAGCTTATGGTACAATATCTTGGCCTATTAGTGAATTTTCCCCCCAGTAATATTCATCCATAAAGTTTGTTAATGTTTTCAAGTGACAATATATGGGACAAATGCTGCACTATCATAAGAGTGTGGAATTCTATGGAAGTCAATAGAGTTGAGTACACTTACACCAGTGGCAAATTTGCTCAGTGAGTGAGTGAAAAATCTGATCATTTTCTGGGACATGAAATTTCATTTCTGCTTTGATATTGACTGACAATAGTCTGAATCAGCAGCTGGGAGTATGAAAATCTAAGCACAAGAAACCCTTGGGATGCTGTTCCTGTATAATTGTAATACAGGAGCAGTACTTTTTCATGTCACTCTTTTTATGAAATATAATAATTTTATTTTTCATTGCCTTTCACATAGAGTAGCTTGATCTTTCTTAAATAAAAATATTTTTAATAGAATTTTAAGGTTATTACACAAATATATGAAATCCAGGGAGTACAAGTTTAAGGAAGCTTGCTGTTTGTTAATTATTGATGTTTTAAAATAAAAGCATTACATATATGTTAGATTGTGCCATAGTGAAAATTCCCTTTCTTGTTGTTCTTACCGACTATTTTCTTGGCCTTTATCAAGTTATTGTTCTTTGTATTTCGTCAAGTCCTGATTGATGGCTATGAACTTAACAGAAGCCTAATTTTTTAATTGAAACCAAAAGGTTGATTCTTTCTTTGTTTGTTTTTCTTTCTTTTGTTGTATAAACTGAAGTACAAGTTTGGAAGATGAGGGAATGGTGTCTAATGGCTGGAGCAGGGAACTAGTACTTGGGTCTGATCTACACTTAAAAGATAGTTTAGATAGATACAGTTCTTAGAGGTGTGAACAATTCTAAAGTAACTCCATGGTAGATGGATGGAAGAATTCCGCTGTTGATCTGGCTACTGCCTCTCGGAGACCTGGATTACCTACAGCAACAGAAAAAACTCATCCATCGCTGTAGGAAGCATCTATACTACTGTGCTACAGTGACATGGCTACAGCTGTAGCTGCACTGCTCTAGTGCTCGTAGTGTAAGACATGGCTTTGGGATTCTTATGCTTTATTTCTATTCACAACTCTCTGACTGTATTACTGTGAGAGTTTGGTCAAGTCACTTAACCTATCTGTAAAATGGAGATAATATTTGCCTGCTCATTGGAGTGTTGTGAGGCTTATAGCCGCAGGATTCTGCTCAAGCACAGGAGTCTGTGCTAGCAGATTGCATGGCAAAAATCAGGGCCCAGATCACAAATAATCACAAAAAGCTTGAGATACTTGGATGGAACGTACTATAGAAGTGATTATTATTATTTATGATTACCTGTCAAGTCTTTACTGGTAGACCTGAATCTCAGAAACCAATTTTATGGGAATGGGGGAGTTATCTTGATTTAATTGGATATCAGAAAATGTGTGGTTTTGGTCTGTTCTTTCATCTGTTTAAATCCTGATTTAAAAAAAATACATAGAAATAGTGGAACATAAAACTTAAAATGTTGGTAAGTGAAAGAGGATTCAGTCGTCATATCTGTAGCAAATGTATGTGGTTTGATGTGCACATTGAAGGCTTGGGTAAAGATAAACAGAGGCAATATTTGCCAAGCTGCATAAGATTAAACAGTTCATTTACCTGTTGGAATTATCAAGCGGAATACACACTGCATAATTTGGACTATAATCTTTATATACTCTTATACTTTTATCTAGCAGAGTGTATTGAAATATGATTAATAATGTGCAGCATGAAGTTAAAAATGACAGGGTGGAATGAGATGTAATACTGTAAAACCAAAAAAACCTGCATCTAGTGGCATGAAAGCAATATGAAATCCTTTTTATGATGGAATTTTTCTTACTTAAATTTTAAAACCTGCACATGTGAAATTTCCTGTGCCACATCCCAAATGAAGGGCATAACAAAATCAGCCACTTTAAGAAGTATAGGTTTGATTCCTAAAGGTGCTGAGAACGCCCAACTCCCATAAAAGTTAGTGGGAGTTGCAGGTATCCTGCGTCCCTCAGTATCAGGTGCTTCATTTGCTTGAGTTGTGAACATACAAATACTGAACGAAATCCTGGCCCCCCAGGGTCAGGATTTCACCCACTGAATTGTTTTGTTATTTTAAGGCTCCCAGGGACCAGGGCCCATTTCTGCCCTCAGTTACATGGGTGCGACTTCCATTCACTTTGCTAGAAGTTCCACCCCTACAAAAAGGGGCAGAACTGGGTCACAGATTATTTTTAACTAGAAAAACCCTTTCATTGCATAGTCAGCAATCTTTTGTTACTAAACAAGAAGATCCTCTCTTGCAGTTTTTATTCAGGCTAAATTTTAAGTTATTTGAATTATCTTTATTTCATTGAGTTTAGAGTCCTTGTCCTAAAATAAAAATTACATTGAGAGAGTCAGTGTTTTTCTGTAGCTAGAAGATGCCATTTGTGTTTTTTTTAGTTCAGGGAATTAACAATGTAGAATTTCCAGACAAAACTATGATTGGCTCTGGCATTTATTCTTGTTGTTGCAAAAAACAGGATTGACCTAAAGAAAATGTAATGATTTCTCATTTCCAAATCTCAGATGTATCATACTCTGCTATATTCAAACATTGTTACTATTATTTTTTGTTTATATTATGGAAGTAACGTCATGGTACTATGCAGTGTCTCCATTTATGGAAAGACACAGTCCCTGCCCGAAGGAGCTTACAATCTAAGATCTCAAGCAATGGGCAAAGGGTGTGGGGGAAAGAGAAAATATATAATTAGAGGTGGATTTTTTTTGAGTTAGTATCAGCTGTCTTTCGACTAACCTCTTCCCTACCCATTATTAGTTGGCTAATGTCCTGTAAATTTAATTGTCCTATAAGTAAACTAGATAATGAACACAACTGAATGCTTAAAAACAGTTCTTGATTTTTAAAGGTGACCTTGATTTTTAATGGTAAAATTAAAGTCTTATAGTGACATTTCCTCAATTTGTAACAATATATACTGAATACCACCACTAACCAGGCTGGGTGATGTGTACTACATTATATATCACGTATTCAAAGATTTATACCTATATTTCCCTGATTACATCTGCACCGGCAGAATTTCCCCAAGTATCTGTTGCCTGTGAAAATGGGATAACCATTTGTTTATGCAGCTAGTGATACCAGTTTACATTCACATATGCATGCTAGGTGCCCATATATGAGATTATGTACTTGAGTGCTTGCTCTAATTTTGTGGGTGCAACGTAGGCACCTGCTTTTGAGAATTTACCCTTGGAAGTTGAAATCTTGCAGGTTTTTTGCTTCCAGAGTTTTTAATTTCTGTGCTATATGCCTTTCATTTAGTTGGACTCCTGGGAGCATTCAATACCTATTTGAATATTTGGGAAAATATGGCAAAATGTCTTCACTCCTAAGTACCACAATTTTAGGAAAAATAGGTAATAAATATTAACATCTTGTCAAGTATTTGACACACTTCCCTCATGAACTAACCAATTCATCTGTCACTTTATTATTTTTGATACAGTATATATAAGGCACCTGTTGTGAACTGTAGGAGCCTCCACAATTACCATAAAAACACACACAAAATTAATTCAGGTGACCCACTGTCAGCTGTAAATCACACCCTCAGTAAGGCTTTCCCTGCTCAACCCACTCTTCCAGGAGTGACTGAAGATCCAGCAAAACCCTCAAAGTGTGATCATATGTAACAAAAGCTAGGCAGTACCAATCAAAGAAGCAGATATTACTGATGCTATTTTTCTTTGATTTTCTACAATCTTCTCATGTTGCTAAACTGAGCATCAGCTAGCTAGATCTCATTCAAACACAATCCCCATTAGATATGGGGAAAACTGATCAACTGTACTTCTTGGAGCTGACAAACTAGAGATATAGAACTGAGTATTCTCATCTTATTGATGTCATTACACTCAGACACATTCAGTGTCTTCCCCAGTGTCCTTGTAAATGATTGAATAGGAATGGTGACAGAAGAGAACCATTTGTCACTCCACATCAGAGTGTACTCCTGGCAAACAAGCTATTGTCTATTACTATCCATTGGGCCCTCCCTAGGAAGGAACATTGGAGGCACTCAGTTCTGTCTGTCCCTCCCAGGGTCTAAATGTGTGTCAATACTTTTGTGATCAAGGGTATGTAAAGCAGCTGATAGAGCTAAAACAATTTATCATGAATAATCAATTTTCATCCATTACAAGAAAGAAATAATCAACGAATGAGAGCACTGCAGTCCTGGAGCCAAGGAAATCTAAGGGCTCTAGATATTGCTAGAATTACTTTGCTACAATCTTCACAATCCTGTTCCCCTCCAAAACAAGCATTTGATGATAAGACCATAAGACCAATCATACTGGGTCAGACCAAAAGTCCATATAGCCCAGTATCCTGTCTTCTGACAGTGGCCAATGCTAGGTGCTTCAGAAGGAATGAACAGAACAGGTAATTAAGTGGTCCATCCCCTGTCTCCCATCCCCAGCTTCTGGCAAATAGAGGTTAGGATTTTCTAAAAAGGTTTATGGAGCAGGGACCTAATAATTGCTGACACTTGATCTTCCTAACAGGAGGCATTGTCAGTTGCCATAAGTAATGGGTATAGTCTCTCTCTGCTCTGTTTTATCAACCAGAAAAAACATGGATCCTATTTTCAGGTTTTAGTCTGAAGCTTTCCAGAGCCTTGATGGACAAAATTGGCCATTAGTCCAAGGAGATTTCATGCTGGTTTCCCATATCCTTTTTGAGGTATGGTTTATTGATCCATGAAGGGTGAAAATCAGGTCTATGTAGCTGAGTAATTTTGTCATTGAAATAAATTGAAAACTCTTCACAGCATGAGCCTCGTGAGTCTACTTTTGAGTGGAGACAATCTGGATTGTCATTAAAGTGTCTATATCCTCCCCTCACAACAGTTGTCTATCAGAACTTATGA
The DNA here is from genome assembly GCF_009764565.3 of Dermochelys coriacea. Lineage (NCBI taxonomy): Eukaryota > Metazoa > Chordata > Testudines > Dermochelyidae > Dermochelys > Dermochelys coriacea. The sequence continues at coordinate 133,408,749 of NC_050070.1, forward strand.
AAGTGGATCTGTAAGGAATAATCTATAGATAATAAGTACAGAGTGTTGTTTGTTTAAAAAGACTTACAATATTGAAATGCGTTTAATGTGCATGACTCATGTTTGTTCATAAATTCAGAAACATACCCCCTAACTGAGGAGGGAGGGAGAGTGGGGGAAATGCTGGACTTGAATAAATAGATATGTGGGATATTTGCATTGATCAGATTGGTAGTAGTGATAGAATGAGAACAGATAATTTAAAATAAATAAAACTGAGTAATGGACTTGTAAGGTTGCTGTGCTTTTGGCTAATCAGTTATTTTTCTCATTTTTGTCCTGAAACAAACAGTTTATGCTCTAAGTGAATAAATATTTTCCCTAATATTCCCTCTAAAGATAGAACTAGTGTAGTAAAGATCTTTCATTATGTTAATTCTAACGGACACAGACAGAATTTAAATCATCTGTGTCCCCTGCAGTCCCACTCCTGATAAAACTCAATACAGCAAGCTGTCAAACAGAAGTAAAAAAGGCATACAGTAACTGGAAGATTGCTCTCTTCAGGGCTTTCTGGTTAAAACAAAGTCATTAATTTTTGTCACCTTTCCTGCTGTTCTATATCTTTTTGAATGTCCTAGATGGCTTTTAGCGGAAGAAAAACTTCAAGATGTCAGTTTATTTGCAATTCTGGATTCTTTGCATGTAGCTCCCATAAATGTAGAAGTATAAGCTTTTCCATCTTCTCACATAATAACAGGTTTCAGAGTAGCAGCCATGTTAGTCTGTATTCGCAAAAAAGAAAAGGAGTACTTGTGGCACCTTAGAGACTAACAAATTTATTTGAGCATAAGCTTTCATGAGCTACAGCTACAAAAAGCTTACGCTCAAATACATTTGTTAGTTTCTAAGGTGCCACAAATACTCCTCATCTTCTCACAGTAAATGTGTGTAGCCCTCACCACTCAATGCTGTTGATGATTAAATGAACTACTGAAAAGCTGAAATCTGGAAGAAGAGATATAAATTAAACATAGGGATGCTTAAGGAGGGCGAAGAATTGTTCTTTTTAACCTCTGGGGATAGGACAAGAAGCAATGGGCTTAAATTTCAGAAAAGGAGGTTTAGGTTGGACATTAGGAAAAACTTCCTAACTGTCAGGGTAGTTAAGCACTGGAATAAATTGCCTAGTAAGCTGTGGAATCTCCATCATTGAAGATTTGTAAGAGCAGGTTGTACAAACAGCTGTCAGGAATGGTCTAGATAATTAGTGCTGCTGTGAGTGCAAAGGACTGAACTAGATGACCTCTCGAGGTCCCTTCCAGTCCTAGGATTCTGTGCTGAGGAGGATATGCTCAAAGGATCACATTTTTAAATGGGCATCTACTCAGCCTCTAATTTTGCACTTGCTTTCAATTGAAATTTCTGAATAATTTCTGAAATGTCCCCTGCAATGTCAATTGAATATATTGTTCATCACTTTCTGTTTTAACTTTTGCAGAGTATTGTTGTTTGCCATTCAACATTACTGGAATACTATGTCTAGTTCTGGTGTCCACAATACCAGAAGCATTTCAAAAAGTCAGATGGTTCAGAGAAGAGCCATGAGAAGGTTTAAAGCATTGACAAATACGCCTTTTCGTGAAAAGCTCAAGGATCTCACTCTAATTTGTTAGTCAAAGAGAAGGTTAAAGGGTGACTAATCATAGTATATAAGTACCCATATGGGGAACAGAAATTTGATAATAGAGATCTCTCCCAGTCTAGCAGACAAAGATGCAACAAGATCCAATGGCTGGAAGTTGAAAATAAACAAATTTAGACTAGAAATAAGGCGCAGTTTTTTAAGTGAGGGTAATTAAACATTGGTATGACTAATTGTTAATTATTATCATTATTTATTTGTATTACCACGGTGTCTAGGCACCCTAGTCATGAACCAGGACCACAATGTCCCTGCCCCAAGGAGCTTGCAGTCTAAGAATCAAAGGAGGTGGTAGATTCTCCATCACTGGAAATTTTAAATTCAGGATTGGATGTTTTTCTAAATAATATAGCCGCATTCAAACAGAAATTAAATTAGGAAAGTGCTATGGCCGGCGTTATACAGGAGTCAGATTGAACAGTCATAGTGGTCCCTTCTGGCTTTACAATCTGTGAATCTATGAACAGTAGTTGTGTTTTCAGTTTAGTAGTGGCTGAGTTTCAATAACAGAAGTGATTTCTATGTTGGTAAATTTTCTAAAACAGTTTGGGATCCTTCTGAACGAAATGCTATTTCAATATACATGGTTACATTAGTATTTTCTATTTTTATTGGTCCCATCATTCCCCTGAATTAGAGTAAGTGTTCTCTATTTTCCTTCCTTTTTTCTTTGTTTTAATTTCTGCTAGCTCTCTATTCATTTTTTTCTGTCTCCGCATATTCATTTTTGTAGTGCAGCTGAAATGAAGAAACTTTTTTTTTTTTAATTCAGAAGTTCATGCTGGGGGAAAAGCACTAAATTTCTGCTTATTTGAACTTCTAATCACGTAGAGCATTATTTCATGCCTTTTTCAGGACAATACACCATTCACCAAGATCTGTCTGTCTTTCTCTTCCTCCAGCTGATTTATTTATGTCCATCTCTTCTCCAACTTGTTTATAGAATCCTAAAATATCAGGGTTGGAAGGGACCTCAAGAGGTCATCTAGTCCAATCCCCTGCTCAAAGCAGGACCAATTCCCAACTAAATCATCCCAGCCAGGGCTTTGTCAGGCCTGACCTTAAAAACTTCAAAGGAAGGAGATTCCACCACCTCCCTAGATAACATATTCCAGTGCTTCACCACCCTCCTAGTGAAAAAGTTTTTCCTAATATCCAACCTAAACCTCCCCCACTGCAACTTGAGACCATTACTCCTTGTTTTGTCATCTGCACCCACTGAGAACAGTCTAGATCAATCCTCTTTGGAACCCCCTTTAGGTAGTTGAAAGCAGCTATCAAATCCCCCCTCATTCTTCTCTTCCACAGACTAAACAATCCCAGTTCCTTCAGCCTCTCCTCATAAGTCATGTGTTCCAATCCCCTAATCATTTTTATTGCCCTCCGCTGGATGTTTTCACATTTTTCCATATCCTTCTTGTAGTATGGGACCCAAAACTGGACACAGTACTCCAGATGAGGCCTCACCAATGTCGAATAGAGAAGAAAGAGGAACGATCACGTCCCTTGATCTGCTGGCAATGCCCCTACTTATACATCCCAAAATGCCATTGGTCTTCTTGGCAACAAGGGCACACTGTTGACTCATATCCAGCTTCTCGTCCACTGTAACCCCTCGGTCCTTTTCTGCAGAACTGCTGCCTAACCATTTGGTCCCTAGTCTGTAGCGGTGCATGGGATTCTTCTGTCCTAAGTGCAGGACTCTGCACTTGTCCTTGTTGAACCCCCTCAGATTTCTTTTGGCCCAGTCCTCTAATTTGTCTCAGTCCCTCTGTATCCTATCCCTATCCTCCAGCATATCTACCTCTCCTCCCAGTTTAGTGTCATCTGCAAACTTGCTGGAGGTGCAATCCACACCATCTTCCAGATCATTAATGAAGATATTGAACAAAACTGGCCCCAAGACTGACCCTTGGGGCACTCCACTTGATTCCGGCTGCCAACTAGACATGGAGCCATTGAACACTACCCTTTGAGCCTGACAATCTAGCCAGCTTTCTGTCCACCTTATAGTCCATTCATCCAGCCCATACTTCTTTAACTTGCTGGCAAGAATACTGTGGGAGACCCTGTCAAAAGCTTTGCTAAAGTCAAGGAATAACACGTCCACTGCTTTCTCCTCATCCACAGAGCCAGTTATTTCATCAGAGAAGGCAATTAGATTAGTCAGACATGACTTGCCCTTGGTGAATCCATGCTGTCTGTTCCTGATCACTTTTCTCTCCTCTAAGTGCTTCAGAACTGATTTCTTGAGGACCTGTTCCATGATTTTTCCAGGGACTGAGGTGACTGACTGGTCTATAGTTCCCCGGATCCTCCTCCTTCCCTTTTTTAAAGATGGGCACTACATTAACCTTTTTCCAGTCGTCCGGGACCTCCCGCGATCGCCAAGAGTTTTCAAAGATAATGGCCAATGGTTCTGCAATCACATCCACCAACTCCTTTAGCACTCTCGGGTGCAGCGCATCTGGCCCCATGGATTTTTGCTCGTCCAGCTTTTCTAAATAGTCCCGAACCACTTCTTTCTCCACAGAGTGCTGGTCACCTCCTCCCCATGCTGTCCTGTCCAGTGCAGTAGTCAGGAAGCTGACCTTGTTCGTGAAGACAGAGGCAAGAGAAGCATTGAGTATGTTAGCTTTTTCCACATCCTCTGTCACTAGGTTGCCTCCCTCATTCAGTAAGGGGCCCACACTTTCCTTGACTTTCTTCTCGTTGCTAACATACCTGAAGAAACCCTTCTTATTACTCTTAACATCTCTTGCTAGCTGCAACTCCAAGTGTGATTTGGCCTTCCTGATTTCACTCCTGTATGCCCGAGCAATATTTTTGTACTCTTCCCTGGTCATTTGTCCAATCTTCCACTTCTTGTAAGCTGCTTTTTTGTGTTGAAGATCAGCAAGGATTTCACTGTTAAGCCAGGCTGGTCGCCTGCCATATTTACTATTCTTTCTACACATCGGGATGGTTTGTCCCTGTAACCTCAATAAGGATTCTTTAAAATACAGCCAGCTCTCCTGGACTCCTTTCCCCCTCATGTTGTTCTCCCAGGGGATCCTGCCTATCAGTTCCCTGAGGGAGTCAAAGTCTGCTTTTCTGAAGTCCAGGGTCCGTATTTTGCTGCTCTCCTTTCTTCCTTGTATCAGGATCCTGATCTCAACCATCTCATGGTCACTGCCTCCCAGTTCCCATCCACTTTTGCTTCCCCTACTAATTCTTCCCGGTTTGTGAGCAGGAGGTCAAGAAGAGTTCTTCCCCTAGTTGGTTCCTCCAGCACTTGCACCAGGAAATTGTCCCCTACACGTTAATTCCTGAAAGGCACAGTATGTAGGTGTGTTATCTCATTCTTATGCTTCTGGCATTTTGTCTGTCATGGTGACCCCTGCCAAGATTACTTATGTAGCACACAAATGGATTGGATAGGGAAATGAGACTGTGGGAAAACACAGAGCACTCTAGTTTATATAGTATTTTACAAGTTGCCTGCCTGACCTTGAAAAACAATATTTGCTGGTCCAAAGAGAATACATTTTCATAATTTTGCAGAATAAAGCACCAAAATTCAAGGATCTCTTCCCATATTAAAATACTTTATCATAGCTCTAAAATGCCAAACTGCAGCTGAGAACAATCAGGGTACATTTATTAGCTATTTCTGCCTCTATAGAGTCCCCCTAAGTAGGATACCATTCATCAAGTAATACCTTCTACAAGAATATTAAGAGCTAAGAAAACCTAGATCTCTTTTTAATACCCTCTTGGGTTTTGAAATTTGTTTTAAGAGTTTTTATTGAACCACTGAAGTCTGTCTTCCTCAACAGCCCTATGTTTACTTTATAGCCAATTTTCAAGCATACAGTATCTTGTATGGACTGTAGTTTAATACTCATTATCTACATCTTTATTAAATGTTCATCCTTCTTTAGGACCTCAGAGATTTAAACCTGTTAAAACCTGATTTAAACTGTTTAAATCCTTCTGGTTTTTTCCTTACCTGTTATTAATAGCTCTTCTCACCACAGTTACGTTTTTATTTCCACTTCACACCGTGACCATTCTAGGTCCTGTCCAAACATGTTCTTTTATTTACCTTTTTTTAATACCTTCTCTTTGTTCAACACCCATTTTATTTTCCTTATTCTTCTTGCCTGCATCTTTCTCTTATTCTTTTTTGCGTACCTACTCCCATTACTTTACTTCACATATTGCATTGTTTTCTAGTTTGCTCTCCACTTACTGTAAGCTTCCTCCTTTACAGATAAATCCTAAAGGAGGCCTCATGGTCAGTTTTTTGTTCTTAACTTCATTTTCCAGTTTAATTATTCCAGTTTTTGTCTATATAAAACCCTGTACAATTGAGGTTTTCAAACATGATTAACAACACTATGTTCCTTAACTAATGCATCCGATGAAGTGAGCTGTAGCTCACGAAAGCTTATGCTCTAATAAATTTGTTAGTCTCTAAGGTGCCACAAGTACTCCTTTTCTTTTTATGTTCCTTTTATATCAGAACAGACTTGCTTCTCGTAGAAATCCATACACATCATTGTTCAGATTCAGACAGTTCCTCTTTCCAGTTGCATGCTCTGACTTCATGGACTTAGTAATTAGATGTTTATCTAGTGCTGATGAAGACCCTTTCAATTTCCTTTCCTCAAAAGGCCAGTTTGAACTGAAAACTGCCAACAATTTTGGATTATGCCTTTTCCTGTATCCAACTTATATCCAGTATGTAAGGGAACAGGCTAGATGATAGACAGGTGGTTTTTCCACCCTTTTTATTTTCTATAAGCCATATCCTACCCTTCTCTTGGTATTAAAGATAATGGAAGAGGTTGTTGTACAGTATCTTGTCCCCCAGCAATAATGTATCTTAAGTTGTCAAAGGGAAAAGAGGTCAATTAGTAAAAGGGCAAAAGTGTAGAGTGCCTCTGAATACAGAGATGCATGCCCTAACTTTCTGTTTGCAGACATGTGCAAGGGAGGGATCCTGCATGCCCATTAATAGTGTTTATCATTGCTAGGTTCTTTGCCTTTTCAAATTAGATGTACCCATTGATTCACTGGAGCCACTGTGAGTGCTCATTTCACATTGTACCACGTGGTCTGCCCAGTTAATGATGAGTTGCCAGTGTTAACTTTGTATGCCATTTGTCAGTTTTATGCTGCTTTCAGATGGGTATATACCATGTACAATTGTCTGTAGACTTGGAAGGATTAGATTTTTATTGGTAAATGTCTATACACCATACACAGACAGACTGATGAAAAAATATTTCCACAGACAATGATCAAAATGTACAGACAGGCAAAGAAAGAAAATGCTGCTTGAGAACTTGTTAGAGTTTGATTTAAAGGTATTTACTCTGTATATTTTGACAGATGATGTTCACAATTTTTGTTTTAACAGTTATAAAGCTGCAACTTTTTTGAATTTCAATATTTTCTGTCAATAAATAATTATTTAAACCCCCTCCCCCAATTGTCTGACACATCCTACAGTTTCCTGCAACCATAGATAAAAGTTTTTAAATGCTTAAAGATAAACGTGGATATTATCAGTTGAAATTATGAAAAAGTAAAAATAGAATTCTGCCAACCCAAAATATCTGTGTCCTGACTCCTTTCCACTTTTTATCTCACCATCTACCTTTTTGAATGTGGTCCTCCTGATACTCAAAGCTGGGTGAGGATGGCCCACTTCTAGGTATGTGGGATACGGGATAATACACATTCCATTCAACAGGAGTTTCCAGGGCAGTTTTTCCATGTAAATTCTGTCCATCTGCTATCTCCATGCTGCATCAGAGAAGGAGCGTATTGACTTATGACTATGTATTTCACTCCTTTGGTGGAGAGTGGGGAGCACTGCGGAATACTGCCACTGTGTTAAATTGCAGAGTCCCCCAAGATGATTTGGCTTAGGAATGACAATCTCATCCTTTCTCTACAGTTTCTTGTCTATTTGTATTTGGATACAGAACTGTAGTTCTCATGACACATTTATATGCCCTTGAGATATTTTGGGATATTGTTAGATGTAATTTTATAAGATGAGTAGAGAGATTTCTAGAAACAACCCACCTAAAATGATTGTTTAGATAAGAGTTCTGCCTGAATCTGTGGGGTAGCCAGCTGGCATTGCTCTGAGTTTTAGTATTATGAGCTTCTTACATTATGAAGTAGACAAAAATAACATTAATAGATGTGTTGCAGTCCAAGAATAGCTCTGCAAAGGGGTGTTGGGCAGGCAAATTTTATCTGACTGTCTAACACTCAAAGTTCACTAGCTCAGGTAACATCTAAGAAAAGTACTATTTACAGTAGCAGTGTGACTCTGGAACAAAAGCTACATTAATTCTGAGAGTCACACTGCTACTGTAAATAGTACTTTTCTTAGATGTTACCTTTATTATTGGTTGTTACCATAATAACAAACTGTGACAGTGACAGCATGCTTTCAGTTAGCATCTTCCTGCCTTGAGATAAAAATCTGCCTCTGTGGAATCACAGTCTTTCTGTTAGTCTTGATAAGGTGTATTTTTAAGTAGAGCTTACTTCTGCCATCAATTTTATTAGATAGGAATATACCACAGATACCTGCTCTACCCATAGGTGTTGCCTAAACCGTCATAGTGAGCAAAATTCAGATTTGTTGTAAGCAGATGCAACACCCATGGAAATATCTGGGCCATATTCTGCTGTGATAGAACACTTTGGATGTAAATTGGTCAGAAAACAGGTATGATTTGCTGCAAGGGGTAAAGTAGTATAACTTGCACTGGTTTGGCATACAGTGGGGCCTAGATCCTCATCTATGCCAGTGGATGGCAGGGAGCATCAAAGATGGCTTTACACCACCTTTGCCCTGCTCACATCCCCTTGGGCTGGCCCAACCCATAGTGTAATTTAGAGCAGCCTCAGTAGTGTTCTAAACTATTCCCAATTGAAATGGCACCCCGGGGGCCATCCATGGTCAAGACAGCACAACGACCAAGCCCTCTCCTGCTCTTGGCAGGTGATGATATAGAATTGGCATAGATGACGCTATGCAAGACAGGGATATCCGCATAGCAAGGGAAGCCCCAGCTACTCTGCTAGGACAGCTTTAACGCGTTTTTTGTGTTGCTGATGCTGCACACAGCAGCTTTGTGGGAGACCAGGATCTTGCTTTGGATGTTTAAAATACATATAACATACACACTAAAAGAATGGAAGTTAAGTTGCTGCAGGAAAAGGAGCTAACTGAAGGATGTAAATATAAAGCAGGCCTCCCCATTATAATTTGCACCCCCCTGTTAGTTGCTTTTCAGGTTACAAGCTTCCTTGAATAATCTTTGAAAGCCATATGCGTGCAAGTTATGTTTTGTACTCTTAGACCCAACATAGAGTTCATATGTCACAATTTACTCTGCTTCTGAATTTGACCCAGGGGAGAATGTGATTTTTTTCCAAAAAGTGCAAACACCTTAGAAAGAGAACTTCATATCACATAATTGGCCCATCAAATATATTTTGTTTGCAATCACATTCTAGAAAACAATGTTTTCATAGGCCATGCTTTCAAGAACAACAACAAAAGATAACTTCTTTTCCACTTGAATTTTAATTTTGGGGCACTAATGGGTCAGTATTTCAGTACAGAAGAGCAATGCATTAATGGTGGGTTTATATGTCACAGACAATCTCCATGTTCATTAGGGTTGAAACAGCAAATTTTACATTTGAAGAAGAGAGTTTTTTTTAATTGTGTATCTTCCACATCAGAGCCTTTATGCTCTCTATAAATGTTCCTTCTGAGCTTGATGAAAGGCTGTAATTAATCTGTAATTAAAGTAATGATAGACTTTCAGAGGAAAAGCAAGATCTCTTTTGCATCCTTTTGACACAAGAGGGCAATGTTGTAGCAATATACATACAGAGTTACAGACAAAAAAATTATTAGCAGATTACAAGGGGGACTCATGAAACAGAACTTCAAAAGAAACGTCATTCTAGAACCTTATTTGTCAACTTCAGATAACCAGCCATGATTCCAGCAAAATGCAGAATAAAATAAGATAAATCATCAAAATTACATTCCTCTTTGATAGTAAAGCCTCGTCCCTATTCTTAAGACCTCATTTAATGTAATTGTTCTTTGGTTTTGAATTACATTGTATTCTGTGTAGATTCTTCCTTAATACCCACCTTGCTATAATACTCCAGATGGCTGTCGTCTCAACAATAGATAAGAATTAAGAATGGTAATAAGGAATATTTTATTTAAATCCACTTTTTTATCTTGCATTACTTATTCACATATTATTATACCCCAGTGCTATATTCAAAACATGGAAGGATTTAAAGGAGAAAAAATAACCATTTAAAATTAGGATATATCAATACCTTTTCTGCTGATAATTTTTTAAAGAAATCATTATAGCATGGAAGAAGTGAGACTGCTGTATAAGACTGTGAGAAGCATCCACAAATTCAAAAACTTAATTCATATTCCCATTAAAGGATAGGAGTTGGCTCAAAAATAGAAAGAGAGATATTTGATAACTCACTGGCAATGTCACAAATGGGTGCGCTTGCAGAATTTGTGTGTGCAATTTAAGAGGCTCATTTCCGTCAAAGTGAGATGACTTAGCTACTGCTTATTAATCATACAAGTGATGGACCCTGTTAAAATTGACAAACTTAAGAGGCTGGAACACAAAATGTCTCACAACATACACTATTTTTACTGCTGTACAATGGAGTTAAAAGTAACATTAAGCTTAGTCTGTACCTACTGCAAAACAGATTTGTAGTAAGCTAAAACTTTCTATTAATCAATTCCTTTAAAACTACTATTTGGCTGGAAGACTCTGTGATGCTATATAAATAGTATTTAGAGCTGGTTGATTCACTTTGGATTAAATGAAATTTTGCCGAAACATGCTGTTTCCTTGAAGCTGTATCACTTTCAACAAAATTTCTCAAGAAAGTGAGAGGGGGAGGGATAGAGTGGTTAGGTTCGGATCCCTGCACTACCAAATTCAGAGAGAACTGGGATGAAAAATTCTGCTCTGTATCTGACAGAGGAGCGAGGAGTTGAGTCTGAGCTTTTCTAATCACCAGGGGATGGACAGGGATACATGTGACATACCCATGAATTGAAAAACTCAGATTTCAGTCTGAGAATGGACATATTGACACAATTTTGTTTTCATGAAAATGTTGGAAAGGTTTTGTTTTTATTCCAATGTGGAACAAAAACAACCTTGAAAGTTGCTGCAAAGCAGAATTGTCATTCTCCAGTCAGCTCTAATAGTATTGCAGTGCGTAACAAAGCCAAGTTTAAAAATGTCCATGCGGTCATGGATAATTAGGCTGGTTAAACTGTCTGTACAGTGGAGATCTATCTCTTCAAGTGCCTCTTCAAGATCTATCTCTTCAAGTCCCTCTTCAAGGGAGAGAGGAATGAATGCACTCGGAATACCCTTAGCATGAATGAACTCCTAATGCCTGCTCACAAAAGAACAGCATTGGTATTGCAGTGCAATATGCTGCACAGCTAGTGGATAGGCAAAGACCAGATCTCTGTAGAGTTGTGGAACCACAGGGACAGATAAAGGCTTTTTTTTCCCCTCCTGTCACTCACATGGAGCTACTATGGATTTTGAGCTTATCAGAAGGGTTTGTTTGATTTGTTACAATACCTGTTAATTTAACAGTTACTTTCATAAGGATGATTGATGTGGTTTATAATGGAACATAGAGCCTCTAACTTTTACATTGCCTGTTTAATCTAGGCAGGATTTGGTAGTGACAAAATTGTTGCCATCTCCTGGATCTTAAGTGGTCTGTGTGAAATGAGTTGTTGGTCTTGGGCCATTTTCCTGAGAAGTAAAGACAGCACCAGTTAGCTCAAATTGACATGGCACTGGACCTCACTGGCAGCCGTACAAAAGAGTCCAGGTCATGGAGACTGAATTATCTTCTTACCCCTTGAAGTGGTCCCTCAAAAGCCAGGAATTAGATTCATTGGTAGGGTTGAGTGGGGAAGCTTACACTGCTGTTGCTCTTGCTATATCTGTATAGTGGAGACATAGAGGGTTTCAGGCTACAGGGATGTTAATGTGGTATCTGTCAGCACCGCTAAATTCTCACAAGTGATGTTAAAAAAAACTTTAGATAGGATTTTTACTAAACACCTAGCCAGAGATCCTTTGGCACCTGTTTATTTAAAATGTAGATTCTTGATAATTTGATCCAGGTTCAACATAATCTCCGTTTTCATGAATGCTGTAGTTTACTTTGTGTATCCTGACTTGTGTGCAATATGATCTCTATACTCTGCTAATGTAAAGTCAAATTTATTATATAGTTACCCTATATCTACCAACCCAAACTGGAGTATAATGACATCAGGCTAGAATAAAAATTGTTAGTTTTAAGATCTCCCCTGCTATTATTCTAGCAATGATTTGCCACAAACCCAACATACAATATATCTTAGAAAATTTTTGTCTCTCCCATTTTAGTATAGTAAATATATACATACATACATTTTGCAGATATAAATATACAGCTGATTTTGGTGTTGCTAAATCTATTTTAAAATGTTCTGGACATTATGGCAGTAATAAGGCAGCTAAATTACCCTGAGAGAAATCTGGATTCTTTCTCTTTGGCATACACTGGCTGAATATTTTTGGACCCCAGCAGAATTGCAACATGGGCATGTGTAACTGAAAACCTCATCAGGCTGATGGAAACATTCATAAAACTCCCCTGATCAATGGAGTGAAAAAGGTATGAAATATGTTTTAGATGAAGGTATTATTGTCTGTGAGAATCAATACAAATGTTGAGGACAAGAGTTTCTGTTTCAAAACGTGACTCACGATGTTGTTATGCACCCATTTTTTCCCCCAGTGCAAGTTTTTTTTAAAGTAATGAAAAAAAATGTGTATGTCACACTAGCCCTTATTGTAAGGTTATTTTCCTCCATTTGTTTGAAAACTCTTATTTTTTCCAATCTACCATATTGATTTTACTGTATCAGAGCCCTGCAAATGTCAGCCATTGATTCAGTGTTGTGTCATAGCTCCCTCTTCCAAGGTCACTCAGATTTCTCCCTTTTTTTTCCTTCCTCTGACTATCTAAAGAACTATATCAGCACCTGACGGACAATGAAGCTTAGAAAACTTGTGTTGATGTGAATTCATGCATATTCTTATATCCGTTCTATGCACAATGATGGTTGGAGAACAGTCCCTCAAGTAGAGAAGAATGTGAGAGGTAATACATTGCTGTGTTGAGCCAATCCACCAACACTCAGACTTATACATCTATAGAATTTCAGGCCAGAAGGGACCATTAGATCACCTAGTGTGACCTCATGTATATCATAGGCTATTACATTTCACCCCAATACCACTAATTTGAGCCCAATGACTTTAGTTATACTGAAGCATTTCAGTCCTAAAGAGACTGTTGTGTACCACAGGCAGACAACAGGAGAGATTGAGGTGTCATCAGTGCAAAGGTACCCTGGAATGGCAGAGAATTGGTTAGGTGAGATATGTCCAGGCAATCCATGCTCCAGAAGAAAGCAAAAGCTCCCCCATGGTTTCTGCCGATCTGGCCTGGATGAAAATTCCTTCCTGACCCTGTGTGACCATTGAGGAATCTGTGTGTACAATTTATGAATTCTGTCTCAGATTATGAACTCTGATATATTTTTACCAAACTGCAAATTCCATTTTGAAGGTACAGCCTTTTGTCTTCTCTTTTGTCCTTTTGCTCCCATGTTGGGATGAAATTCCAATGGATAGTGATACAGGGCTGACAAAATTGGTCCTCTAGACCAGTGGTTTTCAAACATTTTTTCTGGTGACCCAGTTGAAGAAAATTGTTGATGCCCATGACCCAACGGAGCTGGAGGGGGTCAGAGCCCTGGGCTGGGGGTGCAGATGAGGGATTTGGGATGCAGGAAGGGGCTCTAGGTTGGGGGGGTGGGCTCAGGGCTGGGGCAGGGGATCAGGACATGGGCTTACCATGGGCAGCACCTGGTCAGCGGTGCAGCCAAGGTGCTAAGGTAGGCTTCCTACCTGTCTTGGCACTGCAGACCATGCTGCGCCCTGGAAGTGAGCAGCAGCAGGTCTGGCTCCTACGTGGAGGCACGCGAGCAGCTCCCCATGGCTCTCACCCGCAGGCACTGACCTCCAGCTCCCATTGGTCAGGAACCGGCCATTGGGAGTGCGGAGCCGGTGCTCTGGGCGGGGGCAGCATGCGGAGCCCCGTGGCCCTCCGCCTAGGAACCGGACCTGCTTCTGGGGCACAGCATGGAGTCAGAACTGGTAGAGACTAGCCTGTCTTAGCTGGGCAGCACTGCCAACGAGACTTTTAACGGCCCAGTCGGCAGTGCTGACCAGAGCCACCGCTACCCAGTGTCTTACATTCCATGACCCGGTACTGGGTCGTGACCCATAGTTTGAAAACCACTGCACTAGTCAAACATCCTAGATAATAAAATGTCTTACATCCAGGAGAGCTGATTTATCAGGGGAGAGGTCACTTAGCAACAAGGTGATTTTCTAGGGGTCTGGGATCACCTGAGGAGGCTTATCCTGGGATCACCTGATAGAGAAACAGGAAGGTTTTAAGAGGCATGATCTGATCTATTTGGGGTCTTCAGCCATTTTCTACAGTTTCAAGCAGAGGGAAGCTGCTGCAGACGTCTGTTGAGGCGATGGTGGGGCGGGGAAACCCTGCTTTCCTGAACTCAGATGATCTCCCAAGGGTAGGGTGAGCTAGAATGAAGGTGTGATGGGGTGGACTAGGCCCTGAAGCCCCCTACTGGAGGCCTTGTGGGCCTGCCATACCCTGCCCCAGAAAAAGACAGTAGAGAGGTCCTCCAAGCTGCCGAGAGTGGCTGCTTCCCACACAGCCGGTCAGGGCCCAAGAGGCTAGTATAAGAAGAGCTGCAGGGCCAGAGTGAGTTCAGTTCCTTGCTAGAGCTGAAGGAGAGTGGATGGTGCTATGGAACTCCACGAGGGCAAGGCCCTGAGGTAGGGGAGAAGAATGTGCTGAAGCCCCGGGGAAGCGGCCCAAGGAATTGTAGCAGTAACGCAGTTTATTTAAAGGGAAAAGGTGGATGGCCGCTATCTATAGGATCCCTGTGCTGGAACCTGGAGTAGAGAGTGGGCCTGGATTCCCCTCCCCTGCAGCCAGTGGGAGAGTGGTGTGTACTTTGATACACCCTAGAAGAAGAACTGAACTCTATTAGTGGCCCAGCTGAAGAGCTGGGGCCAGAAAGGACCAAAGAGGCGAAGAGAATCCATGGAGGGAGCCCGGGAGAACATGCCCCACACCACGGCCAGGACTGCTTGAAGAGCAGGGACAACTTGAGAGAGCCCAGAAGGGGCTGAGATAGTTCAAACCAGATTACTGTGATAGGCCCTGCTGGACTGATTGAGGAGCGAGCCCAGAGGTAGGGCTTCAGTTCAAGGGATATTACTGAGCGCTTTGAGATAAACCCGGTTGGACTTGTATCCTGGAAGAGGCTTGATTTTTATTTCACATACAGACTGTGTGTGTCTTGGCCAGAGGGCTGAGTCAGCAAAGACCCACCACAAACAGTGTGTGTGTGCAGGCACATGCACTGATATGAGGGGTGCTTGTGAGAGGTGAGTGCACCCCATTACAGAGAGGTTCTGGATGTTCATTTTTTTCTATATGATTGTACTCTGTGTATTTCTCATGCTTAAATAAAGAGCAGTAGTGTTTTAGAATCCTGTGCAAAGTGACTCTGTTTGTGATATGTGCTACACCTACCATAAGCCCTTTGAAGAGTTAACCTGTGGACCCTGATCATTCCCACAGTTGCAGTTTTGGGAGAGGGTATGTTTGAGCTAGGGGGAAGTTTGAAGGGGTCAGCATTGATAACAAGGGCTAGGTAGTTGGACCATTAGATCTAGCTCTCAATGCTCAATAGAGGATCTGTACCCCAAGACTATGCCTAGAGTCCTCAAGACAGTGGCCTCTGATCACACTCCAGAGGCTTAAAGCACAGGGGATTCAGAAGTCTGGTGGATGGCCAAGAGTGGGCATTTGACTGGATCTGTGACATCTTGAGTATGTAAGCAAGACGCATCTAAGAAAGATGATTTGCTTCTTCCTAGTGAAGGTTCACTTTATCCAGTGTCGTGTCTCCAACTGTGGCCAATCTCTGATACTTCAGAGGAAGGAAAATAAATTCCTCCGAATACATCTGGCCAACTGTGTATCAGGAAGAAAATTCCTTCCTGACACCTGCAGGGGACCTGTTGAAGTCCTGTAGCATAAAATTTGATTGTATCCTAATGCAGAGGTGCAAATGTTATGAGCATGTTGAGGGCTATGTAGGCAATCTAGTTCTTCTCATAGCCTGTGTAGGAAGGGAATGAATAGAGGGATTCATAGATTCACAGATTCTAAGGCCAGAAGGGACCATCACGACCATACAGCCTAATCCCTTCCACACACAAGCTATAGAATTTCTCCCAGAAGATGGATTAAATCATATCTTTTAGAAAGATAGCTAATCTCCTTTTAAAGTATTATATAATAAGGATTTTGCCCTGCCAAACATTTTGGAATTTTGCCATCCTTTTCATGCAAATCTTTGCATCACACCTCTCTCGCTCTCTGGTTTTCAACTAGCAATAAATGTTCATGACTTCTAAGGTACGTTGACATCCATTATAAGAATATTCTCATCAAGTTACTGATCTGTTAAATTCTTTTTGAATATGTTCAGTGTACAGGTTAAGTTGGTTTATGTACACTTATGTATTTAGACCTGGATGCTACAAAGACTTGCACACATGCTTAAATCGACATGTGTGAAGTCTGGTCAACTTCTAGGGTAGTTAAGCATGTATGTATATCTTCGCAGGAGTGGGTCCTTGGTCTTTGCAAAACTGTTTTGTTTCAGTATTTTTCTTTTACAGTTCAAAAATCTACTTCTTTATGTAGCTCCCTTTCCACGAAATAAACAGGCATTCCAGCGGTTTGTGGAATTCTGTTGGTGAAATTCTGGGCAGACCCCTTTGAAAATCATGGCAAAACTCGCATTGATTTCAATGGGGCCAGAATTTCACCTTGTGTGTTTCACCCTTAGGAAGAGTGGTGCAAAACAAAGTGCAAGTGAGAGATACAAGAAATAAACTAGTGTGTTATGGATTATACTAGCTTGTTCTTTTTGCTTTCAAATTCATAGGGATAACTTCATGAGTTTTGTTATTGCTTTGCTGTCAAATACAAAAATGAGATTAAAGCTGTGAAACTATTTCCAGAGACCTATGGAATTCAAAATATGATTGTTTCTCCTCTTGAAAGATTTCATGACACAAATACTTATTTGATAAATTTATAGAATGCCCAGTCCTTAATCCTGAAAACTAACAAGTTTAATAAATTATCTTAGTTTAGTGTAATAGATATGCAAGATATAAAGTTACATACAAGCTAAAAGAGGTCTTGTCCTTCAGAATAAGTTTGAAGGGCTGCAAAATTATGTGGAAAAATGCTTATTAGAATTCATTGGCTTTGCCCAGAGAGATGCAAGTAATTTTTAGCTTCCCCTAATTTTAATAATAAATGAGCTCTGATGATATCTCAGGAGATACGTGAATGAAGATGTGGAGGAGTTGTATGAAGTGGCTAGTGTTTCAGATGCTGACATATGAGTATTCTCAATCGTGTACACATATACCAGTAATTGTGGAGGACTTTCTGATTTTTTTTTCCTTTGGTTGAAGCATATGCATTAGTTATTTGTAAAACTGTATATTGTATATAGTTTTTTGTCAAGCTGCTTGTCACAAAGATCTTTGCCTAAGTGTGAGCTTTTGATTTGAGATCATTCACACTTAAATAGAATTTATAGCGTAAATATACAATCAAAACACAGCTGTCACACACTGGATTTCACAGGGAGTTACAGTGAAGCAGGAGCACCGTTTACCTTTTCGCTCCAAAATAGAGAGAGCCCCCCTCCTCTGACCAACACTCAAGTTCATGTTTTATTCAGAGGTGCATGAATTAAAGGCAACTTAGTAATACTATCTTTTGTAAGATGAAGTGTTTACAGGTTATATGTGTTCTGTGCCAGCTATATGTGTTCTGAAGCAGTTGCTGCCACTTCTGTCTCTCTCTTTCCCTCTCCTCACCCCCTAAACTCTCTCTCTCCCTTCCTTCCCTGAAAAATAACACAATATGATTCTGACCGCTCAGATACTAATCTTTCCTCTCAGTCCCTGAAATGATAGGTTTTAGATAAAGTAACACAAAAATTGGCTTGGAAATCTTGTAGTTTCTCATGAAATTCCAATCTAATCTTTCTATTTAATGGAATTCTATTCATGTATGAAATACTCATCACCATGGTATCGGAATGCCTTTGGTATTTCCAGCACTTTGTTGTTTTAGCCAAATCTAGGAATATTAAAGGCACTGTAAAGGTACAACAAATTAAAACAATAACATAATCAGGTGCTAAAATAATTAGGCTTGAGGAATGCATTTTATCAGTTCTGGGATTTTTTATATGAACTGTTTAGTCTGTGCTGAAACAGCAGGTGATTGGTCCTAAGGTAAGATAAAGCAAACGGTACGTATCTGATCACATTAGCAGTACAAGCACTTGCTGTCTTATGAGGTTGCTTTGTGGGATGTCACTTAGGGCTGACCTATACTGGGAACTTACATCGGCATAGCTACGTATCTCAGGGGTGTGAAAAATCCACACCTCCAAGAGACAGAGCTATACCAACTTATCCTCGGTATAGACAGTGCTAGCTCGACCAAAGAATTCTTCTGTTGGCCTAGCTACCGCCTTTTGGGGAGGTATATTAGTTATACCAATGGGAGAACTCCACCTGTCAGCATAGGTAGTGTCTACACTGAAGTGCAACAGCGGTGCAGCGGCAACAGTTTAAGTGTAGACATACTCTCAATCAATTTTCTGCCATTGTAGGAGCCTCAGGCATTGGTGTACCTTGGTCCCTCCTGTTCTCTGCTTGTGGCAGATAGCAGTTTAGTCTCCTGAGGGCTGTAATACCTTGGTCTAATTTCAGTGGTTGGGTTTATTGTGCGGGTGATGTGTAGTGTTGGTGGCCTGTGATATACAGAAGGTCAGGCTAGATGATGTGGTGGACCCTTCTAGTCTTCAATTCTGTAACTCTCTATGATGAACCTCCAAGCCAGCAGCACAATAGTATGAAAGTCTGGATTAGTTCCTATAAATGACATGAAGAAACACTATGCAAGGCAGATCATGCTGGAGGAAATTCAACTTCAATTGGGTTCATAGAATCACAGAATATTAGGGTTGGAAGGGACCTCAGGAGGTCATCTAGTCCACTCCCTGCTCAAAGCAGGACCAATCCCCAACTAAATCATCCCAGCCAAGGCTTTGTTAATCCTCAGGGTTGCTAATCCTCATTCCTGAGAAGCACATATAAGCATTGTGGAGGGGAGGGGAGATTTTGATTAGTGGTAATAGAGCAATCCTCTACTTACCATTGGGCAAACACTACTAAAAACCAATTTGCAAGCATTCAGTGGAATAAAAATTGTGTATCTGCTTTGGCAGTACACATGATCCCTTTTATTCACTCTTTGTAAAAATTCAGGTTAGCAAAATCTAAGGGAAAGTGTTGTGAATATTCTTGTGCATATATATTTCCATGCAAATACACATGCACATATTTATTCACATGAGTACTCATACTGGAAGTGTTCACACAGCCATCTTGATTGTTCTTTTTAGGTTTAGGAGGATTCATCTAATCTGGAAGCAGTAACAATACTATGTGATTTAGATGCTCACTCACACAATAAGAAGAGTAAATTGTGAATAGTAAAAACTTCTAAGCAATAGTCCCAGTAAATAGTTTCTGAGCAGACTACAGAGTGAAGTATATTCACAGAACCATTTGTGAAATAATTTTTAATAACTCTATTTTATACAAAATGGGTTTTCAGATAATTCACAAACAGGAAAAGGGACTCAAGTCATTAAATTGTTCTCTGTGAACACTTTGCTTAGCTCTATCCCTACTCTTACAAAAGTATCGGGATTTTTAAGGTACACAAAGAGTATGAGACCTCATTTTTTAAGGTCTCATCCAAAAAGACCTCCACATAGTAAATTACATGTGTACTGAGTCTACCAAGTCAGAATGAAAACCTGTTTTTTTTAGTGATTCTGGACCTGGACTTTTAAGCCATCTCCTTCAAGCTTTATTTTTATTTTAGCTTTGTTTTTCATTATTGGTTGATGGCTTATAAAAGTTGATGACTGAACACATTAGCCATTTAGGTTATGCCATCAAGAAGTATATACAGACTCTTCAATATTTTCCGTCATACAAACTGTTTTGAATTAAATGAAATAGATGTTTTGTTGAACCTCTTAATCCTGCTTAGTGTATATTATTACAAGATTCAGTTACTGTATAGGTTACAGGAGATCTCACCATAACGAAATGGTAGTCTAAAGTCTGTTGTAAATTAAAGGCCTCGTAACCTTTTCGCTTTGCTGCAGAAAGTCCCACGTATAAGTTCCACTATTTTCCCCCTTTGATTTTTGGGGCTCAGAGCATACACTATTGCAGCGGTTCTCAAACTGTGGGTTGGGATCCCAAAGTGTGTCGCGGCCACATTTTAGTGCAGTCACCAGGGCTGGCTTAGACTTGCTGGAGCCTGTGGCTGACGCTCGAACCCCACCGCTTGGTGCCGGAGCCAAAGCCTGACGGCTTCAGCCCTAGGTGGCGGGGCTCAGGTTAAAGGCCCCCTGCCTGGGGCTGAAGCCCTTGGGCTTTGGCTCTCCCACCTGGGGCAGTGGGGCTCAGGCGGGCCCAGGCTTCGGTCCCCGCTCCAGGGGTCTTGTAGTAATTTTTGTTCTCAGAAGGGGGTCGCAGAGCAATGAAGTTTGAGAAGCCCTGCACTATTGTAAAGAAAGCTCTAAACACCTCTAGATGGTGAGTCAGAGCTGTTCAGGAGACTCATGTACAGTTTGCAAGGCTTTCACCTAGCTTTAGTTATTTCAGGTGGTAGTTTGCCCCTGAATAATCCCTGTCCCTTATTCCTCTTTCCCTCATGTGTATAGTTGCATCTCATTACATGCCCCTGTGGTGGGTTGCGAGAGGGACAGCTATCTTTTTAAAATTATTTTTCTAATGGATGTTAATATCATTCATGGACTAGCTGATGTTATGGCTGGGAGAGGAGGACTGCCATTCAGAGAAAGTAATTCATGTGCTTAAAATGTCAGCTCTGCCAGTCAGGAGCTAGAAGATAAACATCCTCAAGTTAATTCTAAATTAGGACCTGCCATTGAGAGTCAGTGTTCTCTCTCCTTATCAACCCCTTCCTCCTTTCAAACTGAGACAGTGTACTGTAAATGGGATAGTCACATGTCCCCAGGGGTGAAAGTAACTTAAAGGACTTACCGCTACTCCAGAGTCCTGAGCAGGGGAGGTGTGGCCTCAACCAGAAGAGGCAGGCCAGGCCCTTTAAATCAATATTTAAAGTTTCCAGGGCTGGGGCCTTTAAATCATCCCCAGAGCTACCAGCTGCAGAGGCGGCTGGGAGCCCCAGGGCTCAGGGACGATTTAAAGGACCCCAGGCTCCAGCTGCCGCTACCTCAGTGGAGCTCCAGGCCCTCTAAATCACCGCCGGAGCCCTGCTGCCACTACCCCGGGGCTCCGGCAATGGGGCTTGGGCAGTGCTTTAAAGAGCCAGGGGCTCTGGCCGCTGCAGGGCACTTTAAAGCACCAGCCTGGGGAAACCGGTCTGGTCTGGCACAGGGTACTGGCTCTTGCCGGTATGCCGTACCAGACTGGACCAGCTTCCTTTCACCTCTGCCTGTCCCTGAAAAATGGGATTATCCTTGATTTAGGGCCTATTCCCCAGCAGTTTTGTTCTGATTTTTGTGAATGCCAGAAAACTGTCCATCTAAAAGTGCTGTCAGGCAACTTAGACAATGAAATTGACAGCGGGCTAGCCAAGAATAGATATGCCTTTATAACCTGCATCTACTTGACTTTTCGCATGGGGTAAAATTTTCAAAAGTGCCCAAGTCCAATTGACTTTCAAGGAGACTTAGACTCCTAAGCGACTTATGTGCTTATGAAAATGGGACTTAGATTCCTAGGTTCTCACGCATTTATGAAAAATTTACATATGGCCATCAGTTTTCAAATGAAAGAAAAGTGAAAAGTATTTTCTACCTTGCTAAATCTTGCAAGTTTAAAAAAAAAAAAAACATTTTACAACTCCAGCACTGAAATGACTGTTGTAGAAAGTTGCAGTTTGGAAGGGAAATAGCTCTCAATGAGAAGTGTCTTTAAGTGTTTATGTGAAAATTGGTTTTAATCTGACCGAGTTATGAACATTTAAAATTCAACCTGGAGGCATGCAGAATTCTGGGTATGGTTTTTTAGAACACTTCTCAGCAGTGTTCCCTAAGCAAGGGAAGGCTGCACTGGAAATGTGCATGTTGCTAAATTAGCTGCTGAGTGAATGTGCACATCATTTGAGGTGTGCAGTAAATGAGGCAAAAGCAAAAATGGAGGCAGTGTTGCCTAGTGGATAGAGCACTGGAATGGTACTCAGGGGATCTCAGGGTTCTATTCTTGGCTATGCCACTGATCTCTGAATGATCTTTAGCAAGTCACTTTAAAAAAAAATCTTCTTGTACCTCAGTTTCCTCACCTGTAAAACAGGGATATTGATACTGACATCCCTTTAAAGCACTTTGAGATCTATTAATGAAAAGAGCTGTATAAGAACTAGGTATTATTTTTATTATTCACTGTTCATTTTGTGTATAAATTATTTTCATGAATTCCGTTGGTATACACAGAAGCATACACATGCTCCATATGTGCATCTTAGAAAAAACTGTGTGAGGCTGTTGTCCCTTATGGTAAATTTTAGATTATATTTTTCCTTCTTAGAAAGAGAGAGTGAGAAGCAGAGGAAAATAATGCTAATCTACCAGAATAAACATGAAGACTCCCAGACCACTAGCTGATTTGAGAAATCATCCCGTGAAAATAATGTTGCTTCCCTTTGTAGTAACATACCTTCCCCATTTTTAGTGGATTTATTCATTATTTGTTGAGCACTGACCGTGTGCTCAGCCCTGTTCATTACAAAGAGGAACATGTGGTTCCTACCCCAAAGGGTTTACAGTCTACATAAGATACAGAAAGCAGATCTGATATCACTAAATACGGCAGTGGATCAGATAAGGACTAGTCTCAGAATGCCACAGGTTTTCTTTGGAGCTGACTTCTTTCTGTGGTGGATGCATCATGTGCTTTAATGAAATGCATCCGATGAAGTGAGCTGTAGCTCACGAAAGCTTATGCTCTAATAAATTTGTTAGTCTCTAAGGTGCCACAAGTACTCCTTTTCTTTTTTCATAAAAATACAGTTGGTCTCCCCAGAGATTTTACAAAAAACTATATGTGAATAACTGACAAGTAGGATCTATCATGCCAAGTTTAAGCTTATTGCTAAGCCAAAATATCTGATAAGATGGTTTGCCTAGTGGCTAAGAATTAATTGGATTTTATGCTTTGCTGTCTGTTCTTTCTCTCCATCATTATCATTGAGTTTCAGAAGTTAGCAGTAGAAAAAAACCTGTATGGTCATCTAGTCTATAGCTTTCTCAATGCAGAGTTTCCACTGCTTTCCTCAGGAGGGTTCAGAGTAGCAGCCGGGTTAGTCTGTATTCACAAAAAGAAAAGGAGGACTTGTGGCACCTTAGAGACTAACAAATTTATTTGAGCATAAGCTTTCATGAGCTACAGCTCACTTCATCGGATGCATTTGGTGGAAAATACAGTGGGGAGATTTATATACACACACACAGAGAGAACATGAAACAATGGGTTTTATCATACACACTGTAAGGAGAGTGATCACTTTAGATGAGCCATCACTGGCAGCGGGGGGGGGGGGGGGGGGGGGGAGGAGGAAAACCTTTCATGTACAAGTACTTCTTTTCTTTTTGCGAATACAGACTAACACGGCTGCTACTCTGAAACCTGTCATTATGCAAGGCACTGAATTTAGCCATACGGGGTGGAAATCTATCAACTTCATGAAAAAACTCACACAGATACACACAGACATCGTCATCCTTTCCAAATGCAAACAGATGGACATTATACCAAAAGGACTGAAGTTAAAAAATCCATTACAAACTACATACCACACAGACTATGCTGACAGCTTGTGCCACATTCTCTCAAAGAAACTGCAGAACCACCTGATCAACATCCTCTACAGCAAACAGGGAAAGATTAAGAATGAGCTCTCAAAACTGGATACTCTCATAAAGAACTAACCTTCCACCCAAACTTCCTCGTGGCTGGACTTTACAAAAATTAGACAAGCCATTTACAACAGACACTTTGCTTCTCTACAAAAGAAAAAGGACGCTAAACTATCTAAACTACTACATGCCAGAAGGGGCCACAACAATGGTTCCCTTAACCCACCCAGCAATATTGTTAATCTATCCAACTATACTCTTAGCCCAACAGAAGAATCTGTCCTATCTCGGGGCCTCTCCTTTTGCCCCTCCACCACCACGACGAACATGATACAGTTCTGTGGTGACCTAGAATCCTATTTTCGATGTCTCCAACTCAAGGAATATTTCCAACACACCTCTGAACAACATAATAATCCACAGAGAGCTTCCTACCAACACTAGAAAAAGAAGGATTCTGGGTGGACTCCTCCTAAAGGTTGAAACAACAGAATGGACTTCCACATGGAGTGCTTCCGCCGACGTGCATGGGCTGAAATTGTGGAAAAGCAGCATCACTTGCCCCATAACCTCAGCCGTGCAGAACACAATGCCATCCACAGCCTCAGAAACAACTCTGACATCATAATCAAAAAGGCTGACAAAGGAGGTGCTGTCGTCATCATGAATAGGTCGGAATACGAACAAGAGGCTACTAGGCAGCTCTCCAACACCACTTAGTACAATCCATTACCCTCTGATCCCACTCAGGGTTACCAAAAGAAACTACAGCATTTGCTCAAGAAACTCCCTGAAAAAGCACAAGAACAAATCTGCACAGACGCACCCCTGGAACCCCGACCTGGGGTATTCTATCTGCTACCCAAGATCCATAAACCTGGAAATCCTGGACGCCCCATCATCTCAGGCATTGGCACCCTGACAGCAGGATTGTCTGGCTATGCAGACTCCCTCCTCAGGCCCTACATTACCAGCACTCTCAGCTATCTTCGAGACACCACTGACTTCCTGAGGAAACTACAATCCATTGGTGATCTTCCTAAAAACACCATCCTAGCCACTATTGATGTAGAAGCCCTCTACACCAACATTCCACACAAAGATGGACTACAAGCTGTCAGGAACAGTATTCCCGATAATGTCACCGCTAACCTGGTGGCTGAACTTTGTAACTTTGTCCTCACCCATAACTATTTCACATTGTCCCCAAATGTATACCTTCAAATCAGCGGCACTGCGATGGGTACCCGCATGGCCCCACAGTATGCCAACATTTTTATGGCTGACTTAGAACAATGCTTCCTCAGCTCTCGTCCCCTAATGCCCCTACTCTACTTGTGCTACATTGATGACATCTTCATCATCTGGACCCATGGAAAAGAAGCCCTTGAGGAATTCCACCATGATTTCAACAATTTCCATCCAACCATCAACCTCAGCCTGGACCAGTCCACACGAGATCCACTTCCTGGACATTATGGTGCTAATAAGCGATGGTCACATAAACACCACCCTATACCGGAAACTTACTGACCGCTATTCCTACCTACATGCCTCCAGCTTTCACCTAGATCACACCACATGATCCATTGTCTATAGCCAAGCTCTATGATATAACCGCATTTGCTCCAACGCCTCAGACAGAGACAAACACCTGCAAGATCTTTATCAAGCATTCTTACAACTACAGTACCCACCTGCTGAAGTGAAGAAACAGATTGACAGAGCGAGAAGAGTACCCAAAAGTCACCTACTACAGGACACGCCCAACAGAGAAAATAACAGAACGCCAATAGCCATCACCTTCAGCCCCCAACTAAAACCTCTCCAACGCATCATCAAGAATCTACAACCTATCCTGAAGGATGACCCATCACTCTCACAGATCTTGGGAGACAGGCCAATCCTTGCTTACAGACAGCCCCCCAACCTGAAGCAAATACTCACGAGCAACCACACACCACACAACAGAACCACTAACCCAGGAACCTATCCTTGCAACAAAGCCCGTTGCCAACTGTGTCTACATATCTATTCAGGGGACACCATCATAGGCCCTAATCACATCAGCCACACTATCAGAGGCTCCAGAGTAGCAGCCGTGTTAGTCTGTATTTGCAAAAAGAAAAGGAGTACTTGTGGCACCTTAGAGACTAACAAATTTATTTGAGCATAAGCTTTTGTGAGCTACAGTGAACTCTAAGTAACTCTAAGGTGCCACAAGTACTCCTTTTCTTTTACCAGAGGCTCGTTCACCTGCGCATCTACCAATGCCATCATGTGCCAGCAATGCCCCTCTGCCATGTATATTGGTAAAACTGGACAGTCTCTACATAAAAGAATAAATGGACACAAATCAGACGTCAAGAATTATAACATTCAAAAACCAGTCAGAGAACATTTCAATCTCTCTGGTCACTCGATTACAGACCTGAGAGTGGCTATCCTTCAACAAAAAAACTTCAAAAACAGACTCCAATGAGAGAGTGCTAAATTGGAATTAATTTGCAAACTGGATACAATTAATTTAGGTTTGAATAGAGACTGGGAATGGATGAGTCATTCCACAAAGTAAAACTATTTCCCCATGTTATTTCTCCCCCCACCCCCCACTGTTCCTCAGATGTTCTTGTTAACTGCTGGATATGGCCTACCTTGCTTGTCACCATGAAAGGTTTTCCTCCTTTCCCCCCCTGCTGCTGGTGATGGCTCATCTTAAGTGATCATTCTCCTTACAGTGTGTATGATAAAACCCATTGTTTCATGTTCTCTGTGTGTGTATATAAATCTTCCCACTGTATTTTCCACCAAATGCATCCGATGAAGTGAGCTGTAGCTCATGAAAGCTTATGCTCAAATTAATGTGTTAGTCTCTAAGGTGCCACAAGTACTCCTTTTCTTTTTTCTCAGGAGGCTATTGCTTTCATGACGTTTTTTTCTTGGTATTCAGCCTAAATGTTCCCTTTCTTAACTTCATCCTATTTGCAGTGTTGTAGCCATGTTGGTCCCAGGATATTAGAGAGGTGAAGTAATATATTTTATTGGGCCAACTTCTGTTGGTGAAAGAGACAAGCTTTTCAGCTGCATAGCACTCGTCTATATACAGACTTCTAGAGCTCTGTGCAGCTCAAAAGCTTGTCTCTTTCAACAACAGAAGTTGGTCCTATAAAAGATATTACCTCCCCGACCTTGTCTCTTTTTATTTTAATTTCATCCTGTTGTTCTTAATTGTACCTGCTTGTACCTCTCTAAATAATTCATTTCCCTCCTTGGCATTTATAGCCTTCAAATATTTGGAGGCTATTATCCTGTCCCCCACTAATTTGTTGCTTAGCCAAGGTGCACATAGTTAACTTTTAATCTCTTCTTGTAAATCAGTTGCTTCAATCTCCTCTTACACTTTTTGTAGCTTTTCCAATAACTCTCTCCAATGTGTTATCTTTCTGGTAATGAAGTGTCCAGAACTGAATGCAATATTTCATGTGTGGATGCACCAGAACTATTTTCGAGAGGGACTGTTTGCTCCCTGTTTTGTGAGTTGATGCTTCTGCCTATGCAGACCAAAGCTGAGGTTTGTTTGGGCTGTATTGTGTAGCAAACTTGAAATCAATTTCATTCATATTGCATTGGTTTCACCACATTTGAGGTGATGAGACAATATTGTGTTTGCTTTTTGGACTGTAAGATAGCCCATGGCTAGTGGATCTGTGACTACACTAGCCAACCTCTCCATCCTTTCCTGGATAGGGGGGAACACAGAGACTCAGCTCATGTGCAGGGCCCTCACTATTTAGAGTAGACATGCTGGGTGAATTAGTATGTTGCTGATCTGTGCTGAGTCATAGAATCATAGAATCATAGAATATCAGGGTTGGAAGGGACCCCAGAAGGTCATCTAGTCCAACCCCCTGCTCAAAGCAGGACCAAGTCCCAGTTAAATCATCCCAGCCAGGGCTTTGTCAAGCCTGACCTTAAAAACCTCTAAGGAAGGAGATTCTACCACCTCCCTAGGTAACGCATTCCAGTGTTTCACCACCCTCTTAGTGAAAAAGTTTTTCCTAATATCCAATCTAAACCTCCCCCATTGCAACTTGATATGGCTCAGTGACTGGGCGGAACGTGCGGTGTGACCCACTTTACTAATCCTCCAGGGCCAAATCCTGCTGCCCTCTTGCAGGCCATATGAAGGACGTGCCATGTGGCTCTTTTTTCACCATGTACCACAGAGCAGTGCAGCTCTGCAGCACAGCAAAGTTTGGCTGGGAGGGCAAATGCAGGAACAGACTCTGTGAGGGCCTTTGGCTAGTGGATGTGTGAGTGCAGAACTATTAGCCAACCCTCTCCATCTATCCCTAGATAGGAAGAGCACAGAGTGAGCAGCATATGCTGTTGCTTCACAGCTCGGGTTTGCAGTGTGTGTGAAAGAGAAGGGATCTGTTCCTCTGGTCTCTCTGTAGATCCTCTGTGCAAGGCCTGTTTTCATGGGTATTTTGTAGAGGCATTTAAAATGGAGCTGTTTGCACCCTTGTATTGCCTGTGACAGTGACTCTGGCATATGAATGGGGGGGAGGGTGTTGCCAATCCCTCAGACTGGTAGACCATGCTTCTTTGCAGTATTGCTGTACTGACCTTGGTGGTGGCTTGTCTGTTTTCCTAACTACTTCATGAAAACTAGATTACATGATTACAAGCCAATGCTGCCATTGGATAAAGTATGTGGGATGAGGCTTCCTGTGCCCTCTTCTCCTGCAAGGAAACATAACAGAGGGAAGCATTTTACTTTCAAATTGTACCTTAAATTAATACACCGATACTTAATTAAGCCCAATTTGCCTTGGACATCTACAAGTGATATTTTGTCAATATCTAGGAGCAACAGTATAAACTAAGAGTGGAACAGTTGTCTTCACTTTGAATTCCCTTGCTCTTCTAAATTTAAGTTGCAACTCTAAAGTTAATTTAATTCTTGATTTAGTTTTAAGGTATTAGAAACCAATATTTAAGCTACTAGGATCCAAAATTTCATGAGAACACCTCCCTACCCAAGATATCTCCTCAATGAAAGGATCCAGAGGACCTTTCCCTCCTCTGTGTTATACTGAAACAGTCTTTTGTTTGTATTCACAGACATCAAACTCCTGTCTTGCTCATTTTTTACCTTGAAGGGGCTTGGACTGTTTACAGTTTCCTCTGATGGTTTCCTGTTGATAGTCTTGGGCATTGAGCAAGTCTGAGCAATTGAGCCTTGCATTGCATCACTGGGTAAACAGGGTGGGGTGACAGCTCTCTCCTGCCTGCCTGGACAATCACTGAGACCTATTATATCCTGGGGACTAAGGGTGTGCCAGGTGACGGAGGCTTGTGCTGCAGCACTGTTTAACTGCAGTGTAGACTTTGCAGCTCAGGCTTTAGCCTGAGCTCTGGGACCCTCCAATCTTGCAGGTTCCTAGAGCCCGAGCTCCAGCCCAAGCTCGGACATCTATATGGCAATTAAACAGCCCTGCAGCCCAAGCCCTGCAAGCCGGAGTCAGCTGGCACAGGCCAGCCGTGGGTTTTTATTGCAGTATGAACACACCCTAAGTTTTACTCCATGTCCATGAAGTCTACTACCAACATAATTACATTATTCTTTAAATATTACCTGTGCATACATCTCACTATGATTATGAATCTTGACAAGGTATAAGTATTCTGTAGATACCAGACACACGTCCATAAAAAGTAACATGTATGTAAGGTAAGACATATTTGGAGCAGTGAGTTTGTGAGGTCTGAGGTGAAAGTTGCTCACAAAGAACAAGGGACCCTTTGCTATGGAGCCTCTGTGTCACACTTACTGCTTGGGATGTCAGTTTCTATTCAGTAGAGATAAGAGTGGCTGAATTGGGACCTAAATATTTTGTTATTGACTAGCTCATTTTGGTTGAGAAAATATGGTTTGCTTTCATGTCAAAGTACTAGGAGATTTGCCAGCAGATTATAAGGCCACAAGTAGTCTTGATCATTAATTGTTTTAAATGATCTCCCACATGGATTTTAAAATGCCAGGTAAATATCAGAAAGAAAATGTAGTGAAATATGATTTAGGAAAAGTTGGTTCTCTTCCAACTTTATTTATTTTTAAAGTGGCATTTTTTTCTTGTGTAAGAGAAAATATAAAACCTTTGCCCAAGAATCTCGATTGAAACATCATCAAAACTTACAGTACAAAGGACTGGTAAATTACTTCAGAATCTGTTCTGTTCTTTGTAACTCACTGCTGTCTGTCATTCTTGCTAAGATAGCAATGTATTTCTTACATGACAGACTACTCTAACTTCCTACTTACAAATTACTGCAGACATTATGGAATAAATTTAAATTATAATGCAGAAAAACATCAACTGTCAGAGAACAATGTTAACTTAAGTTTGATTTAGGGCGAACTGCACAGGGTGTGACTGCTCCTCTGTTAGGAGTTAAGGTTAAGGGCTGTATTCTCCCCTCAGTTACATCAGGGAGATTGCATTAAATGCGGTTGAACTACTGAAACGGGGAGGAGAAGAAGGGGAGAATTTGGCCTATGAGTGAGTATTGAGCTGTTTAAACAGCTGCATTTTCCATCCCAAAGGTGGCTGCATTTCAATTAGAGGTGGGTTAAAATTAAATATGACATCAAGATTTTGGATCCTGGTCCCTATATGGGATATTCAGGGCCCTCCTGGTTAGACACTTCACCCAACTTTGCCCCCTGGGTTGACTCTCCTTCATGCCTACAACTGATCTCCTCTTGTCTTCCCCTCTGTTCTGAGCTTTTGACTTTCCTCTCAGGTGAGGCAGCTGAGTTCACTCTAGAATGTGACTAGTCAGTGGTAGTAATTTGTGCACCACCGGCTAGTCTGCCTGTAACTTTCTGCTCTGTCCAGATCTCCTTTAATTATAGGCTTTTTTCACAAAGTTCCCAGTTTATGCCCTGATTTCTCATGGGATTTATGTATGTGCCTAACGTTAAGCAGGTGAGCAGTTCCATTGACTTGAATAGAATTACTCCCATGCTTAAAGTTGGGTAAATATTTTAGTATCTTGCTAAATCAGGTCCCTGACCCACTTCTGATTTCAATGGCGGATGAAGTGATTCTTTTATACATTTGTATATAGTTAGATAAAGCTTACAGAGCAGTTTGGGATCCTTCAGGATGAAAGATGTCACAGGGAAGCAGGGGGAGTTATGGTTTAATGGCTAAAGCAGAAGGCAGAGTCATGAGATCTGAGTTTAAATTTTCAGAAGCACCTAAGTGACCTAGAAGCATAAGTCACATTTTCAAAAGTGACTTCAGCACCTAGGAACCTAAGACCTATTGAAAGTCAATAGGATTTAGGCTCCTAAAGACTAGATCTACAAAGGGGAATTAAATTCAGTGTTGCAATGCCTAATTTTAGGCACCCTGCTGCCCAGCAGAATCCTTAGCCTGCATTCGTTGCCCAGGCTCCCTATACAATGCATGGGAAAAGTTGGGTACCTATGAATGGTATTTACAAAAGCCAACATGAATAACGACGAGCTGCTGAACTTTGCCAGTTGGAAAAACCTATCTCTGGATTGGAGGGAGTTGCCTAAGTCCAAGAGAGGGTTTATAGGTGGAGAGTTCATGCCTAAAGCAAGGTCATTTCTTTCTCACAAAAAACTGTAGAGGAGGAGCCATTTTCCCCCTTACACCAAATAGCTCAGTGGTTCAAACATGGGACACCTGGATTCAAGCTCCCACTCTGTCAGATTCAGGTATTGGATGAGTTCCCTAACCACTGGGCTATAAGGTATTCTTGGTTGAGTTTTTCTCAGTCTCTCCTGTTGAAACTGTTCCACTTTGTATAAAATAGTTAAATATTTATTTGGCCAAAGACAGCTTGAGAATAACTCTATAGCCCAGGGGTGAGGGCACTCATCTGGGAGACCCAAGTTCCGGTCTTTGTTCCAATGACTATTGAAGTATTGTATACAAAGTGAAATGGTTTCAGCAGGAGAGATTGAGATCTCCACCCTGTAATATCCATTAGCCCACTGATTAGAGCCCTCAGCTGGGAGGTGGAGACCTGGATTCAAGTTCATGCTATGTGTCAGGCAGAGTGGGGATTTGAACCTGGATCTCCGTGAAGAAGTTCACTCATTGCAGGGGTGACTCCTTGTGCCCAAGCATGGCATAATAGCTCTCTGTCTGGCTCCCTCTGGTGACAATCACTGCAGCACTGCCATG
The DNA here is from genome assembly GCF_009764565.3 of Dermochelys coriacea. Classification (NCBI taxonomy): domain Eukaryota; kingdom Metazoa; phylum Chordata; order Testudines; family Dermochelyidae; genus Dermochelys; species Dermochelys coriacea. The sequence continues at coordinate 133,440,973 of NC_050070.1, forward strand.
GTCACTTTTCTTGTGACTTGGCCCTCTGGCTAGGTCACATATTCAAGGCTGTTCCTTTCAGGGTATGTATAAAGAGTCCAAAGGGGGAGGTTTTGGGATTAAGTGGTCCCCTTGGTCACAATCTCACAGCCCAGACCCTTTTATTTTCAGTCTTCTCCCACCAGCTAGGTTCCCCACATCGAGGCTAGGCCTCTGTAATTATCCCTCATTAGGAGTTGATAGGGCAGCATAGGCCCACCCCCACCAGGCTCCACTCCAGACCCCAGTGTTAGGCAGCTAAATCCCACACAATGGTGTGCTATGAGACTGCTTCCCTAGATCACTTCCTACCAGTTCTCTCTCTCCTCACAGGATAAAGTAAAGAATTAAACCACAAAGATAAAGTCTCTAACCTTCAGAGAGTCCCAGATCCCGTAAAATGGTAGGATTGGTCAGGTCACTATAGTCAGGCCTTATCCACAGCCAGCTCCAGTGGTGCTCCGTCTCATGAGCTCAGAGTGGATGTTAACTTACGTTCACTGTCTGCTTACCAGTGAGATACTCTGTTCCCCTTTTAATTTCCTCCTCCAGCCTGCGCAGGCTTTGCAGGTGCAGTGAGACCCAGACCAGCTACCTTTCCAGTTTGGGGTTTGTACACCTCATCACAGTCTCCCACATCTTGGGTGAGTGCTCTGACTTTAGGGCATGGGCACCATCTCCTTTTCCTCCTCAGCTCTGTTTAGTGTAGGGCCTGATCTGATAGGTGTGCTGTTAGGTGGCTTCTGAGCTTGCCTACTGGATTGGGTCCTGCGGGAGAGGTAGGCTGGGGAATGTCTAATTTAAAGAGCTTGCTGGGGCTTAGGCATTGAGCAGCTTGGCAATGTCAGGAATTAGGCAGCTTTGCACATGCTCACTGACAGAAAGTTAGCTGCCATGGGGATTTTAGTGGTGGAGATTTAGGTACCTAAGGACCCTAGGTGCCTGCTGGATTATGGAGAATCTGAGCAGCAGTTTTGAGGATCTAAATTTTTGATTTGGGCACCTAAAGTGCCCTACATCACTTTTATTCCCATCATTGCCACAGACTTCTTGTGTGACCCTGGACAAATCTACTACTTTTGGTGCCTCAGTTTCTTCATCTGTAAAATAGAGACTTTCCTGACTCACAGGTATTCTGAGGCTTAATTTTTAAGACTTTCATTAGACATTTCAGCTTGGATTTTCAAAAAGTCTTAAGAAAATTAGGTACTCAACTCTCATTAACAGTGGTCCCTTTAAAATCCAAGCCTACATCCATCATTAAAGTAATTCTCTCAACCTCCTCTGGACTTATTAGATGTACATTCTGTAATTTAAGAACATAAGAACTGCCAGGCTGGGTCAGACCAATGGTCCATCTAGCCCAGTATCTTGACTCTTGACAGTGGCCAGTACGAGAGCCTCCTGGTGGAGGGCTGTACAGAACAGGGCAATTTTGGAGAGATCCACCCTGTCTTCCCCTCCTGGCTTCTGGCAGTCAGAGGCTTGGGGTTGAATCCCTAACCATCTTGTCCAATAGCCCTTAATGGATCTATCCTATGTGAACGTGCCTAGTTGTTTTTGTAAATCAATTATACTTTTGACCATCAGAACATCCCATAGCAAAGAGTACTTCCTCTTGTTTGTATTAAACCTGCTGCCTATTAATTTAATTGGGTGACCCCAATGAAAGAGAATGTGGTGTATTATGTGAAAGGGTAATTTCTTGCATTCCTCACTTGTACCAACTCCCCCATCAACCTTGGAATCATTGGCAAATTTGGTTTATATAGAAACTCCTAATGGATTCAATTTCACTTGTAAAAATGTTAATATTGCTCTAGTGCTAAAACTTGGAAGACATGATCATTACCTCTCTCTGTGTTGGCTTATTGTTATATAGCTATTTATTGATTGCATAGCAATAGCATACAAAAGACCTCAATCAGGAATTTATAAATATCATGCACCCTTCCTTCTACCCATGTGTGAGCTTGGTTCTCTGCGATGCTGAACACTCTCAACTCCAGTTAAAGCCAATGGAAGCTGACGTTGCGTAACACCACACAAGAACACTCATAATTGCAGGATCTGTCTCTTTCTGTCCAAGACTCAACTATGAACACCAAAATGTTGATCTTTCTAATTGGTTTCCTTTGTACTAATACTGTGTATCACATGCCCAAGGAGATCACTTATTTCCACTAATCAGTTTTGTTGGTCAAATTTCTTAGGAAGTCTTGTTTGACAAAACCCACTGTTTTCAAACAAATGTTGGCAATTACCTAGTCTTTGTGCCAAGCATTATAATTAATAATTTCATCCCTTATAAAGAATTCTGAAGTGTTCCCTTGATGTTGATGTCAACCATACATTGCTTCACCTTAATCCACTTTCAACTGGCATTTCATTGTCCTTCTAGTTCTCTGAACCTTTCTAGTTTTGAGTTTCATATCAAGGAGATGTAAAATACTGATCTTGATATGTTGGATGAGAAATAGTGGCAGATTGAATCTGTTCTTTATTTAATTCAGTTAAATCTGTGGAGAATGAGAATGGGATTGTGGTGGTGAGGCGAGGGAAGGAATGAGGGGCAAGCTGCTCACTGTGTGATTTGGTGATCCCCCCCCCCCAAAGCACTTTTAAATCTTTTATTCTGTGCCTCATTGAACTCTGGGGTCTTGCCTGACTGTTTCCTGTGCTGTTGAAACTGAGTGAATGAAAAAGATGTGGAGATTGGTTGGAGCATAGATGGGTGAAGGAATCAGGAAGTAGGACCAAGGAAAGAGAAGGATCTGGGAAGCTGACTGAAGGAGGAGCAGGGCATGAGGGCTACTTTTATAATAGGGGAATGTGTCAGAGGCTCTTTCACCATTAGGAACTATTAATGATATCCTTTGGGCTTCCTCTCCTTACGTCATTCCACTCTGACCAGTCTCTCCCCCCTCTTCCCCACCATACAAATGGAGGGATCTTGTCTGTAGGAGCAGACTCTCAGGTCTTTCCAGGGTCTGGCTTCCCCTCTGGAATAGAAAATGGGTCACAAATGCTCATAGCAACTGCAACATGTCCCCATGGCGCTTGTAAGGCCCCAAAGTAATGAGCCTGTGTCACGGTAACAGGGCAAGCCATGCTTTAGACCTCTTTTAGTCCCCCTTGAATACATACCACAGGTGACAGGCCTGGCATCCTGTACCTCATAGAGATTGAACCCTGTAGTCCCAACCACTCTAGGAATGGGTCTCTGGGCTATAGCTCTCCTGTTTCTCAAATGTGTTAACATGACAGGGTCAACTGTGTTTGGCATCTGTAAGTCCTTTTCCACCAGGGAACTGTGACCAGCAGTTGATTAAAGTAATCAAAAACCAGGTTCTTCAAAACAAAGTATCTTTTATTTATTCACGCAAACTTAGAAAACATACAGAAGAAAGAGGGTAGAATAATAAAGGCCTGTATGCATATTTCCCCTTACCTAAAACTTAATCTTACCTTGCAAGTTTGATAAGTTTCATTCAGCCGAGTTACCTCTGTCTCTGAGAAGCAGACTGCCCTTCTGTTGCATTCTCTCTGTCCAAGACTCATCTCCACCTGCTGCTGCTGGGTGCTCAGTCCCCACTGTCCCTTCTTTTAGGGGGTCTTTTAAACTGTTCTTGGTCTTTTTGATCTCTAGGCTTTCAACCTTGACAAATCAGTTGTGTAACTATGCCTGGTGCCTGGTAATAGCATCTTCCCAATTAATGGCCCAGCCACTGTTGTTTGTTTTGTAAAGGGACCACTCAGTGCGACAAAAATAACACTTAGTTCACAGGACTGAAAACTGGAGAACTTGCTGCTTTATTAAACTGTATCACAGTAATCTGACTAGGGGGGAAACTCCCACTTACAAACAGGAAGTAGGGAAGGGTGGAGCATGGCTCCATCTCCTAATATTCTGGGTAATCCAGTTAACCTTGTGCTGACAGCTTTACTACAGTCTTCACTGCCTTGAAGATGTTTACCCCATGTGTCATTTCTAACATTGTTTTGTTTCCTGATTGCTACCCCTCTAATAGCTTCCTTTGATTTAACTCTGTGCAGTCAGGCAGGATTGTATCAAACAGGTAAAGTGAGATGTACATTATAGTTATAAAAATAATACAGATATTTCCCTCATTCGACACTGCTTGCAATCAGGAAGTCAGGCCCCACCCAGCAGTAATGGAGGGTGAAAACGGTTAAAGTAATATTTACATTTTCTGGAATACGAGCTGTTGCCTTTGTCATCCAGAAGTCTTCCAAATCCGAAAAAGATAACAAGGAGGCAGAAACCACCAGGTAATGACTTTTCTCTCTCCCTCTCTCTGTTGTGATTGTAACATTTGAATAGATATACAATGATTTGTTAGTGTTCCTAAAGAGACAAACTGTAGTTCTTTATGCTACACAAATCAAAAATCTATCTGCGTAGGTCACTCGTGTCTTGAATTGTTTCTTGTCTGATTTATGTAGAGTGGCACACATCATGAATGCAAAAATACTGTCACTGAGGTTCTTTCTCCAACAGTGGCATACTTTAACACCCAATGGGCATTTAACATGAGGAATTTAGATTAGACATTTAGGGAAATAGCATAGTATCTAAGCTGGGAATGAAAAATAGAAGCCTTCTTAAAAATATACAATAGGAGAATCTTTGTGTAAGGCTCTTTATAAATTAAAATCATTTGGGTCTCTGAATTTTCACTACTTTGATTCATCATATGACTTTCGATGTTCAGGTGAATCGTACCTGTGAATGTGATCTCTCCCAATTGGATTATTCTTTATTTTCTTTAGATGCGGTAAACAGTATTTCATTTTTCCATTGCAGGACTGCTAGTAATTTTTCTTTGATGCCAACTGATGCATCTTAGCAACAGGAATAAATGCTAAAGAACAATTTCAGCATTTTTAAAATGTTTAAAATGTTGAAAAATATTATCTGTGGAGACCATTTTATTTATACAATAACAATTATACTGTAATTTCTATATTTCTCTTGTCCTATCAGGGATCTTTGCAGGAAAGCAGTTCTTTGTTTCTTATGGAGTTCATTGAACTCTGCTACTTATTCCCTTGCTGAAATTATCATCCTCTGTTGGTGATATTGTCAGAAGTTGCTATGGAAATGACTATATCATCACAGGCTGAGGATGATGACTTCAAATAAGCAGCAAAGATTGATAAACTCCACAAGAAACAAAGATTCAGAATGTACGCAAATATCCGTAGGAGTAACAACCACTACCACCATTGATTTATAGCAGAACTGTTTCTAAAGAGATTACGTATTTCATTGAGCATCGAAATCTTGAGTTCGTCATGGAAAATGACTTTTTTGATTTGCATTGCTAGATTTATTGGGCCAAATTCTATCTTCAGTGGGGTCCCACCGGCATGACTGGGGGCAGAAATTGGGTCACTCTGATAACCAGTCCTAACTTCCTGTACTTAGTGTATGGTTGTCATAGGTGTGTGTGTTTAAATTAAGAGAAGTAATCTAAGAAAGAGATCATGACTAAATGATTTTTCCTGTTTCTTTAAACAACTATCAGTGTATTCTCTAGTGCATCGTGTAAGGATCAGTCAGTTCAGAAGAGCCAGTGGCATTTGATGAGTATGCATCTACTTTGCCATCGTTCATAATGGTCATATTCATCAATCTGCTCACATTTAATTTTTTAAAACAACCAAATCAATATGTGCACTGTGGTTTTAGTTTGTTTTGAATTTAGTATTTCTTGTTATTCCAGATTGTATATTTTTAGATGAATTTATTTTCTCAAATATCTCTGGGACAATTTTGGGGGAGGGGGGCTAAGAATTGAATTATTAACATTAAAGCATGCTGCAGTTGGGTACAAATATATTTGTACCCATCATATCTGAACAAGGTCTAATAAAACGTGCTAAGGAAATTTTAGTTCATTTTGTCATTGTTTGTTTTCATGCAAGTCACTGTCTTATGCTTTCTTTCATATGCCTTTACTTTGATCCTTAATTCTGCTTCCATCAGGATGGCGGCAGTGTTTTTGTTTTTTAAACAAGCTTGCCTGCCGCACATAGGATTTCAGTTACCATTTATGGAACAAATCCAGGCCATTTCTTTCACACATGATATGCTGAATGAATCATCCTGCTCCCCACTTCATTTCAATTTTCAATTGTATTGTCTGAAAAACTTCCTTGCAGTGACATTTTGCAGTAGCTCATTATATAATCTCTAAATTTGGGCTGCTGTCAGCATTCTGCAGCAAACTTATTCTGTTTATTTTTAGCCTCTTACAATTTGCTGCTATAATAACCACAGTCTTTGATACCTTTGAGATATCACCTTTAGTTAACTAGAACAAGACAAGGGAAAAGAACAGATGAAGCATTTGTTTGTCATTGCTCCCTTTGGGGATTAGAACTTTGCATTAGCTTAAACAGTGGGTCATCCTTACCTACCAGAATGACAATGAAATAAAGAATCATAATACAGGCTATTAACTTTTTTCTTTTTCTCCTTATGTTAAGGGAAATCTTGTGTATTTAGTCTCTCAGGAAATTTCTATGTGCAGCCCTAGCATAAAGTGTGTTTATGCATTTGATTCCATTAATTAGTTAAGCAGGATCCATGTCCACAGCAGGAATCTGTATTTTATGTCTGTTGTTCATCACTGTCAGTTTTACCTAATTAAAATTCCCGCTATGTTTTTAAGTACTATATCAAATCACCAGTTTTGCTATGAATATTAATTTGGTTCACCCAGTCCTTATGATTTTATTTGATACTTAATAATCACTGCATGCATTAATAATAATGAACAAGAATCTTAAAAGTAAAGAAAAAATATCAGTGAACATGTTACTGGGAAACTCTTAACATTTGATGCTTAGTTTTTTGGGGTGTCATTATCAGATATCTTTGTAATTAAATGAAAAATTGAGAATGCTTTCTATTTATGAAGTAATAACTTTATCCTGAACTAAATAAATTCAGGCCAGAAGCTAAGGAATTTATTACCCAAGGTGGTGATGTTATTGAATTATCAGGGAGCATACCCTCAGGTTATTAGGTTGAACCGTACATTTCAATACATCACTTCTATGCTCTGATTTGGCTTTTTCTCAACTCGCCATCTATGCCCACATCAGATGTGGCAGCCACAAGCTTCTAACCTTACTATCTTTTGACCTTTGTCTGTTACCACCTGTAACCTCAGTCTTTTCAATCTCTCCCTCAATTCTTCCATATCTGTTGTGGACAGCATAGTTTGCTCCTTTACTCCCTACTAAAATTAATTCCTTTTCTGACATCTCTTTTTAATGTCTTGGCTGGAATAACTGAGTAGAGAATGGTTTCAGAGTAGCAGCTGTGTTAGTCTGTATTCGCAAAAAGAAAAGGAGTACTTGTGGCACCTTTTGTTAGTCTCTAAGGTGCCACAAATACTCCTTTTCTTTTTGGGTAGAGAATGGTTCAGTAGACGAAGCATTTCTGTGGGCATCCCCAGATATGTTCACATACATTTCTTTGTTGTTCTGTTTTTTTCGTAATATATCAATGACTGTATTATAAGTATGATTATTAAATTGAGAATGGGAGAATTCTTGTGCACCAACACAAAAGATGAGCAATAAATATAACATTTAAAATGCAGCAGCATTTCTTGATTTATGGTCATCACTGAACCTCAAAAATAGAAGATGTTGCAACCATGCTTGGAATGGATGTTTACTGTCTTAGACATCCATTACTGTCTTTAATCATATGGAGTGGAGGGATTTCCATAATTATTATAACTGGATGAAAATTATGGAATTGTGTTCCAGAGAAAATGAGAATTGCCTGAGGACTCAGTGCAAAACCAACTTCTTTAGCTTGGACTTCCCTCAGCAACAGCAATGGCAACAAGAACAACTAAGGAAAAGATGAAGTCATTGCATGCATACATTAAAAAGTGTTCAGCAACTTTCTAAGGAGAAGGGAAATTTTTAGTCTGTTGTTTGGGCTCTTTCTGGTCCAATTCAGTTTTGTGAAGTGCTCTATTACAGTGATGGGGCATCTGTTGAGAACCTTCATTGGTAGATCACATTAGCTAATAATAAAAATAAATGTGGTGTTTAAAATGCAGTACAGAAGGGTTTTGCGTGCACTGACAAATCTTAGAGACATAGCATGCTAACATTGATATTCCTTTCATTCTTGCTTTGTTTACCTCTCTACTTCCTTCATTCTTGTAATAAACACGTAATGGTACAAAACTACATGCATTGGATTTCTGTAACACATCAAGAAAGTTCTAAATTATTTTAGTGTATTTGGACTAAAGGGTTTGTTCTGAAGCCATTCACTGAAAATTAAATTATTTTATTTATTATGACACTGGCTTTGAATTTATTTTTCTAAACTAGGTAATGCTATACTTCAAATGAGCATCCGGCTCTTTCTAATAAAACTGCTTCATGCAGACCATCTTTTCTATTTTTTTTAAATATATGTTTGCTGTCAGCAATATTAAGTCCAAGGTACAAAATATCCCTTATTTCTGAGGATATCAGTCTTCCTGCCATAAAGGTGTAGTATTGTTGTCGAAGGGTTAAAATGTAGCATCCCCTTTTCATCTGAGAAATAATATAGTTTGAGAATACTGTGTACACAATCCCATACCCCTGCTCCTATCAGTCTGGGCAGTACAGTGAATGGGGCTGCAGAATTAAAGCTGCTACTGTCCTCTCTGTTGCATTCCTTTTCACAGCTGCTTCTCTCCCCACTCATCAGATACCCAGCTTCCTCCAGTCCACTTCACTTCAGTTTCTTTCATATCCAACTCCATTCTCCCCTTCCAACCACATCTTTCTTGCCCTGCTTTCCCCCAATTCCTGCCATTGGTTCAAGCTCACTAGTTTTCACCCTCTTCATTGGCCTGATCAAATTTCTTCCCTTCCCTCCCTTCTCCTATCCTGGTGCTTCTTTGTACTACTCTATACAATGGAAAAGGAACGCGGAGTACTTGTGGCACCTTAGAGATTAACAAAATTATTTGAGCATAAGCTTTCGTGGGCTAAAACCCACTTCATTGAATGCATGCAGTGGAAAATACAGTAGGAAGGTGTGTGTGTGTGTGTATACACACACACACACACACACACACACACACACACACACACACACACACACACACACACACACACACACACACACACAGAGAACATGAAAAAATGGGTGTTGCCATACCGAGAGTAATCAGTTAAGGTGAGCTATTATCAGCAGGAGAAAAAAAAACTTATGTAGTGATAATCAGGATGGCCCATTTCTAACAGTTGACAAGAAGGTGTGAGTAACAGTAGGGGGAAAAATAAGCATCGTGAAATAGTTTTACTTTGTGTAATGACCCATCCACTCCCAGGCTTTATTCAACCCTAATTTAATGGTGTCCAGTTTGCAAATTAATTCCAATTCAGCAGTCTCTCGTTGGAGTCTGTTTTTGAAGTTTTTTTGTTGTAGTGCGACTCTTATGTCTGTAATCAAGTGACCAGGGACATTGAAGTGTTCTCCGACTGGTTTTTGAATGTTATAATTCTTGACATCTGATTTGTGTCCATTTATTCTTTTACGTAGAGACTGTCCGGTTTGGCCAATGTACATGGCGGAGGGGCACTGCTGGCACATTATGGCATATATCACATTGGAAGATGTGCAGGTGAACGAGCCTCTGATAGTGTGGCTGATGTGATTAGATCCTATGATGGTGTCCCCTGAATATATATGTGGACAGAGTTGGCAACAGGCTTTGTTGCAAGGATAGGTTCCTGGTTTAGTGTTTTTGTTGTGTGGTGTATTGTTGCTGGTGAATATTTGCTTCAGGTTGGGGGGCTGTCTGTAAGCAAGGACTGGCCTGTCTCCCAAGATCTGTGAGAGTGGTGAGGGATCATCCTTCAGGATATGTTGTAGATCCTTGATGATGCGCTGGAGAGGTTTTAGTTGGGGGCTGAAGGTGACGGCTAGTGGCGTTCAGTTACTTTCTTTGTTGGGCCTGTCCTGTAGTAGGTGACTTATAGGCACTCAGAAAAACTGCTGAATTGGAATTAATTTGCAAACTGGACACCATTAAATTGTATTTTCCACTGCATGCATCCAGTGAAGTGGGTTTTAGCCCACAAAAGCTTATGCTCAAATAAATTTGTTAGTCTCTAAGGTGCCACAAGCACTCCTCGTTCTTTTTGCTGATACAGACTAAGATGGCTACCACTCTGAAATCTTTACAATATCTTTGTCCTACTAATTTTCCATTTTGACTCTTATTTTCTGTCAGAAGTGGGATACTGTCCCATTCAATGGATTTCTATAAATCACCCTGCAGACAGTATGTGCTTCAGTTGCTAAGGTTTCATCAAGAAAAGTTTATAGTATTTTTAGCCATACACATTGTAATTAGACAGGTTTGCAGCTGTTGTTGGTCTGCCACAGAGAAAATGGCTATTGAAGGGATAGCTGACTAAATATTAGGAGAAGATAAATGGTAAAGATGACCATGTGTCCCCAAATACTAGGAATTCTCCTTATTTTGACCTGTCTCCATATCCATGTTGGTTTTACAAAAAAAATCTTGCGTTCCAGACTTTGCACAGTTTTGATCACAAGAAGAAGAGCTAGCAAAATCACCATAGGTTAGCCAAATACCTATGAATTTCAGGGACACCCGACCATGCTTATCATATGTTGTCATGTACCGTTCCCCATCCATGCCTTTCAGGGGTCTCCCCTCTGCACAGGTCCTCAAATCAGTCATCTTCCTTTTTGTTCCATCTATAACAGTCTATCAGTATACTATTACAACCTGTTAGAATGAAACTGGTAAAAAAAACCATAAAAGGTGATTATAACACTCATTGGATTATTGACAGCATGGTCAAATCAGTATTTATCCCCAGAATCATCTGCAACCAAATAGGACAGACCAGGTCACTTGTCTCATAATGAGAGATACACTCCTTCCTTTTAACTGGATCATGGTCCATCTATTACCAAGATGTAAACTCCATCTCTCCAATTTCTAATCCCAACCCAGAAAATATGATGCAGAGTGTGGTCAGCATTATACTTTGAGTCAGAAACCACCTGGCATAGCTCCATTGTTGTAATGGAAACCATGAGATCTTGAGCTGTCATAGATGGATTGTCTTCCACCTAGACAATGAAATCCCCCCCAAAACATCATACTCCGAGACTCCAAACACCATCAGAGAAGAGAACTTGTCCATCTCAACTAGGGCCTTTGCAGTACTATGGGGAAATGTATACACTAGCACTAGTCTCATCTTAAATCCATCCCAGAATTCACCCTTTATATGGACACACAGTATTAAATCTAGGTTAAAGGGGGAGACATCCTGCCATTTGAAATAGGATGCACATAGCATAGCCATACTGCCTGTCTGACCCTTCCTCATTGTAATGCTGAACTGAGTACCTGGTATACAACATTGAGGCTAGCAAAGTAATATTTCTACCAAGCTTATGGCGTTTCAGTTTTGGAATTCATCTCCTGGTGGCAGGGTTCAGTGCAGCGCCAGTCCAGCCGGCAGAGTCTGAACTTAAACAACAGTAAAAAGATTCAGATTAAATTGTCTTCATTGCTGTAAAAATGGGAGGGTTTAGTCTATCAGTATTGTCCAAATGAATGGATGCCTTCATATGAGAATCAAAAATCACAAGCAAGGAAACAAATTTTCCCTGTAAACCTTGCTGAAATTAATCGGTCTTAGTTTTAAGTACTCTTGGCTTGGTTTGTTTAAATCACTATCTTAACATTACTTCCTGTGTGTGCCAGTCTGTGTCTGCATCTGTGTTCCAAAACAACAGTGCCTGCTGCAAAAAAGAAACTGTGTGTTATAACTTACCAAAGACAAAATTAAATATTCCTTATTTTAATGCAATTTCAAGTTCTGGAGATGTATTGAGTCAGAATGGGTATATCATGGAAATGTCATTTTCTTATTAAACTCATCATCAGTATTCTTAGTGTAGCTATCTTAACTGAAGAAAATATCATCAAAAGATTAGCCAAGGATGATTTTTCCCCTAATTCCCATATAAAAGCTCTAGTGTTAACTAGATACAACACAGTTATGCTGTTAGTTGTGAGAAACTGTGTAAAGCTGGTTTATTAGCTAGATGAATACAACAAAGTTGTCCTCACTTGACCTAAAATTATTTTTTTCCTTTTTTTCTGGATGCTTCTAAAAGCATTTAAATGGAAACATAGCTTGTACTTGAAAATAAAAATCCCACTACTGCTGTTCCTGTTTTATTATTATGGGTGATATAGCAAATGATCATGTGTTTTATTACTCAAATTAAAATCAAACTATGTAACGATATTAATGATATGCTGCTATTTTTTCAAAGAAACAGATTAGTGCCACTAAGATGCATATTTTTTAAAGTTTCATCAGACAACTATATTATTCAATGGAGAAGATTGTGGTTTCCTATTTCTTAAAATTATTATAATCATAAATCCATTTACAATAAATTATAATATGACTTTGGTTGTAATGATATTAAATAGCAAAACTATTTGCATAGCTTTACTGCCCTATCAGCACCAATCCTTCATATTTCGACTGAGCCCCTAGAAGTATGAAATCCTGTTTATTTCTGGAATATCATTACTGGTACTGAGTTGTAATTGGCTTTCCCTTCCAGACAGGATGTCATAAGAGAAGGTATTCAACTCTGGTCCTTCATTTACCCTTATTGCTGCTGCTTGTGCTAGATGTCTTCCTCGGTCTAATGGTGATCTTCAGAAATCAAACAGTAGGCTCCTAGATTAGCAAAAAGGTGTCAGGGCATCTTCTGTACAAGCATTACATGCAGATGGACACAGGAGCTATGAGCGAGGCCTAGAGGTTTTAATTCTCTACAGTGACTGCACTGTGAGCACTATACGTTTGAGTTCTTTGACTTGATCTGGATTATCTCATCAGTAGTTAGTTCCATCAGTCTCTATGACAGATTTCCTACATTCCTCATGGAAAAGATGAGACAGATCCTGCATCTCCAAGAATAAAAAGATTTGGGTGGCATGGTAGTTCATATTTGTGTTCTTTGTTTCACCCTCACAGTTTAAAGATGCCACAGTTTATAATTGTCATTCTTCATCTGGAATGTGATGACATTCCTGGGAATTTTCAAAGCAGGACTTCAGAGGCATTACTGAATGCTTTGGAAGGGCTATTGAGTCTGAAACAAGTTATCCTAAATGATCTATTTGTTCAGCAGAAAAAGTTGAAGTTCTTGGAGTGGCAGCATTGTCCGCGGGATCCACATATGCATGAAGCTGTAATAAGTATGAACTGGAGACACTGGAAAGCAGATGCCTGAGAAGAACACTGGGAAAGGAAGATTCAAGGCTGGGTTTTTACCAAACTCTTTGTTGAGAAATAAGCAGTTCCAGGGTCTTAAAATGAGCTCCAGGATGGATCATACTTGGAGATAATACTATGGAGGGTTTCTTCTTTATTCATTTCTCCAAATGTGGGAAGAAAAATTCCCATATGTTCTGATCAGAAATGCTGTGCTTAGGTAACTCAAATGTGGTGAAACTTAAACTTCACACTTGTGGTGTTTTAGATCTCAGTGGGGGACTTAAAAACCAAGCAAGACTTGAAGACATTTGGTTCTGGTAGAAGAGGTTATTGTTTTTCCTTTTGTTTCATTCTCCTTGTATTTTGTAAAAAGAAAAGGAGTACTTGTGGCACCTTAGAGACTAACAAATTTATTAGAGCATAAGCTTTCGTGAGCTACAGCTCACTTCATCGGATGCATTTGGTGGAAAAAACAGAGGGGAGATTGATATACACACAGAAAGAACATGAAACAATGGGTTTTATCATACACACTGTAAGGAGAGTGATCACTTAAGATAAGCCATCACCAGCAGCGGGGGGGGGGGGGGGGAAAGGAGGAAAACCTTTCATGGTGACAAGCAAGGTAGGCTATTTCCAGCAGTTAACAAGAATATCTGAGGAACAGTGGGGGGTGGGGTGGGGTGGGGGGGAGAAATACCATGGGGAAATAGTTTTACTTTGTGTAATGAATCATCCATTCCCAGTCTCTATTCAAGCCTAAATTAATTGTATCCAGTTCACAAATTAATTCCAGTTCAGCAGTCTCTCGTTGGAGTCTGTTTTTGAAGCTTTTTTGTTGAAGGATAGCCACTCTTAGGTCTATAATCGAGTGACCAGAGAGATTGAAGTGTTCTCCAACTGGTATTTGAATGTTATAATTCTTGATGTCTGATTTGTGTCCATTCATTCTTTTACATAGAGACTGTCCAGTTTGGCCAATGTACATGGCAGAGGGGCATTGCTGGCACATGATGGCATATATCACATAGGTAGATGCGCAGGTGAACGAGCCTCTGATAGTGTGGCTGATGTGATTAGGCCCTATGATGGTGTCCCCTGAATAGATATGTGGACACAGTTGGCAACGGGCTTTATTGCAAGGATAGGTTCCTGGGTTAGTGGTTCTGTTGTGTGGTGTGTGGTTGCTGGTGAGTACGCCATAAAAGTCTAAGTCAGCCATAAAAATGTTGGCATACTGTGGGGCCATGCGGGTACCCATCGCGGTGCCGCTGATTTGAAGGTATACATTGTCCCCAAATGTGAAATAGTTATGGGTGAGGACGCCCCATCATCTCAGGCATTGGCACCCTGACAGCAGGATTGTCTGGCTATGTAGACTCCCTCCTCAGGCCCTTCGTTACCAGCACTCCCAGCTATCTTCGAGACACCACTGACTTCCTGAGGAAACTACAGTCCATTGGTGATCTTCCTAAAAACACCATCCTAGCCACTATGAATGTAGAAGCCCTCTACACCAACATTCCACACAAAGATGGACTACAAGCCGTCAGGAACAGTATCCCCGATAATGTCACCGCTAACCTGGTGGCTGAACTTTGTGACTTTGTCCTCACCCATAACTATTTCACATTTGGGGACAATGTATACCTTCAAATCAGCGGCACTGCGATGGGTACCCGCATGGCCCCACAGTATGCCAACAGTTTTATGGCTGACTTAGAACAACGCTTCCTCAGCTCTCGTCCCCTAATGCCCCCACTCTACTTGTGCTACATTGATGACATCTTCATCATCTGGACCCATGGAAAAGAAGCCCTTGAGGAATTCCACCATGATTTCAACAATTTCCATCCCACCATCAACCTCAGCCTGGACCAGTCCACACAAGAGATCCACTTCCTGGACACTACGGTGCTAATAAGCAATGGTCACATAAACACCACCCTATATCGGAAACTTACTGACTGCTATTCGTACCTATATGCCTCTAGCTTTCATCCAGATCATACCACACGATCCATTGTCTACAGCCAAGCTCTACGATATAACCGCATTTGCTCCAACCCCTCAGACAGAGACACACACCTACAAGATCTGTATCATGCATTCCTACAACTACAATACCCACCTGCTGAAGTGAAGAAACAGATTGACACAGCCAGAAAAGTACCCAGAAGTCACCTACTACAGGACAGGCCCAACAAAGAAAATAACAGAACGCCACTAGCCATCACCTTCAGCCCCCAACTAAAACCTCTCCAACGCATCATCAAGGATCTACAACCTATCCTGAAGGACGACCCATCACTCTCACAGATCTTGGGAGACAGGCCAGTCCTTGCTTACAGACAGCCCCCCAATCTGAAGCAAATACTCACCAGCAACCACACACCACACAACAGAACCACTAACCCAGGAACCTATCCTTGCAACAAAGCCCGTTGCCAACTCTGTCCACATATCTATTCGGGGACACCATCATAGGGCCTAATCACATCAGCCACACTATCAGAGGCTCGTTCACCTGAGCATCTACCTATGTGATATATGCCATCGTGCCAGCAATGCCCCTCTGCCATGTACATTGGCCAAACTGGACAGTCTCTACGTAAAAGAATGAATGGACACAAATCAGATGTCAAGAATTATAACATTCAAAAACCAGTTGGAGAACACTTCAATCTCTCTGGTCACTCGATTACAGACCTAAGAGTGGCAATCCTTCAACAAAAAAGCTTCAAAAACAGACTCCAACGAGAGACTGCTGAATTGGAATTAATTTGCAAACTGGATACAATTAACTTAGGCTTGAATAGAGACTGGGAATGGATGAGTCATTACACAAAGTAAAACTATTTCCCCATGTTATTTCTCCCCCCCACCCCACCCCACCCCCCACTGTTCCTCAGATATTCTTGTTAACTGCTGGAAATAGCCTACCTTGCTTGTCACCATGAAAGGTTTTCCTCCTTTCCCCCCCCCCCCCCGCTGCTGGTGATGGCTTATCTTAAGTGATCACTCTCCTTACAGTGTGTATGATAAAACCCATTGTTTCATGTTCTCTGTGTGTGTATATCAATCTCCCCTCTGTTTTTTCCACCAAATGTATCCGATGAAGTGAGCTGTAGCTCACGAAAGCTTATGCTCTAATAAATTTGTTAGTCTCTAAGGTGCCACAAGTCCTCCTTTTCTTTTTGCGAATACAGACTAACACGGCTGCTATTCTGAAACCTTGTATTTTGTGTTGCCTTTAAGCATTAACTCTTTGGGCCAGATATTTAGCTGTTTTGATGAGATTACATGTTTGGTTGATAAAGGTAATAATGTTGATGTAATATACTTAGACTTCTGTAAGGCATTTGACTTGGTACCACATGACATTTTGATTAAAAAACTAGAACAATACAAATTTTACATGACACACATTAAATTGATTAAAACTGGTTAATTAACAGGTCTCGCAATGTAATGATAAATTAGGAATTGTCATTGAGAGGGTCTCTTTCTGGTGGGCTCTGCAGGGATTAGTTCTTGCACCTATGCTATTTAACATTTTTAACAATGACTTGGAAAAAATGTAAAATCATCACTCATAAAGTTTGCAGATGACATGATAATAATGAAAAGGACAGGTCAGTGATACAGAGCGACCTGGATCATTTGATAAAGTGGGCTGAAGCAAACAATGTGTGTTTTATACCACAGAATGTAAATGTATGAACTAAGGAATGTATGCTATACTTACAGGATAGGAGACTCTATCCTCGGGAGCAGTGACTCTGAAAAAGATTTGGTGATCTTGGTGATAAACAGCTGAATGCGAGTTCTGAGTGGCCAGAAGGGTTAATGTGATCCTTGGATGCAGAAACAGGAGAACATTTGAGTAATAGAGGTTATTTTGCTTCTGTATTTGGCACTGGTATAATCTCTGCTGGAATACAGTGTCCAGTTCTGGTGTCCACAATTCAAGAAGGATGTTGATAAATTAGAGAGGATTCAGAGAAAAGCCATGAGAATGAGTAAAGGATTAGAAAACATGCCCGATAGTGATAGACTCAAGGAGCTTGATCTATTTAGCGTAACAGTGGGAGGGTTTTGGGTACTTACAAGGAAAACAAATATTTGATAATGGGCAAAGGTAAAACAAGATCCAATGGTTGGAAGTTGAAGGTAGACAAATTCATGCTGTGGAAATAACTAAGGTACAAATTTGTAACAGTGAGGATAATTAATCGCTGGAACAATTAAGGGGTTGTGTTGAATTCTCCATCACTGGCAATTTTGAAATCAGGATTGGATTTTTTTAAAATACATGCTCTAGTTCAAAAGGAATAATTTTGGGGAAGTCCTATAGTCTGTGTTATACAGGAGATCAGACTAGATGCTTACAATGGTCCCTTCTGGCCTCTGAATCTATGAAAAGAGAAGACAATTTTCATCAAAACAAAATTTGAAAAGAAAAAAATACAGAAATTTTGTTTTTCATTTTCTGACTAGCTCTGCTAGTAAATATGAAAATTCTCACACTTTTCAAGCTTAAAAGTGTAAAGGGGCAAACTTAATTAAAATGAGAAAGAGAAATGAAAAATTAGGGTAGCAACAAAAAGAAATCAAAATGAACAAACAAAAGAACTGCACTGAATAAGGGAACATTTTATTTGTGCCTGGGTTGGATGCTTCCCGCACACCTGCACTTTGGAAAATAACTTTCATGTGACATATTATGCAAATGCAGCGGTAGCAGTGCACATACAGCTGCACACAGAGACTGTACGTTATATTTCCTAATCATTTTAATTCCTGGGTAGATATTACTATTGGGTTCAAGATGTGTTGAAAAACACCGCTTCTCTCCACCTCCCACAAAAAAGAAAAAAAAATCCCACTGAAGTTATTCATAGAAGCTGTAGATGCAATGATTCAGAGACCTTACCACTCACCAATACTAGAGTGGGAAGATACAGGGCTTGTCCATACAGAGACTTAGTGTGTGGCAAGCTGGGGTGTGACTCAACAGTGCACGTGCTTGCCGTGTGCTAACTGGCCATGCGGACCCTGTTACTGTGCACTAAAGGCTCCATAAGAGCACACAGACCGTTCAGTGTGCAGTAGCAGGTTTGACATGGCCAGTTAATGCATTGCAAGCTAGTGCGCTGCAGGTTCACACCCCAGCATGCTGCACACTGTATATATGTAGACAAGCCCAAAGAGTGTGTTCAGGTAAAAATACTCTCTCTCCTTTTTCTACCTTCTCCATGGTCCACTAAGGTAAAATCCTTTCTGCCAGAGAATCCACCAGTATATTTGTACACACCACCAGCTCAGGATAAACACTGAACCATTCTGACTTCACCCGAACCACCTTTGTCTGTATAATGTCTCTTGTTATGAACACATGAAAACACCACCTTGCCATACCTTTTTCCACAAATCTGCCTCCCTCCCAACCTCCTTAGTTGCAACCATTGTGTATGTAATTGTGTATAAGGCAAATAATCACCTCAACAGTTGCCTGATCTAGAAATTCTCTCTGTGTAGGTAGTTACATCTTTCTTGTGTTTGCAGCCAGACAAAGAAGTAGCACCCCCCCGAGCGTAACAAGCTGTCGTCATATCAGGAGTTTGTTATAGTGAAAACTTTTGTGTACCCACATATCAGAATGTCATACTCATTCAGATTACCGATGTTGAAACAGTTATAGGTTTGAATGATTGACTGTCCCTTCTCTTTTCTCAACATCTCACTTGCTGTATTTCTCCCCCCATGTTCATCACCCATTTGTGGTTTCAGAGACAAAATGGTGTGTGTATGGCAGAGTAGGGCTCATCTAATATTAGGGTGGTCTTATCTCGTACGAAAGCAGAAAAAAATTTCTGGTCAAGGGGGGTAGAAGGATGGCTGCATATGGTGGTATCAACTGCATTATACTGATGGGACATTTTGGATATATGGGCTTGCAGGGACTTTGCCAACTTAACACTGTTGTACCTTATATGTTTTGTATAACAGCATACCAACAGCTATCTAAGTGATATTTCTATCTATTGGTATGAGACATATGGGAACAGAATTATATCTTCCCAGATGTTGCCCACTTCCCATTGTGAGTATATTGGGATCCATACTCCCCACCTCCCAAGGCTCTGACATCCACATGGAGTTCTAGGTTGCCGCTGATTGTGATGTTACCAATCATGTGAATATTAATACTCATCAATGTGCATGTCTGCCTATCCCACTGTGATTACTTGTTCAAGTTCTATTGCATACCAATAGAAGTGGAATATGTTCAGCACCAAAATGGCCTTAATTTTGGTGAGGGTTGTAATGGAAGGGTTTGAGTTAAGGATGTGTAGAGGCCATGTGGTCAAGAGCAATATACTGAGAGTTGGACTCTTAGGTTCTATTCCCATCTCTGCCACAGAGTCTCTTGACTGATTTTGAGCAAGTCACCCAAACCTCTCTGAATCAGCTACCTAACCATAAAGTGGGTATAGTAATACTTACAAACACCCTCATGATGTAGCTAAGACTTTAGAATCCTTAGAGGAAAGATGCTTTATGAACATTAAGGAGAAGGTTCACCAGCACAGTTCTTGGCACACTGGGTGATGGTATAGATGGTTCTAACCCAGAGGCTGTTGGTAGTGATCTGGCACAAGCTGGAGCAGCCTCAGGGCTTTTCTAACTTCTGCCAACAGATAGCAATTCCCAAGGAGCTCCCATTGTCTCCCACCCCAAGACATCTCCAGGACATGCTGGAGTGCCGTGTATGAGTGCATAAATTCTCATTGGCTGCCAGTTGCTGCAGGATACTTGCAAGGGACTGAGGATCTGCCCCTAAGTGTTCTACAGATATCTTATTCTAGATAGAACATGTTACTCTGATGTACTTGTGGTCCCACCAGTCAAGATTCCATCTTAAAAGCTAAAGTAAGTTGGCATTTCTTCTGTGTATCTTGCAGGATGATTTTGACCTAGACAAATTTATTTTTGACCAGTGTATTTTTTTTTCATTGCCATTTTTATACCTTCCCCACTAATCATGTGATGTGATTATCCTGTCCATACTACCATACTTTAAGACCCTCTAAGTAAAAGAAAAACAGCAATAACTATAGTCATAAATCAGTGCAGAAAAAAGGCACACCATAATCAAAAATGGAAATTGTGCAGGTTGTTTCTTGGTCAATGTAGGTCAGAAAAACCAATATTCCTAATGTAATTGACAGAGCAGAAGAAATATTTCTTTATTTTTGTAGATGGGGGGGGAGGAGTATCATTGTTATGCTTTCTGTACTCTGATTGGTAGGAAGCAAGTTGTTTTAACACCTTAAAAAGCAGCAAGTTCTCACTACAAAACAAAACCCCATCTCCACTAAATGCCTCTGTCACACATTTTTAAGCTAAGGAATCTGTTCATAGTTTTTCACGTTGCCTGCAATCTGGTGATTTGAGGTCAATTTTTCCCATTAGCCAGTACCAGTTTTCAAAGTGTAGATATGGTAGCATAGGCTAGCCTCCCCAAGTACATATCCACAGGTCCCAGGTCGGTTTCTACTCAGGATGGCTAGCCAATGCCATCGCTTGCTGCTGCCTATGGTACCACGACTCCATTTACTGTTTTAGCATGCTAGCTTGATGAGAACAGGGAGCTGTTGGAGCCTTTCACTGTGGAGTGTAGCTACAAGTACCACACACATGGCTGTAAGTGTAGGCCAAGTCTAAGTGCATTTTCCAGTACTACTCTCCTGCACCTCCCTAAATCATTGGTTCTATTATATATCACCCCCCCCCCCAGGTTCCTCCCCAGTATGGCTTGGGAGATATGCCACTTTCACACCCAAACAGTTCTCATTTTTACCACATAACCGGATATCAATATTTCTAATGATCAAATTCCCTATGTCTGAAGCTGTATCCCCAACTCCTGGTATGACCAACTTGGTGCACAACTAATCATGTGACGTAGCCAACTGTGCTCATTAGGTTGCCCAGAGGCTGGCTGTGCTGCACCCTGACTGATCACTCCTGGTGTGTCAGCAATCTCCTCTCCCTGTAGTGGAAGTGCTGGGACTTATCTGAAGGAGGAGTCCATCCTAATCTCCTCCCATTGTGACACTAGCTTCCTCAAAATTTCTTAAAATAATCTTCCTGGAAGATTAGGGCTGCCAGTCCTGGGGTAGACCCTCTCTACAATGCCCCCTTTCCTGCTGTCTGTGTATAATTTTTTTTCTCTCTGCTCCTCCAGTTCAGCAGCTTTGATCCCAAAATATTGATCTCTGAAGACCATGAACTAAACCAGATGTATACATATGCAATTTGCCCATAAGCAAGTAGTCATAAATCCTGCACTCTATGCACTCAGTGGGTATTCCCCACCCTGACTAATCTGTTGAGGGTCTTCTACCTCCACTGTTAAACTGAGATTTTGAGTCTGTAACTGGGTATTAGGTTGTTTTGGGGTTTGTCTTCATTTTAGAAGTTAAAGGTTTTTTGTTTCTTGTACAGATTTTACATGAGGAGTGTTTTCCTCTCAGTACCGAACTCCCAAATACTCGCTCATGCTACCCTATCTTTTTAAATTTTGGTCAGAAAAAAAGGTGTCTTTTTGGAGCCCTGAGGATCCATCCCTTATTTTTCCGTGATCTACCTCCCTGCTTCTTTGGAGCATATCAGCCCTGCCTAATCGGTCACCAGGCTTAGTAGAGTGGTAAGAGCTGAGGCTCCCAGGGGTCAAGCACACTGCCTTTGTGACATTCCCAGCCCAGGAAAGCTACTCAGTTGTTAGAATTTTAATCATACCCTTTGTATTTTTGTCCAGACTATTGTGGTTTAGAAACTGTGCTATATGACCTGATGTTCTGGTTTTAGCTTTATGGTCGTAACCCTCAGAGCTGAATTACACAATGTGCTTTGAACTGAACATTCTAATGCAAATATAATGCCCTATTAGTAAACTACAAAGGGTTACTATGGAGGTTTGTATAATGATTTGAGCTCAATATTACTGACATTCCGTACTGAAGATGCGTGTGTGTGTGTGTGTGTGTGTGTGTGTGTGTGTGTGTGTGTGTGTGTGTGTGTGTGTGAGAAGAATAACTAAACAAAATAGTGGTATGAGCCCCAGAAGAAGCTTCAAATCAACAAAGACAAAATATTAGAAGCCTTAACTTGTGTTTAATATGTACGCTCTGTTGGGAGGAAGGGGCAGTGTGGATATGTTATATGTACTCAGCATAGCGGCCCAATCTAATTGGATGGAAACATTGAAACTTAGTGAGTCATTTATTTTCACCAAACTTTTCCATTTTTCTACTGACTCTAAAGATAGTAACTTTATGCTGAAAATTGCATAAGAGATTTTTTTTTGTTATGTAATTGCACTTTGAATATAAGCCACATTTCCAAAGTGATGCTTGGGGATTTAGTGTGTGGCTCACATTGATATTACCAGGAGTTTCATGGATGAAATCCACACTCAGCTTTGAAAATGTGTCTAGTAACATAGCTCTGTATATCATTGCCATGTAAACACTTTTCATTTCTATGGCTACATCTACACTATGAGCTCAGGCTGTGATTCCCCTGGTCTTGTACACATACTTGCACCAGCTCTCATCGAGCTAATGCAAGTATAAATGCAGTGTAATCCTGGTATCACAGGTATTGGATGCATGATTCTGCTATAGCAGGTGCAAACTAACCTGAAACAGGTGGGTATGTACTTGGCACAGCTCAACCGTATCTCCACTGCCGCTGCCTGCCTACTGCAGCTACAGTGCTATTTATACTGGTGCTAGCTTAATGAGAGCTAGTGCACATACATGTACATGAGCAGGGCAGTCGCACCCTAGCTATTAGTCCAGATGTAGCTTAAAACTTGTCCAATATTGCTTGACAGAAATGTGATGAAAGGTTAATCGCAGAGCTGAACACAACGGTAAGCTACTGAATCATTCTGAGCCAAGAAAACGTCACACATCCCTCTACTGTATCTACTGATTCCTTTGGGTTTATTAAAGGACCCATCCAAAGCGCTAGGCACTCTCACAGAGTTTAATATACAATTCCTAAAGAAACCCCAAACAATCAAAATGACAGACAATCAAGCCCAACCTACTTAGCACAATAAACAGATCAATCAGACAAATCAATTAAACAAATTTACTGCAGCATCTCCAGAACCCAGTTACTCCACAGCAGTTGGCTCCAGATTACATCCTGAATATCTAAGAAATGGGTTTGCAACATGCCCTGAAGATGGTCTGGATTAGGCTGAATCTGACAAACAGGAGGGAGTTCTGAAGGGCTGTGGACTTTGGAAGGTGCCCTGCCAGCCACCTCTCCTTTTAAATCCAAGAGGGCTGTAGTTTGAGTGCCTCCAATAATTGCAACTATGAAAGAGCCAGTGTCTCAGAGAAGATTAGGGGCCAATTTAGGACTTTATAGGTCAAAACCAGCACCTTAACATATGCTGTCTTCTGTTAAATCCATTTTGGTGTAGGAATTGTGTTAGGAGGTACTATGTCAAACACTGATTTAATAACATTTATACACAGGATTGACTCAATTTGATGTAGTTTATTACAGATCCATCCAGCAGTGCTTGCCGGATATGTGGAAATGCTTCAAAAATCTTGAATATACTTGGATGCAATTCTAAGCATCCCAGATGGGGTGAAATGGAGATGCCTGGGAAAAAAATTGGTACAGATATTTTTTTTAATTTTTTTTTTGGAAAGTGAAAAGGTTTTGTATTCCAGTAATAACAGAAAAAGAGATTAAATTTAACTACAGTCAAAATCATATTCATGTAACACTGAAAGTCTGATTTAACTCAACTACCTGAGAACAAATGTATTCCTTCTCAGTTAATAGCATTTCCTCATCCCTCCCTCTCTCCCTTTTCTAAGCACTGATCCCTCCCTTACCTCAAAAGGTTCTTATCACAAAATATCTTTTGTCTCCCTTCCCATCCCTGGCATGCCCACACCCAGCTTCATTCCTCTCTGCAATTACTTTCCTAGCTCACCTCACCTGCCTCCTCACCATAACCTGCCTATTTCCACATTTTGGCTTACTCCAGCTTTTTGCCAGTTCCCTTTATCCATACAGACATGCTCCTGAGCAACATGCCTCCCCATTCTTGTTCACAGTCCAGTGATTCAGTCCGGGAAACAAAGCAGGGAGGGAGGTTATGTGAAAAATGCAGGCTGGGCATCAAGAAAAGTTTCTGGCTGTGGGGTGTGATGAGGCTGACTGCTGGAAATACTCTCCAATCCCTGGACCTAGTGGCCCTAACTGATTTCTCCAGAACTTCTAAAATTAACAGCTTCTCAGGTATCACCTGGAAAATGCTGAGCGTCAAAAGAGTTAACTATGAGCTAAAATGATTATTAGTTTAAGGTTAAAACTACATTTAGTTTCCATATGAACTCCTTTCTACTAAAACAATGATTCCAAACCTCTAGGGCGAATCCTCCAGGGACTTGAAATGCCTCTGAAAGTAGAGAAGCACAGCAGTTCCAGCTATGTGTGATCACTGGTGCCACTCGGCCTGCAGTACAGGTGTCTAAAGACACCAAAAAGGGGCTCTGAGCTCCAAGGGCTGCTCCTCTCTGAGCGCCCTGAGGCTACAGTAGGAGATTGGCTGTAACAGCTGGGAAAGCTAGCAAAGGTTGGAGGAGGTGAGCAGTGGAAATGGGGAAACTGCAAGACTCCTGTCCACTTTGCAGAAGGTGTGTGGGTGGGTGAAATCAGTCAGTGGTCTGAGGGTTATGAAGCATTCTGGTGAGTTGGAGGTGGGTTTTCTTCTGCTTTTATCTCACCTTCTAAGAAGCAGTCTAACATTGAGTTCCCACAAAACTGTCTTATTGGCTAGGGGCCTAGCAGCCTCCAGACTCCCTTTATATCTGGAGACTTATCCTTGGCAAATATTTGCACATATTGCTCATTATATACTGGGAGGGAAGGGGAGAGAGAAAAATAACTGGGGGAAATAATGTAACATAGAAAGCAAAATGCCAAAAAAAGGGGGTGAAGGCTGAGGGTGGGAGAGGAGGCTTAGGAAGAAGGATGGGGTCAGGTGGGAGAGATTGGACAGAAAACACGAGAAGTAGTTACAGTGCCAGGAATATGGGAAACCCAGATGCAGCTCCATCACAAATCTGGATCTTCAGTGCAAGAAAATTAGAACCATTGTGCTCAATCAATGTGGGGTTTTTTAGCAATGAATGACTTCACTTATATATGCAGTAAGAGCTAGATACTGTGTTACGAGCAGGGTTTCAGTTTTCTTTCTTTTGTGAGTTTAGTTCAAATCCTGGAAATTACTGTAGCAGAGCTCTCGTGGTTTAATTCAAATAAATGCTTTTCCTTTTATACTGAAATTGTCCATTTCAATCCAGAAACATTTTGAACTGGTAATTGGGCTGCTTCTTTCATTATCTCTTTAAACCAAAATATGTATTAAGTCTCTCTTTTTATCAGAAAGGTTACCAGCCAGCTCAAATATTTTATTTATCTAGGTGATAAGGAGAAACTGCATACTTATTCTGACTCCAGTGACAGGGAAGGATATCAAGAAAAAAAACCCCACAATCCCTTATAGAGTAATATAAGTGGAAATTGCACAGCAATCTGCAGTATAACAGGTTCTGTCTTCCGTTAAAATTACATCCCTTGTTTTATTGTGCAATTGAACAGGTTAGATATAACTCATTTGGAAAATGTACTTTATGATCTTGTTAAAAAAAAATTTTTGCACCCTAGCTTCTATCATCCTTTCCCTGGATCCTGAGAACTGGTATGCCGCCCTTGACTTAAAAGATTCCTACTTCCATTTGGCAGTCAATCAAGCTCACAGGAAGTACCTCCGATTTCTAGTAAAGCAAAATCATTACCAGGTCACTCTACTACCTTTTGGCCTGTCAGCAACTTGCAGGATCTTTATCAACGCCATGGCAGTAGTAGCTACCTTCCTCCAAAGATTAGGAATGCAGGTTTACCCCTGCCTAGATGACTGGCTTGTCAAGAGCCAGTCCAAATGTCAAGTTCAGAGCCCTAATCCAGTCATCGTTCAATGCTCTGGGACTGTTAATCAACACAGAAAAATCTCTCCTTTTCCGGGTCCAGATGAGAGAATTTATAGGGGCTATACTGGACTCATCTGAAGCCAGGGCCTTTCTTCTGGACTCCAGGTTCCAGGCAATTTGGTCAATTGTCAGAGATTTGAAGGCTTTCCAGTAACAATAGCATTAAATTTTTCACCCTTCTTGCACCTACATGGTTCGATATGTCAGACTGTGACTTCAAACTCTGCAGTGCTGGATGGCATCAATCTACCTGCCAAGCTGTAATCAATTGGACTCCACGTTAAGAGTGCCTTCCCATGTCCTCACCTCCATAGATTGGTGGAGAGAGCCAACCAATGTATGTGTAGGCATTCCATTTGCCCACCTACAGCAGATTCTCATGCTAGTGACAGAGGCTTCGGCCCTGGGCTGGGGAGCCCACCTCATTCTCTACGGATGCAGGGTGTATGGTCCTCAGAGAACTTAGCTTTACACATTGATGTCAGGGAACTGAAAGCTGTCAGACTGGCATACCAGGTATTTCTATTGCAGATCAGGGGAAGCAGGCTTTTAGTACTCACAGACAACACAGCGCCAATGTTTTACCTCAACAAGCAGTGAGACTCCACTCTTCTCTACTCTGCCAAGAAACAACTCTACTGTGGGAGCTCTGTATTGCCAACACAATAGATCTAGAAGTATTGTACCTGCTGGGCATGCATAATGACCTAGTAGACCGCCTGAGTAGATCATTTGAGTCACCATGACTGGTCTCTTTAGTAAGCTGTGGCCAGATACATCTTCCAGCCTAGGGGTTTCCACAAGTAGACCTATTGGCAGATCCAACAGAAAGTGTCAGCACAGATTCCATGACAAACACCTTTTATTGATGTGGTCAGGCATGCTCCTCTATGCTTTTGTACCAATCCCGTTCATTCACAGGGCTTTGCTAAAAAATAAGATGGGACCAGGCCGGAGTCATATTTATAGCCGTAGCAAGGGCCCGTCAGCACTGGTTCTGCACTCTCCTGGCACTGTCAGTGAAATCTCCAATTTCACTTCTGCTAGACTGAGGCCTAATCACCCAGGATCACAACTGTCTTCAATCCCTTTACTTAACTGTATGGATGCTCCATGTCTAGACACTAGAGAGAAGGCTTGCACGAAAGGCATTCAAGAGATCCTGCTAAATAGTAGAAAGCCTTCTACAAAAGCGACTTACCTTGCTAAACAGAAGCATTTGTCCAACTGGTCTCAGGCAGTATGGGATACTACCAACCACTTCTTCAGTTCAAGTATTTATTATACCTGAAGCACCAAGGTTTGGTGATTAGTTCTGTTAAAGTACCTCTTGCTGCTGTTTGTGTTGCATCATAAAGTGGACAATTGCTCTTTGTCCAATGACATATCCAAAAAGTTTTTAAAGGGCTTAGTCAAATTATACCCTTGAGCGCAGGACCCATTCTCCCATGGGATCTAAACTTAATATTGTAAAGACTTATGGGTCCCCTGTTTGAACTGTTGGCTCCCTGCCCTCTGCTGCTTCTATCAGTGAAGGTGACATTTCTGGTGGCCATTACCTCAGCCAGAAGAGAGAGAGCTGCCGGGACCACCATATATGATCTCTTTTAAGGACAAGATTTGCCTGCACCCTCATCTGAAGTTCCTCCCAAAGGAAGTTTCCTCTTTACATCAAACAGCCAATTTATTTGGCTATTTTGTGCCCAGAACCACATACAAGCAGGGAGGAAGAGCGTTTGCATACTTTGGACGTCAGAAGAGCCTTGGCATTTTACATAGATAGAACCACACACTTTTGTAAATCTTCCCAGCTGTTTATAGCAGTGGCTGACAGAGTAAAAAGGTCAATCAGTGTCCACTCAAAGAATTTCTTCCTGGATTGCATCCTGCATATGTGTGTGCTATGATTTGGCTAATGTTGGTCCACCCAACAGTCACAGTTCATTCAGTGAGTTCACAGTCGGCCTCAGCAGCCTTTTTGGCATAAGTTCCAAACGCAGACATTTGCAGAGTGGTAACCTGGTCCTCCATACATTTTTGCCTCCCACTACGCTGTGGCTTGACTCCAAAGATAATGCTAGAGGAGGTCAACTTGTTCTCCAAATGTTATTAAAATAAATCCCGATCCTGCCTCCTGTTCTATGGCCTGTGAGTCACCAAGAGTGGAATGCACATGTGCAATCACTCAAAGAAGAAAAAAGGCTACTAACCTGTTCTGTAACTTGTTCTTCATGATTTGTTTCACTTGTCCATTCCATGACTCACCCTCCTACACCTCTACATTGGAGTTATGGCAAGAAGAAACTGAGGGGAGGGCCAGGGCAGCTCTTCCTTTTATACCTGCAAGCAGTGATGCGCAGCAGCAGGGGGTGTTTGAGACACACAACGGGTATCACTGAGGGGAAAAGTTGCATACATGGGGCACACAGACACCAAGAGGGGAATGAACATGTGCAATACATCTTGAAGAACAACAGTTACAGAACAGGTTGGTACCTGTTTTTTTCCACTCAGTTGTATCAGATTTAATGGTCCCATATTGCCCCTTCTCTACACTTTTGTTTGGTGCTGTGTGCTGATTGCCTGCTATTTTCTCCCCAGAAGTGGCTGCATTTCCATGGTGGTGAATGTCTCTAGTTTGAGGACCACTTTTGGATCCTTTGGAAAGAATACCACTGTGAAATTGTAAATCATTGTTGTTTGCAGTTATATGTAAGTGTTGGAATTTATTGCCTTTATTGCTATTTCAAGGTTATGTCTGCAATGTTGAATGTTCTTTTCTCATAGCTATGTGACAATATTCTACTTTCATATTACTTCTAACCTTCTTTGAGGGCAAGCCTACACTACAAAATTAAGTGGACTTAAGTTACATCGACTTACAGCAATCACAGTAATTAAATTGATTTTTCATATCCACACTACCCTCCTTCTGTCAGCGGTGCATATCCTCACCAGGAGTGCTTCCATCGATTTAACTGACAGTAGGGTCATTGTGGGGCCACCCCCATTGTTGGAGCTCCTACTCTTATTCCTGGGAAGCGGGGCTTCAGGCTGTCAGCTGCCAGGGCTGACAGCCAGAAAGTCAACACAGTGTCTACATTGACCTAAGTGCTGTGCCTTTTGTGGAGGTGGAATTATTAGGATGATGTAGTGGGCTATTTACATTGTCAGGAGCAACATTACAGAGTTAGGTGGATGTAAGCTGCTTTATGTCCACCTAACTCTGTAGTGCAGAACAGGCCTAAGTGATTCTGTTCCTCTTTCCTTGCTTTAAACTAACCTGAAGGACCAATGTCTTAGCCACCATGTATTGCACTGAAGTGAAGACATGTGCTTGTCATTTTCCTTTGTCACTTGCCACGGTGACATCCTTTCTTTGCTACATTTTGGTCTTCACCACTTTCCAGAGCTCTTACCCTTGTGCAGGGCCATCCCTAGACATTGGTGCCCTATGCAGCCTCCCCCTTGTGGGGGGCTGCATCCAAGGTCTGTGGGGGACAGGAGCAGGCTTGGGGGATGAGGGGGGAAGCCACCCTGCATGAGTCTGCAGAGCAGGCTGAGGCCAGGTCACTCCACTTCCCACCCCCGGTGAATGCAAGGCGCACCCGACCCTGCTGCAGTCCCTTGGGACATAGCTCAGGGGAAGGGGTGGAGTGGGGGCAGACCAGGGGTGGGGACATTGGGGCAGGGGTGGGAAGAGGTGGGGAGGGGGCAGAGCAGAGGCAGGGGCTATGGGGAAGGGGTGGAGGCAGGGCAGGAACGGGGGCAGCTTTCCTGGCCAGGGGATCAGGCTGGCTGCTGCAGCAGCATGCAGCTGCATAGGGCTCCAGGACAATTTGGTGTCCAAAATTTCCTGGTGCTGTACACAGCTGCCTAGTTTGTGTAAGGTGTGGCAAAATACCTTGTTTGCCTCAGTCCTTTTTAGCCTTGGAGACTCAGGTATAGGGCAAGGCAAATCCTTATAGGTGGCACAGGATCCTGCTACTCCTCTCCTCAGTCAGTCCCTTGTGCTTGTTTTCCTTCCCTTCTGGGGAGTGAGTGCAGCCTCCTTACTGGGAGGGTCTGGTGTCTTGCTGCAAACAGCCTACTCACAGCTTCTCTGCTCCCCTCACTCTCCCCCTCCTACCACCCAGGGGAGGGTTTAAAAAGATCCCAAGTAGTTGGAGTCAGCTGAACCTAATTGGTTTCCTAGCAACCCTTTTTCCAGCTGAACCTTATTGCCCCCTGGTTCTTTCCCCTCAGTGGATAGGGAGGGGCCTTTTAATCCCCTGGGACTAATTACTACCCCACTTTTGTAGCTGTTTGTCCTGGGCTTAGCACAAAGGGTAAGGATGGCCTGCTCTTGTGCATGTATTCTCCCATGTCTCTTTCGGTAGCCAGGATCCATGGCTGTTGTGAACCAATTCCATTCATATCTTCTTGGCTGTGTGCCTACGCAGTGTTTCTGTTCCATAAATGAGTCTGTAATGTACAGAGACCTGCAGGAGCAGGTTTGGGGGACAGGGGGAGACCACCCCCCAGCACGAGCCGGCAGAATCTGTAATGTACAGTCTGTAATTTACAGAGACTTCCTGCACCAGTAATCACGTTTGGTGTAGCACAAAATTACATTTTGTCCTTTTGGCTGAAGAGGAGCCTCTCTGCGTAGCTGGATTCTGCCCAGATTGTACAGCCAGACTTACCAGCACAACTGAGCAGCTGCACAACTAATAAGAGAAAAGAGACTTTCAGCAGCAGCATTATGGCTGGCATAAAGTTCTGAGCCTTTTCTTGTTTGGTAGAATTTCTAGAGAGAAATGTTTCTGACTGTGACTTGTATTTAAAAGCTGCCATGGGGCCACGCATTTTAAGTGGTATGGTCTTCAATTTAAGAGCTAAAACTATATATATATATATATATATATGCGCGCGTGTGTATGTTTCTGGCTCAGTTGAAGAACCACAATGAGAAGCAATCAGAACAGGCCACCATGTGTTTCAGTTACCTTTGGCAGACACATAGTATTATTTAGCTAGTACCTAATGTAATGATTCCTCAACCTTGGTCTTTTGACCACTAGCAATCCACCGAGAGCAGGTTGGTCATATGGTGCAGACTGTCATTGGTTTCCAGCTGCTTAAAGAGGTGTCCAGGCTTTCCATTGCAAAGAACAGCTTGTAGCACTGTAAAATCAGCTAGAAATTAGGAGCAGCCAGCCTTGCTGGCTCTACTGAGGAGCTGCTGTTATGTAAGAGGAGAAAAAGAAATTGGAGTCACAGGTGGGATGGGAGCCGCTAATTACTAGTGGGAGAGAAATGTCCAGGGAACAGGGAATGAGTGTTTCCAGCAGAACAGGTGAAGATCATCAGAGGGCTGCAAAGAAAACCAGGTAACAGGGAAGCAGGGAAGAGAAGACAAGGGGAACCAAATGGCAGAGAAGCTTATGCAGGTTGAGCAAGGGCAGAGAAAGGAACAGAATAGCCACGAGTGGGAGGGTAAAATGAAATGGAAAACAAAAGGAGATCATGATTAAGATTTTCAACAAGCGCAAAGCATTTACCATGTTAAAGACAGTTACATCTGTAAATGCTCTTCCAATATTGTGGGTAATCGATGGCTGTAGTTGCTGCAGAGAAGTTATAAACCAGCAAAATGGATTGGGAAATTGAGAGGGGAGGTGGTTCACAAATGAGATGGGTGGTCATGAGACAATCACTCTATTAAGATGTGTTTACCCCATGAGAAAGTTTGAAAACCCCTGCCCTAGGAAAACTATTCAGAGCTTTTTTTTGGCTTGTGTTCCTAGAGCAATACAATATGGGGCTCTAATATGTCAGGATATTGATGCTAAAGAATGTATAGAAAGTGTCTGGGTTTCATGTGATACTTTCTTCAGAGTAGCAGCCTTGTTAGTCTGTATCCGCAAAAAGAAAAGGAGGACTTGTGGCACCTTAGAGACTAACAAATTTATTTGAGCATAAGCTTTCTACTCAAATAAATTTGTTAGTCTCTAAGGTGCCACAAGTCCTCCTTTTATGAGATACTTTAAGTCCTTAATTCTACTGATACCAGTTTTAAAAAGTTTTATAATAAAGATAACTTTTCCAGAGGACAGTTGCTTTGCATTTCTAACAGAAATGGACCAGAGTCGCATAGTTTTGATCCAGATTTGGAGTTGAATTTACATTTCTCCAAAGGCACTCCATTAGATTGCTGAGACGGCACATTTCAGATCTGGGTCCAGATTCAAACTTCCTCCCGGTAGTTGGCCCTAAATGGAACAGCTCTAATTGCTGAGTGGTGTTAAAATATAAACAAACAAACATACAATAACCTGTGCTCAACAAGTCTACCTACCTTACATATGATTGAGAGAGACAGCTTGCCTAGTGGATAGGGCACTGCAACTGGGAGTTAGGAGATCTGACCTGATCTGCTGTGAGACTCTGGGCAAGTCACTTCACTTTTCTGTGTTCTTTTAACCCTCTCACCCTGTGTGTGTGTGTGTGTGTGTGTGTGTGTGTGATGTCTATTAAAATCATCAGCTTTTCAGGACAGCAATTGTCTCTTGTTATGTGTTTGTTCAATGCTGCAGATAGTGGAGCCCCCATTTTGTTTGGAGCCTTTAGTTACTATTGGAATGCTAATAATATTTATAATGGCTTAGTTTAGAAGTCCTAAATTTATGTTAATACATAGTCAATAATGAAACTTAACTTTAACAACATTGACCTATTTTGTTTTTAAAAGTATATTATTTACTAAAATTATATCGAGGGTAATTCCCCCCCCCCCCCCAAATGCTATGTGAGGAGCTACCATATGTTTAGTTTGCTAGATTTACAAAACTCTAAACAAAGCTTAAAATCCATATGGAGCTATGGTACTTCCCTTCAATTTGAGCAATTTAATCATCACTGAACTTGAAAGGTCACTTGTCTCTTTAAATGAAAAGTACCATGTACAGTGCAGTAGGTTCAGCAGGCAATTTCTGGGAACATCTGTTTCAAGTGTCTCTTTTTATGTAAAATGTTTTATATTTCTACTTCCCACTCCTAAACCTTTTATGCCATATTCTGAACAGAACAAGATTTTTATTATCCTAGGCGGCGGGGCTGAGAACACCACCCATTATTTAGGTTGCCCAACACATCCCACTGTAAGACCCTGGTTTCAGTTGCTCAGAACTTTGCCAGAATGTAACCATTTGGGCTGAAAATTTTCATGCCAAGCGTCTGCCTTATTCTGAATTGTTTTGGAAAAATTCTGTCAAAACAGTTCCGCCATTTGTGAGAATAAGGCTTGGGGGGAAAATACATTGTTTTACCATGTTAAATAATTAAGGAGGCTTTTTTTAAAAAAATCTCTAGAAATGCCATGTTTTGGATCAGGGACTTGAAATTTGGCCGGGGGAGACCTTTGCATTAGACCTTTATGCCTTTTAACATCCCAATGAAAATCCAGCAAAATTTTCATTTTGAAAAATCATAGTTCTCAGATGCTCAGTGGAGACTCTTAGATTTCAGCAGGAAAATGCCATAGAAATTCCATCCACACTGTGCATGCTTCAGCCTGGGGCTGAGTGGGACTGTCACTCCAATTGCAACTCTGGGCTATTGTGGGCCATGCTGGATTAAGAGTAGCAAAACTATCCCTCCTATGCTGCTTATGACACCCTTGTTGGGTCCAGGCACCATGGAGGAGGAAACTGCCTGATTCAAATACAAAGGGGACAAGACCCCTACCCATGGGGGCAGGAAGGGTAGTTAAGGGAGTACATTGGGACAAGGAATCTGAGAGGTGGAAAGACTGGAACTGGAGGCTGGCAGTGGGGAGGGAAACTGGGACTGGGGATTGGGATAGCAGGGGAAGACTAGGACTAATTGGGTAAGGAGACTAGAACTGGAAGCTGGGGAGGGAAATGGTGGGGGGACTAGGAGCCAGTAAGTGGGGTGAAGGCTGCAAGAGGAGCTTGGCAGAGGAAGACTGGTACTGGTTGGATAAGGAGACTGGGACTGAGAACAAGTGGGGCAGGATGAAGGGGTAGGGGAGACAAATCAGGTAAGGAACTTGGGGAAGGAAGAATTGAGACTAGCTGGGTGAGGAGACTGGGGCTGGCATGAGACACCTGAGGAATGGAGAGTGAGACTGGCTAGGTTAGGAGAATGGGACTGGGATGAGGAGCCACCGGTGCGGAAGAGACATGACCAGGGCAAGAACAAGTTAGTGGGGCTGGGGCAGAAGGGGTCAAGCTTGGGGGGCATGGGCAGAAGGGTCTGTACCCACTAACACCCTCCCCCTTCCAGAGTCTTCAGTGGAACTCAAGATTCCTGAGTCTCACAATTCCTTTGCTGTCAGCAAATATCTGTGAAATCCACTGACAAAGTGTATGTCCCATCCCTCGCTAGTGCTGGGCACAAAGAGAATAATAACCTGCTAATGCTCTATCAGTTATCCCATTAGCTCAAATCGCAGAGGTCTGTGTCGTGGGTCAAAAGGTTCCAGTCATGTTGATGATCCATGTGGGTGTCAATAGGATACCATATAATATAATTTTTGGGAAATTACACACCAATAACTATAGTAAAAGAATGTTAAGGTTGCAAGTTCAAGCACTCAAAAGTTAGGAAATACAAGAATTAAGGCTTCCTTTGCAACCTTAATTTGTCATCCTTGTTTGTATGCATTATGACAGTCTTGAACCACATGATCGCATACTGTTTTTTTCCCCACAGAACCCCTGTCTCATTCAGTGGACAGGTTGGACCTGCTCTGGGGGTGAATCAGCATTTTGTAGTATAGAGATCTGTGGAAACTTTTCACATCAAAACCAGGCAAACTTGCTGGTTGTAGGTTTCAATGGAAGCTCAAAACTTCAAACTTCACCAAAACTTGAAGATGGGCCAGCTTGCTGCCAGATAGGGAGCCTGGAGAGCGAGCAAGAGACTGACTTGCCACCAAAAGCTTAGAGAACACTTTTTATCCTTTTTTAGCCCAGAGGAACCCATGCCCCTCCTTCCACTTGAGCAAGCACCAGATCCCTTAGGTATCTTCTGAGAGGACCCTATTTGGGTACTGCCCTCCCCACACACACTGTGTTCAGAGGATGGTTCGATTTTACCTTCTGCCTTTCTCTTTGTTCAGGGGAGTCTCACTGTCTTATACTGGGAGTGTTGATAGGCTTGCTGTGTTCAACCTAAATTCATAGGAAACATCTTAAGGAGGATGAGCTGCTTGTGCTCCTCTTCCATGCCCCGTTTCCATTCAGCAGCAACAAAGGCAGGAAATGCTTCTCCAGTTCTGCAGCTTTCAGTTTAACAGAGCTTCATAATGTTCTGTGTCTGAGGGTACGTCTACATGATGAAATTAGGTCGAATTTATAGAAGTCGGTTTTGTAGAAAGCGTTTTTATACAGTCGAGTGTGTGTGTCCCCACACAAATGCTCTAAGTGCATGTAGTCGGCAGACTATGTCCACAGTACCGAGGCAACCGTCGACTTACGGAGCTTTGCACTGTGGGTAGCTATCCCACAGTTCTCGCAGTTTCCACCGCCCATTTGAATTCTGGGTAGAAATCCCAGTGCCTGATGGGGCTAAAACATTGTCACGGGTGGTTCTGGGTACATATCGTCAGACCCCGTTCCCTCCCTCCCTCCCTCAATAAAAGCAAGGGCAGACAATCGTTTTGCACCTTTTTTCTTGAGTTACCTGTGCAGACGCCATACCACGGCAAGCATGGAGCCCGCTCAGCTAACCGTCACCATATGTCTCCTGGGTGCTGGCGGACGTGGTACTGCATTGCTACACAGCAGCAGTTTATTGCCTTTTGGCAGCAGACAGTGCAGTATGACTGGTAGCCATCGTCGACATAGTCCTGGGTGCTCTTTTAACCAGGTGCCTGGGCAAACATTGGAGTGACTCAGCCAGGTCATTTCCCTTGTACATAAACCGCAAGGGGTACTTTTCAATAGTGCTGCAAGCACTGGTGGATCACAAGGGACGTTTCACCAACATCAATGTGGGATGGCCGGGAAAGGTACATGACGCTCGCATCTTCAGGAATTCTGGTCTGTTTCAAAAGCTGCAGGAAGGGACTTTCTTCCCAGACCAGAAAATAACCGTTGGGGATGTTGAAATGCCTATAGTTAACCTTGGGGACCCAGCCTACTCCTTAATGCCATGGCTCATGAAGCCATACATAGGCAGCCTGGAGAGTAGTCAGGAGCTGTTCAACTACAGGCTGAGCAAGTGCAGAATGGTGGTAGAATGTGCATTTGGAGGTTTAAAAGCGCGCTGGCACAGTTTACTGACTCGGTTAGACCTCAGTGAAACCAATATTCCCACTGTTATTACTGCTTGCTGTGCGCTCCACAATATCTGTGAGAGTAAGGGGGAGACGTTTATGGCGGGGTGGGAGGTTGAGGCAAATCACCTGGCTGCTGGTTACGCACAGCCAGACACCAGGGCAGTTAGAAGAGCACTGGAGGGTGCGGTGTGCATCAGAGAAGCTTTGAAAACCAGTTTCATGACTGGCCAGGCTACGGTGTGAAAGTTCTGTTTGTTTCTCCTTGATGAAACCCCCCGCCCCTTGGTTCACTCTACTTCCTTGTAAGCTAACCACCCTCCCCACCTCCCTTCAGTCACCACTTGCAGAGGCAATAAAGTCATTGTTGTTTCACATTCATGCATTCTTTATTAATTCATTACACAAATAGGGGGATAATTACCAAGGTAGCCCAGGAGGGGTGGTGGAGGAGGGAAGGACAAGGCCACACAGCACTTTAAAAGTTTAAAACTTATTGAATGCCAGCCTTCTGTTACTTGGGCAATCCTCTGAGGTGGAGTGGCTGGGTGGCCGGAGGCCCCCCCACAGCATTCTTGGGCGTCTGGGTGAGGAGGCTATGGAACTTGGGGAGGAGGGTGGTTGGTTACACAGGGTCTGTAGCAGCGGTCTGTGCTCCTGCTGCCATTCCTGCAGCTCAACCATACGCTGGAGCATATTAGTTTGATCCTCCAGCAGCCTCAGCATTGAATCCTGCCTCCTCTCATCATGCTGCCGCCACCTTTCAGCTTCAGCCCTCTCTTCAGCCCACCACTTACTGTCTTCAGCCCGCCACCTCTCCTCCCGGTCATTTTGTGCTTTCCTGCACTCTGACATTGTCTGCCTCCATGCATTCGTCTGTGCTCTGTCAGTGTGGGAGGACAGTATGAGCTCAGAGAACATTTCATTGCGAGTGCATTTTTTTCGCCTTCTAGTCTTCGCTAGCCTCTGGGAAGGAGAAGATCCTGTGATCCTTGAAACATTTGCAGCTGGTGGAGGAAAAAAAAGGGACAGTGGTATTTGAAAAGACACATTTTATAGAACAATGGGTATACTCTTTCACGGTAAACCTTGCTGTTAATATTACATACATAGCCATGTGCTTTCGTTACAAGGTCGCATTTTGCCTCCCCCCACCGCGTGGCTAACAGCGGGGAACATTTCTGTTCAGCCATAGGCAAACAGCCCAGCAGGAACGGGCACCTCTGAATGTCCCCTTAAGAAAAGCACCCTATTTCAACCAGGAGACCATGAATGCTATCACTCTCCTGAGGATAATACAGAGAGATAAAGAACGGATGCTGTTTGAACACCAGCAAACATATACACTGCAATGCTTTGTTCTACAATGATTCCCGAGTACGTGCTACTGGTCTGGAGTGGTAAAGTGTCCTACCATGATGGATGGAATAAGGCTGCCCTCCCCAGAAACCTTTTGCAAAGGCTTTGGGAGTTTATCCAGGAGAGCCACAAATGCCAGGGCAAATTAATCATTAAACATGTTGGCTTTTAAACCTTGTATAGTATTTTAAAAGGTGCACTCACCTGAGGTCCCTTTTCCGCCTGGTGGGTCCGGGAGGCAGCCTTGGGTGGGTTTGGGTGGGACTGGCTCCATGTCCAGGGTGAGAAACAGTTCCTGGCTGTCGGGAAAACTAGTTTCTCTGCTTGTTTGCTGTGAGCTATCTACAACCTCGTCATCATAGTCTTCCTTGTCCCCAAAACCTGCTTCTGTATTGCCTCCATCTCCATTGAAGGAGTCAAACAACACGGCTGGGGTAGTGGTGGCTGAACCCCCTAAAATGGCATGCAGCTCATCATAGAAGCGGCATGTTTGGGGCTCTGACCCGGAGCGGCCGTTGGCCTCTCTGGTTTTCTGGTAGGCTTGCCTCAGCTCCTTAAGTTTCATGCGGCACTGCTTC
Source organism: Dermochelys coriacea (assembly GCF_009764565.3). Taxonomy (NCBI): domain Eukaryota; kingdom Metazoa; phylum Chordata; order Testudines; family Dermochelyidae; genus Dermochelys; species Dermochelys coriacea. The sequence continues at coordinate 133,479,666 of NC_050070.1, forward strand.
GGGTCCCCATTATGGCCTCTGTCCTTCATGCCCTGGGAGATTTTGACAAATGTTTTGGCATTTTGAAAACTGGAACGTAGTTCTGATAGCACGGATTCCTCTCCCATACAGCGATCAGATCCCGTACCTCCCATTCAGTCCATGCTGGAGCTCTTTTGTGATTCTGGGACTCCATCATGGTCACCTCTGCTGATGAGCTCTGCATGGTCACCTGCAGCTTGCCACACTGGCCAAACAGGAAATTGAAATTCAAAAGTTTGCGGGCCTTTTCCTGTCTACCTGGTCAGTGCATCTGAGTTGAGAGTGCTGTCCAGAGTGGTCACAATGGAGCACTCTGGAATAGCTCCCGGAGGCCAATACCGTCTAATTGCATCCACAGTACCCCAAATTGGACCCAGCAAAACCGATTTCAGCGCTAATCCCCTTGTCGGGGGTGGAGTAAGGAAATTGATTTTAAGAGCCCTTTAAGTCGAAAAAAAAGGCTTCGTCGTGGACGGGTGCAGGGTTACATCGATTTAACGCTGCTAAATTCGACCTCAACTCCTAGTATAGACCAGGGCTGGGATGTTGGAGAAGGCACTCAGTGAAATCTCTTACTATGGTGCATTCTGATATGTGACAAATTCAGAATATGGTAAAGGCTAATAGCCATGGTAACCCCAGCCCCAGAGAGGTATTTCCTGGTCCTGCTTCTGAATGAACAGGTGAGCTAGAGCGAAGTAAAAAATTCCACTTTCCTGAAGTTTCCTGTGGATTTAGGGAGGAACAAGACAACCAGTAGTCCCTATAAATGTAATGGGGGAATGAGCTAGTTAACCAGTCCCAGAAAATCCATTCATTTCCTAGTAATTGTTATTTTGACTTTTTAACATATTTTTGCACAGTTTTTAGAGGGGAAAGTTAAGGTTGGTTCTGAGGTGTAAAATGGTTGAGAGTACAGGAAAGATTATATGGTGGTGGAGATTTCTCAGTCTAGATCTCTTAACTATCATTTCCAAAAAAAGGAGGAGCCATACTGGTTCAAATCTGTGGTCCATCTAAGGTAGTGTTCTGTCCCCAACAGTGGCCAGTGCAAGATGCTTCAGAGGAAGAAAACCTGCACTATGAAATTTTGAAATGATCTCCAAGTTGAAGTTTCTTTTTAAATCCCATCAAGTAAGATTGATTTATACCTTGAAACCTGAGGATTTAAAGCCCTTCCAAACATCTGTTTTCTTTTTAACTCTTATTATTATTACTGGAAAATAACCTTTAAGCTTGGGAAAAAAAGACAGCCTTTCTGGAATATTTTCTCTCTCCTGTGTAATTCACCATTTTCCTTTCTTAATTCTTGCCTTTTCTATAGGGGATTCACCTTCTACTAATGCTTCCCATAGAAATGCACTGGTTAGACTCGGTGCTTCTTCCCACAGAGGATGTTCTTTTGGATTTTCCCTCCTGTGTCCACGGGGTGAAAAATTCCTTGCTGTAGCTCACGAAAGCTTATGATCAAATAAATTTGTTAGTCTCTAAGGTACCACAAGTACTCCTTTTCTTCTTGCTGCTTTGCAATCCAAAATCTTTTGGCTTTTAAAATGTAAAAAGGAATTTTTAAAAAACAAAGCAGCACACGATTAGCTAAACGTATTTGATCTTCTCTATTATACTGGAAGGTCTGCTGAATGAAATGTGTGAACTCATATTCTGAAAACTGGCAAAGCTTCAGTGTATTTGAAGGTTAACTTGAAAAGCCAGTCAAACTTCAAGAGACTACATTTCAACTCCTCAAACCGTATGTCAAGCTGATTTATCAAGCCACAATAACAGTAGCAAGATTTTGGATTGCAAAGCAGCAAGAAGAAAAGGAGTATTTGTGGCACCTTAGAGACTAACAAATTTATTAGAACATAAGCTTTCGTGAGCTACAGTTCACTTCATCAGATGCATACAGTGGAAAATATAGTGGGGAGATTTTATATACACAGCATGAAACAATGGGTGTTTCTATACAGACTGTAACAAGAGTGATCAGGAAAGGTGAGCTATTACCAGCAGGAGAGTGGGGGGGAGGTACCTTTTGTAGTGATAATCAAGGTGAGCCATTTCCAGCACTTTACAAGAACAGCAGGAGGGGAAATAAACAAGGGGAACTAGTTTTACTTTGTGTAATGACGCACATCATGCTGAATCATTTTTCTCCGGATTAAGATTCTATGGGAAAATCCTATTTCTGGTCTCAGCAAATACACTGAAGTCTATTCTTCTATGAAGATTTACACGATTTGTCCCCTTAATTGGCAATAACAGTGAAGCACATCAATCCCCAGAGCATTGGTTGAAAAATAGGCCCTGTTTGCTTTAATTTAAAAATAAACCTTTTCACATGTTCATGCAGTACACGGTCTCATAAATTATTTTCTCTGCCATCATTAAGTACTTTCTGAGCTGCATTTAAGAGACTCATGCATAGATTTTAGCTTGAGTATTCTTGCACTAAATGCTGATGACTAGTTTTTATTAAATTAAAACAAAATCTAGAAATCTGCTGCTTCTCTTGTATTTCCAGTGGATACCATGGATGGTCCAACTGTCTGAAATATTCATGTACTTGCCCTGGTGCTTTTTGAAATTCATTATCAGGAAAGTAACACAAATAAAATTTTAAGTAGTTTTTTTAAAAAATCCTCTCCAGGTCACAGCTCTTTCAATTACATGCACAAGAAAGCAAGGAGGCAATACTAGTCTGCTGTGAGAGGTGAGAGCCACAGTAAGTTTGCATTCTTCTTAATTTAGTTAAAACATTTGGCAGGAGTGTACATGGTATAATGATATGAGGATATTTTCAAAAGAGTGTTAGCATTTAACTGGCCTACTTTGGACTAATGGTGTTCTCTTGTATGTTACTTTTTGTCATTGAATAATGCTGATTTATTAAGCTGTGTGTTTCAAGGGCATTGTAAAATAACAGGTAGAGGCAGGCCTGAACTGTGAAAGCGAAAATTACTGTATCAGATCATGTCCAATTAAAATATGACAAGCAAAGCAGGAGAAGTTGGAAGTAGGGGTTATCTTCAATGTAAGAGGGGAAGTCACTATATTAGTTATAAATAAAGTAAGTGTGAAACAGATTCTCCACCCTTTCTCATACTTCTCCAGAAATTAATATCTATTGACATTTATATCGGGGAAGAAGTTATAATATTTCGTGTTCAAGGGTATGAAAGCAATGGTAACTGAACAAAGAGCATTGCAGCCATACACATTAAAGCTGTTCTTTCTCAAAGTACATGTCAAACCGTAAGTCAAAACATTTGTAACTGACAGATAAAAATAGTTTGAAAAATGCCACGGAGAGCAATGTGAAGCTTTGCAAGAGTATCATCTATAGAAACAGTCATATCTGATTGGCTGAGCCAAGTGAGGCCTTTCATTCAACTTTATGGAATTTATCTGCTTGTCTGCCTTTTAGGTTGTAACTGGTGACCAGATGTCCCGATTTTATAGGGACTGTCCTGATTTTGGGGACTTTTTCTTCTATAGGCACCTATTATCCCCCACCCCCATCCCAATTTTTAACACTTGCTGTCTGGTCACCCTAGTTGTAACCCGATAACATTTGAACACCACATCTAATCAATTCCCAAAATTCAGGGAATCTTCTAGGTATCAGTGGGCAGAACTCTATTGATTTTGGGGGAATTGGAAAACCGGAAGGAAAAAATGGGGTGGGGGTACAACACAGCTCCTGGTATCTGGTTACCACATCCATCATCTTTACATATGTCTGTAATTGTCTGTAAATTACAGAACTTGTTTGATGGCAGCTGTTAATACCTTCCAGCCTAACAGCACCCACCCCCTTTCAGCTCTGTCTGTCCTTCCAATGGACTTAAAATGTTGCCTCCCACCCCCCAGTGACTTCTCTCTGAGACAGAAAAAAAAAATAAATTTAACAGGTTACAAATTGTTGGGAAAATGAAGGGATGCCAGGAGCCCCTGGTGTGTGCAATGAGCTTGGCCTACAGAAGCAACAAAGTGTACAATCCTGTAGTGTATTTGGAGGAATAGTCTATCAAGAATTGATATAGTTTACGTTATCAGTTTAAGAAGTTAAATATTCCCATCTGACCTAGAGACAGTAACTTTGCTTAGAGACAAAAATGAAGAACTGTCTGCCACAGTATGGAAATGTTGATCCACTGGATGCTTCTGTCCTTCAAGAAAGGATTTATATCTCTTTTGCATCTTGTCCAGGTTGGGGCATATGAATATTCAAATAAGGACATTTTAGTGCAGTGCATTATAAATTTGCATAGCATTCACTGAAATGAAGGCTAAAAATATTCCTTCCTTCATGTGGAATAAATGACATACAGCAAACTCTTCAGATTTGAAGTCACTAGGATATAGGTGGACATATGTATATCATCACACACATTTGGTAATGTCCAGGTCCTAGTGTATACTGGAGCTTAGAACATTGTGTGGATTGGGAACAATTTAATTTCCATTAACATTGTTTGGTAGCTTGGGACAGCTTCAGTTTAGTCCCACATATTTCATTAAGTTTTAAAGGGATCTCGAGCACTGACTTGCACAGTAGCTGGGTCCATCTGGCAGGCATCTCCTATGGTAATAGGAGGATCTAGCCCAATTGTTTTACGTGATGAGAAGAATTTACCTATGCCCTCTTTCTTCTCTCCCCACCATCTGCATTACACAGCTGATGTCAGAATTTAGCAATAATAATAAATTAAACACATTAATATCTGCTTTAGACTTTAAGGTTGGGGTAAACATTCAGATCCTAATTTTAATACGAAAAAACTAGTAGAATTCACCTTCAAACTGATACATGTATAATATAGTGTGTAAGGGATGGGATATAAAAAATGTTAAAAAATCAAGAGACATTTTTCACTAATAAATCGATGTATTTTATCTCATCTTGATTCCTTAGTAAATAATAAGAGTAGACAAGTTAAAATTAAATAGCTACAGCACTCCCTAAATTTGACTTTTATTTTGCAGAGACAAATGTGAAGGAAAATGCTGTGAAATTCATGGAGATGCTGGAGGATAAGCTGCATAGGTAAGGATGGCATGGTAGAAACCATTTAAAAAAATCTAAAATATTACTTTATAAATGTAAATGTTGCTTTAGAGTGTTGATGAACACTTTGGAATGTATTTTTTAAAAAATAGCAAAAATCAGAATTTATAAAGGAATATTTCAAAGGGATTTTTTGTTATTAATCTTTCATCTCATCATTCTGAGAATTGTAACAAAATCTTATTTAAAAAAAGTCTACAAAGACTTGGAAGTACCATAAGTTTCTACATTATGGGCCAGATTCATGGCCCTGCTGCAGCTGCTTTGTACTAGTCTGCCAGTGTAAAGTGGCCATATAGAGCCGCATATGCAGTTAGTTGATTCCCCTGGTGTAAGAGTATTCTTCAGGGCATAGACAGGGCATCTACCAAGTCAGCCTACCTCTGACATAGTGGGTGTGACGAGACAGAAGGGGGCATGGTCAGGATATCATTGCATCGCCTCAGCGCAAGCTATTAGAATGACCATAGGCAGCTCTATTTTATGTTGTAGTCCATCCCAGTATCTAGCAGTCCTGGGTTGTGCAGAGCAGAGCATTGATTTGAAACCACTTGCCCCCCCCAGCAGTTGTACACAAAAGCACAAATTAGCTAAACCAGATGATTTCTCCCATCAACTCTGTGTTCTTGTGTATTAAGCAATGATCTACTTAATTTTGAATAGTTCTGAAATATATACTGAAATCTTTCTTTCCTCTCTAGCCCCCACAAACTAATAGAAACCAAGACAACAATATAGCTGTTTTAAGTATATAACCCTATTCCGAATACATATTTTTTAAACTACTGCAAGGATTAATATTTAATCCTCTTGCTATGTGAAGAACTCTTGTGCCTCCCTCAAGGTTTGCCTTGCCTTTCCAAAGCTTATCACCGGTGCTGTGTTGCTGTTGTAATGGGACAATCTGTTAGAATGGACTTTGTTTTAAAGAGGTATTTACATTTTTTAAAGTCTGGCTACAGTCTGTATCATTGATTTGTGTAAAAATCTGCTTTGTACTGCTGGACTGGAATTGAGAATCGTACTTCTACCCATGCAGTATTTACCATAATGGCTGAGGGAAGACTCCAAGTTTTTAGACCTGTTCATATGTGCTTTTGAATACTAAATATTTAGTAAGTTATAGGTTTCATATTTAGCACTAAATCAAAACCATAGTGGAAAATCTTGTTTGTTTAAATTTTCATCAAGAATACAAATTCTGAAAGAAATTCTGAAAGCAACACAGTGATGTTTGAGTTTCATAGGTTGATAGCAACACAACAGATCCCCCAACAAACAAAATCATCTTCGCTTTAACAGTTAAACACAGGGAAAGTCAGAGAAATGTCATTTGCATTTTCTTCTGAGGGAGTTTTATGGTTGTGGGCAGACAATTGTGCTGTTAGTTTTGTAGTTAAATATTCAATTGCTTTAAAGAAATTAAATATTGCATTTGGGTTGTTGGGTTGTCTTATCAACTCAAAACTTTCTTTTTCTGCGTTAATGTTGTTCTAATCCTAGGAATTTTTTTGGTGTGTTTTGTATATGCTGTGTGCTGTTAATGGGTTTTGAAATAGTTTGTGGCATGTGTGTTTGCCCCCCAGCCCCCTTCTCCCAGTACTCATATTTCTGACAGTGAAATTTGTGCTGGAATTAGCGATGCCATCATGCTGGTATTCATCCTGTTTTGGTGAAGTGTGTCATTTCTGGGAAAGGATTGAAAGTTAAACCCTGCTATGGCACTATACTATATATTGGAAGCCCATGCTGTCAAGTCATTTCTTTATCAACAAGGGGTGAACATTTCAAACTGGTTCTAGCAGACTTCAGCAATATACTGTGTTGTAATGCAACATGTTGGAATTGTATGGATAGGTTGCATTCCTTAGTACCATATAGACTTTGCTATGTCTCTTTCAATCTGGATTTTCTATTGAAACTACATTATAGGTCTTAATTTGTTATTAGTTAGAGGTTACTGTCATCAGATTTTACTGAGAACTAAATACATGTAGTTGAAGTTCTACAAGTACGTTCCTGCAGACATATCAGTTCATTTGTCATACATCTTTGACCATTACACCAGCCCTCTGCTCGCTGTCCATCTCCCTGGGATTTAGTAACCATTGCAGACACCTGAGCATCTTCAAAAGCCTACCATTTAAAAAAAAATTAATCTGTCAGAAAAATAGGTTCTCCCAAATGTGGAATCTCTCCCCTGCACCTCTCTCCTTTAATAAAAAAAAACAAAAACAAAAACTATTTCTGTCCAAATCCTAAGATGGGCAAGATTCAGTCCTGCACTAGTGGTAGCTTTTCTGTACATATAAATGTCACAGTTCTAAAAATCTCATATCTCAAGGAACTGCCAGGCTAGAAATGGGAGCTTTATTCATTGGAAAGAGGAGATTCCTGGCTTTTTAATGGTAACAGCACCGACTTCTAAACAGGGATGGGCCTCAGATATCATCTCTTTCAAATCAGGATATATTTAGGTATACAAAAATATTTTAGGTCTTTTTGGAAAGTTTCTAAGGCTCTCTGAGCCCTGCATAAATTGGATTTATGGTAATTAAGGCATCTGATTTTTTATAGAGCCTGGTAAAAAGGGGGGATTAACTGTGTTAAACCTAATTAGGTGGTCCACTGCCCACCCATGTCTATGCCCCTGCTCTTTCAGACATTTTTAATCTGCCTAAAATCAAGGTCAGTTTTTTTTAGCAATAATAAAGCGACACTTGAGTCTGACAGTCAAAAATGCAAAAAATGTAAGGCAAGGCAAGAAGACGAAGTGAAGCAAAAAGTTTGTCATCTTATTTTAAAAAGCTTGAAGTATTGAATAGTGGACATTCATCAGAAAGTATGGACGAGGAAACATCTGAATTTCTCATCACTTACTGAGTTGTGGGGATACCACAACGACTGCAAAAGTTGAACAAATGGACTGTGAAGTGACAATGGAAGTACAAAATATTGGCAATTTTGTCAAAGTAAGGGAAGAAACCTACCCTGAAGACATTGCATTATGGCCAAAATCTGTTTCACTGGATATGATAGAATATTTCTTAGTAAATAAACCGAAAAATGTAGGTAATATGGAAAATTTGAGAAAAGAGTATGAGGTTTCAAGAGGAAAGCAATTTAGAGGTCTTTATGCGTCACATTTTCTGAGGATGAAGAAAAATGACGACAGAAATGAGAATTTGGTTGATTTTTTTCAGAAGCTACTAAGGCAATCTACTGTTATGTTTGCAAATTTTTCCCTGACCATAGTAAAGGAAAACAAACATTCGTTGATGGGCACTCTAATTGGAGAAGTGTTGCAAGACATATTGCTGATCATGAAACTTCCAAAGCTCATATTAATGCTATGTGTAAATTTGCACCAAGGTGTAAATTATCTGGAAGAATTGATTGTTTATTGGCTCAGTTTGAAAAGGAGTGGAGGAAAGTACTGAGACATGTTGTTGCCACATTCAAACTACTGTCTTCTTTGGGACTACCTCTAAGAGGGCATGATGAGTCATCACTGTCAAATAGAAAAGGTAATTTTTTAATCTGCCTTGAATATCTTAGTGAATTTGATGATTTTCTCAAAGACCATTTGAAAAAATCAGTATTGTGGTTCAGGGAAGACCAACTTTTAAACACACCAAACCTACAATGAATTCGTCATTATAATGGCAAAGAGGCTCAGAAACCAATCCACTGATGAAGTAAAGGATGCCAAGTATTATTCCATAATAGTCGATTCAACACCAGATGTGAGTCATGTAGACCAATTAACATTAATTTTAAGATATGTGACCGGCAATTGTGAATTTGTAGAGTGATTTCTTTGTTTTGGCCAGCTAAAGTCCCACACTTTTGAATGTCTAGAGACATCTGTTTTGGAAATCATTGCAAATTTAGTGTTGGACATCAAAAATTGTTGAGGGCAGAGCTTTGATAACGCCACACATATGGCAGGAAAATATTCAGGTCTACAGGCAAGACTGAACAATGGAAGCCCCTCTGCTTTATTTATACCATGTTCCAGCCATTCCTTAAATTTAATCTGCAACACTGCAGCCGCATCTTGTGAGGGAGCAACACATGTTTTTGACTTTGTTCAAAATGTGTATGCCTTTTTTTCGGTTTCCACACATCGGTGGAGTATGCTACAATCATGCTTGGAGCAGGCAAATGAAAAACATTTGACAATCAAAAGACTTTGTGATATCAGGTGGTCTGCTCTTTCAGATGCTGTTTTGCCTTTGAAAATGAACTAGGATGATGTAAAGAAAACCTTATTAGACATAGCCATATCAAATTCTGAAAAAAACACATGCGAAAACACTTAAAATCCTTAGCAGAAAAGTTTGAAAAGTACAATATTGTTGGTTTTACTCTTTTGTTGAACCATTTACTTCAAAGAATTAATGTCATCAGCAAATCATTGCAAAAGATCAGTACAAATTTATTGAATGCTGCACAATTGGTAGTCTCAGTGAAAAGTTTTGTTATGGAAGTTTGAAATGACTATAGCTCCATGGAAGCAGAGACACTACCATTAACAGAAAATTTAGGTTCCTCTGGTATATCTGATGAGAAGCATAAAAAAATCAAGAAGTTAATATTCGATGTAATGAGAGACAATGAAATCAGTTTAAAAGGGAAAGAGAAGGAGGAGGGTGGTGAAGCACTGGAATGGGTTACCTACGGAGGTGATGGAATCTCCATCATTAGAGGTTTTTAAGGCCCGGCTTGACAAAGCCCTTTCTGGTGTTGGTCCCGCTTTGAGCAGGGGGTTGGACTACATGACCTCCTGAGGTCTCTTCCAACCCTAATCTTCTATGATTCTGTGATCATCGTTGAGACCGTCCATGTTGTTTGGGACACAATAATAGTGCAATTGCTGAGTAGAGGTGAATCTCTAAAGAAAACTGAGTTATTTTGCGTGTTTTTTGATAGAAGTATGGACGAAAATGCTAACAGCCAGTAAGAAATTTAGTGAATTCTACTGAGAGGACATAGACACATACCTTTTTGAAGATGAAGTGAAACATTTCATTCATTTTATTGAAAATTATGAGGTCTGTGCTTCGAGATTACCAGTTGATTTGTATAGACTTGTACATGATGGTTTGCAGGCAATCTTTCCAAATGTGGAAACCATTCTCAAAATATTTTTAACATTGCCTGTCACAAATGTTTCTGCTGAACATTCTTTTTCTGTATTGAAACGAGTTAAAATTTATTTGTGAAATACGATGAGTTAGGAACATTTGACAAGTTCGGCAATATTGACAATGGAAAGTGCCTCTTTACAAAATATTACTTGCGATGACTTAGCTTTTTTCCTACACTTTTTCTTTACAAAATTATCTAAATAAATATATTTTTTTCAAATTGAATAAGCTTCTTCAGAGGAAGTTAACTTCTATTTTTTCCATTCATGCGTCATCTATACTTTTTATTTTTACACATTTTTCAAGTTAGCATAATGCAAATACAAGCTTTCATCTAGACCAGAAGTTCTCAAACTGTGCTCCGAAAACTCCATTCAGGTGGAGCGAGGAAAGGTTATTAAGGTTTTTTTTATAAAGCGCTCTTATCCAAAGCACTTTATAATAGTTAGCTAATGGTACAAACAACATTTGGAAAGGTCATGATGTGGTCCCTTGAGACCCTCAGCAATTTTCAAGTGGTCTATGGAAAAAAGTTAGACTACAAAAACAATCAAAGTGCCTCACTTTGTTTTCATTTACTTCCTATTTATAATATAGGAGGTAGATGAAGAAAAAAAGAATGAAAAATGGGGGAGATAAGACAGAATGTTCTTTTTCTTTGCTGGATCTCTAGGGTGGGGCCTCAAAAATGAAGCTGCGCAGAGGGCCCCACTAACTCTAAATCCGCCACTGCATTCAGCAGTGTTCATTTTATCTTTATAATGGCTTTTGTCAACTCCTGGACACAGTACAGGTAATGATAGCAGTCTTACTTTGGTGCAAGGCTGTGCTCATTTGTGTAGCTGCTTGCTTAATGGAGCATGAACAGTGAGTATTTTTAGGATAACTTGCACTCATATTTATTAAAAGAGCAACAGTCTAACACAGCATGTTTCACCTGATTGAATATATCTGCAAGTGATTAGTTGTACTTCAAGATGTTTACCCTTCCTCCCTGTCCCTTTTCAGTGATCCTTCTCACAAAGGTCTCCTTAGACAGGAGGTACAATCCCTTCTAACCCTAGGGGACACTGAACCTGTTCCACCAAACTTTGAAGAGAAAGGATTTTATTCCAGGTACTTCCTCAACCCCAATAAAAGTGGAGGGTGGAGACCAATTCTGGACCTCAGGACCTGAATTTGACTAGTTCAGAACAAATTTGGCTGTAGTCCAGCTGTTCAGACTATCAGTACTTAGTCATTTTTACATAATGTACATGATCAATACAGGGGGGTCAGCAGTGCAGTGTTAGGCTTGCTGAAATGAAAAGGAACACTGGAGTGGTTACAGGCCTCAACTCTAATTTTGATGAGTGTTTAAGGGAGTTTACAAAATCAAATATAAATTAGGATGTTTTCATGACTATAATTTATTGAATCCGTTTGGGGGATTTAAAATTGTTCCTTATAAGATTGGAAACAGAAACTTATCCTGGCTTTCTGCTAATGCATGAAAACCAGAAAGTGATGCTGAGTAGAAGCTGACTAGTCTACTTTCACTATGCAAGCTGAATAAATAAAAATATAAAAATTCACACTTGCATAAATGGGTAAATATGGCTAAGATTTTCACACCTAGTTGCCTAAAGATAGGCCATTAAGACCATATTTAGAGACACAAATAAGTGGCCTGAATTTAAAAAGTGCTGAGCATCCCGTAACTCCTATTGACTTGAATGGGAGTTAAGGTGTTTGTCTCCATCTGTTACAAGGGACTGGATTGGGCTCTCCTGTAGAAAAATCCATGACAAGAACAGGAAAATATAAATTCCCCTCACTGAGTTCCCCATATATCATGTGGTTTAAGGAGAAGAATTTGCCTAACCAAATATTGGGCAGAGGGGTTTGTTCTCTGAAGTATGGATATCCAGAAACTGCAGGGAAATTGCAAGGTTCCTAGGCTATCCTCAGAGGGTAGAGTCATGATATCCATACAGAAGAACAGCCCCTCTGTGTTATGTTCTCCTGATCCCACCAAACCACTCCTTGCACTTTACTTTCCTCTCTGAGGGAATTTTAAAACTTACCACATGGTGAGAGTCTGCCATGGGATGATGCCATGTAGAGTGACCTTCCCCAGGCTCCTCACCCACCCTGTCCAGCCTTACCCACATAACACATGGAGCCTGGGGGAATGATGTTACCATGGCTCCTCTCCCAACTTCATGTGTTTTCCAGTCACTGTTGCACAGTATTCTGAACACCTTTCATCTCTGTACATAGAAGCGGAGGTAACAGTATGTCCCATTGTTATTGGATATGATTTGTATCTTACCAGTGTTCACTAAATGTTACACACCATGTAAGGATCACGCTTTTCACCAACCGTTAGAACAAGTAAAGATTTTAATTATAAAATCACCCTTTTTGCAAGAATGTTACAGAGAGCCATGGGATCTGTATGCTACAGGGGGAAATATTGCACGGAATAGAAGACGCTCATTTACTCTGGTAATAAGGGACATATAAAAAGAAAAGGAGTACTTGTGGCACCTTAGAGACTAACAAATTTATTAGAGCATAAGCTTTCGTGAGCTACAGCTCACTTCCCTAGAGCTATCAGAAAAATATGCATGGGGATGTGGGGTAAAGGATATGTACTTTGGAAATGAAGCTGATGATTTCCTAGAATATGGTGTTTTTAATTTATCGGAAATTCTCATCTTCAGTGGGATAAACCCCTTGAGACACTCCCTCTGTGTTCAGTAAGCATCCTCTGTTCAGGGACTAGTTATGATTAATTACAACCACATTGCATTCCATAATATTCTGAAAATTAAAAATATCTCAAAACAGTATTAAAATTATTACACTATTGTACATATTCTGTCATTGTATATGTCACATAGCATGGCCTTAATAAAACTTGCTTCAAGTGAGCTGTAGCTCACGAAAGCTTATGCTCTAATAAATTTGTTAGTCTCTAAGGTGCCACAAGTACTCCTTTTCTTTTTGCGAATACAGACTAACACGGCTGCTACTCTGAAACCTGCAATTAATATAGGTTCCTTATTACTTTTCCATGATTTTTCATGTCTTGTCCGAAATTCGGATGCAATTATTTGACAATCATGCTGCGATTCAGATAGGGCCTTAGTTATGCTTTCTCCGCTTTTCACATCTATATTACTGTTTCTGAGTATAGAATAGAGCATATAAAAGTAAAAACAAAAACACCTCACACGATGGGCCAAAAGCTGTAAACTATTATTTGTCTGAGTAGTCCCTACCCACCTGAAGAGAGCCACTGACTTCAATGGGACCACTAGTGTCCATAACTATGTTAATTTCTGTAACTAAGCTTTGCAGGGTTAAGTCCCATATAACTATCTTTTATATTGAAAATCTAGTATACTAGTAGCAATTGCTGTCATAAAAAGTGACATACATAACTTACAAAATAGGTTTATGATATGGATAGAAGAGGACACCTTTTAGTGGCATCTGAAAGCATTCTGATACAGAAATATTTTACTGTGATTTAAAAATTCTCTGATATTAAAACGTTGTTTAGACAGTTATCTGCAGCTGATGAGCTCCAAAAAAAGAACAAAACAAGTTGGCTCCTAAAATACTGATCTAAAAAGCCTTGAAGTGCTGCTAAAGCCACATTGAGAAGATTGAAAGCCATTCTATGGAGAATCAATACTGCTTTTTTTGTATTACATATTTTCTTTATTTTCGTTGCTTTGTTCTATCCTCATCTTGTGTGAGATGGTGTCATGAAAATAGGATTTTTTTCTTACAGGCTCATCTTCTCATGATGTTCATTTCTAACCTGAAATAGAATCCTCTGTTTGTGACATTACAATTGCTTGCTGTGGAAAAGTTTATGATGTCATGAATTGAAGGATTATCATTTCAAGTAGGTAAACAGCAGCAAGAGCATATGAACTCATAAATAATAAAAATCTTGTTTTCATATGGATTTCTTTCGGAGGAAAAAATTGTAGTAATCTAGGATATATTTGCAGAGTTGTTTTCCCTTTCCTGTTCACAAATTATTTACAAACTTTTATAACTGTTCAACTAACTTATTATATGAATCATTCCAAATAGCCAATAAAGTACTTCCTGTGTGAGCATTCTTTGGAATATTTATTCCTGCAAATGTTCATGACATTTTTTGTTTCCATAAACATTCTTGTGAATAAAAGCTCTCTCATCCAAATGTTTACAAAAAAGGGGGTTATGAATAGTGACAAAGCGAATTTGTAGGTTTTATTCACAAGAATATTCTTGAATAATTTTTGCTGTATTTGCTTGGCCTAATTGAGGAGGTATCACCTGTTCTTTAAATCAACTTTGAAAACTAAGTGTTGTAAAAACAAATGTGAACCCACTTAAATATGAGTCATTCTTTCTTTCTTTTTTTCTGTTTTGAAAACTTCTCTCCCCACCCCATTTTCCTACCTTTATTTCCAGCAATTTGATTTCAAACTCAGTTTAGTTCTTCTGCATATAGGGCTTCCTATTTCTCCTTCTTGTCTTTCTTCTATTTGGTTATTTTTCTTTCTTTCCTCCTTGTGTTTCTGCTTGTCTTCTGTATCCACTTCTTCTTTTTGTCTCCATTTTCTGGTTTAGATTTTCTCCCTTGCATCTTTACATGTTTTCATTTTGTTATATTTCCTCCTCTGTGCACATCACTGAGGGGAAAATATAGATGCATATAAGAATAGGCTTACTTCACAGAAAGCGTGGTCTCACCTTCATTACTTGCCTATCCTTAGGGCCAGGGTGGAAAAAAATTGGTGATTTAGAGTCTGGCTAGTGAGTCTTGCCCACATTCTCAAGGTCTAACTGATTGCCATATTTAGGGTCGGGAAGGAATTTTCCCCCGGATCAGATTGGCAGAGACCCTGCAGGTTTTTTGCCTTCCTCTGCAGCATGGGGCACAGATCATTTGCAGGTTTAAACTGGTATAAATGGTGGACTCTTTGTAACTTGAAGTCTTTAAATCATGATTTGAGGACTTCATGAACTTAGCCAGACGTTAGGGTTCTATTACAGAAGTGTGTAGGTGAGGTTTTGTGGCCTGCATGTGCAGGAGGTCAGACTAGATGATCATGACGGTCCCTTCTGACCTTAGTCTATGAGCTAATTTAAACCCTATCATCTGTGTGTATAGTTGGGATTATGTTTTCCAATGTACATTACATTACTTCGCAGTTATCAGCACTGAATTTCATCTACCATTTTGTTGCCCTCTCACCCAGTTTAGTCAGATCCCTTTGTAACACTTTGCAGTCAGCTTTGGACATAACTTTCTTGGGTCATTGTGTGTTGTCAGCAAACTTTGCCACCTCTCTGTTCACCTCCTTTTCCAAATCACATATGAATATGCTGAACAGCACTGGTCCTAGTACAGATCCTTGGGGGGGCCCCATTTTCTACCTCTCTGCATTTTGAAAACTGACCATGTATTCCTACCCTTAGTTTCCTATCTTTTAACTAGTTACTGATCCATGAGAGGATCTTCCCTCGTATCCCATGACTGATTACCTTGCTTAAGAGCCTTTGATAAGGGACCTTGTCAAAAATTTTCTGAAAGTCCAAGTACACTACATCACCCTTTTCCACAAGCTTCTTGACTCCCGCCGAGAATTCTAATAGAGTGTGAAGGCAAGATTTCCCTTTACAAAAGCAGTGTTGACTCTTCCCCAATGTATAATGTTTACCTACGTGTCAGATCATTCTGTTCTTTATAGTTTCAACCAATTTACGTGGTACTGAAGTTAGGCTTACTGGCTTGTTATTGCCAAGATCGCTTCTGGAGCCTTTTATAAAAATTGGCATTACATTAGCTACCTGCCAGTCATCTGATACAGAGGCTGTTTTAAGCCCGAGGTTACATACAACAGTCAATAGTTCTCCAATTTCATATTTGAGTTCCTTCGAACTGTTGGGTGAAAACCATATGGTCCTGGTGACTTATTACTGTTTTATTTATCAATTTGTTTCAAAACCTCCTCTACTGAATCTCAATCTGGGATGGTTTCTCAGATTTTGTCATCTAAAAAGACTGGCTCAGGTTTCGGGAACTCCATCACATCCTCTGTAGTGAAGACCAATCAAATAATTCATTTAGCTTCTCTGCAATGGCCTTGTCTTCCTGGAGTTGTCATTTAGCATCTTAATCCTCAGTGGCCTCACTGATTGTTTTAGGAGGCTTCCTGATTCTGAAGTACTTAAAATTCTTTTTGCTGTTAATCTTTTGTTAGTTGCTCTTTAAATTCTATTTTGGCCTGCCTAATTATACTTTTACACTTGACTTGTCAGAGTTTATGTTCCTTTGTTCCTTTCTATTTTCCAAAGTAGGATTTACTTACAATTTTTAAAGGATGTCTTTTTGCCTCTACCTGACTGTTTTACTCTGCTGTTTAGCTATAGTGGCATCTTTTTGGTCCTCTTACTTTTTTTTTTAATTTGGGTTATACAGTTAGTTTGAGCCTCTTATGGTGTATTTAAATGGTTGCATGCAGCTTGCAGGCATTTCACTTTTGTGACATTTCCTTTTAATTTCCATTCAACTAGCTTCCTCATTTTTGTGAAATTCCCCTTTTTAAAGTTAAATGCTACTGTGATGGTTTTTTTGGTATCCCCTCACCCCAAGAATGTCAAATTTAATTACATTATTGTTGCTGTTATCAAGTGGTTCAGCAATATTCATCTCTTCGACCAGACCCTGTGCTCCATTTAGGACTAAATCACTACATTGGTCCATTACTAGGTGGAAATGGTAGAACTATCAATAATAATGCAGAAAATGCTGAATTGTTCAATAAATATTTCTGTCCTGTATTTGGGGGGGAAGCAGATTATGCAGTCCAATCATATGGTGACGACAACTCTTTCCATTCCACTAGTATCTCTGGAGGATGTTAAACAGAAGCTACTAAAGTTAGACTTTTTTTAAATCAGCAGGTCCGGATAACTTGCATCCAAGAGTTTTTAAAGAGCTGAGTGAGGAGCTTGCTGTACCATTAATGTTGATTTTCAGTAAGTCTTGATGCACTGAGGAAGTTCCAGAAAACTGAAAGAAAGCTACTTTTGTGGCAGTTTTTGAAAAGGGCAAACAGGATAAGCCAGGTAATTATAGGCCTATGAGCCTGACACTGATCTCAGATAAAATAATGGAGCAGTGGATATGGGACTCAATTAATAAAAAACTAAACCAGGGTAAGGTAATTAATGCAAATAAACATGGTTTTATGGAAAATAGATCCTGTCAAACTAACTTGCTATCTCTTTTTGATGAGACTACAAGTTCGGTTGAGAAAGGTAATAGTGTGGATGTAATAGACTTCAGTAAGGCATTTTATTTAGTACCACAGGATATTTTGATTAAAAAACTAAAACAAGATAAAATTAACATGGTATCTTAAATTAATTAAAAATTGGTTAACTGATAGGTCTGAAAATGTAACTGTAAAAGAGAATCATCATAGAGTGGGGTCTGTTTTGTGAGGGTACTACAGGGATCATTTCTTGGTATGGTGCTCTTTAACAGGTTTATCAGTGACAATATAAAATATAAAGTCATGACTGATGAAGTGTGCAGATGACACAAATCTTGGGAGTGGTAAATAATGAAGAGGACAGGTCACTGGTTCAGAGTGATCTGGATTGCTTGTTAAACTGGGTGTTTGTTAGAGAAGGCAAGGTCAAAGATATTCACCTTACCCTGGGGGCGGAAGATAGTGATGTTTCTGATATTCCTTAGTCCCTGTTGGAGTTCATTCCACAGTTTTGGACTGCCCCCCAAGAAATTTATCTCTCTTACACAGACAAACTTTAACCTCCTGGTAGAAAGTTCCATTGCGTCTGAGAACTGGAATTGTTGACCATAGAATCATAGAATATCAGGGTTGGAAGAAACCTCAGGAGGTCATCTAGTCCAACCCCCAGCTCAAAGCAGGACCAGTCCCCCACTAAATCATCCCCGCCAGGGCTTTGTCAAGCCTGACTTTAAAAACCTCTAATGAAGGAGATTCTACCACCTCACTAGGTAACCCATTCCAGTGCTTCACCACCCTCCTAGTGAAAAAGTTTTTCCTAATATCCAACCTAAACCTCCCCCACTGCAACTTGAGACCATTACTCCTTGTTCTGTCATCTGTTACCACTGAGAACAATCTAGATCCATCCTCTTTGGAACCCCCTTTCAGGTAGTTGAAAGCAGCTATTAAATACCCCCCTCATTCTTCTTTTCTGCAGTTTAAATAATCCCAGTTCCCTCAGCCTCTCCTCATAAGTCATGTGCTCTAGGCCTTTAGTCATTTTTGTTGCTCTCTGCTGGACTCTTTCCAATTTTTCCACATCCTTCTTGTAGTGTGGGGCCCACAACTGGACACAGAACTCCAGATGAGGCCTCACCAATGCCGAATAGAGGGGAATGATCACGTCCCTTGATCTGCTGGCAATGCTCCTACTTATACAGCCCAAAATGCCGCTAGCCTTCTTGGCAACAAGGTCACACTGTTGACTCATATCCAGCTTCTCATCCACTGTAATCCCTAGATCCTTTTCTGCAGAACTGTTGCCTAGCCACTCGATCCCTAGTCTGTAGCAGTGCATGTGATTCTTCCGTCCTAAGTGCAGGATTCTGCACTTGTCCTTGTTGAACCGCCTCAGATTTCTTTTAACCCAATCCTCTAATTTGTCGAGGTCCCTCTGTATTCTATCCCTACCTTCCAGCATATCTACCACTCCTCCCAGTTTAATGTCATCTGCAAACTTGCTGAGGGTGCAATCCTCCAGATCATTAATGAAGATGTTGAACAAAACCGGCCCCAGGACCGACCCTTGGGGCACTCCGCTTGATACCGGCTGTCAACTAGACATGGAGCCATTGATCACTGCCCGCTGAGCCCGACAATCTAGCCAGCTTTCTGTCCACCTTATAGTCCATTCATCCAGCCCATACTTTAACTTGCTGGCAAGAATACTGTGGGAGACTGTATCAAAGGCTTTGCTAAAGTCAAGGACCAACACGTACACTGCTTTCCCCTCATCCACAGAGTCAGTTATCTCAACATAGAAGGCAATTAGGTTAGTCAGTCATGACTTGCCCTTGGTGAATCCATGCTGACTGTTCCTGATCACTTTCCTTTCCTCTAAGTGCTTCAGAATTGATTCCTTGAGGACCTGCTCCATGATTTTACCAGGGACTGAGGTGAGGCTGACGGGCCTGTTATTCCCCAAATCCTCCTCCTTCCCTTTTCAAAAGATGGGTACTACATTAGCTTTTTTCCAGTCATCTGGTACCTCCCCCGACCACCATCGGTTTTCAAAGATAATGGCCAATGGCTCTGCAATCTACCAACTCCTTTAGCACGCTCGGATGAAGTGCATCCGGCCCCATGAGCTTGTGCTCGTCCAGCTTTTCTAAATAGTCTTGAACCACTTCTTTCTCCACAGAGGGCTGGTCACTTCCTCCCCATGCTGGGCTGCCCCGTGCAGTAATCTGGGAGCTGACCTTGTTCGTGAAGACAGAGGCAAAAAAAGCATTTAGTACATTAGCTCTTTCCACTTCCTCTGTCACCAGGTTGCCTCCCTCATTCAGTAAGGGGCCCACACTTTCCTTGACTTTCTTCTTGTTGCTAACATACCTAAAGAATCCCTTCTTGTTACTCTTAACAGCTCTTGCTAGCTGCAACTCCAAGTGTGATTTGACCTTCCTGATTTCACTCCTGCATGCCTGAGCAATATTTTTATATTCCTCCCTGGTCATTTGTCCAATCTTCCACTTCTTGTAAGCTTCTTTTTGTGTTTAAGATCAGCAAGGATTTCACTATGATTCCGTCCTGAAGCTTTAGGTGAGCCCAGGCCATGGAGCTGTTTGAAGATAAGGAACAAGACCTAGAACTTGACTCTAAATCCTATGGGAGGCCATTCTAGGAATTGGAGGACAGATTTGTTATGCTTGCAATAGCTTGTGTTGCTGACGAGTTGTACTGCAGCATTCTATACTAGTTGGAGATTCCTAAGTGCTGCAGGCTTTATGAGCAGATATATTACATTGCTGTAGTCCGGCCGAGAAGTGACAGTGCCATGAATAATTGAGGCTAGGTCATCATCCACCCAGATAGGGTGAATTCTCCTAGCCAACCAGAGATGATAAAAAGTTACTTGTGTATGCTGCTATATGAGAGCTTAGTGTCAGCGAGAAATCCAAGATTACTTCTACGCTATGGGCTAAGCTGACCAATTGTGTTTATGTATCTTTAACCAAAGGAGGCTGTACTGTGGCTGCAGACTCTTCAGTGTGATTTCACCTGCTCACCAACATCACCTGTCTTGCTCAGGTTCAGCTTTAGCCAGCTTATTCTACATCTATGAGCTGATCTCATCCAAGCACTAGGAATCACAGTTAATTGCAAATCCCCCCTTCTGGTGACCTACTAGGACTGCTGTGAGGGGAATCCAAGCCTCTGCTATTCTGGATTCCAATGGTGTTTCAAGCACCTTGAAGCACTGGTTTCTTCCTTGGCCTCTCTGGCACTTTTCCTGGGCACTGATTCTCAGTCTTCTCCCTGTTATTGGAAATGGGGCTCCTCAGCTCACCTGCCCGAGGACCCAGACCAGTGCTGGTCACCAAAATCTTCCAGTTATTTAAACACGTACACCTCTCCCACAAGTCCACCCTGAATGTGTGAAGCTTCTTGTTTACAGTTTAACTCTAATGCTACATCTGCCCTGCACACCAGTGTTAACAGCATGTGTGTACATGTACCTACACGCCTTAGAGAAAAGGATGCTGTGTACCCACTGTGGTGTGTAGCTTCACGTCCGTGAAAGGCTCCTGCAGTGGGGAAAGGTTTCGCAAGCTCCCTGATGCCAGAGTCTTTCCCTGTGGCAGAGGAAGGTGACGGGGAGCTGGCAGAGCCTTTCCCCACTGAATCCTTCCGGCCTGAGACTTTTCCTGTGGCAGAGAAGGGCTCCAACAGCAGGGAGGCCATGGGACACCACACTGCTAAAAATAGCGGTGCAGATACAGCTTAGATAGAGAGATGTTTAGGGTTTGTGCTTGCGTATATACCCACCCCCTTCAGGAATGTCTTTACTGGCCTAAGTTGTGCCTCACTATCTACACTGCTGTTTATACCCATGCTAGAGGGGCTAGCCAGGTATGTATTCCTACACACTGCTGAAAGAATCATGCAGTGTAGATGTATCCTCAGAGACATGCAGCAATTGTGAAGCAGTGAACACACACCCATGCACCCTTCACAGAGTTTAACACATTTATGCTCTTACAGGCTTAAACAGCTAAAGCCCAGGAAGTACAGATCATACAAAACAATAAACATTACATGCACGTCCCTTTCTATCTCACTCTTTCCTTGTGAGTCCTTAGTGACCATTGGTGTCCAGGAAGGCAGACAATACAGGCAGTCACATGGAGAGTGGTCTCTCATGAACTGGAGAAAATGGCCCCTGAGCAGACCAGCCTCTGTCCTTTTAAAACCTTCAGCTCTCTGTATCAGGTGATACCCATGCCAGCTTCCTCACATAAGCACAGAGCCCTCCCCACATGTGACTTTGTTGCCAATGTGACCTCCTCCTTGCTAACCGAGTTCCTCTGGGCAGTAACTGTGTAGAGTAAATACATTTCTAACCAATGGGTATTTAGACAACTACCCTTTGTTGTTGTTCTTTTGTCACCAGCCGTTAGAATTTCAACTCAACATGGTGGCAAACAGAGCAAGAAGAGGCAAAAGGCTGGACATTCAAAATGGAGTTTGAAGCCTGACACAGACCGATAAGGTATCTTTCACAGAATTCATGAATTGTATAGACGTATCCCCTCACACTGGAATGGTAGTAAGTGGTGAAGCAGACCTGTGTGTCATCTTCATATTGCTGTCATTTGAGCCGATGTCATCTGAATAGCTCACTTAGTGGTTGCATGTAAGTGCTGAGAAGGACTAGAGTGAGTCTAGTCTAGGACTAGAGTGAGTCTAGGACTAGAATGGATGCTTGAAAGACTGTACAAATTGATGGATCTAGTGGTGGAGGTGCAGTTTCCCATCACATCTCCAGATGCTCACCTGGTTGTAAGTCTAGGTAGCAGCATTGACCTCAATGTTTAGGATCTGGCCCATAATATTTATTTGCATAATGGGGCCCAAAACCTGACCGGGACCTTTGTGCACAACCATAATATAAATAATGATTGTTAAAAGCCAAACACAAAGAACTCTGCAAAACTAAAAATGGATTATGCAGAAAAGTGCATTACAGAAAAGTAGCTAACAGATTTTGTTAATGTGGCAGAAATATTACTTACAAGAAATAAGATTCTTTTCAACTTACAAAAAGAAAAGGAGCTCACGAAAGCTTATGCTCAAATAAATTTGTTTGTCTCTAAGGTGCCACAAGTACTCCTTTTCTTTTTGCAGATACAGACTAATACGGCTGCTACTCTGAAACTTTTCAACTTACAGTCCATTCTCTTTGAGATGTTATTTAAACTCCTGTGTCTAGGAAATCATGGCATGTCTATGTATTGTGTGAGAGATGGGGACTCAGAAGGTACCTGCCATTCTCCAGTTTAATTTATCCTCTGTCTCTAACAAGTTCCAGCCCAGTCAGGTGAAATCTGTCAAGCTTCTTCTACTGCATGAAAGGACCTTTTATTCTTGCTGGGAGTTAAATGATCTATTTATTTGTGGACTGCAAAGATAATGACTCCAGCCCTGAGCTAATTAAATGCCTTTCTCTTTCTCACCACTTGTATTCAATTGGTTTGCATGCAATGTGTAAAATTTTGTCTTCATTCACTTAATCGTCACCTTTTTATCCCAGGCTCAGATGAAGATTTTCAGCTCAAAAAGAATAATAGAATATTAAAATTACAACAAAAATAATAGCCATTTGTCACAATAATTATATTTCGGGATGACTTCACAACAGCCCCAAATATATTTTTAAGATTCCTGTAATGTCCTGCAGGCATACAATAACTAGGATGTGCTTAAGAAGATTAGGGTTGTTATTTAAATAGTCCCACTGGAACTTCAAAGGTAATACTTCATTGAGGTGAATTGGGTAAGATTCATTGGGAAAAAATAATATCTTTGCTGTTACTGTTGTGTTTGGGTGTAGAAAGCTTTTTCCACAGCTCAGACAGGGTAGGGATTGAGATCACCCCTCTGGAAATGCCGGGGACCAGAGCTTAATGTTAGCTGAGACTTGTCCCTGGCATAAGAGGCTGGCAATGTTCCGTGGTGGAGTTGTGCCAGGTGTTGGGAGAGGGCCCCCAGCCGACCTATTTACATCATGGGCTGCAAAGCAGCTTCTCTTCTCCAACCCAGTTTTTCTTCCTGCCCTCATTCTCTTTCAGCAGGGAGCAGAGTTAACGTTTACTCTCTCATACAGCAGAAAGGAAAAGTCCAACCAGTTCGTCTCCTCATTCCAGTGCACCAAACAGTGTGAGGAGGAAATAATATGTACCACTCCTTGCACCAGGCAAGACCGTAAGGAAGAGGGAGATTTTACCCCATGAATGCCCACGACAGGAAGGGGAAACGATTGCAGTGATGGAACCCCTACTCACATACCCCTGTGGTGGTGAGGATGCTTTAGAGCTCCACTGGTGAAGAGAATGGTTGCTGTGGGTGGGGGGAAACTGTATAAATGGTGGGGGGAAATATTCAGACTGTTTGTGTTGGGGATAGGGGAGATTTCAGTGTAATAGTGACATTAGGGCAAGGGAGGAGGCAGGCCCTTCAGGCTGACAGTTATCCAGGAGGGGAGACAGACTAATACCTTTATTTTTATACTTCAGACACTAGAGAGTTTAATATCTGATATTAAACCAATATTGCTATGGTTTGCATTATGCGAGGAACATTTTGTTATGAATATTTAACTACTACATAAAACAGAAAAAAGTGAAGAAGGACCCTAACATTGCAGACTCCACACATTTATTGTGCCTTTGATTTTTTCCCATTGTTCCAGTTCATGAATGTTGGACTGCCGATTCTGATTTATTTTTTAAGGAATAAAAAAGCTTTAAGGCATTTGTTTATGGGAGGAAAACATTTATACCTTAAAAAATTCTTGGCAATACGACAAGATTTTTGTACAGATACAAAGAGGAAAAAAGTAGGTCAAAATTGGGCTTGTCGTCCTTGCCAATGTCCCTTAAAACTTCTGAAACAGTGAAATACAGTAATTCAACCCTTACTAGCTCTCTGTCCATATTCATTCAGAATTCATCTGGGCTGGGATTTTATCCAGGTTTCTGAACTAAATTATCTTCTCTTTTCTCTTTGATTGTTCATCTCTTAAGACGGACTTACAGTGGGGCATCGCTAACGCCAAGGTTACTGGGAATGGGATTTTGTTCTGATTCATGAAATGAAATGTATTTTCTTCATGCTTTTCTTCTTCCCTTCAAGTCATTTTATACCTAGAATGTCAAAATCAGTCAGAGGTTATAGTATTCTACCTCAAGCAACAGCAAATATCAGCATTTCTTAAAAAGAAAAAGTCCTAAAAGTTCACAATCCCTCTAAATTGTTAGTCGCTGTTTATTATGTTCCCATCCTTCCTTAGATGCCCCACATCTCTCCATTTCAATCTGTGTGCTGTTCTCAGATTGCCTTGCTCTGATTCTTGACAATTGCACCAGTAATGATACAGTTCAACAATTTAGTGGAAGTCCATTAGTATCATTGTAGCCTTTCTGCTGATGCATCCTCTTAGCATACCTGAGAATAAGCAATTCTCTTTTATTGTGCTGCCTTTGCAATACTGCGATTTCCATATGTGGAAACTGATGGAGTATGATTTTCCTTGCATTATCCCTCTCCCTCACTTACTTTCCTCTTTCCTTATCTCCTTCTACCTACTTGAATTGTATGAATTCCATGAAGAAACTTAAATCCAAGGACACCAATTTATATTCTCCATTAACCGATTGCCAGTCATGAGAATTGATTCTGTGAACCCTCTTCCTTGATTTGTCCAAGACAAATAGTGAGAGATTTTAGTGACAAGTTTCCTTTTAAAGGAGCAGCTGGCTACTATCTTATGTAGTCTATACCTACAGTTTGTGAATTTATGTATGAACATCGAAGGAATTTGCATGCTAACGGTAACTACAGATGAAAATTTCCTGTATTCCTATTACTGGATTTAATATTCTCAAAGCCCAAAATCAGCTCCATATCTCAGAGGTACACAGCATGTAAAGGGGAGCAGTTGGCCCATTTAAAACTTAGCCAGTTCCTGCAAGAACTTCAACACTATTAACTAAAGTGAAAAGAAATACCCATAATACGCAAATGTTCAAATTACTACTGGGAAGAGCAGAAGGGGTGTATTTTATTAGAATCTTCTGACGTACACACACCCCAATTCTTTACCTTAACGCTTTATTTTTCAGATGCCTTTAAATGCTGTTATTATGCCAGGTTAGGATATTGAGAATGGAGCTCATTGTGATATGAGTTAACAGATAGGAGTAATCTGAATGGTGTGGCCCAATGAACTCAAAATAAAGAGATACCAGACGTTTTAGGATGTGGTATTCTTTTATCTAAATAAATACATTGTAGGTCTAAATTTAGACTAAGTTCTTTAGGGCACCAGCTATTCTATGCTATATAGACTGTTATACCACCCTCATTACCATAGTATCTGAGCAACTTTCATTATTGCATTAAGCAATGTAACTAATATTGGTCACCTGTGGTCACCTCTCTCCAGAGGGAGAATTCTGTGTGCAGTGTAGTGTTTTGTTAGGTTTTTTTAATGTACACACTGCTGTGTGTTTATATTGCAGAAGGCAAGAGTAAAGAAATGGACTTACACTTGGAGTGGAAGGTGGTGAGGTTCATGATGGTCCTTAGTTCTTGTGAGAATTCATTCCATAGACTAGACTGGTCCTGAGAAAGCTGCTTCTCCTGCACAGATGAGCTTTTCATCCAGGTCATTAATGATGCGGATGATGGGATGGATTGCACCCTCAGCAAGTTTGCAGATGACACTATGCCGGGGGGGGAGAGATAGATATGCTGGAGGGTAGCGATGGGATCCAGAGTGAACTAGACAAATTGGAGGATTGGGCCAAAAGAAATCTGATGAGGTTCAACAAGGACATGTTCAGAGTCCTGACTTAGGACGGAAGAATCCCATGCACTGCTACAGGCTGGGGACCAACTGGCTAAGTGGCAGTTCTGCAGAAAAAGATCTGGGAATTACAGTGGACAAGAAGCTGGATATGAGTCAACAGTGTGACCTTGTTGCCAAGAAGGCTAACGGCATATTGGGCTGCATTAGTGGGAGCTTTGCCAGCAGATTGAGGGAAGTGATTATTCCCCTCTATTCTGCACTGGTGAGGCCACATCTGGAGTATTGTGTCCAGTTTGGGGTGAACCCCCTCCCCCACTACAGAAAGAATGTGGACAAATTGTAAAGAGTCCAGCAGAGGGCAAGGAAAATGATTAGGGGGTTGGGGTGCATGAGTTCTGAGGAGAGGCTCAGGGAACTGGTCTTATTTAGTCTGCAGAAGAGAACAGTGATGGGGCATTTGGTAGCAGCCTTCAACTACCTGAAGGAGAGTTCCAAAGAGGATGGAGCTAGGACTGTTCTCGGTGGTGGCAAATGACAGAACAAGGAGCAATAGTCTTAAGTTGCAGTGGGGGAGGTTTAGGTTGGATATTAGGAAAAACTATTTCACTAAGAGGATGGTGAAGCACTGGAATGGGTTGCCTAGGGAGGTGGTGGAATCTCCATCCTTAGAGATTTTTAAGGCTCAGCTTGACAAAGCCCTGACTGGGATGATTTAGTTGGTTTTGGTCCTGCTTTGAGCTGGGGATTGGACTAGATGACCTCCTGCGGTCTCTTCCAACCCTAATCTTCTATGATTTTCCCTTGTGATAGAAAGTTCCATTGTGCTTGAGGAATGAAGTTGTGAACCACAAGCCTCATCCCAGAGCTTTTAGGTGATCTTTTAGATATCCTGATCCCAGTTCATTGAGCACCTGGGAAATAAGGACCAAGACCTTGAGCTTGACTCTATATCCTATCAGAAGCCAATGTATAAAGTGGGAGGCAGGTTTGATGTGCTCACAGTAGTCCATGTTGCTGAAGAGATATGCTGAAGTGATCTGTAGTGGTTGGAGTTGCTTAAGGGCTTGTGGCTTCATGCTCATATATACTGTATTGGTGTAGTCCAGATGGGAGGCAACAGAGCTATGTATAATTAAGGCCAGGTCATCAGCCAGAGATGGGCCATCTTCTAACAAGCTGGAGATGACAGAAATTGTTGTTTGAAAATGCTGTTATGTGGGAGCTTAGTAATAGCGAGGAATCCAGGAGCACTCCTAAACTATGGATTGAATCAACCAATTGTGGGTATTTACCCTCAACCAAAGTAGACTATACTGTGCCTACAAACACTTCAGAGTGCTTTCCTCTGCTCACCAGCATCACCTGTGTCTTGCTCTGGTTCAGCTTTAGCCACCTTGTTCTTCATCTAAAAACCGATTTCATCCAAGCACTGGGTGTCCTTGGTAACAGTGGTATGGTCATATGTGGTGGAGGATAGGTGAAGCTATGTTGTCATCTGCATATTGCTGAATCCTTGTTGTCTTGCCACTTCATCTAGTGGATGCATGTAGATATTGAGAAGGACCAGAGAGAGAATTGATCCTTGTGGAACTTTGCAAGTGAGCAGTCTCATGTTGGAGTTGCAGTTTCCCGTTATCACTCTTTGGGTTCAAATTACATCCTACCATGTGATTAGCCTGTGTAAAAGGGGGGAAGCAGCTGTAGGGAACAGGTCAAGATCTTTCTATAGTATTTGAGAGCATCTGTTGGTTAATGTGCTGACCTGTGGGAATATAATTTGCCAGTTCAAGAGTATTAACAGGCACCTAGCTGGCTAGTAGGTATGCCACTGTCAGCAGGAAGAGCTAGCTAGGGTGCACGCTGGTCGGCCGGACCTAGCCAAAGAGGATGCACTGATTGGTGTCTTTTCTTTCACTCTCTTCTTTGATCTTCTTTGAATGTGTAACTGCAATGTGCCAAATCCTACCCTCAGTCGTTTCAATGGAATTCCATAAGTCTACTGTCACTGACGACAGAATCTGGTTCTCCCATTTTGGTATGCCATCCAGACCAGTAAGAGGTTGTCACCACCTGCCTATAACCCCGGGTGCCTTAAATGCTCTGTTGCTGTGGCTCACAGCCCAGACACCAACAGCCAGCAGACAAGCACGTGTTATCCTGAGTGTCTGTGTGCCATAACAGAGCAGCCCCACCCTGGTTTCCTCAGCTTTGGTTACACCTGGCAAGATGCCCCCAACTTCTGGTCCAGAACATCCCCAGAATCATCTGCCCTGAAGTGTCCAGCCCTCCGTTGGACTACTCAGAGAAATAAGCTTTATTTGCTCCTTTAAAGAGACAGTACCCAGCAGCTTGCCACATTAACTGGAATTAACAGTTACTTGAATTAAATCACAGCACTGAGTTGGTTTAGATTAAAATAAAGCAAGCTTATTAACAACAGGACATAGGTTAAGCCATGCCAAGTAAAAGGTAGAGATAGTTACAAGCAAATAAAAGTGAAAACATGCATCTAAAAGTCTAAAACTTAATCTAGCAAGGCTTAGTCTTTGTTTCAAATAGATTTGCTCATCAATTACTCTTGGTGCAGCATGGCTGACTGTCTCTTACAGAAGTATCAGGTACTAGTTTCCCTTGTAATCTTAGGTGACAGATAAAAAGATGGAGTCTCTCTTCCCTTATATTTCTAAAGAATTGTCTTTGTTCTCAAAGTTAGGAAGACCTCCCTGGGGATTCAGTCTTCTGTCTCTCTCTGGGGTGTAGGAGCCATTTTAATTCTCCCCTACTGGTTTGCTTGATAGCTTTGTTACAGTTAATACGTAAAGTGAGATATACCCACATTCCTTTCTCTAGGACAAACCTATTTATGATCTTTAGCTACGCTAGACTGTCTTCTTAAACCTGTTCTAGTAACATTTTATAGAGGAAATTTATAACTTCACATATAAGGTTAACACAACTTCACATATAAGGTTTACAAAGATATTAATGACCAGTCTGCTATTAGCTTTCAGATGCTACTTTACAAGGCATATTTCGTACAAACATAATTGCACTAGTTGTAGAGTATGAATACAGGAGTGCTTAGGGTCCACTCTATCTGATTTCCAGGCAACGCTGTAAGCTATTCTTGTGCGTCTTCCCAGTTACATCAGTGAGGATTTCAAAGTATATTCTTTCATGATGAGCATATCGCATCTCTCCACATTGCACCTCGACCAAAAGGCATTTCTTCTTCCTGTCTTTAGTCATTCATTTGAATAAACTCAGTTCATTCAGCACATCCCAAATTCAATTGCCATTTGCTGCTGCCACTTATAACTCCTGTAGAAGGGAACTTTTTGTAGAATGTTTATTTGTATATACAAGAAGCAAACCTGGAAAACATGATGATTCTAAAGAAGAAACTTGAACCAGTCAGTGTACTGAGCTTCTCCTGTGTGCTGTTGAGCACTTGCAACCCACAGTGACTGTAATTGGAGTTGAGAGGATCAGGTTCCTTATGCATATCATTTTGTTAAAAGAAACAATCCTCTCTTGTTCAACCTAAACATTGTTTCAAAATGTCAGGCCAGATTTCCTGTTGGTGTAAATTGATATAGCTGCTTTGACTTCAGTGGAGCTATGCTGATTTAGATGAGCTGAGAATCTGGCCCTAAATCTCAAATGCTGTTTTCTTCTAGTTGCAAAAGTTTGGAAACCTGAAATTTTCTGGTAGTAGAGCTGGCAGTGCCTGTGAAATCACAAGTGCTTCTGAATGGTTGAGCAACCTCAACTCCAGCTGAAGTCAATGGAAGCTGAGGGCATTCACATACTTTCTGAGGTCCCAGTTTAGGAAAGCATTTAAGCATGTGCTTCAGTCCATCCCTATTAAGGCAATAGTAGGAGCATGCATAAATGCTATCCTGAATAGAGATGTTTCCCTGAATTAGGCCTCTTATTTAAATCTGATTTAGGGTTATGTATTAAATAATATAGAAAAATCTCATCTCAACCATAGCTGTCTAATCAAAAAAACAAATCTCTTAACTTTTGACATTATGGGGCTTCACAATTATCACAGGATCCAAAGGCAAGTGACATGGATTTATTTGTGCCAGTACCAAACTTGAAAGTACTTTAACAGATTACAGATTAGATGATTGGTAAAATAGGGCTGAGAAACTGCATAGTGTGCAGACTGTGTAATAAGAGAAACCCCATGGTAGCTTTTTGTTCAACTACCAAAACTAAATTTTTACCCTTAGAAAGGGCTATTTACAGTAGAAGTTTTAATGTAGGAACTATATTTCTCCATTTCTTCATAAAGATGAAAAATGGTTCTTAAGAGATGCAGTAAATTCTGTACATTATAGATTAGATAAAATGGTAAAAACATATTGTACAGTAAGTGGAGGCACTAAATTGAGTAGTACGTGCTCGCAACTTATTTCTTTGTAAATTAGTTAATTTCCTGCATCTTCAATGTCAGTTCCATCACAACATCCTTGCATTTAGAATCGAAGTGAAAACAGTAAACTGCAGCAGTCTATCATTTTGTGTTTCCAGCAGAGATAATTTAACTATAACACAGTGACATTGAATATTGATAGAAAAATGACAGGCCATGATTAAAATTTTGTGCCAGATAAAATGAATAGCTGGCAGATGAAAAGAAAACAGAAATTAATTTCCCTTCTAATTCCTGTACAAGAGTATTTTCTAATTGTTTTTGCTGAGTATTGTACTGTCTTGTTTTTTAATAACCATAATAAAATATCCATTATTGGTTTTCAGCAATAAAAAAAATTGACTTCCCCTTTATTTGCTTGAACAGTGTCACAGAACAGAAATAGTAGTTACATAATCTGGCCACATAAAATCCAAGAAGTCAGTTATGCCCTCAAGATGTTGATGTTCGCTTGCTTATTCTTTTATGGTTGGGGGAAAGAAGGAAATAATATTTTCAGGCTCTTTTTAGATTTCAGCTCTTAAATACTGTAGACCGGGGTGGGCAAACTTTTTGGCCTGAGGGCCCCATCAGGGTGCAAAACTGTACGGAGGACCAGGTAGGGAAGGCTGTGCCACCCAAACAGCCTGGCCCCCACCCCCTATTTGCCCTCTCCCACTTCCCCCCCGCCGACTGTCTCCTCCTGGGACTCCCGCCCCAAACCGCCCCCACCCACCCCCGGGATCCCACGCTCTATCCAACTCTCCCCCTGCTCCCTGTCCCTTGACTGCCCTGACCTATCCACACCCCCACCCCCTGACAGGCCCCCCCCCGGGATTCCCACGCCCTATCCAACCCCCCCGTTCCCTGACCCCCCCAGAACCTCAGCCCCATCCAACCGCTCCCGGGACCTCCTACCCAACCCAACCCCCCACTGCCCTGTGCGCTGCCACCACCCCCTTACCATGCCGCTCAGAGCGGCAGGAGCTCGCAGCCCTGCTGCCCACACGGCAGCATGGCTGCGGGGGAAGGGGAACAGAGGGGGAGGGGGCGAGCCTCCCCAGCCAGGAGCTCAGGGTCCGGGCAGGACGGTCCCATGGGCCGTAGTTTGCCCACCTCTGCTGTAGACTGTGGATGCAGTAGGTGATGTTTATCGTAGCCCATGAGAAATTGTGGATAATGGCCGTTGCTGATAGGTTTAATCTTTTAAACTTTTGGTAGAAATTGCCAGCCATTCGTGTTTCATTGTGAACTCAGTATCCTGACAGCACAATGAGGGACTGCATCTTTTAGTATTAATATTGTGTTTCGCTTTATTTATTTAGCATACTGCTACACAAAGTGGTAAATGTTTTGACCAAAAGAAATTCTAAACAAATGCTATCCACAGGTAAAATAACTAATGCTATTATTCACTGTAAAGGACTGAGAAAATGAACCTCATCCACCACCTCAGAATATGTCTATTGATATTTTCCACTATATATTTTCCAGGATTGAAAATTTTTACAGTCCCATGAAATATAGACACAAATGCACAAGTTTTTAAAATATAGATTTAATTGTATGACTTTAAGCACCCAGTTTTGAAAACGTTTGCTATATAAATTGGTGGGGATGGGCATGGGGATGGGATTTACATGCAGGAGCACAATTTAAATCTAATCATTTATGTCTGTCAACATGCACATAACATTTCCAATCATGAAAATGTTCCAGAAGTCAAAATCCGAAGAAGCAAAAAGAAGATGAGAAAGAGGGATAGAATTTTGAAAGAAAATAGGAGCCACTTATCCATGTTGTTCCTCTGTTACAGTCCAGCAGTGCATTTTCCCAATTAAAATATTTCTGCATTGACTCTGGGCTTTGAACAATATGGCTCTGGCCTTGTTGAACAATTTTCAAAAGTGTGCATCTCAGCTGCTAATACAAACATGCTGCTATACACACAAAATGGGTACATGCATTTAGTTTACCACTCCCCATTCTTTAGTCTTCTATTTTGTTTTGGTAATTTAGATGTTTGAAAATTCTGTCCTTAATTTTATAGCAATTGTGAAATAAATTTACAATAATAAACCTATGTAAATTCTTTGTATTCAGAATCACTCTCGGCGCTTGTCTTCATGGGAACTCTTAGGAAAGTTAATACAAATGGATTTTTAAATTGGATTAGTTAAACTGTATTAAATCAGATTAAACTATTCAATCCCTGGGTAGATCCTCATAGTCAGAATTAAAGTGGTTTTAATTTGGTTTAGCTCAATTCACTTAGAAAATGTCAACAAAGGGTTTAATGCAGTTTAATGAAGCCACTTTAAATTCATACCTTTAATTAATATGGATTAATTTTCCTTCTTATCCCTGTGTAGACAAGCCCTTAGCATATTAAAAGGAATGTCTTTATATGAGTTGGAAAACTTCCTTCTTTGCTGAATCTTATTTATATATATGACAGGTTTCAGAGTAGAAACTGTGTTAGTCTGTATTCGCAAAAAGAAAAGGAGTACTTGTGGCACCTTAGAGACTAACAAATTTACTCTGGTTACAGTGTGTATGGTAACACCCATTGTTTCGTGTTCTCTATGTATATAAATCTCCCCACTGTATTTTCCACTGAATGCATCCGATGAAGTGAGCTGTAGCTCACGAAAGCTTATGCTCAAATAAATTTGTTAGTCTCTAAGGTGCCACAAGTATTCCTTTTCTTTTTGCGAATACAGACTAACACGGCTGCTACTCTGAAACCTGTCATTATGCAAGGCACTGAATTTAGCCGTACGGGGTGGAAATCTATCAACTTCATGAAAAAACTCATACAGATACACACAGACATCATCTTCCTTTCCAAATGCAAAGAGATGGACATTATACCAAAAGGACTGAAGTTAAAAAATCCATTACAAACTACATACCACACAGACTATGCTGACAGCTTGTGCCACATTCTCTCAAAGAAACTGTGGAATCACCTGATCAACATCCTCTACAGCAAACAGGGAAAGATTAAGAATGAGCTCTCAAAACTGGATACTCTCAAAAAAAAAAAAAAAAAAACAAACAAAAAAAAACAGCCATCCACACAAACTTCCTCTTGGCTGGACTTTACAAAAACTAGACAAGCCATTTATAACAAACACTTTGCTTCTCTACAAAAGAAAAAGGACACTAAACTATCTAAACTACTACATGCCACAAGGGGCCACAACAGTGGTTCCCTTAACCCACCCAGCAATATTGTTAACCTATCCAACTATACTCTTAGCCCAGCAGAAGAATCTGTCCTATCTCGGGGCTTCTCCTTCTGTCCCTCCACCCGCACGAACATGATACAGTTCTGTGATGACCTAGAATCCTATTTTCGACGCCTCCGACTCAAGGAGTATTTCCAACACACCTCTGAATAACATACTAACCCACAGAGAGCTTCCTACCAAGACTACAAAAAGAAGGATTCTGGGTGGACTCCTCCTGAAGGTTGAAACAACAGACTGGACTGCTACATAGAGTGCTTCTGCCGACGTGCACAGGCTGAAATTATGGAAAAGCAGCTTCACTTGCCCCATAACCTCAGCCGTGCAGAGCACAATACCATCCAAAGCCTCAGAAACAGCTCTGACATCATAATCAAAAAGGCTGACAAAGGAGATGCTGTCGTCATCATGAATAGGTCGGAATATGAACAAGAGGCTGCTAGGCAGTTCTCCAACACCACTTTGTACAAGCCATTCCCTCTGATCCCACTGAGGGTTACCAAAAGAACCTACAATATTTGCTCAAGAAACTCCCTGAAAAAGCACAAGAACAAATCTGCACAGACACACCCCCAGAACCCCGACCTAGGGTATTCTGTCTGCTACCCAAGATCCATAAACCTGGAAATCCTGGACACCCCATCATCTCAGGCATTGGCACCCTGACAGCAGGATTGTCTGGCTATGTAGACTCCCTCCTCAGGCCCTACGCTACCAGCACGAGAAGCTATCTTCAAGACACCCTGACTTCCTGAGGAAACTACAGTCCATCGGTGATCTTCCTGAAAACACTATCCTGGCCATTATGGATATAGAAGCCCTCTACACCAACATTCCACACAAAGATGGACTACAAGCCATCAGGAACAGTATCCCCGATAATGTCAAGGCAAACCTGGTGGCTGAACTTCGTGACTTTGTCCTCACCCATAACTATTTCACATTTGGGGACAGTGTATACCTTCAAATCAGCGGCAATGCTATGAGTACCTGCATGGCCCCACAGGATGCCAACATTTTTATGGCTGACTTAGAACAACACTTCCTCAGCTCTCGTCCCCTAATGCTCCTACTCTACTTGCATTACATTGATGACATCTTCATCATCTGGACCCATGGAAAAGAAGCCCTTGAGGAATTCCACCAGGATTTCAACAATTTCCATCCCACCATCAACCTCAGCCTGGATCAGTCCACACAAGAGATCCACTTCCTGGACACTATGGTGCTAATAAGCGATGGTCACATAAACACCACCCTATACCAGAAACCTACTGACCCCTATTCCTACCTACATGCCTCCAGCTTTCATCCAGACCACACCACATGATCCATTGTCTACAGCCAAGCTCTACGATACAACCGCATTTGCTCCAACCCCTCAGAGACAAACACCTACAGGATCTCTATCAAGCATTCTTATAACTACGATATCAACCTGCTGAAGTGAAGAAACAGATTGATAGAGCCAGAAGAGTACCCAGAAATCACCTACTACAGGATAGGACCAACAAAGACAATAACGGAACGCTACTAGCCATCACATTCAGCCCCCAACTAAAACCTTTCCAACGCATCATCAAGGATCTACAACCTATCCTGAAGGACGACCCATCACTCTCACAGATCTTGGGAGACAGGCCAGTCTTTGCTTACAGACAGCCCCTAAACCTGAAGCAAATACTCACTAGCCACCACACACCACACATCAGAACCACTAACCCAGGAACCTATCCTTGCAACAAAGCCCGTTGCCAGCTGTGTCCCCATATCTATTCAGGAGACAACATCATAGGGCCTAATCACCTCAGCCACAATATCAGAGGCTCGTTCACCTGCACATCTACCAATGTGATATATGCCAGAGCAATGCCCCTCTGCCATGTACATTGGTCAAACTGGACAGTCTCTACGTAAAAGAATAAATGGACACAAATCAGATGTCAAGAATTATAACTTTCAAAAACCAGTTGGAGAACACTTTAATCTTTCCGGTCACTCGATTACAGACCTAAAAGTGGCAATACTTCAACAAAAAAGCTTCAAAAACAGACTCCAACGAGAGACTGCTGAATTGGAATTAATTTGCAAACTGGATACAATTAACTTAGGCTTGAATAGAGACTGGGAGTGGATGCATCATTACACAAAGTAAAATTATTTCCCCATGTTTATCCCCCCACCCCATCCCACCCCCCACTGTTCCTCAGACATTCTTGTCAACTGCTGGAAATGGCCCATCTTGATTATCACTACGAAAGTTTCCCCCCCCCCCCCAGCTCTCCTGCTGGTAATAGCTCACCTTAAGTGATCACTCTGGTTACAGTGTGTATGGTAACACCCATTGTTTCATGTTCTCTTTGTATATAAATCTTCCCACTGTATTTTCCACTGACTGCATCCAATGAAGTAAGCTGTAGCTCATGAAAGCTTATGCTCAAATAAATTTGTTAGTCTCTAAGATGCCACAAGCACTCCTTTTCTATTTATATATATATATGTATCTCTTTACATGCATTGATATCACAGAGTCCTTTGCAAGAAGATAAAAGAATCCAATGACCATTGTTTACAAATAAAATACTTTAAGATGCATGTAAATCATGTAATTTAGATCTAATCAGAAAGTCATTTATACAATACAATACACGTTTATTTTGTACACTTTCATACAAATTTAATTACAAGAAGTTTTACAGAGTTACTTCAAATAATAAAATGACAGCACTAAATAATGAATAATAGCAGGGGAGAAAGAAAGGAAAGGAAATTGGAAAAATTGTTTTCAGCTGAGATATAATATGAAATTAAGAGCTATGCAGGTTATTTCTAGCAGCCAGAGGTGCAGGAAAGAACATTCTTTACCAATAGCGAAAGACCTGATGAGGGTCAATTGTTAAATAGGGAAAGGTGCAGGGACTGGGTAGAGAGAGGTACAGTCCATGAAGTAGGCAGAGGCAAGTCCATAGAAGATTTTACAAATACAAAGGGAATATAGGAGAGGAAGATGGGGAGAATGGAGGAGTGGAAAGGTACCAGTGGAAAAGTTGGTTTTGACAGTAGAACATTAGCGATGTCATAGTATGTAGTAAGAGAATAAAGTAGGTCAGGAGGAGGAACTGGTTTTAAGGAACCAGATGTCCATGTGGTCCCAGTATACAAGGAGAGAAGGCAGGGCAGGGAGAATAAAGGGAAAAGAAATAATTGATTAGAAGAATTTGGAATAAGTATCAAAGGGGGAAAGAGAAATTTTAAAAAAAAAGGCAATCTTGGAATAAAAGAAATAGGATTCCTAGAGCCTTGTTGGGGAAAGACCGAAATTGCAAAGTGTTTAGATGGAGAAGAGAGTTGATAGTGCTCATGAGCAAACTAGGATTGTTAACAAGTTTGGAAACAAGGGAGCAGCGGAAACAAGGTGTTGGTGCCCTGGGAACATCAGTATAGCGTAAAGTACGTAATGAACTTACAAGATTTCCAACTTTCTTGGTGGCCGTAGAGATGAGATATACAAAATTGTTTTAGTAGGCATTGAAATGTGAAATTGAGACTCTGACTGGTGTGTATAACAGGCTTTTCTCATTGGCAGTGAGAGAAGCTCCCAGCCCCAAAATCAAAAATAAACTAACAAAAACCCAACCAACCCAAAGTTCCCTTTCCTAAACAGTCAAAATCAAAGCCCTTTCTATGGTGTAAGCAAGGAAAAAGTAATCCCCATGCTTGAACTGAGTCCAAGTTTTCCATTCCACACAGTCTGTTCTGTGTGTCAGCTGAGTCTTGTGGTTTGATGAGCTCCAGCTGTATCTTCTCTACCAGATTACTCCTAAACTCAGACATGACAGGGAGGATAGGGTTGTGGGGACCTTGCCTGAAAGCCTCATGTGATCCAGTCTCATGATGGAACATTAAAGAATGGGTTTGGATGAGCGGTGGAAAGTGTAGTTGCAGGCCTAAAAAAAAAAAAAAACAAAAACCCCACACAAGAGGGGGCAGGAGGCTAAAGTGCCAAAGTGAATGTTAGAGAATCAAAAGCAAATCAAACTGGAAAATCTAGATACAAATGTTTGAGAGAACAGGTGTGAGGGTTAATTTCTGAAGGATTAAGCAACGTTCAAGTATAAACATGGCTTTAATACATAACATTAGTGGTAATATGGTAAACTACATTAAAAGGCTGGGTTTCAAACAATATGGTGGTCTTGGGTTTTTTGAGTGGATTAAGTGTTACTTTTCTTGATTTTCTTTCCCTCCTTCTTTCTGGCCTCCCTCAGGGTGGTCACCTTTGTAGAGACCACTAGACACTATATGGACATACAAGAGAAAGATCTCTGCCCCAAAGAGCAGAATCTAAATAGATAAAACAGACAGAGAGTGGGAGGGAAAACAGAGGCATATAGAGATGAAGTGACTTTCCGTAGCTCACACAGTAGGTCAGTGGTAGAGCTAGAAATAGAATCCAAAGCTCCTGATTCCCAGTCCTGTGCCCTTTTTACAAGACTATATTTCCTTCTGATGTTAAATGGCATCCTGTGTCCTTTGTAATGACTTTCCCTGGTTATTTCTGTCAGACCCATTTCATCACTCCTTAGACATCTTTAACCTAGGGAAAACTCCTTTTAATGTCAATTCAAGTTTTTCTTGAGCAGAGGGTAAATAAAGAATCCTGAATAGGGCTTTCAGACCGTGGGAAATTAATGGCCCACTGTCTTTAATACATTTTCCAAGGCATGTACTGTGTGTAGGATTAATCAATAATAAACATCTTTCATCTTCCTGAATGTCATTAATTCTAAGCTTTTTTTTTTTCTTGATGCCTGCACTTAAGCCCTGATTCAGGAAAACACTTGACCATGTACTTGAAGTTAAGCACATGCTTACATCCCTTTGATGTCAATGGGACTTATTCATGTGCGTAAAGTAAGCAAGTGTGATGTACTTTCCTGAATCAAAACTTTAGTCCTGATCCCAATAGGGTTGCCAATTTTGGTTGGACATATCCCTGGAGGTTTCATCACATGACATAATCTTTAATTGAAGATTAATCTTTAATTCCTGGAGAGTTGGCAACCCTATGTCCTGTTAGGAATCAGTTCTCTAAGTTAAATATTTATTTGCTTCTATTTAATATATATTCCCACTGCTGGAAAGATTTTGCATGTGTATTTATTGAATGTGAATTTTATTATGCTTGGTTTTATTTTCAGTCTCACTTTATTAGCTTTCATTATATGGCTCCTCACAGAGGTTCATTCTGTCAGTTAAAAGAACAGGATCTTCTACACAAACAATGTTTTGGCCACTGTGTATCATGACCCATTTTTCTTCACGTTTCAGTCATCAGAAGACATCTCTGAGATAAACTGCACTGAGATTTACAAAAAATGCTGCCTCCTTGTCTAGCTCCTGTTACTTTTTATAAAAATATTTTGGGTAGTCTTACATGGTGTCAGAAATATGAAGGGAAGGGTAACCACCTTTCTGTATACAGCGCTGTAAACTCCCTCCTGGCCAGAGGCAACATCCTTTTACCTGTAAAGGGTTAAGAAGCTCAGCTAACGTGGCTGGCATCTGACCTAAAAGACCAACAAGGGGACAAGATACTTTCAAATCTTGCCCGGGGGGCTTTTGTTTACGTGGTGGTTCTCTCTTGGGACTAGAGAGGCCAGACAAAAATCCATCTTCTCCAATCCATCCTAATCCAAGTCTCCAATATTGCAACCAGTATAGGTAAGCCAGGCAAGGCGGATTAGTTTCTTTTGTTTTATGTACTTTATTCCTGTTTTCTGTAACTTTAAGGTTTTGCCCAGAGGGGGATCCTCTGTGTTTTGAATCTGAATACCCTATAAAGTATTTTCCATCCTGATTTTACAGAGATGATTTTTACCTTTTTTTTTTAAATAAAATCCTTCTTTTAAGAACCTGACTGATTTTTCCATTGTTCCAAGATCCAGGGATTTGGGTCTTTGATGATTTTGTAACCAATTGGTTAGGATATTATTCTCAAGCCTCCCCAGGAAAGGGGGTGTGTAAGGCTTGGGGGGGATATTTTGGGGGAAGACGTCTCCAAGTGGTCTCTTTCCCTGTTCTTTGTTTAAAACGCTTGGTGGTCGCAGCATACTGTTCAAGGACAAGGCAAAGTTTGTATCTTGGGGAAGTTTTTAAACCTAAGCTGGTAAGAATAAGCTTAGGGGTCTTTCATGCAGGTCCCCACATCTGTACCCTAGAGTTCAGAGTGGGGAAGGAACCCTGACACATGGGCATATGTTTTCATTTAGGCTAAAGTGTGCAAGAGCTAAAGATGACTTTAGTGTGTCTGTAGTGCTCTTAGTAGAAAACCTATTTTCCTGCTAACTTCCAGCCAACGCTCCAAATAATTTTAGAACAATATCCTGCTGATGAGACGTATGCAGAACTCCTGTTGACATCACTGGGAATCTTGCACAAAGACTGAGGGGAGAAATAGCCTGTAAACTTAACAGAAGATGGAAAGAATCCTCAGTGGACAAATCCCCCTTTATATATATATATATCTTGGGTCATGCTTTTTTATACAAATAGTACACTTATAAATAGATTATAAAGGATCAGTAAGTGATTAGTATATGTTTTAATAAATGTTTAATCAATTCTTATAGATTTAGAGTCCAACAAATCAATAGGTTTCTTGTAATACCTTTGATTGATGTACTTAACACATACTGTTATGTCTGTAACATACATATATAACATCTATTAGTCAATTATTAATATTGCATAATATATTTATAAATGTAACTTCAATATAAAGGGTGACCTAATCTTGACCTGTCCACAATTTAGGTCCAATCCTACAGAGTTACACTGTGCTTAATTTTAAGAAGAGTAGTCATCCCATCCACTTCACTAGCACTACAAACATCCATGAACTTAAGCATTTACAAAGTGGATTTAATATGAATAAGCCAAACACCATAATTCAATTACATTTAATTATATATCTAAAATGTTGAAATATTCAAAAAATTATACCACATAAACAATTTTTAATGTATTTGGCCTGTGGTTTTATGTTTGCAATTTTCAAAATATTTGCTTTAAAAATGCCCCTAAACTTTCAGTAATTTTAAAATAAAAAATTATGGAAATAAAGCCCAAAGAATTAAATAGACTCAGAACATCAAAAGCATCTGTGCATTTACTGCTTTCAGTTGAAAAGTTCAGTAACATAGAGTCTATTAACATACATATTTGATAACCTAGTTCAGGATACATCAGGAAGTACCAGAGTTTTACTAATATAGTGGCAAAATAAAAATGTCCTTGAAATACACCCAAAGCTATTATTTTATCCTAATTGTATTGATGGAATCTTCTATTAAGTTGACCAATCAATTGGGCTACCTGTTGGAAGTTCCAAGTCAAGTCTTGAGTTGTCTAAAGTCAATATGTCATAAAATACAGTAGATTGGTGCTGACAAACTTTTTATAAGAGGCAAGAAAATTGTCAGAGGTATACCTACAGGGAAAGTTTTTAACTATGTAGCCATTATGCTGTGACTGACTAGCACCATCTAGTACAGAAAGTAGTAGGGTTTATTTTATTTTATTTTACTTGATAGGTGGAGTGTTGACTGGAGGTAACATAGAATTCTCCTGGGGCATGTGTTGAATATCTCCCTCCCCTCCCCCCCCCCAGTTAGCATTGCTTGGAACCCCTTGGGGTTCAGGCAGCAATTTGAAGACCTCATGTCACATTCCACCTTAAATAAGTATGCATCCATACAGACTGTCAGCACTAATCCAGTGGCTCAGTTTCTGACTCCCAATTATTCACACTTGTACTCTGACTTCAAGTTTGTGTTGGTAAGTTTTATTTGTGCAGTAAAAAATACTGTTGTTCAAAGTAAGAATTTGTCACTCAAATAAGCATTTTATTACTAACTACAATTAATTTATTCTCTGTTCAGAGTAAAAATCTTAAATATCTGTGGTAAACTAATATCTGATTTAGTCAAGAAAGATGGAATAAAATTTTGGGTTTTTTAATTTAACTTATAATTTTATTTAATTGCATCACAACTGATAGATCTGAAGGACTGATAGAAAATGCTGCAGTTATTAGATGTTAAGATAAAATCTAGACATTAGAGTACTGAAATGGGAGTCAAGACTTGTGGGTTCTGTTCCCTTCTCTGCCACTGACTCACTTTACTGTACTTCAGCAAATAATTTAACCTTTCTGTGTTTCGGATTCAGCATTTGTAAAATGAAGATAATATATGCCTGTGTGTCATGAGGGTACTGAGTAGTTTAAATACCTGAGCCTTCAAAACCTTCCATGCATGGAATTCTCATTGACATCAATTGAAGAACTGTACATGAAAGGTTTTCAGGATAATACTCATAAAGCACTTAAAGATCTTTGACGGAAAGAAGATACAGATGTGCAAAATATTAAGAAATTCTAAACATAAACCTCCTTTCAACTCATTCTTCAGCTGGAAAAAAGAGAACAGTACAATACCACAAAGTAAGGTTGTGGAAAATAGCAAAAAAGATAGAAGGCTGAAGGAGAGTAAAAACAGCCCTAATTTAATTAATAAAAATGGATTGACTGATGCTTTAGATTTTTGTCTAAGTTTCACTCTAGCAAGAATCTGAAAAGTTACATACATTTTCTTAAAAGTATAATTTGACCAACATATTTAATGCAGCAAATAATATTTTAGTTGAAGGGATAACATTTTCTCAGAACAATTTGAGGAAGATTGTGTGAGTACTTTTTTACAGTACAGATGTACAGCCACTGTGAATGAATAGGGTTCTGATCCTGCTCCCATTTAGGTAAATGACAAAACTTCTATTGACTTCAGTAAAATTAGAATGGGGTCTAATTTACCTCCTGTTCACACCCACAGAAGGTAACAGCATCTTATCAACAGATTTTTATTGACGTCCACTTTGCAGTAGATAAATCCCTCTACTACTTCTCAGCTTGAAATAACTCATTACCATTTTAAAAAGTGCTGAGCTCTTTATGAGAGCATTGACCTGCCCTTTTGGTTAGGCTTAAAAAAAAGTTATGTGATAGAAATTACTCTCCCTGAAACGAATTTTTATTTTCCTTTGGCTTTTATTTCAGCTGTGGGAACCAGCTGCTCGAAAGAGTGTGGGAAGCTGACTTGGAGGCCTGTCAGCTGTTGATCCAAGGGTTTCAGCTGAAAGAAGCTGGTTGCTGTGTTTCAGAGGGAGAAGAGGGCCAAACAGATGAGATGGATGCTGCTGCTGATCACTGTTCGAACACAGAGAGGGGAAGAGAAAGCCACTTTCCAAAAGGCACAGAGCGGGGCGCTGTTCCATGCCCCATTGCTCAAACCAAATGCTGTGAACTCAAAGAGGTATCTAGAGTTTTCTGCAGATTGTTGAATGATGTCATTGTTTTTCATTTTGAGAGGGAGGGTTAAGGGTCAGCAAAGCAGATTAAGAATTAATTTTAGATTTGGCCTCAAATAAGGACAAAAATAAAATAGCTTTATGAAAATTCTCTCAATCATTTTTCCTTTCACCATCAATCTTTTTAAAATTAAGAAAGAAAGAAAGAAAGAAAGGATATGTAATGTACATCGATTTTTGGGAGAAAATATTCTCATAAGATTCTTTATGGATTTAATACAAATTATCAACCATAACTCCGCTCACTTACATCAGTTTCATGCTAGTGTGACTCCACTGACTTTTTATTCGTGATTTACATCTGCATGAGGGAGAGGAGAAGCAGGGTCCCTAATGTCAGTGGAATGGGCTAAGTCTTTCCAGTTCAGATGCTGGCAGACTTCCAGTTTGCATCAAATATTAAAAAGGAAAAAATGAGGAGGGCTTGACATATTTGTTTTAAGTTTTGTGGTTTGCTTTGGAATTTCTGTCTTAAATATTTACAACTACCCAGTAATCATTTAACAGCACTGCAAGAATAAGCAAGCTGCTAAGGAGTCATACCATCCAACACCAAGTAATGTGACAAAAACCCAGCAACCTTATGACATGCATTGTTTTTATTTCTTTAGAATTTTGTTGACAAAAACTAAATGGGTGCTTAAGAGCACTTAGTGTTAACAGGTTTCAGAATAGCAGCCATGTTAGTCTGTATTCGCAAAAAAGAAAAGGAGTACTTGTGGCACCTTAGAGACTAACAAATTTATTTGAGCATAAGCTTTTGTGAGCTATAGCTCACTTCATCAGATGCATTTGGTGGAAAAGTGAGCTGTAGCTCACGAAAACTTATGCTCAAATAAATAT
Source organism: Dermochelys coriacea (assembly GCF_009764565.3). Taxonomy (NCBI): domain Eukaryota; kingdom Metazoa; phylum Chordata; order Testudines; family Dermochelyidae; genus Dermochelys; species Dermochelys coriacea. The sequence goes on from NC_050070.1 coordinate 133,523,991, forward strand.
GTTAGTCTCTAAGGTGCCACAAGTACTCCTTTTCTTTTTTAGTGTTAACAGCCATTGAACTCTGCACCACATAGAAAATTGATATTTAATTGTGCATTTGTATTGACTGAGATTTAACAGAAGGCAGGCCATTACCCCACTGTAAATTCTCCTCTGGTCTAGTAAAATTCTATTCTGAATCAGGCTGTGAATGGTATTTTCAACCTTTTGAAAAATAAAACATTTTACATAGCTGGACAACTTGTAACACAGAGGGCATTTTCATCCTAAATGGCCAGCTGTCGTATTTAATTTTGTCTGCTATTCTTGGTGAATCTGCAAAGAATCTGCAATTCTGTTGCTTGGGTAAAGCTTGACTCTTCTTCCAAAAGTGCAACTGAGAATCTGGGGAGGTTTGGGATTGATTGTGACTGATTCTTCTACAGTCAGGCTAGTAGAGGCAAATTCCAATCTCAGTTGCAGCAGCATAAATCTGGATTAACTCAATTGAAATCAACCAAATTGCTCTGGAATTACAAAGGAGGACAAAGAAGGATTACAGATTGTTTGTTTTAATGAGCCATAAATCCAGTGTCTTTATTAAGTCCATTATTTTTGGTGTCTAGCGGAGTTATGAATTTAAGTTCCTAGGCTCATCTTTTGAAGATGATGTTTAGGTTTCCTTTGAGGACCATGACTGAAAGGTCAGACATGGAGTGATAATTTTATAAAAAGTGTTCACCCACCAGCGATATGGTGTTTTTGTCTTATTTTTCTGTGTGAGTTTATTCAAGAGCTCAGTGATTGTCTGGTTTCACCCACATGGTTGTTATTGGGCATGTAGTGCACTGGATGAGATAAACCACATGGTGTGATAGGCATGTGTAGGACCTTGAAAGGTGTGTTGTGGGGGGGGTGTTGATAATTGTCGCTATGAAGATTTGTCTGCAGGTTTCGAATCTATTGTTATGGCAGGTTCTGGTGTCACTTTGAGTTGGTATGCCCTATTCTGTGGGGAGCTTACTTCTGATGATGATGATACTGGTGACAGTGGGGGGTTGTTTGAAGGCCAGAAGAGGGGTTTCAGCAAAGATTTCTTTCAGGATGTGGTCCCCATTGAGTATGGGTTGTAATTGTTTATTGATACCACATATGGTTTCCAGGGTGGGGTGGTAGGTGACAAGTAGGGATGTGCAGTCAGAGGGGTTTTCTTTCCTGTATCCTGTTCTCTCAGGGTATTTGGGTGGTCCATTTAATCATGCAATCTGCTTCTCTGGTGGAGTGTCATTGAAGGCAGTTTTAAGTGTGTTAAGGTGCATAATGTGAGCGAGGCCAAACAGCAAAAATTAAGATGTTTGTACACCAATGCGAGGAGTCTAGGTAACAAAATGGAGGAACTAGAGCTACTGGTGCAGGAAGTGAAACCAGATATTATAGGGATAACAGAAACATGGTGGAATAGTAGTCATGACTGGACTACAGGTATTGAAGGGTATGTGCTCTTTAGGAAAGACAGAAACAAAGGTAAAGGGGGTGGAGTAGCATTGTATATCAATGATGAGGTAGAATGTAAAGAAATAAGAAGCGATGCAATGGATAAGACAGAGTCTGTCTGGGCAAAAATTACATTGGGGAAGAAAACTAGTAAAGCCTCTCCTACGATAGTGCTTGGGGTGTGCTATAGACCTCCGGGATCTAATTTGGATATGGATACAGCCCTTTTTAATGTCTTTAATAAAGTAAATACTAATGGAAACTGCGTGATCATGGGAGACTTTAACTTCCCAGATATAGACTGGAGGACCAGTGCTAGTAATAATAATAGGGCTCAGATTTTCCTAGATGCGATAGCTGATGGATTCCTTCATCAAGTAGTTGCTGAACCGACTAGAGGGGATGCCATTTTAGATTTAATTTTGGTGAGTAGCGAGGACCTCATAGAAGAAATGGTTGTAGGGGACAATCTTGGCTCAAGTGATCATGAGCTAATTCAGTTCAAACTAAATGGAAGGATTAACAAAAATAAATCTGCAACTAGGGTTTTTGATTTCAAAAGGGCTGACTTTCAAAAATTAAGGAAATTAGTTAGGGAAGTGGATTGGACTGAAGAACTTATGGATCTAAAGGTAGAGGAGGCCTGGGATTACTTTAAATCAAAACTGCAGAAGCTATCGGAAACCTGTATCCCAAGAAAGGGGAAAAAATTCATAGGAAGGAGTTGTAGACCAAGCTGGATGAGCAAGCATCTTAGAGAGGTGATTAAGAAGAAGCAGAAAGCATACAGGGAGTGGAAGATGGGAGGGATCAGCAAGGAAAGCTACCTAATTGAGGTCAGAACATGTAGGCATCAAGTGAGACAGGCTAAAAGTCGAGTAGAGTTGGACCTTGCAAAGGGAATTAAAACCAATAGTAAAAGGTTCTATAGCCATATAAATAAGAAGAAAACTAAAAAGGAAGAAGTGGGGCCGCTTAACACTGAGGATGGAGTGGAGGTTAAAGATAATCTAGGCATGGCCCAATATCTAAACAAATACTTTGCCTCAGTCTTTAATAAGGCTAAAGAGGATCTTTGGGATAATGGTAGCATGACAAATGGGAAGGAGGATATAGAGGTAGATATTACCATATCAGAGGTAGAAGCGAAACTGAAACAGCTTAATGGGACTAAATCAGGGGGCCCAGATAATCTTCATCCAAGAATATTAAAGGAATTGGCACCTGAAATTGCAAGCCCATTAGCAAGAATTTTTAATGTATCTGTAAACTCAGGAATAGTACCGAATGATTGGAGAATTGCTAATATAGTTCCTATTTTTAAGAAAGGAAAAAAAAGTGATCCGGGTAACTACAGGCCAGTTAGTTTGACATCTGTAGTATGCAAGGTCCTGGAAAAAATTTTGAAGGAGAAATTAGTTAAGGACATTGAAGTCAATGGTAAATGGGACAAAATACAACATGGTTTTACAAAAGGTAGATCATGCCAAACCAACCTAATCTCCTTTTTTGAAAAAGTAACAGATTTTTTAGATAAAGGAAATGCAGTGGATCTAATTTACCTAGATTTCAGTAAGGCATTTGATACCGTGCCACATGGGGAATTATTAGTTAAATTGGAGAAGATGGGGATCAATATGAACATCAAAAGGTGGATAAGGAATTGGTTAAAGGGGAGACTGCAACGGGTCCTACTGAAAGGAGAACTGTCAGGTTGGAGGGAGGTTACCAGTGGAGTTCCTCAGGGATCGGTTTTGGGACCAATCTTATTTAATCTTTTTATTACTGACCTTGGCACAAAAAGTGGGAGTGTGCTAATAAAGTTTGCAGATGATACAAAGCTGGGAGGTATTGCCAATTCGGAGAAGGATCGGGATATTATACAGGAGGATCTGGATTACCTTGTAAACTGGAGTAATAGTAATAGGATGAAATTTAATAGTGAGAAGTGTAAGGTTATGCATTTAGGGATTAATAACAAGAATTTTAGCTATAAGTTGGGGACGCATCAATTAGAAGTAACGGAAGAGGAGAAGGATCTTGGAGTATTGGTTGATCATAGGATGACTATGAGCTGCCAATGTGATATGGCTGTGAAAAAAGCTAATGCTGTTTTGGGATGCATCAGGAGAGGCATTTCCAGTAGGGATAAGGAGGTTTTAGTACCGTTATACAAGGCACTGGTGAGACCTCACCTAGAATACTGTGTGCAGTTCTTGTCTCCCATGTTTAAAAAGGATGAATTCAAACTGGAGCAGGTACAGAGAAGGGCTACTAGGATGATCCGAGGAATGGAAAACTTGTCGTATGAAAGGAGAATTAAAGAGCTTGGCTTGTTTAGCCTAACTAAAAGAAGGTTGAGGGGAGATATGATTGCTCTCTATAAATATATCAGAGGGATAAATACAGGAGAGGGAGAGGAATTATTTAACCTCAGCACCAATGTGGACACAAGAACAAATGGGTATAAACTGGCCACCAGGAAGTTTAGACTTGAAATCAGACGAAGGTTTTTAACCATCAGAGGAGTGAAGTTTTGGAATAGCCTTCCAAGGGAAGCAGTGGGGTCAAAAGATCTATCTGGCTTTAAGATTCTACTCGATAAGTTTATGGAGGAGATGGTATGATGGGATAATGGGATTTTGGTAAGTAATTGATCTTTAAATATTCAAGGTAAATAGGCCAAATCCCCTGAGATGGGATATTAGATGGATGGGATCTGAGTTACTATAGAAAATTCTTTCCTGGGTATCTGGCTGGTGAATCTTGCCCATATGCTCAGGGTTTAGCTGATTGCCATATTTGGGGTCGGGAAGGAATTTTCCTCCAGGGCAGATTGGAGAGGCCCTGGAGGTTTTTCGCCTTCCTCTGTAGCATGGGGCATGGTTGACTTGAGGGAGGCTTCTCTGCTCCTTGAAGTCTTTGAACCATGATTTAAGGACTTCAATAGCTCAGACATGGGTGAGGTTTTTCATAGGAGTGGGTGGGTGAGATTCTGTGGCCTGCGCTGTGCAGGAGGTCGGACTAGATGATCAGAATGGTCCCTTCTGACCTTAGTATCTATGAATCTATAATTCTGGACTTTCTGCTCAGAGCATATTCTTTGGTATCTGAGTGCCTGGCTGTAGATAAAAGATTTCTTGGTGTTTGGGGTAGTTACTAGATCTGTGAAGGTAAGGTGATCCGTGGGTTTCTCAGATATAGTTTCCTGTATGGTTCCATTATTGAAGCTGATCATGGTGTCAAGTTAATGCTGGTGTGGGAGTGTTATAGAGAGAGTTTGATGGATGGGTAGTGGTTATTAAAGTGGGGTGGAAATCTACAGGGGAGTTTAGATTGTCTCTCCAAAGGATGAAAATATCATTGACGTATCCCAGAACTATTATTGGTTTCATGAAGCATTTGTCCAGAAATTATTCTTTGAGGTGGTCCATGAAGATGTTGGCATATTGGGGAGGCATCCTAGTATCCATGGTTGTTCCCATGGTCTGGACAAAGTGTTTGTTGTTGAACATAAAATTGTTACAGATGAGAATTAATTGGGTGAGTTTGGCGTGGATATGAGTGTTGTCCATTGTCCTGTAGATATTTGAGGTAGGAGGCAATTCCCTCATTGTGAGGGATGTTGGTATATAGGGAGGTGACATTCATTTTGACAAGGATGGTGTTTGGAGGGAGGCTGTTAATGTTGCAAAGTTTCTAGAGAAAATCAGTTGTGTCCTGGAGGAAACTGGACTTGTGTGTGGTGAGTGGTTTAAGGATGGTTTCTCTGAGTCCCGATATTCCTTCAGTAAGCATGCCATGGCCAGATATGATGGGTTTGTGTGGGTTCCCTTGTTTGTGTATCCTGGGAAGCATGTAGAAGGTCTTTGGGGTAGGTTCATGGGGTATGAGTTTCTCTTGGAGTTGTTTTGGGAAGGATTTAAGGCTATCCTTACGTTCCTGGATGAATTGTAGTGTGGAGTCTTCACTTACTTTGTTATAGTAGGTGGCATCAGAGAGTTGTCGGTTGGCCACATTGACCTTGTCATCACTTTTGAGGACTATGAAGGCTCCCTCTTTATCTGCTGGTTTGATCACTATCTAGTGGTTGGATTTCAGAAACTGTATAGCTGTCCTCTCCACAGTGGAGAGATTGTAGTGGATATGATGTTTTAGGATTTCACAGTCAAATTTTTCCCTGAAGCAATCAAGTGTGTGGTTTTGTCCACTCTGGGGTGTCCAGTCAGATGATTCCTTTTTCTTATGACCATCACTGGGGACAGTACTGTGAGCAATATTGTCTTTGTTGTGAAAGACTTCTTTGAGGCAGAATCAATGAAATAATTCTTCTAGTTCTCACATTTTAGTAGGGTATCAAGTTCTGTGGTGGGGCAGAAGTTCAGTCTTTTCGAAAGAAGTTAATTTAGCTCTGGTAAGGGGTAGCCTTGATAAGTTGATGATGTTGGGGTGTCACCTAGTATCCATGTGGTGGGCCCTGGTGTTTCTCCTGGAAGTAGTATTCTGTGGGTTGTGAATTTGTTGTAGTTATTTCCATTTTTTGTTTTTGTGTTTGATGGGATAGGGGTGGGGTTATAGTTGTTTTGGCTTTCTTGCATGATCTCCAGGTAGGTTTCCTGTTTTTTTTCTTTTCAGAGTATGGGAGCCCGTGATGATTTCTTGTTTGAGGGGCATCCCTTCTGGAATATGTGAGGTGCTGGAGATGGTTCCCCAGTTTTTCTGAAGTCCTTCTGCAGAGCTCTTTAGCATATTTAGAGTTGTATGTAGTTAAGTGGTCAGAGATTTATAGATGGTTAGTCCTCTGGGAGTCCTCTTGAATTTGCTCAGGAAGTAGAGGACGCTGTTAAGTTTGGTTTCCTTTTTCTTCAAGTTGTGGAATTTCCATTTCAGACCGTAAAATTTAATATCTTCCATTGTTGTTTGCAGTGTTGTGGTAGCTGTGTTGGTCCCAGGATATTAGAGAGACAAAATGGGTGAGGTAATTTATTTTATTGGACCAACTTTTGTTGGTGAAAGAAACAAACTCTCGAGCTTACACAGAGTCTTTCTCGGAAAGGTACTCAGAATATCACAGCTAAATACAAGGTGGAACAGATAAGGAGTTAACACATGTTGCAAGAGTCCATTCAAGGTGAAGTGGATAGTTTACACTCTACAGTTGTATGACAAAGGAGGGTTAGTGGATTACTGATTGTTGTAATGAGCTATAAATCCAGTGTCTTTATTCAGTCCACGGTTTTTGGTGTCTAGTAGAGTTATGAACTTAAGTTCCCAGACTCATCTTTTGAAGGTGTTTTTCATGGATTTTTTTTCTTCTGGCTCCTTACAATAATCTGTAATATCCTGGGACCAACACAGCTACTAAAAGACTGAAAACAAATTTTATCATGATTTTCTCAATTGCTCCCCAGAGAAAGTTGTTGAGTTTCTCAATACTGCCTGCTTCCTAGGCTGACCAAGTGATTAGGTGCTTCATTTCATTTTAGAAAAATCAGGCCAACTTACACATTTGAGACAAATGAAACTGCTTACAATGGCATGGGAAATTCAATTCCAGAGCTGCTTCAGCTTCAGTTCTACCACCTTAGCTTACCAGAGTTTGACATTACATTTTCAAGATTTTGTTTGTTTTTGTGGAGTATAAAATCTGTACAAAAATTTTCATCATTGGTATTGTGGTGTAGACAGTAGCAAACAGGCTAGTAGCATCTGAACAGGAATGTTGGGCGGTGTAGGTCTAGTGAGAGAAGGCCTGGAGTGTATCTTTCACAAACAGCTCCTAACAGCCAGTTATGGGGTGGAATATTTAATAAATACATTACACCTTTCTGTAGCCATGGCGATCTTTTTTTTTTTTTTAACTTTTTGAGAAAGAGAAATTGGGTGAAAGAAGGAAGCAAGTCCTCTGATCTATAAATGCACTTGAGAGGTCTCGCATCTCTTTGCCAGCATTTAAACTCGGTCATGATGCATACCTGTGGAACTTTTGTAGTTGTTTAAAAATAGCTCTGTCTATGGCAAAATAGGTTGTATGCTTTTTAGTTACTCATTCATTTGACCACTGAAAGGGTTTTAAGGTATCTCTTAGGGAAAAGCTTAATGATGATCAGTAGTAATCAACCACATGATAATTTATCATGTGACAAGGGATGGAGATTATAGATACTCACTTAAGGAAGAATGTGCATTTACCAAATTATTTGATGGTATTCTTTGAGTCCTTATAGAGTTCTTCTAAGATACGTATCTTGATAATATTGAGCTCGTTTTTATGGGGGTGACCCCCTTTAACTATCTTATATCTGTTCTAGGGTATGGAGTATCAAAAGAGGAGTGGTATCCTTTGAAGAATATTAACTCCTTTCCAAAAAAGAGGAAAAGAGGCATCATTTGTTTTGGAGCTTGCAGAATTGTTAGCTTCAAAACAATGTCAGAGAGGATATAATAATACATATGCACACACACACACACTTCACATATACTGGCAGCCTGACACTTGATTCACTTTATACTGAAAAGTTATGAGGGGTTGAAGGCTGGATTGTAGTGGTTCATTTGTCAGTATTACAATAACTACTTCATACACTTTCACTTCCAGTCATTTATCTTGTTACCTCTGACAAAACATTATTATAAACTGGGTCCTGGATTCATGGCAATGTATTATAAATACAATTTCCTCACATACAATTAACTTTTGCTCACAGGTTTCATTAAAAACTTAAGACTATTATTATGCAAAAGGGGTTTGAAACAGGAGAAGGGGAACAGCCAGTTGTTCAAGATCCTGCTGCATTTGCTCCTTGATAAAACAGACTTGCTTATTTTACTACTTAAAAAATATATATATATATCCTCAATAGGTCACTGAATAGCACATGCTCAGTCATGATTGTTCAGGCTTTGCATACTTTGAAAGTTCCAGATATCTTACTTTCCCATGTGATCATAAGTTTATTATCTGACAGCCTTATCCCTGTATTTCTTAAGACAGTTGGAATATATTTTATAGTTGTACTTACACTGAAGACTCAGTAATCCTCACAAATACTATTCTCTTTTTAACCTGCTTATGTAGAACTCAGAATTAAATATACTGTGTTTAATGGGACAGTAAAGTCCCTGAAAATTGCCAAAGCACTCTTGAAACTACCTGCGGCATCACAGAATAACCATATCTAACAAACTTCCCCTGCAAAACCAAGTGTAGAGTTGGGAAAACATCTACAACCCATGACAACACTGCTGGCAGAAGCACCTTTATTGGTTTTTGCCAGAACTAAATCAGATGGGACCAGCCAGAATTATCCTGGAACAGCCAGAAACACCTGAGAATAAATGGCACCCCACTGGAACTACCAATAGCTAGTCAGAACATCAGTCTTCTTTAACTTGTTGGAGCAAGCCCAAAAACAACACTAATCAGTCTGAACCAAGCCAAAGTACTCTTGCACCAGCCGGAGTCAAGATAGATTCTAGCAACTTCAGGTATGGTTCTTCTATCAGGAACCAAAACTAACTTGCTGGAATTAAGTAAGAACAACATGGCATTAAGTAAAGAACAACCTTTAGTCTGAAGGAACCAAACGGGAATCATGGCAATTGGGTGCGATTCTGCCATGGTCCCGGTGCGTTCTAGATTTGTTCCTTAAAATTTTCTGTAGCTCTAAATTGACTCAAAGTATTTTTACTCTGGTTACTTAGAAGTGGAGGAGCTTGAAATTTTTTTCATAGTTTGTTTCTGGGTAATTTCTGAATTATACCAGGATTTTACCCAGCCTTATATACAATAACACTTCATTTCTCAAGATATTAACACCTGCACATTGCATCTCTCCTTGTGTGTCCTTGCTTTGGCTTTTGTTTGTTGATATTTTCCTTGTAAGCAACATCAGAGGCACTGCTGATAACTAATATCTGTGTAGATTTGTGTGTGTTAAAACCTCCCTAACATCTGGTATCGCTATGATCATGAATACCCATGAACCTTCACGTTTCATTTCCTGACCTGTCCTTTTTTTTTCTTCTCCTTCTGGCATGCTGTGCAGTTTTCCCTCTTTAACCTTATGAAGGAAGGAAACACCTACTAGATTTCAATCGAATTCAGGTGATTAAAGTTCCAAGGTAAAAAAAACAAAATGCAGTAGTATTACCTTTGGTAAGCCAACATGTTTGGTAACTACCACATCAGTCATTTGTAATGTGTATAATTCCATCTCAATGCTTGAAACAGAGTGTGTGTTGTTAGAGTAGAGAGCAGGTTGCCAGGTTCTTCTCTTTCAGCTGTGCTATTAATTTGCTTGATCTTGAGCAAGTCACCTTTCCTCTCTGTACCTCAGTTTTCCCATCTGTAAAGAAGGTTTGTAAAGTGCTTTCAGATCCTTGTTGAAAAGGTGCTATATAATTACACAGCATTCTGTTTGATTGGCTATGTTTGAGATATTAATACTCTGTGATATTGAAATGGACTCTCACTAAAAAGAAATGACAACAGTGTACTTTTTAAATGACAAACATTAAAAATTAAGTCAAAACTGTATGTGATATAGTGTTTGTCAGAATTTGGTGAGAGCAGTCAGCAATAAAGCCTTTTTCAGTGGGATGCAACACATTAACATATATTAAAGTACCCTCAGATCCAGGAAGTAAATGTGCCAGATGTAAAGGGCAACACTTGTAGAAATCTAAACAAAATGTACTTTCATATTAGTTTAATTAAATATTGTATTTGTAGAGATTCAAAAATCATTTGGAGACTTTAAATTTATCTATCTTAAATGTCAACACTGAGCATCAGTGAAGGTCAGTGTTTGCGTATGTTTTCTATAGCCTTAATCCAACCTGCAAAGGGATTCTGTAACAACAAGCTTGTATACAGTGGTCAGGTCACCATTGTACAGCCAGCATTTACCCACATTTACTACATAGCAATGCCTAAGATTCCTCTGCCCATTCTAACCATAAGGAAATAATGAGAAGTGTCAGATACCACTGTGTGGTATCTCTGGGTAAATGCTAGCTTTTAAATGAAGACATCTGTAACTCATAAAATGTTAATCCTTCCAAGAACATGAAACAGTAAAAACCAAAAAATGCACTAACCGACACACCAATAAACAAAAACTGAAGACAGAGTTAATGTCTTTGCAGAGTTCCCTTCTTTGTAGAGGTGGAGTTCTGAAAATGTTCATCATTTGTTTCCTATATACAGATCTCTGGTACTGTGTGTTGCTTTGTCAAAACACTAACCTTAGCTCTATTTACGTGAGGGCTACAAATAGTGTGTGTGTATGTGTGATACTAATATATAATTTTACAGTTTCATTACTTCCCCAACTACTCCTCAGCCTAGCCATTTAAATAGTTTCTAATTTCTTGTATCGTAGTAGAAATGTGCATTGAGAAAGGTTTTGAAGAAGGAGAAGATAGTAGCCTTATGGATCAGTTCAGGGAAGTCTTCCATGCCTGTAAAAGAATCTGTGTGGGAGGACCATGGTGCCTGTGTGGGACATCAGTGGGACTCTGCACTGGCACAAGGATGTACTGGTGCAGTGTCACATAGATGATTTGGGCCTAATTTATAAATTTCTAATTTATAAATTAGAGTTTAATCAGATAATCGTTGGTCCTTTGTACAATATATTGACCAAATAAATCTAATAATCTACAATTCACCTCTCTCATTCTTTCAGATTTTTGTTAGAGTGGCTAAAAAAAGTTAGAAAAAGTTTTGCTTTCCACATAGACTTTTTGAACTTCTACTGTTCTTTACAAACTTAATAGGAGATTCTACCCCAACCCCAGATCTCATCTAGTAGTTTTGAGGATGATATTCATTTGTTTGTAGATTTGAGGTGGGGGGGAGTAAAAATCAGGCTTATTTATAACAGAAACTGTAGCCTTAAATATGGCCTGGCTGCCATTCCATAATAAGCTCCGTGGAAATTAGCTTTCAGGTTTCTCCTTTATTGACTTCTATAATCTTTCTTTATACTTATGCCGCAAAACAATGTAAGAGTTCAAACTGTGTAATTTTTACTATGCTATACTGCTGATAAACACTTACATTAAAATCCTCATGTTTATACATAATGTATTATGTTTATCTTATGACATATCCCTAACAGGTTGTGGAGGATATTTCATTTGGTACAGATGATGATTTGTATGAGGTAAGTGCTTTCCAGACAATATAAGGGGGTTGGGAGAAATTGTACTAACTTCCTTGGGATTCCTTTAAAACAGATACATCCTTTTTTAGACATTAACTTTGGGTGAAAATTGCAGAATAGGGGGCTTATGTTTAGAAAGCAAGGCCAAAACTAAAATTAAGGAACCAATCTTTCTGCCATTGAAGGTAATGGGAAAACCGCTAGTGACTTCAGCAGAAGCACAATCAGACCTTAAGGCAATGGTTTTAACACAGATGTAAGAAATAGCATTAATGCACCAGAGAAATAGACAGCTAGTGATAATTAGTTTACTCTAGTGTACGACAATAATGATATTTTACCATGGAAAAAAATCATAATGCTTGTTTCCTCGTCTACCTGTACCATACTTTTTTATTCTATTTGAATCCCTTTGAACAAATTATTTTTCCTTTCAGAAGTATATAAATGTTTGGAGTTTTGATAATCAATATAAATGTTATCTGGATACAAATCCTGGATGTTTGTCATCTTTTTGGTATCTTGTTTGGCAATCATTTCGTAAATAAAGATGTCAGATCTTACAGTTTGTATCTTTAAGCAAAGTCTAAAATAATGAAGTAGATTGAGATGCATTTCCTGTCAAAAATAAATGGGGGGACAGCCTCTTTTTTGCTATAAACTGAGTAATAAATCTATAGTTACATTTATATTGCCCTTAGGAGTAGTATAAATTCACCATGGTCCAATTCCACACTGGGATACCTTGGGCTGAAGCTTGCATATTGAGAAAGTTTAGTTGACATGCACCACTTACAGCAAGCAAATTAATTACACAGGAAGTAAACCTTATTTCACATCCCATAGTATATATATACCCCCCTGCTGTCCGGCCATGCAAATTCAAAAATGAACTGTTACTGGGTTGCAATATGGGGTAGCCATCTGGACAAGCCACTACTCGGTATTACCACCTGTAAATCCAAAGGCTGCATAGAAGCTGGAAAAATCCAGACAAGATACTCTACCTCAAGAGATGAACTAAAATTACTGTCTTTGTGGACAGCCAGACTGTGAGATCACGCCCAAATGAGACCACATGCCAGAAAAAGTTCAGCTGTGCATGATGGCAGCATGCACAGGAAGAAGCTTTTGTGGGTGAAGGTTATCTAAGCAAAAAATTAGTTCAAGATGATGGAAACTGTCTCTCGTGCCATTGGCCTCAGCTGTGAATCAGGACAAAGTCATGCATAGGTCTCTGAACAGTGTTGACACACAAAAGGAGTACATAATCCCGCAGGCACCAAGACAGAGAAAACACCTGTTGTCAGAAAAGAATGACAACAATGGCACATGGACAATGTCCAGTCATCAGCCACAGGCAGCTGCCAAGATAGCGCAGAGTCTTTACAAGATAGTACAGGCAGCATATGGCCTGAGACACAGAATGAAAACACCTCCAGCAGACTAATACACAGCAGCGATACAGAAAGCTGCAGGACAGTTGCTGGATCATAGGGACTAGACAGAGTTAGAAAAAGGAATTACTTACTCTGTGAGCCACCTGCAAATCATATCCGTCTATGCTTGCTCCTTACACAAATGGATGTGCACACCAGAAAGCACGTTCTATGAAAAGTTCTGACCCAGTGCAGATTATCATTTGCAAGCCAGTAGATGACATTACCCACAGGAACATCTCACAACAGGAATTGGAATGATCCCAGGTACATTAAATGAGGCCAGTGTAGTAGTAGTACACTTGCATATTCAAAAGCCTGCCCAGCCCAGAGATATTGTATCATTCAGATAGAGGGAATACAGATAAGAGATGGGAACCCGTTCTCACACAGAACATGGCAAGGTGTCTGTGTGACTGAACACTGGAGGACAGCAGAAAGATATAGACCTGTGTGGATGCTCTTCCAAGAACATTCTTCAGCAACTTTAATACAGGAAACATGAGGGGACAGAATGGTCAGAGTTGCAGCATGATTTTGGTAGTAATTAACATACCCATGTGCCACAACATCCAGTATTCCATACCACTGCAGAAGAGGTGGGAAGATAGATCAGATTGAGCTAAGGAAATGTGAGAGGTGGTAGAGAGGTGTCACATAATTGCAAATAACCTGAGTGGGAACCTTAGTACTTGAGTCGCTGCACATAAGAAGCAGCTCTGATGTATGTTGTCGTGTTGAAGCTGCTCCCGAACACCCTCACATGCCCATGCAGCAGCTTCCTTCTTGGCAAAAGGTTGATGGGATGGCAAGAATTAAAGCATGCCTGATAAGCCATGGCTTGCTGTGTTCCTAGTTATGTTTTGGAGTTTGCTTGGGTTATATTTCACATAGCCCCTCTCCTCTCACCAGCATGCCCAAACATGCCAATCCCTGTCACTCAGACATGCAGAGAGCTCTGACAGAGGGCGAGATGTTTGGAGGGTGAGATGCACAAGCAGTGATCATCTCTTGTGTCCATAGTCACACAAGACATATTCAGGCTGTGACATACAAACACAGACAAGTACAGTCCCACACCGTTCATCTTGGTCTGCGCATCCAAACTAAGTCACAAAACTCAAAGGTGGTGCACAGAGGGTCAGCCAGAGCTTCCCATGATGTGGTATCTCTGGAACAGAACTGCAAGGCAGTAGTCAGTATTGGGGCACAGCTTGTCTGGTGGCAGTAGCTGGATGGTCACTCATTGCCAGTGATAGGATGATAGCTTTACAAACCATTATGGATGATGAACCACTGCTGCTTCTGTGCAATAGATTGTAGTCATGTCACTCACAGACCCTGAGAATGGTTAGTGCAGCTGTGGTGGTTTCTTGAATAGATGCATGCAGTTTTGCACATTGATGCTTGCTCTGCACATATTATCCATGTTGTACATTATGTACAGAGAGAATTTGGACCTGTTCTCAGTAGTCAGTGCCACCCCCTGCTCTACTGTGACTCCTACATTAAGGGATGCAGAACGTGGAAAAATGTTTTCTCCTTGTATAGTTTGACCATTGTATGGCTAGATAACTCACTGTCTGAGTATGGTATGAGACTTCACCTACATGTGGTTTAGGCATATATTCAAGTGTTCATGTACTTTTCAACATACATCGGTCTGATTCTTCAGAGGTGCTGAGTACTCACAGCTCTGATTAATTTCATTTGGAGTGGTGGGAAACTTCTGAAAATGAAGCCTGAATGTTCTTAAAAAAAAGTGGTAATGTGAAATGTCTTTCTGAAAGTGGAAACCCCATCTTGTATTTTAAATTACTTCAACCAGTTTTTAATAGGCGTAAACAAAACATTGGGTCTAATTCAAGCCAGGCGGAAAATGTCTCACCGGGTATGCTGTAGCAATAGTTCTAAGGCTTTTTGTGCTGAAAGTTTTATGAGGGGCACAATTTAATTAATTTGACGACTAGACAGCTTGCTTACTGTTACTGTGTCACGATATAGGAGGGGCCAGTTTGGGGGATGTATCTGAGACTCTCAATTCTGAGACTGGAGTGAAGAGGAACTTTGTGGTGAAAACAACAGTGACAAAAAAAAGTGTGTTGACTTCACTAATTCCTATATACAAACTGTTGAACTAGAATTCAGAGAGGGAGGATGGTGTCTGCACTGGAGAAGTTGACCAAACTTATATTTATAGTTAAGTGATACTGTATAATGTCTGCCAGTTGGAAGTAGGGATTAAAATGTCTTTTAAGAAAATATGATGAACCACATTCTGATCTCCTATTAAAGCTCAGTGTGCTGATATGCTAATGCAGGTGCAGCAACGTCTGTTGTATACTCACAGCTGAAAAGGGGAGGAGTGGTGAATAAGTCCCCTTTGAACTAGAAAGCTGAGGAAATCTTCCCATCACTGCCACAAATATCTTACAACAATCACGTGCATTTTGTACCTGTTTCTGTCTGCTTTAGGAGCTACAAAAATAAACCCCTTCAAAAACTACACCCTCTGCATGCACAAAAATCCATACAATAATTTCATCTCTCTCATACTGTATTAATGTCTCCTAGCAGTAACATTCAGTGTATAAAATAACCAAACAAGTCTTAAGGTGCTATCAGAGTTAGGTTTGCTTGCAGCATCAGTGTAACCAGCAAGCAGAAGGATTTGTGTTAGTACATTGAGCTTGAGGCAGAGTCCATTTACTTCTCTGAGATATTGTTGTGCAGTATACACAGAGCAGATCTCCTATCAGGAAGCAGTTGGAATAATTCTATGTCACTGGCAGGGTTTTTGCCTGCCTCTATATTTTCGAGCATCGGGTAAAAGTATTACTGGTGCCAATAGTAGGCATGAAAGATGCTGAAAGGCACTGTTCCCTCTCTATTTTTTAGCTGTTACCTCCTTTTTTAGAAGTAGAGGATTGTGAATTTGTTTTAGAAAATGTAGAATACTCACTTTTATTGAGAGCATTGGTGACTTGTGTCACCCCATATAAGACAATTCTCAGCACTCTGTCATCAGTGTTAAACAACAGTTGAAACTATCTATCTACAGCATGACCTCTCCTCCCCCCTCCCCAAAAAAATCAATACATTGCTTTGTACTCATATCTTGTGAAGACCTTGGTGTATATTTTTCATGACCTACTAACGAGGTATCCAGTGACACTGCGTGTCTAAACTAGGGAGGGAATTGTTTATTTTAACAGAAGAAGCAGCTCTCTTCCTTATATAGATAATATACCCAGATTATATTATTACTACATTGAGATGGAGTTAAGCTTGAGAGCACATTTCAGTAGTTTAGGGTAAACTATATTATAGGGGTGTTGTAATTACCCACTAGCGACATATGCAGTAGTCATATGATTAAGAGTAAGCGTTTTAGAATTTGTGAACCCAGATTAAATTAAACTCATTTTAAAGAAGTATTTGATTTTTTTTCATTTTTTCCCCCTTATGATGTCATAGGTCTGGACTAGGTGCTAAATTTATTACGGGATTCAGTATTAATTAATTGTAATTCTGGATCCAGTTATCTGATTTATTTGTAAATTTTCAGAAAATTCATTCCATACTCAGAGAAAATGTTGTAATTTTGGAGAGGATGGGCTGTATTATTCACATGTAACAAAGAGGTTGATTCCCTTCTTTAAGTGCAAAACTTGACTTAACAATGGAGTTACTATCAATGCATCCATAATAACTGCACACTATTATTTCAAAATATTTTTTAAATTATATACGAATCTACTGATAGAGCAGAAATTGAGTCTTTGCAATAGATCTCACTTGGGAGCCTAAATTTTAATTTAGCAGTGGCACAAAAGATCTGTAGATATCCTTGCAGTACGATGTTTATCTACAAGGTTAGCATTCAGCATGATGGGAAATAAACTCGCACGTTATTTTTGGAAAGTTGGTGCCTTTCTTAACTTGTGTGTGAATGTTTCTTTAAAAAAAAATCAGCCACCACACAGCAGCACAATGGGTAGCGATACACAGCATCAAAAGGTAGAGATGGTTATTGGGCCATGTTGCCTATTGGAATTTTGGGGATTTAGTTATACCTGAGGCCTCCAGGTTCTCTACATCATGAAAACTGTGCCATTATCATTGCTGAGCCCAATTTGTACTTTTGTGCCTACATTTCAGTCAGTCATCTCACCGATGCCCACAATCTCAATTAAATTCCCCTAATTAAATTCCAATAAGGGACTGGATTTAAGGCCCTTTTAAACGTTTTTCTCATTAATATTTTATTTCCAAATTGCATTGGATGGGGAACAAATTTTAAGCTAATTATCTAGGAGTCTGAGGTACAGAGCACCTAGTTACATACTGTTTATTATGCAAATCAACAACAAGAAATATTTTGAATAAGTACTTGCTGCAGACCATTTGGGGTGTTTTCCAGATTAAAGTTTAGAAACTCTTATAAATGAAGTACATACACTGGAACACACAATGCTCTTTTTATCTTACAAAAAAAAAGAAAGTCATAAACAGTTTTTCCAATTATTTATATTTAGGGGTTTTGCTTTGGCTGCTGTCTTAACATACCGAGCGGGTTAGTTGACCAATGTCATATTAATTGTTTATAGGCTAAATCCTGCACCTGGTGCTTTACTAGTGAAACACCAGCTGGAACTGTTCTGCATGATTTGGCTTTGTGCCTACTCAACATTGAGAGAATTGTAAACAAAAAACTCCCTCCCTCTTAGAACTGACCATGGAGAGACTCTGTAGCTACCCAGCCATGCCCCTGTCTGTGTCAGCAGTCAACCCGCATTTCCGTATGGTTACTGAAGGATAGATCTGGTCTGGCAGGCTCAAGCAGCCTGGGCAAAAACATTTTGAGGAGATGAATCAGTGGATTTGTATAAATGTTGTAATAGTTAGTATTATAAATTAGAGCACCAAGAGGGTCTCAGATAGCAAAAGAAAAAGCTCAAAACCTACACAAGTATTTGATCTTGAAACATTTCATAATACCCATATGCTCCTCTTCTCCCAACCTACCCCAAAACAGCAGTTATTAATAGTGCTATGGCTCTACCTAGAAACAAGGTAAAAGGGCAGTCACTCAAGAATAATATATGAAGACTGGTCCACAGACTCACCCATATTTTGGTCCATTCGTCATCTGAACAGCTGAATTACAAGTCTTCTATTTCCCTTATTTATTATTTGTATTACAATAGCACCTACTGGCTCTAAAAACAAGACCCACATTGTGCTAGGCACTGTACATACACACAGCAAGAGACAGTCCCTATTTCAAAGAGTTTACAATTTAAATAGAGAAGACACTATTATACCTGCCTCTGGAAATCTCCACTCCATGCATCTGACGAAGTGGGTATTCACCCATGAAAGCTCATGCTCCAATACGTCTGTTAGTCTGTAAGGTGCCACAGGACTCTTTGCCGCTTTTACAGATCCAGACTAACACAGCTACCCCTCTGAAGCTCAAAAGCATTATTATCCCTATTTTATAATGGGGAAACACAGAAGGAGTCTATGACTTGCCCAAGGTCAAACAAGAGATCTGTAGCAGAGCCAGAAAAAGAACGCAGCTCTCCTAAGTTCCAGACCAGTGCCTTAACCAGAAGCCCATCATTCCTCTAAGTATATGATGTATGTTCTGATCTCACTTCAGATTAACATCTGTGTAATTAACTCAGTCGCAGCGAGAATTTGGCATTACGTAAATGGGTGATTTTGTCATATGAACTTGAGAACAGTATACAAAGATGTATAAAAACCTTGGTTTTGTGGGTATGCCAAAAGTAATACTGTCATAGGCCTGTTTTTGTTTGGAATGGTAGAAAAATCTCAAGAGTTCCTTGTCAAACCAATTTGACATCTTCATTCCTTTCTGAATGCTCATTCTCTCTTTATAATTTTATTTAGCTCTTTGCAACAGGAGAAAGTAGTAATACATCAGAACAAAATTACTATTATAAGACATGCTTGCTAACAAAAATAAGCGGGGTGCTAAAATGAAGATAAATATACATGTAGTTTGTGTTTCTTACCATTGATGTAAATGGACAAGCCAAACTGGAAGGAATGAAAATATGCAGCAGTTTGTGTACTGGATCTGACTTTAATCTCACTTACATGGGTGTATGTTAAGAGTAGATCTTTTGAACGCATTGAAGTTTACATAGGGGTTTAACTGATGAAGACAATTAAGCCCACTACATATTTATGTATTTGAAGTAATTCGATCCATTGATACTAAATATAGTGATCACAGTGAAGTGCTGGTAGCTGAGAGTTATGGGTTTTGAGCACAGCTCTGCTGCTGTTTTGCAGTGTGGCCTCACGCAAGTCATTTCAAACACTGTGCCTTCGTTTTTCCATTTGTAAAGTGCAGATAATACTTTCTTACCTTATTAGAAGATGATTGACAGTCTGCCACTAGAACTGTGAAAACTCAGTTCAGGTTGTTGACTTGCAAACATTTATTCTGTTCTCCTTCCGGCATGATCCACTTTTTCCATGTTGCACCTAAAAGAAAACCTGACTTCACTGAGTCATTCTGGGACTGAAGTGGGGTTAGCGGGTTTCTTGCTGTGATCTATGGGGCCAAAGCTAAGTGGAGAATAGTGTTCCTTCCTCAAATGCTAGTGTGTGACGTGGGACATTTTTTTCCTTGCTATGCCTCTTTTCTAGTTGATAATTATGAGAATGAAATTAGAATCCTGCTTTCCCAATGCTTAGCCAACAGGAGTCTGTAAATTTCACGGTTATCATAAGAACAGACCAGAGAGTCACAGAGTTGGAGGGAACAGCGCTACTTTTCCTCTTAGAAGACATTAAGGGTATATCTGTACTGCAAGTGAAGGTGCCAATATAGCACAGGTAGGCATACTACACTAGCTTTAATCTAGCTAGCATGGGTAACAATAGTAGTGTAGATGTGGTGGTATGCGCTTCAGCATGTGCTAACAACCAGAGTATAAACCCTCCAAGGACCCAAGGTATGTATGATTTTCCCTGCTGCGGGGAAAGGATCCAGTAACAGGGAGCCACCAGAGCCTTTCCCCGCTGCTTCTCCCCTGCCACAGCATTTCCCTGCTGCCTCCCAGCTGCCAGAGCTTGGGCCTGCTGGGGGGAGTCTTTTCCCACAGAGGGGAAAGGCTCCAGCAGCAAGCAGTCAGCCTGACGCTACAATGCAAAAAACAGCAGTATAGATGGGGAAGTAGTGCTTGGGCTTGTAGAGGGCCATGTAGGGTATGTTCTTGGGTACGTACCCACACCCCTCAGTATATCTTTGCTTGCCTAAGCTATGCCTCCTTGGCTACACTGCTATTATACCTTAGTAGGGGGGCTATGTACATTATACAATGCCAAAAGAAGCATGCAGTGTAGATGTACCTAAAGCTAAGGTGGCTATGCCTATCCACATGCAACAATCATGCCTTCACTTGCAGCATAGACAAATCTGCAGAGCCCAGTCTCCCTTTCCCCAACAGCACTGTTTAAATCACCACTCTGAGATGCTTGGATACACTGTAGTAGGGAAGTTTGAGAAACTGTTTCTCAAAAGCAAAGGAAGCTTAAAAATTAGCCATTTCTTTGCCTAGCACTTCATCCTGTGACAGTTTTTGTACAGCATCTCTGCAACAGCGCATAGGTACAATTGTATGGATCATTAATCTGGAAACTAACTGCCCTCAAATTCATTTTAGAGCTGGAAGTCACACTAAGAGAGTGCTTGGAGCTCTGGCTCCTCAGCCAGTCAAAAGAATAAATAAAGAAAAGCTCTGACATCCTGACTAGCCTGAGGGGTTGAAGTCTCAAGCTAAGCCTCAAGTTTAAATGGGAAACATTGGCAATTCCCTAAAGAGTGCTAATAACCAGAGAATGTCTCCAGGTTATCTAAGTCTATCAAGCAGTGCAAACTTGAGGAGTGACCATGACAAATCAAAAGAGAGGAAGAGATAAAACATCCAGTCCAGCTAGTACAGTATAGAAAAAGGATTTATCTGGTATGGGATGAGCAAACAAGAAAGGAGTAAGATTCTATTTTTAGTTACATCAGTGTAAATCTGAAGTAACTGTTGATTTTATTTGAGATTACATCGTTATACAGCTTGGAGTGACACCAGATATCTGAGTGGAAAAAGAGGAAGAAAATAGGAATTTTCTAAGGCAGCATTTCCCAAACTTTTTAAAGTTGAGGGGTCTTGCTTCAGAAAAAGGAAACCAATCATGGCCCTCCAATCCTTACAGGTGTTTGTTAAAGTCCTACTTAAAGATGCAGACATACCGAGTAGATTGTACAGATTCTTATAACATGATGCTTCCTCTTCTTTCTTATGTGCTTTGCTGAGCAGTGGTATAGTTTAAAATGTTGACATTTACAGTATCATCATTGGTGTTTTAGCCATTGAAACGAATGGCACAATTGACACTTCTACACTATTGTTTCAGGCTCTTTGGAGACTCAGGCAGACATTGCTGCATAAGTACATTTGGGTCATGTTTTCACATTTTTTTTTAAAACAAAGTAACAGCTAGACACTAACTTTTTATAAAAAGAAATAAAAGCTGGGACCCTGGAGAACAGTTGGGAGGTCTGTCTATGCACCCTTTTCCCTAAGAGGGGCACGCCCTTTACCTGGGGAAAAGCTGCTCTAAGATCTGACATGGGCTTGGTGGACCTCTCCTCCTACCCACAAAAGCTAAAAGATAAGAAATACTGGGTATACCAAAAGATGGACCTTTCTCCTGTAACTGCTGAATCAAAAAACAAAAGGGAAAGCAAGGTGCTAATCAGGAGACCACTTCAACTAATACACAGATCATAGCTGCAAAGAGAGGGGGTGGTGGAAGATCTCCTTTTGCATGTGACTTTAGATGATCTGGAGGACCCAAATGAGATGACCTATGTTGTCAACAGAGTAAAACTAGTCTGAAATAGGACAAAACAGAATAGTTCTTCATTGACCAGGGCATTTCTTCACTGCAGAATTAACACAGGCTTTTATTTGGGTGTGGCCCTCATCCTCTCTCCCATCTACACATACAATTGTCTCACCTGGGCTAGCTGGATTGTCTGAGGTGATAGTTTAAAATCGGAGTGAGGCATTCACTTGGATTGATGACCCATCCATTCTGCAATGTGGATGCAGGCTAAACCTCTTGAGGGCAGATAGTCCTCCAGTGCTTTTCCATAATTACCCCATGAACCCAGAAGGACAGACAAGTTCTTTGACAATTTACTGGGAAAGAATCACAGGATAGCTCATCTTACTGCAGTGCTAAGAACCATGGAATATGCCCCTAGCAGTCCTAGCAACACCCATGGGTGAGTGCACACCACTGAGGACACAGTAACTCAGGTAAGGCTTTGCGGTCTGGCCACGCATAGCTGAGCTAGACAAACCCAGACGCTCAGACCTAGTTGCCGATCACATGAGTTAATGCTGCAATGAAGATGTCTTAAGGCTGCTCAGTATTTCGTACACCAGGAAGCACAGATGAATGCAACTTTAGAAAGGAGCTGGGTTCAAGGGACTCTGGAAACCAAACCTGTCTTTCAGCAATTATGCTAGTTAGGTGACTGATACTAGGGATAAAACTGGCTGTGCAACAATACTCTAGGAAAGTACTCTGACCTCAGATTTGATTTAACCCATCTGAAAACAGGGATGTCCCAATATAACACATACCCTTATTGTATCATTTTGCTTAAATATACTCAGAATGACACACATTTTCAAAGACAATCACTTAATCTGCACAATATTTTTTACCTGTTGCCTCCAATGATGATTTTTTTTCAAACCGGCCTTGGAAATCTCATGGTTTTTGGCAGCATGAGTCTGATCTATAATCTAATATACTAATAGCTCTTAATTAAAACAATGTACTGTAGTTTCAGAGTAGCAGCCATGTTAGTCTGTATTCGCAAAAGGAAAAGGAGGACTTGTGGCACCTTAGAGACTAACAAATTTATTTGAGCATAAGCTTTTGTGAGCTACAGCTCCGATGAAGTGAGCTGTAGCTCACAAAAGCTTATGCTCAAATACATTTGTTAGTCTCTAAGGTGCCACAAGTACTCCTTTTCCTTTTGCAATGTACTATAGTCTGATCCAGCCAAAGTACTCAATATAGTCATATTATGGAACTAGAGCCTGGTTTTTGTTTACATGTCACTTTAAAATAGCAGGTTTCAGAGTAGCAGCCGTGTTCGTCTGTATTTGCAAAAAGAAAAGGAGTACTTGTGGCACCTTAGAGACTAACAAATGTATTTGAGCATAAGCTTTTTATTTGTTAGTCTCTAAGGTGCCACAAGTACTCCTTTTCTTTTTTTAAAATAGCACTTCTTCATGTTCTGGACTGTGGTCATTTATTTTAAGTGCACAGTCCACAGTGATAGCTTGATTTGGAAAACTTCATTCATATGTTTTATCCATCAAAGCAAATCTGCACGTAAGAGCTTTCAAATCCTAGTTAAAAGCTTTTCTTGCTAAATCAAGTGCTTGTATTTTATAGTACCGAGCACCAACCTCCACCCCACATCCCCCCCGGCTGCTGCACACACACACAGAACATTGACACATTTGAAATGATGGCTATATGGAGATCTAATTTTCTTATGACTGGTGAACTTCTTTAGAAAAAATTGGCATTCAAAGATGGAACTTTCACTAGGTAATCATCATTTTTAGATATACTTTCAGAGCAATGACTATCAATGATTTACTGACTCTTCTCTTTCTAGCATTAGAGATACCAAAGTTTATTTAGAATGCTGCAGTCTTTTCTTGTATGCCTCTCACAGAGCTATTCTCTAATAGCCTTCCAGTTGTGTAAATTGCTCAGGTTATCCCTCTCCCTAAAAAACATACAAGAGCTTGCTGGTGTACTGAATAACAATTTACCAGCTCGATGGATGACTCATTTTCTTTACACCGTTCTAAGATAAGGACATTTACAGTCAATATAGAGAGATGCCACATTCTCCCCACCTGCCTTTGAATTTAAACCAATGGGCCAAATTAATCACTGGTGTAAATTCACTGTTACACCATGGATGACTATGCCAATGCTCTAAAGATCCACAGAACCAATACAGTTGGGAATCAAAATACCTCACATTGGACAGTCCACCCCAGCGAAGCGCACACATGCTTCATAAGAGAAGCCCTGCCTACCTTGGTGACCCAGGCAGTGAAGCTATTTGGTCACCCCTCCTTGTCTCAGTTGCTCTCTGCCCCAACCCACCCACCCAGCTGTGTTTTTCCTCAAAGACGACATTTCTGGTTTACCTTATTATTAGTGAATGCTTAGGTTTCTGAATATGCCCGAGAATCCTTTGCCATGATTTAAAGGAAGCATCAAAGCAGCTGGAATTTTGGATTCTGAGGCTTATCTAAGACCCAGGGCACTAGCTGCATGTGTAAAATTAACATCACCCTATTTGGATGAATTTGTAGGGGATGCAGCAAGAGAAGAATAGTTCAGGCTGACCTGTTAGGGAATGACCATGGTTGTCAAAATACTATGGTCATTGAAATTCAGATCTAGTACCTAATCACCCATTTACATACTTAGCTTTCCCCTGAGTCTGGCCATATCACCCAGTGTAGATGCAGGTGCAGATTAAAATAGCAAAATTGCCTTTTTCATGTCTCACTGTTACAATTAATTTGAGAACTTTTTTTCCCCCCAAAATAATCATTTGCCAATTTGCCATTCACCTAACAAGGAATGACACTGCAAGGAAATATGTTGTGCAAAATATTCAAAGGAAAATATCTATAGTGAATATTCTAAATCTGATTAATTGCAAAATTTGATCCATCCTGTAAGTAGAAGTCGCACTACACATTTTAAAGTTTACTGTGATTGAAATAAAAATTGTGGGAAACAACTAGTTTTTTAAATTTATATTTTCTTGCTTTCCTTTGTAATGCAATAGCAGAATACTGTTAGTCTAAACCAACAAAATTAAAGTTTTATATTAGATAAATTCATGTTCAGTGTTCTTAAGGTGAAAACATCAAATAATGGCACATATGTCAAACCCGCCCAAAATTCTGAATTATTCAAGCAAAGTCTCTCAACACTTTAGCCAGATTTTTTTTTTGTCTCTTCAAAAAAAATTAGCAAATTTAGTGCTTGAAAGAGATGTCAACATTTATAGCCTTCAGGTAAAATTTTGAAAAATACCAGTGACTTAGGAGCCCAAGTCATGTTTTCAAAAGCAACTTAGGGTATGTCTACACTACGAAATTAGGTCGAATTTATAGAAGTGGTTTTTGTAGAAAGCATTTTTATACAGTCGAGTGCGTGTGTCCCCACACAAATGCTCAAAGTGCATGTAGTCGGCGGACTGTGTCCAGAGTACCGAGGCAACCGTTGACTTCCGGAGCTTTGCACCGTGGGTAGCTATCCCACAGACTCCACCGCCCATTTGAATTCTGGGTAGAAATCCCAGTGCCTGATGGGGCTAAAACATTGTCACGGGTAGTTCTGGGTACATATCATCAGGCCCCCGTTCCCTCCCTCCCTCCGTAAAAGCAAGGGCAGACAATCGTTCTGCGCCTTTTTTCTTGAGTTACCTGTGCAGATGCCATACCATGGCAAGCATGGAGCCCGCTCAGCTAACCGTCACCATATGTCTCCTGGGTGCTGGCGGACGTGGTACTGCATTGCTACACAGCAGCAGTTTATTGCCTTTTGGCAGTAGACAGTGCAGTATGACTGGTAGCCATCGTCGACATAGTCCTGGGTGCTCTTTTAACCAGGCGCCTGGGCAAACATTGGAGTGACTCAGCCAGGTCATTTCCCTTGTACATAAACCGCAAGGGGTACTTTTCAATAGTGCTCCAAGCACTGGTGGATCACAAGGGACGTTTCACCAACATCAATGTGGGATGGCCAGGAAAGGTACATGACGCTCGCATCTTCAGGAACTCTGGTCTGTTTCAAAAGCTGCAGGAAGGAACTTTCTTCCCAGACCAGAAAATAACCGTTGGGGATGTTGAAATGCCTATAGTTAACCTTGGGGACCCAGCCTACCCCTTAATGCCATGGCTCATGAAGCCATACATAGGCAGCCTGGAGAGTAGTCAGGAGCTGTTCAACTACAGGCTGAGCAAGTGCAGAATGGAGGTAGAATGTGCATTTGGAGGTTTAAAAGCACGCTGGCGCAGTTTACTGACTCAGTTAGACCTCAGCGAAACCAATATTCCCACTGTTATCACTGCTTGCTGTGCGCTCCACAATATCTGTGAGAGTAAGGGGGAGATGTTTATGGTGGAGTGGGAGGTTGAGGCAAATCGCCTGGCTGCTGGTTACGCACAGCCAGACATCAGGGTGGTTAGAAGAGCACAGGAGGGTGCGGTGCGCATCAGAGAAGCTTTGAAAACCAGTTTCATGACTGGTCAGGCTATGGTGTGAAAGTTCTGTTTGTTTCTCCTTGATGAAACCCCCTGCCCCTTGGTTCACTCTACTTCCCTGTAAGCTAACCACCCTCCCCACCTCCCTTCGATCACCGCTTGCAGAGGCAATAAAGTCATTGTTGCTTCACATTCATGCATTCTTTATTAATTCATCACACAAATAGGGGGATAATTACCAAGGTAGCCCAGGAGGGGTGGTGGAGGAGAGAAGGACAAGGCCACACAGCACTTCAAAAGTTTAAAACTTATTGAATGCCAGCCTTCTGTTATTTGGGCAATCCTCTGAGGTGGAGTGGCTGGGTGGCTGGAGGCCCCCCCACCGCATTCTTGGGCATCTGGGTGAGGAGGCTATGGAACTTGGGGAGGAGAGCGGTTGGTTACACAGGGGCTGTAGCGGCGGTCTGTGCTCCTGCTGCCTTTATTGCAGCTCAACCATACACTGGAGCATATAAGTTTGATCCTCCAGCAGCCTCAGCATTGAATCCTGCCTCCTCTCATCACACTACTGCCACCTTTCAGCTTCAGCCCTCTCTTCAGCCTACCACTTACTCTCTTCAGCCCGCCACCTCTCCTCCCGGTCATTTTGTGCTTTCCTGCACTCTGACATTGTCTGCCTCCATGCATTCGTCTGTGCTCTGTCAGTGTGGGAGGACAGCATGAACTCAAAGAACATTTAATCGCAAGTGCTTTTTTTTTCACCTTCTAATCTTCGCTAGCCTCTGGGAAGGAGAAGATCCTGTGATCCTTGAAACACATGCAGCTGGTGGAGAAAAAAAAAGGGACAGTGGTATTTGAAAAGACACATTTTATAGAACAATGGGTATACTCTTTCACAGTAAACCTTGCTGTTAACATTACATATATAGCACATGTGCTTTCGTTACAAGGTCGCATTTTGCCTCCCCCCTCCGCGTGGCTAACAGCGGGGAACATTTCTGTTCAGCCATAGGCAAACAGCCCAACAGGAACGGGCACCTCTGAATGTCCCCTTAAGAAAAGCACCTATTTCAACTAGGTGACCATGAATGATATCACTCTCCTGAGGATAATACAGAGAGATAAAGAACGGATGTTGTTTGAATGCCAGCAAACATACACTGCAATGCTTTGTTCTACAATGATTCCCGAGTATGTGCTACTGGCCTGGAGTGTAAAGTGTCCTACCATGGTGGATGGAATAAGACTGCCCTCCCCAGAAACCTTTTGCAAAGGCTTTGGAAGTTTATCCAGGAGAGCCACGAATGCCAGGGCAAATTAATCATTAAACATGCTGGCTTTTAAACCTTGTATAGTATTTTAAAAGGTACACTCACCTGAGGTCCTTTCTCCACCTGGTGGGTCTGGGAGGCAGCCTTGGGTGGGTTCGGGGGGTATTGGCTCCAGGTCCAGGGTGAGAAACAATTCCTGGCTGTCAGGAAAACCAGTTTCTCCGTTTGTTTGCTGTGAGCTATCTACAACCTCATCATCATCGTCTTCCTTGTCCCCAAAACCTGCTTCCGTGTTGCCTCCATCTCCATTGAAGGAGTCAAACAACATGGCTGGGGTAGTGGTGGCTGAACCCCCTAAAATGGCATGCAGCTCATCATAGAAGCGGCATGTTTGGGGCTCTGACCTGGAGTGGCCGTTGGCCTCTCTGGTTTTCTGGGAGGCTTGCCTCAGCTCCTTAAGTTTCATGCAGCACTGCTTCGGGTCCCCATTATGGCCTCTGTCCTTCATGCCCTGGGAGATTTTGACAAACGTTTTGGCATTTTGAAAACTGGAACGTAGTTCTGATAGCACGGATTCCTCTCCCCATACAGCGATCAGATCCCATACTTCCCATTTGGTCCATGCTGGAGCTCTTTTTCAATTCTGGGACTCCATTATGGTCACCTCTGCTGATGAACTCTGCATGGTCACCTGCAGCTTGCCACACTGGCCAAACAGGAAATTGAAATTCAAAAGTTCGTGGGCCTTTTCCTGTCTACCTGGTCAGTGCATCTGAGTTGAGAGTGCTGTCCAGAGCGGTCATAATGGAGCACTCTGGGATACCTCCCGGAGGCCAATACCATCTAATTTTGTCCACAGTACCCCAAATTCGACCCAGCAAAACCGATTTCAGCGCTAATCTCCTTGTCTAGGGTGGATTAAGGAAATCAATATTAAGAGCCCTTTAAGTCAAAAAAAAAAAAAAAAAAAGGGCTTCGTCATGTGGACGGGTGCAGGGTTACATCAATTTAACGCTGCTAAATTCGACCTCAACGCCTAGTGTAGACCAGGGCCCAGACACTTAGAAAGTCTCATTGAAAGTCACTGGACCTAAATATCTAAGTCACTTTTGAAAAATAGGACTTGGATGGTTTTGAAAATTGTACCACTAGGGACTATAGTCTGTTTAACCATAGAACATGCACAGCATGGGCCATGCAAGATTCCCCTTCACTGAAGGGCTGGGACCACTTTGGGGAGTGAGAGGGCAGTTCAGTCTCAGTGACCATTTAATTCCCTGCTGAGTATGACAATTATCATGACTTATTTTGCTGCTTGGGGATGGATTGAGACCACAGGTCATTTCATTTCACATAGGTCACCAAATCATCATACAATAACAGCTTTCAGTCGATACAAATGGGACCGTGGTTTGAACGAGTGACCTAGCAATGCAAGGCATTGTATCCTGTTACCAGTTCCCTGAGCCATCCAGTCTTACTGTTATTAAAATATTTATTTTATCCTTAATTTGCCATGAATTTGAACAGTACTAATGGAATAAATAGCAATCACATGTTCTTTTCTTTTTCAACTCCTAGGACTTCCATGTATTTTCTGCAGAACTGGGTGAAAAATGTGAAGCAATAAGTGAGAAACTGGTGCAATTAGAAGATCAACTCCAAGCAGCAGTCTGCAACTTGGATGACAATTTTATTCATATCCTTTTGCTACATAGATTAACTATTTATCTCCCAGCTTCATGTAAAGCACTAGTTTATTTTAGCATGATCTGGATATGTTAAGTAAGGTCGAAATGAGTGAATCTAACTAATATGGACACTTTTGGTCTACTAAAACATTCCCAGAGTGCTCATTCACTATGGGTCTGATCCAATTTGTGATGAAATCAATGACAAGACTTCTGTTGACTTAAATAGGAGTGAGATAAGCCCTATAAATTTAATCTTAGACGTAATAGTCATCTGCTTATCTCTTTCAATCTAATCTCTGAGTTTTATAATGTACACATCACTGTTGGTGTGTAGTGCACTAAGTAATACGCATGTAACAGCCACCACAAATCTGCACTTTTAAACATGATCTATTTAGTCAAATTAAATGTGAGTTCATGTGCAGTCAGAATTGATTATAGATCTCTAATCTGGCTATTGTTCCTTTTGAAATATTCAGTAGTTGTATCATGTGGCATCTACTATGTGATTTACTCTGCATACAGTGCTGTACAGTGAAAATAGCCATAAGAGAGTTGGATATTTGATTCTCTTTCAGCTGAAAGCTCTTGGATAAAATACAGAAAGAACCAAAAGGCTGCTTACACCATCAAGCATCTGGGTAAAGGTTGCTTAACCTTTACAGAGCCATCTGCCATACCGATATATGTAGAAATTTTCCAACTTTAAAAGTACAAACTATTTTTTTCACCTCTGTTGTCTAATCCTCTTATTGTGTTTATAGAAATAAATTACTTCCACCAAAGGCAGTGATTCTACTGAGAATGGAAATTAGCCTTCAGAAAGTGTAAATGTAAAAAGCATAAGAACAGATTGGTTGGACTGGGGTCTTGGGTTAGTGTTTATTCTTTGTAAACTCTGAAGAGTTTACAATCTAAGCTATACAAGCCAAAGACATGATGAGCCATGGAACTCTAGCTCAAGTAAGAGAAGATGGGAGGAGGATTTGGGTGGAGGAGAAGGTAGCAAACTTTCCTGGAGCAAGGAGCAGAAGGAGGGCTTGCTGGAGGTCAGGGAGTTTGCGATTGTTCTTGGCACAGGAGCAATGTGATAGAAATGAATTGCCATGAATGCAAGAACAACAATGAAGGGAGCAGTAAGGAAAGAGGTTCAAGAATAGCACACAAAATGAGATCCAATATACAGATGGGGCCAAGATTATGTAACGTTGTGAAGACTAAGACATGAAACTTGAATACAGATTGAATTCCTTTCATTGGCTTTCTCAGAGGGCAGCAATTTTGTTGGAGTGGCAGGAGAGAAGAATGATTTTGGAAGTACTAGATAGATTTGATTGGAGAGAAAAGATGGGAGAGGTGGGAAGATCTAGAGAAGAAGTTTAAAACAGACAAGATAATGATGGACAAGAACTGGACAAGGGTTTTCAGGGAATGGGGAAGAATGAAGAGAGGATGGCTATATTACAGAGAAAAAGGGGGTATGCTTAGTAGAGACAAGTATATGAGGAAAAGGGTAAAGATACCACTGTGATTGTAAATCTGGGAGACAAAGTGTCACGGTTACAGGAAGAACTGCACCTTGGACCTTTTTTAGTCCCTCCCTCTCAAGTGCACCTGTTAGGTAACAGGGCTGGCTTCCTGCACTTCACTCCAGGCAGAACCATGCAATCCAACCACTCTAGGACTGGGTCACTGGTTTGCAGCCTTCCTGGTTCCCAGCCAGGTTAGTGACATAGGCTGAACTGCATTGGGAACCTGCAACCAGGGAGTTGATTAAAGCAACTCAAAACAGGGTCTTCAAAATAAAGTATTATTCATTTGTTTCCCCAGAGGTACAAAGCACATAAAGCAAAAGGTAAAAACAATAAAAAAGCTAGACACATTGCTCTGACCTACACCTTCATCATTCCTCACCAGCTTTTGTAGGTTCCTGTTAGTCCAGCTAATCCCCCTCTCTGCCTGGGAAAAACAGACTGTCTCTATGTACCCCTTAGCCTATCAGCTTTCATTGATTCTCCCAGGGCAGCCTCACCTCTATCACCTAACTCTCCTCCCTTTTGTAGGCCTATGCTCCTGTAATGACTTTGGGTTTCCCTTTGGTCTTTCTCTCATCAGCCTTGGCCAAACAGTTATGTCACTAGGGTTGGGACATAGGCATCACATCTTCATGGCTATAAGCCTGGCTACTGTGTTTTACTGTTATCTAGCCCATTATTTTACCGTCCCTGCTTGGTTCTTTTAACAATGCCTTTTGATCTAACTCCAACTCCATCATAAATGAGGAGAGTCATGCACCGTATTCATAAAAACTAATACAGGTTATTTCCCAGTTTGTAGCACACAAATTCTTAATAGTGTTTTCAGTGCAGATAGAGAAGAGACCGAGTGGAGAAGTATTTGAAAAGAAAGATGAAAAAGTTCCATTTTGGAGAGTTTGTAATGGTAGCTGGTCACCCAAGAGGAGGTGTTAGAAAGACACCCGGAGATGAGGAACTGAACAGAAGGCATGCAATTATAAGAAACAGAGATTTGAGAATCATCCTCATCAAGGCTGTAGTTGAAACCATAAGAGCAGACAAGGTCATGAAGGAAAGACAGTGTAGAAGCTAAGGACAAAATCTTAAGGGACACTAACAGATGGAAGGAAAGAGGAAGATGAGACACTTTATTTGAGATGCTGCATTGTTTTATAGACCTGGAGAGCCATTACCAACCTTGCCAAAGCTTAAAATTATAGAATAAGCCTGATATTCATTAAAATTTTATGATATAAAATGATATTTTTACTGTTTAAAATTCCTATGATAAACAGATTGATTCAACCGATGTAATTAGCTATTTTGCACTAATTTGTCATCACTTAGAATCCCTCACTGCTCTAAATGTTTGTCTTATCTTTACAGGATGATAATTAACTTGTGTTCAGCACAAACCAATTTGTGATGTGTTTGAGGCATTTGTATAGTATAATTGATTGACCTTAATCCTGTTTGAGAGATCTTTGCAATGCTATATGCATACATCCATTTAACTCCCCTATAATAAGCGGCAGGAGGTTCTAACTTTACACCTTATAGCTCATTCTTAATTGAGCCCAATGTGTCTAATAGGTAGAAGAGCACTGAGAGACAAGAGTCTTCTATTCCCAGCTCTGCCACAGACTTGCTATATTTTCTTTTTGAAGTCACTTTACATCTATATTTAAGTTAACCCAGCTATGAAATGGGTCTGACAATAGTTACCTACCTTACAGGTTTGTTGTGAGGTTTCATACATTTTTGTTTGAAAAGATCTTTTTGATTTTTGAATGACAGACTCTACAGAAGCACATGCTATTAGTATTATTTTTAGAAAGGCAGTATATGCTTCAATTTAGTTTAAATTCCAAATGTAAACGTTAATTAAAAATCATTTTGAACTTTGAACAGACTTGTGGGTCAGTCTCATTTAGAAACACAATTAAGTTTTCACCCAGATTAGCTTTGAGTGCTGCACATTTCCTTCCCGACCTTAACCACGTTTTAATAGACAATATCTTTAATCTAATATTTTCAGTTTTTTCAATAGCAATTTTCACTATTCACAAGCTGGATCTTAACATGATCATGCACCTTGCAGTTAGCATTAGGATACATACAAGGTTCATAGGTAGATTAATTAATACTAGTGAAGAAAGACAATTTAATGGTGTTTGTTAAATGCACTATATATGGGTGAAAATTTGGTTTCTAAGTCCCGGTACTGAAGATTACAACATAAATCTGGAGATTTGGAAGTCATGGGTTTGTGTCAAGACTTGGCTCTGTGACATCAGTGATTACATAAGTGAAGTTAAATCCTGTAATGATGAATGGATAACATGTATATCATGTCCTGTGGAAAGGATGCTGTTATGGCTTCCAGGAGGTGGATCAAGAACAAATCAGAAAACTTATTTAAAAGTTTGTTGAATATCTCAAGTGATTGCTAGCAGCATAGAGAGAGCCTTTAAATTCTAGATTACTAACTAAAATCCACTAAAGGTCAACATAACCAAAAGTTATCAAGTTGTCCCTTGTGGTCACTATGTTTTATTTAAAAGGGATGAAAAAAATCCAATCTTTAAACCATTATTCAGAATCAATCTGTTGGCTGTTAAATGGCCTATGAAATAATCATGGTCTCATTCCTGGTATTCCTGTGTTACAAAAACTAGCACCACAATTGGAACCAGATACTATTGTCAACAGGGAGGTTAAGGATTGATCTGAGGATTAATTATGTAATATTTTCACAGCATTTTATTTATTTGGCTTCAGTGAAAACACTTCTCAAATGGTAAGTGTTTATGTGTTCTTTATTGAAAATACTTTTTAAGATATAAAACTATGTAAGGGATTGTCAGGGTTCCCTCCCCACTCTGAACTCTAGGGTACAGACGTGGGGACCCACATGAAAGATCCCCTAAGCTTATTTCTACCAGCTTAGGTTAAAAACTCCCCAAGGCACAAATTCTCCCTTGTACCTTGGATTAGGTAACGCTGCCACCACCAAGTGATTTAGACAAACTCAGGGAAAGGACCACTTGGAGTTCCTACTCCCCCTTAATATCCCCCCCAAGCCCCTACATCTCCTTTCCTGGGGAGGCTTGAGAACAAACAAGATGAGCACAGGCCAACCTTTTTTTAGGACACACACAAAATACCCCAATCAGATTCTAAAAGAAACAGAACTTTATTAGAAAGAAAAAAAGGTAAAAGAAGCACCTTTGTAAAATTAGAATGGAAGATAATCTTACAGGGCAGTCAGATTCAAAAACACAGAGGATTTTCCTCTGGGCAAAACTTTAAAATTACAAAAAGAAAAGCAGGAATACACCTTCCTCTCAGCACAGAGAAAATCACAAGCCAAAAAAAAAATAAACTAACGCATTCCCTTGCTAGTACTTACTAATTCTAATGAAGTTGGATTACTTGCTTTGTTGATCTGTGTCTGGCAAGCACACAGAACAGACAGACCTAAACCTTCCCCCCCAGATTTGAAAGTATCTTGTCCCCTTATTGGTCATTTTGGTCAGGTGCCAGCCAGGTTACCTGAGCTTCTTAACCCATTACAGGTAAAAGGATTTTGTGCCTCTGGCCAGGAGGGATTTTATAGTACTGTATACAGGAAGGTTGTTACCCTTCCCTTTATATTTATGACAGGGATAGATGTAATTTATATGTAAAATGTGATTTAGAACTTAATGAGTACAGTAAAAACTTCCCAGCAAAACTCTTGATTGCTTGGTATTTAGATAAAAGAAAGGAAGCTGTGAATATACTGAGGAGAAAAAAAGTATATATGGCTGAAATTTGCTGTGAAGGTGTATGGATGTAAATGAGGGCAGAATTGATCCCATTATTTTTTTAATGAAAAGGACTATAAACGTCCCACAGATAACTACATTCCTGCAGCTGTCAAGAAATTCTGCCAATATTTAGTATACATCATGGCTTTGATTAATAATTAAATGTGTATTAGAGGAAATAATTCCCAGGTGCCATTGTTTTTCATTATACATTTAGATGGCACATAATGCTTGAATCAGCCATGCTGTTACTAGTAATTGCAGGTGTGACATGAATAAAGGAGAAGGCGATATTTCTTGGTGTTGAATATTTACACAGATCCTCTTGGGATTCTCATTTGATATTGAAGTTTCTCACTGCAAATATTAAACAGTACCTTTGTATAAAAAAGCATCAAACAAACAGAACAAAAAAATCTCATCTGTAGCACTCTGACTGTCTGACATGTTTGCTGAATTATATGTAGCATAACCAAATACAACCATAAAACAGTCAACTATAGTTAATCAGTGGCAAGTGTATGAAAACAGTCTGCATCATTAATTGGAAAAAACCAAAGAAGGAGAGGTGACTCATTGCTGGTGTCTGCAGGGCTGATGAGAGGTGTTACTTCACTGACAGTAAAGGCCTAGAATTTCCAGTAAAATTAAATGGCTCCTATATTGCAATTTCACAGTCATTTTTGTTCTTAATTAGCAGTTATGGTTTGATAGACAATTTGAGTGCATGTAATAGTTCCTTCTAGAGAAAATGCTTTTGTTGAGAGAAAACTGGGTTGGGCTATCTTATGTTAAATGCACAAAATCCCCTTCCCCTCCCTTTTAAAAACCCAAATATTAAGTAATGATTTTGAAGTTGTAATAGCACGTTTAAATGTTGATTAGAGACACATAGGTCCTAGCCTCTTTACTACACCATGTATTTGGTGCAGACATGGGGCTTGATTCTGGTCTCCTGTACATCAGTGTAAATTGGGGTAATTCTGCTTAGTCAATGGATTTACATCAATGTAAAAATGATGCCAGAGCAGAATCAAG
This sequence comes from Dermochelys coriacea, assembly GCF_009764565.3. Lineage (NCBI taxonomy): Eukaryota > Metazoa > Chordata > Testudines > Dermochelyidae > Dermochelys > Dermochelys coriacea. Next base: position 133,559,780 of record NC_050070.1, read on the forward strand.
CTCCATGTCTGCACCAAATATGTGGTGAAGTAAATATTTAGTTATTTACAATACCTTAGTCAGAAGTCACCATCTGGATGAACCTTTAAGAAATTAATGTAATGCATTACTGCAGGAAATCTCAAGGCAGTAGTGTGGTGTTTGACCCCCTTCGGCCATCCCCACAAACTCCAGCACCACCTTCATTTTTTATTACAGAATTGCAGGACCCACCATGACACTTGTCATGCACGTACCAGTGGGTTTTGCAGCATCTCCATTATGCCTTATAGTTCCATCTCCTTATACTTCCATGGATGGCTCTCTTCTACACTCTATGTTGGCAAATAAAGTAAGGAGAATCACAGATTAAATAAGGTCTGGTTTTCAGCTTGGATCCCTGACATTCAGGATGGTAGGGACCAGCCCTCATACATTTTTGGGAGGAAGGGAACACCACTCTTAGTCTTTGGCTAATTCAAGACTTGATTTTGACAGACACCAAAGAAAGCGCCTGCAGTGCTCCTTTCATCACAGGAAGGGTTGCTTTCATCCTACAAGCAAAAAGGAAGAAAAGGGTGATATAGAAAGGCTGGAGATGGGCTTGGAGAACTCCTTCCCTCACTCCAGCCCCATGAGAACAGTGACACAAACAGAAATCAGGTAATTGGAAGTAAAGGCATCCCATAGCTCGCTGCTCCTTCAATATGTAACTTGTTTGTATGGTGGGAATCACAACACATATAGTATAAGACACAACTTTATGTACTAATCTCAGACCACTGCAGTACTTAGGGCCACTGTAAACAGGCAGAGTGGTTTGCTAGGTAGAATAGGAAAAAACAACCCACAAACATCTGTCTGGCTATTTGTGTTCCTCCTGTACATATTTCCCCCATGTGTTCAGAGTGCACTATTTACAGCAAAATAATATTACATTATCAGAGATCTAAACCAGGGAATCCCAGTCTAAGCCATCACCTCAGCCTGCAGCTCCAGCTTTTGTCACTCCACAACCTATTCTTAAAGAGTTTCCAGTCTTCCTCCCTGGGTTCTCTGGATTGTAGCATCCAGCCCTCCTTCTTCTGCCCTTGAGCACTTTGTGCCAGGGGAGGAAGAATCTTAATTAATCTTAATTAATCCTGTTTTCTAGCAGCAAACTAATAGTAGCCCTGCACCCTGTCAGAGACATGTAATGAGCTTGACCCCCATGCAGAACTCCATTTGTTACCAAAAGAGGCTCTACATACTGCTTGAAAGCACTATATGTCCCTTTGCCTCAGTATTTCAGCCTTAACTTTACAGTTACTGGTGTGCTTTGGTTTGTCATATTGTGAATGTGGTGACAGTCCTGAGACTACTAGAATTTATTTCAAGCGTAAACCAGTCATATCTCTTGCTCCTCCAACAGACAGCTGCTTTTATTTATATTTTTTCTTTTCTTTCTGCCTCGTAGATATCCTATTCAGTGGTAGTCAAGCATATAATTTTTTCTTCCACTTTTTTCTACCTAAAAACCTTTTGTAATCATTTAGCATATTACAAACAACAGCACGTAGTTCCAGGCTGCATATCAAAGGTAATTAAATCTCAGGTGTTTCGTGGTGTTCATAAACTGCATGAGCTATGCTTTTACCAGTTCTGAGTTCAGCAGAACTTTATGATTAAATTGCATCTTGGTATTCAATCTGCAGGGCCGGCATTGGACTCACTGGGGCCCAGGGCAGAAACTAAGGAGTGGGCCCCCACCCTGCCTCCCTTACCTGCTCACACACTGGATTTCTGCAACATTTCTGAAGCTGAAGCACAACCCCTGCCATGTGGGGCCCCCTATAGTCCTGGGCAGTTAGGCTGTTTGCTACCCTCTAATGCTGGCCCTGTCAATCTGAGACCACTTATTACACAATAACAATATTTCCCTGCCTCAGAGAGATGGTGTGAGGCTTAATTAACTAGTGCTTGTAAAATGCTTTGAGATCATTGGATGGGAAAAGTATATAGAAATGCATGTTATTATTGTTTATATAAAGTCATAGATTGACTTTGAACAATTGAACAATTCCTGACTGTGGTCAGGTGGGTCGAGCAAGCAACAACTGGGGGTAGGGAAGCTATTAAAATTCAAGGACCAATGGCCTCTCAACATCAGACAGATGGGCCCTGGATGTTGTTCGAGAAAAGTGTCAGAAGCTTCCAAATCATTGTTTTCTCCCTTCTAACTACTCTCAGATCCTCAAAAGTGGCAGAATATACTAAAGGCCATAGATCATCTTTTGCAAATCAGTGTGATAGAGAGAGCCACCAAGGCAGTGATGTTCCTCTGCCAATATTCATTCTTATTTCTGGTATTCAAGAGATCTGGCGAGGACAGAGCTGTGTTGGATTAAAAGCATCTGAACAAGTTCATAAGGAGGCCCAAGTTCAAGATGGACACTTTGACGTCAATAATGGGAGTGATCTGCCAGGATGATTACCTTACATCAGTCGACTTGAGGGAGGCCTACCTTCATGTGCCAGTTCACAAGGGGCACAGGGGAGTTTTGCAACTTACTCATGGGACCAATCATTTTCAATACAAAGTGCTGCTTTTCAGACTGTCATTTTTGCCTCGGGTGCTCACAAAATTCCTCATTTTGGTGGCTGTTCACAGGCAGTAGGAGATAAAGATGTACCCTTCCCTGGCTGACATTTAAGTAAGAGCCCCATCCAAGAAGGAGTCCACTTGAGTAACTTGAACCACAATTCAGATGTTACAACAGCATGGATTTATAGTACATTCCGAAAAGGGTCTTCAGCCATATCAGTGCCTAGTTCATGTAGATGCAGAGGCTCACAAAATGTTTCTGCCAAAAGATACGACAAGATTAGATTAGCAATTACCCTCCTGAGGAGATGCCCAAGGGCATTAGTCAGCACTCTAATGAGTGTTCTGGAGTGATTGTGTCCTGCATAGGGATAGTGTTCTGATCAAGTATGCATATGAGGACTCTCCAGGGCTTCCTGATGTTGATTCCGGGTTCTCTGATTTTTCCATCACAGAAAGTGACTATTTTGTCACTTGTTCTGAATTCCCTGGATTCGTGGATGAGTCTGGAGAGGTTCCAGGGAGAGATGAAAATGCAGAACCAGACAGGTCTGTCATAACAGCAGATGCAAGTCTGGAAGGATGGGGAGTCTTCTCCTAGAAGCGTGTAACTTAAAGAACATAGTCCTTTTTCAAACAAAAGAAAAGCACAAATTTTCTAGCACTGGGGGCAATAAAGTACGGTCTTCAACAACTGGCCTCAGCATTGCTGAACAGTCATAGCCTTATAACAAAGGACAGTCTATCAGTAATGGCATACGTAAGCCTTTGGGCAGTATGAGGTTAAGGGATCTACAGAAAGAAGCAACATGATTGATGCAGTGAGTAAAGGCCCATCTGCTGTCTATCAATGCCTTGCACATCAAGGGTACCAGCAATAAAAATGTTGACTGTCTGAGCAGAAGGAAAATCAGGTCAGCATAATGGAGTCTTCACAGATCCTTCCAGCTGAATACCAACATTTTCAAAATTCCAATTCTGGAAGGCTTGCCAATACTTTGCCAGGAGGAGAGAGCCAGAAGCCCTGGGCATACATGCCTGTCACTCTAGTGGCCAAAGGGGTTATTGCCTTTTGCCTTTCCCCTAGTGCCCATCACCACCAGGGTAATACAGAAGATTAGAAAGGAGGAAATGGGAGTGATCTTAGTGGCTCCTCATTGGCCCAGGAGGCTTTGGCTTCCTGCTCTGGTGGACATGTCAGTGAGAGTTACCATTTTTCCTAAATCCGAGGCCAGATTTGTTATCTCAGGAACCAGTTCTTCACCAAGATCCAAGCAAGTCAAATCTAGCAGCTTGGCATTTGAAAGGAAGTTTCTAAAATGCAAGGGTACTCTGCTGGTCTTGTCAAAACTCTGTTGGCATCTAGGAGAAAGTAAAGAAACAGGTCTTATTCAAGGATTTGGCTAAATTCACACAGAAAGAGACATATTCAGCATCATGTAACCAAAGTGTCTTATGTTCTGGAATTTTTACATGGCAGTTTTTATGTCAGGTTGCAGGCTAATCCCTTAAAAGTACACATTTCTGCACTGTCGACAATTTTGAGTGTATCCAGAAAGTCTTATGTTTCCCACCATAAGAATGTGTGTTGCTTCATTAGAACAGTTCAGCTATTGAGTCCTCCTAAGGTGCAGAGCGCGCTGCCTTGATCTGAACACTGTGCTCAATGCCTTAATGCAGGTGCACTTTGAACTTATTAAATCAGTTTCATTGCACTACCTATCAAAATAACCTTTTTCATCCCTATGAGCTTGCCCAGAAGGGTGTCCGAGTTGGGAGCTCTAGCAACTGATCCATCCTTTGGCATCTTCCACAAAGATAAGGTGGTTTTGTGAATGACTCCAACCTTTATTCCAAAAGTAAATTTTATTTTTCATTGAGCACAATTAAGCATTTTTCATTGCTTTCCTTTTGTCCACATCCTTCTCACCCAAAGGAGAAACTGTGGTATTTGTTGGATGCAAGCAAGCCTTAAAGGCTTAACTGAAAAGAAGTGAGAGCTTAAGAAGAACTGCCTTCCTGGTCTTATTTCATCCAAGGAAAAGAGGTACTAAAGCATATAGATTATCAGTCTCACAGTGCATATGCAGTGTGTATGGAGCAAAAGGTCTCAATCCTCAAATGAAAACAAGAGCTCACTCAGTACGAGTGGAGGTGGCATCATGGATTGAGAAAGCGTAGGCCCCTTACGAGGCAATCTGTAAAACTGCAGAACTAGTCATTCCTGCATACATTTGCCAAGTTTTACAACACAGATACTCAGCCTTCAGCTGATGCAACCCTTAGGCAGGTAGGGCCTGCATGGTGTGGCAATTCCTTAGAGTAAGAGAATCCTTTCTCTGAGTAACATTTTGTTCCCTCCCAAGGAATTTTGTCACTGCTCAGAAAATCCTGTATTGAGGATCTGTGGACCTTGCCTGGAGAGAGAATGGGAGAATTTATGGTTGCTTACCTGAAAATGTCCCCTTCTTGAAAGGGATAGGTCCCCAGAGATAGCCCTCCCCTGGAAATCCATTAAGAGAAATCTGTCAAACTTGTGGTTAAAGTTCTCTGCAGAAGTTAAAATCTTTCTTGTTGTTCATGTTTCTTGTCAAGTATTTTTTTGCAAGGTGCTGATCCAGGATGAGAAACTCTTTCACAGTCCAGAGGGCTTAGCTTTGGACGCATCTTGTAACTGAGGGAGTCTTTGGAAGGTGGGGCTAGTTCTGCCCCCTGTGGTTACAAACTAGCGATGACTAAGGCTACGTTTATGTCACGGAGGTCATGGAAGTCCCATAATCCGAGACTTCCAGAGACCTCCGTGACATGCTCTGCTTCAGTGCATGGGCTGCAGGACTCTGGAGCTGGCAGCCAGCGTGGCCCTGGCAAGGTGACAGACTCCTGAGGGGGCCCGCCTCAGGGTTCCAGCAATGGGCGACAGCCTCACGGAGGGTGGGAGGGAACACACCTCGGGCGAGTGGCTGGGGGTGTCCCATTTTCTCTTTGGGAAATATGGTCACCTTCCAGCTCCCAGCTGCCATGGGTGGAGGGGGGCCCTTTGCAGCTTCCGCAGGCAGAGGGGGAACCTCACAGCTCCCAGCCACAATGGTGGTGGGGGAAACCATGGAGCCGCAGCAGCAAAAGTCACAGACAGGTCATGGCTTCCATGAATTTTTGTTTATTGCCTGTGACCTGTCCATGACACTTATTAAAAATAACCATGACAAAATCCTAGCCTTAGCGATGACTCATACTGAGGATCTGTGGACTTATACCGTCAAAGAAGGGATAATTTTCAGGTAATTCTCCCATTTCCTATGTATAAAGTGCTGGGGAGGACATGGTGAAAGTTGGTAACTGGTCCAAATTCTATCCTCATGTGCAAGTGTGTGGCTCCCACTGAGTTCAGGCAGCACAATGCATGTGAATTCAAGGATAGTACTTGGTCTTGTATTAGTGAGGATTACTGTTCAGGAGCTGAGGGGCTGCCACATTAATAGCAGGAGCTCTTTTGATATTCATTTATAACTGTGTTGGGATTTCAGGTTATTCCAATGGGAGACTGACTGCAATAGTGTCTTTGGGCAGCAGAATAGACAAACTCTGTATTGATCTATACCTTCCTCCACCCCACCCCACCCCCCAAAAAAACCCCTCCAACCAACCGAGTTCTTTTCTAACCCTTGTAAGACAAGCGCTAAGTAATGCCACTCGAGGACTTCAAAGTTACTGGAAATCCAAAATAAATAAATAAAAAGCAAGTGTGAAATATGTATGAATATTTAATCCAAACAATTTGGAAGAACTTGAAGCCACAATTAGATAGCAATGCCCATCTGTTCTGAACAGCAGAACAACAATTTATTTCATAACTTGGAGAGAGAAAAGGGGCTGCTAATCACCTTTAGGTTTATTCCTTAATAAAGCATGTACAGTCTCTACAGAGGGAGATCCAGATGGTGAAGGAAACTCTGCAGGCCATGCTGATGCAGCTCCAGCCGGATAAGGAGGCAAGAGAAAATGAGGCTGGAGACTTCCTCTGTGACAGCTGGTGTCCAGGAAAGCAAGACTTAAAGAAATAATGGGTGGGGGGGTCTGGTATTTTAATGTTAATTCACAAAGGGTTGCTTTTAGTAACTGAATACTGTCTTACGAAGCCTTGAGGATCTCTTCTCTCCCTGTATAACTAATAACAACTAAATCAATTATGGAGAAATGGAGCCTGGAGGTTTATCAACAGAAGTGTTCTACACAGCTTCACATGTTCTGGCACAGACTGGAAAACAGCTTTCAGAGCAGAGCATCTCCGGTAATTGTGTAGAATACAAACTGATCCATTTCAAGTGATTCAGCAAAGTCTCCTTTAATGTCAGAGTGAGATTTTTCTAACAATGTTATAAACAACTCCTTACTTGTGCATTCTTCAGTCTTTTTCTCTTTCAACATGTAATGTTAAAGGCAGTATTCTTCAGTATTGCCGAGAGACACCTGAGGGAATAAGTAATTTTTTTGCCTTTGTAACATCTTTCTTACACCCAAGTTATTTTCAGATTCCTATAAAATATAAAACCACTAGGATAGAATTCAAAATAACCAAATTCTTCTAACTTAAATTAGGACTGCACTTACCCACTGGCATTCAACATAGCAGAGCTAATTAACATCAGACTAGAGAATAATAGCTTTTCAACCATTTTCATTTACATTTAATAGCAAATGCATATTAATATCAAAACCTCAGAACATTTAAAGTGATAACCTGCTGATTTGTGTTTTTTATATTTGAATACTGTATGAACATTAAGTAATTTTTCTTAATATTATGCTTACTTCTTTGACCTGCCCTATATTGTCATAAAAATGAAAGGTTTTTGGATGTGTATATACATATGTATGTTTGATAAAGTTATATTATCTGTTTAATCTCTTTGCTACAGAAAAAAATAAAAGGAATGGAACTAAACCCAGCTAAATATTGGTGATTTACAATGGTGCAGTGTTCAAACAATTCGTAAATTGTGTACTCATAAATCAAAACATTCTTACTTGGATGCTAAAATAAACTGAGGTTATAAGATTTTCATTCAGAATCCTATTTCTGCTATTTGCTGCAGAGACTATGAGGAGGGAAATTGAAAATAAATAAATAAATAAATAAATAAATAAAAAGGAGTACTTGTGGCACCTTAGAGACTAACAAATTTATTTGAGCATAAGCTTTCATGAGCTACAGCTCACTTCATCGGATGTAGCTCACGAAAGCTTATGCTCAAATAGATTTGTTAGTCTCTAAGGTGCCACAAATACTCCTTTTCGTTTTTGCGCATACAGACTAACACGGCTGCTACTCTGAAACCTGTAAATAAATAAAACAGCTCCTTAAAAACTCAATTCAATTTAATTCAATCTTTAAATCACTAGCTCAAGCAAATTTTTTACAACAGTGTATTGTATCCCATTTTTAAAACTACCATTTTCATTTGAAAAATGGACTTTTAAAAAGTAATAATTTCCGTTTGGGCCATTAGAATTGCTGGGTTTACAAACAAAGCATGATGGTTTCTCAGACATTAATCCCTGGGCTACTAGCCAGATAGACCTACAAAACTGTGTCCATTATTTGTGTACTTAAATACTAGAATTAAAATTTCTACCTCAAAATGTTAAATATACATAAAAAGCACCAGGCAGCTGTGATTTACAGCAGGGTTATAATTTCATCCAGAGAGGTAAAACTGACAAACCATGAGAGTCAAGTTCCAGTGGTTTGTGAAGTCAGATCTTCAGGATGGATTACAGCCTGTAATTCAAAACATGGTTGGCTTTTCTGTTTCAATCAGAATCCAGGTTGTGACTAAGAGTCCTTGGTCAGTGCCTTGCCTGGGCTTCAATTCTCCTTTCTCCCATTGCAGCCTTTCCCTTACTCATCCACAGCTGCCCATGGAAGGCTCCTGCTGCTGCCTCTTCTTTTTCTCTTCCTTTAATCTCCCCACTCACCTACTCCAAGTTATCCTTGGAGAGTTCCTGCACATTGCCTCACCACTGCACTTTCTGCAAACACCCGTAGTCTTTAACAAAGCATTAGTTACTAGCCATAGGCAGACCAAGTGCAGACTGTATGCTGCTGCTCTTTTGCTCACAGGGTGAAATTCACCCTTATGCAAAGGGCTGGCCCAAGGCCTATGCACCACTTAAATCCCTCTTAATCGGGGGAGGGCTACGGAGAGGAGAACTTATTCTGCACAGTGATGAAATTCAGCCTAACCTCCTTAAAATGACAATTCTGGGTAAAAACTGATGGTAGAGTATGGCCATAAAACTGGCATGATGACCCGTTGGGCCTAAATGTGGGCTAACATCTAACAGAGCCAAGGCTCACCCACTGCCAGAAATTACAGTTCACTATGTTACTAACCCAAGATGAGTTCACCCTGCATATATAACACTCACAGGACCAGAGTGTGAACATCATGCTCACTTTGGTGAGCAGTTACTCACGTGAGCATCGCCATTGGGAGAATGCAGAGCTTCATCATTGTTGACTGTGCAGCATGTGTGAGCCAAACACAGCCCACACTGACTATTTATAAATCATAAAGCACAGCAAGAACCAAATGGATCTGCTTTGCAGTAGTTCAAGTCACAGCACTTTTCTCACAATGACTCTCAACCTTCAAATAGGGACAGTTAATCCTCAGATTCTGGTCTTTTGTCAAGCTGTGGGAGTTTCTGAAGAAATTCCATTTTGATTTAAAACATGGTGGCTTTCATGCTTCACCTCTTCAAAGCATTGTTTATTAAAAAAGTATACAACCACTATAATAAAAACACTGAACTCTTAAACTATCAGTCATTACTTGATTTGTATGTAATTTTATATTTTGATGTATTAACATTTTATTTTTATACACCTCTCTCTCTCACTCTCTGTGGCCTATGTTTTTAATGTAGTATCCCATTATCTTTACTATTTGTTGTGGGAAGTTAACAGCCAACCCAATAATTGTTCTAAGTCAGTTTGAATAAAAAGTGTAATAAAGTAAATCGTTTACTGCACCTCAGTCACTTTTCTTTTACTGTGGATAGGAAATATATTCTTCTGCAAATAAAGAGAACAATGTCGTAAGGCTTAAGTGCATTTATTGTTCATTTAGTTTACCAATGCTTTTAGCTTTAAGTGGGAAAATTCAGTGTCTGGCAACTTGCAGAGAAGGGAGGAAGTGTCTATTAGGGAAGTTCTGGGAACATCCCATCTTCTGGAAACGTTTCTGAAAATCCATTCCACTAGGTGCAATTTAGTGCAACAGCAAACAATATTGATTTTCAGAAGTCTCCTTGCATGAGTGGGGTAGTAAGGATAGTAGCTAGGGCATGTACTGGGACTTGAGACCTCAGTTCAATTCCCAGTTCAGCCACAGACTTTCTGTGTGATCTGGTCATTTAGTTTCCTCAATTCTCCACCTGTAAAATACTTCCCTGCTTCTCAGAGATATTGTGGGAATAAAGTCCATTAATGATTGTGAGCTGCTCAGATACCACAGCCATGAAGGGCCAGTTAAGTACCTAGATTGAATTTTTTTTTAATTTTTTTTTTTTTAACTCTAAGCCTTAGTACAAGATCTCTGCAGCAGCCAAGTCCCAATTAAGGCCTATTTGAGAATGTAAGTGTGAGTTTAGTGGTACACAGGCCTTATCCTGTGCCTCTGAACAGGGGTGAATTTCATCCTGTATTAGTCAGGGATGCAAGTCATCTCTTGCAGCGCCAGTTTAGCAGGTACCCAGAGGGAGGCAAGAATCCCACCATGGATAAATCCTTCCCTCCCAATACCTCCCACATATTCCCTCATTTAACACACACCCCATGCTCCCGCCATTAATTTATACAGGGCTAAAGTGAGACAGTGTCATGAGAGGAGACTATAAATTCCCCACCAATTTGGTCTCTGATCCTGCACACACCAAAGAGAAAAGAAAATGGGAAACCAAATGCACACACGGAGCCGACTGTAAACACTTTGAAATAGCTGCTGCTCTCTGTATTTAAAATTTACTTTGGGAAATAAGGAGGAGGGGAGGAGAAGCAGCCTGAGGATGGCTCTGATCTATCCAAATATTTTTGTTCTCAATCAGTTAGCTAATCCCATTTTTCCTACGGCTTGACATTTCAGTCTTTTACTTTCCTATCATTACTTATTAAATCACGATAAGCACCTCTTTTCTAGAGAGGCTGGAGAAGGCATTTATAGAATGGCTCCCAGATATGCAGCAGTGCTTCAGAGAGCTTCAGGGTGGAATTAGAATAATCTTTATGTATCCTCTTAGTTTGCTATCCTATTAAAAGTGAGACTGGGACCAAGAGATTTTTAGTTTCAGAGATTTAGCATATGCAACAAAGAAGCTCTAAAAAAAGTATGCAAATACAGATTTTTTCTGCACTGTCAAGGAGGATAATAAAAACTTCTGGGGATAAAAATTGAAGGACACAGAAAATTTCTTCTGCATCTGAAAACTAGCCCAACCAAAAGCCATGATAAAGCGTCTCACTTCTAAATCTCTAAAGGAGGCCTAAATGTGAATCCTGGTTAAAAAGCAGCTGAGGTTTGTCTGAGCAAGGGGGAGTCTGAGTACATCTACACTGCACACTAAGCCCAGGCTCCGACTCCCATTTGAGCCCAAGCCCCACTTCCAGTCAGACTCGGATCAGCAAGCGCTCAGGTCCCAGGTCCTATGACCTACTGGGGGCAGTCGGAGCCAGAGTCCTGTTGTAATTCAAGTCCAAACCCCTGTTGTTTTGCAGTGTGGATGCAGCTCAAGCCACAGACCCAAGTCATGAGGTCTGCGTAGAGCAATATGGATGCTTTGGCACAGCTGAGACCCAGATCAAGCAGTTGTAAACTAGGTTTACAATGCAAACACAGAGTTCACATGCCTGGACAGACCTGGATTTACAACGTAGTGTAGATATACCCTATGTTCTCCGAATGCACTGTATTCAGTCACGTTCCTGTGGGGAGGGCGATACAGGAGACAACAGGGTCAGGATCTTGAGAAGAGACACAGGTAAAGCCACTAAAAAAGCCTATGCATCATTAGGACAATTGCTGTTGCCAGTGTAGACAAACACACAACTTGTAATAATAATAATAATAATAATAATAAAAAAAGCAAAAGTGTAAAGGGCAGAAAAAGATAAGAAGAAAATAATCACAGCACAGCTCAGAGACACATGATAGATCTTGCTGGAGAAATGGAAAATTAAAAAGACGTTTGCATAATGGCAATCCAATATACAATGCAAAGAAAACAATCTCTGATTTATCACTATTCAGACAATGAGAGAGTGAAATGCCGAAGGGGAATCCCTTGCCAAATGGGCAGTTTAACTTTTTGAGGGCGAGCTGATCAGCTCACAATTACATTAGAGTCTGATGCTAATTTCCAGTAGCTTTAAAAAAAAAAAAAACCACACACACACACACCCCCACCCACCCACCCCCCCTCCCTCTACCTACCTACCTACCTTCAGCACTGAGAGAAGCAGTGCACCTCATGTGCATTACTCCTATTTCCCTCCACCATGTTCTACGAATTCTTATGTCTCCAGGGCTTCTCTGCCCAGCACCACCCACTCAGAACAAGTGCCTTGGTGAAGCTTTTAAGATGGTTACGGAGAGAGTGGGTATCTAAGCGTGTCTCTTCTCACTAAGATGCCCTTTCTAGTCCCTGGTGTGTGCAAGTCTGAGAATTCTAAAAGATCAGGGCTGGCCTCAACAAGTGTGCAAGCAACTCTTTCGGCCCAACTGAAGATCTGACAACTCAGGTGTACATACCAGCCTTTCCATGTTTTTGATTGGGATCATTGTCAGACTACACATCCTATAGTTACCCAGGTCATCCCGTTTACCCTTTTAAAATATTTTCACATTAGATTTTTTCAGTCCTCTGGAACTTCCCCAGTGTTCAAAGAGTTGTTACAAATCAACACTATCTTTTCCCAAGGATTTGCTTTAATTGGTATTTCCTATGGGTTTATTAAGCATCTCTTTCAGGCCCAGTCTCATAGTTTACATGACACTAACCAAGATTGGGGCATAAACTGCAGCAGGGGGAAGAAGATCAGTAGAGCGGAAGGGCCTGAATTTAGATTCTGTCCTGCCGCCAGATGGGGAGTTTGGCTCATGATTTGCTTCTTTGCTCTCCTGCTGCTCAGGGGTCATGGTAGATTGCCGCTTTAATATGAGCTCCCAGTGCTGTGTTATAGCGAAGAGAGTGAACATGATCTTCAGCTGTACAGGCAAGGGAATATCAAGTCGGAGCAGGGAGGTGGTGTTACCACTCTTGCTCTGTATACAGCAATAGTGAGACTATTGCCAACTGCTGTAACCAGTTCAGGTTCCCATACTCCAAAAAAAAGAGGTTGAAAAATTAGAAAGGATTCAGAAAAGAACTGATTGATTGACAAGAATGATTCTAGGCTTGGAAAACATACCTTATACTGAGAGACTTGACTTAAGCTCAATGTATTTAGTTTATCCAAGAGACAATTAAGGGGTAACTTGATCAAGGTCTACAAGTACCTGCATGGAAAAGAGATTTCTGAAAGTAGATGGCTCTTTAATCCAGCAAGATCCAAAGGTTGGAAGCTGAAACTTGACCAATTCAAATTGGAAATAATGTGCAAAATTTTAACAGTGAGGGTGTTTAACCATTGTAACAGCTTACATGGGGATGTAGTGGTTTCTTCATTGCTTGCAGTCTTTAAATCAAGAATGGACACCTTTCTAAAAGACATGCTTTCCAGAGGAGAGCAACAAAAATGATGAGAGATTTAGAAAACCTAACCTATGAGGAAAGCTTAAAAAACTGGGCATGTTTAGTCTTTATAACTGTCTTCAAAAGTGTTAGAAAAAGGACCAGTTGTCCTCCTTATGCACTGAAGGTAGGACAAGTAGTAATTGGCTTAATATGCAACAAAAGAGATTAAAGTTAGATATTAGGAAAAACTAATTTACTATATGATTAAATGCTGGGACAGATTACCTCAGGAGGTGGAATTCCAGTCATTGGAGGTTTTAAGAACAGGTTAGACGTTAGGCATGGTCTAGGTTTACTTGGTCCTGCCTCGTCCCTATGGTCTGGACTAAAGGGTCCCTTCCAGCTCTACACTTCTATGATTTCTATGCTCTAGTTCAATAAGAAATAATGGCTTTAATGTAGAAATTATTGCTAAGGTTCTATGGACTGTGTTATACATGAGGGCAGGTTAGATTATCATAATGGTCCATTCTAGCTTTAAAATCTATGAATTATGATTAACAAAGTAATCAACAATCACAAGGAAAAGAAACACTTGACAACTGCTTTAAATGCTCTCTAGCTGTATGTACGACAGCTATAATTTAGTTCTAAAGGGCAGGTGAAACTGAATATTAAGAAGGGGTTTACTGAAAAGTTTCCTGAAATGCAGAGATTGAAGCAATCGTAGAATATAGCTCTGTTCAGAAGCCTGACTAGCCAGGCAGGAGCGGACAAAGAAACACTAACTAATGCATGCATTCCATAGACAGCAGGCAGGGCAGACTTCAGGGATCTTTGATCTGCGTTACCACAGTGGGCTGTCTGGGAATATTCATGGCCTTCAGGGAATGACATGCAGCTGTGACAGCCATACAAAGGACTGAGCAATTGAAAAGACAGTTTCCTATTTGTAGCTCACTACAGGCTTCTTAACATCAATCTCTTCCTTCTCTTCCTAAACCACCTGTGTCATCTGCCACCAATGGTTTGGACCATTGCAGTCCCAGCTGGGAAAGCCCCAGCCTTAGAGGCATTAGCAGGGAATTGAATTGGAGTGAAAATCTCTCTCTCTGTGGAGTATTATGCCTTCTGCCGGCTTGTCTCCTGAGAGTGTGAGTGAATAGGGCAATGCAAAGGAGAGAAGTGGTTAGACGAATAAATGAGTTTATCATGAGTAACAGATTAATTCAACAGGGCTTTATGAAAACTGCACTAATCGACTAATGGAGGGAGAATTCCATGATTGCTTAGGTCCACAGAAACAGAAGTAAGGTATCAAGTTACAAGCATGACACCATCAGAACTAAATGCTCATTGACTAATTTATCCTGTGGGCAGGACACTAGCCCTGATTCTGAGTTGTTCAGTCCAGCAATGGGAGGACAGGGTTGGCTGCACACAGCCTTTGTAGCTGTGGGATTCCCCAAAAAAGGGCTGATTCAGACCCCAGCATAAACTAGAACAACCCCAGGGCGTGCACCAACTTGCACCTCATTTACAACAGTCTCCAAAGGATAACTTGGCAGCACAGAATAGTCAAAACATTGTGCACTCTGGGCATAGGCCACCCTCCCCCAACATGTCCCCGCCAACTACCAGCAAGTCCTTATACTGCTAGGGGATTCAGCACAGGGCCATTCCAGCAGCCATATACTACATGAGAACTATGCTGGGATAATTCACCAGTGAGGTGGTTCAACTGCTCTCCACCACTGGCACCGCATAAAGGGGCCTGAATACAGTCCACTATTGGAGCTTTTGTCTCTAGCTGGTTGTAGAAGCTGCTGGCTTTTCAAAATTGACTCTTTGGATGACAAAGAGAAGACATGGCAAATGAAACTAAATTAAAAAAGAGAGAAAGAAAAACTCAATAGCCAATATTTATTATGTATCCTATGAACTTATCCAGGGGTGGGCAAACTTTTTGGCCTGAGGGCCACATCTGGGTATAGAAATTGTACGGCGGGCCATGAATGCTCATGAAATTGGGGGTTGGGGTGCAGGAGGGCTCCAGATGGGAGTGCGGGCTTTGGGGTAGGGCTGGGGACAGAGGAGTTGGAGGTGCAGGAGGGTGCTCCGGGGGACGGAAGGGGGATCAGGGCTGGGTCAAGAGGTTGCAGCATGGGAGAGTGTCGGGGGGCAGGCTCCGGGCAGCACTTACCTCAAGCAGCTCCCAGAAACAGTGGCATGTCCCCCCTCCAGCTCCTATGCGGAGGCATGGCTCTATGCGCTGCCCTGTCAGCAGGTGCCACCCCTGCAGCTCTCATTGACTGCCGTTTCCCCTGGCTGCTCCTATATGTAGGAACCAGAGGGGGGATGTGCTGCTGCTTCTGGGAGCCTGGTAGAGTGGGGCAAGACCCCAACCCCGCTCCCCAGCTGGAGCGGGGCAAGCCCCAGACCCCACTTCCTGGCGGGAGCTCAAGGGCTGGATTAAAACGTCTGGAGGGCCAGATGTGGCCCCCGCGCCATAGTTTGCCCACCTCTGAATTTACCACTCCAACAAGAAGCTGGGATACCAGAGTTAGCAGTTTGCTGTATAACTGCTGGTTAGCCCGTGCTACCCTAGACATCGCTTTATGTTGTACACTGGTCTCTACTGAAATGCTAAATGTTTTTTTCATTACACACACACACACACACAGAGTCAATATATTTCTATTAATTCCTACTTGGCTCTTTTGCCAACCCCAAGAAAAAAATTCACAATATTGCAAAAAAACCAAACAAAGCCATCACGTACACAAAATACAGCTGATTTCTGCTCCACATCCCACTCTGCAAGTTAAGATTTTTTTTTTTTAAATCTTAGCCTTTTTGGATGAACCCATCTTTCTTTTTTCATTGTTGGTTCAGATTTTTGAATACCTGAAACTCTGGAACCTGAAGCCAAAGCCTGCAACTACAGCCATGAGTAACATCCCAATGAGGTAGGGAAGTGCTATTATCCCATTTTACAGATGGACAGTTATGCTTGTCTATGTGAACAATGTGTTTGAGCCAAGCTGGGTTGTGAATCTGCCCTGCTTTAGCCTGCTGCACACTAACTGTGTATGTGCACCCTGCAAACATTCATTCACAATTCATTAGAGCACTTTGAGTTAATCCCATTTCAGAGAGGACTAGATCAACATGCTCTAACAACCTATTAATGCTCATCAGCAGAGTGCACATGGACAGTTAGACAGTGAAAGATTAGTGCGGGGCCGATTCACACCCCAGCTTGCCACAAACTAATTGTTCTGTAGACAAGCCCTAAGTGACCTTTTTCAAGATCACACAGGAATCCTCTGGCAAAGCAGGGAATTAAAGTCTGGTCTCTCAAGTACCCACTGGAACCTCCTGCATTTCTAGCATACAAGTGCTTCCACACACCTCTAATCAAGGAACAGAAACAATATCATGTGACATATCTGACCAATCACAGCTTAGGGCTTGTCTACACAATGAGTTAGTGAGAAGTAAGCCAGGATGTGAATCTTCAGCACAGCAGCTTGCTGTGCAGTAACTCACTGTGTGGACACTTGTAGCCTATAGAGGTGACGCTTGCTTATGTTATATAGAAATGTAAATAGGCTCAAAAATCCATTGCCTAAAAATAGACTTGACAATAGTTAAGCCAGATCTAGTAAAATATGAGTGAAGTAAAGTGAGACAGCCCAGAGGCAAGTGAGAGACAAATTAGGGCATAATCCCAGGTCATGTTGCAATATGGTTTGGGCCTAACTGGTTTTAGCACTTTTAACTAAGTGCTTTCTATATTGATACTTATTGGTCTGGCATTTATGCAGATGTTTAGTTAAAGATAAGTTTTGTATTAAATAACCAATGAGGGAGTAGAAGATATTTTAATTATGGTAGCAGAAATGTAGATAGGAAAAAAGAAGATTTAATACTAATTAATTATAGGGTGTTATTGTAATTGATTATAAAAGGAGTAGCACACTAATTTTAGATTAGGCCCACCCATCCATCATTAAGGTATCATTAGAGAAAGGATTATACCTATTCTTGCTATACAGGGATTGATCACCCCATAATACATCACTTTATCCTAGAATGTGAGTAGCAATGCAGTGTATGGCTATATTGTAATGCCAGTTCGGTTTAACAATATTATTTTATATAAAGTCTTTATTTTTCTACTCATTCACAGTCCTCCCATTAAATTAAATCACTGTAACCATGCTGGAGGCTCAAACCTTAAAGAATTCAGTTGGATTCTACTCCTTACCTTTAAACTGCTAATTGGGAATACATAAATCAAAGGTTACACACTACTACAGCACATTGAAAAGTCCTACAGGGTGACTTAACGTACTGTGCTGTAGCAATGTCCACATGGCAAGTAACTGTGTGGCAAAATGGGTGGTCTGTAGATTCACACTATGGCTTGCTGCACACTAATTCACCATGAAGACAGGCTCTAAATCACAAAGCTCAAATTTAGACTATTTACACTCAATGCACAGAGAAATTAAATAAATGGTTGAATATATTTGAACAACAAATGCTTTGGAAGAGATTGTGATCCGCTCACAGATGTGCTATGGGCTTCAATACAAGGTGAATTAATCAGATACACTGAGCCTTCTGAATGATTGACTCAGGTCTGATCTACTTGATATAATTAATTTCTGCTGTGTGAGAGACAGCGTCTTAAACTCTAAAGAGAAGAACAATCCAGAATAGTACCAACACTTGCACAGCTATGTCCTGCACTTGTCAGAGCAGCCATTGTTTGATTGATCTAACATGGGTATTTTCATTAAAAAGAAGGAAAAGGTGGAAGGAACACACAGTTTCGTACTAAGGGACGTGGTTTGTCGTTTCTTATTTTCCACAATGAACTCCAGTGACTGCAACTAGTCTATCTGCATTAATTCTGCTGTAGATAAGAAATGCCACCCTTTTCCATGGCTTTCCAGGCCCCCCTCCACTGAATGTTACCTCTACCTGTATTGAATTTATGACATTTTACCTGACATTTTACCTTCTGCACTGCCAGTGTTGTGCCCTGATATATAGTTGCTGAACCTCTGCATTAATACTCCCTGGTTATGACAATACAGGGCACAGGGTGCAGAAAGGCATCATCAGCCTTCTTGTGTTGTCTGTATTGTGTACGCTTCTTATCATCATGAATTGGAAATGTAGTATTGATTGGATCTCCTAGAATGTCATTTCTTAATAACCCCATTAAATATAAAGTAGAACTTATGTAGTGGAAGAAATGGAGGACTGATAGTGTCTCCTGCAAGACAAATTAATCATTATGTGTTTCTAATTAATGTCTACTCCTCTGCAATTTTAATTCACAAAATAATCTAGCTTTTTAGAGGCATCTCAACAGGAGATGTATGGGGTGGGTGGGCAGGCAATTGTTCAGAGATTTCTTTAGTTACTTTCCATGTAAACTGGAAAGAGTGTCTGCTTATCTGTAACAAAGAATGGGCAAAGGCTTCAGATTTTGCCTCTAAGGCTGTTAATGGTTACTGAGCCATTTGTTATAGGAGGTGATTTTCAACTCTAGAGAAGAAGAGCAAGATCAATAGAAAAAAGAAAACAGTCATGACCTTCTGATATGGATTGTCCTCCTAAACTATGTAAAGAATTAGCTGATGTCTCATGCTCAAATATTTCAGTAGCCCTCTTGGTTCTTATCCTCACTTATTCTGTGCCTTCTGGGTGAAATTCACTCCTGGGCAGAGGACCAGCAAAAGGCATATGCACTACTTAAAGTCAGCAAAGGCCTTCAATATAAAGCTTACATATGTCTTCAGTGGCGCACAGACCTTTGAGCACAGGATTGAATTTCATTCTAGGATTAAAGAAAAGGAGTACTTGTGGCACCTTAGAGACTAATAAATTTATCTGAGCATAAGCTTTCGTGAGCTACAGCTCACTTCATCAGATGCATCCAATGAAGTGAGCTGTAGCTCACGAAAGCTTATGCTCAAATAAATTTGTTAGTCTCTAAGGTGCCAAAAGTACTCCTTTTCTTTTTTGCGAATACAGACGAACACGGCTGCTACTCTGAAACCTGTTATTCTAGGATTAGGAACTTCAATATTCTCGTGTTGTTATTTAATTTTATATATATATATCATTTTGATTCTGATTTCCTGTTTTGATCTCCATAGGCAGCACTATCCCTCTGCCATATGCACAAGCAAGGCCCTGCTATAACTGATTGGCATATCAGGTACAAAATTTGCTGGGTTGCAACATCCCACGCCTCAGAGTTGCAGAAACTGCATCAACACAGAAAGCACAGATCCCAGATGCTGCATAGCTGGTTTCTTTTGGTCAACATTTACTGAAAATCTGATATTCTGAGGAGAAAGGAGGAAGCACATGGGAAGTTAAACTATCGCTGGAAAGCGACTAATTCACTCTTATGCACGATTTATGCCTTTTGTGGAAGACAGAGGATACTGGGCTAGATAGACTTCTTGTGATTAAAAGAATGACATGTCTTTGGTTCATATAAAACTATGTTATTGTAGAAAAACAATGAACACTGACAAAAAATATTCAACACTGAACAACTAGACAATTATATAGTACTAAGATAGCGTAATATGAAGGGAGTGGTTAGAGCAGGGGAGTAAGAGTCAAGGATATCTTGATTCTATTTCTGGCTCTACAACAGACTTACTGAATGACTGTGGACAAGCCGGTAAACTTTTTCTGTGCCTTAGTTTACCTATAATCTATCACTATAATAGCTACACCACAGAGATGCGGTAAGGCTTAACTGATGGTAAAGGGCGTTATAACCCTCAATTTTACAAAAGCAAAAATCGGGCTTGTCCTCATTGGAGGACACAGGCCTCTGGTCCTGTAGACTGCTGCACAATTCCAAACTATTGGTCCATCGATTTAAAGATGTTTAAACTGCTGTGCATCACTGGGCTCTCTGAGCAAAACCGATCAGCAATAGTGAATTCACGAGCCCCATCAGTCTCAAACTCTCGAACCGTCCTAAAATGCTCTCTGTTCAGGCCAAGTGAGTTGCACTGAGTTTTCTGTTCAGCCTTTTTTTTTTTAAACTAATGCTAGAAGTTAATCTGAGTATCCCTTTCTTTCTGGCAATTGAGCTGTTGGTACGTACATATCCCAGCCTGCATACAGCACGGATTCTGCACCTGACAGAGACATAAGATAACTATCTGTTGGCTCACCTTTTTGAAAGTCTCTCTCAAAAACAACATGGTGCCTCAGATCATGGAAAGAGCCCTGTGATAGGGCATGTAGGCACCATCCACAGGTTGGCAGGGAAGAAGTGAATCACAAGTCAGGTGCCTGCCCTGAGTTCAGGATATTGTAAGGTAGTGCTAGGCTGGGCCAGCTACATATAATGAATAAATCATGCCCTCTCCCCCTCCCCCTAAGCACACAAACTTTAGTGTAAAACAAACTCATGCCCCAGCCAAGAAGTGATTGTGCTACCAATTGAATCACACTAACATGCAATGCCTTTTGAAGAAGGCTGGTAGAACTTTTATTACAGCTGATATGCAGGAATGTAAGAACCCCCTCGAAGCAGAACCCAGGCTGAGTGTAAAGTGCACTGAATTCCAGCAGGTGCCATTCACATCAATTAGTTTAGAAAGTGGGTCAGCCTTCCTGCTGTCTTATCCACTTGCTGATTGCCTGAAGCTGACTTCCTGCTATTCGTACCATCTGCTGATTCCCTTTTGCTGTCCTGTCCACTTCTTTAGAATTTTCCTCCCCAGATCTACCATTTTCCCCACTAAGCGACTTAAAACCGGGTTGTTTACACTGAAGATCTTTGAACTGAACAGAGGAGAGAAAGTCAATATTCAGACTAGTAAACGAAAACAGAGTGTGTGCTCCAAAGGTTTTAGAAACACTGCCAAAGATGGGGATTGCTTTCTTACCCTGCCTCCAACAACGTGTGCACACACATACAGCAGTGGCACCAATTCAGATATTTATTGGGGTGGGGGCAATCCAGTTCCCGCCTGCTCTGGCAGGGACCCTGTTCCAGTCCCTACTCATTCCCTACCCTCCTGCAGGGACCCTGGGCCTCCGTTGGCCAGGGATTCTCACCTCTTTCTCACTCACACACTTCATGAGTTGGTGCCACCAGGAGTCAAGTTCTTGGTGGACTTCCTGTACTTCTTTCTACAGGAACAGACTCCATATGCACCAGGTCACAACACCATTCAGCCTGGCTGCCCCTCTCATCTGGATGAAAGGGTGGCCAGGCCAAATTTGAGTAATGTTGTGACCCCATGCACTAAGTTGCAATGCCACTCACTGATATTCGGCCTGGCCACTCCTCCGTCTGTAGAGAGGGACGGCCAGGTGAAATTTCGTTGGCATTGCGATCACATAGCCAAAGCAACTCTTGGGAACACGCTGGCGGCAGCAGCAGTACTGATTTAGTATAGAACCATTGCTTAAAAGTGGTCAGGCCATGGCCCACCAGATCCACGGCCTATGGAACTTGGAACAAGGGCAAACACCTTGGGATGGGGAAGCATTTGTCCCCTAACCCTCTTTAATTGGTGCCACTGACAGGCCAAGCTTTGACCAAAACCACCCTTATCCCACGAAAAGCCTGGTAAACCTATAGTCCTGTCAGCCAAAATATGTAGCAAACACATAGAGCAAATTTCAGAGTTTTGTCAGTGTGTCATGACATGCCAAATCCTGTCCCCTACCTTTAATTTGCAGCTTCCAGTAATCCTTCAAAACCTTTCAGTGGAGTGGACACCATGTTATGGAAGATCACCTTAGATCTGGAATGGTCCCCAGTGAAAGGCTTCTGGTCTGATGGTATAATATTGATGCAAGAGTTTATTTCAGTGTATGTCCCCCAAACTCCTCTTCCTGTGGTGATATGGATATCTCCTGATTGCTGAAATTAAACAGAGACAGATGCCTGCTTAGAATTCTTGTGCCTGCAGCCAGTAGATGTATTTCATCCCTATGGCCGCACAAACAAATGTCATCTCAAGAAATGTGGTCTTTCAGAATAAAAGAATTAAGAGAAATGGAGCAATTTACCACCTCTAATGGAGTAACAACTGAGCTATTTGAGGAAAGATGGGCCAAATGGGATGAATGGATGAAAAAACGTAATAATAGATACACTTACTGTAACTCAGACCCTATACTGCCTCAACTCTGTTATATTCTTGTATCTGTCACCTTCTCCTTTGATATATATGTAAGAAAACTACATTTATCTATCATTCATAAAAATTATGAACTAAAATGTCATTTGTAATTGAAATGCATAGTTGAGCATAGACAACATGGAAATAAGAAAGGCAAAGTTTAGCTTCAGACAGGTTTGAGAACTCACTCCTTTAAAGGAGTTCTTCTGTTCGGAGTCAGCTCACACACTACAAAAGTCCTGCAAATTCCCCCATAAGTCCAAAACTCTTTTAATCTTACTAGGCTGTAGATGCCAGGCAAGACATTTCAAAGAATGCAATTTAGTGTGGTTGATTTCACAGATCCCTTGATGCATGCTCTCACAAGACCCTGGGGCCCACCACACTTTTACAGTGATGGCACTGCAGTTATTATATTGGCTGAAAAAAATAATATCTGAGATTTATATAGTGCCTTTCATCTAGAAAGGCTGTGTATATTTCACTCTCCATAGAAATGGAGTCACCTCTTGTGTGGAAGAACAGGAGTTGTTCTATGGTAGTGACACTACACATCAATTTTTAAAGGAGAAATGAAGAATACAGTCCCCATTGGTAACAACATGGGATGGGCAGAAGGTTGCTGGAATGTGATTAGGAAAGGCAAGGTAAAATCTTTCCCATAAACGCAAAGAAATAGACACACCTTTCTCTCACCAGCACTTCCAGGAAAGAGAGGCCATCTATTGCAGTTTGGACAAGCCATTCCAGATGACTTGCCTTTATTGCAAGAACCCTTTCAGCTCACCTCAGTGAAACTGCTGCCTGTATTACAGAATAGTATGACTCCTTCCTCCCGCCACACATCCTACATTTATAGGCTAAGGGTCTGTCCCCTTTGTGTAACGTGATAGTATGGCATGTGATTCATCCTTCCTCTTTAATTGGCAATTTCCTGAGCCTTTCATTAAAATTAGCATAATTCCACCTGAGAATTAGGAATTACAAACGTTTTTATACAGGTTTTGCATTGGCCCAACTTCATGGACTTCAGTAAAGCTATTGATTAAGCCTGTAGCTACGAAAACAAAAGTGAAGAGTGAAACAAATGTAATGATGATGGGAGGGTGTGAAATAGGAAAGCATTTAGGGGTCATCTCCTGACAAATTTGGAAACACCAGGTGCAATGCCCTGCAGTGTAGGAAATTTTAGACTTTAGATTAAGAACTACGTTTAGATTAAGACCTGTGACTGGTCCCAGTAAAAGGTCCTGATTCTCCTGTCTCACACTTAAAGTAGCTATTTACACCTATTGTAAAGCATGTGCAGAATGTTACCATTATGATTCAGTAGTAGCTTACCCCCACTTTTCCCAGGTGTAAACAACAACTCACAATGTGGAAGTGGAGAATCATGCCCCAAAATGCTTTGTTTTATTAGTTAATCAAAAAAGCCAGAGTTTTGTATTTATATATATATATAATTTTGTATTTACAACATTGTCTAGATAGCACAGGGAACAAGAACTTATAACCCAATTGCTTCCTTTGAATCATAGAATCATAGAATCATAGAATATCAGGGTTGGAAGGGACCCCAGAAGGTCATCTAGTCCAACCCCCTGCTCAAAGCAGGACCAAGTCCCAGTTAAATCATCCCAGCCAGGGCTTTGTCAAGCCTGACCTTAAAAACCTCTAAGGAAGGAGATTCTACCACCTCCCTAGGTAACGCATTCCAGTGTTTCACCACCCTCTTAGTGAAAAAGTTTTTCCTAATATCCAATCTAAACCTCCCCCATTGCAACTTGAGACCATTACTCCTCGTTCTGTCATCTGCTACCATTGAGAACAGTCTAGAGCCATCCTCTTTGAAACCCCCTTTCAGGTAGTTGAAAGCAGCTATCAAATCCCCCCTCATTCTTCTCTTCTGCAGACTAAACAATCCCAGCTCCCTCAGCCTCTCCTCATAAGTCATGTGCTCTAGACCCCTAATCATTTTTGTTGCCCTTCGTTGTACTCTTTCCAATTTATCCACATCCTTCCTGTAGTGTGGGGCCCAAAACTGGACACAGTACTCCAGATGAGGCCTCACCAGTGTCGAATAGAGGGGAACGATCACGTCCCTCGATCTGCTCGCTATGCCCCTACTTATACATCCCAAAATGTCATTGGCCTTCTTGGCAACAAGGGCACACTGCTGACTCATATCCAGCTTCTCGTCCACTGTCACCCCTAGGTCCTTTTCCGCAGAACTGCTGCCGAGCCATTCGGTCCCTAGTCTGTAGCGGTGCATTGGATTCTTCCATCCTAAGTGCAGGACCCTGCACTTATCCTTATTGAACCTCATTAGATTTCTTTTGGCCCAATCCTCCAATTTGTCTAGGTCCTTCTGTATCCTATCCCTCCCCTCCAGCGTATCTACCACTCCTCCCAGTTTAGTATCATCCGCAAATTTGCTGAGAGTGCAATCCACACCATCCTCCAGATCATTTATGAAGATATTGAACAAAACGGGCCCCAGGACTGACCCCTGGGGCACTCCACTTGACACCGGCTGCCAACTAGACATGGAGCCATTGATCACTACCCGTTGAGCCCGACAATCTAGCCAGCTTTCTACCCACCTTATAGTGCATTCATCCAGCCCATACTTCCTTAACTTGCTGACAAGAATGCTGTGGGAGACCGTGTCAAAAGCTTTGCTAAAGTCAAGAAACAATACATCCACTGCTTTCCCTTCATCCACAGAACCAGTAATCTCATCATAAAAGGCGATTAGATTAGTCAGGCATGACCTTCCCTTGGTGAATCCATGCTGACTGTTCCTGATCACTTTCCTCTCCTCTAAGTGCTTCAGGATTGATTCTTTGAGGACCTGCTCCATGATTTTTCCAGGGACTGAGGTGAGGCTGACCGGCCTGTAGTTCCCAGGATCCTCCTTCTTCCCTTTTTTAAAGATGGGCACTACATTAGCCTTTTTCCAGTCATCCGGGACTTCCCCCGTTCGCCACGAGTTTTCAAAGATAATGGCCAAGGGCTCTGCAATCACAGCCGCCAATTCCTTCAGCACTCTCGGATGCAATTCGTCCGGCCCCATGGACTTGTGCACGTCCAGCTTTTCTAAATAGTCCCTAACCACCTCTATCTCTACAGAGGGCTGGCCATCTCTTCCCCATTTTGTGTTGCCCAGCACAGCAGTCTGGGAGCTGACCTTGTTAGTGAAAACAGAGGCAAAAAAAGCATTGAGTACATTAGCTTTTTCCACATCCTCTGTCACTAGCTTGCCTCCCTCATTCAGTAAGGGGCCCACACTTTCCTTGGCTTTCTTCTTGTTGCCAACATACCTGAAGAAACCCTTCTTGTTACTCTTGACATCTCTTGCTAGCTGCAGCTCCAGGTGCGATTTGGCCCTCCTGATATCTTTCCTACATGCCCGAGCAATATTTTTATACTCTTCCCTGGTCATATGTCCAACCTTCCACTTCTTGTAAGCTTCTTTTTTATGTTTAAGATCCGCTAGGATTTCACCATTAAGCCAAGCTGGTCGCCTGCCATATTTACTATTCTTTCGACTCATCGGGATGGTTTGTCCCTGTAACCTCAACAGGGATTCCTTGAAATACAGCCAGCTCTCCTGGACTCCCTTCCCTTTCATGTTAGTCCCCCAGGGGATCCTGGCCATCTGTTCCCTGAGGGAGTCAAAGTCTGCTTTCCTGAAGTCCAGGGTCCGTATCCTGCTGCTTACCTTTCTTCCCTGCGTCAGGATCCTGAACTCAACCAACTCATGGTCACTGCCTCCCAGATTCCCATCCACTTTTGCTTCCCCCACTAATTCTACCCGGTTTGTGAGCAGCAGGTCAAGAAAAGCGCTCCCCCTAGTTGGCTCCCCTAGCACTTGCACCAGGAAATTGTCCCCTACGCTTTCCAAAAACTTCCTGGATTGTCTATGCACCGCTGTATTGCTCTCCCAGCAGATATCAGGAAAATTAAAGTCACCCATGAGAATCAGGCCATGCGATCTAGTAGCTTCCGTGAGTTGCCGGAAGAAAGCCTCATCCACCTCATCCCCCTGGTCCGGTGGTCTATAGCAGACTCCCACCATGACATCACTCTTGTTGCACACACTTCTAAACTTAATCCAGAGACACTCAGGTTTTTCCACAGTTTCGTACCGGAGCTCTGAGCAGTCATACTGCTCCCTTACATACAGTGCTACTCCCCCACCTTTTCTGCCCTGCCTGTCCTTCCTGAACAGTTTATAACCATCCATGACTGTACTCCAGTCATGTGAGTTATCCCACCAAGTCTCTGTTATTCCAATCACGTCATAATTCCTTGACATCACCAGGACCTCCAGTTCTCCCTGCTTGTTTCCAAGGCTTTGTGCATTTGTATATGAGCACTTGAGCACTTTGTGTCCATCTCAAGAATCAGAAAGATGCATTGAGCCTTGATATATTTTCAGACCCAGTCGATGAGACAAATGACATGCACGTGCCAGACAGGTGAACCAACCACATGCGATTCCAAAACAAAACAAAAAAATCCTAGTGCCAGAAATCCAGCTCAGAGTGAAAATGAAGAAAAAGACTATTCCTGCCCTTCAGCAGTTATCAGTGCTGTATCATAGAGAAGAAAGGCAGGGAGCTTACACTGACAGATACCAAGAGACCAGAGTGCTTAGATTTGTTGCAAACGTATCCATGGACTAATGTGAACTCTAGTTCACACAGAGGTCAGAATGGCGCTATGTGAATGAGAGCATGATTACAAAGATAATCAGGACTGGGTGACAGATTGCACAATACACCCCTTAGTGAGCAAAAGGTCTCCGATTTACCTGCAGGCTCTTTTCCTTCTTCACCTTTTGTCAGTAATTTGGTACTATCCATTTCCATCTGCATTTATCAGACCCCCTCTCCCACACACATCCTTTTCATCATTACAGTGGCTAATTAACCAATGCCAATAAAGTAAGTAGTGGATAAAATACGCTTTAGTTTACTTTTTGAAAATGTAAATCCAGAGATTCCTGTACAGAAGGAGCTGCAAGATGAGCACTGCCCAGCAGCTGAAACAGCACTTTAAAGCTGTCCCCACTGTACATTGGCTATTAGGCCTGTATACTGTTCTTCTTTATCACCCAGGTCCAATGCAGCATTGTCATTCTAAATGGTCATCTAGTGTCAAGATTACATAGTGCTCTGTCTTTATGAGCGAGAGAGAGAGAGAGAAGGACTGGGCTGGGCAGGGCAGCTTGATGGGGAGAAAAAGTAAGATGAAAGGCAAGGTGCTGGGTTTTTCCCAAGTCAATCTGCTGAAGAGACAAGACTTATTTTCTTGCCTTACAATGCTACACAGAGGCGCAGTCAAAACAAAATAATAATAAAGTTAAAAAATAATCAGTGGCTTCCTGCTATTGCCTCTCTCTGCACGGTTTGGGATGCATGTTCCTCAGAGTCTCATCTGCTAACATTTGTTGACATCGCTCAGGAAATCATTCAGGGCTTTTACACCTCCGCCCTAAACAGAAACCCAGACCTTCTTGCTGTTAACGTTGCTATGGACCTAACAAATCCAGGCTTAAGAACAGGACCCACTGCCATTCACACACCATCAGTTAAGCTATGGGAGCCTGCTCTCCATCAAGCAGCTCCTGACGCCAGAACTTTTGACCTCTCTAGTTTGTCTCACTAGTTCTGCTGACAGAGTTGATGCCATGTGGCGGACATATTCTTGAGACTCTAGAGTTCCTTATTTGTGACGCAAGCAATTATGAGGCCAACATGGTGGCAAATACTGAGTCAAACTGCATTATGCTCTGTCCCCAACATCATGAGGGAGACTGGTATTGACATATGCAGGTCTCAGACATGCTCTGAGACAAGTATTATTGAGTGCTGCTCTGAGGGGATGTTGGCTCCAAGTGAACCAACCCACCCAGAATTGTCTTGGCTCAAGCTAAAAAGTTAGAGTGGACACTGCATGGGGCAAAGACAATTAACTCCTGACAGCATGATTTATTTGAACCATTGACCAATTTCACTAGTCATAGTGTCTCC
Organism: Dermochelys coriacea; assembly: GCF_009764565.3. Taxonomy (NCBI): domain Eukaryota; kingdom Metazoa; phylum Chordata; order Testudines; family Dermochelyidae; genus Dermochelys; species Dermochelys coriacea. The sequence continues at coordinate 133,588,312 of NC_050070.1, forward strand.
GCACATGGAAGCACACTTCTAGCTATGTAAGTCTTCAGAAGTTTATTTTCACATGCTCTGGCACTTCGTAATAGCAACATATCTTACTTCTGTATTAATAGAAGCACACGCTGCTTGATAAGCAACTTAGGACTTTCAAAGCCAACCTTGTCATTTCAAGCCAGGCTGACATTTTTGTTTTCCGGGATCCAAATGCTCTATGTAAGTGGTTCATCAATGTAGCAGCAGTGTCCCAATTTAGGGATCAATTGCTCTGACTGTGGCTGCACTGGTGCAGAAGCAATCAGATCAGATTTCTCCATAGGTTGATGCCTTGGAGAATTGTTGCTACTCTTTCTGTTAGGAAATGTTGAGTGCAGTCAAGGAGCAGAAGTTGAGGCTGCCCCTGCTAGTGCTGTATCTGAGTCTGCAGAAGATTCCACTGTCTGATTTGCCCCTTCTGGCCTGTCTGTGTAAAGTAAAGTGCCTGAGCTATCAAGTTACAGTGTCTCTCTCTCTCTCTCCTCTCAATCCATGTGAAACCTGTACTGTATGAACTAAGTATTACTGTGTGTGGCCAGCATGCAATGTGTGGTTTGGAACATCCTGTTTAACTGGGTATTACTGTGCAACTGCTCAGTCATTTTCTGCATGAGACTGCTGGCAAGTCCACGTGTGTTTTTCACATACACTTACTGGATCTAGTTGCTGTTTTGCAAGTCATTATTCCAGGAGGTTTATGACTCAGTAGCCATATCATGGGAAGTAGATTCAAATGGATTGAGGACGTTGAATAACTGTTCTATCATATTTGTTGAAGTGGGGATTAGGTTAATATGTCACCAAGAATGCTTTCTAAGCAGTTTTCTGCATGCAACATTGAGCTTTAGACATCATAGAATCATAGAATCATAGAATATCAGGGTTGGAAGGGACCCCAGAAGGTCATCTAGTCCAACCCCCTGCTCAAAGCAGGACCAAGTCCCAGTTAAATCATCCCAGCCAGGGCTTTGTCAAGCCTGACCTTAAAAACCTCTAAGGAAGGAGATTCTACCACCTCCCTAGGTAACGCATTCCAGTGTTTCACCACCCTCTTAGTGAAAAAGTTTTTCCTAATATCCAATCTAAACCTCCCCCATTGCAACTTGAGACCATTACTCCTCGTTCTGTCATCTGCTACCATTGAGAACAGTCTAGAGCCATCCTCTTTGAAACCCCCTTTCAGGTAGTTGAAAGCAGCTATCAAATCCCCCCTCATTCTTCTCTTCTGCAGACTAAACAATCCCAGCTCCCTCAGCCTCTCCTCATAAGTCATGTGCTCTAGACCCCTAATCATTTTTGTTGCCCTTCGTTGTACTCTTTCCAATTTATCCACATCCTTCCTGTAGTGTGGGGCCCAAAACTGGACACAGTACTCCAGATGAGGCCTCACCAGTGTCGAATAGAGGGGAACGATCACGTCCCTCGATCTGCTCGCTATGCCCCTACTTATACATCCCAAAATGCCATTGGCCTTCTTGGCAACAAGGGCACACTGCTGACTCATATCCAGCTTCTCGTCCACTGTCACCCCTAGGTCCTTTTCCGCAGAACTGCTGCCGAGCCATTCGGTCCCTAGTCTGTAGCGGTGCATTGGATTCTTCCATCCTAAGTGCAGGACCCTGCACTTATCCTTATTGAACCTCATTAGATTTCTTTTGGCCCAATCCTCCAATTTGTCTAGGTCCTTCTGTATCCTATCCCTCCCCTCCAGCGTATCTACCACTCCTCCCAGTTTAGTATCATCCGCAAATTTGCTGAGAGTGCAATCCACACCATCCTCCAGATCATTTATCACTCTGCAGGAGATATTAAGCTGTGAATAGCAACGTTGTATATGGCAGATACAGCATGAATCCCTGATTAGAAACACATTCATGTCCACACGGTTGGAGCCATGATGGCAGACTGACTCCTGTATTGCAGAAATAAGAAAAACGTAGTAACCACTATATAACAGATTCAATATAAACAACGGGTTAAGAAATTATAACTGCAAAGTCACATAATTGATTCAACACCCTGCTCAATACATTCAAATATATCACAGTCACCTATTCTGCATTGATATACTTCCCCTCTCCACCTCCCTCTCACCAATGTCATTTTTCTATGTATTGTAATGATCCCTGCAGACAGGACCCTCCATTAGGTGGTACTGTATCTTTATTTTAGGGCTAAGTTGTTGTCTTGTTTTGATATTATGTCATCTTGGTTGGAAGGGCAGGGCAGGAGAAGGTTAAATCCCATCTGTATGTGCTGGAGTTGTTACTTGCAGCATCCCAAAAGTCCTTTGATCTCTGTAAGCAAGTATTATGGTATTTTCAGATCACAGACTTATTGCTTTCAGAGTAGCAGCCGTGTTAGTCTGTATTCGCAAAAAGAAAAGGATTACTTGTGGCACCTTAGAGACTAACAAATTTATTTGAGCATAAGCTTTCGTGAGCTACAGCTCACTTCATCATATTGCTGTGTTCCTAGTACCTCTCTTATTTAGTTTCTGGTCAGTAGCTAATTAAAACTTCCTTCAAAACTCAATAGGTGTCTCATTTCATTTCTATGAAATACCTTTAAAATCTGAGATGGTTGTTAACCATTCAGACTGTTTTTGGATAGGCCATTAATGGTGGTAAGTCCACCATCTCTATGGTGGCTCTATGGTGGCTCAATAATCTGAAAATTAATGAGAATTTACTTAATGATTCATAACAGCTTTTTTAACTGAACAGATGTTAGTCCCAGCAAGATACTGTGAACCAAATCTTACCTTTAGGTCTTTCATGGTAATGAGCCAGCCAGAGCAATGAGGCCTGTCTGGACTTCATTGCCACAGAGCCTGAATAGGGCAAAATCCCTTTCCTCCACAGCCATCTCAATTAGTGCATGGTGAAATAGCTCAACTGAAGTCAACAGATCAATGCCAATTTACACCAGTAAAGGAGCTGGCCCAGAGACTCTACCCCACCAAGCACTGGGGGAATGATGGCAAAGAGGCCTGCCAACTCTCTGGGAAATGGGTTCATCTGTGTGGCTGTCAGCCAGCCGGGGGAATCTAAATGGGCCGGTCAATCCAATACAATGATCCAACCGACAGCAATGGGATGAAGCAGGTGGAGGAGCAATGCCTGACCTTTCTTCCAGCAGGCAGGGAGTGCACTCTTGTCATGTATTTATGGTGGAGTAATGAGGTGGGTATTGACAAAGAAGGCCAAGTTGCAAAAAAGAATACAGGGAGCTCAATAAGAGCAGCAATTTGTTAATCCACCATGGAGAATACTGTGCTTCAAAGCAGAGAGAGCACCACACCCATGAATCATAGGATTGAGTCATACCCCAAAATGAAGCATTTTTCTGGTTATGTTACGTCATGCAGCAGGAACCAGGATCATGTCAGAGTAGGGATTTCTGGACATGTTAGAGTAAAGGGTTTTATTAGAGACTGTTCTAATAGTTCACAAAATGGCCTTTCACAGGACATGTGGAGATCCCTACAATAGTCAAATGCATTATGCCCCTGTCCAGGTGAGGGTTAAGCTGTGTTTCCCTCACACGCAGAACTAACGCGAGAACTTAAGATTTAGAAATAAATTTCTCAGGTCATTACTGCCTATCATGGACTAACTGATTTGCCTATTTTTATTTTGTTTTTTTAAAGAAACAAATTAGTTAGTTATTAGCAAATTAGTTGATTCCATTCCACTCACATTCAGTACAGAAAATTGCTCTTTCCTGAAAATGTACTTGATATTTATGAGTACAAAGAAGTACAGAAACTCCTCACTTAAAGTTGTCCCAGTTAACATTTTTTTGTTGTTACGTTGCTGATCAATTAGGGAACATGCTGGTTAAAAGTTGTGCAATGCTCCCTTCTAATGTCATTTGGCAACTGCCTGCTCTGCCCACTGCTTGCAGTGAGAGCATCCCGTTGGAGCTAGCTGGTGGGGGCTTGGAACCAGGGTGGACCGGCAGCCCCCCATCAGCTCCCTGTTCCCATAAGTTCCCTGTGCAGCAGCTATTAGTTGCCGGCAGTTCAGCTGTCCCTCCCCCCACTGCCATGTGCTGCTCCTGCCCTCTGCCTTGGAGCTGCTCCCCGAGCCTTCTGCTTGCTGTGTGAGGGAGGGGGCATGTGAGGGGGAAGAGGGGGGCTAATGTCAGGGTGTCTCCCTCCCCCTGCTCCTGCGCCCCACTTACCCCATCTTCCATAGAGCAGGGGGGACACATGACAGTCCAGGAGGCAGCATCTGAGGTGGGTCTCAGCTTGCTGATCTAATTAACAAGGCAGTGTACTTAAGACAGGGATCAGCATACTTAATAAGGGAAATGCACATCTCTCTCTCTCTCACACAGATGCACACTCACACACACTCAGGGTGTGTGTCTCTGTCTGCTATGCTGTCTCCCCTCCCTTAATTCCTTCTGCCTTATAGAGCATGAGGCATTAACAACAACGAGTTAACCCTTGAGGGCTAGTTCATCATTTAGCAGTAAGGCATTCCCTGGGAAACATCCCACCCTCTGACTCCACCACCTCAACCAAGCTTCACAATCATCATTGCTGTGTACAGTATTAAATTGTTTGTTTAAAACTTATACTCTGTGTGTGTGTGTGTTTTATATATAATATAATAAATATAATAATATAATATAGTCTTTTGTCTGGTGAAAAAAATTTCCCTGGAACCTAACCCCCCCATTTACATTAATTCTTATGGGGAAAATGGATTCGCTTAACATCATTTCACTTAAAGTTGCATTTTTCGGGAACATAACTACAACGTTAAGTGAGGAGTTCCTGTACTGTCCAGGAACTCACTGAGTTTTGTTCTGTCTGGCTTAACTTTAGTCTCTGCTAAATTCAGATTCACATAAAAAATGAAAGAAAATGAATACAAAGTCCAGATCAAAGAATACCAAGCTGGGGGTGAAATACTCAATGCTGGGCTCCAGCCAGACACAAAGGACCCAATGCTGCAGGGTGTGCTGAGCACTTATTGTGTGGTGCTGAGTTCCTTCAACTCTCACAGATTTCACTGGGTTCTCTGACTCAGCCTTAACCATCTTTGATTATAGCTTGCAAGTGAATATTGGATCAGTCGCATTCTCACAGTGTCTCTCCAGCTATTCAAGTCTCTGACAAGTGTGTGGAATCCTGATTCCCTTTGCTGTACCATGGGGCAGAGGCAGTTCTGCTGGATAGAATGTTAAAGGGATACTGACAAGCTGATTTTGGTTCACAATTTAGGTTTTGTTAAAACAATATTTTGCATGATGACTCAAGTAACAAATTCCAGTGCGCAGTCTAGATTTAACTATCCCGTTGCAGGCTTTGAAACCCCAGTGTTGCAGCACTGTATTTGTACATGAGAGCCAGAAAGTGAAACTGATTAAAAACCAAAATAAAATTAACTAGTCCATTTTGATCATCCAACATAGAGTGAAATGTAAAAAATAAATAATCGGCCAACCCTTTCATTTAAATATCTAAGGTGTTAGGAATATAGGTAAGGAAAGCTGTTTCTTTATGAATATAGGAATTTTCTTTATTCCTTTAAACAGATTTCTGTCTCATATGTTGGATCATATTAAAGAAGTTCTGCATTAAAATCACAAATGAGTTTGATTCCCCATAGTTTATATTCCAGGGTATTACTAATTAAGAGGTCTCTTGGGTTTTCGTCTCTTGTTTTTATTGTTTCTCTCCCTCTCTGTGTGAAACTTGCAAGCTGCTGTGTTAGTACATCCTAAGACAGAGTCCGTGCTCAAAGCAATACTTTGTAACAACACCTACTCACACAGAGAGAGACTCAAAGCAATACTTTGTAACAACAGAAACAGCACACAGAGACTCCCCACCCTTTTGTTGTATTTATCTCGCTTTGTTAACAATTGCGATTAAAATAGAGATAGAGGATGTATGAGATGGATGCTTGGTGTGGATAATAACTGAATGATCAGGGAGGAGCCAGCCTAAGAATCCAGTGTCCATCGGCTGAAGAAGGCGTCAAGTGGAAATAACCAGAGGACCCCCAGAGGGCAGACTGGAATCCACCCAACAGCCTCAAGGATGGGAGAACCGAAGAACAAGATAACATCTGGCAGCATGGAGCTGTCAGGAATGTGCCATCTGCTGATTGATTCAGCAACAGCATGATGAAGCAATTCCCATAGATTGGCATAGGAATAAATTCCTATAACAATGGTCTCTAGAAAGTGAGAACTTTGGGGTCTAATTCTGCAAACCAACTTCCAGGAGCATCAGATGAGCATCTGACAAGGCCCTGCTCCCTCCTCATGTCCAGGCCACCTGGCCAGTGGCTTGGCATGAGCAACTCTAAGGCTGGTAACTATGATAACAACCTTGCAGAACCTGTGTGTGTGTGTGTGTGCGCGTATGAATGAATGTGTGAATAAATATGAAATTGAATGGAATGTTATAGCTATAAGTAACTGTTTACTATGATTCTTTCTGTATTCACAATAAATGTGGCATTTTGCCTTATTCCCTTTAATAAGATCCAGCTGGTTTTTATTTTATTTGTATAAGACATAGACAGATCAAATTCTTTTTATGAATTAACAATTAAAACTATTATTCAGGGTTTTTTAAAACTGTGTATCAATGAAAACCAAAGCAATTTAAAGGCACTAGCGCCTCACCCCTGTGTTCAGACTAAGGCTAAAAAGAACACTTCTATTAGTCAGGCACATCAGATAGAATATCATAGCTCTCTACTTCTCCAGCCCTGCATGACCAAGTCCTTGGGGGTTACAAATTCATGGATTATATTAATCCATATAAATGTAATTATGAGTCTTTATGGTTTTAGAAACCGTTGCAAATTAGCCACATATAGTACTATGATCACTTCTCTAATCCCATTTTTCTGATCTTTACAGTGAATATCACTGTGTCCTCCTTTACTGAGAGTGAATTTTTAACGCTTTTGATCTGGCAGCATTTAGAGCCACCTGATTAAGGTTCATACGTGGCATGGTTTTGAAGGCTAACACACTTGCTCTGCCTTGGTTTATATGGCGGGAGATAGGAAATATTCAGGGCAGGTTACATTAAAAAAGGTATATAACAATTATACTTATTTTAACTGTATCCCTCTCCCCACCCCTCAAATGTTGCTTATCTTAGTAGGTTGTGAACTCTTCAGGGCAGGGCTGCATTTGAGCATGTGCGCATACAGAGCCGGGAATATTATAGCTGCTACTGGAATACAAACAAATAATAAAATAAAGAAAGAAAGAAAGAAAGAATACACTGGAGCCAGCCCATGCTGGTGCACAATGGGGCAGAGAGCGGGAGCCCTCTCTTCTCTACTGTCCCACCTTGTACTCCTTGTGCATGGGCTGGCTACACTTGCAACCCTTGTGCTCCCCCTAGTGCAAGGATTGCTCAGGACATGATACACTGCAAAGAAGAGCCATTCACCACCTTTCCCTACCTCTGTTAACAGAGCCAGCTAACCAGAGAGGGAAATAGCTGCATTTCATAGGGATCCAATGAGGAATTGTGCCTCCCTTAGAGATTAATGTTATCTGGAGCTCCTGCTGGCATGGGTTGGCTCTGCACTGTCCCCTGTCTCAGGACTATGTCTTGACGGCACAATCTGGTCCAGATTGAAACACTGATTGGTTTGTGATACACTGACATCCAGAGGATGGGCTAAATCCTGATATTCACAGAGGCAAAGATCACACTGAAGCTAACTTTATAGATACTGGTTGAAAAACAGGAATTATATTCGGGGGAAAGGGGGCCCAAAGGAATTGAATGAAATTACGAGTTTGTTTGGGTCAACATTTTTCATGGATTTCTTCCAGTTTTTCAGCAAATCAGTTTAAAACAAATGTGTTAATTAAAAAACTGGAACATTTAGCATGATGCAAAACAAATTTCATGAACATTTCTGTATTGATCAAAAAGCCAATTTTTGTTGGGAAAAAAAAGCTTTGGGTGAAATATTTCCAACCAAGTATCCTCAGCACATTGGCTGCTGAGCTATTTTGAAGATTTGGCCATATAGTCAGTGGGAGCTGGATTCGTTAGAAAGTCTGGCCCCAAATTGTGGGTGCTGGGCTCTTGAGAATCTGGCCCAACTGTGAGAATGAGCACCTGAACAAATAAGGTCAGATCAGAAGTTATCACAGAATCATAGAAATGTAGGCAGGGTTGGCCTTAGGGAAAATGGTGCCCAGGATGAACTGGATTTTGGCACCCCAGACCCCTGCTGCCTCTCCAGGCTCCCCTCCCATTGCCCCCAGCCCTGCTGCCTCCTACCTCACCCTCATTGCTTTGAGCTCCCTTCTGCGGCCTTGCACCTCAGGCCTATCCTGCCTCTTGACCACAGTGTCCCTGCTGACCACCTGTGCCCTGGGCAGTTGCCCGTGTTGCCCCCCTGTAAGGCTGGCCCTGAATGTAGGGCTGGAAGGGACCTTGAGAAGTCAAGTCCAGTCCCATGTGCTGAGGCAGGATCAAATAAACCTAGTAACATGTATGTGGGGGAGAGGGGTGGTGTGTATTGTAATTCTACAGGCTGCCTGTAAGACCGCAAAAGTCAAGAAGTAGAAAAATGGCAACAAATATCCCCCCTTTTCACTAACATTTTAAAATAAATCCAGAAGCAGAGTCAAATCTGAGGCCCAGTCTCCCAAGCAGCACACAGGTTGTTCTCTAAAATACATTTCTTTAACAAGCAGTACTCAAGAAGGGTACTAGACTGACAGCCCTAACGGCTGAAGTTCAGTCCTCTGTCTAGTCACTGCACAAGCAGAGCATGAGCATTGACAATTCAAACTTCCTTCTTTGCACAGCTAGGGTGCCTCAACCCTGCTCTGGAAGAATCACTTCTAGGAGTGAGAAGGTAGTTCAGTTTCTCTGATCCATTACCTTAATGCCCTCTCTTCCTGAGTCTGCCAAGAGCAACTGATAGCAATTATAATGTGGGAGGAAAGGAATCCCTCTCACTCTGAAGTCAATAGCAAACCGCCCTTGGATGTCAGTGGCAACAGGATCAGGACCATTACAGGAAATGAGGATGTACCCCAAAATGTTGAAGAAACTATGGAGAAAAGAAGTTTTGAAATCCTTGTCATTTGGTAAAGTAAGCAAATGAACTAACTTCCTTCTAGATCGGTTTTAGAAGATTTTCACAATGCTCATACTGGCAGAAGTCCCAACAATGTGGCACAGGGATTGCACACATACATTTCTTTTATGTATTCATTTGTTTGCAGTGGAAGTAAATAGAAAAACTATAATGCTAACAGTACAGCCCTCAAAGACCTCTTCATAACCGAATGGGTATTATTACTGACATTTCTGCATCAGATTGAGTTTTACATTTTAAAAGCCTTCCTCTTTCCATTCTACCTTGGTCAGCCCATTCACGAGCCAAGATTTCTCTTCTGATTTTGATGAACTGTGTGTCCAATGAATCCAGCTTTTGTTAACACAAATCTACTGCTTGACTGGCAAGCCTGGAGACTACAGGGCTTTATTTATACACATGACATATACAGCATAGCTAGCAACAGTATAAGCTTTCTCACAATGCTTCATTATCTAACCTCAATCTTGACTGGCAGAAATGACATCTGGGGATAAGAACCTCTTTGGTCTATTGGTTCAGTCTCCATGGGCCTTTCAGTCTTTGGCCTTTCTACACAGACTGCCAATTTGATTTTTTCGTAATGTGGACCCAACTATGCAGGTCAGGAATGGAATAAACAACTCACTTCACAACTGTTTCAGGTGCTTAACAACTTTCTGAGACGTGTACCACTGCTGTGGGCCACATTCAAACTACTGGCCTAGTGGTGAAAGCCTTAGCTTGTTTGTTACCAATCCCCTGAGCTATTCAGTCAAACCCAAGAAGAATTTTGTGTTCTATGCAAAGCCAATCCTTCTCTAACTGAAAAACTTGCTTCCACTACCACCCACTCCCTATCCCTCCAATCCTGAGTATGTCTCCTTTGTCTATAGCTGAGAGGTTTCTATTCTTTCTGAACCCTTCAGCATTATATACCTCATTTCCAAGCAGTAAGGCACAGCCAAGCAACCGGCTTGACCTAATCAGAACAGCAAAGCTTTTCTTCAGACTAAGACAGTACAAGGCCACTGCTTTTGAATGCATTCCTAGGTAGCACAGACAACCCCTGTGTCAGGTCAGGAATGGCATAAGACTGCGAGTAGTGCTGTGCAGTTCTAACTGGATAAAATTGAAAGTACAAACCAAACATCACTGAAACAGTTTTTCTAGTCAACTAAGGAGAGTGCCCTGAGTGTTCCCATCACAGATGGTGGTTTTTTCCCCCTTAAATTGCCAGAAGTATCAGCAGGACCAAAGGGTTAGAACCTAAGGAAAGACCAAACTCATCTTTTATTCCTGATACTGGACAATATAGGGAAGGAAAGCTCCTTTATTTATTTCCTGTCCGTGGTAAAAGTTTCAAAGTGAGTTTCTCAGCTGCACCCCACTGCATCAATATAATTCTGAGATCGAAGCTCACGAACAGCCACTGGCCAACACTTTCAATCTGCTGGCCTAACACTGAGCTCCTAAATCCACATTAAGGCTCGTAAATATATCGTCTCAATTTTCCACAGAGCTGAGTGTTATGTTCTAAATGTGAAACTTCTTCATTTAAAAAACTGGTTAACAGACAATGCTTCATAAATGAGTGATTGCAAAATCCTTCAAGTCACTGCCCTCTTAACCTGCTTCAAGACTCTTCAGAACGAAGTTCTTTCCCGGCATAGTTCATAAGTGCATCAATACCTGAAAATTCAATTACAGGCTTTTGTTCCCTCTCAAAATGTCATCGCCGATATTTTCCTTTTATTGTGGCTATAATGAAAGGGTTTTTTCACAGCTTTTTGAAATGTTGACATCCAAAGTCCACCCAATATTAGTGAAGTACTCCTTTGCCGCACAGTTTCAAGGTCTACAGTAGACCTCTCTGTGTTACAGTGTTGCTCTACCAACCTCCCAACTCCTGTGAAGTCTCTCCTACATTCATGGCCAGGTTCTGCCCTGGGCTTTTCAAATGCATGAGAGGGAGGTGAAGAGGGCACAGAGAGTTCCTGCCATCTCTCTTCCACACAGTATTATTGCAGGGTTCAACACATTGACTCCCATGCTGCCTATCATGTCACAACCCAGTTGCTAGCCCTTTGTTGCATATACAAGCCAGGAGCACACTCAGCTCTTTTTCATCACTTTCCCGTATCAGTTGAGTCACAGACCAAAAGTTTGCACTTCTGAATCCTAAAAATATTCTCTTTCTTTTGGTCCCTCATGGGTCCTTTTGCCACATACAGGCTGGCTGATCTGAGTTCTCCTCTCCATCTGGCTTTCCCAAAATGTAGCATGTTCTTCTGAACCAGTTCTTAAGTTGTATGAAGCTCAAACAATAATGCTGGACTTTCAGATACTTTTAAAATGCATGTTACGTGGACATCTCTCGCCCAGGAGTCAGGATGAGACAACACATTCATTTTCAATGTATGACATGAGCAAGGATTTGAACTCAGAACTTCTAACATGAAATACTAAGGATTGGATTTCAAAAGCACCTATGTAATTTAGGAGCATACGTCCCATTGAATGTAACTGAAAAATCTCACTCTAAAGCACCAACTCACTGAATCACTTATCTTGATATCAAGTTTTGTTTTTAATATGGTAAAAAAACATCCACTGCAGACTGTGTCTTTGCTGTTTTCTTAAAAAGGCAGCCATTAGTAACTATGGAATAAAGGTTTCATAATTAGGTGCTGTGTATTTTTTTTAAATGAAAAATGAAAAATTTTCATTTTTTTAATGAAAAACCCACCAAAAAGGTAAGCCAGCCCCATCTTTAAACCTTAAATAATTACATGGCTGCTAGTCCACAGTTGGAAAGTAGATAATCCATCTAAACACACTGTAGTGTTAAGCTACTATAAAAAAATAGCTTTAAGTACAAACTTCAGAGATGTCAACCTTTGAAGATTCTTTCAAGTACGAAGTGCATGGCTGAAATGAATCTGCCATAAACAAGGGGGGGAAAATCTACAAACACAAACCAGCCAAGGATTGACAAGGGTTAGGGAAAGTCAAGCAGAGCTGCCTTTTCATCCCTTAAATCTGCTCTTTTCAAAGCATTGGACCACAAATGGGTTATTCCTCCTTTGTTAGCACCTCCGATTTGGTTACCTTTTGTTATTGGTTCAGAGGAGGAACTCAAGGACAGGACAGCAAATACAGTGTAACTAATGATTAGGTTATCAAAAGTTACCTGCCCTAGGGGATGAGATTTCCTTCTATAGGACAGGAGAGAGTGGAGTCAGGTACTCTGAATCATGTTCCATGGCAGAACAGTCTGAGACGGGGTGGGCAAACTTTTTGGCCTGTGGGCCACATCTGGGTGGGGAAATTGCATGCAGGGCCACGGTGTGGGAGGGGGTGCGGTGTGCAGGAAAGGGCTCAGGACGGAGGAGGGGCGTGGGGTGTACAAGGGGGCTCTGGGCAGGGGGTTGGGGTGAAGGAGGGGTGCATCAGGGGGCTCAGAGCAGGGAGTTGAGGTGCAGGAGGGGTTCGGAGTGCAGGCTCTGGCCCGGCATTGCTTTCCTGGAGTGTCTCCAGAGCGGCAGCGGCACGCACGGGGGCCAGGGCAGGCTCTTGGAGGGGCGGGGGTAGAGGGTTCTGCGCACTGCCCTCACTTGTGGTTACCTCCCCCGAAGCTCCCATTGGCTGCGATTCTCCGTTCCCGGCCAATGGGAGCTGCGGGGGGCGGTGCCTGCAGGCGAGGGCAGCATGTGGAGCCCTCTGCCCTGCCCCTGCCAGGGGCCACAGAGACGTGGTGCCAACTGCTTCCGCGAGCAGTGCAGGGCCCATGGGGCCACAGGGGTGGCAATCCCATGGGCTGGATCCAAAGCCCTGATAGGCCGGATCCAGCCAGTGGACCATAGTTTGCCCACCCCTGGTCTGAGACAATCAGAATGGTTGTGTGTCACCTTTGCTTGATTGTGCCAAACAGCCAATGAAGTCTGAAGACAGAATGTAATGTGGGAGGAGAGGAAAGAATCTATATTATAAAATTCTAGGACTGTCACTCTCTCTGTCACTCTGAAGCCTAGAATGTGTGTTGACTCAGTGTGAAGTGATGGAAACAGCTACAAGTATGTTGGGGAGCTCTTTTTATTCAGAATATTACCAGGTACAATCATTACTGGGTTTCACAGTCTGTTACTGTTCCGTTTGTAAGTTCGCAGCCATTATAAATTACACCCATGTGGTATATGGCTACAGTAAGGCATGGAGCTATGCCATGTCCAAAGTCCTAGACCATTGTGACTTCAGAGGTAATCAACCAGTCATTACCCTTACTCTAGTCTACAGCTAATTTGTATGCAACCATTTCACTGGTTGTATGAGGGAGATCGCATAGACAGTGGATTAGTTGGCCCAACTGCCCCAGTCATGTGACAGCATGGGCTTTCAGCTACTAGTCCTTAAATAATACAGCTCATTCTTTTGGTAAAGACCTGTGATGGGGTGCACTGGCCAACCCAAAGTGGTCCGAGGGAAGAAACCCCATCATCCCTGCTGCTGCTCTGTGAGCTTATCCAGGATCAACTGGTGTTACACAAGAGGCTGCCAATTAGGAATCATGTAACCTGCGGACGATTGCTGGGTGGAGGTCTGGGACTTCAGAGACCATCCATCAGCCTGCAAGTGAGGTCTGTAGCTAGGAGAGCTGGGAAGGGAGGTTCTCCTGTGCTGTGGACGAGTTATGTTTCTCTTCTTATAATTGCAGCTGTTAAGGACCATAAAGTAATTGTAGCCCTAGGACCGGGCCTATAGCGAGGGCCTATAGCGAGGCTTGTGTTTTTCTTTACTTTACTCTAAAAACATCCTGAAATAAACAATAAACACAGCATCCCAGGAAGCAGGGAAGACTAAATATTATTAAGCAGAAGGGTCAGACAAGTCTGAGCTCATTCACAAGCCAAAGGTTGTTCCCTTTGTAAAGATAGCTGAGAAAAAGAACATGATTGCTTTAGTGTGTGCGGATTTTCAGCTCCCAAAATTAAAAATCTCTTGATTTTCTAAATGCTTTTTAAATAAATGTTGGGTTCCTGGCTGTCTCCCGGTACAGCCTGTGTGACTGGACTGTAAGCCTGATTCTCCACTGCCCTGCACCCTGTATGGTCATTCACACCAGTGCAAAGTGGGTGTAAAATGCTACCGTATCAGAATGATAGTGTTTTATGTCCACTTTGCACTGGTAAAAATGCAATGCAGGACAATGGAGAATCAAGCCTTGAACCTTTAGCCTCCTGCTCCTGGGGCTGAAGTGGCAGATCGATGGGAACCTTTAAAAAAATATATACTTGCCACACAGCAATCTTTACATTTACCAAGGTATGTGTGATATTCCTACACTTAGAATGGGAAATGCAGCATTTTAAATGTTACTGGTACTGCAGGTTTAAATTGGCTTAGCTCCAATGCCTTCAATTTCTGCTCTAATACTCCATTCCAATGCCCCATTTTTCATGGCTCCCATTGTATTCCATATTCATCTTTGCTGTGCAACAGGAATTGATAGGCCTGTAATCTTCCTTCTTAATAACAATGCGCAGAATTAAACACACCAGCTGAAGAATGAGCACCATAAATTCTGCAGTTTTGGCTCTCATAACAGAATCTCAATATCTGCATATAGATGAAGCATTTTTACCAGTTTGTATTAGTGGCCTTCTCTCCTGGCACCCAGTATTTAAAGCATCATGTTTGGAAGTAGAGATCTACAAAGAATGCCTGCTGTCTAGTTTGACCCCTGCAATCCAGTAAGTCCTGAAGTGTGTACTTAACAACCTGTCCTATGTTGGGTGCCATGCAGAGCTGCACCACCAAAGGTGGAGGTTCAGGTGGGATAACACCTGAGGGAAGCACTATCCTTTGGCTCAGCACCCAAGGGCAAAGGGGGAACGTGCCTGCTGCACCAAACCTTGGGACAGAGAGTGCAGCCTACTCCCACAGTGAGCCAGGGAAGTACTATTCCTCTCTGTCACTCTTTGCCCACTATGGGGTGGTTTGAACCTTTAGGGGTGTACAGAGAGAGCATATGGTGCACTCCTCCAAGTGCAAAGCCTGAGATTATCCCTCATCCTTGCTGAGGGTGAAGGCTCTCTCTGCCCCCCACCCCCCCGCATTCACATAAAGGCCTTAAGTGTGTTAGTAAAATCAGCTCTTGTGAACTAAGGATGGGTGAATTGGTTTGGATAGACTAAGAACCTTCATCCAAAAAGCCTGACTTGCCTTCCCAGTCGGGCTAACAATAGAAGTGAATGAGAAGGAGTTTCATTTCTAAGCTGCACACCCTCTGCCCTTCCTGGTTTCTGCTAGAAGTGGAAGTGCTGAAATATGAAAGACCTTCATGGAATTACAGATGTGAGTGGAAACAGAAAATATTTGAAATGTAGTGAGAAAACATTTCTCATGGAGACTTCCAGAACTATGAGATTTGAACAGGCATCCGCACTGGGGGAGTTTTGCTTATCTGAATCAAAGCTCAGAACCTTTTTATGGTCACCATCACTACTGTGAGGTTATGTGCAAGCATGATAGCTAATTTAATAAAACCACCTTACAGGGTGATGCGAGTTACCTTGGGAGTTAGCACATTGTGCTCCTGCACAGTCAAACTAACGTGACTGCTTAGACTTGTATAATCCTGGTGGCTAGTTAGCAATTACTGTAATAACCCACCCAAACTGCCAGCTGTTTAATTTTGTCTCTCTCCTTCTCCTCACAGCAGGTAACTCCACCACATTTATACAGTACTTTTAGTACTACGGTGGCCCAGAGTTGAAGGATCTGTAGTTGCAGGCCAGGGGATGTATTATCATCCATGAAGATAAGAATATAAGAATGGCCAATTTGGGTCAGACCAATGGTCCATCTAGCCCACTATCTTGTCTTCTGACAGCGGCCAGTGCCAGATACTTCAGAGGGAATGAACAGAACAGGGCAATTATCAAGTTATCCCTCCCCTGTCATCCAGTCCCAGCTCCTGGCACTCAGAAGCTTAGGGACACCTCATGGGGTTGCAACCCTGACCATCCTGGCTAATAGCCTCAAAGTACAGTTGCATTTGAATTCATCACACTAACGGGAGCATTCTACTTTTGAAAAAGCCTTTGCTTGAGTCTGAATGACTCAAAAATGGTACAATTTCCTTCTGGGGATGTAAATTTACCTTGTGGCCTGGGCACTGACAATATTGTGTGTGAAAGGAGTTGGACAATGTGGAATGTACACTGCATGAGGGTCAACTCCCTTGGTGTCTTTTACTCATGACACAAAGTAGGATGGGGAAGTGTTACAAATTGCTTGTTGGTTACCTTTGTTAAGAACTGTATCTCCCTGGAAGAGGCTATGGGAACAGTTGCACTAGTAACAAGTAAACTTCCTGTGCAATCTGCAGAACAGTTCAAAGCAGATGCTGGACCATGTCCTGCTTTACAGAAAGTGGGAGATTACCTAAAGAGAAGATAGACAAAGAAGGGCAGAATAATACTGATCTGTAGTGCTGTCCTTCCCTTCCGGTCCATGGTGAGTTAGTCCCTCATGGCATATATTTGATACATGAGCCTATTGTTCTTACTGAGGTTCAGCCCATGTTTATTTGTCTTTCTTATGAAGCTCATCAAAACAGCTTCAGCAGGTGCGGCACAATAGCACCCAGACCCCACACTGGATTTGCATGGGAAAATGATTGTATCAATACGAGCTTTTGAAACAGCAACTGCAGACATCCACTGTGCCACTATTGTAACTTAATGAGTTTTGAAAGACTGTTTGCAAACTTCTGACCTAGAAGAAAAGCCTTAGAAGTCATTTGTCATGTTTCTTACATACAGCCATTAAGCAATTTTACCTGCAACAAGCCAGAGGGCAAATCCTGAAATCTTTATTCAGTTTTGACTCTTTCCTTACCCAGGTAACACTACCAGGGACTTCAGTGGGAATCTTGCTTGAAGAAAGGCTTCAGTATTTGGCTCCATATAGCTCCTGAATAATTGCTGCATGGGGGTAGGTGGTCCCATTTAAACGTTGATCTTCAGAATCATTCTTTGAAGAAAAAGAATACAGCTCAATGCAACAAAATGCCCAAGGCACCGATAGCAGCTGGATAACAGCAAATGGTTGAAAGGGAAATGCCATAATGCTAGATATCCAGAATTCCAGTGTGCTGCTTTTGTCAATTGTCATAAGCTTGTATTTGTAAGAAAAAAGTATGATCCAAATTTAGCAACCTGCTCCAGATTGTGGAGCACGAAGGCCCTTCTATATAGAAATTATTTTATAGGAAAACATAGAAGGCATTAAACTTTACCTGTAAATCAGGAACAGAGGATCAATGTTCCTGATTATTATGATGCATGGGACAATGATATTTGCTCCAAATGTTCTCCACTAAAATAAAGCTGTGCTAAGATAGCACAATAAGAAGAGTACCTTTATGGACAAGAGACTATATTTTATATCAAAAGATTGTAATTACACACACACGTATGCATGCACACACACAGGTTTCTTGACACCATGTTTGCTGTATTATGTGGCATCATGAATAGAAACTTACTTTGGTTAATTCATGCATATGTTTGTTAATTGATTTATAGGTCACAGAACTATCTTGGAACTTCTATTTCTACTGAGATACGTATTCTGTAGAAGGAAAACCATGTGGTGTGGGTTACTTTAGGAAACAGCTACATAGCACCAGAACATATTTATGTCATGCAATATTATTGGTACTGTGGATTACAGTCTTTGCGGTTAGTTAGAAGCTCCTGTAATGAAAGAAACTGTTCAATGTTTAGATATTGACCACTATAAACTGAGAGTTGCAAAATTCTACTTACATACTCAGCTGGGAGAAATAATTTTTAGATGAGTGAATTAAGTGTCATTAGCTCTTTCGTCATCATGGCAAAGGCTCAGCAAGTAAGTTTCATAGCTGGACTGGTTAATTGCCAGGCCCATTTGTCAGAGCTCTCCTAACACAAAAGGGCTGTCCCCCATTTATGGGAGGACACGACTGAACCCTAACTCTTCTGTCTGTGTCCTTTCATGCTAACTGGAGTCACTTTCAGCCCATTTTAGGCCCTACTACAGAGATACAGGCCCACATTTTCAAATGTGGCCTATGATCTTAAGTGATTTAAATTCTCAGTGCTCAGCTTTAGTTTATCTAGGTTCTGATTTTCAGAGCTGCAGAGGATCCACAAGTTTACATTGACTTGTACTGGAGTTTTGGTGCTCACCCCTTGGAAATCTGGCCCTTGGTTTTTAAATTGGGTAAAGGCTGCTTTGGAGACTTCATGGGCCACGTTCACTGTGAAAATGTCATTGACCTCTTTCCAGCAGTGCCTATTCCAGTTTGCAAGGCATTGGCAAATCCAGCAGGTTTAATTCACCCAGGTTTGAGACCCTTGAGCTTCAGGTGACATTATGAAAGGTTCACTCATCTTTAGTTATAATTTCTTCACTACTAACCACAGACTTCCTGTGCCTCCCCCATATTACAGAACCTTCCTTTGTCACCTGTATAATTAGTCACCCAGGATACTGGCTTCCATCTCTACTACATTTAAATGTCAGCTCTCTTACTTCCCCTGCTCACTCTCTCACCAGGCTGGATCCTTTATGCCAAGACTTCAAGAGCATGGACTCATTAAAGCCAGTAGCAAATGATGAAGACACATTATGGGGCAGACAGCAGGAAGTGTGTGAAACTAAACCATCATGAACTAAATGTGAATGGTATTGATGCTGAGCAAAAGCAGCATTCATCAGTGTAAAACACAATAAATATCCTGCTTTGGAAAATGGATTAGACTTAAGTTCCATTTGGGTCTTTCAACCCTGGCCAGATATCAAGCTTTAATTTCTGATTTGGCTCTAGATCAAGCTATTTCATTCCATTCTCCTGATGCATCATCTTGCTATCTAATAAATAATTATTAGAATTTATGTAGCACTTTACACTCACAAACTAATCCTCACAACATCCCTAACTGGCAGGGAAGTAAGTCCCTTTAATTGTGGGGAAACAGGAAGGGAAGTTAAGTCACTTGCTCAAAGTCACACAGGGAGTCAATGACAGAGATGGGATTGGAATTTGGAACTGCCTGACTTGACTCCCAGTCCTCTGCTCCTTTCTCTACACCATGCTGTCTCTTGTGGGTAAAACAGAAGGCAGACGGTTTTACTCTGAACTCAATTCAACCTCCTTAACCAGACATTCTTACATCTAACTTTGCTCTCTGATTGCTGCAATTCTGCTGCATTAAATAATTCCCTGAAGTGGCTCTGATTTATTCAAAATGCTGCTGTTTAGCCCTTTAGCAGCCAACGCATGAGAGAAATATAGTCTTATTGTGATTTGCTTCAGTTACCAAACAGAATAGAAAACACAGTATAAAAACACTGCACAGATGCCTCAGTGATCTTTCACCCTGCATGTCTGAGCTACTTACATCCAAAGCTCACTGTCAACATTCACTCTGCTCTGTCTCAGCTATCATTATTGTCCTAGGGTGGATGCCAAAAGGATGTGAAGAAGGGCTATTTCCCCTTATTCCATGCCAAGTTTACAGGGCTAGAATTTGCAAATAGTAATAATAATACATTCTACCTCAAAACATTGCCTCTAATCTTCACAAATGGGTTCCTTTCTTGCTAGTGGAGGCCAGGGGCAATTTGGCTGAGCTGAAGGGAGACTGGGATGGAAGGCCGCACCTGCTCAGCTAAGCTTCCCATCAGTTTGCCAGTCTCTGGCAGTTAGGCATAGCGTTGTAGTTCAGACTCTCCTTCATGTTTCCTTTCATCTTCCTCCCCCAACTCACTTTTCTTGGCAGATGTTAAGCAGGCCCCTTTAATTTTAACTCTCAGTGAATCTGTTTCTCATTTGCTTCAGTTGAAGGCCTTTTTGGAAGAACATTTTCCATCAGACACCATTCAGGGGAGCAATCCTATCTGAATGGTCTGCATTTGGAACATCCCTATCTGAATGGACATGGCCCAGCTTGCAGTTACGCAGCTCCACATCCAGCTGTGATGTAGCGCTTTTATCTATTGTGCCAAACCCACGGAGCATCATGCTGCCAGGATAAATGGGCTCTGATTTGGAGTGATATGGGATGGACAGGAGAGCCTGACACAAGCATGGTACCTTACATAAGCCTTTGGCACAAACAGATAAAATTTGCACCTCCCTGACCCAAGTGCTCAGAAAAAGTAAAAGTCACCTCATCCTGCCTTATTGCTGCTCTCCTAGTTAAGGAGAAAAGGCAGTTTACTTTCCATATCAGGAAAAGCATCAGCTTATTACAGAATTCCACTATTTCCCTCAAAAATGGTGCTAAATTCACTGAGCCCCAATTAGCAGGCATTTGCTCCTCATTTCTTAGTGATCAGCCTAACAAGGCCCTCTCACTCATAGGGCATTCCTCTGACTCCTAAGTGAGCTGTAGCTAATGAAAGCTTATGCTCAAATAAATTTGTTAGTCTCTAAGGTGCCACAAGTACTCCTTTTCTTTTTGTGAATACAGACTAACACGGCTGCTACTCTGAAACTCCTCATCTAGAGGCTCTCTCTAATAATGATAAGGAAGTTTCTTAAACTAGTACATGCCTGAGAGTTCTGTGCTGCCAGGGGATCACTTAGGCTATGTCTACACTACGCAGCTTTTAGCGACACGGCTGTGCCGCTACAGCCGTGTGGCTAAAAGGCGCGCACGTAGCCCCGCTTTGTCGGTGGGAGAGATCGTGTCTTTTGGAGGCGTGGGTGTTTTTTTTAACGCCTCTGAATGACAAAAGTTTTGTCTTTCACTTGCCAGTGTAAACAAAGCCAAAAGGGGAAACCCCTTGCCCTGAGAAGTCACTCATTCTTCACAAGAAATACATGTGGAAAAAACAATACGAAATAAAAAGTAAAACAACTAAAGAAGAACAAAAATATAATTTTCTTCAACAACAGCCCCTCTGGGGAGGAAGGAAAATGATCTCAGTCTGAAAAAAGAGGGTCTTTCCACCAGAATGTCTTGGCACCCTAGGCCTGTTTTAAAGGTATTTAGGCATGCAGAGATGTTGATATAGGCACTGAGTGGGATTTTCAAAAGTGCCTTGCTGTCTAAGTCACTTTAAAAATCTGGCCCCATGTGGCTACTGCTGTTGTCACACTGTCTTACAAAGAAGAGAAGGATAAAATGGTTAACGGCAAATATCTTCCCTTCAAATTAGAAAACAAAAATTCAGGTCCAGTGTCCTAGCTCATCTGTGAATGTAATTAACACAGAATGGGAAAGCCCTGATAAGGGAAAAATCAACAAATAATGAAATTTTGTAATCCTCAATGGTCAAAGGCTAATTTAGTTTCTATTTCCCCAAAATAGATGCTGCCACAGCTTCTGCACCTAGAGATATGATTAATCCTTCAGAAAAGGATTTTTTCAAAGGACCCCCTTGGATAGGAAAATAAAGGAGAACCTTAGATGTAATTCTGAAGCCAGCTCAGCCTGTCTTCAGTCATCTCACACCACAATCTGTTCTGCTAATGTAGCCAAGCCATTGTGTGATGACTTAAAAAGATATGGATCAGCACACACCAGCAAGTCAAACTGTTGTCTGTCAAACCCTGATGGTCCATGAAGCTGCTTCCATCTATCTCCATTTTTAAACTGAGCCCATCATTGTGGTATCAGAACACTTTCCATCCAAAGGCTGTGGAGACCTCAGCAGCATTCCCTAGTCTCCTGTTAGTGCAGTCAGCTGTGCCCGCTACTAGAGTCATTGCTTTTGCAGAGCTGTGAAAGTCCCTTTTCAGAGCTTAGCAGATACCTCCCCATTAGCCACAGATCAGTTTTTGAGCAACCTCTGTTCAACAGCCAACAGACTCAAAAACAACAAACAGCCTAACACAGCTGTCAGTGGGGAGTGGAGCATCTCTTTAGCCCATTGGGGGCTGTGGCTGGCTTGGCAAGGATAGAGAATAAAGGAACCAGCAGTAGGGAAGAGGGAGTGATGGGAGGAGGTGTTTAGAAATTACAGTTGCAGGAGAAAGATTGAGGAACATACTTCTTAACCTTCAAACCTGCCAATGTGTGACACAAACAACCAAAACGTATAACAAATAACCAAAATTTAGAATTGTGTTTTGTTGGGCATCATGCCCTACTTGATGGACTATAATGACAACTGTAAAATGTGTCTTTAAAGATGCTTCCTCTCTATGTGAATTAAATAAACCAGATAACCATTTTTTAAAGGAAAATGCAACATGGAATGTCAGCAGATTTTGAATGCTGGTCCTCATCTCAGACACATACCAACTGGGCTAGAGGACTGGGAAAGCCCATTAGCTTTTTGCAGACCAGCCACTAGAATGGAATGTGATACATGCTTTGCTAGTGGATCTCCCATTTGTTAGACAACGGTAGAATGCTGGCGATTAGGATTTCTGGGATGCATTCCTGTTTTGGGGTTAATCTTACTGAGAGAGAGGTAGGAGAGCACTTTGCTCCAGACACAGTTCTCATAAATAGTTGCTGTTTGATGACCAAATTGTTTGTAAAGTTTAGTTAAGCTTGAACGTTCAAACTTTACACACAGCAGAGGCTCAGAGGACTCTATGAATTTAATAGCCAGGGTTTAGTAGATAAGCATTATCTCTGATGTACACTCTGATAACCACTGCAAAGAGAACCCATCCTCAGGAAAATGTACAGTTCTTTGAGAAGATCCCATAGACTTTAAAGTCATAAGGGACCATTGTGATCATCTAGTCTGACCTCTGGCACATTGCAGGCCACAGAACCTCACCCACTCCTGAAATAGACCTCTAACTTCAAATCATGGTTTAAAGTCTTCAAGTTACAGACAATTCACCATTTATACTAGTTTAAATCTGCAAGTGACCCAGGCCTCATGCTGCAGAAGAAGGTGAAGAACCCCCGGGGTCTCTGCCAATCTGACCCAGGGGAAAATTCCTTATCAACCCCAAATATGGCAATCAGGTAGACCCTGAACATATAGGCAAGACCCACCCAGCAGATACCTGGGAAAGAATTCTCTGCAGTAACTCAGAGTCCTCCCCATCTAGTGTCGCGTTTCCAGCAGTTGGGGATTTTTGCTACTGGCAGTCGCCAATGGGCCACATACCATTGCAGGCCGTCCCATCATACCACCCCCTCTGTAATTTTATCAAGCTCAGTCTTGAAGCCAGTTAGGTTTTTTGCCAGAGAACATAATAGCTAAAAAGGGAGACAAATCCAAGCATTTCCTTCCAGCTCCTTTTATATCCCCAAAGCAATATTTTTAAATCTCTACCTCTGGGGCTTTGCCTTGAGTAAGACTAGCAGTCAAGCTTAGGTCAGGCTTATTTTATGCATGATAACTAAACCTAACCTAAACTCAACCACTATTCCTTGTCAAAACAAAACCCAGGAGACTATGACATCAATAGACTTGGAAGAAGCCTTCCTTCATGTCCCACTCGGGCCTTGCCATCTTTGTTGATAATGTTGGCTTTTGTAAGCAAAAGAAAGAGCTGTGCTCTTCACACTCCTCCCCTCACTCGGGGTAACTGCAAAGCTTTTGATTGTCATCACACCCCAATTAAGATCCTAAGTTTGACCCACTCATGTATCTTTTTCTTAGATGCTATACTCCTCAGAGAAGCAGCAGCAAGAAATGATAGTGATAGTGATAGCAAGTGATAATGATAGCAAGCATAATGAAGAAGTCACTGCTAATGATACAGCAGTGCAGGTTCATAATAGAAAAGTTGTTTGATCCTATCTCAAAGTGGTCATTTGGGAGTAGACAGAGACACTTAACTTGGAAAAGTTTTTCATTAGAGGACCAAGCAAGCAAGATTCAGAGACTACTATCTTTAGAGATCAAGATCAAATTCATCCCTGGCATAAACCCATAATCAATACAGTTAAACCCAGGATGAATGTGGCCAAATGTAGCCTTGATTCTTTCATGTCTATTACTACTAGGCATGGTGGCTGGGATTTACAAAAGAACCTATATGACTTAGGACTAGAAGTCCCACTGAAAGTCAGTGGGGCTTCTGTTCTTAAGCCACCTGCATGCTTTTGAAAATCGTGCCCGGTGATCTTTTGCATCAGAAATTAATCACAGCTCGATCTAAGATGAGACAAGAACCCCAGACATTTAACTCACAACTCCCTACCACTAGAATCATTGTTTATTTACAATGCCAAAATTACATTCACTATATCTTTGATAGACTCCCTTTACTACAATATCCACCTCCATTTCTTCAGTTTTATTTATGAAAGACCTTTAATGCCACCTTTCACACTGCAAAGAAAGGATATAGTAAACAGATAGATTACTATCTACTACTACTAAACAAGCATGGAAGCTAGCTACTGTTAAAGGTGGCATTATATTGCATACTCCCACATTAATACCAAAATGGTTTACATTGGAATTAAATTGTTCTTGCTTTACTCTTAATTATGCTTGTTTCAGTAGTAGATAATGGGCAAAGGAGCCCAGAAGCAAAGTGTTTTCAATCTTGAAGTCAATGGCAATTGAGGGTGCTAAGCAACTCTCGGAATCAGACCCTCAGGCTGCTTTTGCAGCATATAAATTGTGGGCATTTTAAACTCCCTTGTCTGCATTTACCACTATGAAAGCAGCAATATGTGAAGACACACATCAGCTGCAATGGAAAGCTATGTCATTTTCTTAGTAGCAAAGTCACAAGCATTAAAAATTATAGTTTACTTCTAGATTTTATATTCACTGGTGCAGGTGAAGGGTTTTTAAACATTTTTAATAAGCACCATTTTGTAAAAGTGTTTCTATGTAAACACTAAACTTTGAAACCAGACTTTTGGGGAAATGATTTTTACCACATATCCTGCTTGAAAGATTCTTCACTTTCTGTTCCCAGACAATAATTTTGGTTGAATTCACTAGTTTAAACTGGCATGAACTATTAATGATTAGGCTTTTAGGGTAGTAACTAGACTAAGAGACATCTTGAGTTTATAATTTACTTGCAAAGTCAGACAATATTTATCCACCTGTTAAAGATTTGTATCAAAGTGATAATTCCCTGAAATTTTACAATTGCTAATTACCGGTCTGAAACTGATAAATAAATTAATGAGGCAGGAAGCAGCAGTGAGGCAGTAACTTAGCCCTGTAGTATGTCAACCTCTTCACCAAATATTTGGATAAATCAGTCAACCATCAGCCCCAGTGTTATGTAATTATGTTGGATGTAGCTTAGAACAGATGCCTGAAATCTTTCTGGTTATAGTGTAACATCTTTTATATATTTATTGCATTACATCAGACTAAGCATGGTGAAATGAAGGCCCTTGTTTCCCAGGGTTTACAAATGGGAGTATGTGCAGTCAAACAGGACAGCAAAGGAATCCAATCAGCTTCAAAAGCTAGCATTAAAAACAACAACAACAGACGTTATATTATAAAGCAGGACAAGTTACACTCAGAAACAAGCCTAGCTGGAGTTCAAATAAGATACTAGTGAAGATTTAACAAGATCTTATTGCTGGAAAACAGTGTGATCTTGATTGAGAGCACATTCCAGACTAAAGGAATTTATAAGCAAAAGGACTGGGCCGGCCAGAGTGAAAAGGTTAAACAACAGCGTCAGGGTTCAGTGACAAGTATCTCTATTGACAATGTCTCATTCAAAAGCACAAGGGTGGATGGGAGGGGGCAGGAGGTGCCTAATACACCTCATTGTCAGTGAGAGGAGAATTGCTATTGGAGTCTATGGGCTTGGCTACATTTGCAAGTTAGAGCGCATTAAAGCAGCCCCAGGCCCCCTAACTCACAACCCGTCCACACTGGCAAGCATTTAGAGCGCCTGGACTCTGCAGCTGAAGCGCTCCCGGTAATCCACCTTCACAAAAAGCATAACGCTTGCTGCGCCTTGGCTGAAACGCCCCAGCGTCAGTGTAAATGAGGTGTTGCACTACTGCGCTCTGATCGGCCTCCGGAAATGTCCCATAATCCCCTGAAGTCAAGTGGCCACTCTTGTCATTGTTTTGAACTTGGCTGCAGGAATGTGGATATGCCCTTTCAAAGCTCCATTTCTGACAGCTGGCTGCTTATCTGCTCTGGGACAAAGCAACCATTAGTGGGGAATGCTGCTTGCTGTCAGTGTGAAAGAGAGAGGCTGGGGGGAGGGGGGTCTGCTGCTGTCTGAATTTACAAGACAGCATGCTGACATGCTCTCAGCCCCCCAAAAACCCACTCTCTCTCCCCCCACATACACACAACACATTCCCTGTCACCCCCCCATTTGAAAAGCACGTTGCAGCCACTTGCATGCTGGGATAGTTACCACAATACACTGCTCTCTGTGGCGATGCAAGAGCTGCTAATGTGGCCACAACAGTGCACTTGAATCTGACCGTGTGAACACACGGCTGCGCTTTCCCTCTTGTGCTCTCTGAGGGCTGGTTTAACTCACAGCGCTGTACATCTGCAAGTGTAGC
Source organism: Dermochelys coriacea (assembly GCF_009764565.3). Classification (NCBI taxonomy): domain Eukaryota; kingdom Metazoa; phylum Chordata; order Testudines; family Dermochelyidae; genus Dermochelys; species Dermochelys coriacea. The sequence continues at coordinate 133,614,917 of NC_050070.1, forward strand.
CATGCCCTATGAGTCACAACAGCGTAAGACTGGTGCGAGAGTAAAATCAGGCCCATTCTGCCAATTCAGGACAGATACTTATTTAAGTTCTGTGTCTCTAACTGCTGCTATCTTGCCTTTTGTGATGCAGGGTCCTATTTCCATCTGAGACATCTCTTTGGTAAAACTGGTCAATGAAGGCAACAGAGAACCATCTGCTTGCGGTCTTTAGACAGCTACATAATGTGATGTATGTGAAGGTGAGCCAAGCTCTGCAGTGCTGTGACTGAGGGTGAAATGGACCAGGACTGGCTTGTGTGTTTTTAATCGTAAAATCTTTTTGCTTCAGACTGAGCTTGATCTGTTAAATTGCCATGAGAACTGAAAATCAAGTGTGAAGTTTTCTGAAGTGTAAGATTTCTAGTATAACCACATGGGGTAGGGGAAGGAATTTTTTCCCTGTTCAAAAAAATTGGCTGAACCAATTTTGCTCAAAAAACTTTTTTATTTTTTAATATATACACGTATATACACACACAATCACATAATCCGCCACTGGCCTGAGACCAAGCATGGAAAAATTCATATCAAAGGGGGCTTGAAAAGTTGTGAGCAACTAAGAGAGGTGAATTAGAATGGAACTCAACCTGAATTACAGTGGATACGAGGCAGGGCCCACTACAATACTGAATATTTTGGACACCTCAAAAACATAACAGTTCTGAGCCATAAATTCCTACTGAATGCTTCCTTATGGGAAGGAGACTAAAGAATTCAGCAGCTACCAGCCAAGTCACATGCACCCAGTGCTTCATCACAGGAGCATGATTCCAGGAACTGTAACCCACAGTATGAACAAACAACTAGCACAGAAGGTTTCACAAAACAGTAGGTTGGTACCTGTGGAAACTTTCATTCAGGGACAGTGTCATTTTAATAGCTCCAAAACCACAACAGCCAGTAATTGTGTTACATGAACAGTAAGGGCTAGATTCACGAAAGGGACTTAAGTGCCTAACTGACACTTTAAGTGGCAGAGTCCAACCTTTAGGCACCACTGGCATTTATAAAACCAGATCTCAGCTGCCACCTAACCCTAATGGCAACTAAAGTCCCTAGGTGCTCAAGTGTCCATGAGTAAAACCCCCAACGCATCTATATCTCCTGCATCTTGGCAGAGGGTTAGATTGGATGATGCTTGCAGCCTTTTCTAACCCTGTGGTTCTATAATTCTATATTTCTGCCAGTGGCATGCACAAAGGTGAGCAACTCAGCACCTCTCTCATGCCTAAGCCCTGGAAAGATTAATAAATTAGGTGTTCCTCCTGCCTGTCTCACCTGAGACCCAAGCTGTTAGGCATTCTCAGAGGCCATCTACGAGGGCATGTACAAGATTGGAGCCCTCCCACAAGACATACCCCAATGGTTAGAGCACTCACCCAGCAGTGGGGAGATTTCGGTTCAAATCTTCGCTCTGCCTGATGCAAAGCAGAGACTTGAAACCCACTTCCTGGGTGAGTGGTCTATGGAGTATTCTGGGTTGGGGCTCTCTCAATCTCTTCTGCTGAAATTATTTCATTTTGTATAAATACTTAAATATTAATTGAAACAGAGACTGGAACTTGAGTCTCCCAGGTGAGTGCCCTAACCACTAGGCTATCAAGTCACTCTTCTCTCTCTCTGAGGCCCAGTCAATAGAAGTTTTCAGAGAAGGACCTGTGTAGATGGTGCAAAATATTTCAGGGGGAGATGGTGTGGGCAGGCAGAGGCAGGGTAACGTGCCCCTCCCAGATTGTTCAGTTACATGGTGCGGCCGACCTACTTCCCTGTGGGGCAGCTGAGTCTGCAAGCTGTGCCGGGCAGGGAGAGGCAGAGGCAGAGGCAGGAGGAACAACAGGGAGCTGCACGGAGGGATTGCTGTTTTCCAGGAGGGAGGTATTGGGAGAGGGCGTAACTTGAGCTGTTCTGGGGTTGTGCCCCCCACTATCAGCAGGCATGGCAGGGTGGCAGAGCCTTCCCAAAAGTGGGGGGCCCCCACTATCTAAACCCAAGCCATCTTACCCAGCTGTGGCCTCAGGGTAGAGTCCAGTCTCTGCTTTAACTCAGGCTGGAGTCTGCCCTCTTTGCAATGAGGATGCAGGCTAAACCACACTCTAGTGCTGGTAGTCCTCCAATGCCATCCAACAATTCCCCAAAGAACAGACAAGTTTCCCCCCCCAATTCATACATTTGACTGGGAAAGAATCCTAGAGCACCTCGGAACAAAGAACCAAGGGATATGTCCCCACACATACACAGGCGAGTGCAGAAACAAAAAGGACACAGCAATTCAGGTATGGCTTTGCAGTGTGGACATTCAGACCTGGGTACTGATCACCTGAGCTAACTCCGCAGTGAAGACTTCGCCTGAATGGGAAATGAGGGAGTCAGACCATAGTTTTGTGACTGATGGAAGAGAGTTTAATTGAATCAAGCTGGGGATATTTGCATTTGCAGTAGGATTGCACTTGAGATCTTGTCCACAGTGGGAATTTGTCTCCACAACAGCATGCATGAGCAGCCACCATTGCTAACCCCTAGGGTAAATAGAGTCAAACACTCTAAACTGCTATTTGCACTGGTGAAGTTACCCCAGCTTACTTAGACTGTAAGCTCCTCTTTTTATTCTGGGTTTGTACAGTGCCTAGCACCGTGGAGCCTGGTTTATGACTGGGGCACTACTGGTGCAACTGCAGTACAAATAATAGTTATTAAATATTTGTAGGATCCACCAATGCAAATAGCTTCTGCTTTTTTACAGTAGGAGTTTTTGCTGGTGTAGCTACACAGATGACATTGGAGCAAATCTTGCAGACAAGAACTTTGGGATATTCCTATTTTTGTGAGATTGCTAGAACAGCAACTACAGCTAGCAGAAACAAGATATTCATAACAATAGAAGCTACTTACTTACTGCAGGGAATTTGCTTTGAGCAGCAAAAAATGTTCTACAATATTTGTTTTTGGGAGGAATGGGACAGCTAGGTCAGGGACACTTTTAATAGCTTGGAATACTTGGCGCGGAAAAGCCTTGTAAAATACTGCTAGTGACACCGTAGGCAGAAATCACATCAAGTTAATGGAAATGTATGGAAATTCCACATACCCACCCCCATGGAATGCATGAGTTTGAATCTGCTTTCAGGAGACCCTGTTGGGAGTGTGTGGGGCTGTCCATCCATCTGGCAAGGTTACAAACATGTCAGCACTGTCTACAACATGCCTGATGTAACCTCCTTTCTATAGCCTTTGCACTCTTCTTGCAATCTTTGTTTTATACTGAAGAATGAAGCACTGCAAAGCAGAAGCAGCGAACCATGAAAAATGTAAGGGTCCAAACTGCTGGCTCCCATGAGAAGAGAAGGAAAAAAAGCACAAAAGGAAGAAAGAGGGAGGGGGAAGGAGCTAAAAATACAAAGAAGATCCTAAAGGGGGGAGGTGGAGGGAGATGAAGAATGCAACCAGAGACGTGCAGTACCCCTTGCTGTGTGGTTCAAGAATAGGTTATTACTTTGCTTTCCATGTATGTTCCATCTGTCAAAATGTCAGCATCTACCTGTCTAGGTATTTTTGTTACACTCATCATCAGAGAGCCTGTCACTAGCTTTTCCTCTCTTCTCTAAAGCAGTTGAGAAGAGAGTAGATCTATTTATGGGCCATCTTTTGTTTATTTTGTGATTTGTGAGTTTTAATTTATGGGGCAGGTACCCACCTGCACAAGAGTGGGCCCTAGAGTTATGTTTTAGTAATCAGAAGGACTAATAATAAAATAATAATAAGGAAATAGTTACTGCATGAATCCAGAGCAGGTTTCTCTACTAGAAAGCTTTTCCTTGTGGTACTGTGGCAGATCATACTATACTGTTTAATTCATAGGCTCCATGACCAAGACCTGAGATCATCAACAGCCAGGGTACTAATACAAACTACAAAACTAGGAAACACTTAAACAAACACACACTTGTTTATATTTCCTACCGAAGGAACTTTCGTTTGTACTGCTAATTTATGGAGCAAATGCAGTCCTTTCACCCTGATGCTTTTGAATAAGGCAAGAACAAGCCATGCTTTTCTGGATAGTCTGGGGAGGGAAATTTTGCCTAACGAAGCAGGGGACTCTTCCACTGACTCTCTGAGAGACATTGGATAAGTTGCTCAGGGCTCATTTTCAGAAGATCAGCCACCTTTTTTTGCAGGTGCAAATCAAAGTAGTTACATGTCTAATGATCTGGTCTATGTCTACAATCAGATATATTAAATATTAAGATTTGTGCCCATCCCTTACCTGAATTGTAGGCTTTCTTTTCTTTTCTTTTCTTTTCTTTTCTTTTCTTTTCTTTTCTTTTTCTGTGCAATTTGTGCTCAGTCTCAGCCTGGCTGGAAATTTACTCTAATTCTCCTGTGTCTCAGTTTCCAAGACCAGGGACTCATTGCTAAAAAGTAGTAACACAATCAATAGTTTCATTGCATTCACTTCTAAAAGAAAAAAGATTATTTCTTTGACCTAGGTTTCCTTTAATCATTTGTTATTTACAGAAGTTAATACTACTAAAATCAAAGCAAATAAATCATTCCACCCAATGGAGAATGAGAAGGACAACCTGAACGCTGCTATTGCATGTATCATAATTAAGTGCAAAATTAGTCTGGAAAGAGACACGGTATGAAACTGATGGCCAGATCCTCAATTTGCTGAAATCCCATAGATCATCTGAAGCCAACAGCTACGATATTTTATAACAGCAGAGGATCTGGCCCCTAGACTTCAAAATTTCAGAGAGTTAATGCAGAAATTTTCTTCATCTCTTTCACAGTGAGCTCTCTCTCTTAAAAACAAACAAACAAAAAAACCTCACTTTGGACTACTGTTATTCTCTAAAGAAGTCCACTTGCCACTGCAAAATCAAAGTCTGCTTCAATATACACACAGGAAAATCATGTAGCTGCATGCTACCTTTCATATCTATTAAACCTCATCCACTTTGCCAAGAAACAAATAAGAGATGGGATCACCAGTGTGCTGTATTACTCTACTTAAAGGGCTTTTAAACAATTTGCTATTGTCTGAAAAAAATTACATGCAGTCTTTATTAATCACACTTGTTCTCCCAAGAGCATAACCTTAATTACTGTAACTAGGTTTGTGTGCCTAACATATTTGGTCCCACTTATTTTGCTTTTGAACCTGTTATTTTCAATCTTTGTCCTAAAAGGAAGCACTTTATTATTATTATTATTGTGTTGTTTCTTCATAAAACGCCATGATGTTTATTTTCCTCTGGGCTGGAGGGATTGGAGGGCTCTTTGAACTGCTTTGTTTGGCACAGTAGCATCCTTGTTTTCCCTGTTATTCACAAACTATACATATAAATGATTCAAATATATTAAAAAAAAGCAATGCTGGATCATTCTCCCTTTATTACTAGCTGTGTCTGAAACCCTCGGGCTTGGAACAAGAGCTAGACATGGATCATGATGGTAAAAGTCCAACTACAGTAGCTATGCATCCTAATTAGACTCTAATAAGAAGAAAATCCATTCATGTACAAATCCTGGGATTTCTCATATGTGTGGATGTGCTTCATCACATTCCTCAGCCCCCAGAAAACTACTGTATAATGAGATGGCATTGTGATTTCTGCTACACAACATACAATAAGAGACCATTATTCTCCTCCAATCTACAGTGTGGTTGTGATGACTGGTTTCTTTATGTTATTCACTGTTTTTGTTTGTGATATTTTCATTTTAATACATAACCAGAGCACACAGGGCAAATTTTTATAATTGCCTTTTATTGTAACGGATTTTAAACTTTTGTCGACCTTGTTTACTAAGTCGTTGTCATGGAAACAAATTCAGACTGTTGTTGAATTGGTTGTGCCTTTACATTCTGATGGTCAGTGATGGTGAAAATACCAATGAGGGGCTAGTTGGCCATTCCACACAGCATAGAGAGAAAACTGCTAGTAGTAGTCAGATTCTCTGGTCAAGTTATTCTCCTTAAATTTCTCCTGATTTCAATGTTTGCATTAGAAGTTGTTACATTTACTGCTCAATAGAACTTTACTTGCAGTAGGAGAGAAAGAACCTGTGAGAAGAAAAGATGCAACTTTTGGAAACGACTGCTCATATGACACGAGGTTCAGAAGGCCACAAGGGAGAGAGTCTACAGGGAACCAGCTGGTGCTTCAGTTGCTTCTCTATAGTGTAATATTTGTTTTTAAAAGGGTTTCAAGTCTAGCACATTTGTGCAGCATGCTGTCACACTCAGGATGACCTACTTTGGAATTCTCAACAGATCCAAGAATTTACTTGCTTGCTAAAAACCACAGTATTTCCGTTTGCTAATTATTGTGCTTGTCAACACCTAAAAAACCACAACAACCTCAAAGCATTAGTGTGTATTGAACACCTTTTGCCTGCTATCGCTAGATACAGTTACACACAGCCCAGGCTAAACAGCTGCTGCTTAAGCAATGGGTCTCTGTCTGTCAACTGTCAACTGTGGTTTGTGGGCAACTGGATGCATAGTGGGTGGGGAATCATCTCTTTAGGACAGAAGGAAGTAACAGTAATACAGGTTGCCCTTTCCGTAGAGATCCCAATTGCAGAGTCCATTTTCTCACCTGCATGTTTTCAGCACAGAGCATGCTGCAGGCGAGTGCATGTTTAGAGTGGAAATGAGTAATCAGCACCGAAGATGAACTTGGGAGATCAATGTATGCAACCTACAGCTGTTCAGTGATAGTGCTACTCATGGCCTCACTCTACTGCACAGTCCATTTTGACTCAGTGAATTAACTAGATGCTCAGAGTAGGTAGTAGGGGAAGACCATCTGAACTCTCATCACCCCTTCCCCCCCCCGCCCAACACACAGAACTGCAGTGATACTACTGCAATTTGAGTATTCTTCGCCCTGGCAAAGGTGCCAGTATTTTGCCCTCAGTACATCTCAATGGATCACTGACTCAACTTCTTGTAACTGCATTCTAAGATTGCATTATTTTTAGCACTTTCCTTCTTCCTGTGTTTCAGCTTCTACAAAATTGTACAGATTTTATCACCAGGTTTTTGAGTATGGTTTTCTGGTGTCCAATCATGCCACTTACTGGTGCATGTTCCAAGATCATGATTAGTAATATCTCTCCTCTTCCTTGGAGCTCTCTAGAAATTAGGAAGATTTAATCATATTCTGGTCTGTGACAAATCAATGTACCAGTTTTTCCTCAAATGGTCTGCATATGATCATCAAAATGCTATTTACACTTTAAGTTCTCCATACACAAATATAAGTAGACACCCTTCAGGAGAGACTTTTCAATGCTATTTCCAAATATATCTTGGAAATACTTACAGACTACTTTTGTCCTTATTAAAGAGCCCTATGGAAATGTGTGCTACAGACAGGACCTAGACAGGAATGTGAAAGAAGACAAGTTCTTATAATTAAATTACTATTGTATGTTGGCCCTTCAGAACAGTTATTCTCAGTCTTCCAATTATTTTTTTAGTCAACATTAGTTTCTCCACCAGTGCTATGATAAATAGCTCTATAAAAACAAAAAGGGGGAAATGCTTTCAAAGCAATAAAAGCAAAAGCAATAGAATACGTAAGAACACAACAGTACAAGTGGAAAATGTTGCAGAAAATTTTATCTTCTCATAAAGATGTACTGTACACATAAGGAACACTATCTTGACCCTCTACCATCAAAATCCTCCTCCCATTTTTGTACTGCTAGTATTGTATGTAACTACTATAGTTTTTTACGGCCATATTCATCTTTGAGTCTTTCTTATGAAGTCATGCTTCCTAGTAGCTCCATGACACATGCAGAGCTGCACTGTAAGCATTTTGCAGAAGAAAAGATACTGGGAAATGTGCAAACTACCCCCCCCCCCACAGAAACAAACAAAAATGTCCGAAAACAATAACAAAAAAACATAAAAAACCAAACACATTTTGCAGAAGTTACCAATTTCCCCAAAGCCATTACAAATAACTGACAAAATAACTGAGAAATGTCATAAAATTACCACAGTCAGGAGGGAAATTAAAAGAATGAGGTTGATTTAGAGAGAGAACACAGAAAACAGTTCACAAATATTTCCACTGTTTTCCAGTTTCATCTTAACAATTTCTTGAAGCAGAAACAAGAGTTTATATCTCTCAGCTCCATGTGCTTTACCAGACAAACATTCCTTCTCTTAACAAAGAAAGTTCTTTAAAATCCATGGATCTGGGTGAGAGTTTTTGCCCACCAAAAGAGTCAACTGTCACTGAATCAATCTCTAAGTCCTTGCTTTTCAAAGCACACAAAGACCTTGAGTGTGCATTGTATAACTCTAAATATAACTCTAACTATAAATATAACTCCCAAATTCTATTTACTTTATGTTCTAGTTATGCAGAAAATAAGGTAAGGGGTGAATTGAGACATTTCAGGATTATTTTTTTAAAATAGCCTAGCCACCCAAGCGGTATTGTGGGCTTTAGCTCAGGTGGCTAGCCCGAGCCTTCGCCAGTGCCGCAACTTCCACACAACTATTTTTAGCGCATTAGCATGAGTCTGTCCACACAACTGCGAGGCTTGCTCCTAGCTGCAGTGTAGCTATACCCCAAGAAACACAATTCATTTACTGGCTCCTCCTTGCTCGGAAGCAGGTATGTGGGGGGGGGGGTGTCATCTACTAGAAATCTATGCTAGTAGCGGATTACTTCCCCCTTTGCATAAACTCAGTTTTGCTGGCAGTATATTCAGGGGCAGTGGTGGCACAGTCAAAGTTCCATCTAGTTGCCACCTTCCTTGCCCCCATCTGCACAGGTGGGGGAGTAGCAGCCCTGAGAAGGCTGCTTGTCTACCTACATGTTGATACACCTTATGCCCTCTTACTTCCCTGTGCAAGTACATAATGCAAACAGTGACCTTGCCCTCGTGCCTCAGTTCTCCACTCTTCGGCTTGTATTTTCCAACCCTTTCTCCAACTTTCCATCTGTCTTGTCTGTTTAGACTGTAAGCTCTTCAGAGCCAGGGCTTGCTTATGATTTGTCTGTACAGTATAATGAGACTCTCTTGTTGCCTAGTTTCAGAGTAGCAGCCATGTTAGTCTGTATTCGCAAAAAGAAAAGGAGGACTTGTGGCACCTTAGAGATTAACAAATTTATTTGAGCATAAACTTTTGTGAGCTACAGCTCACTTCATCGGCTGCATCCAATGAAGTGAGCTGTAGCTCACGAAAGCTTATGCTCAAATAAATTTGTTAATCTCTAAGGTGCCACAAGTACTCCCTTTCTTGTTGCGTAGAGTCTCTAGACATCACCATAAAATATATGGTGATTAACAACAACATCCATAGTGATCTGCTCCGTATTCCACATAAGTGTTTGTAAGAGCCAAATCTGAGAGATTTTCTTACAGAATTCAGCATATTTTTTTGTATAGTGCTGGTCTGGGCATTAGGACTGACACCGAGATTCTTGGGCTGTGTGAGTTCACTGTGGGGAGTTTCTCTGTATGTTTACATCTTCCTGACTGGCCTCAGTGAAAGCTCTTTCCACTCCATTTTATCTCAATGTGCACACGTGATCTTTTTATCTCAGTTGCCATCAGGCCAGAGGTAGTCGCTCCAGACATTATACATTCTGCTTCCGGTGGCAATGCTCTTAGATGTGATCAGGCAATGAGACTTTTTTTCTGATGGTGCAACGATTCTAACGTACCACATGTTTCATTAGTTGAGCGTGTTCTCATGTTAATTCTAGTTTTGTGTGGCACTACAGAATCCCTAAACCCAGGGATATATCTCTTGCCCACTCACACAGTATCAAATAATCTCAGTTCAATTAACTTCTTGCTATAAACTCAGCTGTTATTTCTCTAATGTACTCCAGACACAATATTCGCCCTCTTCCCCCAGACTCCTCTCCCCAACACCACAAATACACATGCTCATTCAGCAGTTGCCCTTAAAAGACAACTTGCGTATGGAAGCCTCAAGCCATTTTTACTGGGTCACACTCTGGTCAGAGCCACTCTTCCATTACAATTCCAGGCCTTCACTCTGGACTTATATGGATTTCTTTCAGGTTTGCTCTCACAGGTAAAAGTAGAAATAAAGAAAACATTCAGAGAAAAGTCATATCAAGTAACATTGGGCCAAATCCTGAAGTCCTTACTAAAAGCTAGATTCACAGGTGTGCCAGAACTATGCTTGGTAGAGGAAGGTAGGTGGCTTTAAGCCACCTTTCTGCCCCCTGATCCTGGGGGCTGTCTGGGGCCAAAATGGCTCTGGTACAAATAGAGCAGCCTCAGAGTTGCTCTAAGTTGTGCTGGCAGATAATGTTCCTCAAGGATCTGCTCTCCAGCACAGTGGTCTGGCCCCACCCCACCATGCCACTTCTGGCTTTCAGCCATCCCGAAACATCCTCTACATTTGAGGTGGGGGAAGGAGAGAGGCAGACATAAGGAGGATCTGAATAGATGCTCCTTGCCTCCTGTTGATCACTTGAGGTCTATGTAGATCTTCAGGAAGCTGCAGGATAAGATGCGGGATCCCCCATCTTATTCCATGGGAGTTGAGTCAGGGAGGGGGAACACCACCAATTCCTAATGGCAGAACGCAAAGGAAATTCCATGTGCCTGACTGCCCATTGCCTTGCACCTGCTGCTGTCATTTATACCTGTGGCATGTCAGGGGAGTGTTGACAGCTGCATCATTCTGACCTGGCAATTCAACTATGTGATTCACTTTGCTGAGGTATCAATGAGAAAACAAGTAGAGAATCAGGCTCCATGAGTTGAAGCTTGTGGACTCTCTTCTTCTCCCTGGTGTGGGTTATTACACTGTACCTAGGGAAGAATGGAGCCCTGTATAGGTTTCAGATTTGTCCCAGAGTTACATAGTATGAAGAGAGAACATCATCCCTCACTTATTTTCTCTCGTCGTCTTTTGCTAATCTGCCTCTTTCTAAATCCCTCTTAATTCAACAGGTGGTGCTATATTTATTACTGCCAATAGTGCATTCTTCCACATGAACAACACACCTATTTATTACTCTGAGCTCTCATTTAATTGAATTCAGTGGATGACATTACTATGACACTACTAAGATTAATGACTCAATAATTTTCAAGACAAGGCAAAATGTGAAGTTAAATTGATTGCATTAATTGTTTCTTTGAGAACACTATCTTGTATTTTGTTCAGCAATATCCTGGTGATCTCTCTGCTATCACATCAAGGGAGGCCTAGTTACCCATTTCTTTTTTAGGGTTTGGCTCTCTGACATTATTTTAGAGTTACTTTTAATGCCTTTTTCTAGATGAAGAGATGCAGCCAACAATAATTGCACTGAGATCCCAACAGACAAAATGATAAATGGAGGAGGCTTTTTGGAGTGGAAACCTGGGTTATTATTAAATCATTGAAGAGAAGGTGTCAGAGCATGGAATGGAGAATTAAAGTGGCCAGACATCTCACTCTTAGAAGGATATGCATGGATTTTAACATCATGTTCTAGCATCTTGATAGTTGTATGTGTTTATTTAAAAATTCCTGCTTACATAAATGTTATGACAGATGCAATATCTTGTTTTCAGTGCTGTTGGTAGGCCATGAGATGGTTTATTTAACACCTTCAGTATCATAGGGATGTGCAAGGTAGACACAGCATAGAAAAATGTCATTTTTGTGTAGTTTCCCTTTCTGAAATTAAATGCTACCATGGTGGGCTGCTGTGGTGTTCTCCCCCCCACAAGGATGTTAACTTTTATTATGTTATGGTCACTATTACCAAGTGACAGGTTTCAGAGTAGCAGCCGTGTTAGTCTGTATTCGCAAAAAGAAAAGGAGGACTTCTGGCACCTTAGAGACTAACAAATTTATTAGAGCATAAGATTTCGTGAGCTACAGCTCACTAATGCATCCGATGAAGTGAGCTGTAGCTCACGAAAGCTTATGCTCTAATAAATTTGTTAGTCTCTAAAGGTGCCACAAGTACTCCTTTTCTTATTACCAAGTGGTACCATTTAGCTATAGTCACCTCTTGGACCAGATCTTGTGCTCCATTTAGAATTAAATCAAGAATTGCCTCTCCTCTTGTGGGTTCCAGGACTAGCTACTCCAAAAAGCAGTTGTTTTAAAGTGTCAAGAAACTTTGTCTCTGCATCTCATCCTGAGGTGACATGCACCCAGTCCAGTATGGGGATAGCTGAATTCCCCAATTATTACTGAGTTTCTTAAATATAGATAGAATCATAAAATCGTAGGACTGGAAGGGACCTCGCGAGGACATCTAGTCCAGTCCCCTCACTCACGGCAGGACTTAGTATTATCTAGACCATCCCTGACAGGTGTTTGTCTAACTTGCTCTTAAAAATCTCCAATGATGGAGATTCCACAATCTCCCTAGGCAATTTATTCCAGTGCTTAACCACCCTGGCAGTTAGGAAGTTTTTCTTAATGTCTAACCTAAACTGTCCTTGCTGCAATTTAAGCCCACTGCTTTTTGTCCTATCCTCAAAGGTTAAAGTGAACATTTTTTCTCCTTCCTCCTTGTAACAACCTTTTATGTACTTGAAAACTGTTATGTCCCCTCTCAGTCTTCTCTTTTCCAGACTAAAGAGACCCAATTTTTTCAGTCTTCCCTCATAGGTCATGTTTTCTAGACCTTTAATAATTTTTTTGCTCTTCTCTGGACTTTCTCCAATTTGTCCACATCTTCCTGAAATGTGGCACCCATAACTGGACACAATGCTCCAGTTGAGGCCTAATCAGTGTGGATGAGAGTGGAAGAATTACTTCTCATGTCCTGCTTACAACACTTCTGCTAATACATCGCAGAATGATGTTTGCTTTTATTTTATTTTATTTTTTTACACCACTGACTCATATTTCACATCATCTACTAGGACTCCCAAATACTTTTCTGCAGTACTCTTCCTATTCATATCCCTTCCAGTCATATCCCATTTTGCATGTTTCAACTGATTGTTCCTTCCTAAGTAGAATACTCTCCTTTTGTCCTTATTGAATTTCATCATATTTACTTCAGACCATTTTTCCACTTTGTCCAGATCATTCTGAATTTTAATCCTATCCTCCACAGCACTTGCAACCCCTCCCAACTTGGTATTGTCGTAAACTTTATAAGTGTATTCTCTATGCCATTATCTAAATCATTGATGAAGCTATTGAACAGAACTAGACCCAGAACTGATCCCTGCAGGCAGAGGTGAAAGTAAACCGGTACAATCCTGTACGGTGTACTGGCAAGAGCCGGTGCGCCATGCTGGACTGGACTGGATCGGCTTCCCCGGTGGTGATTTAAAGGACCCGGGGTTCCAGCCACTGCAGGGAGCCCCAGGCCCTTTAAATCACTGCCGGAGCTCTGGCACTGAAGCTCGGACAGCGCTTTAAGGGATCCAGGGCTCCCCACAGTGGCCGGAGCCCCATGCCCTTTCAATCACTGCCAGAGCCCTGCCGCTGCTACCCCGGGGCTCCGGCAGCCAGGCTCGGGGGGTGATTTAAAGGGCCCAGTGTCCTGCCACTGCAGGGAGCCCCAGGCCCTTTAAAGCGCCGCCCGAGCCCTGGGGTAGTAGCGGCAGGGCTCCGGTGGTGATTTAAAGGGCCCGGAGCTCTGCTGCAGTAGTGGTGACCAGAGCCCTGGGCCCTTCAATTTGCCCTTCAGCTCCAGGGCGCCCAGCCGCCTATGCGGCTGGTAGCTCCGAGGTTATTTAAAGGCCTTGGGGCTCCCAGCCACAGTCGGAGCCCCGGGGCCTTTAAACATTGATTTAAAGGCCCCACCTCTTCCAGTTGAGGCCAGGCCTCTTCCGGTTGAGACCACACCCCTGCTCAGGACTTTGGCGTCCCAGTAAGTCCGTTAAGTTACTTTCACCCCTGCCTGCAGGACCCCATTTGATATGCCTAGCAAATTGACTATGAAGCACAGGGATTACTCTCTGGGAATGGTTTTCCAACCAGTTGTGCATCCACCATATAGTAGCTCCATCTAGGTTGTTTTCCCCTAGTTTGTTTATCAGAAGGTCATATGAGACAGTATCAAAAGCTTTACTAAAGTCAAGATATACCATGTCTACCGCTTTCTCCCTATCCACAAGGCTTGCTACCTTGTCAAGGGGTAGGTTAGGTTGATTTGACATGATTTGTTCCTGACAAATCCATGCTGACTGTTTCTAATCACCCCCTTATCTTCTAGGTGCTTGCAAATTGATTGCTTAATCAATTATCCATTGTATTTCCAGGTACTGAAGTTAAGATAACAGGTCTCTAATTCCCCAGTTTAACCTTATTCCCCTTTTTATAGATGGGCACTATATTTGCCCTTTTCCAGTCCTCTGGAATCTCTCCCATCCATAACTTTTTGAAGCTAATCGCTAATGGCTCAGATATCTCCTCAGTCAGCTCCTTGAGTATTCTAGGATGTATTTCATCAAGCCCTAGTGACTTGAAGACATCTAACTTGTCTACGTAATTTTTAACTTGTTTTTTCCCTATTTTAGCCTCTGATCCTACCTCACTGTCACTGGCATTCACTATGTTAGATGCCCAAACACTACTAATCTTTTTTGTGAAAACTGAAACAAAAAAGTCATTTAGCACTTCTGCCATTTCCACTTTTTCTGTTATTGTTCCCCCACCCCCATTGACTAACAATACTATATTTGCAATTCACCAATCATAGGGTATAACCCCAAGTTCATGAATTCATTAAAAATCTTTGCTATTGGGCTTTCAATGTCATGTGTCAGTTCTTTTAATATGCTTAGATGGAGACTATCTGGGCCCCTAATTTGGTCCCATTAAGCTGTTTGAGTTTTGCTTCCAAATCCAATGTAGTAATTTCTACTTCTGTATCCTTGTTCTCCCATTATTCACCCTGCCACGGGCCCCAAGCTCTTTGTTACCCTTATTAAAAACTGAGGCAAAATATTCATTTAGGTGTTGGGCCATACCCAGATTATCTTAGATCTCCACCCCTTCGTCAGTGCTTAGTGGTCCTACCTATGGCGCAAATCGTAGAAGAACTATCACTGCTGGGACCTATTGGTCCATTTATTTTGGGAGAGGTGGTGGGAGGAAGAGACTTGACATTTAAGATGGTAAAGCCCTTCAAGACAGGAACTGTATCATTCTATGTATGTGTGCATAATCCAGCACAAAAGGGCCCTGAGCTTGATGGGGGATACTGGGGACAACCACAATAGACATAACAATACAAAAGAAAAGCAGAGTTCAGGCAAACTACCACATGATAGGGCTCTGACATTTAATGCACACCAGTTGTTCATATAACTCATTTTTAGGAAAATACATTCTATGATTTTTCTTCTATGCTCTGTTACTTATGGAACTTTATCATTTAAGTCATTTCTATTCATTGCAGTTACTGTACTATCCAGACCTGCTTTGTTTTGGAGGGGACTGGAGAAGAAAGCATTTCCAGACTGATAACTGATCGTGTTCTACCTCAGTGGCTAAACATGATCTCCCTCTTTTAGTGCAGTATCATTTGCTTTGCCATCCAGCTGCATGCCTCCTTGTCCAGACCTAAGTACATAAGAGATTTCATCCACAGGAAAAACGGTTTCAATAATGCTGCAGCAGTAGAGAAAATTTATGACCCCAAAAAGATGGAGGTTTATAGTCAGAGGCCATTGACTCATTACAGGCTTTGAAGGGAAAAGGGCAACAACATGTTTTCCCTGAACCATAATCTTACCAGGTTTGAATGCATTTTGATATGACCTGATGATCAGCACACAACAGAAGAGATTTCATTGCAAAGGTAAGATTTAAAGAAGAAGAACCTGTACAATCAGGGTTTCATATAGCACTGTTCACAGAGTCCACGCATTGTGAATGGCACTGCTGGATGGAGCTTTGCTGTTAGCACCAGATACTTACAGACACATTTTCAAGAGATACCACTGATTTTTTGCGTGCCTCAGATTTTGGATGCCTAACTGCAGACAACATTGCCTGCTTCCAAGGAGTGCTGAGAACCAACAGCTCCATTCAAAGCTAACAGGAACTAAGGGTGCTAAGCACCTCTGAAAATCAGGCCCACGGCATCATATGCTAGGCAACCAGAAAGGGAAGCATCCCAAAATCAGTGGCTTCTTTTGAAGACTTTGACCCAAGTGGGGTCCATTCCACAGATTTTTTCCATAGATTAACACTAGCTCATTAACTTCGGTCAGGCAAGCCCCAGTAATTTGCAGGTGACTGCTTTGCTGTTGATCCTTGATGGCTCTAACTGTTGGCGAAGGAGCATTCCACAGAACACCCTCAGAAGAATTTGATCCATGGATGATCTTCAGTGACACAAGCTGAATAGCTAAGGTGCGTGCAGGGGTGAAGAGCATAAAATGCTGGGGAGGGAATAGGATGTAAAACAGTGGCACTGGGTGAAAACAGGGATGGAGGAAGAAATGTTTTAGGAGGAGAAAAGCTGAAAACAAAATCAGGTTGAGTTGGAATGAGAGCGAGAGAGTGAGAACAGAGTACTGGTGGAATGGGGAGGGTAGAAATGAACTGGATTGATGGTGGAGGTCAGGATGAGTATGTGGAAACTGGGTTGTGAAATAATTGGATGAGCTGCTACTCTCCTCAGCCAGCTAGAAAGCCCCACTCCTTTCTCCCTCTGTTCATCCCTCCCTCTGTTTTCTCCAGCCTTATACAAGTTAGAAATCTACTGTTTTCACACTGAGGATGTTGATGAGTACATCGTTGCCAGAGTGGAACTTCTCCAATGCAATCCTTGTTACATTGTCACCAACTATAGTCCTTGAAGAAACGCATACAGATATAAAAGATACTGGGTTTTAATGTGAGGGGGAAGGCAGAGATCATATTAGAACTACATTTGCCATTATTAATCAGAAAAAAACCAACAGTCTTACAATAATGCTGACAGTACAGTTTCAGCTTTCCACTAGATTTATACCAGATGTGACTTGAGAAACATGACAATTGTAATGGAAAATAATTTTTTTCTTGTTTTCTAAGCAAGAAACCTGCAAATGCTGGGCTCCTAATTAAATCACTGTTCTACTGAAGCATGCAGGTGTAGGAGACAGACGCGTTTCTGCTTCTGGGATGCAAATTACCATTCATCATCATTCCCTTCAATTCAGTCAAAGCATAGTTTAGATATGCTCTTTTCCTTGCTCTGTACCTTCTTTCATGCCATGACATCATGCTGTGCTGGAAGGAGCGCTCGGATTAAAGTCAGCAAGCCCCCTCCTATTTCCCCTGTCAAGCCTCTACTGAAAGTCCCACAATAGTTTACAATAGTTGCTAGTGGGCCAGCTTCTTGGGTTATAAGGTCTGAAGAATATGCTGAAGTGGAGTATTTCTTCCCTCTGCTTACTGCACACCAGTGTATTTACAGCTAACAAAGCCCCTTTATTTGAACCATTATATATAAAACATCTCAACCATCCCTGAAACAGTCACCTCTGGAGTGGAAGGCAGAAGTCTCTACCCATACGCATCTCAACACTATGCAACTGTTCAACAAAAGGTACCTCCATGACACTATGCCCCCATATTCTTCATGGAGATACAGTTATACGAGTATGGCATAATTGTGATGCATTTTGTGCAAGATACTGCATGTGAGATATCATTGGAAAGATTATGATTTATTGAATATGATTATTCTATTTGTGTGCATGTATCATTTCTGTTTCTGAAGTTAGGAATACTGACTATGTAACAATTACAAGTGTGTTTACACCTGGGGAACACCCACCAGACAGAATACAATCAGTCTACAAGGCTCGCTGTAAGGAAGAGCCATTAGAGAGAACAATAGGTCTCAGAAGATGTTTATCACCTCCAGAGAAGTCTTCCTGGCAATGCTGCAAACAGACTGAGCCATGGATGCAGGATCATGTGATCAAGTTACCTGATACTAGACACCATGATAATGCTAGTATTTTTCCATTGACGGGAGTGGGAATCACACTGGAAGACAAAGGATTCCTGTCATAGGTAAAACCTATTTAAGACAGGGGAATGAGACAATCAGGGTTCATTCTTCCCTGCATCCCCACCCAAGATGATTGCTATAAACATCTAAGAAACAAAGACTGAGTGAGGGGAGGAGGACTGAGCCCAGGCTGAAAGGTTGTCTAGGCCTGTGAGTGAAATATCTGAAGTTTTAAGCTGCAGGCAAGTGCAGCTGGCCTTCAAAAATCTTTGCAATCTACTTAAAACAACATTTAGGGTGAGAAATTACTACTTGTAACCAGTTTCTTTAGTATCTTAAACATAGATTACGTTTTTGTTTTATTTTCTGGGTAATCTGCTTTGATCTGTTTGCTATCCCTTATGATCACTTAAAATCTATCTTTTGTAGTTAATAAACTTGTTTTTGTTTTGTCTAAAACCCAGTGTGTGGAATTCATAACTAGAGGGCAAAAAGCTGTTGCATCTCTCTCCACATTGAGGGAGGGGGGTGAATTTCATGAGCTTACGCTGTACAATTCTCTGTGCAGTGCAAGATGGTATAATTTTGGGTTTATCCTCTAGAGGGGGGTGTGCACTTGAGTACTACAAATCCTTAGCTGAGCCTTCCCATGCAGAGCTGATTTCAGCGTCTGTATGCATTTCTGCAGCTGGGCATGTCCCTACCTGTAAGTGTGCTGGTAAAGTGCAACCTGAAGCCTGAGGGAGGGCTTGGCAGGCTTGCCTCAGCAATGCAGATGTGAAGGGAGCCCAGACTGGTGGGTCAGGTGGGCTTGGTGGTACCCCAGTTCCAAGTAACACCTCGGGGGGAACCCACAACAACCTCCTTCAGTTAAGTTATAAGGAAATTTTAGAGGGAGACAAGAAGGGTATGGTAATATCTGGATGAACTTCTGTTGGTGGTAGAGACAGGCAGAAGACCTCTGTGTAGCTCAAAAGCTTGTCTCTACCACCAACAGAAGATGGTCCAATAAGAGATATCTCACCCACCTTGTCTCTGATATTCTGGGACCAACACAGCAAACAAGAAAATGTTAGATATACAGAACATAACAACCCGACTAGAATTTCTCAAGACACTGGTGCTCTGTGGTACTTTGATGGGATTTTTAATAACCACAAGCAGTTAAAGGCACACTTCTGTTTTACAGCTCATGCAGAAGACATCACCTCCAGCAACATGGTATCCCTTAGCATTTTGCTAGAACACTGATTCAGAAGGAAAAGGCGGACAGCTACTGAATCCCCACAATGTTTCTTGTGGCAACATTTTCCTTGTGTTCATAGAAGGGCTGAGAAGACCCAACTCTGCTTAACTTACAATATCTGAAAAGACTTCAGTCATAGAATCATAGAATCATAGAATATCAGGGTTGGAAGGGACCCCAGAAGGTCATCTAGTCCAACCCCCTGCTCAAAGCAGGACCAAGTCCCAGTTAAATCATCCCAGCTAGGGCTTTGTCAAGCCTGACCTTAAAAACCTCTAAGGAAGGAGATTCTACCACCTCCCTAGGTAACGCATTCCAGTGTTTCACCACCCTCTTAGTGAAAAAGTTTTTCCTAATATCCAATCTAAACCTCCCCCATTGCAACTTGAGACCATTACTCCTCGTTCTGTCATCTGCTACCATTGAGAACAGTCTAGAGCCATCCTCTTTGAAACCCCCTTTCAGGTAGTTGAAAGCAGCTATCAAATCCCCCCTCATTCTTCTCTTCTGCAGACTAAACAATCCCAGCTCCCTCAGCCTCTCCTCATAAGTCATGTGCTCTAGACCCCTAATCATTTTCGTTGCCCTTCGTTGTACTCTTTCCAATTTATCCACATCCTTCCTGTAGTGTGGGGCCCAAAACTGGACACAGTACTCCAGATGAGGCCTCACCAGTGTCGAATAGAGGGGAACGATCACGTCCCTCGATCTGCTCGCTATGCCCCTACTTATACAACCCAAAATGCCATTGGCCTTCTTGGCAACAAGGGCACACTGCTGACTCATATCCAGCTTCTCGTCCACTGTCACCCCTAGGTCCTTTTCCGCAGAACTGCTGCCGAGCCATTCGGTCCCTAGTCTGTAGCGGTGCATTGGATTCTTCCATCCTAAGTGCAGGACCCTGCATTTATCCTTATTGAACCTCATTAGATTTCTTTTGGCCCAATCCTCCAATTTGTCTAGGTCCTTCTGTATCCTATCCCTCCCCTCCAGCGTATCTACCACTCCTCCCAGTTTAGTATCATCCGCAAATTTGCTGAGAGTGCAATCCACACCATCCTCCAGATCATTTATGAAGATATTGAACAAAACGGGCCCCAGGACCGACCCCTGGGGCACTCCACTTGACACCGGCTGCCAACTAGACATGGAGCCATTGATCACTACCCGTTGAGCCCGACAATCTAGCCAGCTTTCTACCCACCTTATAGTGCATTCATCCAGCCCATACTTCCTTAACTTGCTGACAAGAATGCTGTGGGAGACCGTGTCAAAAGCTTTGCTAAAGTCAAGAAACAATACATCCACTGCTTTCCCTTCATCCACAGAACCAGTAATCTCATCATAAAAGGCGATTAGATTAGTCAGGCATGACCTTCCCTTGGTGAATCCATGCTGACTGTTCCTGATCACTTTCCTCTCCTCTAAGTGCTTCAGGATTGATTCTTTGAGGACCTGCTCCATGATTTTTCCAGGGACTGAGGTGAGGCTGACCGGCCTGTAGTTCCCAGGATCCTCCTTCTTCCCTTTTTTAAAGATGGGCACTACATTAGCCTTTTTCCAGTCATCCGGGACTTCCCCCGTTCGCCACGAGTTTTCAAAGATAATGGCCAAGGGCTCTGCAATCACAGCCGCCAATTCCTTCAGCACTCTCGGATGCAATTCGTCCGGCCCCATGGACTTGTGCACGTCCAGCTTTTCTAAATAGTCCCTAACCACCTCTATCTCTACAGAGGGCTGGCCATCTCTTCCCCATTTTGTGTTGCCCAGCACAGCAGTCTGGGAGCTGACCTTGTTAGTGAAAACAGAGGCAAAAAAAGCATTGAGTACATTAGCTTTTTCCACATCCTCTGTCACTAGCTTGCCTCCCTCATTCAGTAAGGGGCCCACACTTTCCTTGGCTTTCTTCTTGTTGCCAACATACCTGAAGAAACCCTTCTTGTTACTCTTGACATCTCTTGCTAGCTGCAGCTCCAGGTGCGATTTGGCCCTCCTGATATCTTTCCTACATGCCCGAGCAATATTTTTATACTCTTCCCTGGTCATATGTCCAAGCTTCCACTTCTTGTAAGCTTCTTTTTTATGTTTAAGATCCGCTAGGATTTCACCATTAAGCCAAGCTGGTCGCCTGCCATATTTACTATTCTTTCGACTCATCGGGATGGTTTGTCCCTGTAACCTCAACAGGGATTCCTTGAAATACAGCCAGCTCTCCTGGACTCCCTTCCCTTTCATGTTAGTCCCCCAGGGGATCCTGGCCATCTGTTCCCTGAGGGAGTCAAAGTCTGCTTTCCTGAAGTCCAGGGTCCGTATCCTGCTGCTTACCTTTCTTCCCTGCGTCAGGATCCTGAACTCAACCAACTCATGGTCACTGCCTCCCAGATTCCCATCCACTTTTGCTTCCCCCACTAATTCTACCCGGTTTGTGAGCAGCAGGTCAAGAAAAGCGCTCCCCCTAGTTGGCTCCCCTAGCACTTGCACCAGGAAATTGTCCCCTACGCTTTCCAAAAACTTCCTGGATTGTCTATGCACCGCTGTATTGCTCTCCCAGCAGATATCAGGAAAATTAAAGTCACCCATGAGAATCAGGGCATGCGATCTAGTAGCTTCCGTGAGTTGCCGGAAGAAAGCCTCATCCACCTCATCCCCCTGGTCCGGTGGTCTATAGCAGACTCCCACCATGACATCACTCTTGTTGCACACACTTCTAAACTTAATCCAGAGACACTCAGGTTTTTCCACAGTTTCGTACCGGAGCTCTGAGCAGTCATACTGCTCCCTTACATACAGTGCTACTCCCCCACCTTTTCTGCCCTGCCTGTCCTTCCTGAACAGTTTATAACCATCCATGACTGTACTCCAGTCATGTGAGTTATCCCACCAAGTCTCTGTTATTCCAATCACGTCATAATTCCTTGACATCACCAGGACCTCCAGTTCTCCCTGCTTGTTTCCAAGGCTTTGTGCATTTGTATATAAGCACTTGAGATAACCTGTTGATCGCCCCTCATTCCCAGTATGAGGCAGGAGCCCTCCCCTCACAGACCTTCCTGCCTGTGCTTCCTCCCGGTATCCCGCTTTCCCACTTACCTCAGGGCTTTGGTCTCCTTCCCCCGGTGAACCTAGTTTAAAGCCCTCCTCACTAGGTTAGCCAATGAGTCCAATGAGTCCTGGTCCATGACTAGGGCTCCTAGATGCTATCTGGTAACAAATAATAATAAAAATAGTACTGATGGTAAAATACACAACTGGATAAAAAAATTGGCTCGGTAACAGAAGGCCAGAGCAGGGTGGTAAATGGATACAGATCAGGTAGCATAGAGGTGATAACTTAGTATCTTGGATTGTCTACTATCAAAGGAACTGGCGTTGGGTTCAGTTTTAGTCACACTAAGCATAAGTGACCCAGAGGAAGGAAAATGCAACTCCCTCTCTTTATTCATTGACATTGACCAAATTTTCAAACCTGGGTCCCTAATGTTAGGCTCCTAATTAGGCCTCTAACTAAGTGACAGATTTTCATACGAACTGAGCACCTACAGCTCCCATTAAAGTCAGAGTTTTGCCAGTCAGGACTAACCAAAAAACTAAGTAAGGACACTGGGATTTAATTCTCCAAATGGAGTTTTGTTATGAAAGGAGAGGGCCTACGTGACAAAAAGTATTTCCCCATCTCCCCACCCCAAGTAGTTGCCAAGGCATTGATAGCTGTGGGAAACCTCTGGAAAGCCATATTTTCATTCCCACTGAGGAGATATTACAGTGAACCAGCTCAATTCTGTTTCACTTTGTGACAACATGCATAATTAGTTAGCTTGTCTGCCCCCACCCTCATACTTGTGGGTCTCATACATGGGTTGCATCTTTTTATTAAACTAGAATGTCAGCTCTTTGGGGTGGCAATTGTCTTTTTTAATATTGGTTTGAATGGTGCTTAAAACAATGGAATTTTGTTCCTGATTGAAGCTTCTAGGCTCTATTGCAATACAAATAACTCCCTAGTGAGGAAAAAAAATATCACAAGATCAGGAACCAAGGAGTCCTCTGTACTACCCCTCAATGGATAGCAGAGCCGTGTCTTCCCCTCCACCTACTCTTCTGCTCAAAGTTGGCTTACATACAGTCTTACACAGAAACAACAAAAGGTGCAAATTAAAATCCAATTTGTTATTTCCACACAAGTCTGTGTGTACACTCTTATTTCAGAATAGAAGTGCTAAAGTCAATTTAGCTACAATCTGTAAGAAGCCAATTTTAACTAAGGGGTTGTCTACACAGGGAAAAGGGCAATGGTAGCTGGTGTGCACTAGCTACTCCACACTAAAGGCTTGGCTACACTTGCAGATGTAGAGTGCTGGGAGTTAAAGCAGCCTTTGGAGACCACAGCAGGGAAAACGCTGCTGTGTGTTTACACTGTCAGCTGCAAGCGCAGTGGCACGGCCACATTAGCAGCTCCTGCAATGCCACAGGGAGCAGTGCATTCTGGTAGCTATCCCAGTGTGCAACTGGCTGCAGCATGCTTTTCAAATGGGAGGGGTGGAGCGTGACAGGGAGTGTGTTGTGTGTATGTAGGGGGATACACAGTGTGTCAGCATACTGTCTTGTAAGTTCAGACAGCAGCAGACCCCCTCACCCCCACCTCTCTCTCTCTCTCTCTCTCTCTCTCACACACACACACGCCTGCCTCGGCAGCAGCAGCATTCCGCAGTAATGGTTGCTTTGTCCCAGAGCAGAGAAGCAGCCGACTGTTAGAAACGGAGCTTTGAAAGGGGATAGCCACATGCCTGCAGGCGAATTCAAAACAATGACAAGAGTGGCCGCTTGGCTTCAGGGGATTATGGGACGTTTCCGGAGGCCAATCACAGCGCAGTAATGCAACATGCCGCCCACAGTGACACCCGAGCGTTTCAGCCAGGGCACAGGAAACGTTATGCTTCTCGTGGAGTTGGATTACCAGGAGCGCTCCAGCTGCAGAGTCCAGGTGCTCCAAGTGCCTTGCCAGTGTGAACACCTCAGGAGTTAGGGCACCCGGGGCTGATTTAATGCGCTCTATCTTGCACGTGTAGCCAAGCCCTAACTCCATGTGTGGAGAGACTCTTATGTACAATAAGACTGCCTTTGTACGCTTTAGCTTAATACACTTTAATGGCTAGCCCACATTGGCAATGCTAAAGTACTGCCGCGGCAGCACTTTAAGGTGGTGTGTGTAGTCACGGCAGAGTACTGGGAGAGAGCTCTTCCAGCGCTCTAAACAAACCACCTCCACGAGAGGTGTAGCTACTGTTTACTGGTGCACTGTTTACACTGGCGCTTTACAGCGCTGAAACTTTCTGTGCGCGGGGGGGTGTTTTTTCACACCCCGGAGCGAGAAAGTTGCAGCGCTGTAAATTGCCAGTGTAGTCGAGCCCTAAGTGTACTAAGCTAAAACACCTGAGGGCACTCTTAGTGTGCAGTAAGAGTGCCCACACGGAGTTAGCGAAGTGTAGCTAGTGACTGTAGCTATAAATTCACACCCTAGCTTACTGTGCACTAACTTCACTGTGTAGACAAGCCCTAAATTAACAATAGCTATTTTTGTTCCAGAATAAGATTCATACACAGATTTGCAGCAAAATAGCCACAAAGATTCAAGGCAGCCAAATTAGTTGAACTGGTATAAATTTGTGTGTAGACTAGGCCTCAGTCAGAACAAAGGAGAAGATTATCCCCTTGTAATGCAGCATTTAACACCAATTAAAGGTGATAATTGCATCAATCCAAGCAGATTAGCACATTGTAACCTGGTTATAAAGTGGAGTGCAATTTCCCTGTGAAAACTTGTCTACACAGGGAAATTATACCAGTATAAGCTAAAGTGTGAATTTAAATCAATAGCGGTAAAACTCCACATATGGACACACTTATTCCATAATAAGAATACTTTTAAAGTTTATATTATGCCACTTTGGAAAGAGATTAAACTAAACCAAGAAAAACAACAACACTTTTATAGTGGAATAAAAATGCTCATGCAGAGTTATGCCAGAATAACTTTATTGGTTTAACTATACTTACATTGGTATCAGAGTAGCAGCCGTGTTAATCTGTATCAGCAAAAAGAAAGGTACCACAAGTACTCCTGTTCTTTATATTGGTATAGAATCATAGAATATCAGGGTTGGAAGGGACCTCAGAAAGTCATCTAGTCCAACTCCCTGCTCAAAGCAGGACCAATCCCCAACTAAATCATCTCAGTCAAGGCTTTGTCAAACTGGACCTTAAAAACCTCTAAGGAAGGAGATACCACCACCTCCCTAGGTAACGCATTCCAGTGCTTAACCACCCTCCCAGTGAAAAAGTTTTTCCTAATATCCAACCTAAACCTACCCCACTGCAACTTGAGACCATTACTCCTTGTTTTGTCATCTGCCACCACTGAGAACAGTCTAGATCTATCCTCTTTGGAACCCCCTTTCAGGTAGTTGAAAGCAGCTATCAAATCCCCCCTCATTCTTCTCTTCTGCAGACTAAATAATCCCAGTTCCCTCAGCCTCTCCTCATAAATCATGTGCTCCAGCCCCCTAATCATTTTTGTTGCCCTCCGCTGAATGCTTTCCAATTTTTCCACATCCTTCTTGTAGTGTGGGGCCCAAAACTGGACACAGTACTCCAGATGAGGCCTCACCAATACCGAATAGAGGGGAATGATCACATCCCTCGATCTGTTGGCAATGCCCCTACTTATACAGCCCAAAATGCCATTAGTCTTCTTAGCAACAAGGGCACACTGTTGACTCTCATCCAGCTGCTCGTCCACTGTAATCCCTAGATCCTTTTCTGCAGAACTGCTGCCTAGCCACTCGGTCCCTACTCTGTAGCAGTGCATGGGATTCTTCCGTCCTAAGTGCAGGACTCTGCACTTGTCCTTGTTGAACCTCATCAGATTTCTTTTGGCCCAATCCTCTAATTTGTCTAGGTCCCTCTGTATCCTATCACTATATCCTATATCCAGCGTATCTACTACTCCTCCCAGTTTAATGTCATCTGCAAACTTGCTGAGGGTGCAATCCATGCCATCCTCCAGATCATTAATGAAGATGTTGAACAAAACCGGCCCCAGGACCGATCCTTGGGGCACTCCGCTTGATAACGGCTGCAACTAGACTACCCGTTGAGCCCGATGATCTACCCAGCTTTCTATCTACCTTATAGTCCATTCATCCAGCCCATACTACTTTACACTTGCTGGCAAGAATACTGTGGGAATATACAACTCTATAACTTGTATAACTATACAACTATAAAACTATCCTGTGTAAACAAGCCCTAGGCAAAATGAAACTTCAATCTAAATGAGAGTGGATGCCCATTGAAATAAGTTGAAGCAGTTCACTCCAGTTCGCTAGAAACAAGTGTTTATTTTAAGAGTTCACTGTAAGTAGGTTTCAATGTACATTGATCAGTTCTCTGATTACGCAGTTTATGCCTTTTTGGAGGCCGGGCAGTGTATACTATGTGTAGTTATATGATTTGGTTTGCCCCAATGTGCATGTTTATCTATAGAGATCTATGTAATAATAAATGTGTATACATATGCACACATATACTGGCCTATCAGATAGTCTTTACTCAAGCAAAACACCCATTGATTTTTACAAGTATTTTTGCCTGGCTATGGACTGCAGGATCAGATCCACAGAGGACACATAACAATGATAGGCTTTTAATTTTTAAACACCCAGCACAAAGTCCAGTATTGACAGCACATATGTACAGGCATATGGTTTATAGAATGTATGGGGGGGGGGAAGGAGGAGGGAACAGAGAGAGGCTACCACAGCTCACTCACTGGAAGAGCGCAGAGAGAAGCCAATGAAGCTCTGATATAGGCTTGAGGCACTCAGAGTAGTTTGGTACAAGCGAAAGAGACATACCAAAGGGCTGATCCTGCTACCATGGATTCCAATGGCAAAAACCATTTACTTCAGTGGAAGCAGATGAGGATCCAAGAGTAATGAGAGACACAGAGCAGCTAGTAGAATTGGTAAAGTAACCAAATCTAGGGAGAAGATTTCTGATTGTGGGAGGGCTCTTTAATTTAGCAGACAAAGGCATAACAAAACCAAAGACTGGAAGCTGAAACTATAAACTAGAGGGTTGCACTTTTGTTGCATCTGTTGGCTGAGCTCATTGCATACATCAGGAGCTCCTTGCATCCCTCCCTCCCCCCAGGCTCCCTGTGTGCTACCCTCCCATCCCCCTCTATTTCAGGGACTCCTTGGAACCCCTCACCCCCTTCCTCATGCCATGGGCTTTTGTGTCCCCCATTTCCCCTTTTGCCACATGCGTGGACTCTGTGCCCCCATTTCCTTCTCCCTATTCTCTCCATTCTCTCCCCATGCCACAGGCTCTGTGTGTCCTCCCATTCTCTCCCCAGACTCAGGATCTCTTTGTGCGTGTCCTTCCCACCATACGCCTTATACCACTTAAGTCCTTTTGAAAGATAAGTCTGAAAGGAAGGTCATAGAGATAACTCTAGAGTGTCAACATTTAAATTATACAGGGTGGATAGGTAGAGCGTGAGATAGGAGGCAGTATTGTTATGTGGAATGTGAATGGCTGCCATCAACTGCTTCTTTATCAATAAGCAATTAAAAACTGGTTGAAGCTACTGGCTTTGCTAACCAGATGCCAGGGCCTCCATGTGTCCCCCAGTTTCTCCTTTCTGTGTTCCAATTTTCACCAAAATCAGTAGGGTTTTGCCCATTGATGCCTACAACATTCCCTGAAATTTTGGAATTGATCAGATGTGACATTCAAAAGTTATCATGGGACAGACAGACAGACAGACAGACAGACAGACAGACAATGTGGGTGAGAGTAATCTCTTTTATTGGGCCAACATCGGTTGGTAAGAGAAGCTTTCAAGCCACACAGAGCTCTTCTGCGGGTCTGGGAAGTGTTGTGTCACAGTTAAATACAAGGTGGAACAGACTTTAGCATAAGTAGGTTTCAGAGTAGCAGCCATGTTAGTCTGTACCCGCAAAAAGAAAAGGAGTACTTGTGGCACTGTAGCGACTAACAAATTTATTTGAGCATAAGCTTTTGTGGGCTAAGGGGAGCAGGTGGAGCGGAGGTGAGCGAGGGTGGGATGGGGAGAAGTGCAGGAAGTAACAGGGGGGGAGAGGAACCGCTCCCCACCCCAGCTCACCTCCATTCCATCACTGCCACCTCCTCTGAGTGCACCACTGCTTGGCTTCTCCTCCCTCCCTCCCAGGCTTGCTGAACGAAACAGCTGTTTGGCATGTGGCAAGCCTGGGAGGGAGGGGGGAGAAGTGAAGAGGCGGCGGCGTGCTCAGGGGAGCAGGCAGAGGCGGAGCGGAGGCGAGCTGGGGCGGTGGGGGCACATTCCTAGGGGCGGCAAGGCCAGTGCCGGAATACCGCCCCTAGAAATGTGCCACCCCAAGGACCTGCTTGTTTTGCTGGTGGCTAGAGCCGACCCTGGTGAAACATGTTCTAACACAGGTGATATGTAGTATTTTTGTCTTATCAATTTCCTGTGTGGGGTCATTTGAGAGCATAGTGCGAGTCTGGTTTCCCCACATTGTTGCTTTCCCCACAATGACTGGACAATGACAGGCTACTTCACCTTGAATAATCCCTTGAAATGTGTTAACTACTTATGCTAAGCAATCTGTTCAAACCTTGTTTTTAACTGTGACACTGAGTACCTTTCCCAGACCTGAAGAAGAGCTCCATATAAGTTCAAAAGTTTCTCTCTCTCACCAACAGTATTTGGTCCACTAAGAGTTTACCTCACTCACCTTGTCTCTCTAATCTCCTGGGATGGACAAAACCTCAACAACACTGCATACAGATAGACAAACAGAAATGCCATCAAGTTGAGTATAGGGCCTCTGTTTGCCCAGCCAACACTCAATCCTACACTCAGCTTGATAGCAAATTTTTCCCAAATTCAGACTAGAAATAAGGTGCAAATGTTTAACAGTGTGGGTGACTAACCAGTGGAACAACTTGCCTAGGGATATGGGTGCAGTCTCCATTACTTGAAATCTTTAACTCAAGACTGAATGTCTTTCTAAAAGATATGCTATAACTCAACAAGTAGTTATGGGTTTCATGCAAGAAGCCCTGTGTGAAATTCTTTTGCCTGCATGATACGGGAGGTCAGGCCAGATAGTCATCATGGTCCTTTCTGGCCTTAAAAATCTATGAAAAAGCCTGTGACATCTAGGCAATAGGGGTCTAGCATTTAGATAACAATGGGTATCAAAAAACAGATCCCACCTCATTTTTCTGGGCTCTCGCTCGTCTTTCATAGCTCTCTACTGATAGCTCCAGGTTGACCCAGATTCCTCCATCTCCAGCGTATCCTATCTGATTTCTCCCCTTACCCACACGACAACTTGTCTCTCAGGAACAAACATGACTTTGAGCGAAGTTCATAGGCATGCTCCTTCTTTCTCCTGGTCACAGGGTGGTTGCAGAGGAGCCAGTTCAAGGCTTTCCCTTTCCCAACTGTCCTGCTGCTTTCAAGTACAATGAAGACATGGCCCAGAAAGCTCTCTGCTGTGTTGCTACAGCACTGCAAAGGTGCTAGAAATAAAAGCTACCGATTTAATTTTCAGAAATGCTGGGCATCTGTTGCTCCCTTTCACTTAATCTGGAGCTTCTAAAAATGTTCTTGGTGGGGGCACGGGACACACCCTGCCTTGCTAGTATGATAGATCGGAAATGGAAATACTTGCATGTAAAGGCCATAGAAATCCCGTGGACATATCCTTGTTTTAATTCCACAAAGATTAAACAAACATTTTAAAATCTAGCACTCTGTGGTGGCATCTGAAAGCGGGCAAGCAAAACTGATATGCAACAATGCCACTCAGAGGCAATTTACTGCAGCCAGTGGAGATCGTGCTGTTTCTGACTCAAAACAGGCCAGGCAAAACTGACTGACTTTTTGGGGGGAATCTCTGTTGACAACAGGATGAAATCATGTTTCCTCTTAATATTCCATGTGCTCATCACTATTTGTAGGCCAGATAACCCCCTTTCTCATAAGCCACAAGAATTGCAAATGCAAATACATCATTCATCATTCAGACTTGGGGGCATAGGGACAGAAGTTAAAACATCAAATATGCACAAAAGCCAAGAATTCAACAATAAACTAAAACTGTTTTACAGTAAACTATGAAATAAAAGTATCCACCAAACAAATATATTTGCACATTTGATTAGCAGTTACTAAAAATATCCTAGAACTGTATGTCCAAATTAGAGATGTCTGTCAGTGAGAAGGAAAGCATGTCATTAGCTCATAGGGCCTTGCTTAGCAAGTGGATTAACAAGTTTCTAAACACTACAGTGACTCTAGAGTTTAGCACAACCTGCTAATATTTTTATAAAATATGTTAACTAATGTGTTACCTAAGACCTGGTCCACACACCAATTTTGTGCCAGTATAACTATTTCATGATTTTTTTTAACCAAAAGTAGTTATATGGGGACAACCCCCAGTATGGATGAAATTAATTGGTATAAAGTTTCCTTATACTGGCATAGTTTGCTCCCCTTCATGTGCATGAATAACTATATCAGTGTAAAAGCACCTTTATACTGGTAAGACTGCATCCACATTGGGGCCGGGGGGAGGGAGCAGAAGGGAGATGGTGCTGCTTTAACTCTATTCTGGTATAGTTTAAATGGTACAACTTGTGTGTAGACAACATCTAACTTTCCCTGATAGAATCGTTATGGTACATAGTTGTTGGCTATTGTCAAATCTTGTTTTAATTTATAAATTATTGCTTAAAACTTATGTATCTTCAGCAACAACAAGACGACACCTTTAGTTCAAGGATCTCAAAGCGCTTTACAAACATTAATGAAGCATTAAGATCACTTGTGAGCCAATTTGGTATTATACATATTTTACTGGAGGTCTGAACAGGTACAGAGGTTAAATGACTTGCCCAAAATCACTCAGCAGGGCAGTGACAGAGCCTGGAAAAGTCAGGCCTTAATGTATTCACTAGGATAATGACAGAATCAAGAGTTTTATCATGTACTTCCCTCCCATTTCTCCCTAAGGAGCAAGCGCTGATGAGCTCTCACCTGGCTGTCATTTTATGCATGCTGAAGGTCACCATGAATAGTAAAATATGAAAATCTAATCTGCTTTAATAATGCACAATAACTTATTTCTGTATGTGACCTCTCAGAGTTCAGCCGCTTAGCTATAACAGGCTAAAGATTGCTTTCAAACTCTTAATTCAATTTCAGAAAGTGCAGTGTGAACTCCTGGAGAACAATAAGGATGTCTCTCTCTTCCTACCCCAAAAGGAATACATCATAAAGCTGTCCTTGATGAGCTCTGATTTCAGATCCACAAAAATGCACATAACTCAGCTCAGATGCTTGCTTCAAATTTGAAACACCTGGGGATTTGGTTTCCACAAAAACAAGGCCCATTACCCCTTTCCAGGCACTTACATATCAGTAGGGTTACCAAATGTCCGTATTTTCCCGGACTTGTACGGCTTTTTGGTTCTTAAATTGTTGTCCGGGAGGAATTTTTAAATATCTAAAAACATCCAGGATTTTGCCATTATTATTTTTCTCCAAAGAGTTGATCATTCAAGAAAGAAAGTGAATGCTGATCACTCGAGAGAGTGCCTGCTTTTTCCCCCTAGCTCCCAGCGCTTGTGCCACAAAAAAGCTGTTTTGCGCAGCTGGGAGGGAGGGGGGAGAAGAGACAACGTGGCATGTTCAGGGGAGGAGATGGGGCCAGGGCGGAGGTTTGGGGAAGGGGTCCAATGGGGAAGGAAGGGGGCGGAGACTTTGGGGAAAGGGTTGGAATAGGGGCAGGGAAGGGGCAGAGTTGGGGCAGGGCCAGGGGGCCCGAGCAAATACCTGTCCCCTGCCCCGTGGAGTGTCCTCTTTTTTGAATGTTCAAATATGGTAACCCTACATATCAGAAAAAAGTCTTCTTAAAAGTTGCTTTAACCCTTCTTCTAGCAAATATTCTCTATCAGTGGAGGAGCCAAAAGGTATCTATATTTTTTTCCTGTATAGATGCGTATAACAGTATTTTCCTTTATTGAAAAAATTGCATGACATTTTATCTTAGTAGTCCCAAACGCTGCAATATCATTATCGTAACTGCTTTAAAACAGTTACTATAAGATACTTTAGTCCTTTTATTATATGGGTCAGGACAAATGTGAACACGTTTGCTAACAGTTCTGTAACATGGCACCCACTCCCTGTAATCAATGGGGCTTAGGTGCTTTTAAAAATCCTACTAGGTGCCTAGCTGCATCTTTAGGTGCCTAAGGGTCTTCGAAAAAATCGGGCCCTAAATGCCTATCACAGGGTTTCTTGTATTGGTGCTGACTCCATGGGTGCTCTGGGGCTCAAGCATCCACCGAAAAAAGCTGGATTAATCTTTGTGGGCCCTAGTGCCTGGACCGTGGTCCTGTCTCCCGCTCTGCCCATGCTTTGCCCCGAGGCCCCGCCCCCGCATGGCCTCTTCCCCCAGAGGCGGCTCCTCCCACCACTCGCATGGAGGGTAAAGGGCGGTGGAGCACTCACTGGTAAAAACAAAAGTCAGCGCCTGTGCTTTCTTGGACCTTCTTTTGAAGCCTTTGGTGCTGGTCACCACTGAAGACAGGATACCAGACTAAATGGATTAGTGTTCTGATCCAGCATATCATTTCTTATGGTCCTGTGCACCACTGAAGCAAGCGGGAATTTTACTAGTCTCATAAATTGGAGCAGGATCTTAGTCCTAGTTACCTGCTGGGTAGGACTGTGGAAATGACGATCAAAGCAGAAAAGGGGCCAGAACCTTCCACTGGCGTGATTTCAATGGAACTACGGTAATATACACCGGCTAAGGATCTGGTCCAAGATTTTAGCAATTGGGATTTATAGCCAAAAATCATTCTTTTCCCTGACTCTGTTTTAAAGCATTTAGTATTGACAATTCTTTACTTATAAACTATTAGCATCAATATCAAGCAACAACAACTGTAAAAACAAATGTATTGTTGGATTTAATTTTATTGATTTGATCAAGCTATCGAGGAAACGGTCTCTGGTAAAGAAGTAGAGGCTTTTTTCCCCTACAGCAAATGAGGGGAATGTTTTGCTAGCTCATTGCATAAGAGCATTAATCTTTTCCTGCTCATTCCTGCCTTAACAACTAGAAGAAATTAAGTTTCTTCCTAATTATTCTGCTGCATGTTTACTACATTATTCAATTCAAATTTAACAACAATATTTAGCACATACAATAGCTATTTTAGATCTTCATAGTTACATTACAAAATTAACTAATGAATCCAGAAATGTTTAGCACTTAGTTAAATGAGTGCAATACTGCGGGTAAATAACCATTTGCTTTACATCTCACATGACATAATGTAGATTAGACAAACACAGATAGTCATGGCATTCATGTTAGATTTTTAGGCACCAAGTGGAATCCTACTTAGATAGGAAAGAACTTTAATAAGTTGATCTGAATTTAGAAGGTGACTACTTCCACCGATTTACAGGAATGGAGGCTCTTATTGTCAAGAAACTGGGGACTGAGTATACGGATGGCAAAATGGTGAGTTTGCAGGAAGTAGACCTGGGATTCAGGACATTACCCCACATCGGCTGCCTGTATGGTATTAAGATGTTCTAATATCATACCTTTAAATCCTAGTCTGGACAAGGCCCTGCAGCGATATCCATTGAAACTGCATTGCAATGATCATTTTCCTAGCTTGATATTTTGACCTTTCCTCTCTTTGCATTGCTCCACTGACTATCCCTTTTCCAGTGCATCAGACATTAGTTACTGGTCTTCACTTTCAAGGCCTTTCATGGCATATTTCCACCCTACCTATCATCTCTCACGCACTATCACAGCGTCATCTTCCATCTGTGCTCCACCAATGATGCCAGCCTTCATCATTTGCTTGGTAAGCCTTCAAGCAATCGTTTTCATTGTTTCTCCCATGCTGCTCCTCACACTTGGGAGGGAGGGACTCCCCATAAACACTGGTTTCAGAGTAGCAGCCGTGTTAGTCTGTATTTGCAAAAAGAAAAGGAGTACTTGTGGCACCTTAGCGACTAACAAATTTATTTGAGCATAAGCTTTCGTGAGCTACAGCTCACTTCATCGGATGCATTTCTGACAAAGCTACCTCATTGTCCCCCTTCAAAAATTTTCCTTTGCTGTGATGTCAATAGTTAAGCAGCTAGTGTGCTGAGACCACAGCACATCATGCTGACCACTATCTTCTCATTAAGAACAGGAGTACTTGTGGCACCTTAGAGACTAAGTACTCCTGTTCTTTTTGCAGATACAGACTAACACGGCTGCTACTCTGAAACCTGTCTTCTCACTGTTTCCTTGTGCTTCTTCATCTGTCTGATCCACCTGTTGTCTCTTGTCTTATACTTAGATTGTAAACTCTTTGGGGCAGAGACCTTCTTCGAGCTGTGTGTTTGTGCAATGTCCAGCACAATGAACACAGAAGTAAATGCAGAACTAATTTATTCTATGCAGCTTTCCCTCTCTATGCTTTTTATCACAACTCCCATTCCTACACATACACCCACAGAGAAAAATTCATTAAGCTATTTATCCATTAGGCTGGGAAAGAAGAGAGAGTGACAATAAGAGTTATTTTTATTCATAGGTAATTTAGGGGGAAGGGGTTCTCAAATATTACAATAATGTGATCCACACATTAGATAGATATGTATTAATGCAGCTATACTACAACATTAGCCATAACCCATAACAGATGAAGTTGTACAAACAAAACTAACATGCTGACAGAAACATTCTATTCAAGCTATGGTACCTTGTATCTTTTAAATTAAAGACACCAGTGATGCTGATCTAACCATCCCTTCAAATACATCTAAGGACTTGTCTACACTTGCATTTTATAGTGCTCTAACTTGCTGACTCAGGGATGTGAAAATCACCCCCGAGTGCAGCAAATCTGAGCACTTTAAAGCACTAGCGTAAACAGGCTCCGAGCACTGGAAGCCATGCTCCTGGCACTTGGAGCTAATCCCCTCATGGAAGTGGATTACCAGGAATGCTGGGAGAGCTCTCTCCCAGGGCTGGAGCGCAGCCACACTTACACTTGAAAGCGCTGCCACAGGAGCGCTTCCGACACAGCACTTTGAAGTTTCCAGTGTAGCCATGCCCTAATATAAAACAACACCAACTGTCTGAATAGCTGGTATGCATAAAACATCTGAATGCAAATAATCAATGCCAAATTGCCCTTTGCACACTGCCCAGTATACCTGGGTTACCCCCATTCTCCTTCCCACCCCATACCGAGATGCATTTCTGTTGTGACCAAATGGGAATTCTCTGTAATATTTTTATGAATACTATGTGTGCTTCAGTTTCCCCTGTATTTCGCATGACTACCCAATGGGGGAAAGTAGTACTGTTTGCTCACAGGGCAGGCTGGGAGATATAGGTATGAATGTTGCTAGCTGTCTAAGCCTGAAAGGGTCATTAAAAAGGACTGGCCAAGGCTGACCCTCTCAGAGGAAAACCCAAGAAGACAATGGAAAACTCAATCGCCTAGCAATCAACAATCCAGAGGGAGATGGATTTCCCCACCTCTCAGGAGGGAAGCCGACTGAGCAAAGATTCCAGATTGAGAACAAAAGACTAGGAAGCTGGCTGCTGGAAGAAGTCAGGAAGTGCTAAACAGAGCTCATGCTGTGAAGCATGTCAGATTCCTAACAATGACAGTTGGGATTGAGGGTCAGCAGAGTCAAACCCGGGTCTGGGAGCAACAGAGGAATTTGTAGCCAGGTTCCAAGCCACGATCTATACCAAGTGTCAGAGTCAGGTTTCGGGGTCTAAGTCAGGAGGCAAAGTCTAAATGAAATTGAGGTCAAAGTCAGTTCAAGAGCAGGAACGGTCATGGCAGTTACAAGAAATCCACACTGTTGCCTGGACACTTCCTGAAATGCCCCTTGGGTTTATATAGGGCAGGGAGCCACTCAGGAATCATGAGGGCTGCTGCTTGTCAGACGCCTCCAATGCAGAACTTCCGATGGTCTGGTTCTGCAGCAGGTCATGAGTAGTGGAGTGCAAGTTGGGTACAGCTGCTACTGGGTAATAGCATGGCACTATCTGTTGCCTAGTAGCTTTGCAGACCCAGGTTCTAGACCCACTGGGCCTGATAAGTAGGAGTATAGATGCCACAGAAGTTTGATCTCTGGAGGTGGTGAGGCTGTGTGGCCTACTCTGAAGGAAGAGCGAGACCTGTTGAAGTCTGGCATATCAAAAGGTTTCCTCCAAGAGACTGGTTTAAAGCTGAGGCTGTAGCATGGAGCTATGATAGATGCCTCTACAAAAACCATGTAACCAATGATGGCTCAGTGGGGGAATAGTTTGTTTTAAGTAAAACAACAGTAGCAAATACTTTCAGATGATTTGGAATCAAACTGCAACAGTTAAACTTACATATACTTTACTCCTCCCCCTCCTTTAGTTTATCCAGCTTAGGACTTGTCTACATGGGAACACTCAGGAAAGCCAAGATACATTGATTAAGGTGTGAAGTTAATGTACAGATGTTAAAACACATTAACTTCCTCTGTGGATACTCTCATTCAGAAATAAAGTGGCTTTAATTCACTGTAGGTTAATCCTCCAGTCCTAAGGACATTTTATTTCTGAATGAGAGCACCCACATGGAGATTTAACATGTGTTAACGTATGTGCATTAACTTCACAGTTTTAGTTAATTCATCTCAACTCCCCATGTAGACATGCCCTAATTGTGTCACATTTCAAATTAGATCATAAGCTATTTGAGGCAGTGACCATGAGGCAGTGGCCGCAGTGGGGCCCCAATCCTGACTATTACTATGACAACAGTGGACCTCCATTATATAATGAATAAAAGCAGCAGCTGCACTGAATCATGAGAACCACTCATACTGCCATTAGACAAATAGGGCAAGTGTAGCTTTGTTTATTCATTTTAAATTCTACTGCAAAGAGTAACTGCTTCACTAGCAACCATTATTATGTACGACAAACATCTCAAACTAAATTAGTAACACAATAGCAGGCAGGAAGAGACAGTCTCATTGCTGATTTTGTCTTGGGTTATTTAAAGATGACAGAAATTTCTAGGGAGTCCAGGCAGCAAAGACCCCAGTATTTTCATGAAGGTTATATTATATAAGGGTGAAAATGAAATTAGTAGAAAGATATATCATACTGCAGCCAAACGAAAACGGAAACATTTCACTTGCTGCACATGGACATTTCTCCTCAGGAAATTCTTGAGACCACTGTTCCTGTCAATCAGATTAATGTGCCTGTACAATTTACCCAACAGAAGATGCAACACAGTATCATTTACACTAGGAGACGACAAGTACAGATAAACCGTGAGTGGACTACTGTCATACACCTTCAGACTGCAATAGATATACACCAGCTGAGGAACTGGCCTGTCCTAGCACCAATCCAGATAAAATATGCCAGCCACTTCTAGAGCTGGTGACAATGTATGCAAGTTCAGTGACCTGCCCCTCAGCACCCTTGTTAAGTTCTGTGAGAAGAAACAACTCAACTGCTCGGAAGAAGAGCATGCTGAGGTGAAATTTGTGGGCCACGGTGTCTTGCAGGCATTACCGCCATCCTGAAAACCTCTGCTATCTGGGTGTGTGACCTTTCATTAGATCATAGTGACACAATGCATAACCTATGCCAACATAATGTGGGTCTTTGTCCCACTCAAGTAGTTAGAGCATTTATAAAATGGTTTATAGATCTGCTGCTGCCTCCAAGCTAACAGACCCGAACCTTTAGCTCAAACAATAGAGACTCATTTTTTTAGACCCAGAAGACTCATGTTCAATCCCCTGTAGATATCCCAACCAGAGGTTTGATCACTCATTGCCCACAGACTAGAAATAGAACAACAAATTGAACACTTTGGGGCTTTCCTCTCTGACAGAGAAACCTGAGCATCTCTGGACCCACAGGTTATTTTGTTTTCTCACTGCAGGCTCTCAACTTCTTTTGCAGTAACCAGGATCCACCATCAACTGCACTGAAGGTCTTTTGGTGTTCTCCAACCTGTCACTGAGGAGTAAGGGGCTCATTAACCATGATGAGCCTGATATGAGTTAAGGATTATCAAAGATGTTTAGGCAGAACAAGAGAGGCATCCCAGTATTTTTGTTATCACTAACTGCTCTGGGAGTTGTTTGAGAGTTTTCGCTGGGCCAGGACTGGCACAAATGTCTTCCTCAGAGATTTCAGGGCTCCTTCAAAGTGGACTGATTTTCCTTGCATTTGTTTTTCACCTTGTCTAAAAGAAAAGGAAATTGGGTAGAAATGTAGGAAAGCAATTTAAAGCAGTTCAGATTCTCCTTCATGCCACAAGTACACACAGCAATATCTTTTTTTTGCTTAGACGTCCATGCAAAAAGGATGGTGGAGGAAGGTAAGTTTGCTAAGAATACCGCAAACCGGCCACTAAAAAGAATTAAAAAGTAAAAATATTTAAAAAAATTAAAAAATATAAGAGCAGATTAGTTTTGATCTAATGACAAAAGGCTGAATTAGAGAGAGTTGATAGATTAGACCACTTGTCTATACTATAGCTTTTATTCTT
Source organism: Dermochelys coriacea (assembly GCF_009764565.3). NCBI lineage: Eukaryota > Metazoa > Chordata > Testudines > Dermochelyidae > Dermochelys > Dermochelys coriacea. The sequence goes on from NC_050070.1 coordinate 133,653,827, forward strand.
CATCCAGTTTGATGTAGCACAGATGTTAGACAGCTAAATACCACATACATCAATCTCTAGAGCCATGCCATAAGATAAGATGCTGCATAAGCCACAATGACCCATTGACATTATTCAGATCTGTGGCGGGTGCAATCTATGAGCAATCTGCAAAAGCCTTTAAAGTTCTTTCGACTTCTGGATGACTTCAGAGCGTCTCGCTTGCCCTGTAAACAAACTCAGACTCCATTAAGATGACTCACTGGAACTGTCTATCCATCCACTGTTGTGTCTGAGCAAAATCACATCTGATATGTTGAAAGTAGGCAGTTAGCCAGACAAGATAACTAATGCATAAACAATCACCCTCAAGAGATTGGGTCAGTAAAGTTAATAAGAAGCTATTTTCTTCCCAGAGTCCTCAGAGCTTCTTTCAGAGTCCTGAGCAGTCTTCCATTTTTACTGTATTCCCCTGTTTCTACAGGCACCTTGATGCTAGATGACAGTTGGATTAAACAACTTATTGACAGAAGACAGCCCCAGGTTTTCAAAGTCACGAGTCAGGCTCTGCAAAATCATGAGATTGGCTTAAGAATCATGCAACTTGAACAAAAATAACTACCAGTGGTAGTTTTAATCTGCTTTCTGGTATTTGAGCCTTTAGGGTGCTTTGGGGTCCCATTTGAAAGTCTTTTTTACAGGCATGAGGGCTAGAAACTTGTTATTTAAAAAAAAGGAAATGAAGATGATCACAGAACCACTTATTTGCTGGAGCTGAGGATATAAGTGAAACATCAAATATTGCCAGTTCTCATTATTTTAATTAGCATCTTGCAACACGGAGATTGGTTGCATTATGTTGGATCATGACTGATTGAGAAGGGCTGGGCTCAGCAGCTAGCTGAGGTAATCCTGAATAGGCCAGAGAGATCATTGCAGAGAGAGAGGAGACACTCTCTCCTCCCACTAAATATACTGTCTTCAGAGGGCCCCCACCTCCTCGCAGCCCTTGAGCAAAGAAATGGCCTGGTTTCCAACACTTGAATCTCCCAAATTGTTGTGCACTCACTAATCAACTGCACTGAAAGAACTGGGAATTTCTCAAGCTAATATCAATAAGATTATCCGACATCACAGGGATGATTCTACCAACATTTCTGAGAAAGAAAAATACATATTAGGGCACATTAATCTTAGTTGGTTGCTGTTGTGGGTATAGTTATGTGAAACCAGAAGTGGCCAGTGACCCTCCTTTTGCTCTTTCAGCTTCAGCAGAGCCTCTCGGAGGAAGCTATCAGAGGCATTGATGAGGTTGCCTATGTTCTGTCTGCAATCTGCATGTTCTTCAGTGAAGTTTAGAACCTTCTAATGCCTTTCTTTGCTGGTTATTGTTACACTCTGTTTGGGGGCTCAGGCTAAAACATTATGTATATTGACTAACTGCGATTGCCAGTGGATGGCTACTCAGTTACAAATTGATGGAGTCAGTCCAGTTCCTAGTGGAGAGGTGTTCACATGATAAAAAATTATTTCCAAAATTGACACTAATTATCTCTTTTCTAGGCACTCTTGGCATGGAGCAAATGGCTATGGAAATCCACTCAGCCTTCCAAGAGAGAGAGACACAGAGAGAGACAGACAGGTTGGTTGGGTGGCATGGCGAAGCTTGTTCAGCCATTACTCATACTGTGACTGTTCTACAGAGTAACATTCCTGGGCACTGACATCTTATTGATCTGGTATGTCATCAGAGCAAAACATTTAAAATCTTGGGGAGAAGAAAAAAAAGGAGAGAGAGAAAATACAGACTACTGCATCGGTAGTTCATAACACTGCATGTGTCGCATTCTTTTCATTGGAAAAGTTTCCCACTCATAGGTCCATGCCTTAAGTAGGAGGCCAGGCCACGCCTCAAATCCCAAAGCGAACAAGTGAGGAAGGCTGCTGTCCCCCATCACACAAGTGGTACATTCCACTCCTGTCGCGGACCCAGAGTCCCATAACTGGCAATTCTCTTTTCCTGCTAATGACAGAGGATGTTTGTTTGACATTTGCTCTTCTTTAACAAGTCTAAAAACATAAGCAGCTGGTCTTTGTGCTCCATATGGGTATCTAATACCAGGACTACAAATGCTTATTTGCACAAGTGGCCATAATGATTAGCAATTGCTTAACTATGTATTTATGCAGTACCACTGTGCTACCCATAGAACCTCTGCAAGTGCCCAGTAAATAGGGAACTGTTAGGGATGAACACATACCCTTACCCATTACATAAGCCTCTCTCTTCCTCAGGTGGTGCAGTGTAGTGGACAAACACACACAATGCAGGGGTCCTATCAAGACGGGACAAGTGGCTATATACAATGAGCCAGATTTTCTGCTCTGCCTGACCTGTGCTTGTTGTGAGACCAGAACGGAGGGGGAGGGAAAGGTGGCTTTACTACATTCAGTCCACTTCCCTAAATCAAAGCAGTCTAAAACCTGCTCCGAGTTATACCTGGCAGCCTATGTTCCCAAGCAGCCATTCTGGTAGCAAGGGATAGCTGGAGAACAGGAGTCCTCTGGTATGTCCCCTCTGCTGCACTAGTCCTACATGACCCAGAGAATTTATGACAACCCTAACCCTAACCTAAACCCTACCCCTACCCTAAACCCTAACCCTAACCCTCGCGTCCAAGTTGCTGTACACCTGGCATGCTACTGGCACTCTAGAGGTTTGGTGTTTTGGGAAGCTACAAGAATTACACACTCCCCATGCATTATTCTGGCATCAGGGCTGCACAGAGGTTTTTGGGGCCCTGGGGCATAATCTGAAACTAAGGGTTCCCCGACCCTTCTAAAAATAATTTTCATTAAGGGGAAACCCTGAGAAGGGGAAAGGGAGGGAGGGACTTAGAGCAGAAGTCTGCACCGCACTCACCCCAAAATGGCAGCTCCTATCCAACAGAGCTGGGCCAAACTTCATGCTGTGGACATTGTGACCTGGCGCTTGGGGTTGCAGCATCATTCAGGTTTGGCTTGGCTGTCCTTCCATCATGAGTGGTACTACAACCTCACGCACCTTGTCACACCATCACTTGGTTTGGTGGCTCTCTCAAATGGGAAGCTTGGTGCAAACAGCCCCTTTTGCACTCACCCTCCTTTGGGTGGCCTGTCTGGGATGTCCCAGATACCGGAACAGTCAGCAGTGACAGGAATGAAATGTAGAGCACTGAAATATCTGCCGAGTTCCCACACTAATTAAGCTCAATCCTGTAAGGGTTGGCTTTTCTGGGATAAGTATTGTCCCAGAATAATGTATTTCAGAAAGTGCCAACAACTTGACACCAATGGGGCTGAAGTAGCCAGCTCCTCAGTCTTGGTGGGAAGAATCCCCACACATACATCTGCCCAGCACCCAACCTGATTATTCAGGGTGGGTCCTTGTGGGGGAATTTTCCCTTGTTGACAAATGTATGTAATTCATTAGAATTGCTTATAATACTATAAAATATATTTTGAGTCTGGATTAATTTACCAAGGCATCAGAATGGATCAATGGGTATCTCACTTATACTGGTGCATATCAAGAATAAACTGGTAAATAACAGGTATATGTGGGAGCAGAATCTGGCCCAGCAAATCTATCTAAAACGTCAATTATAACATGGCAAGATCTTCCAGCATCATTAATTACAGACCAGTTATGCAGAAGTTCTACAGTAATTAAGTGGGGGGGCGGGAAGAGGGAAAAATTGTTGTACAATAAGAATTAGCTGTTGCATCAATTCACATGAGGCATGCAACTTCAATATTCACAGTCATCTACACCAGCTCTCAAATAAACAAGCAGATAAACAAAATAAAGATTTAATTGCTCCAAAATGTCATCTGGCACTTTCCCCCTGTATTCATTGCATCACATTACTAGACTCAGTGGAATTAATATGGAATTGTTGTGGCAGTGCCAGTAAGAATGTGTTGCAGAAGTCTGAGTGCAGATTTTTCCCCAACCAGTTCTTCGCCACTCTTATGAACACTAAAACTATCACAGGCCTACATAAACAGTTGTTTGTTTTTGTTAAGATAGAACTTCAGGGATAGTACATTTTTAAAGTGACACCTTAGAATCTCTGGATACTAACCCTTTACTATGTTATTCTTCAGATAAACATATATCTAGGACACAGGAGTTGTCACATTGGCTCAGACAAGTGATCCATCTAGGTCAGGGGTTCTCAAACTTCACTGCACTGACTCCCTTCCGACAACAAAAATTACTATACGACACCACGAGGCGGGATTGAAGCCTGAGCCTGCCCAAGCCCTGCCACCCTTGGCAAGGGGGCCAAAGACAAAGGGCTTCAGCCCCAGGTGGGGGCTTGTAACCCGAGCCCCACCGATCAGGGCTGAAGCCCTTGAGCTTCGGCCTGAGGCAGTGGGGCTTGGCCCTGTGCTCCAGCCCACAGCAAGTCTAATACCAGCCCTGGCGACCCAGTTTGAGAACCACTAATCTAGTTCAGTGTCCTGTATCCAACTGTGGCCAGTAGCAACAGCTTCAGAAAAAAAGTGCAAGAAACCCTAGGTACGTATGGACTAACCTGCTTATAGTTTCTTCCTAATCCCTATTAAAGTTTGGTTTATGCTCTGAAGAATGAGGGGTTATCCCCTTCCCAAACTCTTGTCTCTTTGTAACATTTTCTATTCTAAATGTTACTAAGAGAGCCCTCCCTCTCTAGTGTCCCATTGCCAGTCACTGGAGATATTTACTAGCTATTAGCGGTCACAGCTGGACCATATGCCACAGTAAGGAACCTCATCATATGATCCCTCCATAAATGTATCAGGTCCTAACAGGATTTTCACAAGTAGTGGGTTTTACATCAGTTCTACCTCCTACTAAATCCTGTTCTGGTCAAGGTTTTTTGTTTTGTTTTGGAGAACATTAAAAAGAAGGAAACCTGAGTGAAGTGTTGACCATTTTATTTTCACAAAAGGCATATTGTACCTGAAAACTGCCAATACTACATTTGTTGTGAAAGAAGAAAGGAAGCTAGATATTCTTGTTACCCATATAAATATACAATCCTGTTTTAAATCTTTCCAAACTCTTAGCATGTGGAACTCACTGCCACAAGCGGCCGTCAAGGCCATCTTTATGGGTGAGAAAGGATTGCCTTTTATTTTTCCCCCTTTATATGTTTAACTCAGTGCTCATCTAAGGCCAAATAATGAACTAAGAATAAAAGCAGTTAAAAACCTAATCCAAAATAGAATTCTTAAAGGTTTTTTCTCCAACATTTAGTTCAGCCAGCTCCAGATATCACTGGCACATATTGAAAGCAATTTGTGGCAGCTGTGCACAGCTATTTAAGTCTAGCGCCTGTCCATAGCATCGTAAGCTGGAAAAGTATTAAAAGGTTAAAAAGGACAGAATTTTGCTGAGGAAATTCTCCCCACAGACATAATATTAGTTGGCTGTGTGGTCTAAATGGTTAGAATCAGGAGGGTGTTGGATTCCAATTGCAGAAGAGTCAATGAGTCACTTGTGTGACTGTGTGAGTCACTTTACCACGTTGTATCACAGTTGTTAATCCACCTAGAAAATGGAAGAAAAAAAACTCTATGAAGACCAAATGCTGCATCTGAGCAGAAAATTCCAGGGCAATATAAACTACTCCCTTTATAATTAAGTGTTCAGGGCGGAGGAGTGTGGGAGGGCGGAGGTGGGACCCAATAGATAATTACAGACAGCCAAATTCCGACCTTGGATGTGCACCAGTTCAGCTCCCATGGACCTCACTGATACCGTGTTTCTTAAGACAGAATTTGGCTCAAAATAACTGCAGAGAAGATGAGAGGCATCACAAACACCCCTTTTGACCCATATGTGAAAAAGAATACCCTTCATATATGACATGCCTTCCCAACCCCATGGTAGCTTCCCTGCAGTCCCTGATCTATGCATGGGGAGAGGACAGACTGGGGAGAGGCACTGGGCAGGGGATGATGGGTTGCCCTCTCCGTTGTGCCTGGCAGCTTTCTTGTTATTAGTTATTTGTACTTTGGTGGTGTCCAGAAGTTTCAATGAGGGATCAGAATCCCTTGTGCTAGGCACCATGCAAACACATAATAAAAAGCCAGTCTCTGCCCCCAAAAGATCTTACCCTGTAGGTAATGACCATTCCCCTTGGAAAGATGATACAATTAGAGAAGTTCATAGGCCTGGCGCACAGCCTATTCCTCCAGGGAAGGGGGAAAGCTCTGCCTGTAAATGGGACACACAGACTGGGAGGAAATGCCATGGAAGGGAATTTCATGAAGATTTTCTCCTCTGCTTAGTGGCCTCCTCTGGGTTTCCCTGTAGACGTGAGCTTGCTCTCGGACTGTCGGTGATTTTAATTTTTTCTTTTAGACTAAACTTTAAGTGACGCTCAAGTAGCTTAGGCCCCAAACTTAAGTTCTGCTTTTTTTTTTTTTTTTTTTTAAAAAGGCCTTTACAAAACATAAGATCTTAGCACATGAAATTAAATAAAAATAATTTAATAAAAAACAGGTTTTATTTTACATTGAAACATTTTCCTGCAGTGTTGGAAATGAAAACAAAGCCTCATTGTGCTAGTGCAGGGGAGTCAGCAAAAGTGAAATGTATTATAAACAGGACGTGAAACAGACCAGTTTTGTTTATTGTCCAGTCTGAGTGAAATGCAAAAAGGGAAAAGTAAATTGATTTTAAATTATGTACAGTGTCATTACTAACACATAAATAATTTACTGAAATGTATGGGATTAAATCCGGCTCAGTTACACCTCTATAACGGAGCCAAATTTGGTCTCCAGTTCGTAACTTTAAATTACATATAAAGTCATCACAACACTTAAAAAATATGATAAGCTTTGATCTATCTTGGTCAGCTTTTCAGGATGAAAAATTGTTTTATTCCACCTGCAAAACCTGACTTCATGGTGTGCACAGTAAAATCACTTGCTTACAGTAGGAGGATAAAAACAAGGTGTGTGACTGGAGTTTCAGCAATAATCTCAGCAGGGATCCCAAACTCTCTCCACCATTTCATCAGCTGCCAACTGAGAACAGGCCAGAGGGTCACTGCACAGGAAATGGGAAGTAGTGCAGCCACTCAAAATTTCTTCTCTCCCCAAATGTAATCATTGTTATTCACTCACTGATTCCTCCAAGCCATGTCCTGGCTGTAAAGTAGGTGCTGACACATCAAGACAGAGTTTTGCAGCTTGCTTTGCCTTGCCTGTACAGAGTATGCCATCTCAACCTTCATCTTTGTCACAAATAAAATGCTTAGTAGGTGCTTTGCTAACTAATGATTGCTATTCTGGTGAGTCTTGCCCATGTTGGGAGGAGCAACGAGATTGTCCCCAATGATCAGTGAGAGCATTATAAGGTCTGATGCAGCACCCAGTAAGGTCCACCCAGATGGAAAGGTTCTGGTGGACTTCAGTGAGAATTGGATGGCACCTATAATGAAGACGCAGCTAATGCTTTCTTTTTATGGGCAAGCTAGCAACATCACTTTACAAGGTAGCTGGGGCATCATACCATCTTCCTCGTTATTCTGGGATGTAGTATAAGGGGTCCATCTTAGCAAATAATGTGTTTAACAAATTTTGCCTTTATTTTCTGTTTGATAATTGTCCATGAAAGGATAGCAAAGTCCTCAAATTTATTCAGTTTTCAAAATTATTCACAAATTTCTTCAGCAAATGATTCTTTTCCAGCAGGTTGCCTGAATGGCAAGTGTTACACATTCAATTTGTGCTGTAACTTACATTAAGTGACTTATGTAGCTCACTTAACTGTTTGTGAAAGTTTTGGTATTGCACTAGTTATACAAGTCCTGCAATCAGGATGCAGAAAGCACATGACAGATGTAATAACCAACACACAGTGAACTGCACATTTTATGAATGATATGCAATTTGACATTCTTCTTCAGCAAATAGCAGAACATTCACTTTTTGCAAATCTTTATCATCTGGATCATAACCTGAGATCTGCACATGGAAGGAGCCTTGTGCATGTGACTATCACTTCACCTGAAAGGCAGACGGGTTAGCTGCCTCTGTGACACTGTCCTCCCCTGCGCCTCTAGGCATCACAAACAATTCCAGGGGTCCAGGATCTGTGAAGAGGGGTGCAGATGGAGACTGGGCAGGTAGGGAAATGAGTGGATAAGTCAGGCCAGTGTGGTTAGGATGCATGCTGTCCCCCATATGGTACCACAGAGTTTATCCAGGGAAGATAATACAGCCAACTGGAATTTTGCCTGAGCATGGACTGACTGAAAGCTGACTGAGCACCAAAGTGCTATTTTAGCTGTTCGCTCTCTAATTTCCTTACCTGAAAGCTACTGATCATCTTCTTAACTGGGACTAGGAACAGCTCTTAGATATGTGTGATATGAGCTATATACAAAATTTAAGATACATTGATCAACAGAAAGAATAGAATTTTCTGACTTGCAGTTATGTGTCTGTGCTGAAAGACCAGGCTCTCCGAATCATTATGGTGGTAACTCCACATTTAAGGATGAGGAGGAGATAGAAATTAGAGATGGAAAAATCCCTACCCTAGCAGATCATCTAGTTCATCTCTCAGCCAATCTAGTATTGTTTCCTACAATGCAATTACTAGTGTTTCATTTAGTCTAACTTTTAATGTCCCAAGTAATGAGGTTTCTCCTTTCCCTTTCGGAAATCAGTCAACGAACCAAAAAGATCTCACTGTCAGGAAGTTTTTCCCTCATATTCACCCCAATTTCTCATTTTTTAAAATTTTGTCCCATTAATTTTATACTTCTCCTACAAGGATTAAAGAATTAACCAAACTTAAGAAAATATGTGTTGTAAAGAAATGCCCTGACTAGCATGTAGAAGGAAGACCTTGAAAATAATGAGGTCTGAGGCCCGAAGGAATGAAGTAGGGAGGCTGTCTGGTTCAAAGAATAACTAAAGAGATAAGGGAAGTTTCTAAAAAGACAGCTTCTGACTGGTAGGGGTGACTGAAGACGGTTTTGAAAAGTCAGAAAGAATCTCTCTTAAAAAGGAGCCATCATGGTCCTTCCCACCCCACATACCAGTGTTATCTATTATGTGAACCCAGGTGCAAGGAAAAAGCGGTTGGTCAGCAGGAAGGAGGGGAAGAGATAAGGAGGAAAGGAGGTTGTAAATCTTATCTGGATTAAGACTGGAAATAAGGGGGAACTGCCTCAAATTGGTTTTTAGCTGAAGTCAGTAACTGGCAACGACATCACTTGTTTGTTAAAGGGTATAAAGAAAGAAAACTCTGAAAAGGTTCATTGCTAATACCTGTTTGTTGGAGCTGACCAAAGGAGTCTAAGCACTCCTGGGTTTAGCCCGTTTGTAAGTATCTTAAAATGCTTATAAAAGTGTTTTGTCACCGTTTGGGGTGTAGTAAATTGCTCATCATTTAGGCTTTTTAGGCATGGTTAGAGCAACTGTAGAAAGTATCATTTGGCCTTTGGTTTTAAAAAAAGCAATTTATGGTTAAATTGGTATTTGGTGATTTCTCATATTAATAATTTAAAATAGCATTAGTAATTCCAACAGTCCTAGACATACCCCTTTCTATCAACCCAAATAATTCCTCTTCCGCCTTGATATTTGCACTTTTCAAATGCTCATAGATGGAGATCGCCTCCCAAATTTAGCAAAACTTTTAGCCACTCTTGATAAATAAATCTAATCATTTGCCCCCTTTCTCTGAATTTCCTCCAGTTCTATCAAAATCTTGCCTAGAAGAAAATGCAATAGTATTACATGGCCCCAGAAGATAACCTCAGCATTTGTTTCACAGTACCTGAACCCACCTGTGACTCTGATCCATCCCTGCTCCCTACCCCCTTGGCTTAAAGAGTCAAGAGTATCTGAGCCCCCCAGCTGAGATCATCAACACTTCCTTTGAGGGGATAATAGATTTTCTTCCTCAAAAGGATGTCATAATCCAGCAGTTACTTAAAATTGGTGCTTGATGTGACCAACCTCCCCACCTACAGTCCAGAGTTCAACTTTTGATTCCTAAGTAAGCAATTTGAGAGCCACATCAAAGATCTCCTCCAACTCTGCCTAGATGCTGCTAGGGTCCAGAAGGCTTCCTGCAGCAGTGTAAGCTTAGCAGCAGCTCAGTGCTTTGCACCTGTGTAATGGCAAACTGGCACAGACTTTGCGTCCAGCAGCGTAGCATTCTTTCACTCTTTTCCATATTAGATAATTAGGATGTTTCCACACACTGAAATCCATATAATCCAGTACGACACCACTGTAGCCAGGTGGGGCAGTTTTGGAAGCACTGCACATAATAGTTTTCCTGGCCTACAATTTATTGAAAGTCTTAGTCTCTTCAAGCCTTGCTCACTACCTGGATTGCAAGCCATTGTTTGGAGCCTGTATAACATTCTCTCCTTGCACATGCCAGCGCTTACTAGTAGCTAAAGAGAAAGTACAGTCTCTTGTCTCAAAATATAAGCAGCTGATATCTTCCATGTGCACCATGCGCTAGATCAGGAGTGTATATTACAATATTATGTAGGAAGGGTTGAAGCATTTTGTGGCATATATCAGTGCAAGTGAGAGGCATGTTACGCACCTGCTTCTTGGCTTTGGGATGCTGCTCTCCATAACTCTGCCATGACATTGCTAGCTTGCCATGTAGACTGTGCCGTGCTGCAAGTCACATCCAAAAAACAAGGGCCGCTTTACAGGGCATGGCAAACAATGCTAAATACTTCAATCCCTGTTGCTCAAGCAGGGTTGAATTGGGTTGTTTGCGCTTATAAGTGGAAGTGGCATTCTACAAGCGTTAGCAGAAAGCTCTCTCTGCTATGGCCAGGCAGGCCTGTTTCAAAACAATACTGCCAAATAATTTTCAGACATAGTTCCCAGCTCATTCATGTGGAAAAGTGCTTGTTATCTTTTGAAATTCAGAGTACTGGAGCAAGGAAAATAGATATAGTTTTCTTTTAAATAACATGAGCAACGATGGAACCGGATTACATCTGTCACCAATAAAAATGCTATATTTATGCCTCATTGTAATCCATTCATTGGTTTATGGACCGAAAGTCCTTTGGGGAGTGTCACAAATACACACAATGTTGCCGAGTGCTACATTTTGCATTTGGATCTCTGATTTATCTGACAGATGTGTACAATCACATCTAGCAGCCAGACAATTCTCTATTTATTATACATCTGAGGAGGATCAAGAGGGCAAATTATTCCAGTAAAGGTCAGCATTAACTTGAGCTCAAAAATATTCCCTCCAGATCCACCTGTTTCAGAGAGCAACATGCGAGTAAATGTGGTTATTCTTTTATTAATTCCACCCACTTCCCCATTTAACATCATCTTTTGGGGCTCTGCCATCACAGATGCAGAAGACATACAGATCCTCAATTAAGCACAGAGACTGCATTCAGCCCACGGAAGGAAAATTGCAGTTCTAATACAGTACATAGTAAGTTGAATATTAGTGATTATATGCATATATATTGTATATATAAATACACAGCACTTCTTGGTTTCTTTAGGGTAAGCATTATTTATTTAGAATGGTGCAGAACACACTTAAGTATTGATCATATTAAAAATCAATGTTAAATCAAATCAAATATTTCCTACAAATATGCTTTAAACACAGAAGCGTCTCCAGTTTCTCTTTTCCTTTCAAACACCAAGAAACACCCTACTTTCTCACAAGCTACATATCTTGCAGAGTGGCCAAACAATGATTTTATTCCTAATTCGTGCCCACTGCCCAGCTGTTCCAAAGGTGTGCAAGGAGCCACCTGCTCATTCCCACCCTCTTGTGCTCCCGTGCAGCAGCCCAGGCAATTATAATCCCTGCATTCCTCCAAAACGCAGCCATTTCTTGCTCCTGTTAACATTGTGCACAAAATAGAGGGCAAAGGAGACATGGCCCTGCCACTCCCAACCAATAGTGCTAACCAGGCATGTGATGGGGGTCGTAAGAATAATAAAGTTCTTCCTCTGGTGAATAGGCCTCCGAGGTCTGGTTTACACTACCAGTTTATGTCAGATTTAGCAGCGTTAAATCAAATTACCCTGCACCCGTCTACACAACGAAGACTTTTTTTCGACATAAAGGGCCTCTTAAAACCGATTTCTTGTACTCCTCTCCAATGAGGGGATTAGCGCTGAAATCGACATCGCCATTTCAAATTAGGGTTAGTGTGGACACAATTCAAAGGTATTGGCCTCCAGGAGCTATCCCACAGTGCACCATTGTGACTACTCTGGACTGCACTCTGAACTAGGATGCACTGGCCAGGAGTACTGGAAAAGCCCTGGGAACTTTTGCATCTCATTTCCTGTTTGGCCAGGTGACCATGCAGTCCCAGAATCGAAAAAGAACTCCAGCCTGGACTGAATGGGAGGTACTGGATCTGATCGCTGTATGGGGAGAGGAATCCGTGCTATCAGAACTACGTTCCAAAAGACGAAATGCCAAAACATTCCAAAAAATCTCTGAGGCCATGAGGGACAGAGGTTACAGCAGGGAAGCAACACATTGCCGCATGAAACTTCAGGAGCTCAGACAAGCGTACCAGAAAACCAAAGAATCAAACGGATGCTCCAGGACAGAGCCCCAGACATGCCGCTGCTATGCTGAGCTGCATGCAATTCTAGGGGGGGCCGCCTCCACTATTCCACCCATCAGTGGACTCTGACGATGGGGTACTCTCCGTCATGCCTGAGGATTTTGCGGACGGGGAAGATGAGGAGGAGGACGACAAGCTTGAGGAGAGCGCACAGCACACCGTCCTCCCCGACAGCCAGGATCTTTTTATCACCCTGACTGAAATACCCTCCCACCCCAACGAAGCCGGAGAAGGGACCTCTGGTGAGTGTACCTTTTAAAATATAATACATGTTATAAAAGCAAGCCTTTTTTTAATGATTAAGTAGCCCTGAGGACTTGAGATGCATTCGTGGCCAGTACAGCTACTGGAAAAGTCTGTTAATGTGTCTGGGGATTGAGTGGAAATCCTCCAGGGACATCTCCATGAAGCTCTCCTGGAGGTACTCTAAAAGCCTTTGCAGAAGGTTTCTGGGGAGGGCTGCCTTATTTTGTCCTCCATGGTAGGACACTTTACCACGCCATGTTAGTAGCAAGTAATCTGGTATCATTGCATGACAAAGCCTGGCAGCGTATGGTCCTGGTGTTTGCTGGCATTCAAGCAACATCTGTTCTTTATCTCTCTGTGTTATCCTCAGGAGAGTGACATTGTTCATAGTAACCTGGTTGAAATAGGGGAATTTAATTAAGGGGACGTTCAGAGGTGGCCGTTCCTACTGGGCTGTTTGCCTGTGGCTGAAAAGAAATCCTCCCTGCAGTTAGGTGGAGGTGGGATGGGGCGCATTGGCTCTGAGTAGTTCGCATTTGGCTAGCAGGGATCTTCCCTGATACCAGCCACGCAGTGGGGGGAGGGGTAAAGCGATCATCCCAGATAATTGGATGGGGGTGGGGGTTAGTTTGGTTTCTGCTGCTGCATGTTAACAGGAAAACCGCAGCACTAAATGGCCAACTCAATGTGCTTTGCTTGGTATGGGAGAGGAGGGCACTGCTGTTATGAAGGTTGCAGAAGCCGAAAGGCTACAGCTTACCATGGCCACCTGCGAGCTGAATTCTGTTGCCTGGCACTCCGTGTGTGATCTCTAACACCAAAGCCGCAGACACTCAATATAAGATGCAAAATACGACCTTGTACCAAAATCACATGTGCTATGTAATGTGAATAGTGTTGTTCACTGTGAAAGAGTATAGCCATTGTTCTGTAAAATGTATTTTTAAAAATACTTCACTCCTTTTTTTTTTTTTTTGACCGCAGCAGCTGCAAATCTTTCAAGCCTCCCTCCTCCGTCCCAAAGGCTATCTCAGATAAGGCGGTGAAAAAAAAACTCATGAGCGATGAAATATTCTCTGAGCTCATGCAGTTGTCCGGCACTGACAGAGCTCAGCAAAATGTGTGGAGGGACACAATAGCAGAGGAAAGTGGCCGATGAACGTGAAGGGAGGTGGCGGCAGGAAGATCAGAGGAGGCATGAGGCAACGCTGGGGCTACTGCGGGATCAAACGGACATGCTCCAGCATCTGGTGGAGGTTCATGAATGGCAGCAGGATCACAGACTGCCACTGCAGTCCCTGCTTAAACTGCCCTCCCTCCTCCCCAAGTTCCATAGCCTCCTCACCCAGACGCCCAAGAACACGGGGGAGGTTCCGGGCACCCAACCACTCCACCCCAGTGGACAGCCCAAGCAACAGAAGGCTGTCATTCAACAAGTTTTAAAGTGGTCTTTTCCTTCCCTCCTACCCTCTTCCCACACCCCACCTGGGCTACCTTGTGAGTTATCTCCCTATTTTTATAATCAATTAATAAAGAATACATGTTTTTTAAATGATAGTGACTTTATTTCCTTTGCAAGCAAGCTGTGATCGAAGGGGGGAGGGCGGGTGGCTTACAGGGAATTTAGAGGCAACCAAGGGGACGGGTTTTCATCAAGGAGAAACAAACAAAAAAGTGTCACACAGTACCCTGGCCAGTCATGAAACTGGTTTTCAAAGCTTCTCTGATGCACAGCGCTTCCTGCTGTGCTCTTCTAACCGACCTGGTGTCTGGCTGTGCATATTCAGCAGCCAGGCAATTTGCATCAACCTCCCACGCTTCCATAAACATCTCCTCCTTACTCTCACAGAGATTGTGGAGCACACAGCAAGCAGCAATAACAATGGGAATACTGGTTTGGCTGAGGTCTGAGCGAGTCAGTAAATTGCGCCAGCAACCCTTTAAATGTCCAAACGCACACTCTACCACCATTCTGCACTTGCTCAGCCTACAGTTGAACTGCACCTTACTACTGTCCAGGGTGCCTTCATGAGCCAGGGCATTAAGGGGTAGGCTGGGTCCCCAAGGATAACTATAGGCATTTCAACACCCCCAACAGTTATTTTCTGGTCTGGGAAGTAAATCCCTTCCTGCAGCCGTTTAAACAGACAAGAGTTCCTGAAGATGCGAGCATCATGAACCTTTCCTGGCCATCCCACATTGATGTTGGTGAAACGTCTCTTGTGATCCACCAGTGCTTGCAGCACCATTGAAAAGTACCGCTTGCGGTTTATGTACTGGCTGCCCTGGTGGTCCGGTCCCAAGATAGGGATATGCGTTCCGTCTATAGCCCCACCACAGTTAGGGAATCCCATTGCAGCAAAGCCATCTAGTATGACCTGTACATTTCCCAGAGTCACTACCTTTGATAGCAGCAGCTCAAGGATTGCATTGGCTACTTGCATCACAGCAACCCCCACAGTAGATTTGCCCACTCCAAATTGATTACTGATTGACTGGTAGCTGTCTGGCATTGCAAGCTTCCACAGGGCTATTGCCACTTGTTTGTGAACTGTGAGGGCTGCTCTCATCTTGGTATTCTTGTGCTTCAGGGCAGGGGAAAGCAAGTCACAAAGTTCCATAAAAGTGCCCTTACACATGCAAAAGTTTCAGAGTCACTGGGAATCATCCCAAACCTGCAACACTATGCGGTCCCACCCTTCTGTGCTTGTTTCCTGGGCCCAGAATCGGTATTCCACAGCATGAGCCTGCCCCAGCAACACTATGATCTCCAAATTGCTGGGGACCACGGTTTTAGAAAAATCTGTGTTTATGTCCTCATCACCATGCTGCCATCGCCTCCTCGCCTGGTTTTTCAGGTGCTGGTTCTGCATAAACTGCACAATAATGCATGAGGTGTTTACAATGGTCATAACCGCTGCGTTGAGCTGAACAGGATCCATGCTTGCTATGCTATGGTGTCTGCTCGGGCAATCCAGGGAAAAGGGCGCAAAACAATTGTCTGCCATTGCTCTGACAGAAGGAGTGGCGACCGACAACATGGCTTACAGGGTTGGCTTTCAGGGAATTAAAATCAACAAAGGGAGTGGCTTTGCATCAAGAAGAAACAGAATGGCCCCCTCAAGGATAGAACTCAAAACCCTGGGTTTAGCAGGCCGTTGATTTCATGGAGGGAGGGAGGAGAAAATGAATACAAAACAAATCTGTTCTATTTCCTTGTTTTGATTCAATCTATCTATCTTTATACATCTTGCTGGCAGCTGACGGTGCAGTATGACTGCTGGCCGTCGTCGTCTCCTGGCTGCTCATTAGAAGACGGTGCAGTAGGACTGCTGGCAGGTCTGAATCGCCATGAGACGAAACTTAAAAGGGAAATGACCTGGCTGAGTCACTCCCATGTTTGTCCAGGCGCCCCTGACCGACCTCACCGAGGTCGGCTAAAAGAGCACCCTGGAGTATGGTGATGATGACTACCAGTCATACTGCATTGTCTTCAGCCAAAAGGCAATGAGCTGCTGCTGTGTAGCAATGCAGTACAGCGTCTGCCAGCACCCAGGAGTCATATGGTGACAGTGAGCTGAACAGGCTCCATGCTTGCCATGGTATGGCGTCTGAACGGGTAACCCAGGAAAAAAGGTGCAAAATGATTGTCTGCCATTGCTTTCATGGAGGGAGGGAGGGAAGGGGGGCCTGACTATATGTACCCAGAACCACCCACAACAATGTTTTTGCCCCATCAGGCATTGGGATTTCTACCCAGAATTCATATGGGCGGCAGAGACTGCGGGAACTGTGGAATAGCTACCCACAGTGCAATGCTCCAGAAGTCAACGGTTGCCTCGGTACTGTGGACGCACTCCGCCAACTAGACGCACTCCGCCAACTAAATGCACTTAGAGCATTTGTGTGGGGACACACAATCGACTGTATAAAAACGCTTTCTACAAAACCAACTTCTATAAATTTGACCTAATTTTATAGTGTAGACATGGACTTAGATGCAGTCACTCTCAGCAGAGTGGATTCATCTGGTATCTCATAAGTTCTTCACAGCTATTATGTCAGCTATAGTTGTCCTAGACCTATGTTAAGGTTCTTTGGCCAGGAAGAAGGTAGAATTGGGGCATATCACTTGAAGTAGTTCATTGTTCATGAAAAATCCCTTATTAAAAGTAATGTGTTTGTTAGAGCCATTTAAGTTAAGTTTGCAAATCTGAAGAGTTTAGAGATATTCCTTGAATAGCCACCAAAGGAATTTGTAGATGTCAAAGCCGAGGGGCCCACACCACCATGTTCATTCAGACAGATATGATATTTTTATTGGCTGTGCCTGAGAAAGTAATGGCATTAATAGCTGTAACAACAACAGAGAACTGTGGCTCCCTCACAGCAGGTAAACAATCTGTGCAAGTGAGCAAAAATTGCGATAACAGAAGCCTCATACCAATTAGAGAGCTACAGAACGAACTGCATCAGCAAAAATTCCTGTCAGGAAACTCCTTAAGGCTTTCCTTGTGTTCTTTATATGGATATTTTCCTCATTCAGCACCCTGAAATCTAAAGTCTGTGGCAAAATAGATACCTTCCGTTCTTTTCTGAAGCGGAGTGAGTTGTACAGCAGGTGTTGCCTGACATCCTGACAATGATGTGACATCGCGCTGGGAAAATGGCAACTTAAAATAAAACAAAAGCACAGACACAAACAGATGGACACACTCACACAGAAAGGCAAAGACTAATACACACAGACATTTAAGTTAAACCTCTAGCCAGCTGTGGGAAGCTGAAACTTCTGCTTGAGAGTTTAATTTTAAGAAAGCTGCTCAAATGGAGAGTACTTGGAAAACAGATGGGCCTTGAAGCAGGCCACAAAGGTAATCAGAATGGAGCTATAAGGAACCAACAGGGAAAGTACATATCAGAGCTGAGAATCCATCATCAAGAAAACCCTGTCACCAGACCATTCTAATTTAAGAAAGAGGATTGTTGGCTTGTGGTATCACAAAGAGATAGGAATGGTCTCAGAAATAGGTAGAACTCAAAATTATATATACACGTCATTGTTTATGGAGTGCACTACAAGTATATAGCACTTCACAAACTCATAGAAAGTCATGGTCCCTACCCTGAGGAGCACACAATCTAATGAAGGCAGACATATGAAACTAGCAAAACAAAGAGTGATGACAATGGGAGAGAGTCAACCTGAAAATCAAAACTGGAAAACTGCGGAGAAGGCTGTTCCACATATAGGGACATCTTGAAAGAAGGCCTGAATGCTGAACACTTTGATAGCCTTCTCATCTGTAGTGCTTTATAGAGGCAGGAAAACATTACTGTCCCTGTTTTACAAAGGGAGATGTAGAAACTCACCAGAGGTCACACACCAAGTCAATGGTAGAGCTAGAAACAGAACCCAGCCCTCCCGAGTCCTAGTTTACCAACCTATCCGCTGCACTGCATTATCTCTTGAGATCAAAAGGAGGCAAAGAAAGCAGCCTAAGAGTGTGAGGGAGAGTAGGAGGAAAGAAAACCAGAAATCTCAGCAGAGACAAAAGGAGATGGAGATTTGCTCCTGCTACAAGTAAAAGAATGGAAACCACTGAAAGGATTCAAGGAATAGGATGGCACAGGTGATGTGAACAGGCAGCTGTTACAAAAATACATTTGATTCTCTTGTGGCTCTCTGCAATTTCATTTTATTAAAAAATGGCTCTTCCGTGTCCAGAGGTTTAGTCTCATTGGCCTGTGGCATCAATGCTGAACAGCAATTCCCACTTTAAAGCTTCATAACATAGTTTGAGGGCTCTATTTTCCTGAAAAAGCAGAATGGTTCTGCCAGTACTGTCCTTTTAAGTGCACTTAATACCATTCTTATACTCCTAGACTTAAAGGCCAGAAGGGATCATCATGAGCTAGTCTGCACATTGCAGGCCACAGAACCTCACACACCTGCTCCTGTAGTAGGCCCATAACCTTTGGCCGAGTTACAGAAGTCCTCAACATCTTGATTTAAAAAGACCTAGAGTTCCAGAGAGTCCACCACTTACTCTAGTTCAAACCAGCAAGTGACTGGTGCCCCACGCTGCAGTGGAAGGTGAACACCCCCCCCCCCCGTTCCTGCCAATCTGACCATGGGAAAAATTCCTTCCCAACCTCAAATATGTTGATCAGTAAGACCCTGACCATCTGGGCGAGACCCACCAGCCAGCCACCTGGGAAAGAATTCTCTGTAGTAACTCAGAGCCCTCCCCCTCTGGTGTCCCATCTCCAGCCATTGGAGATATTTGTTACTTGTGGTCACAGCTAATGAAAGTTCAAGAGTCCTCCCCTTTCTAATTCAGCCAGTAACATGTAAACAATTGTATCCTGTTTCACATATTATACCCATCTAATGGAAGTTCAAGAATCCTCTCTTTTCTAATTCAGCCAACCAAGGGCAGACAGATGAAAAGGCTGAAAAAAACTGTTCTCCTTCTCACAGTATTATTAGAGGACATTTTGAGTGCCACCTTTTGTAAAGTAGGCAATATGGCCTTGCAGTCCAAAACACTAGTTTGCAAGAGCATCCTGATTGGTTTACTTTATCAGAAATGGTATGAAAGGATGACATAGGCCACAAAACGGCCAAATTCACTGCTGAGGAAAGCTAGCATCACTTCACTGTTGCCAACAGATTATACCCACGTATGCCAACAGCACAGGGAGAGACTTCTCTGACAGGAAAGCAAAGAGATATCCAGTCAAGGGATTCTAATGTTAAGGAGAATGATCCCATAGTGTGAACTACATTGTATTGCCGTTTTCAGGGCTAGATAATTATATAAAACTCCTAGGATGCTACCTCGGAATTATAGAGGGGATGGAATGGCATGATGGCTTTTGAGTTTTGTGTAGCATTTGCCTCCATAAAAAACTCCTTTATTTAATGGGGCTATGGCCCAACAACTTTCACCACACTTCGCCAATTAAAATGTTCCAGTCCTGGATTTTAAAAGCTGTGCACAGCTGTTCTAAATTGTTTTACAGTAGGCTATGGTGACTGCTGGCCGAAACTTTGGAAACACATTTTTAATTTAGATATTTGGCCAAGCTCAAGCCTATTTGAAGCTTTAAAAACACCCTGGCCCTCACTCTGAACTCAGTTACATTAGAGTAAGTCAGGAGCAAGTCAAAGGAATTTAGCAGAGGTACCCCACTGTAAAATGAGTGAAAGTGGAGTCAGAATAAGGCCCAATGTTTTACCATTTACACAGAGTTTTGGAGGGTTTCTTAAAGTTTTATTCCAGGCTCCCAGCAGAGGCAGACAGACCCTCTGCTGTTTTGTGAGTTTAATGGAAATTTAATAGATTTTTTTTTCTATCCAGATGTGTTAAAAGATATGACCCTCTGCTGCATTATGGCCAGATACTGGCTGTCACCTGCATGAATGGGCATAGAAGGGAAGGGTTCAAAGAGCTCTCCCTAGCACACCTGCTGGGAGCTATCCGGAATCCTTGCTAGTGCCACCACAGGAGCTAATGGTGTGAATGGGGTTAGGAGAGTGCAAGGTAATGGTCCACTAGGAACGGACCAGAGAGCACCAATGCAGCCAGCTGAATGTAGAGAGGCAAGCATGCTGTAACATTTCCAAAGGCATCACATCTATTGTTTCAACTCATGCAGCTTGGAGACACCAGCAGAGTTCCTCCAACAGCTCTAGCCACAACGGGGACCTGCCCCACCATCCTCCAGGGCACAAGGCAGAATCTTGCCCTTGTTGTGGATGCCTTGAAGTTAAGGCACTGGCACTGAGAATCGAAAGCTCTATAGTCTATCCCCAGCTCTGCTGCAGGCTTCCTATGTGACCTCGGACAAATCATTAAATAAAACTTCTCAGTGTCTCAGCTTCCCCATGTGCAAAACAATGCCATCCTATCTCCCAGGGGTGTGTGTGAGAGGCTAAATTCATTAATGTCTATGGGGTGCTCACATACTACAGCGAGGAGCATCACAGTAAAGCAAGTAAATAATAATAATAAAATAGTTTTGTGCCATCACCCATAAGTTACGGGAAGGATAGACCTGGAGCAGCAGTGCCACAAGACCCATAGCGATTTACAAGAAATTAATTCATTGACTACCTGAAACCTGGTTTCTTTCCAGTTTTACTGCTGTTTGCTTGTCTGTTGCTTAGATGCAGAAATTTCAAATGCTTTAGAGGTCACATAGGGCCACAGCCCAAGCTCAGGGACCCTCCCACCTCACAGGGTTCTAGAGCCCAGGGTGCAGCCCGAGCCCAAATGTCTACACCTCAATTAAACAGCCCCTTAGCCCGAGCCCTGTTATCCCGAGTCAGCTGACATGGGCCAGCTTGGGGGTTTTAATTGCAGTGTAGACATACCCATAGTTAAAAAAGCAGCGGAGCAGCATTTTATGAGCCTCCAAGTAGTGAGTATTTTAATCAGAAAGTCCTCCCCCTGCCTTCTTTAATGGTGGTATTTGCATTATGTGAACCGTTTTTAGTGAACTTTTTGCTTGTGAAAGGTACTGCCTGGGAGATTGAAGCCCTATTATATAGCCACAGTAGTAGCAGTGGAATCTTTCCCCATGCTGCCAAGCCAGTGTGCCTCAACCCTGATCTAGAGAGTCCATCTCAGAGAGTGGCATTGCAATTTTCCTGGCCTAGGTGTTACTTGGCCTCTCTGTTGCAACTGTTAATGTGTCAATTTGTGGTGATGGCTTTTATGATGTGGGCATCTATCTACTAGGAAGGAGACTGAGCCCCGCAATGTGTTTTACATCGGACACACGCAGTCAAACGGTAACAACGCTCAGTAACTACTGACGGGATCAGAGTTTAAACTGGCGATTTAGGCATAAAGCATTACATGAACTCTGCCTCTTACCTCAGCAGCTCAAGCTTCAGTCTCAGAACCTGGCAGACCTAAGTGGTCAAAGTTTTTCAACTCAACCGTTTCCCTTAGCATGTGGATGACTTAAATATTCTTAGCTTGGTTCTCTTTTACACTAAGGCTGTTCACGCCATTCTGGCAGCGTAGTGTAAAGGGCCCTTAGTGTAAATACAAAAAAGGTCTTTTTTCTTCAGATGTATGAAATGCCTATCCATTGCTCTAGGTAGCATTGCTAACTGAGCTCCTCTAAGATATTTATGCAGCGCAGATATATTTTTGGAGAATCTGCTGGTGGTCTGAGGTTCTTAGGTGCTCGACTGCTTAATATATAGGCTTCATTGTTCCCTTTTAGTTTTTCTGATTCAATAGTTATTGTAGAGATACATAATTCAGACATACAAGTTGTTGAATTACTTATATATTAGGGTTGAGACTGAGATATTGTCTCCTATCAGGCAAGCCTATGGAAACTGAAACAGCACACTATTCAATGGCATCATCCTGTATGTGTTCAATAATTGAATGAAGAACGAGTGCATTTGCTGTGGCAGTTTTATGAATCCCTCCTTAATTTTAACACACATTAAAATTTTATGTTTTCAACTTTGCGTTTTCTTAGGACTCTGTCTCAATAACATATTGTGCGACCAATCAATGTAAAGGCAAGGATAGTAGCCAATTTATGCACACTGCTGTCAGATAGGCTTGTTATGAGATGTCTACTGTAATTCAGCATTTGCTGAACTGTCAATGCATTTCTTTTTTAAGGAATAGTGCCAGCCATAACTAAAGGCCTCATGTGCAAAAGAATGGCATAAATCTGCTGTACTACAATATTTTGTTTTGAAATCAGTGAGCAACACAGTCAGTTCTAGTGATGTGGTAATTTCCTTTCTTGTCAATTATTTTTCAAAATAGCAATATGCTGTGTGTGCAATCAAGACCAATGACTAATTTTGAAGACTGAGTACATGGGAGGAAAAATCAAAATCTGCAGTAAGCACCACTACAGTCCAGAGCATATAAGCCTGAGGATAGGACCACACAGCAGCTGGGGATTGGTCAACAGCTCCGTGGAGTAGAGGAGGAACCCTGCACCTTCACAAAGCCCTGAAGTAGGATGTGATCCTGGCACTGAAGAAGGGTGGGACTTTGGAAAAGATTGAAGCCCTATAGGCTATAGAAAAGTGGTGGAATAACCTCACAAAAACCCAATGACAGAACAGCTCTTCAGGGTAGGAGAGGGGAGGGACATGAGCCAATTCCAAGCTTGAGAGAAGGGGAAAACATTGATGAAAGATGCAGACCTGGAAGGGAGACAATGTAAAGGAGCTTGGGTAGAAGCTGGGCATCAGAAAGAGAATGTGGCACTCCAACATCTTTCAAAAAAATCTTTTATGTTACAGTTGCCTATGGCAGCAGTGTGAATAATGCTTATGCGGAACACATAGTAAGGGAGCAAGGACAGGTGCAGGCAGCCCCCACTCACTTTGTAGCAGGTGTAAGGAATGGTCACAATAGCCATTCCTGTCATCACAGAATGCTCAGCCCTTGCTACCTTCCAGGAACAACTCTCAGAAAAGGGATGGGGAACTGATAGGGCTCGCACATCTTTAATTCTCTCCCTTGCATTACAACACAGTCTTTAAATCACTGTTTTCCCCACAGGATCCCTATCTCCCTGGGTGCACACTTTGGATATTCAGGGGGACAGAATTAAAGTTGCACAGGTGACCACACACAAGCATTTCCTGAATCTGAGCACTTGAGTTTACAAATAAAACAACATTCTTTTAATGTAGACATTTTTTAAATGTTTTTTAAAATGCAATTTCTTAACTAAAAAAGGCAAATCTCTCATACGTTCTAACTTGAAGGGGCTATTTAACACATTGCAAGGCACTCATACTGAAACGTTGTGCACATCAATATAAAAATCCAGGGAATGAGCCCTGACTCACTGCCTGGGTTTATGAACAAATATGTTTTAGGATACAGATGTTTTGTTTATTACATAAAATTACATAAGTAAGCTTGGCAAAAACCAGAACAGCTACATTGATTGTGCTGAACAAAGTGGTAAATTTAAAATTAAAATTCCTATTTCATGCCTGCTGAGTGTGTGTGAAATTTGAAGCCTAATAAAGAAGTACATTTTATATTATAGAAATAAAAAAAAGGCGAGGAAAACAATGCTTAATTTAAAAATAAGGAGGATGTTTAATGTTTCCTATAAAAATGTTTGTGAAGATTGTGTTAAGTGGTGGGAGAGGAGACGTATGATTTGGTCCTCAAGTTTGTGAATGGCGGCAGTTTTGCTTATACCCCTCTGTCTTTTCATCCCTAACACACTAAGGGCAGGAACAGCATATGCAAATCTTGGGGATAGCATGTTGTTTTGTTAGTAATGGGGACTGTAGGTGCAGCAGGTGGATCTACTGCTTTTACATGCCACATGACTGGAATCCTCTTCTTCTGCAGACACCACGGTCCTCTAAAGAGGAGGAATCTTGGGTGAGAGATTCACCAAAGGCCAAGATTTCATCTAAGAAGCTGAAGGTGCCAGCCAGGAAAAAAAAGTGATCTGGGTAACTACTGAGCTGTTAGTTTGACATCTGTAGTATGCAAGGTCTTGGAAAAATGTCTTTGAAGGAGAAAGTAGTTAAGGACATTAAGGTCAATGGTAAATGGGACAAAATACAACATGGAGTGTGCTCATAAAGTTTGCAGATGACATGAAGCTGGGAGGTATTGCCAATTCAGAGAAGGACCAGGATATCATACAGGAAGATCTGGATGACCTTGTAAACTGGAGTAATAGTAATAGGATGAAATTTAATAGTGAGAAGTGTAAGGTCATGCATTTAGGAATTAACAACAAGAATTTTAGTTATAAGCTGGGGATGCATCAATTGGACGTAACAGAGGAGGAGAAGGACCTTGGAGTATTGGTTGACCACAGGACCGCCAATGTGATAGGGCCATGAAAAAAGCTAATGCAGTCTTGGGATGCATCAGGCAAGGTATTTCCAGAAGAAATAAGGAGATGTTAGTACCGTTATACAAGGCACTGGTGAGACCTCATCTGGAATAGAGTGTGCTGTGCTGGTCTCATGTTTAAGAAGGATGAATTCAAACTGGAACAGGTACAGAGAAAGGCTAATAGGATGATCCAAGGAATGGCAAACCTGTCTTATGAAAGGAGACTCAAGGAGCTTGGCTTGTTTAGCCTAACCAAAAGAAGGCTGAGGGGAAGATATGATTGCTTTCTATAAATATATCAGAGGGATAAATACCATGGAGGGAGAGGAATTATTAAAGCTCAGTACCAATGTGGACACAAGAACAAATGGATATAAACTGGCCATCGGGAAGTTTAGATTTGAAATTAGACGAAGGTTTCTAACCATCAGAGGAGTGAAGTTCTGGAACAGTCTTCTAAGGGAGGCAGTGGGGGCAAAAGACCTATCTGACTTCAAGATTAAGCTCGATAAGTTTATGGAGGAGATAGTATGATGGGATAACATGATTTTGGCAATTAATTGATCTTGGACTATTCGTGGTAAATAGGCCCAATGGCCTGTGATGGGATGGAATCTGAATTACTACAGAGAATTCTTTCCTGGGTGTCTGGCTGGCGAGTCTTGCTCCCATGCTCAGGGTTCAGCTGATCACCATATTTGGGGTCAGGAAGGAATTTTCCTTGAGGGCAGGTTGGAAGAGGCCCTGGGGGTTTTTTGCCTTCCTCTGCAGCATGAGGCACAGGTCACTTCCTGGAGGATTCTCTGCACCTTGACGTCTTTAAACCATGATTTGAGGACTTCAATAGCTCAGACATGGGTGAGAGGTTAATTGAAGGAGTGAGTGGGTGAGATTCTGTGGCCTGCGTTGTGCAGGAGTCAGACCAGATGATCAGAATGGTCCCTTCTGACTTTAAAGTCTATTAAAGATGTACCTGTGAAATTAGGACATAGAAGCAGCCTGAGGAGGTGAGCACTCATCTACCCTCTCCAGACAGATCAGCAGCCAGCACTGGTGGTCACAAACTGACTGGTGACATCACTGCTCCAGCAGCATGCAGGACACTGTGTAAATGATGAGGACATATGGTGTGTGCGGAGAGGGAGTGATCATAACTCTGGCTATTGTACAGTTCTAGCATTGTGCCCCTTAATGAAAGAAGGTCTAGGTAGGGACCCTTTAAATTACTTTCCCCTGTGTGGGGCTATGTGGGTGCTTTACACTATTAGAAATGTTCATCAGTCCCTGGTTAGCTGTGGTCACAGTGTCCAGATGTCCCAGTCCCCTGATGTGTCACACTGGGCTAGAGCTCTGGAAGAGTGCCAGAGCCTGGAGGAGAGCACAGGGATTGATGCCTACTGTCTCACTCTTCCCTGAAGTAGTGCCCGGTGTTCAGTCAGCTTGGCTCTGCACCACAGATCAGCCCATTTGTTTCTTTATGCCTTCAGTTTGCCTGCGCCATTGCCTGCATACATTATAGTGATACTCTGGACCCACAGCTGTTGTTCATGCACACAGCTGCAGAGCTGTTTAGGGACTGTGGGCCTAGCAGCAGACTATATTGGGATTTACCTCCAAAAATCACTATCCATAAAACGAGATTTTCTCTTCTGGACCTTCTGCTTGCTGGGCAACCTCACTCTTAACATGGGGCCCATAGCCTTGCTCTGGCTCTTCTCCACCACCTACCTCTGCACCAGCAGCCAGCCTGACCCAGCAGGGATGCTTAGCATCTAACAATACCCCTCCCCCTCTCATATGATGAGGGCATCTGCCCACACAGACCTGACTCTAGGATAGTGGACCGATGAGTTTGCTTGTGATGTGGGTGCAGAGTGCTGCAGATCAGAGGCATTTGCTTATCTGGTTCTGAAAACTCAGACCCCTTCAGAATGCTAGGTATGACTGGCTGAGAAGACAGAAGTCTCAAGCCCCACGGTGCTCACTCCTTAGCTCTTGATAGCAAGGATAGATAAAGTGGACATAAAAAGACATGAATAAGCATAGTCTTCATTGTGCCAATGAAAACTTTTAGCTTTGTGTTCTCCAATCAGCTTTACTCCTGCTACTAGGCAGGAATAACTTCTCACCCAAACAGCAATGCTCTCCATCATGCAGGAGCAGGTTCCCATGCTCTCTGTCTTGCTAGTCACCTTTCCCCTTGTACTTACAGGCACAAACCCTCCTTACCTGCCTTGTACAGAATCAGGCCCTTAATCTCTTCAGGATTCCTCTTAGGCACTCTTACATATCTCTATACCCAGGCAGAACAGGGTTCCATTGCTTCTTCCTAGGAGTCACTCCTTCACCTGTCTGCTCCTGAATTCCTTTTGTTGTTTAGAGTGGAACGGAAGCTCCTCTTTCCTTGCACTTAATGCTAAAGCTTAGCTTCTTTTGTGCCAGATGGATGACAACTGAGGCAGAAAACTCTGTCTTCTAGCTTTCCACCTAGCACAAAGGTTTTTGCCCACAGGCAGTGGGCCTGTCCTTTGGTGTTCATTTTAAGAGACCCTCTTAAGTGTTTTACATGTCAGACTGACATGTATGTTTAATGCATGTTCCTTAAAACATCAAGGAAGTGCACTGAATTGGTTAAAGAGAGGGAATTCTCTTGTTCAAGGTTTGAAAAAGAAGGGTGAAGGACACAGACATCATTGCTGCAATAAGGCCACAAGCAGACTAAAATCGAATTTCGAATTCCCATAATCTGAATGGGGTGCAAAGTCTCAGTTTGTAATTAAAATGACCTGGAGGTTGAGGAGATGTTAGTAGTAGTAAAAGTTTTGCCTAATTAAAAACAGATGGCTGATAAACGATCTCTTCTTTTTAAAAACCCTTTACCTCTGCAGCCAGGTATTGGTCTCTGCTGGAAGCAGGATATTTATCTATCTTAAGCATTTGAAGTCTGGCATTCATTGTAATATAGAGACACCAAAAACCATTAAAAAGAATCGATTCTGTCTGGGTTGGGAAAATTGTGTCATTCCTCCTTCAATTTGCGAGTATTTTTAAGGGACATGTGGGAGTAAGGATTTTTGGGAAGTTACATGTAAACCATATTCCACTAAATTGCCCTAGCCAATGTGTAGAAGGGGCTTGTCTAGTTTGGTTGGAAGGGTATTGACCTTGTTTGTGACCTTGTTGTCTGTTCATTGGTAATAAGAGCCAGTGTTATCCGTTAGTTGTGCTATTGTGAAGTGCCTCCAATGGTTCTGAGGGCGTGTACAGAATGGGTCCCCGCCTGCATTTGCGAGCAATATACAGTGTAGCAATACTGTAAGGAACCAAGGAGCCAATCAGGAAGTGCAGCAAGAACTAGACTGAGAAAAAGGACAGCACCAAAACAAGTACACCATAAGACCAGCACAACATCAGATTGTCAGCAAACACATGAATAATTCATCTCTTACATCTCTGTTTGGCTTTTGCTGCCCTCCCCCACACCCGCAAGATCTCTGAGGCCTCAGAGATGCCTCTGGTAGTCTTGCCAAGTGCACATGGGGGGGAGAGTGTAACTCATGCCAGCTCAGTATGGCACTCTGACCTCCTTTGGTGATGGCTAGGCCACAAAGGTAAAGGAGACTGCTATAGTCTAGGTTAGGTGAGGTGGGTCTCTCTGTTTAGTTAGTAACAGCTCATGTATTGCGATGCAGAGGTCCCATGTTCAAACCATACTGTTGAGAGCTAACCCAGGGGCAAGGCATTGCAAATGGTGACCCTATGGGGAATTGAGCAGCATGAACCTCTCAAACTCCTGCTTATATGGCTGATGCACTAGGGACCTTCTTAAGCTAAAGCTGCCCAGCTGGGGCTGTAACAGATTCACATCCTTTGTAGACTGGACATAGAGGGAGACCTGTAAACACATTCAACCAGTGCATTAGCTGTGGACAAAGAACTACTGCTGAGAAAAAATTCAAAATGTTCAGCCCTTAGGAAATTTCAACATTTGTTTTTGCCTCACAACGAGAGGCTTGAAATTTCAAAATATTTCCACAGAACTGAACTGAAATCTTTCAGAATTTCTGAAGCGTCTGGACATTTCAGACCAAAATGTAACACTGACATTCCTGAAATCAAAATGTTTCATTTTGGTCTGTTGAAATTATCCAAGATGCTTTATTGTCCCCAAGTCATTTCAACATTAAACCGCATTTGCCTAGGGGGCACTTATTAGTGCTGTAGTTCTGCTGCCCATTCTTTCCTATGGACCAGGTTCTCTAACTGGATGACCTCTCTCTTTATGCACCCAGAGTCATGCTGCTCAGTCAGAGAGAAATGAACACATTGCTTTATGAAAGACATAGGTCTGCCAGGAAGCCCAGCACCTAGAAGTGTCTGGGGGCCAGATATACAACTCCCATAAGATATACAACTCCCGCAATGTGCTATATTGTTTGGGGATCAGTTTATAAAACCTGATTATTCAGATGGAATTTTTTTCTCCCCTCCAAAAATCAAAGTTTCTTGAGGAAAGTTTCAATTTTGCAGAAACTGCATTTTCCATCGGAAACTCATTCCAATGAAAGATTCCCAACTTGCTATACTGCCTAACATTGTTAGGCATTCAGCTGCCCTTGGGCCTAGTAGGGACAGTTGCATGTAGCCAGAGACTCAACCAGTTGATGGGGTTGTCTTAAAAAAATAGCAGATATCTATATGAAAGGTAACCGCAAATAGGGACCTTTATAAAAACATACAATCCTGTAATCCAAGGTCCTAAACTGAGCTGGGTCTATACAAGTATTTTTGATATGGGTATCTCCTGGAATAACCACAAAAATGGCATATAATGGAGATATAGGTTATCTCAGGAACGGGCGTGTCTCTGAAAAAGGAGACGGATGTAGTCAGTTCAGTTCTTCATGGAAATCAGACAGCAATCAAACCTAGACAGGGCCTGACAGCTGAATGACTAATTCTTTTTTCCCCCTCCCTGGAGAGAAGTCCTGGCAGTAGGATGTAGCTGAACCCATTTGTTTAGGACAAGGGGGAATCCAGCTGTGGATTCAGCAGAAGGATTTAACAGATTTAATAGAGGGGTCGTGGGGAGATCTCTCTGCCCAGGCAATTCCTGCCTTGTCTCTCTTGCTTGACCATTCCCTTCTCTCACTCTGTTTACCTTAGCTGGGGTAAGGGAAGGAATCACATTTTGGTTCCACTAAGCATCCTTTTGCGTACTGGAATTGCGTCTCAAACACTTTGCTGTATACTGAAACACAGGACACTTTACTTTTTCTCTAGGCTGTTCCAAGGTGCTGCCCTTTGCAAGAGCAAGGTGTACCCACCCCCCAAACACAGACAGCTTGTGTGTGTGTGCACACGCAGTTACCATTTTGTAGCCTGTTTGCCTGTAGAGAGGTCTACACAACAAGGTGGATTTTGCATTGTGTTTAAGGCTGAAAATTCACCACTGGTGCTAAGAAAAGTCATAAGGTCTTCTCCTCCACTTAAGCCATGGAGAAAGCAAGCAGGAGTGCTAGCACTAGTTGCACACCCCTACATCCATGGAAAATGGCAGTGCTGTCCCCTCATAGGACAGTATAGACGGGTGTAAACATCAGTAACCTAATGAATATGAAACCTTACATCAAAAAGCAAAGATTAGAAATCCAGAATTAAGATTAAATTGAAAAGAACACCAAATAATTGATACTAAAATGCACTCAAACCACCATAATTCAGCCACAGAAGCAATGATGTGGAAAACTCCAGAAACCCTGAAACAACCTTCTCTAGCCACAAAAATTTAATCTAATTAGTTACTGAAAAAACTTGGATACATTTTACTTAACTGTAGTCTAGTTGCACCAGTCATTGATTTATTTACGTGTACATACACAAACACACAATTACAGTTTTAAGTCCTCACAAGAAAAAAAAGTTACAATATCACAGCACATTAATTGCTCATGGACTTGGAAAGTGGTGTTGTTGCTGACAAGTAACATGCTCTGCACACAACTCATCTCCTATTTGGAAAAGATAAGCCTAAATGCAACAAAAAACAAACAAAAAAACCAGCAAAAATTCCTACTGCTATAAATTAGAGGAAATCTGCAACTGTCTGCAGTTTCACTTCCCTATGCAGCCGGGAGTGTGAGGTCTGGGCATTGTTGGGGGTTGTCAGTCACTGAAACCAATCCAATAGGGACTATAATTACTCATATCCAACTGTTCAGTCAAAAGCAAAAGTCTCTGAATAATGTTCTCTCTTTAATTACCTGCTGGTTTCTATCTGTCTTCAAGGGACTGTTTTATTAAGTCTCTATACACAAATGGTAGAGCTAAAGTTCATGCAGTGTTAAGGGAACAGCTTGGTGAAAGTGATCATTTCTACTTTCCTGAAATTTTTAAAAAGTAGTTTTCAATGGCAGAAGCTGTTTTTCTTGACTGAAGAACGGCAAATCTCAGGTTTGAAGATTCCATTCAGATAAGTACCCAAAAATTCAGGTGCTCATCTGTACTTTATCTAAAGTACCTGAACTTCTTGATTCTGCCAGGATAGGCAGGAAGTGTGATGAGAACGAGCTCTTCCATGAAATTTCCAATATATCTGCTTTTTACTGGATCAGAGGTAACATGTGAGCATCCTTCCTTGGAGTACTTTGCACTTCTTGAGCTAAGAGTGCCACAGATCCATGGAAACAAATATAGTTATTTAAAGCTAACAATATTTCATTTCTCAAATAAAGGTTTGGTTTGGGTGCAAGTTTAAGTTCTAGGTGCAACTTCAGGCCATGCACTCTAGATATATGTCAACTATTTGAAAAGTACAATTTATTGGATGAATTTAGCTTTTTCCCCTGTTTGCAAATCCTCTATGAAAATATTTTGCCACCTTTTCATTTCACTGAATGGCTACTTGGTCTTGTGTTATGAGACTGAGAACAGATACTCCTGGTTTTTCTTTTCTAGGCCATTCAAACCCTTTATACAAATAAAAATTCAGCCTATGTGCTGTTCACAAACTATTCACTTGGACTACATTTTCAGCTTTATGCTGTTCTTTATTTGTAATTCCCAGTGTGAGTGCTCACGTGACATTGCTTCGGCTCCATGGCTAGATATTTGAAACTTTAGAATCAGGCCCCAAAACATTAATCTTTATACTTAGGTCACTGTGTGCTTCCAAAGAGTCAAATTCTTACACAAGTATGAATCTCCACACAAACAAAAACTCAAAATACCATTAACTGTGTTTGCACCTAACGTGATGGGGTCCCAGTCCATGACTAGGCCTCCTAGGTGCTATTGGAATACAAATAGTAAGAACATGTATTTATGTCATTGTATACCCCTGTATGTAGAATTATAGTTTTACATTCATTGGACATTTTGGTCTTCACTCACATTCAAAATTGATTTTCCAGTCACTTTAACTCTTGATGTTTTTTTGTTTTCAGTTTGGCCTGGAGACCAGTCCTCAGTGAGAACAAATCACCTGGAGTGTCTCACTTTGAGAAGTGGAGTTATTTTTGAGTTATACTTATCCAGCGCCCATTGAAATAAATGGCAAGACTCATTGACTTCACTGGGAGTTACATCAAGTCCCATGTACATAAAAAGTCTTTACCATAGTTGTACGCTAGGAAATTTGTTGCTTTTTTTACATCCTCACTTAACTAAAACACTAGGTGAATGGATTTTACTCAGACTGTTCATAAAATGGGGCATTTGGGTTAAGAGCAAGCTGAGAACATTTCAGTTGAAAAGTATGATTTTTAGAAGTTTGTGGGAAGCTGAAAACAGGGTATTTTAGTAGAAATCCTAATATAACCGAACCTAAAACATTCTGTACCAAAAGCATGATATAAGGGAGGCAAGCTTTGATCCCATATAAGCAAACCAACTTTTTAATAAGCTCTTCTTTATTGTACTAATACCTACCCCTCTCTACAAATGATTTTGTGGTCTGTAGAGAGGGGAGGAATAAAAAAATCAAAATTATAAATGTCAAAACAATTTATGAATGAACTCAGACTCACTCAAGTGGGATAATCAATACATGTTGTACATCAAAACTGCTTGGGAAAGACAACAGAATGACTACATTAAGTAGGGTACTATACTAAAATCAGACCAAATGATGCAAAATAACTTGTGAAACCATTGAATACACGTATCAGCTATCAGTTGGGCTTCCCTACTGTATGTACAGTCTAAAATGCCTTTGGACATTATACATTTTAGGTTGGAAGCTTCAAAGATAAGGGAAGAAGTAACCCCATTCTACCCCCAAACGTTTGTGGCTTGAGCATTTTACCACAGAGAATGTCTTTTACGATACACACTTCCCCTTCCTTCTCCTAACAGTCTGTTGCCACCAACTAGCTTTTGGCTAACTGGCAACTTTCAGTACTCTTACAAATTTCTTCCTGACAAAGAGAAAAAAAAAAAAAAAAAAAGAGAGAGCAATGCCCATAAGAAGAAAGCATGCAGTGTTACATTCAATGACTGGTTTCCCAAAATGCTTTAATCACTATTCTGAGGCTCCCCTGTGGAAAATCTCAGAGGGGGGAAAAGCATCAACCTCTGCAACTTTCATCCCGTGGTGTTACTGTCACACACTCCCCTCAGAAAAAAATGAGTTTGTTGCCTTGCAGAGGAGGATAAGGTGTGACCTTGGATCCAATTTGATTCCTAACTCTGTAGAGGCTGGAGCCTGCCCTCTGCATGGGTAGGTGGCATGTCTGTGCTGATTCCTGGCCTCCTTCCCCTCTCTGGTAGCACAGCAACCTGAAGAGCCATTTTGCCATTGGCTCCCTATTGTGTGACTATATCCCAATCTGCAATATCTGAGTAGCAGACGCTGCAAAGGAGGAGTTAATGCTGGATTGACCAGTGTTAACTACCACTGAGAAACCCCCTGATAGGAAAGGGACCATGAACATGCCAAACAGTGTATCAGCTCCAAACCTGTAATGGCATGAAATTCACACAAATTGGTTCCAGGAGTTCCTGCACAGGAATGCAATGACGCACGTGTAGGGTGACCAGACAGTAAGTGTAAAAAATCAGGACGGGGATGAGGGGTAAAAGCCTCCAAAATCGGGACTGTCCCTATAAAATTGGACATCTGGTTACCCTAAGCATGCGGGATATGTGCAAAAATTGAGTCTATTTTTCTCATCTCTATGTACAAAGGGAAGAGAGCACCTGAGCCTCACTTCTCCAATAAGTGATAGTAACATAGAACTTTTTTTTTTTCTAAATCAGCTTACAGGTAGCCTGACATCCATATAGTCTGAGTCCATGTTTGAATAAAAAAAAAAAAGAATACAAAAAGTGTTAATGAGTTAGAACCATGTTTCCTTTTGTAGGGCGTGAAAAGGTGTAGGAAGAGATAAGAGCTGCAAAAAGTCACTAAAAAGTGAGCTGTGCAAATTGACACATGAATTCCAAGGACACAGCCCTAATATTCTACATAATAGGGAACAGCAGTTGTCAGAGCTGCTTAACAATTTTATGTAGTAACTTAGGGCTAAATCCCACTTGCCTTTCCAAGTAAGCAGTCCTACTGGATAAACAGCTTGGATCAGGAAGGCCTTGTTTACACACACAACTTGTACCCTTTTAACTTTCACCACTATAGTTAAAGCAGCACAACCCTATCACAGGGTCCACTCACCACTAGTGCACCTCCTCCTGGCTGCTCTAGGGATTAGCTCTTTCCAGGTTTGACACTCACTTCTGTTGCTCATTCACAGGCCCTGCCGCCTCTCTCTCTCTCTCTCTGACACAGGGTGCTCTTTTTCCACCGCTTGGCCCTCCAGCCAGCAGACTGTAGTCCTCCCCTTGCAGGGTACAAAAGTCCCACTGGACAATTGTTCTAGGCAGTTCTCTGCTTCACTGCCTGGTCTGCACTGCTTCCCCAGCAGCTGGTAGGGGAACCTAGGCCTATCCATTACTCTGGGTTCCAGCCAGGGACCCCACAAACAGCAGCCAAGGTCTGCAGAGTCCCAAACCTTGCTACTATTTCCCTAGACTGCTCCTGCTTTGTCTCTGTCAGACTCTTTCTCTACCCTTCTCTGGGTATGCTTTTCCCTCAGGGCCAGGACCACAGGGCTTCTGTTTTCCCCTAGTATCCTCCTTTCCCTCTCTCAGGCTGGAAACCAGCTGCAGCTCTCTCTGTTCTCAGCCTCCTAGTGCTGCACCAGCTCAGCCAGTTCCAGCCCAGCTGAGTTCCATCTACTGTTAGTGCTTGCCTAGCCAGCCTCCTTCTCCCCCAGGTGCAGCCTATCTTAACCCTTCCAGGGGATGGGTGGAGTGAATGTCTCATCACAACCTTACTAGTGCGGATGTAGTTATACTGGTATAGAAGTGCTTATAGTGGCACAGCTATTTTCATAAGGGAAGGGGAATAAGCTATTCTGGTGTAAGCACCTTTTCACTGGTATTGCTGCATCCACAGTAGGGGTTGTATTGGTATAACTACATCTGTAAACAAATCATACCCATAACTGAAATAGTTACACTGGTTGGTACAAACCTGTGTAGGCCAGGCCAAAGATAAGCAGGATTTTGCCCTTGCATTGTTTTTCCACAGGTAATATGCACACTACTTTGAATTAGCACAGGTAGATTCTGACTCATTCTCTGTTGCTTCATCTTATTTTTGGAGTTTGCAGAAGTTACAAACAGAAGAGGAGAATGTAACAACCTGGGAAAAAAACAAACTCATTTTTTGTTTACAAGAGTTACCTGACTACAAAGTTTGTACAAATGTCAGGATCAAAGCTGCTTCCGCTGAAATCCATGGTAAATGTCCCTTGACTTCAGTGGGATCAGGACTGTGCCCTTAGTTATCACAGTGTATATAGAGCCATATTGTGGCTGACCTTTGTGGAGATGCACAAAGACCCTGCTCTCCACCCTCTTGCATGGCCAGTATAAGGGCCAGCCCCAGTTGCATTCTTTGTGTTCAGAGGAATGGAAGGACTGTTTCCTATATACTCCAAAGAGGAAAGGAGGCCCTGCCCCCGTCCTCATCAGCCGACTGGGGGAGAGTGCGGACAGCATGCTGCCATACATACCAGTGAGTTCAGGGAAGGATTGTTTGTGCCTCTAGAACAGCGGTTTTCAAACTTCTTGACCTGAGCCCTTCCTTTGAGTTACAATGTTTGGATGCACCCCCTCAAGCCAGACAAAAAAAAGACACAGTTCCTGCCCCTCCCCGCTCAGGTTTTCAGGGTGGAGGGAGGCACGTGTGATGGTCTCTGGGAGCAGACTAGTGCTGAGGCTGCCAGAAGCAGAAATCAGCATGGTCACGGTGGATGTTGGCACTGACCCACAGGCTGGGTGGCCTGCTGAGGTGAATCAGGGCATGGAGATGGCGCTCCCTCCTCGAGCCCTACATGCTGGCTCAAACCACCTGCTTGTTCCTCCCCCTCCCTGGAACATCCTCCTCACCCCTCTAAGGAGGCGTGCCCCACAGGTTTAAAGCCTTTGCTCTAGGAGGTGTAATTCATCCCCTGATCTTCCCTTGGGGGTGGTGAAACTGAGTGGCATTCCCAAAACAAGGCAGTGCCTTAAGGCATGACCTAGCTGATAGGAAATAATGGAAATGAAAAACAAAACATGAGGTAAACTCACTTTGGCCTGTTTTGTATTGGCTCTGGTTTTAATGGAGAATAATATGCTTGTGGATAGGTGATTCATGCACTTTCAAAGGAATAAGAGTAAGCACAAATATAGTTACTGTAGCAAAAGACAGACTATATGGAGGAGTAGGTGGAGAGATAAGGGGTTAAGTGTTTAAGTAATTTGAGTGA
Organism: Dermochelys coriacea; assembly: GCF_009764565.3. NCBI lineage: Eukaryota > Metazoa > Chordata > Testudines > Dermochelyidae > Dermochelys > Dermochelys coriacea. The sequence continues at coordinate 133,690,397 of NC_050070.1, forward strand.
GAGTCACCTGTAGACATGCCACTTTGGGAAGATCTTTCTTTCACCCTGTGAATATATCCTGCCTTAGTTGTGAGAATGAGTCCATGTCTTGAGAGAGTGTCATGTTATAACCATGATTTAAGGACTTCAATAGCTCAGACATAGGTGAGGTTTTTCATAGGAGTGGGTGGGTGAGATTCTGTGGCCTACGCTGTGCAGGAGGTCGGACTAGATGATCAGAATGGTCCCTTCTGACCTTAGTATCTATGAATCTATAACGTTTATGTTTACAGAGCATCATGTTAGCAAATGTTTCCAGTAGTCTCTCTGGAATGTTTGAATGTTCAGCAAACATCTGCATAATGCCATCTGAGGCCCTTCCAAAGTGCTATGTTGGTTATGCTGAGACCCTGAAGGGGTCAATAAACATGTATAAGAAAACAAACCAAAACCAAACCCAAACAACTACAATGACAAAACCATTATACAAAGTGTAACTTATGCTGTAATATTTCATGTTACATTTCACTTACTATAAAACAAACTACAGAGATGAGCCGCACCAGGTACTGCTTGAGGCACATGAGGGACAGCCAAGACATTTGTCTTTTCTCTCATGGTGCAATGGAACTTACCTCCTCTATTATGGAATCCTTTATTCTTTGACCCAAAGGAATTTGATATTGTTATTTTCCAAGTAGAGTACCTGCAAATTTTTGAAATTAAAACAATTTGAGGTGGATCAAACCCCAACCTATTCTTATTCATGAGCAAAGGGTTCTCCTGTGAACTCACAGGCCATTGAGGAAGGGCTCTATGAATGCTTTGTGCATGGACCCATAGAGCTCCTCACTCACCCGGCAGCCTTCCATGGATTCTCCCCATATCTCACACATCCAGGATCCATGGAGGCTACTGCAGCCCTGCACAGCAGGGGAGAAAGACAAGAACCAGGGATCTGGATAGAACAAGAAGACAATGGAGATTGTGGCTGGGGGCTTAGGTTTTGAGGGTGCTGTGGCCAATCCCCCTTCAGTGTAATTGCCTCAGCAGGAAGAGGTGTATGGGACCTTCATCTGTGACTGGTGGAGCCAACATGAAGCTGTCAGCTAGCATGGGACTCAGAGTAGGTAGCTCCTTCATTCCACCGCAGCCTGCAACTCAGGTGGAGAGTTTCAGGGCCCTACCACCACTGGACATCAGAGGAGATTATCACCCCCAATCATTGCCATATATACCAGCTGGGATGGCAGCAGTGTGAGGGAGAGGCATCACAGACTCTCCAAATGAGGGGGCAGGGCAGCCCAATGTAGTTATGTGGTAGCTGCTATGGGGCACATGTGTGTTTCCCCCATGAGTTTATACTGTTGATGATAAATAAAAGCAAATCTCTTTTATTCGTTTCCCCCAGAGGCTTCGACTTTCTAATGTGCCGGGGGGCACTCCCCCTGGCTCCACGTCAGACCCCACCCCCACTCCACCCTTTCCTCCAAAGGCCCATCCCCGCTCTGCCTCTTCCCACTCCTTCTCCTGAGTGCAACCAATCCTCGCTCCTCTCCCCTTCCCCCCCAGCACCTCCTGAATGCTGCTGAACAGCTGATCACCAGTGCGTAGGAGGCACTGGGAGGGGGAGGACGTGCTGGGGGGAGGGGGGAGAGGAGATGATTAGGGGGCTGCCGGTGGGTACTCAGCACCCACCATTTTTTTTCTGTGGGTGCTCCAGGGCTGGCGCTCCCACGGAGTTGGCACCTATGATTTTCCCCCCTCAATATATCCATAACCTGTACCAAATCTTTGATATCTTCATCCTCCTTCCCCATGTAAAGCATTATTTACCTACTGGTCACATTACTGGGCCTGCTATATGAAGAAACATCTCTGCTTTCACTTTCGGTGCTTTCTCTGCAGCTCCCATGGTAGGTAGAAAGAATTCAAAATATTGCATTGTTGAGAGGTGTCCTTGTGAGTTTATTGGAGATGGAGGAAGTAATTTCTACATCTTGGCTTGACACAGCTTCTGACACCATATCATGTTCTCTGAGTGCTCAAGAGTTGGATTTGTCAGAGGGGAAAGGGCAGCTCCTTTACTAACTGCACATACCCTCACATCAGTCTTTGGCTCCTCAGATTTCTGGAACCATCTGGTTCATGCTAAAGAAGTCAAGTATTCTTCTTGAATAGCATAGTCACTCCAATAAGAACCTCATTTGTTTGCATAGTTGCACCCATTCTACGTGGGAGCAAGACAACAACCTTCATGTGGTACTTCTGTTAAGTGCTGGTGCTTTTTGTGCTCTGTGTTTTGTGCAAATCCACCAACAAACTAGTGTCGTCATTTGGCCACTGGACGTCCTTTTACTGACCTCCCAGTGAACGTAGCAATGATTATACTTCCTCAAACCTCCCTTTCCAGGAAAAAAGAACAGCTGGGCCAGTCCTCTAAATATACCAACTTAATGTAGAAGAGATATCCAGGGAAAAAGCGAATTACCTCTCTAGAACCCTCAAAGATGATCACATCGACACTGTGGTCCTCCAAGAAACACATGTGAAAAGAGAAGATAAAGCTGCCAGACATAAAATCTATGGCTCTACCAAAATTGCTGCTGTCAACCATTCAAAACATGGGCTAGCAATGTACATTTGTAATGAATTAGAGGATGTGGAAGTTTTGGAAGAAATATCGACTAGTGGAAGAGAGATCAACATAATTAGAGACATAATTATAGTAAACATATACAAGCCACCTAACATCATGTGGCCTGATCCCATCTTCCCTTCCCTTCCTCATCCGGCCATCTACATAGTTGACTTTCACAGCCATCATGAAGACTGGGGATACTGCTCAAATGACACAGCCAGGGAGCAGATCACAGAATAGGCCTCCCTGGAAGACCTCCACCTGCTCTATGATCCAAAGCAATCTGGATCTTTTCAGTCTGCAAGGTGGACAACGGATCAAAACCCTGACCTGTGTTTTGTGACCCATAATAGAGCAGGTGTCCCACTGGCCACAACAAGAAACATCCTGAGCCACTTCCCACATAGCCAACATCGCCCAATCATCCTCTAGATTGGCCTGGAAGTGCTTCTTCTGCAGTTTGTGCCAAAGCCATGTTGGAATTTCCACAAGGCTGACTGGCCTGCCTAAACTTCAGAAACAGAATCTCAGATCCCATGGTTCGAACCAATACCTAGAAACTTTGGTCGTTTTACAAACATCCTAAAATCAACCACTAAGAAGTACATCCCGCGTGGTCACCACAAGGCTTTCACCCCCTGCTGAACAAAAGAATCCGAGTCTTTGCTGAGGGAATATGAAACAAGCAGCAACCTAGATAAAACCACTGTGCTGCTTGAGTTCTTGAATTTGGCGCACCTGGATAGGTGTAAAGAGACCATCAAAAGCCTTGATTTCAGTCATTCGATCCCTAAGGCATGGGCTTTTTTGAGGCAACTTGGAGGATCCCAGCCAGTAATGCAATGCTCAGCAAAACTGACAGCAAATGCTGTTGCCTCTCATTTTCTTTCTAACAGCAAGATGCCGACAGACAAGATTACATGCCAGGAGGTCCAGCGGGAACTCCGCAGAAACCTTCAACAATGCCAGGAGCAATCCCCAATCTCTTCCCCATATTCCATTGAGGAGATCAATGTTGCACTGGTGGAAACCAAAAGCCAGAAATCTGAAGGGGTTGATGGCATTTCTCCAGAGTTTCTCCAGAATCTTGGGAGATGGGGATAGGAATGGCTTGCGGTGCTTTTTACTGCTGAGCATAGAACCGGAGAAGTGCCAACAAGCTGGTGACAGGTAACAGTGGTTGTCCTATTGAGGCCTGAGAAACCCCTAGAGGATGCAGCCAGCTACCTCTCTCCTCTCAATCACCAGCAAGCTCATGGAATGGGTGCTGCTCCACCATCTGTCTGATATTATTGAAGTTATCCTCCCAATGGAGCAGGCAGGATTTCGCCAGAAGAGGAACTGCTGTGACCAAGTAGCTTCACTTACCAGCCACATTGAGGCAGGATTCCAACATAAGTTGAAGACGGGAATCACCCTTGTTGATCTGTCTTCGGCATACAACACTGTCTGGATACAGGGCCTCCTCCTCAAGGTCTCCCGCATCATTCACTGCTGGCAAACGATCCGCCTCTTGGTGGCAATGACTGGGGACCACCGCTTTAAGGTACACCTTAATGGCCAGATTAGTAGACCAAGAACTCTTAACTCAGGCATCCCTCAGGGCTCTGTCCTGGCCCAATACTTTTTAATCTATATACTGCCGATATACCAGCAATGGAGCCAAGGAAATTCATGTATGCAGATGATATCGCCCTAACTGTTCAGCATACAAACCTCCATACCATCAGCTGCAACCTAACCCAAGATCTTAGCACAATGGCTGATTATTTCCAATGCTGGAAACTTAGGCCTAATCCAAAAAAACCCAGGTAACTGCTTTCCACCTGAACAATAAAATGGCTAATACCAAACTTGATGTGCAGTTCTGTGGCGAGAGCATCAGCCACAAAGCTAATCCAAAGTATCTTGACGTTACACTGGACTGGAGTTTGACCTTTCGACAACACCCGCGATAAGGTCAGGTCTTGTGTTGCGCTTATCAGAAAATTGTCCAGAACATCATGGGACTCCAGTCCACGGACCTTACAAACTGCAACAATCGCTTTGGTATATTCTGCAGCTGAAGATTATTCATCAGTGTGGTCTGATAGCAGTCACACTAAACTCCTTGACACTCAACTCAATAATGCTATGCGCATAGTGTTAGGGATGCTCAAATCTACTCCAGTTGACTGGCTCTCAGTCCTATCACACTTCCAGCCTCCACAGATTAGAAGAGCTGCTCAGTCATCTCGCTTTCTTAATCATGTCAATGTGAATATGAGGATCCCACTGCACCATGACCTGCAGAACTCGCCAAAGATGAGATTAAAATCCTGCAACCCTCTATGGAACCATATCAAGATCCTTACACCCAACTTCAATGCTGAGGCCCAATGGAGAGTCAGATTGAGCACTTTGACCACTCAAAACAAACAGCTCGTCGTTGATCCTATTGAGGAACCACCTGGTTTTGATTTATGTCAGAAAGACTGGTGCAGATTGAATTGCATCAGAACATCTCATGTGAGATGTAGACAAATCCTCTTTAAATGGAAAATGAGGGAAACACCTGTTGCAACTGTGATCACCAGGCACAAACGATAGAGCACATTATATCTGAATGTCCCCTTCATTCTTTTGCCAGGAGCCTGAAGGACATTCACCAGCTCACTGCTGGGGCAATGTGCTGGCTATCAAACTTAGATATAAATTTGTAGTTGTTGTTACCTACCCAAGCCATACGAAAGAAGAAGACCCATGCTAAGTAACACGTTTATCATTGCACAGATTGCACATACAGATGAGCCCAGGAATCATAAAGAAACCTCCTCTAACTGGTTAAGTTCAGTGCTTGGTCAGCAGTTAGCCTACACAGCCAGATGCATGGGTGTTTCTACTGAAAACAAGTCAATTTCCTCTCAAAGAAGAAGAGCTCATGCTATCATTTTCCTATGCCAGCCCAGAGAGTGGGTTAAAGATCCTCCATTCCAGCAGGGGTTTTTTTTTGCCTTCCTCTGCAGCATGGGTCACTTGCAGGTTTAAATTAGTGTAACTGGTGGATTCTCTGTAACTTGAAGTCTTTAAATTATGATTTGAACAATTCAGTAACTCAGTCAGAGGTTAGGGGTCTTGACAGCCAGGAGTGGGTGGGTGAGGTTTTGTGGCCTGCAATGTGCAGGAAGTCAGATTAGATGATCATGATGGTGCCTTCTGGCCTTAAAGTCTATGAGTCTGATGGAGGCACTATCCCTATATGGAGGGCTTGCAGATTGCCAGGCTCCAGTTGAGCCTGTTTCCAGCAGGTGGAAGGAACTTCTGCCGACTGCTCTTAAACCAGCTCTACAATAAAAGTTAGGATGACCCAGCTAGATCACTCAGGGGTGTGAAAATTAATCCCTACATTTGAGTGATGTAGTTAAACTGACATAACCCTGAGCTACTGCCTTTCAAGGAGGTGGATTAACTACAGGGACAGGAGATCCTCTCCCATCACTGTATCGAGTATTTACCCTGAAATACTGCAGCTGTGCCACTGTAGAGGTTTAATTGTAGACATAGCCTAGAGCTCAGTTTTGGTATTAAAGCCTTTCGATTTTTATCTTTTTCATGTAAATATATTAGCCTCCTTTCATTACCTCGATGATGGCAACAAGAAGTTCTCTTTCGCAATCCACAGAAATAAATTTAAAACTAATGTTACTTGTTTTCAAACAGCAACAAAAAGGGGGCAGGGATTTCTCTACACCCCCCCTGAATTTCCCCAACATCCTTTCCCCCATCCCCAGTTCTGTGAACTAGTTACACACAGTGTTGCCAATTTAGTGATTGTTTGGAAATTTGAATTGAAATTGAAACATTAATACACACTTTAAAAGCATATAAAGTATATGATAAAATACGTGTATCTGAAAAAGTATAATAGATTTGAAAAGTATGAACATAGACTAGCTTCCTTACACAGCTGTTGTTTTTATGACCATGTCAGTGCATTCATTTCAGTGACGTTGACCAACCTAATAATTTCAAATTATAATTTGTAAGCAAAGTTTAAATGAGCTCTCCCTGACAGCTAGTGATGAGCTAGGGGCTGGGGGCGGGGTGGGGGGAAGGCTTCAGGACCAGATTGTATTTACATTCACACCTAATCTACCTAGGTATTCAGCAAACAGAGCTGTGTTGCCCAGGTGATTTTGGCTGGGGTTGGGTTACAAATCACTTGAATGCGGGGGTGGGAGGGAGGGGGAATGAAATGTTGTTATTCTTATTATACGAGTAAAGGGCAGTAGAACTGTACTTAGCCTATGCTGATTGAGGGCATCAAGAGAGAGGGTGGGGACAGGTGTTTTGCTTGATGATCTGCCTGAGCCACAAGTACTATTTGACCTGCTCCTCTCCACTGTTTAAAGACAGAGCTGATTAGGCTCCACAGATAGTCTTTTGTTTTGTTAAGTGATCACTACAGCTGAAATCACTGATAATCAGGTCTAAGTGCTTAGACCTGCTGTGGGAGAGATGGCCCAGTCTGCACTAGCGATGAGGTTCCCCCACTGAGAGCTGGGTGGAACCTCAAGAGACCAACTCACAGAGGTCACAGTGGCAGTGGCAGCAGAAGGTGATGGTTCAGGGCCATTGGCAACAGAGCGATGGAGTGAGCGGTGGCACAACGAACAACAGTGACCAGACTGAACAGTGAGCAGCTGGAGGAATGAGCAAGGTGCCTTCTTGCCCCCCACCTGGGAGGTGAACTCATGTGAAAGCACCTCTGAACTCTGAGTCTCCACTGACCAAGGACAATACCGGCGAGAGTTAATGAGGCTGTTGAGAATGCTGGAGACACAACACAGTTCATTCGAACAAACATGGCTGTGGCATCATACTTTCTATTGAAGAAGAGATACCACACACTACAAACTGGAGGCCAATGTTAAGTGCATTGTCACTTGTTCATCCTGAAGTTGAACACTGGTTCTGAACAAGACCAGCAAATGCTCACTGTCTTTCTGCAAGAAACTTAACTGACTAGCTAGAAGCATGTGGTGCAAGAGCAAAAGACTCAACAGTTGAAAAAGTGAAGAACTCTCTCACCACATTCCAAAAATTTGCATACATGACTAATGAAATGGGCATCAAGTATTAAGTCATTATGTATGTTATCTTGACGTCAGTGGTAGGCCAGTAGATACATTTCTAGATATTCAAGTTATAGAAGACACATTGGCTGCATCTGTGATAACACACATCTTAGAAGAGTTAAATGCTTGTAAATTGGACCCCAAACAGATGGCTGCTTGTGCATTTGATGGAGCTGCAAACTTCTCTGGAAGACATGGTAGTGTACAAGCTTTGCTCAGAGAAAAGTGTAACCCTAATCTCTCCTATACACACTGCAGAGGCCATCTACTCCAACTAGCGCTCGTACGAGCTGCAGACTCTTCAAAAGACATTAAAAAAGCTATAAATGTAATGTCTTCATTATATTCTTTTTTCAGCAAGAGTCCAAAAAGACTCTTGAAAAAGAATGTCTTGGAAAATATAGAAGATACATTGGGACTGAAGTTCAAATTAGTCCAACCTGGAAAAACCCTCTGGTTTTCTCATGAGCGATCCTTGGCTGTTGTCTTAAAATTACTCCAGCCATTATTAGTGGCTCTGGAAAGTAGCTACCAAGATGGGATTTAAGTAGTGAGGCTGGTGGATTATTTTTGCTACTACGTTCAGAGAAGACTATTGCCATTCTCTCTCTTGTAAGTCTACTGTTGAAACCACTTGGGTCATTAAACAATGCCATCCAGGCATCTGCTACAATGGTAGTAGATCTTTGTCCAGCAATAGAAGCTACATTTGGATCAATCAGAGAGCTATCCATTGAAAAAGTACTGGAAGAAGCAAAGATTTCAGTCCAGAAGTTGACTAATGAAGGCATTTATGTTGAATCCTTAAGTGAAGAGGACAAGAAGTGTTTAAGACAATTGAAAAAGTACACAGACTTGATTCTTAAAAATCTACAACAGCGACTTCTAGATTCTACTCAACCTCTACATAGCTTTTATAGACAGATCCCTGTCCTATAAAACACCGACAGTTGAGTGGAGTGAGGCAGTACAGCTATGGGGCTGCTATGTGCTCAGGACAGAATAGAGAATTTGAATAGAGAGTGGAATATCATACGACAAATGAATGAAGATTTGACTTCAACTTCTTTTTTAATCATCACTAGTGGCTCGACCTGATCTTTATGCTGTGTTTCCTGGGATGAATGAAGTAGGAATTCATCTCTTGCTAATCCCAGTCAGAACAGCTACAATTGAGCATTCTTTTTCATCATTGAATAGAATTTTGTGTTCTGAAAGAAGTCGCCTTCCGCTTGATCATGTGAATGAATTAATGAGCATATCAATTGAAGGAATGGAAGTACCGGACAAATGAGAAGCCACCAAAGATGAACACATTCATTCAAGAAGTTCATTAACAGAGTTGTGCAAAATTATAACAAGAAACCAAGAAGGATATGGATGTAGTGCATCATAGAAGGCTTGAGGAGCCAGCTTTAATTTGTGTGATGATTTTAAAACATAAGTTAAATCTAATAAAATGGTCATGAAACATTTTTCAGTTTTTACTATGGTGCCATACAGCACACCTTCACCCTCATGGTCTCACCCCTCATCGGCCCTGACACCCCCCCCCCTCATGTAAATTCAAACACCTCCTCTAATTTCAATTCCTGGGGAAAACACTGTGGGGGGGGGGGTTGTCTTTTCTTTGCTCAGTTAACATCAGATTTACTCCTGTGTAATTCTGTTGACTTCCGTGGAGTAACTTCAGATTCATTCTGGGATAAAAAGGGAATCAGCCCCACAACAGGCTTTGGTACAAAGCATTTTGGGTAAGTAGGAAGAGAAAGCTTTTTTCTAGGGCAAAAGGCTATACATTTACTGTCTCTCCTGCTTCAGAAGAAAATCCTCTGTAGTACAGGTGACACAAAAGGAAGATCTCTAAATGAGGAATTTTATATTCTATGAGGTCTGCTGGATTTCTTGATCCGACGCTAAGAGCAAATCAGAGTCACTATCAAAGTACCCAGAGATACAGTTGGCAGCAATTAGTTTCTTACTGAGTTTGAAAGATGAGCTATTACATTTAGAGTTATCCACAGTTTATGAGATAACACATACTGGATAACTGTTATAGAAATTGCTTAAAGGCAGGACTGTGAAATGACTGTTTTTTCATTTTACCTGGACTTGTTCATGAAAACTGGTACTCACCGGTACAGACAAATTTGACACATGGCCACATTCTCTCCCAGACTTTCATGGTGAAAACATTAAAATTCTATCCACATGCAAAATCTCGATTTCAAGATTTAGACTGTAAGAGCTTCAAGACAGGACTGTCGTGCTTGCTCTGTCTTGTATAGCTCCAACTGGCATTAAGTAACCATACGGACAAAGAAATTTCACATTTCACAGCTTTTTGTTGAAAACAGAATTTCAGCCTGGGGGCAGCTCTCATGCATACTAGCTGTGAACAGTGTCCAAAGGACCAGCCCCCAGCTGAGCATAATGCACTTGACCACTCCTCTGTGCTCTCAGCATACCCCTTACACAGAAGGCTGCAGAGAGAGTTGTGCAGGAACCAGCTACATTAGTTCTATGCCACTGAAGACTCCCCATGCCAGAGGACTCCCCAGCAGAGTGGATAGGACCAGATTCAATCTCCTTTGTGCCACCAGATTGGTGCAGAGAGGCTGGAGCAAAGAAGTATATCTGGCCCTACATGTATGAATGGAAATATGGAGACTTGTGCTCATTCTCCCCCACAGGACTATCCAAATCATGGATTTTCAGTCACCTTGCCAATTCCTCCTTTTCCATCCTTCATGTAGGGACCATTCTAGAAAAGTCAGAGCAGAACAATGCTGAAGAGAGTACAGAAGGGTGATAGTGTAACCAGAGAACAGATGCCAGTCTCTTAGGGCATCTGTATCCATGGACCAGAAGATGAAAGCAGGCAGCTGCTATGAAATGAAGGAGGATAAAAAGACAGACCTTCTGAATTATATTAGCTGCAGCAATAAAGGATCTTCCCGCTGAGTAAACCTCAAGTAACCAGTGAGTTTGTTTGGTAAAATGGTAGTTTATTCAGGTTCAACTCACCCTGCCACCTCATAGATGATTCAGTGACCTTTCTTGTCAGCAGGAGAAATGGATACTGATGCCTGAAGTGATTCTGGTGCGAATTATGTACACTTGAAAGATTTGTTGAATACATAGAATGTGTAAATAAGATCAAGAGAAGAATGTTTTATTTGAGGCAAGAAACCAGGCAGAAATTTCCCTAGTTATGCAGACAGCTTGGGTCTGATTCTTTAGTGCTCTGCACCTTGTCTAGGAATTTGCATATATACGCAAAGTGGGTATAAAATGCTAGCATGTGAGAACAATGCCTCTTCCATTGTGTAGTCAGAGAATTGGGCCTGCATATATTTAGTTAAAGTATTGTATGTCATAACAGGAAAATATCCTCAGTCAAAGGAATATTTACTATACAGCTTTAACCTGACCTTGCAAAAAACAAAACAAAATAAACAAGACCTGAGAAAGGTCATCTCCTTTATATTATGGGGAAATAAGAGCTTAAAGAAACATCTTGAGCAATGGACAAGCTCAGTTTGTGGGAATGATCATTCCATGTGTTCTTGGGATGCTCATCACCTCAAAGGGGAAGAGGAGAGGCTGAAGATTAGTGAAAAGAAAGGAACTAGAATAGAACCTGAGATAGCTTCATAATTTCACTGTGAGAAAATGAACTTTCTCCCTTTTATTTTCTTTCCCCAGAAGCATGAACTTTCCAGAATTTCCACATCAGATTATCTCTAGATTTTGTTGATGACTAGTGTATCTATTTTCTTAACCTTTGCTATTGACTTGAATACACATAAGAATATAATTGTATGGCAGAATGTTAGCAGAATGTGGTTGTTTCTTTGTCCAAGGATGTCAGAAGCCTCTCAGCTGCTTTGGTCTTGTACAGCAGGATTGCTAAATGCACTTAGTTGGAGGCAGCGATGAAGAGTTCTGCTATCCATCATGGACTCATTTTTCCAAATTGTGTCTGTAAGAATGTGGTGCATGCAATTTTGTGTAATGGAAATATGTAGGGGGATGACATTCAATCTGTTTTCCTTGTCATTTTGGGACATTTTTTCCTTTTTCACTTAAAATTATCCCAGATAATCTAAATGAAGTCCCAAGTTGCCTGTATGCTAATGTTAGCAGAGATATTTCTATGGAACACAAGGAAGAGGCAATATAAAGGTAGCAGTTAAGAAATTGAACTTGCCAGTTTAATCTTAGCCGCTTTATTTATACCATTTAAACATGAAGATCTACAGTATACTCCATCAAGATGTGCTTAACACAGAAATCAGTTTACATGGGGTAACTCCCAGGGCACTGATTCAGCCTAAGAAAAGTGAATAGCAAAGACTACTCCTTAATTGGGATAGTAGTGGCAAGTGTTCTGTTTAATGGGGACACACCAGGTATGAAATTCTAAGTTCTGGGGTTTTAAATCCAGAAGTTGATAAATGTAGTGCCTGATTCACTGTGGCATTACTTAGGTTTTATATTTGTGTTGCTTCATTGAGATCAACAGGCATAAAACTGGAGTAACAATGGTGAACCAAGTGAGACTGTTACAGTCAATACCATTTTTATTAGTGTGCTTTTGCTCAGTTCAATATTTTATTTCATTTAAAGTCTTCTCAAACTGTTTTTCTCTCTTCCTTGTCTTTTGTTTTGTTATATTTTTGTTTTAAAGGTCTCTTCCCTTACATGGGACAGCCATTTATGGTTTGATCCTTCTAATTGCTCACTGTGGCACTTTTCAGCACATGTTAAAAAGTGCTGAGCAAGGGCACTCAATCCTCCATTAATGAGATTGCTGCATAGCCACCAATTTTGTCTTCAGTCATCCTATTACTTGACAGGGCTAAGAGAGGGCCTGATCCAAAAACCTTTTGAAGTCTTTCCCTGGGGCTCAGGGGGTTTTGGAGCAGAACCCTAAACACCTCACTAGCACAGTCAAGATTGCATTTAAGACCATGTCCTATAGGCATCCCCTCTCCATCCATGTCCTGCATGGGAACAGTCGCATAGGGTGCCTGATTCTTGTGCTTAGTGTAGAAGACTAGGCCTAGAACTTAACCTTACTCATGTTTCTTGTGGCTCCCACTCTTACTTACACTGACACACACTAGCCCTACACTCCCTGAGGCATGCCACACAAGGACTTGCAGGATTAAGACCCCAATCAATACTACAGTTTGTTCACTGGGCTATCTGAATTAAGAAGATTTTACTGTGATATATTATTCTATAACAAGGGGTAGAGAAAGGAGATAAACTATCCTTGCACAATAGATACAACAATATTGCCTATGATGTGTACTTAATCCATCAGTGTTCCTCTTCAAAAGGAGGTTCAAGTTATTTCAGGTAGCTTCAGGGTGTACTCTAGATTGAAAATGAATGTAAGGCAGAAAGGCAGAGAAAATGAGAGTCTTTCACCATCCATCTCATTTTAAGATTTATAGAGTTTAAGGACAGAAGACACCTCCTGCATAACACAGGCCAAATAATTTCATCCTATAATTCCAGTATCAAGATTTAGTTTAGGTGTCCTAAAATGTGACAAGCAAGATTACCAGACCAAAAAAAAAAAAAAGAGAGAGCTTCTAAGAATCTATAGAATCTTATTGTAACAGAGAGAGCAAGATAAAGCAGAGATAAAATATTTGAGAAAGCAAGAGAGTTACAAAGTTCCTTTTTGAATGGACATATTGCTTAACTGTCAAGTCTAGATTATATTCTTTCTTTGCTAGTGTCAGAGGAATCCCTTTGCAAGTCCCAGAAACCCCAAATCATGGAATAAATTATGAATAGAAATTTAGAGCTGACTTTTTTCAGGGTCAGCTATAAGTATGCCACAGAGTTCCTTAGTTCTCAAATATTATACATGTAGATGGAACAGCTAACCCAGCATCTTACTGTGTTTTTAGTTATTTCAGATAGTAATGACAATTATGCATGGTTCAGAAATGGTTTAAAGTGTATTTCTACTGTGAAAAGTGACTATGTAAAAATAGCTCCTTCTTACTTGACAGATCAGCTCCCTGTGTGCAGCCAGAGTTGGTGGACAGAGTGAGGTTGTGACGCTCTGTACCTCACGGGAACACCCTACAGTTCCATGTTCATCTTTATAAAAATGATTGTGTGGTATCCAATGCAAAGTTTTTCATGTTGGGTGTCTTCAGAAGGCTCATAATGCACTGAGCATGGTTGTTATAGTGATGTTATAGTAATTGTTACAGTAAGGTTATAGTAAGGTTATAATTTCATGTATATAGTTATGAGGCTGAAAATGTATCCTCATGGCTTAAAGCAAGCCCATGCAAAAACTCTCCAAGAACAGGGAGGCAGTTCACACCTCATCAGGGCATGGATGGGACAAACCCAGCCCAGCCTCACAGAAACAATGGACACTGGCTTAGGCAGCAACAAAAGAAACTGTTAGACCCTCTAAGGGGTCATCTCCTTCCTTTGGGCAGTTTGGGACTGCAATGAGGTAATGCTCACCTGACTCTGAAAGGGAGTTGTGGGGGGGCAGCCAGGAGGAAAGGAATTGATAAAAGGGAGAGACATTTTGCCATGCTCTCTCTCTTCCTCCTACATCTACAGACACCACCACCACCACCAAGTGACTGAAGCGCTGATCAAAGGAGAGAGCCTGACTGAAAAGCCAGCCTGTGGTGAGAAGCATCTAAGTTTATAAGGATATTGAAAGTGTTAAGATCAGCTTAGAATGCGTTTTGCTTTTATTTCATTTGACCAAATCTGACTTGTGATGCTTTGACTTATAATCACTTAAATCTACCTTTATAGTTAATAAATTTGTTTATTTATTCTACTGGAAGCAGTGCATCTGGTTTGTACCAGTGTCAGAAACTCCCTTTGGAAGAACAAGCCTGGTACATATCAATTTCTTTGTTAAATTGATGAACTTATGCCTCCTGGATGCTGCAAGGTTATATAACTGGACACTGCAAGATGGAGGATCCTAGGGTTGTTTCTGGGACCGGAGATATTGGCTAGTGTCATTCGCTTGCAAGTCACTGAGAGCAGCTTACATGCCAGAGGCTGTGTGTGAATAGCCCAGGAGTAGGGGGTCTCACAGCAGAGTAGGGTAAGGCTGGCTCCCAGAGTCAAGGATTGGTCTAGCAGATTATTGGTCCTGACAACACCAGAGGGGAAAGTCACAGAGGTTTTTACTACCTTTTCTATCATCAGCCCTGTAGAATCATTCCACTTCTGGATAAGAACACAAGAATGGCCATATTGGGTTAGACCAAAGATCCATCTAGCACAGTATCCTGTCTTCTGACAGTGGCCAGAGCCAGGTGCCTCAGAGGGAATGAACAGAGCAGGTAATCATCAAGCAATTGATCCCCTGCCACTCATTCCCAGCTTCTAGCAAACAGAGACTAGGGACACCATCCCTGCCCATCCTGGCTAATAGCCATTGATGGACCTGTCCTTCATGAATTTATCTAGTTCTTTTTTTTTAACTCTGTTATAGTCGTGGCCTTCACAACATCCTCTGGCAAAGCATTCCACAGGATGACTGTGAGTTGAGCGAAGGAGACTGAACATTGTCAACAAAATTCTTAACTAAATTTCAGCTACAAGTTTGCCTGGGCAAACCCATTGTCTTCAAATTATGCCCTTAAGGTTGTACAAGTCTAAATGAAGGTGTAACAGGAGGATATTGCATTGCACAGGTGCAAGCAAGAACAACATTTGGAACACAAAAAAGAAGTTGTGCCAGGGTATTCCACTCACTGCTAGGCTGACATCTTCTTCTGGCCACTCTGGGGATTAGCTCATGAGGTTGATGCCCCTTCTCACAGTTGCAAACCAACTCTCTGCCTTGCTTTCTGGGTGTGCACTCCCTCCACTAGCTGCTGGTTCCTTGTCATGACTCAGCCCACCTGCCAGATCACTCTATGCATTTTCCCCTTCTGGGGTACCAAAGGGTTTCAAAGACTCTCTCCATACTAGCAGTCCCAGGCACTCTTCCCATTCACTGTCCCATGGTGCCACTCCCTCAGTGGCTGTTAGGCCCACCTTCTACTCCAGGTTCCAGCTCAGAGAACCTCTAGTCAACACTCAAGATCTGTTCTCTTTTAGACCTTACTGCCTTTCCCTGAGTCCAATCCTTATCATCTGGCACTACCCCTCTCTGGGTTTGACAGCTTCACCACCCCCTCCTCTCAGGGAGCAACTGCAGGCTACATGCCTCTGCAGCCTCTGAACACTTCTCCCAGGGAGTAACTGCAGCCTAATTTCCCAGCAGCCCCATCTGCACCTAATTTCCTTTCTTTATAACTCCAGCCCAGCTCCTTTCTCCCCAGATGGGCTCCCTCCCTCAGGCAGGGGATTGCTTAATCACCTGATTCCTCTCAGCTGTGGCCTTTTGGGTTAATTAGACCCCTTCTCAACCTGCCTTACCTCTTTCAGGGCAAGTGTGGGGTGACCATCCCATCACAGAAGCCAATTTGATTTTCAGATCCAAAATTGAGTTAACAGGACTCGTAGTTGGAAAAACCAACTTGTTACCTGTAGAGTGGGTAGAGTTTATATGGAATCACTAAGACACAGTGGGCCAGATTCTACTCTTAGTTGCAGCAGCATAAATCCACAGTAACCACAGTGCAACTGAGAATACAAAATAGAATCTGGACCATGATATATGGAGCCCCTATGATACCACTTTTGCCAAGTCTCTTTACAGCATGGAACAGCCCTATAATATATTTAATAAAACATTTACTGTTATACTCATCCTATATTCTTAAAGAGAAATGAAAACATTGTGAATGAGAATGCTAGCAGATGAACCAAAAATAATTCACCCAAATAAAACAAGATACCAAGCAAAACAATCCTCCCTCCATAAAAAGTTGCCTGCAAGAGTTTGTTACCATTTACCAGCAGCAAAGGACATTTTCCTTGCCTGTTAGCAACCTCTTTGACTCTCTCAAGGAACCATGTTATTTAAATTTTCTTCTTCCAAGTAGACCTGGGTGGGAGATTCAGGGAGTGGGGATATGTTTGGAAAGCAAACAGACAGAATACTAGCCATAGACCATTAGGCCAGCCTGCAGGCAGAATTCTTTTCATAGGTAATCCAGAAAATTTCTCTAGAGGCTTTCAATATAGCCACAAAAATGTAGTTTCCAACTGTGGGTTAAGCAGTGAATTCAAATGAATCCAAAGAGGAATCTCTGGACAGTTTAACAGAATCTACTTCAGGCTCTGAAGAGTGATGTTGCTCATGGCAAATACAGCTTCAGGCATACTGCTTGTCAAATATCCAGTGAACAAACACTGCTGTATAGTTAGAAAATCATTAAACTAAGAAATGTTGAGAGAAACACATGAGGTAAATGGACATATAATCTGAAAAAGAGAGCACTTTTGGAGAACCAGTCATGTTATATGGCCTGATAAATACTTGTGCCTGTAGATCATCTGCCCATTTCCCATCTGAGTGCAAAATCATACCCTCACATCCTTCTGGACATTGCCTGAGAGGAATACTATGGGCTTCTCTGTTCCTATGGCTGGTTCACAAACTGTCAAGTTCACCTTTCTTTACCTCTCTTAAGAAAATAATTAATTTCCTTTGAAAGCATCAGTCAGTCATTTCCATAGATAACAGGAAAAACATATTTTGATCAAATCAAAGAACGATTGTCTTTTTTCTACATAAAATGATTGTTAAATAATATGCTTCAGATTATTACTAATATTCTTTATATGCCAAAACATGCACTATGAGAAGTACCTTCCGATTTGTCTATACTGTAAGATACATAGGAAGAAAGTCAATGGAAAATCCAAGTCACTTAAGAGCCCTCATAATAATACCTACGCATGATAAAGCACTTTAACTTTACAAATAGCTTCACAGACATTTGTTAATCCTCACAATAATCCTGTTAGGTAGGCGATTGTAAATATCATCATTCCTCCCCACTTCACTCATAGTTAAAAAGTGTCTTATAGTTTTTGCTGTTCTGCCTGTTAGAAATTTGTGCAGCGTGAATATGTATTTGGTAACTTCATTGAAGTCAGTGTAAAAATAACTGTTCTTAAATAGTTTATTCTGGGTCCAATGTCTACAAATTTGTTCATTAGTTTTAAGTATTTATCCAATAGTTTATGAACACATATATCAGCCTATGGATTTTTTTTTTTTTTTTTTTGCAACTCATTTATTTAGATCATTATTTGTGGCGTGCAATTGATCAAATGGTACTTTTTCTGCTCACTAACTGGATGCCCGAATAACAGATGATAAATGATGAATAGTAAAAATTGAGCCAGGTGAAGATTGTGCTTTCTGTAAATTGTTGGTTGCTGTGTAGAGTGTTTGATAAAACTTAACTGTGGACTTCCTAAGTTTTTTTAATGTTTTGGTGGGCGGTTGTTTTCCTTGAGTAACCTCCACTTTACACAATGTAATACTTTTGTGCTGGAGTTTTTATAGGTGGTTGAGTGTCTGAGCTTCTGTCGAAATTATTGCATTAATGCTGCTGGGATTGTATTGTGTTTTTAGCTATGTGTTAGGGAACCCAGAGCCTGAAATAAGCATCTTTTTATTATTATTTAAATCTAAACATAAATAAATACTTATCTGAAATGGGAGGTGAATAGTGAGGTGGCAAATCTTGTGGGTGACCAAAATTATTTTGGTTAGTCAAGGCTAAAAGAAATGTTTAATACCCTCACAGGGACCTAGCAAAGCTAGGTGAATGGGCACCACAAATGGACAGGTGAAATTCAGTGTTGACAAGAGCAAGGTAATGCATTTTGGAAGGAATAATTTGAACTACTCATATGCATAGCTGGGTTCTAAATTGACTGTAACAACTCAAGGAAAAAATGTCAGCATCACTGTTCACAGTTCAGTGGAAACCTCTACTCAATGTGCAGTGGTGGTCAAAAAGCATACAAAATGTTAGGCTACATAAGATGGGTATAGAAAATAATACTGAACATATTATATAGTTATTATATAAATGAATGTAGCACTCCCACCTGGAATATTGAGTTAAATTCTGGTCACCTTATTGCAAAAAAGTGTAGCAGAAATTGCAGAGGTATAGAGTCAGACAAAAAAAAATTAGAGACATGGAGAGAAACTTCTGTATGAGGAGTGTCTGAAAAGATTAGGCTGTTTGGTCTAGAGAGGAAATGAATAAGAAGAAATGATATAAGTATACAAGATAATGAATGATACAGACAGGGTAAATAGGAATGTCCAACTTACCCTTCTTGTAATATTAGGTCAAAGGCATTCAATACAATTGAGAGGTAACACATTTAAAACTGCTAAAAGGATTTTTCATATGAAATACTTAATGTACTTGTTGAACTCAAAATATTATGAAGGATAAATGTTTCGTAGGATTAAAGAAAAGGTTATGTAGATAATGAAAATATCCACACTTAGTTAAGATAAAAAAAAGAAGAAAGGATAAAGACCATTTCAGGGCATAAACCAAACAATTAACTGATGGGGGCTCCATCGATGGGTTGTACCAGAATTGTACACTACAGGGTTCCTTCTACCTTTTTCTTAAGCAACTCATACTGGTCACTATCAGAGACAAAAGTCTGCACTAAATGAGCCACGGATCCAATAGGAATAGAAATATAGGAGTTGCCATAGACACTTTAAAGGACTACATAATACAGTTAAGTTACCATAATAATAATAATAGCAGTGGGAGGATGAATTTAAGAGGTTTAGGGCAGGGAGGAAATACCTTTTCATTTGAGATATGAAAATATATGGAGAAGCACTGAAGTAGAGAAATATAAGAAGAGTGTTCAATATGGCAGGAGCTGAAGAGAAGAAGGCTCTTGTGGAAGCAGTGGCAAGATGGTTAGGAGGGACGCGAGGCGTCCAGCCATAGACAAATGAAGAGAGAAGGGAAAGGTAGCTTAATCTTGTCATGGGAAACCTCTTTCCATCAAATAAGGCGAAGATATATTGAAGGTAGCTTTTCAAATACACTGACAGAGAGATGCTTCAATCCTCAACCTACATTATTTGCCATTGGGAAATATAGGGCAAGTTATACAGTGTGAAATCCTGGCCGCAATGAAGTCAGTGGCAAAACTCTCATTGACTTCAAGAGGTCTGATTTAACCCATGGGCTCTAAAGTACATGATAAAAATTGACTGAGGAGTGGGGGGAGGGTGCATAGTTTTAAAAATGTTTTGCATAATCATTTGGGTACACTGGATAATAAGATAACATCTTACACACACACACACATACACCCTACCGCTCATCTCTTTATTGGTTATCAGGATTCAAAATGATGATGTATGCGTATGACATTTTTAAGCAATGCAAAAGAAAAAGTAGCTGTGATTTTGTACTAACAAAGCTTCTTCGTTAACCTGAAGAAAAATCTAAAATGGTTGCCCCTTATCCTTTTATTATGTGCTCCCTTCAGTTATTATTCCTTTTTGTTTTGAGTCCCTTTAATTATAAAATATTAATTACAATTCCTCAATCTTTACTGGCTGAAATGGTCACCAGACCCACCAATTATCAGACAACACCACACTGAATTCAATCGCAGAACCCTATCTTCTAGGAGGTGGGAGGAATGTAATTTGAATGCTAACATTTTCTTCCAGGCTGTCTGACCTACCCTAGAAGATTATTTCTTCATGCCATTTGTAATAATGAAATATGAAAATGGACTTCTCCATCATATCAAGTAAAGTATTTTCCAGACTGAAGAGCAATTCTACTGTCTGCTAAATTTTAAAAATTTGCTATAGTTGATGGAAGTGTACATGCTGCTACAAAACTGTGTAATTGCTTAGGTTGCAGAGTGAAAGAGGGGATGAAATGGAACATTTTATTTTACAGAGTTGAGCACTTTTTTATTGTTGTTTCACTGCTTCAGTTCCCCAGCAAATGCAGCTTTCCGGGCCACCTGGAAATACAAACGCTGATCTCAGTTACAGCAGCTGGGACACACTGTCCAGTACATATCCAGACACATATCCAAGGGATGACTGGGCAAAAAAACCTCAAGGGCAAGTGTGTATTATAAATAACACACTGGTTCTGTTATATATATTTTGGTCTGAGTAATTTAAAAGATTAACTTCATCCAAAAAGAGCTGGAAACATCAGGCCAAATTATCTGCTCATATGAAGGGTGCAGCTCCGTTAACTTCTATGGAATCTCTTCCATTATATTGGCAGAGAATTTGGCCCATTTGTTTTTAAGGACCAGGTTCTGGCATGCTCATTCATACTGAGCTTGGTACCTTATTCCATGAATAGGAACACTAGTTTCAATGGGATTTCTATTGCAGTAAAGTACTATTCAGCATGAGTAAGGGTGGCAGAATCTACCCCTAATTTAAACTGTAGGGGAACTTCAGTCCCCCTTACAAGTCTCAGAACACCACTACCTCTGCTGAGTATGTGTATTTTCTACTGTGGCAGTGCTGAGTGAATTCAGCTCTAATTAATTTACCAGTGTTGCCTTTGGTAGAGTATGAATGACACAATTAGAAATCTGTCCAGAGTAGAAAAAAATACAGACACATTAAAAAAAGAAAAGAAAAACCCTGCTATTCCATAAGAAGGGGAAAAAACAAACCAACACATTTCTTTGCCACATTCTCCTGGCTTCCTGTTATGATGAACTGGGACACAATGTTAATCCATGTTTTTATTTTATAAGACACATAGTTATCTAGGTCCCTGTGCAAATAGCTCCTCAACCAATTTAATTTTATTGTTGCAGCCCCTGTCTTTCCTCCCCCATTCCCACTCCACAATCTTGTTGATTCTTTGTTTCATCATGAGTGAAATTAAATTTTACAAGCTGATTTGCATGGCAACCTCTTATAGTTGTATAGAGTCACAAAGAAGCCACTGGGGCTCTGTAGCAATGCAAGGGTTTGTGTTAACGTATCTGATAACAGGTGTGATGAAGTAGGTCAGGCTAGATCTTAATGGTCCCTTTGGGCCATGAAATCTATGCCTTTCCTCATGACTTCCAACAGAACCCTTAGGGCTCCTTTTCTCAAGCTTCATCATCACTCCAGGGGGAAGGACTCCAACCATCTCTCCTGATCCTTCCAATCGTAGGGTTCAGAACACTTTGCAAAGTGCCTGGGGCCTTAGGCTGGCTCCTCAGTTCACATTTTGAACATTGGTGTTGTTTGACTTTTATATTTGGGGGGACAGCTTCAGTCAGGCCAATGGGGCCGCGAGTGGGGAGGCAAATTATGTGCCTGCCCGAGGCTTGCAGTTTCGGGCGAAAATGCTTCCCCTTCCCTCCTATCTATGGCCAAGATCTTGAAATACTATTTGCTATGTCCTATCTATCTTGGGTTTATATATAGCACTTATTACAATGGTATCTAAGCATTGCTGGCCTGTTGGGCAGGGGGTAGGTGTCAGACTAAGGAAGGGTAGCTTCATGGGACCTCTTAGATGAGGAGAGAAGGCAAAGGGCCTGTTTGAGGATCACAGGAAGGAAACAGAGTTCTAAACTGAGGAGGAGAATGCCTTCTCTGAATTGGTGGGTGGGGGGAACAAGATTCTTGTTCTGATTAATTCAGGAATAGGCCTGAGTACTGCAGGATTCAATTGGATCTCTTACTCTTCCTTTCCCCCCTACCATTTTGCCCCAATCCTGGAGGTTATCAGATGTCAATAGGTCAGTCAAGCTCTTTCATTTTAAAACACAGTGTGAGACACTATTCTGTACATGTCATCCACTGGAGGTCAGATAAGGGGAAAAAGATAGATTTTCCCTCCTCAGCTGGTTAAGATATTTAAACATTAACATCCTGGAGGTATGAGTTATATAGTCGGACTCTTGTTATAAACTATAATACATATCTTAGTGTGTGTTAAGATCCAAGAGTGGCTGTAAATTTTTAACTTGTTCAGCTGCACAAGCTACATAATTAACCCATCTTCTGCTAAATATTTTAGCTAAAAAGTAATTATTCATCTTTAGTGGCTAAAGGATGGTGTACACCTGCCACTACAACTTTATAATAGTGGAAACTCTTAATTGACCCCCCTTCCTCTGTAGAATCCTTGCAGCTGCTGCTTCAACAAAAAAATATCAAAGATTAATACAAAAAATGTTTTATGGAAAGTTAATATACAATGAGCCTTACCAATCTGAGCCACACGGGGTGGGAAGAGCCTGTAAGGCTGAGGATGTCTGAAAATATTTATGTGTAGTGCAGTATTGCAAAACTGGTATAGCAATGAGTCAACATTGCCTAACAGACTGTGTCTACAAAGAACAGATTGCAATGAAGACAACGACCTATGAACCATGAAATTATACCAGGTACTCTGATGGTAAGTTCTTTGGTGCAGCGACCATCTTCTTGTTATGTGTTTGTACAATGTCTAACATAATAGGGCCCTGTTGTAATTACCACTATGCCAGCAATAGCAAACAATATGATCAGTCACCAGGGGTTGGCACAATCATGTTGCATGATGGATACTTAACAAAATTACTGTACTTAGTGATGGACATTGGTGGCGGTGGGGGGGGGTGGGAAGTTATGTCATTCAGTCATTCAATTTTTTTGAAAAATTACCATGGACCTCAAAATTTTTACCACAGACACATTGCTGACTCCTGTCAGTCACTGGCCCTATGGTTTTTAAAAAAATTATCTTTGTATTGTCAGTGACCTGGACTTCCGAATGTTACCACAATACAGAATAAATAATAAAACTCATAGAATCAGCAACTGAACATTTTGTTTGTTCTTATCTGTATGAATGTAGTTACATCAAAACTTGATCTATGTAGCATATCCCTATGCAGCTACTACAACTTCCTGGGGGTCTACGGTAGGGGTATCAACTATTTCTTCTATGGTCAGTGCTACTCTTTGGATTTCTTATTATGACTGTACCAGTGAGGATCAGTTTGCCCTGGTGATACCATGCCAGTGAGAGCTCTTCTGGGAGTTGATGTGCTGCTGATGTGTTAAATGTATCCAGCTGACTGATACCACAATGAATGTTTCCAGTTTGTGAGGACAAAGCTCATAAATACAAAGCTGTAAGTAGTACACAGCTGGAATCTGGTATGATTGTTGCTGTGCCAGGTGTTTGTGACAGACATGCAAAACCGTTGTGTGTTGGTATGCTTACGAACATTTTGCAACACACTGCTGAAAATGAATAAATGAGTGCGAGTGCAAACATGCTTCAGGAAACTGAGTTCATGAGAGAACTGCATCCTTTTTTTGCCAGAGTCATGACATGATTGAGATCACTTCTCTCTGTTGTTGAAATCTATCACCAACTCTGCATTTGTGGGTCTTGGGAACAGCCAGATGAGTAACTACAAGTATTGGCATATATAGCACATCAATTTGTATTTCTTACAGTTTGCCACATGCAGTTCATTATAAAACCCAGTAGCTCAACCTTGTCTATATGCAATCATTGTTTCTAATGGCTTCTACCAGTGCTTCACTGTCCTTGACATTTTATTCATTGTTCACCACTTGCTCTATTCCTGTTCGTTCTATTCAGACATTGCTTGATTAATTGGCCTCACTGCAGTTGTATTATATCTGTACCCACATAAGTGGATGGCAGCCCATGACATGTTGTATTTTGACCTCATCCTCTATCTACTGCGAGCGAAAGAGACACACTAAACTTTATATACTCCTATGAGATTGTCTGTGACCAATGAGCCTTACCAACTTGTACAGGCCATTTGCTCCCTTGTATTGCTACAATGGTCATGCAGTCTGGCTGATATAACACCGACTAACCCTTTTTAACATGGCTGCTACAGGATTGCACCTTACCTATCCCATACATAGGCCTCACCATTCACATCAATCTCCCTCGTTATGCTCATGGTTATATCTCCCTGTGACACTGCTGATGTCGCAGCTGGTGCTCAGTGTTTATTTACCACCAGGATTTTTGGGACCTTGTGTGATCAGTCTTGACACTTGTTCTCATATTTCCTTGTCTGAGATCCATTTTCCTCCCATCCTGTCTCCTGCTGGAGCCTGGCAAGCAGTTGTGAAAGATTTCAGATGGCTATTTATTCAACACAGGCAGCATTTGGACAATCTTCCCCACACTGCCTTATCCAACCCTGATCTAAAAGAACCGCCTCTTGGGATGACAAAGCCAATTCAGTCTCTGTGCTCCTGGAGGCGTCCATCTCTTTGTAAAGACTATCAACAAGAGTGGTATTAAGAGCCAGTTTTCAGGGGAGTTTATAAGGATCCATTTCAAGTACACAAAACATTGTTTTGGGATTTATCTGTGTTTGTAACAGGTCAAAAGTACTCGCTGAATTGCTTCAAAACAATGAGTGCAGAGCATTCAGGCTGATAATAGTTCTGAGTTTGTTAATGCCTTCCTCCTGAGAAATTTCAGAGTAGCAGCCGTGTTAGTCTGTATTCGCAAAAAGAAAGGGAGAACTTGTGGCACCTTAGAGACTAACAAATTTATTTGAGCATAAGCTTTCGTGAGCTACAGCTACAGTAAATGCATCCGATGAAGTGAGCTGTAGCTCACAAAAGCTTATGCTCAAATAAATTTGTTAGTCTCTAAGGTGCCACAAGTACTCCTTTTCTTTCTCCTGAGAAAGTAATGCTAAATCCAAGTCTGAAGATTCTTGCCTATATTAAATCAATTTGAGCTACACCCCAGTGTAGGAATTGGTCAGACACCACAAACTTATTTCACATAGGTTACTGAGAAGCCTTCAACAAGAAATGGCTTCCAGTAATTAATAGCTTAGGCTGGAATTGAACTGGCAAGCTGTTTTTCCTTAGTAAACATCATCACTCATATGAGTATGTTACATCAATATTGTTAATTACAAATACATAACAGTTGGGATTTTCTGCTTTTAAAACCCCCCAACTGATATTATGCAATTTCCATCACATTGGGTGGAAATCTTGTCTAAAAGGCTGTTTCTTTGAGATTTCATCTGCATCCAGCCCTGAACTAAAAACCAGTCCCCCTCCTCGCTCGCTGCTGGAGCCAATCTGGAACCAAAGCCACTGGAGGGGGGGTTCAGATTCAGAAATTCAAAGCCCAACTACCATCTAAAATTCAAATGTGTTTGAAATCCTGATTTTGTCCCATCTCTATTTATTACATAATGAAAAACATGGACATGTAGGCTTATTGTGCTACAGTCGGGGGTGGGGGGAGTAAACTCTTCATCCAGGTTTGCCTCCTCACTCCTAGGTTGGAAAGTACAGCCATGCACTCAGCCCCTTCTGCATAAGGCTGATTTTGCAGCATTGGCTGGCTGTAGACTTAGGAGTTGCATGTTAGGCACTGGAAGGAGCTACCTGCAGCCTTCCTTGGCTATGTGGAAGGTCACCTCAACACAACACTGAGACTCTGGCAGAGAGGGAGTAAACAGAAAAAGGAAAGACTGGGATCTTCAGAGTTAGGAGGAAAACCTTCCCCAATGAGGAAAAAAAAAACGATAGGCTCAATGAAGATTGCAGACTAGTCTCCCCAAACAATATGAAAACCTCAGTCACTTGAGATAACTATATATTTTGATATCATTTGCATAAAAATGACGCTTGGTAATTTTATTAGTGTATGATACAAATGCAATCCCAAAGAAAAGCAGCTAGCTTTAAAATCAGAAGGCATGTGCTCCATGAATTTCTCCATCCACACGACTCTAAGGATATGTCTACACTACGAAATTAGGTTGATTTTATAGAAGTCGATTTTTAGAGATCAATTCTATACAGTCGATTGTGTATGTCCCCACTAAGCGCATTAAGTCGGCAGAGTGCATCCTCACTATTGTGGCTAGCATCGACTCATGGAGCGGTGCACTGTGGGAAGCTATCCCACAGTTCCCACAGTCTCCACCGCCTACTGGAATTCTGGGTTAAACTCCCAATGCCTGATGGGACAAAAAACGTTGTCGTGGATGGTTTTGAGTACATGTTGTCAGTCTGCTCTCCCTCCCTCCATGAAAGCAACTGCAGACAATCATTTTGCACCTTTTTTCCTGAGTTACCCATGCAGACGCCATAGTATGGCAAGCATGGAGCCCTCTCAGCTCACCGCTGCTGTTGCGAGCATTGTGAACACCTCACACATTATACTACAGTATGTGCAGATCCTGGCTAAGAGACAGCAGCACAAGGACGATTGTGAGGAGGAGATGGACACAGACGTTCCTGAAAGTACAGGATGTGGCAATTGGAACATCATGGTGGCAGTAGGGCTGGTTGATACAGTGGAACACTGATTCTGGGCCCAGCAAACAAGCACAGACTGGTGGGACCGCATAGTCTTGCAGGTATGGGATGATTCCCAGTGGCTGCAAAACTTGTGCATGCGTAAGACCACTTTCCTGGAACTCTATGAGTTGCTTTCCCCTGCCCTGAAGCGCAAGAATACCAAGATGAGAGCTGCCCTGACAGTTGAGAAGTGAGTAGTGATAACCCTCTAGAAGCTTGCAAAGCCTGACTGCTACCGGTCAGTCAGGAATCAATTTGGAGTGGGCAAATCTACTGTGGGGACTGCTGTGATTCAAGTAGCCAATGCAATCTCTGACATTCTGCTATCAAGGGTAGTGACTCTGGGAAATGTGCAGGTCATAGTGGATGGCTTTGCTGCAATGGGTTTCCCTAACTGTGGTGGGGCGATAGACGGAACACATATTGGACCACCTTGCCAACCAGTACATAAATCACAAGGGGTACTTCTCAATGGTGCTGCAAGCACTGGTGGATCACAAGGGACATTTCACCAACATCAACATGCGATGGCCAGGAAAGGTGCATGACGCTCGCATCTTTAGGAACTCCGGGCTGTTTGAGCAGCTGCAAGAAGGGACTTACCTCCCAGACCAGAAAATTACTGTTAGGGATTGTGACGGGTTGGATCACAGAAATCCCCTCGGGGCTGCCACTTGATGTGCCAAGACTACTTCTTCCCCTGCTTTCCCTACTGAGTCAGAGATGCCAGTCTGCTCCAACACAGACCCAGGGTCTGAACCACATGCCCCAAAGCTGCAGACTTAACTGAAAGCAGCTTTAGAAATGTTCCTTTCTTTGACACTCAGATGCCCAACTCCCAAAGGGGTCCAAACCCCAAATAAATCCATTTTACTCTGTATAAAGCTTATACGTGGTAAACTCATAAAATTGTTCACCCTCTATAACACTGATAGAGAGATATGCACAGCTGTTTGCCTCCTACCCCAGGTATTAATACATACTCTGCGTTAATTAATAAGTAAAATGTGATTTTATTAAATACAGAAAGTAGGATTTAAGTGGTTCCAAGTAGTAACAGAGAGAACAAAGTGAATTACCAAGCAAAATAAAACATGCAAGTCTAAGTCTGTACAGTAATAAAACTGAATACAGATAAAAACCTCACCAGTTCCAGTAAGCTTCCTTTTACAGACTAGTCTCCTTCTAGTCTAGGTCCAGCAATCACTTACACCCCCTGTAGTTACAGTCCTTTGTTCCAGTTTCTTTCAGGTATCCTTGGGGGTGGAGAGGTTATCTCTTTAGCCAGCTGAAGAAAAAATGGAGGAGTCCACCCGGGGTTTAAATAGACTTTCTCTTGTGGGTGGACACCCCTCCCTCCCTCTGTGTAGAATCCCAGCTACAATATGGAGTTTTGGAGTCACATGGGCCAGTCACATGTCCCTGAATGACTCAGAACTACAAGTAGCAGCCATGGTTCACATGCTGCCTTGAATGTCCTCAAGTAGACTTCTTATGTGGATTGGAGCATTCCAAGATCCATTGTTCCTTAAGTGCTGCTTGATTGGGCACTTAACTTTGAAAATTCCTTTCTAAAGAAGCTGACCAAATGCCTTACAAAGCTTACTTAGAAATCAAGCAAGTATACAGCCAATATTCATAACTTCAAGTACAGAAATGATACCTACATACAAATAGGAGGAATGTATTCAGTAGATCATAACCTTTACAGAGATACGTTACATGGCATATGTAGCATAAAACATATTCCAGTTATGTCATATATACATTCATAAGCATATTTCCATAAAGCCTTATGGGGGCACCATCACAGGGATGTTGAAATGCCAATAGTTATCCTTGGAGACCCAACCTACCCCTTGCTCCCATGGTTCATGAAGCCATACACAGGCAGCCTGGACAGTAGTAAGGAGCAGTTCAACTATAGACTGAGCAAGTGCAGAATGGTGGTCGAATGTGCCTTTGGACATTTAAAAGCTCGCTGGCGCTGTTTGCTGACTAGGTTAGATCTCAGCACAACCAATATTCCCATTGTTATTGCTGTGTGCTCCAATATTCCCATTGCTTGCTGTGTGCTCCATAATATCTGTGAGAGTAAGGGGGAGACATTTATGGTAGGGTGAGTGGTTGAGACAAATCACCTGGCTGCCAATTTTGAACAGCCAGACATCAGGAAGATTAGAAGAGCACAGGTAGGTGTGTTGAGCATCAGAGAGGCTTTGAAAACCAGTTTCATGACTGGCCAGGCTACGGTGTGACTGTTGTGTGTGTTTCTCCTTGATGCAAACCCTCCCCCTTTGTTGATTTTAATTTCCTGTAAGCCAACCACCCTCCCCCCTTTGATCACAGCTGGCAAAAGAAATAAAGTCACTATTGTTTTGAAACCATGCATTCTTTCTTTATTAATTAAAAGAAGGAAGATAAGGTAGCCCGGGTAGGGTGGGGTGCAGGAGGATGGAAGGAGGGAAGGACCAGGGCATTTGCTTATTGTAGCCACACTACAAATCAACTGTTTGAATGACAGTTTTCTGCTGCTTGGGCCATCCTCTGGAGTGGAGTGGCTGGATGCCTGGAGCATCCGCTCCCCACTCTCCCCCAGCATTCTTGGGCATCTGCGTGAGGGTACACAGATATGAAACTTGGAGAGGAGGGCAGGCGGTTGTACAGTGGATGCAGCGGCAGTCTGTGTTCTTGTTGGCTTTCCTACAGTTCCACCAGATGCCTGAGCATGTCCATTTGTCTCCCAGTAGCCTCAGCATTGCATCCTGCCTCTTCTCATTATGCTCACTTAATGCTTTCCTGGACTCTGTCACTGAATGCCTCCATGCATTCAGCTGTGCGCTATCAGTGCAGGAGGACTGCAGGAGCTCAGAAAACATGTAATCGCAAGTGCGTTTTTTTCGCCTTCTAATCTGTGATAACCTCAGGGACGGAGATGATAGGGGAAGCATAGAAACATTTGCACCTGCAGGGGGATAAAAAGAAAGAGGAAAATTTAAGATGATACATATCTGAGAACAAAAGGGAGACTCTTTCACAGTGAATCAAGCAATTCACAGCAGACAGCACATGTGCTTTAGGTACATGGTCACATTTTGCCTTTTATAGTGACACATCACACACAGCTGGGTAACAGAATTTGGTTTCCAGGCAGCCATGGTAAGCCAAAGGGTACATGGGTTTGGCTTCTAATGCCTTCATAACATGTGGGAATGTTTTCAAACTGCAGTGTCCTCCTTTCCCATAGCAAGCAATGCCGGTTGAGTATGCCATTTAAACAGAGGGGCTGCAGTTTTTGGGTGGATGTGCAGCACACACCTCCCTCCACCCCTCCGTGTGTCTATTTGTGCTGATCTCTTCACTGCCCATCCCGCTGTGTGGCTATGGGATGACCCCTTTTAGCCAAGCACAAACAGCCCAGCATAAACAGGGTCCTTTTTCTGTTCCCTTACAAAAATTCCCCTATTTCAACCAGGTGACCATGAATGATATCACTCTCCTGAGGCTAACACAGAAAGATAAAGGCCAAATGTTGCTTCAATGCGACCAAAACCCAGGACCATTCACTGCCATGCTTTGTCCTGCAATGATTCCAGACTACTGGCTTGTCGTGGTAAAGTGTCCTACCGTGGAGGACGAAATAAGGCAGCCCTCCCCAGAAACTTTCTGCAAAGGCTTTCAGAGTACCTCCAGGAAACCTTCACGGAGATGTCCCTGGAGGATTTCTGCTCCATCCCCAGACACTTTAACAGACTTTTCCAGTAGCTGTACTGGCCGCGAATGCATCCCAAGTCTTCAGGGCAAATCAAACATTAAACACTATTGCTTTTAAACCCTGTACTGTAATGTGCACTCACTAGAGATGCTTTTTCCACCTTCAGGGTCAGGGATCCTGCCTTGGGAAGGTATTGGCTCCAGGGTGATGAAAAGGTCCTGGCTGCTGGGGAGAACAGATTCACCGCTTGCCTTCTGCACATTCTCCTCCTCCTCCTCTTCTTCATCCAGAAAATCCTCCTCCGTGTTACGTGAGACTCCCCCCTTGCAGGTGTCCACGGACAGTGGTGGGGTAGTGGTAGGGTCCCCCCCTAGAATGCCATGCCGCTGATCACAGAGGCAGCATGTATGGGGCTCTGACCCAGAGCAACTGTTTGCCTACTTTGTCTTTTAGTAGACTTGCCTGAGCTCCTTGACTTTCACGTGGCGCTGCTGTGTGTCCCTGTTGTAGCCTCTCTCCACCATGCCCTGTGCGATTTTGCCATATATATTGGCATTTCTTATTTTTGATCAGAGTTCTGCCTGCACAGATTCTTCTCCCCATACAGCAATCAGATCCAGTGTCTCCTGTTCGCTCCATGCTAGAGCTCGTTTGCGATTCTGGGGGGACTGCATGGTCACTTGTGTTGTTGAGCTCAGCACGCTGACCAAACAGGAAATGAAATTCAAAGGTTCCTGAGGCTTTTCCTGTGTACCTGGTTAGTGCATCAGAGTTGAAAGTGCTGTCCAGAGCGGTCACATTGGAGCACTCTGGGATAGCTCCCGGAGGCCAATAACGTTGATTTGCGTCTGCACTACCCCAAATTCGATCCATCAAGGTCAGTTTTAGCACTACTCCCCTTGCCAGGGAGGAGTACAGAAGTCGATTTTAAGAGCCCTTAAGGTCGACGGAACGGGGTTGGTTGTGTAGATGCATTCATTATAAAATCAACCTAATACGTCTAAATTCGATCTAACCCTGTAGTGTAGACCAGGGCTAAGTCATTCTCCGTTGATACAGGAGCAAGGAAGTCGAATTCTTTTCATTGGTCATAAAGACTTAATACTGTCTGTCAAATCAGAATGCTTGGAATCTTTATTGGTGTATGTATGGGTACTTGATTACCTTATGGAAGACAAGGTGGTGCTAAGAAAATCTTTTAATTAATATTCAGTACATAATCTGCCTCTTCAGTGATAATTTTCATACTATAATACATCTCAAATATAGAAATGTGACAATTTTGAGTCTCTCCTTGAACAGCATTCATAGGTTTCATTTTATTCCAACAGCCTCACCTGAGTGTTTTCCAAGACTAAGACACTTCAGGAACATTTCTCTTGCATTTCATAATTAAGAAACATCAAAATTTGCTGATATTTATTTAAAGAATGTTGCCTGGCTCATTAAACTGTCCCCCCACTTCCTTTCTGAAGTGCTTTACTCCCATTTTGGTTTTCCTGTGATGCTTGTTCAGGCTTCAATATACTAGATACGACAGTAGTTCTTAACTGCTGGAGAGGTTGCTGTCTTTTCACTCACAATGTATATTAGAGTCCTGTAAAAAACATTGGCATGAACTGTCCCCTCTGTTCTACCAGGGGAGGCCATGGCAGCGTGTATTCTGCGCTGCATGGGCACAATAGGGAAACTGGGGAGAGTGAGATGGGAATGCAGAGGCACAGATCCTGTGCCCAAATGGCTCTTGTCTTTAGCAACTCCCCCAAGATCCCTGTGGATCCCTGTGAATCTAGGGGTGTGACTGCTCCCCTCTCCCCCTGTTTCATCTGTGGGGAGAGAAAGTCTCATCCTTCTTAGGGAATGATGCCATGGGAACCTCATGCTGGTTCTAGTCCCACACACCTGCCTTTCCTGATTGGTAATTATAGAAGGGAAGGGTTAGTACTTCTTAATAGCATTGGTGTGGTAATTATAATATATAATGACTTCTGCAGATGTTACATCACTTACTTTTTTTAAGAGAACAAACAATTTAATTTCACTCTGCTTCCAAAACAGACTAACTGTTAATCTGGCTGTAAACATGCACAAAGATTAAGGGGCATCAGCTGTTCCCCTCAGACATCTGATGAAGTGACCTGTAGCTCACGAAAGCTTATGCTCAAATAAATTTGTTAGTCTCTAAGGTGCCACAAATACTCCTTTTCTTTTTGCGAATACAGACTAACACGGCTGCTACTCTGAGACCCCTCAGACTGCAACACCATGTCTCATTGGGGTGACAGAGCACCAGTTGGCGGCTCCGCCCAAAACCAACTGCAAAGTTTGAGACCACTTCATTGCTTCCAGCATCAGTGTGTGAAACATAGATGGGATGTGAGGGAGAGGAGAAGGAAATGCAGTGTGGGAATAGAGGTGCTCAGTTTGACGGTAGTTGTGCTGGTCTGAATGGTGACTTCACTGAAACTGATGAAGTTACAGTAGTATAAAGCCAGTGTGAAAGAAGAATCAAACAGATGGGAGCCCAAAAGGAGAGAGACACACACATGAAAACACAGGGATGTGGAGGAAAGTGTCTTACACCTAGAGATCGTGGGAAGAAAGGATTGTAATGTTTAAAGTATTCACAGAGTTCAAAAATATAGGACAGAGTCATCATCAAACTGTGGCAGATGTGAATAGCCCATAACCACATTCCTTCCTGCACCACTATGTTACTTAGGGTGTGTCTACATGGGAGGTTTAATCTGAAGCTTTTGGATGAGTGTCAGATAACTCGCAGTATGCAACTTGCACCAAGAACATGCACATAGAACACCTGTTCCATTTTCAGTTCCCATTGTGTGAACCCATGGCAGCAGTTCACTGCAAACTGACAGCAGTGTTCTCTGGAGGAATCCCAGGGTCCTTTACTTCACTTCTGAGCAGTGTGCTTCACAGGATTGGTTTTGCTGGGAATTGTGGGAAGCCAGGCAGGTTCCATTTCTTTTAAAATCCCATGTTTTTTTGTCTCCTCCCCATACTTCCTTTGTGGGCGGGCTTGTGCCATTTTCAAATGGCTGTTGGCCAGCATGGACCCAACAATGCTCTGTACCCCTATGGTGACAAGTGTGAAAGCTCACAGGCTGGTTGGACCATATTACAAACTCAGAGCCGGATGAATTTGGCATTGGAGTTTGCCCATCACACCATGAGCAGATGATGCGGGAGCAGGAGAATGTTCTACAGTAGCAGCACCAGTTCCTCTGGTAGCAGGAGGATGCTCTGCAGTGGTGAAGCAGGACAAGGCAGAAGCACAGGAGGATGCTGAGCTGCTAGAAGAAGATGACTGGTTCCTGGATCACTTACATAGCATTCAGTGCCATTTCTGGGCCCAGGAAACCAGCATAGATTGGGTGGAGAAAATTGTCCTGCAAAGCTGGGATGATGAGCAGTGGCAAGAGAACTGCAAGACGGGGAGGGCTACCTTTTTAAAAAAATCTACTCAGAACTGACCCCGGAGCTTCAGCAACTGTGTACCCCATACCCATGGAAAAGCGGGTTGCAGCCGTGTTTCTGATCCTGCTTCCTGCTCCTGCTCTCAGCTACTTCCTTGCTCCTGACCCCTGCTCCTGCCTCCTGTTCCTTGTTCCTGGCTTCCTCCCCACTGACTCCCATTTTCTGCTCTGGCTCCTGCCCCTATTCTGGCTGATACTCTGTCTCTGACACTTGGCTCCTGATTCCTGGCTCTTGGCTCCAGTTTGCTCCCTGGACTTGGTATTTGGCTCCTGATTCAGGCTCTGGCCACTAGGCCTGGTGACCTCTCCACCAACCACTAAGCCAGCCTCCAGCCCTGACCATTAGGCAAGATCGCCCACGGCCTGGTCCCTGACATTTTGAGTAGCCCCCACTGAAGAGAGGATGATTCAGAGAGAGAGAGAGGCACAGAGCCACCCACAGGGATGGATCCTGCCAAGGGAGGCCTTTCTCTAACCAACCTGCTGGGTACCATGCAGCTCAGCCAATGCAGGGCAGGAATGG
The DNA here is from genome assembly GCF_009764565.3 of Dermochelys coriacea. Classification (NCBI taxonomy): domain Eukaryota; kingdom Metazoa; phylum Chordata; order Testudines; family Dermochelyidae; genus Dermochelys; species Dermochelys coriacea. Next base: position 133,725,160 of record NC_050070.1, read on the forward strand.
GGGTCCATATAGCAGGACAGGACTGGGGCTGGCTTTCTAGTTGATTGTCATCAGGGTCCTGAGTCACAAAAAGATCCTGGCTCTCAAGGGCCAGCTCTTCTCTGGCATCCTTCTGTTCCTCCTTTGATGGATCTTGCCAGTTGCTCTTGGTGCAGGGGCAGAGAGCAGATGGCAGGCTTTGAACAGTGCCTGGGATGATTCGTACAATAGTTGTGTAGAATCCTCTCCACTTCATCAGAAAATAGATAGGTCACATGTCTCCTGCCAGATTGTCTCCTTTTATCCCTTGTTTCAATGTACTTTCTCCCGAGCTACTTGCTCTTTATCAGGCACGGCTGACATCCCAGACATGACCCCTCACAGACATCTGCTTTGCAATGTCCCCAAAAAGTTCCTTATTCCTGGCTGGCCAGAAGAGCTTCCTGAAGTGACGCTTCTCCGAAGATGGCGCTGAAATCCAGGGTCTCAACACAGCTCTAAGTAACTGCATTAGGCATGTTGTGGGGCTTCTAGAGTTCTACTGTGGTTGCATCACAAGAACAATGATACACTGGGATCCAGGAGCAAATGGGCAAACTCTGTGCCACCTTTTTAAGAGGGAAGGGTCATCTGGAAACTGGACACCAGGGCAGAGAGGGCACGCAAGTAAACAGACAGGTCAGTAACAGTCAACTTGCAAAGCACTGTTGGATAGCTGTTGGAAGCATGCAAAAAGTGATGCCAGCAATTGCTGGCACATGAACAAAAGACTGAAGTAAATCATTTCAAAGCAAATTTAGTCCATTTTGCAAGAGGACTCTAGGGTTCCTGCAAAACGTGGAGTTAGTGCGCAGTGATAGGTTGCGTTGTATATACACAAGTGTTTTCAAACCCGATTAACTTGATTTGATCTGGTTTTAAACCCCCATGTAGACAAGCCCTTAGACTCTGATAAAATACTTGATTCTCACTCCATATGATTATCTCCCCAAAAATATGTTATGGGTCAACATTATCTTGTGATGGCAAGAGTAAAAGGAAGAAGAAGAAAAAATATAAATGATGTAGTGCCTTGCAGCTAAAGTTTCTGATCAGGGTTGGGAGGAATTGAGGGGAAAAAATCTAAAGGTCTGAACTGTCAGAAAGCATCCAAAGCCATTGATCCGGGATCTGCAACTGGCTGGTCAAGTTCAGAGGAAAGGTGAGCCTACCGGGAAGTGCGAAGGAAGAAAAATCCTAGTTTGGTGCACACAAGCTGTAGATCTAGATAGCAGGTGGGAAATGTGCAAATTAAATGACCACCTCCCACACTTCACTTCTCATTCATTGGCTTTCCAAACACTGTAGCTCTCATGAGTTACTCAAGCTAAAAGGTTTAACTACTGTCCTTTGTGGCAGTGAATGAGAAATATTATTCTAAAATCTCCGTAATGTGGTTCATCTACCAAATATATGGCTTACACAGAATACCTGATGAGGTAGTAGAATGAATTTATTGGTACCGAGTAATCTAGCGATTTTAAGATTCTGATTTATAAATCTCTATACCATAAAATGCCATAAAAGTTATATTTCTATGTGTATAGAGGAAGTTGTGCATTGATCTCATATTGGTGACCTTCATTCTGCTATGGCTGAAGACAATGAAACATCACTGATTCATCTCAACGTTAGGTCTCAAGATTATGAGTTATCTTCTGGAAGAGTACTACTGTTGCAGGCTCTGGTGAGAAAGTCTGTGGGCAGTTACAAAGATTTACAAGTCTTGCATTCAGCTTTAATGGGATTCTCATGAGTTCCTGCAAACTTTCCCATAAACAGTCATTATAAGTATCTTGAAGTAATATGTCTTTTCACAAGACCTTGGCAGAAACTGAATGACTTGTAATGGGTGTGTATTCATTCATGCCAATGGTAACCAGAGTAATTAAACAATCAGACATGACTTGCAATATGATGCAACATCAGGATGCTTACAGGTGCAGTGTTAGAAAAAGAATACAGGGTGTACACCAACCACCCATAACTGTGATGCAAAGGTGTCATTTTACAGCATATTGGCTTATATCTCCTATAGTAAGGAAATTAGCTTCAGAGAAATAATGAACTGTTTAAATATTGGAATGCTTATTTGTTTTGTAGGCTTGGTTCTAGACTAAGGATCTCCAACAGTGAAGAAGGATCAGGATCTATAATACTTTATATCACCCTCCCTTCTTCTGCATTCTCACCTGAAACCAGAGTAACCCACTCTTTTACCTCCACCATTGCTCTGAGTCGGTATCCTAGTCTCTCCATCTACACCCAACTTTAGGCCAAGGCTATCCCCTCTATGGCTACCTTTGCTCTCAAACTGTTTTCTGTTTAATCTTTCAAATAATAAGATGCATCTTTTTGAATATTTATAGACACATTTGAACCTAAGAGGTGATCATCCCCCAAAATCCATCCATGGAGGTAAACCCCTTTGTGCAGATCTCCCTGCACCCAGAAGAGCAGCTGGTTGCCGCCAAAGCATTATCCCTCATGTCCCGCCCAGACCCCATGGAGGGAGTATCACACGTTTGAGGATGAGCACGGTAGGCCTGTATGGGATGAACATTATTCCCCGCCCCTCTCCCACTCTGCAAAAAGTTTATTTGAGATTTAAAACCGCCTGAGGGCCACGCTGAGGTACAGAGGAAAATAGGAATTACCATACTGGGTCAGACCCTAGATCCCTCTAGTTCAGTACCCTTTTACCAACATGGCCACCACCAGCTGCTATAGATATGGGTGCAAGAAAATTTACAGTCAACATTTCGGAATAACCTGCCTGCCCCGGTAAATTTTCTTCATAAATCCTGATAATAAAAGGTTATAGCCCTTTGTGAAAATGTAGTGAATGTCTATGTGTGTCTAAATCAAACTACAATCTCTGTTTGTTGTGTGAGCACCAGTTTGGTTGTATGTCTGACCTGTGCCAGTCTTCCTTGTTTTTGTGCCTCCATCTTGGACCGGAATCCTAAAAGGTATTTGTGACATGCTGTCCCTCAAAACAGCACCATGGAACCCCCATATTCACCACTGCGATATGATTCTGATGTGTTTTGTACAAAGTATGCCTTGAGCGGCATCATTTAAGATGTACTGATTTGTTGAACATTTGTATCCTGTCAAATTGTATGTACTATCATTGTCTCTCAAACTTCCGAAGATTGTCGTATGCGGCTTGGTGGGTCAGTAAGTTTGGCCACTCATAGTATATAGCCTTGTTCTTCTGGCAGCGCCCCAATATCTATGCAGCTTTTAGATCTGCTGGTTTGAGGGCTGAACATTTACTACCTTCTACATTAACCACCACTGGAAGGATTCAGAGGAAACTTTGTGAGGGGAACCCAACTGAGTTTTCTTCTTCTGTCACACATATTTTCTGTGGCAGTATTTTTTAGCTTTTCAACAAAAATTCATACTAGTGTAGTTGCATCTGAGACATGAATTACAGTAATAGTAGCCAGACTGATGCGGGGAGAGTGTTCCACAAAATATTATTTGGGGGGTATTAGGATGCTGTTTCTTGCTATCAATAGCCTTTTGTGTTTGATTTTGTGATGAGGTTAATAGCTTGTGCCATTGTGACAGAGCACCACTACCAGTCAGAACTGGGGATGGCTAAACATGTTTGGGAAAGCAAAGAGGTGTCCCATACCGTCAACTAAAACTTGATATCAACCAAACATTTTAATGTTTAAAAAAAGTTAAGGGAAGCTTTTTTATTTCTCTTTTTGTGTTCTGCGAGGAAATCCTGTTCTTGTGAAATCTCCCTCTAGTTTTTGTAGATGTAAGTGGTCCTGATACCGCAGGTAAGCATCTGAACTTTTGTGATCTTATCTGAAGCAGATCTCTAGCTATTACCAGACACATCATTAGACAGACAGATGGATTGTGACTGGCCCTCTGTGGCAAGAGGCATAGTAATGAGGGCTAAAGATCCTTTTACCCTTACCTTCACCCCTTTGCATGTCTTTGCAGGACTTCTTACAATCTCATCGGGTGAGTGTAACAGGTTCTTACCTTTCTGGCATGTGGGTGTGATCATGCCTGTTTCCTCTCCAGACCTTGACTCATTTTCTCCTCTGGTCTTCAGTCTCCCTCTTATAGTAAAGGTAAGCTAGTTTCCCTTTTGATAAAGTAAATGAGCCCTCTAACCAAATCATAAAGTCCTCCTCTTGAAAGGCAAATAAAAAATAGAGTACAAACACAAAGCAGTCCTTCAGGGCTGTCCAATGCAGCTTTCACACCTGTTGGTAAATGGGTGCTCAATCATCTGCATTCCCCAAGACAAACACTTCAGTGCTTTCTCTACTAGGGTCTACCCTGGTCTCTCCACAGTTGAAGCAGGGGTTGAGGCAGGGTCCCTCCCAACCTCTATGGAAGGCCAAGACACAGGCCTCAAAAGAGGCAGCCAGCACTTGGTTCTAGGGTGGTCACTTTTTTAAAAGGCAAAAGTGGGTCACATGCAGGAGCCTCGCCCTTCTCTTTGGCCCCATCCCTGCCCCACCTCTTCCCCCGAGGCCTCCCCTCCAGTCAGGCCAGAGGCTGGAACTGGGTCGTGGTAAGAGCCACCGAGGGAGCCTGGGCCCTTGTGGGGAGCTCTGGACCCTCCACCTGGGCAGGTGTCTGGGGGCCCCAGAGCAGCCCCTGGCCATGTCCCCACCCCCTGGGTGCACTGTCCAGGGCAGGTGGTGGGTCCGTGGCTCCCCACAATGGCCCAGGATCTGAGGGTTGCTCTTATAACTGCCTGGCTCCGACTTCTGGCCTGGCCAGGGAGTGGGGCCTCATGATGAGGGGAGGGATGGGAAGGGGGGAGGGAAGAGGCTGGCACTGCCACTGAGCCATGGGCAGATGTGGAGCAGCCCTGAAGGGAATGGGACAAATACTGCCCTGGAGTCCAGCCCAGCCCAGCACCGGGACTTGAACTCGGTATGTTGAGACATACCCCACTTTATTCCCACCCAAGCTGTCAATGCTCCCTTTCCACGCGGCCTTTTCCTGCACTTGGTTTATTCCCCTTCCCAGTCTCCTTCACAGGCCTCCTCCAAAGCCTTCCAGCCCCTAGGCCAGACCTTGAACAACTTACCCTCGCTGGGGTCCTCCTTCTTCACAGGTCCTTTGTCACAGCCCGTGATGGCTATCTTGATATAGAGCCTCACCCTCAGTCTTCCTTCTGAGGAAAGCCTGGTACCTAAGGGCCTGTTCCTGTGCCATTGAGGCCAGCTCATTGGGACTGTTTCTGTACCACTGAGATTTGCAATTGACTTCACTGATAGCAAGATTGAGCCCTATATTCCCTAGCAGTCCTTGCTAGCATGCCTTAGGGTCCCAGCCCACAGTCACAGGGACTACATCTCCCTAGGGTTGCCAGCTTTCTACTTGCACAAAACCAAACACCCTTGTCTCACCCCTACCCCACCCCTTCTCTGAGGCCCCACCCCCCTGCTCATTCCATCCCCCCTCCCTCTGTCACTTGCTCTTCCCACCCTCACTCACTCGCTCATTTTCACCGGGCTGGCTCAGAGGGTTGGGGTGAGGGAGGGGGTGAGGGCTCTGGCTAGGGATGAGGGGTTTGGGGTGCAGGAGGGGGTTCCGGGCTGGGATTGAGGAGTTCAGAGGGCAGGAGTGGGATCAGGGCTGGGGTTGGGGTGCAGGAGAGGGTCAGGGGTGCAGGCTCTGGGCAGCACTTACCTGAAGCAGCTCCCGGAAGCAGCAGCATGTCCTCCCTCTGGCTCCTACGTGGAGGCACAGCTAGGCAGCTCTGCACCCTGCCTTGTCTGCAGGCACCAGCTCCACAGCTCCCATTGGCTGCAGTTCCTAGCCAATGGGAGCTGCGGAGCTTGTGCTTTGGGCTGGGGCAGCGTACAGAACCCCCGGCTGCCCCAATGCATAGGAGCCGAAGGGGGACATTCCGCTGTTTCCGGGAGCAGCGTGGAGCCACAGCAGGCAGGGATCCTGCCGTAGTCCCACTGCGCCACTGACCAGACTTTTAATGGCCCAGTCAGCAGCGCTGCCTGGAGCCACCAGGATCCCTTTTCAACTGGATGTTCCGTTTAAAATCCAGACACCTGGCTACTGATTGTGCTGATCTCTTCACTGATTTACTCAGCCATAATTCCTATGGGGGTTCCCATTGCCTTGAAATCCTTCTGCACCTAGTTCAGTGCAGGCTATACCATAAAAAGCATAATCTGACCCAGAATCTTCAGTAACCCAACCAATCCTAAAGCAGCTGAGTCATCTTTATGGGGTCATAATACAGCCCAGAATAGAGCCCATTGTGCCTGGCTGAGGTTGAAAGATTTTGGGACAGTTCACCCCTGCATCCCTTACTGTGAGGTTATGTCTGAGAAACACAATATATCCCTAAAAGCAGTGGTATTTGGGATTAGACAGTGAGTGTAGGTGGTTTTAGAAGAGTTGGATTAAGAAAACAGACAAGTGGTTACATTCAAACCCAGTTCATACTGCATAGAAAAAGTTTATTGCTATTTGGAAAATACATACCATTTTTCCATGGACCTCGCCTTCATTAGTTAACCTATTCTCTCTGCCCTATTTGAGTTGTGCTAATATTGGAAGCGATTATTTTGGTTTTTAGGAGGTCAGATGTCTAGGGAATACATTTTAAAAGATTGTATTTATAGTGGTGTTCAACTATCTCTAGGGAACCTAACATTCTGAACATCTCTCTCTCTCTCTCTCTCTCTCTCTCTCTCACTGTAGATACATTATAAACATTTTTCTAAGTACTTTTAAAAATAAATGTTGTACTTTATATGACACTGTATGGTCTCTTTTCTTCATTATTGTTACCTTTAATAGTTTTCACCATCAAAAGTAAACACCAAAATGTCTTCCTAAGAATGATATGAAAACTGCCAGAAATGCTTTTTCATTTTGGTTGAGTTATTTTTTGTTGTTGTTCCCAATTGCTCAAACGTTAATGTTCAACTTTAAAGACAGTTTTCGTTCTGATGCTGGTTTTATACTCTTCCCTTTTCATTCTCTGCATTGTACTGAATCAATATGATACAGGACAGTCTGTAACAACTAAAAATTACCTATGAAATAATAAATCTGCCACATTAACCTCAGACTTGAATTTTTAAAAATCTTACTACCGGCATCTGATACAGAGAAAGGAAAGCATATTGCTGCTACTGCTATTGCTGCTAAAAACATTTCTTTCTGTTTCTATTACCTAACCTTGTCTTTGTCCAGCACTGCTCATGCCCTGCCCCAAACAAGTTCTATGCGCCAAATAAATTGGGTCAGTTTTCAGTCCCACATTTTTTAAAGCAAAATGTCAAGTCTTCTTCCCCATCTAAATCCACTCAGGAGCAATGATTTTGAATAGGAAGTTCAAATTGACTTTTTAAAATGAGAAAGTCATACAGTAGGAGAAATCTACATGCCACAAAGTTGAACTATATTGAATTTTTGATTATTTTACTTCTTAAAAACCCTTAACAATAGCAGGGCCAGTAGAAGCAGCATCAGTCCTATGCCACTAAATGCAGCAACACAATATCCTACAACAGCAGTAGCGGAGTAGAAGCGCTGTGATGAATTGATGGTTCATTAGTCAACAATTTACAAAATCAATGGTTGAGACTTCGTAACAGACCAGAGCTCACTGTAGTCAAGTACTAGCATTTTAATTGCAGCAAGAGCTCAGTCCTGCCATGTACGCTTATAAAGGCCCCAGTAGAACAAAAATAACTCAATCGAACAAACTGAAAGAATGAAGAACAACTTGACAAGAAAGGAAGAATAACTTTCTGGAAAGTCACTTTGCCATGTTCAGTCTAGTCTGAGATATGGAGTCATGGGCAGCAGTGAACCTACACTTTGGGGTGGCTAGCCTGCTGGCCCCACCCCTTCTGCCCAAGTTCCGTGAGCCCCCAACATCCCCTGCCCCGTAAAAGCCCTGAGGGTCCCCCCTCGACTGGAGGAGCCCCGGCCTGCTTGCCCCAGCCACATTGGGCCAAGCTGCTGCCACCAGCCCTGTCCCCTGCCCCCCGACCCATCACCCCCTCCCCCAAGCACCAGACCGAGCTGCTGGCCCCCCTGAATGCTGAGCTGAGCCACCAGCCCCACTGCTAGCTCCAGCGCTCAGCTGAGCCTCCTCAGTCTGCCAGCCGTTGGCTCTCCACCTTGCTCCTCACTTCGCTGTCCTGATAAGGAGGGACACGGCGAGCAGCGGGGACCTTGGAGGGGTGGGGGTGGAGCGGATGAGGCGGTGGGGGTCTTGGGGAAGGGGTGGGGCCACCATGGCCCAGTTGTCCGGCAGCAGGTCAGCAGCAGTGCCAGGGAAGGCTAAGCCTTCCCTGGCCTATTATACCTGCTGCCCATGTATGGAGCTATATACTTGAAAGCTGATGTTACTGTTCTCTATCTATAGCACTTTTCTGGCCTCCATTACTGTAATATCTGAGCACCTGGCAATCTTTACCCACAAAGGAAGAGGCAATTCTTGATTTCATCCAAGAGGAGCACATGATCTGGTCCAAGCTGAATATAGCTGAACTTTTCAGCAACAGCAACTGTAATGTAATTAAATTTAACACCCTGTTTGGGGGCGGGGGATATCAAAAAAACCCACCACATTAGCGTTTAACTTCAAAAAGTGGAACTACACAAAAAGGAAGAAGCTAATTAAATGGAAACAAAAAGGAACAGTTCCAAGAGTGAAATGCTTGCAAACTGCATGGAAACTATTTATAAACACCATAATAGAGGCTCAAATTAAATGTATACCCCAAATAATAAAAAACAGTAAGACCAAAAAATGCGACCATGGCTAAACAGCAGAGTATAAGAGTCTGCTAGAGGCAAAACGACATCCGTTAAAAATTAGAAGTCAAATCATACTGAGAAAACTAGAAAGGAGCATACAGTCTGGCAAGTCATGTGTAAAAGTATAATTAGGCAGGCCAAAAAAGAATTTGAAGAGCAATGAGCAAAAGACACAAAAACTAACAGCAACATTTTTTTCTAAATACATCAGAAGCAGGAGCCTGTCAAAAAATCAGTGGGGCCATGATCAAAGGGCTAACAGAGCATTTAAGGAAAACAAGGATATTGCGGAGAAGCTAAATGAATTCTTTGCATTGGTCCTAACTGCAGAGGATGTGAGAGAGAGTCCCACATCTAAACCATTCTTTTTAGGTGACAAATCTGAGGAATTATGCCAGAGGAGGTATCAGTAGAGAAGGTTTTGGAAAAAATTGATAAATTAAATAGTAATAAGTCACCAAGGCCAGAAGGTATTCACCCAAGAGTTTTGAAGGAACTCAAAAGTAAAATTGCAGAACTACTAACTGTGGTATGTAACCCATTGCTTAAACTCGCCTCTGTACCAGATGACTGGCAGATAGCTAATGTGACCCCAATTTTTAAAAAAGGCTCAAGAGGTGATCCTGGCAATTACAGGCTGGTAAGCCTAACTTCAGTACCAGGCAAATTGGTTGAAACTATAGTAAAGAACAGAATTAACATGTAATATGTTGGGAAGAGTCAATACGGCTTATGTAAATGGAAATCATGCCTCATCTATCTATTAGAATTCTTTGAGGGAATCAACAAGTATGTGGCTAAGGCCGATCCGGTTGATATAGTGTATTTAGACTTTCAGAAAGCCTTTGACAAGTTCCCACACCAAAAGCTCTTAAGCAAACTAAGCATTCATGGGATAAGAGGAAAGGTCCTCTCAAGGATCAGTAACTGTTTAAATGATTGGAAACAAAGGGTAAAAATAAATGGTCAACTTTCACAATGGAGAGAGGTAAATAGTAGTGTCCCCCAAGGATTTGTACTGGTACCTCTGCTGTTCAATATATTCACAAATGATCAGGAAAAGGGGGTGAACAGTTAGGTAGCAAAATTTGCAGATGGTAGAAAATTACTCAAGATAGTTAAGTACAAAGCTGACTGTGAAGAGATCTAAAGGGATCTCACAAAACTGTGTGATTGGTCAACAAAATGGCAGATTAAACTCATTATTGATAAATGCACAGTAATGCACATTGTAAAACATAATCCCACTTATAGATACAAAATGATGGGGTCTAAATATGCTGTTACTATTCAGGAAACAGATCTTGGAGTCATGATGGATTGCTTTCCGAAAACATCAGCTTATAGTGAACAGCAGCAGTCAAAATAGCAAACAGAATGCTAGGAACCAATAGGAAGGGGATAAATAATCAGACAGAAAATATCATAATGACACAATATAAATGCATGGTATTCCCACACCTAGAATACTTTACACAGCTCTGGTCATCCCATCTCAAAAACAATATATTAGAAATGGAAAAGGTACAGAGAAGGGCAACAAAAAATGATAAGGGGTATGGAACACTTCCGTATTAGAGGAGATTAAAAAAATAAAGACTGTTCAGTTTAGAAAAAAAGATGATTGAAGTGGGATATGCTAGAGGTCTATACAGTCATGAGAGACGTGGAGCCACATGGGGAATTATTAGTTAAATTGGAGAAGATGGGGATCAATATGAACATCAGAAGGTGGATAAGGAATTGGTTAAAGGGGAGACTGCAACGGGTCCTACTGAAAGGCGAACTGTCAGGTTGGAGGGAGGTTACCAGTGGAGTTCCTCAGGGATCAGTTTTGGGACCAATCTTATTTACTCTTTTTATTACTGACCTTGGCACAAAAAGTGGGAGTGTGCTAATAAAGTTTGCAGATGATACAAAGCTGGGAGGTATTGCCAATTCGGAGAAGGATCGGGATATTATACAGGAGGATCTGGATGACCTTGTAAACTGGAGTAATAGTAATAGGATGAAATTTAATAGTGAGAAGTGTAAGGTTATGCATTTAGGGATTAATAACAAGAATTTTAGTTATAAGTTGGGGACGCATCAATTAGAAGTAACGGAAGAGGAGAAGGACCTTGGAGTATTGGTTGATCATAGGATGACTATGAGCTGCCAATGTGATATGGCTGTGAAAAAAGCTAATGCGGTTTTGGGATGCATCAGGAGAGGCAACCCAGTAGGGATAAGGAGGTTTTAGTACCGTTATACAAGGCACTGGTGAGACCTCACCTAGAATACTGTGTGCAGTTCTGGTCTCCCATGTTTAAAAAGGATGAATTCAAACTGGAGCAGGTACAGAGAAGGGCTACTAGGATGATCCGAGGAATGGAAAACTTGTCTTATGAAAGGAGACTTAAGGAGCTTGGCTTGTTTAGCCTAACTAAAAGAAGGTTGAGGGGAGATATGATTGCTCTCTATAAATATATCAGAGGGATAAATATAGGAGAGGGAGAGGAATTATTTAAGCTCAGCACCAATGTGGACACAAGAACAAATGGGTATAAACTGGCCACCAGGAAGTTTAGACTTGAAATCAGACGAAGGTTTTTAACCATCAGAGGAGTGAAGTTTTGGAATAACCTTCCAAGGGAAGCAGTGGGGGCAAAAGATCTATCTGGTTTTAAGATTCTACTCGATAAGTTTATGGAGGAGATGGTATGATGGGATAATGGGATTTTGGTAAGTAATTGATCTTTAAATATTCAGGGTAAATAGGCCAAATCCCCTGAGATGGGATATTAGATGGATGGGATCTGATTTACTATAGAAAACTCTTTCCTGGGTATCTGGCTGGTGAATCTTGCCCATGTGCTCAGGGTTTGGCTGATTGCCATGTTTGGGGTCGGGAGGGAGTTTTCCTCCAGGGCAGATTGGAGAGGCCCTGGAGGTTTTTTTGCCTTCCTCTGTAGCATGGGGCATGGTTGACTGGAGGGAGGCTTCTCTGCTCCTTGAAGTTTTGAACCATGATTTGAGGACTTCAATAACTCAGACATGGGTGAGGTTTTTCATAGGAGTGGTGGGTGACATTCTGTGGCCTGCGCTGTGCAGGAGGTCGGACTAGATGATCAGAGTGGTCCCTTCTGACCTTAGTATCTATGAATCTATGAATCTATGAAAGGGGCTAAGGAAGTGTTTTTTACCTCGCCACATAACACAAGGACTAGGGGTCACCCAATGAAATTAATAGGTTTAAATAAATTAACAGTAGGTTTAAAAGTAATGGAAGGAAGTACTTCTTCACACAACACACAGTCAGCCTGTGGAACTTGTTGCCAGGCAATGTTGTGAAGGCCAAAAGTATAACTGGGATAAAAAAGAATTAGTTAAATTCATGGAGGATAGGTCCATCCCTGGTTATTAGCACATATCGTCAGGGTTTGCAACCCCCCTGCTCTGGGTGTCTCTAGCCTCTGACTGCCAGAACCTGGGACTGGATGACAGGGGATGGATCACTGGAGAATTGTCCTGTTTTATTCATTCCCTCTGAGGCATCTGGCATCAGCGAATGTTGGTAGACACGATACTGGGCTAGATGGACCATTGGTCTGATCTGGTATGGCCATTTTTATGTTCTTATGTTTAATGTATTTATCCTCACAACACCCCTGTGAGGGAGGGAAAGATCTATTACACCCATTCTACAGATGCGGGACTGAGGCTCAAAGGTCCTGATTTGCAAAACTATTTCGGCTTCTAACTTCCACTAAAATCAGTGGAACATAGGAGCCTTAGTCCTCGTCTACACCTGAAACTTAGGTTGATCTTAGGCTAAGTTTCTCAGGGGAGTGAAAAATTCACATCTCAGAGAGATGATTTAAGCTGACCTAAACCTCAGTGTGACGTTCCCCTCTGGTGTTATCTGGACCGGTGATCTGCTAGGTCATTCCAATCCTTGACTCTGGGAGCCAGCCTTACCCTGCTCTGCTATGAGAATCCCCACTCTTGGGCAGTCCATGTACAGCCTCTGGCATATAAACTGTTCACAACTACTTGCAACCAAATGACACTAGCTAATATCTCCAGTCCCAGATACAACCCTAGGATCCTCCATCTTTCAGTGTCCAGTTATGCCTGCTGAACCCTGCAAGCTTATATGAGTTTGTCAATTTAACAAAGAAATTGATATGTACCAGGCTTGTTATCCCAAGGGGAGTCTCTGACACACTTCAAACCAAATGCACTGCTTCCGTTAGAATAAACAGACGGATTCATTAACTACAAAGACAAATTTTAAATCATTATAAGTCAAAGCATAACAAGTCGGATTTGGTCAAATGATATAAAAGCAAAATGCATTCTAAGCTGATCTTAACACTTTCAGTGCCCTTACAAACTTAGATGCTTGTCACCAAAGGCTCGCTGGTTGCTTTTCAGCCAGACTCTCCCTTTTGATCAATGCTTCAGTTGCTTGGTGTGGTGGTATTTGCAGATGTAGGTAGAAGAGAGAGGAAGAGCATGGCAAACATCTCTCCCTTTTATCATGTTCTTTCTTACCTCTTGGCTTTGCGCCCCCTCCCCCCTCTCCCCCCCCCCCCCCCGCTTCAGAGTCAGGTGAGCATTACCTCATCGCAGTTCCAAACTGATCAGAGGAAAGGGGGTGACTCCCTGGAGAATCCACCAGATTCCTTTGTTTCTGTCTAGGCCAGTGCCCTTTGTTCCTGTGAGGCTGGGCTGGGTTTGCCCCATACATGCCCTGATGAGGTGTGAACTGCCTCTCAGCTCTTGGAGAGTTTTTGCCTGGGCTTATTTTAAGCCATGAGGATACATTTTCAGCCTCATAACTACATACATGAAATTATAACCTATAACATTACTGTAACAACAATGGTCAGTGCACCATGAGCCTTCCGGAGACACCTGACATAACAAACTTTGCATTGGATGCCACACAATCATTTTACAAGGATGAACGTGGGGGTGCTCGGTGTTCCCCTAAGGTACAGAGCGTCACAGCCGGTATAGACTCAACTAGAAGAATTCCATTGTCTAGCTACCTCCTCTCAAAGGGTGGATTAACTACAGTAACCGAAACCCCCCTTCCATGTAACAAGTGTCTGCACATGGCTGTGCCGCTGTAGGGCAGACAAGCCTGAACACCTTTGAGGATCTGATTTTAATGGAAGTTAGGAGCTTAACTACTTTTGAGGATCTGGATCTAAGTAACTTGCCCAAAACCACACAGGAAGTCAGTGGCAGGGGAGGGGACCGAACCCAAGTCTTGAGCTAGGGCCCCAACAGTTGGACCATCCTTCCTTTCTTTTATGTGTAAATCTGTTCAAATTTGAGGCGGTTGCCATTTTAGGTTTCAATTCAGAAGCAGAACGTTACAGCAAGCCAGGGTTTTCTCTTGTATGGAGCCTCCATATTTATTTTCTTTGTTATTTTCCATAATCTGAAATAAATGTCATTGAATCTAAAATGACAGGGCACATGACTTATGAGACCGAGGTTCTATTCTTGGCTTTGGCACTGACTTGCTGTGTTTCCTTGGGCAAGTCACTTCACCTCTTTGAGCTTCAGTTTCCCCTCCAACTTTTTGTCTGTATTATCTATTTAGATCGCAAGCTGTTCAGGGCAGGGACTTCCTGTGTGTGTACAGGCCTTGCCAATATGGCCCCGATTTCAGTGAGGTGCTACTATAATAAAAATTAAAAATAATAATAAAATATACATTTAGTACTCACTTTGAACAGGTATAAATGGGACTACCTGAGGTGCAAAGCAGTGGAGAATGCCTCCCAGGGTCCTCTCCTGGAAGACATTTCAGTATAGGTCATCACATGATGCAGGAGATATGCATCAGGCTGCCAGGGGAAAGAGGAATATGTAAAATAAATAAGGTTAAGCATCTGTGTGGTTTTGCATGTGTTGCGTGCATACACAGAATGTTAGGTAATACTATTTTATTGTAAGTAGTTAGTTAAAATAGGGGAATGAGTCATTATAAGAGAGATAGTAGGTATGGTTATATCCTGCTCTCTGTTACATTGGTGCAACTCTCTCAATATCAGTAGGGTCACGCAAGTGTGAAAAAAAGCAGAATTTGACCCAAATGGTCCAATTTAGTCCAGGTATAAACAAGCATAATTCCATTCACTTCAGTGGAGCTATTCTGATTTATACAGGAGCTGAATTTGCCCTGTTCTATATAGTAGAATTTGGGAATTAAATTATCAGAAACAGAATTCTTGTCTAGAATGGTCAGGGAAACCTGGCTAGTAACAATTGTGTTTGAAGACGGTTCTTGTTAGCAGAAACATGACTGTGCACAGAGCCTTAAACAACAACAAAAGCATATAGAACATTTAGATTATTCAATCAGATAGATTAGGGGACAGTAGAGCAAAGCCAGCTCACTGTACAGTAAAATTCTACAATGGGTGACACATATGATACTGTACATAAACATATATATCTATATATTTTACAGATGCCCTCGAAGTCTGGTCAATCTTGTGGAAATCTCATGAGACTGGCAATGGAAATCTAATGAGAATGTTTATATTGTATACAGTGTGGAAGACTATTTGAACTAATATTTATCAAGAGGCATGTCACGGTGGGTGCAGTTATCACCATATATGATTTGCACACTGTGCATTTAGAATTTCCAATAATTAGCTTCTGCATGATGTAGATTTAAGAGATTAGCATGTAGTCAGTGTCTGGCAAAGTATCACACTGAGAATGAAAATCAACGGTTCAGAATTGACACCCGTTTCCTTAGATGGTTGCAGGAAGCACAATTCATATTTGAGGGAACAGGCTTACTAGAGTTCAAATAAAGAGCTTGATCCTGCAAACCCACATTCAAGTGAGTAGCCTTTACTTATGTTAGTAGACCCATTGCATTCACTGAATTTTGTGATCAAGGAATTGCAGAATTGGATCTTTGTTATTGTTCTGCTGCTGTGGAATGAAAAGAGCAGACCCCAGTTACTGTCATTCAAATCAGTAGAACCTGTCCCCTACTCTGCATAGTCTTCCTGGGTGTACTTATGGAAGTCATTTATGCCAAAATTTTCAAGAGTGCTCACTGTTTTGACGTATCAAAGACAGTTGATTTAAGTGCTGACATTTAGATTTAAGTGTCTAAAGTTAGGCACCTGGTTTTCAATATTTTGTCCTTAAGGTATAAGGCAGTATACCAAGATATAACTGAATACTTTACCTTCAGTAATGAAGATGAGAAATTTTTTCAGCCAGATGCCTAATATACAAAGAAACTCCCTCTTCAGCCTCCACAGTATCACTTTACATGCACAGTGCATACACTGAATATTATCCACTGCAAAGTACAACTGCTAGGGTCAAATGTTCTTTTGTGGAAAGTATCCTAGAAGAAGAGAATACAGCCATAGCTTGGTGTTGACTGTTTGTATTATTGTCTCTGGAGTGCATTGTGTACTTTCTTGAGCTGAAAGCTTGGGGTGACTACTGGTCAAATGATGGTGTTGTATAAAGCCGCTGAGGGGGCAGGAGAAGATTTGGGATCTGCGGTACTTTCTGTAGTATGCATTTTATCTGTTCATTGCTAATGATAGCTGGAGGCAACATCTAATAATATAATCCTGCTAGCAAGTATAGTTTGTGTGTGTGGCTTTTAAAATAGAGATAAAAATAGGGCCAATAATATAAAAGTTTTATCTGCTAGGAATCTGTTGAAAGATAATAGCTTGTTATTGAGCACTTTAATGAGGACAAATGAAATATGTATGTCACATAAGCAAAAGAAATAACTGCAAGAGATACTGATATCAGGGAAAGAGTGAAGCCAGTAAGTAGCTTCTGTTCATCTTCTTAAGGAAACTCATTACAGGACTTGACTATTTACACAGACAACAGGATTTCTTACCTGGAGTCAGATACAGCCAGCAAAACCTCCATCTGCATCTGAATCTAGGCCAAATAAAAAAAGAATTCACCTGCTTCTGGGAGGGAAGCTTATGAGCTACTAAGCATGTGGGGATACTAATGAAAATGAAAAGGATCTGAAGCTCTGGATCCCAGCAGGGAGAAGAGGGGGAACTGATTTTCAATTTTTTTAAAAAAAAAAACAGAAGTCTTGAGGACACACATAGTGAAATTTTCTTTACACAAAAAAAAACAAAAAACAAATTATACTGTAACAGCAGGGTGGCATTATTACTCTCAAGGAGGAAGATAATACGAGAAAAAGCCCTAGAGACAAAGGAAATGCTACCCAAAGGAAATTAAACCAAAGCCCTGCAAATAAGAACAATAGCCTACAATGCAGGTAAAACTACAGAAACAAATGAATAAATACAAAATGAACATTAGCGGAGCCTGAAGCGAAAACACCTAAAAATACAAAGAGGGGAGAGTGGCTTCTCAGCACCAACTGAAACGAATTTATAACAATATACATACTAATGAACTTGAAACGCCACTTAGTTTTTGCATCCATTATTCATTGTTCAGCTTTATAGAAAATGCAACATTACAATGAAATGATTACAGGGAGCATCCCTGGGAGTGAGACGATAACAGGAAAGGAACAGTAGCAGCATCTGTTCCTTCACCCCCAGTCCTCATGCATGAGAATTACCATGGCGTCAGACACGGAAAAGGTTCCAAGAAGAGAATCCTTATGAAAGGAGCAAGGAGTCTTAGGGATTCCATTCTGCTCCCACTGAAGTTCATGGGATTTTGGCCACTGACTTAATGGGTAGCAGGAGCAGGCCATAAACAGAAGAAATTATATTGAGCCCAAATTCTTCCTTCAGAAGTCTGTTAACGCCAACAGCAGAAATCATACGACGGGCCTGAGAGCAGAAACTGGCCTTTGATGACTGAAGGACACAATGAGAGTCGGACACAAAGGACACAAAGAATTAATGTCGATGCTGGGCAGAGCTAGCTTAGACAATGATGCCAAACTTGCAGACACAACAGGGTCCCATCTTCCAAAGGGTAGCTTGAAGCGCTAGCTTGCCGTGTACTACCCAGGATCTACTGCTATGTGGTGTGAATCATAGAAGATTAGGTTTGGTAGAGACCGCAGGAGGTCATTTAGTCCAACCCCCTGCTTAAAGGAGGACCAACACAAACTAAATCATCCCAGCCAGGGCTTTGTCAAGCCGGGCCTTAAAAACCTCTAAGGATGGAGATTCTACCACCTCCCTAGGTAACCCATTGTAGTGCTTCATCACCCTCCTACTGAAATAGTGTTTTCTAATATCCAACTGTGATAGACCCAGGCCAGTTGGGTACAGCAGAGTAGCAGAAGGCAGATAAACAGGCCACTGGATGAACAGTTTTCTGTTCCCTGACTGACCAGAGCAGGAGCTGCTCCAGGCTAATGAGAACACCTGACTCCAATTAACTTGCAAAGAGTCAGGTGAGGCCATTAAGCTAATGTGACCACCTCATTCTAATTAAGGCCCCTCTGATCATACAAAAGGGCTCACTCCAGTCAGGCAGAGAGGAGCGGAAGTGAGGCTGAAGGGCTGGTTAATGAAGACACCCTCAAGTCATTAGTAAGGGAGCCCTAAGGTAAGGGTGAAGAAGGGAGAAGCAGGAGAGCTGTGGGGAAATGGCCCAGGGAAATGTAGCAACTCTGGCAGTAAAAGGTTGGCTGTCAACAGCTACTACCATTAGAGTCCCTGGCCGGAACCCGGAGTAGAGGGCAGGCCTGGGTTCCACCCAACCTGCCACTACAGAAACACCTCCTGGGAGGGGAAAATAGGCCCCTGTCAGGACAGGGAGGCTAAACTGTTTTCGCATGAGGCTGTAAGAGCAACAGAGACAGTGGGAATTCTCTCACCAACCTCCATTGCTGACTTATGATGAAAAGGGCTCAGTAGACTGTATCCCTGGTCCTAGAGAGAGAAGGGCTACATGGAGGGTTGCAATGAGCATCTGAAGTTAGCATAAACTGCCTGGAAGCACGGGACCCAAGGGGACAAGATCAGAGCTCTGCCACACAACCTAGAACTCCAGCACTGCAATTTGAGACCATTGTTCCTCGTTCTGTCACCTGCCATCACTGAGAACAGCCAAGCTCCATCCTCTTTCGAACCCCCCTTCAGGTAGTTGAAGGCTGCTATCAAATCCCCCCTCACGCTTCTCTTCTGCAGACCAAATACGCCCAGTTCCCTCACCCTCTCCTCGTAAATCATCTGCCTCAGCCCCTTAATCATTTTCATTGCCCTCCGCTGGACTCTCTCCAATTTGTCCACATCCTTTCTGTAGTGGGGGGCCCAAAACTGGATGCAATATTCCAGATGTGGCCTCATCAGTGTCGAATAGAGGGAAATAATCACTTCCCTCAATCTGCTGGCAATGCTCCTACTAATGCAGCCCAATATGCTGTTAGCCTTCTTGGCAATAAGGGCACACTGCTGACTCTTATCCAGCTTCTTGTCCACTGTAATCCCCAGGTCCTTTTCTGCAGAACTGCCGCTTAACTAGTCATTTCCCGGCCTGTAGCAGTGCATGGGATTCTTCTGTCCTAAGTGCAGAACTCTATACTTATCCTTGTTGAAACTCATCAGATTTCTTTTGGCCCAATCCTCCAATTTGTCTAGTTCACTCTGGACCCAATCCCTACCCTCCAGCATATCTACCTCTACCCACAGTTTAGTGTCATCCACGAACTTGCTGAGGGTGCAATCCATTCCATCATCCAGATCATTAATGAAGGTGTTGAACAAAACTGGCCCCAGGACTGACCCCTGGGGCAGACCGCTTGATACCGGTTGCCAACTAGACATCGAGCCATTGATCACTACCCGTTCAGCCTGATGATCTAGCCAGCTTTCTATCCACCTTATAGTCCATTATCCAATCCATACTTTTTTAACTTACTGGCAAGAATGCTGTGGGAGACCATATCAAAAGCTTTGCTAAAGTCAAGCTATATCACATCCACTGCTTTCCCCATAACTGCAGAGCCAGTTATCTCATCATAGAAGGCAATCAGGTTAGTCAGGCATGACTTGCCCGTGGTGAATCCATGTTGACTGTTTCTGATTACCTTCCTCTCCTCCAAGTGCTTCAAAATTGATTCCTTGAGAACCTTTTCCATGATATTTCCAGGGACTGAGGTAAAGCTGACCAGTCTGTAGTTCTCTGGATTCTCCTTCTTCCCTTTTTAAGAGATGGGCACTATATTTGCCTTTTTCCAATCATTCGGGACCTCCCCTGTTAAGGCTGAATCCTCATTCTGTGACTCAGAGTGCAGAAGATGGGGACCCACAAGGATTCTAAAAATTAATACTTGCCACTCCAGGCTTGTATTAAACCCCTGAGGTTACAGCTTTTCTCTGACCTTGGCTTGGTAAACGCGGCCACCACGCAAATGCAACCCCCCCCAAAAAAAACAAAAAACCAACCCTTTGACCCAGGAAGGAGCACTTGGGAATTCCTCCCTGTGGGGTACCCTCAAGCCCTTTCACCCCCACTCCGTGGAAGAGATGAGAAAGAAAATAAAGGAAATTAGCTGTTGCCACCAGCTAATCCAACAGCATATGCACAAACCTCTTAGGACACCCAAATACAATCCTGTTCTTAAAAAAAGGTAAATTTTATTAAAAAGAAAAAGGAAGAAAATACATTTGGAACTTAGGCTTTTGCTAGATTTTAAAAGAGCAATTCCAAAAATTAAGCACCCAAAATAGCTTTCTTGGGGGTTACCTTAAAGGTTACAAGCAAACAAAAGCATCTGGAGTTAGCACAGAGGAGTCCACAAGCCTTAAAAAATAAACAGAAATAAACCTAATTGCGTCTTCCTAAACATTCCTAATTTACTTACATATTTGGGTTGTTAAAAGTCTTCTAGATATGATATGATGGTTTTCATATTTGGTTCAAACTTTACACAGCATTTCTGCTTATAGCACTGCTGCTCCGTGTCTCCTCCGGAGAACAATAGACAAAGGGAAAGTTTCTTTCCCAATTTTAAAAAGTTCTACCTTCCCATTGGCTCTTTTGATCAGGTGTTCGCTTCCTTTTCTTTACCTGGGGACTTTTTAACCCTTTACAGGTAAAGCAAATAGAGAACAGCTACCAAGAGGGATTTTACAGCTAACTGGCTGGCTGGGTGTCCATTGAAGGAGCTAACCCCCCCCCCCCCCCCAAATTTCATTTATCACATCCCCCAATTGCCATGACTTTTCAAAGTTAATGGCCAATGGCTCTGCAATCACATCAGCCAACTCCCTCAGCACCCTCGGGTACATTAGATCTGGACCCATGGACTTGTGCATGTCCAGCTTTTCTAAATAGCCCTTAACCTGTTCTTTCACCACTGAGGGCCGCTCACCTCCTCCCCATACTGTGCTGCTCAGTGCAGCAGTTTGGGAGCTGATCTTGTCTGTGAAGACCAAGGCAAAAAAAGCATTGAGTACTTCAGCTTTTTCCACTTCATCTGTCACTAGGTTGCCTCCCACATTCAGTAAGGGTCCTATATTTTCCCTGACCACCTTCTTGTTGCTAACATACCTGTAGAAACCCTTCTTGTTACCCTTCACATCCCTTGCTAGCTGCAAATCCAATTGAGCTTTGGCCTTCCTGATTACACCCCTGCATGCTTGAGCAATATCTTTATACTCCTTCCTAGTCATCTGTCCAAGTTTCCACTTCTTGTAAGCTTACTTTTTGTGTTTAAGCTCACCGACAATTTCTCTGTTAAGCCAAGCTGGTTGCCTGCCATATTCGTTATTCTTCCTGCATGTTGGGAAGATTTGTTCCTGTGCCCTCAATAAGACTCCTTTAAAATACAGCCAGATCTCCTGGACTCCTTTCCCCCTCATATTAGCCTCACAGGGGATCCTACCCATCAGTTCCCTGAGGGAGTCAAATTCTGCTTTTCTGAAGTCCAGGCTCTGTATTCTGCTACTCTCCTTTCTTCCTTTTGTCAGGATCCTGAACTCAACCGTCTCATAGTCACTGCTGCCCAGGTTGCCACCCACTTCTACTTCCCCTACCAATTCTTCCCTGTTTGTGAGCAGGAGGTCAAGAGGAGCATGGCCCCTAGTTGGTTCCCCCAGCACTTGCACCAGGAAGTTGTCCCCAACACTCTCCATAAACTTCCCGGATTGTCTGTGCACTGCTGTATTGCTCTCCCAGCAGATGTCAGGGTGATTGAAGTCCCCCATGAGAACCAGGGCTAATGATGTGGAAACTTCTGTTAGTTGTTCAAAGAAAGCCTCGTCTACCTCATCCTCCCAGTCTGATGTTCTATAGCAGATGTCAACCACAACATCACGCTTGTTGCTCTCGCCTCTAAACTTAACCCAAAGGCTCTCAACAGGCTTTTCTCCACTTTCATACTGGAGCTCCAAGCAATCATACTGCTCTCTTACATACATTGCAACCCCTCCACCTTTTCTCCCCTGCCTGTCCTTCCTGAACTGTTTATACCCATCCATGACAGTGCTCCAGTCATGTGAGTTACCCCATCAAGTCTCTTTTATTCCAATCACATCATAGTTCTTTGACAATGCCAGGATTTCCAATTCTTCCTGCTTGTTTCCCAGGCTTTGTGAAGTATGAGATGCTTTCCGTAGACTGAGAACTCACCACTCATAACTTGAGCAGGCGTTCCATCTTTTATTTTGATCTTTGCTGGAGTACATTGTGAGGTTCCCTTGCCTTTTTCCAGAAACCCGCCCCCCCTTCACTGTTCCCCTAATCCCTCCACAAGAATTCCCTCACCTCAGGCTGCAATGTTAGCTGTGGAATGTGTTCTCCCCTCTGACGCTGAACCTCTTGCCAGGCAGCAAGGCAGAAGCTTTTGGGGTAGGCTGAACAGAGGTAGTCACACACTGGGTCTTGCAGCCAGGGGAGGGGGTCCAATCTTACAGCTTCACAAGCAGGTCCCAGCTTTGATTGATCCAGCACTGACACTGGAGCTTGATTTCACTTTGAACTGCAACATGGACTCTCATTCTTCCCATTTGCACTAATAATCTGAGAGTACTGGGACTAAACATGCCATTTTGAATTCTAAAGAGACAGGGTGGGTGAGGTAACATCTTTTATAGGACCAGTTTCTGGTGGTGAGAGGGAAAAGTTTTCAAGCTATACAAATAAACAAAAACCAAAAATCCCTCAAACAACAGCTGGCCAATCAATAGAGGAGATGAAAAAGCCCCATTGGCATAGCAATACAGTGCCCCCTGTCTGAAAATTAGCACCCAAGGTGAATGCCCTCCTTGCCTTCCCACAGAACTGGCCCTAACTTGAAGCCACAATCTGGCACTGTGAAACCTTTGTTTTAACAGGCATTTCTGGAACCTGCTGTCTGTCATGGAAGTATGGTTTCCATTCAGCCCCTTACAATAGCCAGCTGGTCATAACTTTCTCAAACTATTTTAAGGGTGATGTTTTCCATGGTTTTTTTTTTTAAAAAAAGTCAAGCAAAATCCAGCTGGACTTCAGATATGTAAATGTGAGGGGGGGAAATTTGCTTCCCTTATAAGTTCTGATTAGAAATCTTGTGCCTTCATTACCTAGTAATGTATGTTGCTAAAAATGTCACATATGATTTGTTTTGTAGATTTCACTGAGAAGTAAAAATGAAAGTAAGTTTGAAGAAAACTGGTTCTGTAGTTTTAAAGCTAGCAATATTTAAGGCCAGCAATTTTGTACATTCCTATGAGAACTTGTCTGTGCATTTTTAAATGTACTTCAGAGATGCATTTGTTAAAGATGCTCTGGTTAAAGATACCCTTTTCCACCGGTGACATCTGGAAGCTCCACAAGCTAAATATCCTTTGTTCAAGGAACGTGTATTCCACTGATGACAGCTCAATATAAAGAAACATACAAGGTCAGGTAAGGATGACCTGAGTTAACAACAGCTCTGTTACAGCTGCCAAGATTGGCAGCTTGCAAATCTTAAAATCTCCATAGAAGAAGGAGACAACAAGCTAGAGAGATTTTAACAAAGGCCCAATATCAAGGAATTTGCAAACTCGGCTGGCAAAGCTGGCAGACAGCTTTTCCCTCCATGGATTTGGTGGAGAATGTCCTTTCTCCCAGGATCCCCAGGATCTGTGGGGCTGGGAGTCCTCACTCTCCACCAAGTCCCCACAAGGTGCCAAACCTCTCCCCTGGAAGGAATCCTGCATGAGAAACCTTGGAAGGGGAACTACAAGGATCTTTCCTGTCTGCCTGACTCCTTTCCATGGGTTTCCAAATGGTAGGGAGAGATCTGGCCCAATGATCCAAAGCCCATTTATGAACATTAATTAATTTAGCATTACAATACCCTTATTCAGGACGTCAATATTTCTATGCACTTTCTATAGATATGGGACCAGATCCTTAGCCCCTGCTCAGGCAGCACAAAACAAGGATGTCAAGAATACTTTATGAATGTGATAATCATAACTTTTTGCCCTGTTGCCATTGAAGATAGAACAAAATTATTACTGGGATTGAATATGGAGAGAAAAAACAAAAAAGATAAAGAAAGCCCAGAAGCAAAAGATGTCTTCAGCCCAGATACAGCTCCCTGGGGATTGCTCCAGTTTTCTCTGTAAACTGGTAGTCACCAAGATACTCTCTGATAAATCAGTAAAGGGTCACTAGCCTTGCTGGAATGATGCTTTTTGGTTATTTGTGTTTAGAAAGGAAGTTTGGGGAAAAAATCAATATCTTTATTGACCACAAAGGCACGATCTCTCATTATAGCCAGAGAACAGTTTGCTGATTTCATCAGAGGGACAAAAAGAAAAGGAGTACTTGTGGCACCTTAGAGACTAACAAATTTATTAGAGCATAAGCTTTCGTGAGCTACAGCTCACTTCATCGGATGCATTTGGTCGAAAAAAAACTTTTTTTTCACTTCATCCGATGAAGTGAGCTGTAGCTCACGAAAGCTTATGCTCTAATAAATTTGTTAGTCTCTAAGGTGCCACAAGTACTCCTTTTCTTTTTGCGAATACAGACTAACACGGCTGCTACTCTGAAACCTATCAGAGGGACAGTTAGTCTGCAGTTAATTAGTGGTGTCCTTGTCCATACTAATAGGCATAAAATTCAAACAATGGGAATGAAGAGTGTACATTCCTCTCCTCCCCTAAGAACTGTCTGTTGCTCTAATAAAGGAATCAACTAACATCAGCCCTGTGTGTGTGTGTATTGCTCTTTAGTAGATATCACTGTAGCTATCTCTGCATGTGATGCAATAATCTTTTGTTTTGGGGAAGAAGGGTCCTTATCCAAGCCCTCCACAGCAAAGAGCTGTGCTAAATGATCTTATTCACTCCACTAGGACAT
The DNA here is from genome assembly GCF_009764565.3 of Dermochelys coriacea. Classification (NCBI taxonomy): domain Eukaryota; kingdom Metazoa; phylum Chordata; order Testudines; family Dermochelyidae; genus Dermochelys; species Dermochelys coriacea. Next base: position 133,750,270 of record NC_050070.1, read on the forward strand.
CCTCCTTGCAGATACCTTCTGTAAAAGCCAATTCTCTGTTCTATCATTTTTGTTATTCCTGGTATATTTCCCTGGTAAGAGAGGAGGCATTGTGGGGACAGCTTTCTACTCAGCATCATACATCACTGTCTCCAGCTATCCTTAGTGAAACTGGCCAGTGATGCTGACAGCAGTTTATCTTAGAAAGATGATTACTGCATGTACAGTGCGAGCTAATAGGTTCAGAATAAAAAAACATTGTGTCTTCTAATGTTTTCCAGAGGCATCAGCATAAGGGAAGTACTGGGGGGTGCAGGCGAGAAGGAAAAGAAGGGAACTGAACATGATTTGAAGAAAAAAATATTAGTAATTGAAGCTCTGGTGAGCTTCTGTCCTGTTTATTTTAGGATAACACAACTGTTGCTAGTACCTAAGAATTACTGAAGTGAGCTCCAGAGAACACCAAGTTAAATGTATTGGCCAAAACAAATAGAGAAAAACACAACCAAGATAAACAAGGGAATCTAAGACTCAGGCCCATGTTCGCAGCTGTTGTTAATCTGCATAGCTTCATTAATTTCAGTGGAGCCATGCTGATTTACACCAGCTGAGGATCTGGTCCTTAGTCTTTATGAGCTCATCCTCAAGACATTACAGTACTCCCTTCGCAGGTAGGGCTTTGAGAGATCAGTATCTCTTAGGGTAGCCATTGCAATCTGCTATGGTCCAAATGTTACAATAGAACTCAGCCATAAAAACAGTCATTCTGAAAGGAAAGGAAAATGTGGCTAGATATCAGGGGGAAAAATCCTGAGGTGAAATCTGTTTGATTATTGAACAGTTTCCCATGGGTGGCAGCCCGGCTGATCAAGTCATTTACAACTGGAATATACAGAGCCCACGTGAATACATTTTAGGGGAGAATCTTGAATCAGCATCAGGATGAACAAGATAACCGATCAGCTTCTCCATTGCTAATTCATGTTTGCGGCAATAGTAATTAGGTGTCAGTTCTACTCCGTGCTCTGAGGGTGAGAAAGGTCCTGCCCCAATGGGACTGGTGCAATTCCATTGCACAGGGGCAGGAAGGATGAGAGAAGTCCTCATACCTAATCTCATCTTGCTACTGGGCATCTGACTGTTTTCTGCATATGACAATAAGCCCATAGTCTTCAGTAAAGTGTAGAATTTGGCTCACCATACAGCAGCCCTGTCTATCAGTCTAATCACTGATCCATGAAGGTAGCAAACAGTGCATCAGACCCTCCAGTGAAAACTCACCAGCTCCAAAGGAGCTAATCAGATTTCAGTGAAAGCATTTTGAACCATCCCAGTTCCAGATTTTTTAATAAGATGAACAAATGGAGCTAGATTCTGAATTACAGCTTGTAGGAATTCAGTGGATTCTCAACTTCCAAGTGAACCTTCGGGGACTGGCTCAGTACCAGCCCCTGTGAGTAGACTCTGCCAGATCTAGTTTGTGCGGTTTACATTAACCAACCCTTGCTAGGTCCTCTCACCACTAATGTTCAATTCATTCATCCCCAGCAATGGCAACAAGCCTCAGAGAAAGGGAAGTGTCATTGCCACCAGGAACTTAATTCAAAGATCATTGAGAGCAATAAGCAGCCACTGAAGAAACTGCAGGTAGAGAGGTGTGTAAATAGGTTCGGATTCAGATTCCAAGTTCTACATTTCCCCCAGTCTTAGGACTACTAAATACATATATCATCCAAACATGAATAGCAATATAGAGTATTTATTGATTCTCGATAGGAAGCTAATTTTTATTAATAATATTTATTGCAGTCTCAGATCAGATGCCCAGCTCAGGATCTGATGCCCATTGTCCTAGGAGCTGTACAAACAGTTCAGTTTGGACATGCATGGGAAGTTTAGAGGCTCAGACAAGGCTTTGGGGTCAGCAATATTGGGCTGGAAATTGCATTAGGCTTGGCTTTGCTCTGAGATTTGTAGCCTTTGTGCTTCTGATTCTGGCTGGCACCAGAAAGGCAGAGACTTCTGAAACTGAAAAATCAAAATGGAAACAATTCGTTAAACATTTGAAAACTCAAAAAAGATTATGGTTTAGGCTTTAGGCAAAGGTTTGATTTTGCTCTCGTTTTTTTTGATCCATCTTAAATAGATAGAATGTTGAAGTCCTGTTTACCAGGCCTAGAATGGACTAGCAGAGACTTCGAGAATTAGGGCTCAATCTTAAGCCTGCCAGCTCTGGCTCATGGAATTTTTCTGCCCTATGTGTTGTAGGTCCAACCTTTCAAAAAACATGCTACAATTGTAAAGGGCAGCCAATTGGCTGGCAAAGCAATAAGTACAACCATTTATGTGTAAGGGGTGCAAGAATGCATGTCATGTTACTGCACATGTTGCTCTGGCCTAAGACCAGACACTACATCCCAAGAGAAATGAGAGAGAACATGTATTACTATTAATGTAGCATCTCCCCCCGCCCCATCCATACAGTTACTTCCTTTAACACCAGTCTACGCTGGAGTTTTGACTGATGGGCCTGGTCTCATCTGGATCCCACCTCCAGCTCAGGAGGGTGTAACTTTCTTGTTTTCTTCCCAGATAAATTTACTTGGTAGTGCTGTACCCTGCTCGTGCCTTCCTGGCAGAATTACCAGGCAGTATGGAAGGAAAATTCTGATCACAGGATAACCCCTAGTTACTTGCGATCTTTACCCCATTCCATTCATGTAACACGTTTGTATGTCTCATTCATTATCAGAATGCTCTTGCACTCCCCCACCACCCCTCACACCACAGTTGATCTCCCAGCCAAAACCCATTAATTCACAAAACTCCCCAGCAGGACCAGGACTCAAACCATGAATTATCCTATGCAACCTGATGCAGTATTCAAAGCAGTGAGCAAGTGGGTCACTTCAGATAAGAGGCACCCTGCAGGGAAAAGCCTTAGATTGTTAAACCAGCACATGCTATTGAATTAATAGCCAGTCCTGGCAGGGTTCTCTCTTGAACACACTGCATAGAGTCACTCCTGTCAGTGGACGTTACTATGGGCAAGAAGCCATAATAGTAGAGCTATGGTTATGCGCATAGTCTCAGAAATAAACAGAATCTATTGTGTTTGATGGGCAAGTACGTGTATGTGAGTTTTGTTGCTAGAAGAACCCTTACATAACACACTTTCAGGTATCAGAGTAGCAGCCGTGTTAGTCTGTATCTGCAAAAAGAACAGGAGTACTTGTGGCACCTTAGAGACTAACAAATTTATTAGAACATAAGCTTTCGTGAGCTACAGCTCACTTCATCGGATGCATAGAATGGAACACATAGTAAGAAGATATATATATACATACAGATAAGTTGGAATTTGCCATACAAACTGTGAGAAGCTAATTAGTTAAGATGAGCTATTATCAGCAGGAGAAAAAAACTTTTGTAGTGATAATCAAGATGGCCCATTTTGACAGTTGACAAGAAGGTGTGAGGATACTTAACATGGGGAAATAGATTCAATATGTGTAATGACCAGCCACTCCCAGTCTCTATTCAAACACAAGTTAATGGTATCTAGTTTGCATGTTAATTCAAGCTCAGCAGTTTCTCCTTGGAGTCTGTTTTTGAAGCTTTTCTGTTGCAAAATTGCCACCCTTAAATCTTTTACTGAGTGGCCAGAGAGGTTGAAGTGTTTTCCTACTGGTTTTTGAATGTTATGATTCCTGATGTCAGATTTATGTCCATTTATTCTTTTGTGTAGAGATTGTCCGGTTTGGCCAATGTACATGGCAGAGGGGCATTGCTGGCACATGATGGCATATATCACATTGGTAGATGTGCGGGTGAACAAGCCCCTGATGCCATGGCTAATGTGATTAGGTCTTATGATGGTGTCACTTGAATAAATATGTGGACATGCATACATGCATCGGGCTTTGTTGCAAGGATAGGTTCCTGGGTTAGTGTTTTTGTTGTGTGGTGTGTGGTCGCTGGAGAGTATTTGCTTCAGATTGGAGGGCTGTCTGTCTCCCAAGATCTGTGAGAGTGAGGGATTGTTTTTCAGGATAGGTTGTAGATCTTTGATGATGTGCTGGAGAGGTTTTAGTTGGCGGCTGAAGGTGACAGCTAGTGGCATTCTGTTATTTTCTTTGTTGGGCCTGTCCTGGAGTAGGTGACTTCTGGGTACTCTTCTGGCTCTGTCAATCCGTTTTTTCACTTCAGCAGGTGGGTATTGTAGTCTTAAGAATGCTTGATAGAGTTCTTGTAGGTGTTTGTCTCTGTCTGAGGGATTGGAGCAAATGAGGTTGTATCTTAGAGCTTGGCTGTAGATAATGGATCATGTGGTGTGTCCTGGATGGAAGCTGGAGGTATGTAGGTAAGTATAGCGATCAGTAGGTTTCTGATATAGGGTGGTGTTTATGTGACCATCGCTTATTAGCACAGTAGCGTCCAGGAAATGGACCGCTTGTGTGGATTGGTCTAGGCCGAGGTTGATGGTGGGATGGAAATTGTTGAAATCATGGTGGAATTCCTCAAGGGCTTCTTTTCCATGGGTCCAGATGATGAAGATGTCATTAATGTAGCACAAGTGGAATAGAGGGTCTTAGGGGACGAGAGCTAAGGAAGCATTGTTCTAAGTCAGCCATAAAAATGTTAGCATACTGTGGGGTCATGCGGGTACCCATAGCAGTGCTGCTGACTTGAAGGTATATATTGTCCCCAAATGTGAAATAATTGTGGGTGAGGACAAAGTCACAAAAGTCAGAAATCAAACAGCGTTTCAAACTCTGTCTCTCTAAGGAGATGAGCAATTGTTGTACCCCTTCAATGCTGTGGTTGTTAGTGCCTACCTGATACTGCAGCTTCACTTGTCTCCCCTCCCTGGAATTTGTTCATCACTGCTGATAGAATGGTGTCACTGCATGAACTGTTAGGCATACACTGGGGAGAAAACATTGCTAGTGTATGAAAGTCATTTTACATTAAGAATGTTACTTTAAGGCCTGGCCATACAGCACTAGTGACTGGGCACTACCTTGCTACACAGCTACCTTGCTATATCTAGTGGTTTATATTTACTAACTAGCTGGACGGCCAACAGCTACATTTTCTTTTAGTAAATTTCGTTCTCTTCATTGCCTTCTGTTCAGCCACAGCCACCAAAGAGTAAGTTAAAAGGAAAAACATATAAAGATAGAACTTCCAAAAATCACAGGAAGGTTATATAGGAAAGAAATAGAATGACTGTGAAACGATTATGCAGGCTTTGTTTTTCCAGCACACATAATTAGATGCATAATTATGACTGTGATCAGACATATACTGTGCATGAAGCCTTTCCTGTGATTTTTAATAGTAGCTTCAAACTGTGAAGGCTTTGTTTCCTGTATATTGTACCTTTCTGTTTCTAAAATATCCAACTCTCTGCATAGGAATCAACAGTTTTGTCCTCAGAGCCTCTGCAACTTTGCAGACACACTCTGCTCTCTCACTGAGATTTTATTTTTGGTCTCTCTTCCAGTTTTCTTTAATCTAAAGTAAATCAAATTCTTAGATTGTGCATCTTGCTCTTTGGGTATGGAAACATTCTCTCAGATGCAAGTCAAATGTTCCACAGAAGTCAGTCCTTCACACATACAAGCCCAAGGGCGGTGCATTCGTGTTCTTCAGGAAACCAAATAAACTCCAGCATCTCTGAATTTGGGTTTGTTTGTCATTGGTGGGTTTGTTTTCCGTTCATGAAGCCATTTATGGCTGATAATGCAAGACCTAATCTTTTCCTAGTATTTCCACCATCAGGGATCTGAAATGTCATGAGAAGTCAGATCATGTGTTGGTTTGGCCCCATTAAATGGCTTTCTTACATGTTAGAAAATAAATCCATGAAAAACATAAACCAGAGCACCCAAACACTTCAAACAAATGATTCTCTTCCTAGAGTTGATCATACTGTAATGAAGCAGAGGAACCCCCCACCAACATGGCAGGGGTTAGGGAGAGCCCTCGGGCCCAGCTAGCCCTACCCCATTATACATGCAGCTCTGCCAGGCCTGGTGGGGAGAGAAAAGGAGGTAGCCTGGCTCAGTTTGGGGCTGAGCGAAGAGCTAGGAGTTAGCTGCCTCTCTACCTGAGGGAAGGATCACTAGCCTGCTGGCCGAGGCAGCCACCAGGGAACAAGCAGTGTCTTTCTGGCCGAAGGAGACATAGAAGGAGACCTAGGAACACCTGGCCTCAGAGAAACCCGGGTGACCAAAGTGCAGAGACCTTGTGGGGGTTCTGGCCCTATCGAACTTATGGCTCCCTGGCCTGGAGGAAGCTGGGACAACAGCAGGATGCCTCTCAAGGTCCACAAGGAGACAAGTAGAGGGATAAGGCACCACAGGAACTTGGACCATACAGGCGAAACCCCATACTGAAGGGCTATAGTAGGAAGCAGCCCAGGACAGTGAACGTAGACTCCCTGCTGGGAGGTCCCGTACTCAGGGTGACTTACGCAGAGCCCTGGGCTGGGACCTGGTAGAGTGGGAGGGCCTGGGACCCCTAATCCACCTGCCTTAAAGACTGAGGCACCTTGACCATAGAAACAGGAAGCCTCCAACCACTAGGCCAACTGGCTCTCCACACTCCTCTGTTACACATACACTATGTGCTCTTTGTATCACATTATGTATGTTTGGTTCACATTTTACTTCTTCCCTTTAAAAATAAGTACAGAAACGTCAGACATTTGTGATATACTGTAAACCCTTTTCATTGTCTTAAAAGCATGATAACTTGTTTGCCCTCAAGTAGCACTAACTATAACTAATGCAGTTTATATGGAGTGATTGATTATAGAAATTTTACTCGGAAAACTAAAGCATTATATTTAAACACATCTTTTCATTTTAAAGTAATTAAATGATTACTGTATCTTGACATGGATTTATTATTTTGAGCCACACATCTACAATATATGGGCACAATCTATAGCTGCCAAAGTATGGCTTATTGTGCCTGCATGGCGTACAATTTCAGGTAAATAGTAAGTGAACAACAGAACTACTGCAGTGGCACATTTGCATAAGAAACACCTCTATATTAATGTTGTGTTCAATAAAACTATTGACCAAAGTGTTATGATATTTAAGGTTTACATTTGCAGGCCCTTTACCATATGGCTCCTGTTGGTAACTTTTCAAATCTTCCTACTGAGATCCAAAACAGTATATTGGTATTGAACATTGACCCCTGACCTGAATTTGGAGGGTCTATAGTTTTGGGTAAAATATAATCTATCTGCTAAGAATGTTTACAGAAAAAATAATGGAAGCAGTAACAGCAAGCAGAAGAACTAAAATATATGTATTACAAATAGGCTTGGCTATAGGTCTTAAGTATTCACTGTTAAGAGCTTAGAATTAGGCCTAGAAGAAGTTGGCAATTGGTATAAAATTGCATGAGTGTTATGTGCTTGACCAAAGATTATGGAATGATACAAGCTTGACCTAAGGTAATAAAATTTCGTAATATGTGTCTTGTGATAGTTTAGCAATCCATTTAGTGATGAACAGGTAAACCACAAATGATGGTAGCATCTTAGGGGTTATTTGTACTAAGAGCTAATCTCATTGTTGTCGCATAACGATTGGGAAAGAAACTGACACAAATAGTTGGGTTAACTGCTGGAAATTGAATTATGGTCAAGAGGAACACCCACATGGGCAACTGAAACCCTAAAACTGATTTCCCAGAATACCAAATATTAATGGAGGGCTGAGACTTGACTTGATCAGATATAGTCCCAGATGTATGTGGGTATAATGGGAAAAGGTGGAATAGGTTATCAAACCCATCCGTAACAACTGGACAACAACATGGGACAACTGGGTAGGAAGAGGAGGACTTTTGGCACCTTAGAGACTAACAAATTTATTTGATCATAAGCTTTCGTGAGCTACAGCTCACTTCATCAGATGCATTCGATGAAGTGAGCTGTAGCTCACAAAAGCTTAAGATCAAGTAAATTTGTTAGTCTCTAAGGTGGCACAAGTCCTCTTTTTCTTTTTGCGGATACAGACTAACATGGCTGCTACTCTGAAACCTGGGTAGGAAGACTGTCTCGGCACCTTCCTCTTGGGATGATCTCCACTTACTTTTTCTTCCATCTTTGTTTCTATTGGTCTCGATGAGGTTGTAGGTATGCAGAATATAAGACTGTAAGTATAAACAATGCAGGATACAACTTTACTGTACTTATTCTAATATTTATGCATATTGTTTTTCCTATGATTTCTATTATTTGTCTGTTTTAACTAAAGTTCATAAACTTTGTGTGTGTGCTTCCCCAATTTCATCTTCTTTAATTAACTGTAAGTAGCCACCTGAATAAAGAACCTGTTATTTATGCCAGGTACACTTGATTCATCCCAGGCTACATTGTTCATATACTTTTAATACAATTTTTATCTCTGTGAGTCCAAAAGAAAACAGCTACTATATGCGTATATGACACTTCATCTAGGTGAGATATTACTACTTGAGCTGTGTAAAGGTCCTTCTGCAAATCCTAGGCCCAAGAGATACTTAGCTAACAAAACTATTGATACACTTTCATGAAATGCAATATTCTTGGGGTATGTCTAAATCTGAGCTGGGAGGTGTGATTCCCAGCTTGTGTAGTGTGCCCATGCTAGTTAGTTCTGCAAGAACTAGCACCTAAAAATAACAGCATGTCCGTGGCAGCACAGGCAGTGGCTCGGGCTAGCCACCCAAATACATACACAGGATGTCGGGCATAATTGTATTCGGAGTGGCTAGCCCAAGTGGCCACCTTGCTGCTGCAGATACATTGCTATTTTTAGGTGCTAACTCAAACAGACCTAGTATGGGTGGGTGCATCTACACAAGCTGGGAATCAGACCTTCGAGTTCAAATGTTGATGTAATCTATATCTCCACTCATTTTGGAGAGGGTGCAGAAAAAGGTGCATAGACCTGGTTATCTACATTTGTACAATTTAAAAATCCATGAGTGCAATTCTGTGAGCCTTTTAGAGCAGTGACAAAATGCAATTTCTAGATTTGTAACAAACAAATAGGGGACAACATTTTAAAAGTCTAGAACCTATTAGACATTCATCAATCACCAAAGAGACTCAGGAACACTGGTACCACTGAATTTCAGTTTAACTTGTGTGCCTTGGTCACTTAGGCATTACTGAAGAGTCCATCTATTCTTTTTCTCTCTAGCAGAAAGATCCTTCAGCATAAGGGAAAGCAGGTGGAACCAAATGACAGGCACAGGATCCTGAAAAACCAGGAGTACACTCTCCTGATTGGGCAGAGAGAAGGAAAAAGTATCCTGAAGAGAGAAAACAAATGCAAAAAAAGAGATATTGCAAAGGAATGCAGCTCTTGAGATAGTCTTTCAGCCAAGGAAAATGAGACTGTTTTATTTTTGATATGCTGCAATATGCAAATCAACCCATTTAGCTGCAAAACATGCTGTTATTGGATCTGGAGAAATTTCCCTTTTAAAAATAAAAAATAATATTTGGAGAAAACACTCTCAGTGGCAGCAGATTGTTTTTCTATCTCATTTGAGTCATGATTCATCGTTCTCAAAAAAATGATTGCTTTTTTACATAACATTTGGGTAAGCAAGAATAAATAATATGCTCTGAAACAAGAAAAAGATGTTAAATTGCACATTATTCTTCAATACCTGAGAGATTTAGAATGTTTGCTGCAATAGAAAGCTTAATTATTTCTCCTAATGATTTACGTGTGCTAATATCCTCAAGTGCTTCTGCATTTGCTATCAACCATCCCTCATTAATTGTAGCCACAATTTTTGTAACCATCTCTAGTCCATTTAATTTTTGTTCCCCAGAAACAATGTACAATTTTGCTGACCAAATGGTTTAGGAAGGAATGCAAACTTTCTCAAATCAGCCGTGTGAGAATCTGCTAAATAAACTCCAATTTAATATGGGTATGGGTGAGTGTTGTGTATATAAAGATTTCATAGTTACACACATGTACACAATTTCTAGAGACGGACTAATGATAAAGTAGACCAAATTCAGAAGCAAATCTGTGACACTAATTTTACATTTTTAACCTTATGCAAATCAGCAGGAGCTCCACTGAAATTAGTGGAGCTACACCAGTCTGAACTGGTGTAAGTGAGATCAGAATCAGGAAGACCATAATATGCAATGTTAAGTCAGGATGAGTAAATCAGATTGAAGGAGGTGTAATTTATGCCATTGTAACTCATGTACTTAATTGGGAGATATCTCTTTAAGAGACCCATTGCGGAGAGGCAGGAGTGAGTTGTGTCTGGGTCATGGGTTTTTTTTTTATTATTATTATAATTTTTATTTTCCACATTTGTGTCTATTAAAAATTGACATTGTAAACAAAACCTGTACAAAAAATATGAGACTGCTTAGAATTTTGTAATGGTAGTTTTGAGTCTGCTTCAGTTGGTTCCCTGTTGTTGGGGTCAGATGCCTTGAGGGCAAGCAGTCAGGGCAGCTGATTTGCAGAAGGCCATGTGCCCTGTGTGTGTTGGGAGAAGCTGAACCCAGGAGCCAGAAGCAGGCTGTTGTCCCTAACTCTGAAGCATTTTGCAGTAGGCTAGTGATATTGTTAACCCTCTAAGGGGGAAGCATGGGCAGTGCTAATTATAGCCAAGGGAAATTGGGAGGGAAAAATCACTTCTATTTTAATTGCATGCTTTGAATGTTTTGATTTTAGCCAAACTGTTCTAGTTAAATTGTCTCAACTAATCTGAGTCACCAACTTTTCTTTAAGTGTAGTAATAGGGAAAGAGTCATTGCTAGTTTGCTATTCTCTGTTTTGTATTTTCTTGTAACAGGGTTTTCTTTAAATCTATACACTTAACTGCGTGGTTGGATAATCAGGCAGCTGACTGGCTAGCAGTGATTTCAGCAGAGGAAGAGTTTGCCTGGATTCCAACCGAAGAGGCCTACAAGCAAGTGGAGGGAAGATGTTGTTTTAGACTCAGCAGACTGGATAGCTCTAACTTAGACTTAGGTGAACGAAACTTAAGCTTTTGGGAACTTTCCATTTTTTCTCACTGTATTTCAGTGGGGATTGAACTGTACATATTTTAATTTGTTTTATTTATGTTTATGTATAACTGTGAAGGTAATCGCTGCGGATTATAAAATAGCCATGTTACGCTGTTAGATTATTATTTGTTTCTTTATCATAAGATTTTATAAAGTTATTTAATTAAATTCATGTCTTTAGTTCCTTTTGGGACTTGAATGTGGGGAGGTTGACCCCATGTAATCCTTGCTGAAAATCCTTCGACTGAATTCTGAGTCTCCAGCTACTTTCTATGGGTGTTTTTTGTTTTTTTTTAAAGGATTGGAGCTGGGAAATGAAGTGAACTCTGGCCCACGCAAAGGTTACACCATCTTCTGGCCTCTTCATTGGGTACATTACAATACCTTAGGCCTCAGAACTCCCTTAGATTTACTTACTTAAGGGCTTGTCTACCTGGAGTAGCAACATGCACTACAGCGTGTGATTTTTAAAGTGCACTAACGTGTTGTGCGTTAATTGGTCCATGTAGAGCAGGGGTCGGCAACCTTTCAGAAGTGGTGTGCCGAGTCTTCATTTATTCGCTTTAATTTAAGGTTTCGCGTGCCAATAATACATTTTAATGTTTTTTAGAAGGTCTCTCTCTCTAAGTCTATATATTGTATAACTAAACTAGTGTCATATATAAAGTAAACAAGGTTTTCAAAATGTTTAAGAAGCTTCATTTAAAATTAAATTAAAATGCTGATGTTACGCCGCCGGCCCGTTCAGCCCGCGGCCAGCCTGGGATTCCGTTCTGAGTGGGGCCTGCAGCCGGGATCCTGGCTGGCAAGGAGCTGGCAGCCAGAACCCCAGACCGGCAGTGGGCTGAGCGGGGCTGGCAGCCAGAACCCCAGACCGGCAGTGGGCTGAGCGGCTCAGCTCGCTGCCACTCAGCCTGCTGCTGGTCTGGGGTTCCGTCCGCTGGCTCCTGCCACCAGGGTCCCGGCCGCCGGCCCCGCTCAGCCCGCTGCTGGTTTGGGATCCTGGCCCTGCCCACATAGAGTGGGTACCTACCTTCTCCCTGGTTCTAGCCCATTCTCTTCCTCTCTCTCTGCACTGAGCTGAGGGTGAGAGTGTGCTAAGTACAGGGCTGGAGGTGAAGGAGCAGGCTGGGGGTTGGGGTGTAAGGTCTGGTCAAGAGCTAGAATGAGGGAGGGGGCTCAGGGTTGGGGCAGGAGATTTGGGTGTGGAGTGCTTACCTGGGCAGCTCCCATTTGGTGTGAGGGGTGCAGGCAGGAATGTGTGAGGAGGTGCAGGAGCTCCTGTTTGGTGCTCAGGGTGGGGTGCAAGAGTCAGGACATGGGGTGTGGGGGGGCTGGGTATGTGTGGGGGGTGCTGGAGTAAAGACTGGGGGTGTGGGGGCATGCAGGGGTCAGGGCAGAGGGCTGGGGATGTATGAGGGGGTGCAGGAGTCAGGGCAGAGGGCTGGGGGTATATGAGGGGGGCTCAGGAGTCAGGGCATGGGGGGCTGGGTATGTGTGGGGGTGCAGGCATCAGGGCAGGGGGCTGGGGTCATGGGGGGGTGCAGGGGTCAGGGCAGAGGGCTGGGGTGTGGATGTGGGCTAGGGTTGTGGGGGTGCTACCAGCCCCCTGCCCAGAGCGGCTCACGGCAGGGGGCTGGAGGGGATATGCCCTGATTCCCCCACCCTCTTCCCCAAGGCCCCGTCCCCACCTCTTCTCCGCCTGCTCCCCGGAGCAGTGAGCGTGCTGCGGCTCCGCTTCTCCCCCTCCCCTGCAAGGGTCATCAGCTGATTGGTGGCGGGGGGGCAGGAATCCAACATGGCAGGGAGGAGGGGGCCTTGCCTGCCCTGCAGCAGCAGCCAGCAGGACCAAGCTTCTTCACCCTGCCCCCGCGGGGGCGGGGGGGTGGGGAGAAGAGCGGGCCGTGGCGGGCAGGATTTTTAATGGCACATTGCTGACTGCCGGGGTCCCAGCCTGGGTTCGACAGCTGGCTGAGTGGGGCCGGTGGCTGGGACCCGACAGGCAGCAGCGTGTCATTAAAAATCAGCTCGCGTGCCGTCTTTGGCACATGTGCCATAGGTTGCTGACCCCTGATGTAGAGCACGGTGGTGCACATGAAAAGTTCCCTAGTGCGCTTTAATGTACACACACTATGTTAAAGCGCACTTGGGAGCTTTTAATGCACACCAGTGGGGTCTGCATGAAACAATTCATGCACCGCACATTTGTGCACTTTAGAAATTAGATCTTGTAGTGCTCATTACTCCACCCTGTAAGAAAGCCCTAAGCCTCATGCTTACTTACCAGCATGTAATTTTCACTACAAATCCCCTCTGAATTGAATCCACTTTTCAGATCTTTAATAGCTTTATTCTGTTACTTGGGTTCACATTCAATGACACTGTAATCTTATAAGCTGTTCTCCCACCATCTTAGGTTGAAACCTTGTAGATGTAATTGTTTCTATTGGGATTTCAAATACATCCAAATGACAACTGGAAATTAGGCCCTTCCTTTGGCTCAAATCCAGAGTTGAAATTATAGAAGTAGGTTTGGATGCTGAGATACAAATCTGAGCCCTTCCCCTTTACAGTGACAAGTGAAGGAACAAATCCAATGTGTTCCAATTTGGATCCTTCTCTGTTCTTACATGATAGAAAAACTGCAGCAGATCTTAAAGGACCCACATTTTCCAAAAGGTCTTAAAGTTTCTGAGTCTGCATGCTCACCAATTGGAGGCTCCAAGTTTTGTGTAATAATTTTGGATGACCAAGTATTGCATGGTCCTAAGTAGAGCTAGCAGGAAAAATTCTGATGAAACATTTTTATTGGCATCACAATTTTTTATGGAGAGGGTTCATTTTCAACAAATTCCAACAAAGACGAGGGAGATATCTGATGGAATCTTGTCTGATTTCCTGTCAACTTGCCCACATGGATCCTCAGCAGCCTGCCTACTGGATTGTCTCAGAGTTGGGAACCCAGAGACTCCTCTAGCTATAGGCAAACTAGGACAGTGGGGTGGCCAGGCCATATTTGAGTGGTGTTATAACCCCAAGCGCTGGGTCGCAATACCAGTCACTCAAGCCATCTCTCTGTCATGACGGAGGGGTGGCTGGGCCAAACTTGCTGTACTAGACCTATGAGAAGGGGAGTGGTATACTGAAGGATCGCAGATTGTCTTGAGTGGCCTCTGTGGAGATCCCAGCGCTCCCAGGATGTGTGGCTCTGGGGCTCCACCTCTTTTCATGGCAAATTTCAAATATTTTGGTTTAAAAAGCAAATCCAACTTTTGAAATATCAAAATCTTTCATTAAATGGAATTATCTTTCCCTATACAGCTCTGCTTCCAAATTGTTAATCGTTATTTATAATTAATATAATTATACCAAATGATGATTAATATAATTATGTTAATATGGTATACTTATTTAATTATTAATTATTATTATTAGAAGAAGAAATATTCACTTACGTAGGTCAGTTGGACTTTAGATCTTACATTAAAGAGAATGCTTATAGCCAGCCCTATAATAAACTATATAACGATTTATCAGAAGAAGAAAAAGAAATGAGAGATATTTACAAAATTAAAGCAGGTGAACATATATAGATATATATACATACATACACACACAAAGGAGTTCCAGTCTTAAGTTTCAAAAAGTAATAGAAGCTTCTTTAATAAGGAAGTTCTATATGGCTTTTAGGGCTAACCCAGGTCAAGCATTGGAATTCTTTGGCTTATGCTTAGTAATCTTTGCCCCTCAGGGCTTGTCTACACTGGCACTTTACAGCGCTGCAACTTTCTCACTCAGGGGTGTGAAAAAGCACCCCCTCGAGCACTGTAAATTTCAGTGCTGTAAAGTGCCAGTGTAGACAGTGCATTAGTTTTTTTTAGAGCTGAAATGCCATGACTACACAAGCCACGTTAAAGCGCTTCTGTGGCAGGGCTTTAATGTTGCCAGTGAAGACATGCCTTCCCAGTCCAAGCAGCATAAAGATAGTTTCTCCTTGCTAGAGATTTTTATTCCCTTTTCCCTGTAGTTCAAGCTGATGGGATGAGTTCACTCAGCTTTTTCTCTTCATGGAGGAGTGGGGGAAGAATGCAATTAACAAAATCTTTGTTCTTTGATGTTTCACAATGGCTCCTTTGGTTTCAATGGGCCTCTTAGTGGGCAGGATCTAACACCTTCTGTAGGAAGCCAGCATTTTTACATTAATTAATTCTCCTTTCCTGTTTGATGACTTACACAATTACAGTGGACTACAATGCAAATATTTACTGCCGCCTTATTACATGGGGCATAGATGTCATAAGTGTGATTAATACATGCAGCATTCTACAAGCGTTTCATAAAATTTAAACACATGCTGATAAATTTACCATCTATTTCAACAATGTTAACAACACACAGGTGGGGAGACTGGTTGACAGCTATGTATTTGTTAGTGTTCAGTTGAGACCTAGGGGCCTTGGCATGAGGTGACACCTGGTCTGCCAGCATCATACCACATTTATGCTAGCAAACAGTATTCAATTATATACCAGGGTATCATCATCATCTTTTTTTTTTTAAAAAGGTGTTTGTGAGTACACACCCAGGGTTTGATCACCTGAACCACAAGTGTAAAAACTGTGACACACAAATGTAGAGGTCGCTTTAAAAAATGCATCCCAAAACATTAGCTAACTTTTCTCTCTTAAGGAGAGTACGTGGCTAGAATCCCGTCTATATAATCAATGTGGGCCAACTCTGCCACAGCCCTGACTTTAACACTGATCGGAAGATAACGCATTCTCTCAACCGAGAGAGAGAATTTAGAAAAGGGGGACAGAAGGAAATATACATATTTCATTAAAATGGGGTTCTAATTGGAAAAGTGTCTATACAAATAGCATCTTCGTACTCAATAGATCTGCTCTGTCTAGGTATCCACACTCCATTCTGTTCATTTCAATGTCAAAAATTAATTAAAAACGCTTTTTACTTCTTTTTGCTCTGTAGAGCAAGCACAGCTATGAGTGAGTGATCTTAATTCCAGTCCCTCTTAGGCATCATCAACAAAATTAATAAACTTAAAATTAAATAAACTTCTTTCTGGGGCTTAATTAGCATCTCATTTACATATGTGCAATCTCAATAAATAATTAATAATAATAATACTTATATAGCACTTTACATCAATAGATCTCAAAGCAGTTTATTAAGGAGGTATTATCATCCCCATTTTACAGCTGGGAAAACTGAGGCACAGAGCTAAAGTGACTTTTCCAAAGTCACCCAGCAGGCCAGTGGCAGAGCCAGAAACAGAACCCAGGCCATTTAACTTCCAGTGATCTATCCACTTGGCCACACTGCCTCTCCCTGAAGCCAATTAGGTACATCTATGCAACTTCGCTTCAACCTACTGAAGTTGCAGAGGTGTGAGGCCAATATTTGAAAACAATGGGATTGCACAGATCCCAGTGTTCCCTGTGCATTTCCTTAAGGTGACATTCGCTTCTTCATCGGCTAATCATAAAAAAAGATCATAACCTCCTGGCAAATGGTAAGAAGACATTTTGGCTACTGCTGAAAGATGATCATCAAATGATAGGTTTCAGAGTAGCAGCCGTGTTAGTCTGTATTCGCAAAAAGAAAAGGAGTACTTGTGGCACGTTAGAGACTAACAAATTTATTAGAGCATAAGCAAAATGCATCCGATGAAGTGAGCTGTAGCTCACTAAAGCTTATGCTCTAATAAATTTGTTAGTCTCTAACGTGCCACAAGTACTCCTTTTCTTTTCATCAAATGATAGTTAGGCATCCAGCCAGAGTCAGGATCCTTTGTAACAAATATGAACACCAAATGGTGGAAACATCCCCTCAAAAGGATGAATAGATGGATTGTCTATTTTCGTCAGTGCTTCATTGAAATCTTACAAGTAGTAAGAAAACAATTTTAATACAAAAAAACCATGCATAGTAGACTTGCTGCCTTTCATCTAAGAAGTGGAAAAGCTGAGAGTTTTCTTTATTTTTACTAATTTTCAATTTGACGCAGATGTGATTTCAATGTTAATTATGTCCCCTGCTGTCTTCAGGCTCTTGTGAAATGTGACTCCTTAATGTTTCTCATTGTCTTTCATTTACAATTGGAAGGAGCTGACAATAATCAGCTGTTTCTGCTTTCAGAGTAACAGCTGTGTTAGTCTGTATCCGCAAAAAGAAAAGGAGGACTTGTGGCACCTTAGAGACTAACACATTTATTTGAGCATAAGCTTTCGTGAGCTCCAGCCACTGCTGGGAGCCCCAGGTCCTTTAAACTGGCTCTTGCCAGTATGCCGTACCGGGGTGTACTGGCCTACTTTCACCTTTGGAGTAGGGGCATTAGGGGATGAGAACTGAGGAAGCGTTGTTCTAAGACAGCCATAAAAATGTTGGCATACTCTGGGGCCATGCGGGTGCACATAGCAGTGCTGCTGATTTGAAGGAATACATTGTCCCCAAATGTGAAATAGTTATGGGTGAGGACAAAGTCACAAAGTTCAGCCCCCAGGTTTGCTGTGACATTATCGGGGATACTGTTCTTGATGGCTTGTAGTCCATCTTTGTGTGAAATGCTGGTGTAGAGGGCTTCTACATCCATAGTGGCTAGGATGGTGTTTTCAGGAAGATCACCAACGGATTGTAGTTTCCTCAGGAAGTCAGTGGTGTCTCGAAGATAGCTAGGAGTGCTGGTAGCGTAGGGCCTGAGGAGGGAGTCTACATAGCCAGACAATCCTGCTGTCAAGGTGCCAATGCCTGAAATGATGGGGTGTCCAGGATTTCCAGGTTTATGGATCTTGAGATATATGCCATCATGTGCCAGCAATGCCCCTCTGCCATGTACATTGACCAAACCGGACAGTCTCTACGTAAAAGAATAAATGGACAGAAATCAGACATCAAGAATTATAACATTCAAAAACCAGTCAGAGAACACTTCGATCTCTCTGGTCACTTGATTATAGACCTAAAAGTTGCAATACAACAAAAAAACTTCAAAAACAGACTCCAAGGAGAGATTGCTGAATTGGAATTAATTTGCAAACTTGACACCATTAAATTAGGCTTGAATAAAGACTGGGAGTGGAGTGTCATTACACAAAGTAAATCTATTTCCCCATGTTTATTTCCCTCCCCACTGTTCCTCACACTTTCTTGTCAACTGCTAGAAATGGCCCACCTGGATTATCACTACAAAAGGTTTTTTTTCTCTCCTGCTAGTAGTAGCTCACCTTACCTGATCACTCTCATTACAGTGTGTATGGTAACACCCATTGTTTCATGTTCTCTGTGTATATAAAATCTCCCCACTTATTTTTCACTGCATGCATCCAATGAAGTGAGCTGTAGCTCATGAAAGCTTATGCTCAAATAAATGTGTTGGTCTCTAAGGTGCCACAAGTACTCCTTTTCTGTTTGTGCTTGTGTCCTGTTGTGGGATTTGTACAGCAGGAACCTGTCAATCTCATGAGCCCTTGCACCAAAACTTCTTTGGGTCAGTGTCGGCTGCAATCAAAGCTGAAATCCTTTACATTGTGCTGTCTCACAGGTTTCAGAGTAGCAACCGTGTTAGTCTGTATTTGCAAAAAGAAAAGGAGTACTTGTGGCACCTTAGAGACTAACAAATTTATTAGAGCATAAGCTTTCGTGAGCTACAGCTCACTTCATCGGATGCATTTGGTGGAAAAAACAGAGGAGAGATTTATATACACACACACAGAGAACATGAAACAATGGGTTTATCATACACACTGTAAGGAGAGTGATCACTTAAGATAAGCCATCACCAGCAGCAGGGGGGGGGAAAGGAGGAAAACCTTTCATGGTGACAAGCAAGGTAGGCTAATTCCATCAGTTAACAAGAATATCAGAGGAACAGTGGGGGGTGGGGTGGGAGGGAGAAATACCATGGGGAAATAGTTTTACTTTGTGTAATGACTCATCCATTCCCAGTCTCACTCTCATAGATCTTGGGAGACAGACCAGTCCTTGCTTACAGACAGACCCCCAATCTGAAGCAAATACTCACCAGCAACCACACACACACAACAGAACCACTAACCCAGGAACCTATCCTTGCAACAAAGCCCGTTGCCAACTCTGTCCACATATTTATTCAGGGGATACCATCATAGGGCCTAATCACATCAGCCACACTATCAGAGGCTCGTTCACCTGCGCATCTACCAATGTGATATATGCCATCATGTGCCAGCAATGCCCCTCTGCCATGTACATTGGCCAAACTGGACAGTCTCTACGTAAAATGGACACAAATCAGACGTCAAGAATTATAACATTCAAAAACCAGTTGGAGAACACTTCAATCTCTCTGGTCACTCGATCACAGACCTAAGAGTGGCTATACTTCAACAAAAAAGCTTCAAAAACAGACTCCAATGAGAGACTTCTGAATTGGAATTAATTTGCAAACTGGATACAATTAACTTAGGCTTGAATAGAGACTGGGAATGGATGAGTCATTACACAAAGTAAAACTATTTCCCCATGTGGCACCTTAGAGACTAACAAATTTATTAGAGCATAAGCTTTCGTGAGCTACAGCTCACTTCATCGGATGCATCGGAAGTGAGCTGTAGCTCACGAAAGCTTATGCTCTAATAAATTTGTTAGTCTCTAAGGTGCCACAAGTACTCCTTTTCTTTTTGAGAATACAGACTAACACGGCTGCTACTCTGAAACCTATTTCCCCATGGTATTTCTCCCTCCCACCCCACCCCCCACTGTTCCTCTGATATTCTTGTTAACTGCTGGAATTAGCCTACCTGCTTGTCACCATGAAAGGTTTTCCTCCTTCCCCCCCTGCTGTTGGTGATGGCTTATCTTAAGTGATCACTCTCCTTACAGTGAAAAGAAAAGGAGGACTTGTGGCACCTTAGAGACTAACAAATTTATTAGAGCATAAGCTTTCGTGAGCTACAGCTCACTGAGCTCACGAAAGCTTATGCTCTAATAAATTTGTTAGTCTCTAAGGTGCCACAAGTACTCCTTTTCTTTTTGCGAATACAGACTAACACGGCTGCTACTCTGAAACCTCTCCTTACAGTGTGTATGATAAACCCATTGTTTCATGTTCTCTGTGTGTGTATATAAATCTCTCCTCTGTTTTTTCCACCAAATGCATCCGATGAAGTGAGCTGTAGCTCACGAAAGCTTATGCTCTAATAAATTTGTTAGTCTCTAAGGTGCCACAAGTACTCCTTTTCATTGTGCTGTCTGCCTGTGTATCTCTGAGTATTCTAGTGTTGTGTGCAGTGTTGTTGTAGCCATGTCAGTCCCAGGATATTTGGATGAGGTAATATTTTTTAGTGGACCCGTTTCTTTTGGTGACAGAGACAAGCTTTCAGTCTTATACAGAGCTCTTCTTCAGGTCTGGGAAGGGCACTCTCAGGTCATGTCCATGCTGTAACTTATGTTGGCACAACTTATGTCATTCAGAGGTGTGAAAAAACCCGCTATGTTGGTGGGAGAGCTTCTCCCACTGACATAGCTACTGCCACTCATTGAGGGTGGTTTAATTATGTCGGCAGGAGACCTCTCTCCTGTCGGCATAGAGTGGCTACATGGGAGATCTTATAGCGGCATGGCTGCATCGGTACAGCTGTGCTGCTGTAAGGTCTCTAGTATAGACATAGCTAAATACCAGGTGGAACAGATTGTTTAGCATGTGACACTGAGGCTAAGCAGTTAGCACACATATCAAAGGACCGTTGAAGGTGAAGTGGCCTGTTAACACATCTCTAGTCATAGGGAGGAAAGGAAGAGCTGGGGATGGAGGTGTTGTTGTTAGTGAGTTACAGATAACTTCAACTGCTTCCTCCCCTGTGCCCCCACTTGTTTTTATTACCAACAGAAGCTGGTCCAATAAATATATTACCTCAGTCACCTTGTCTGACTATTCTGGAACAAAGGAAAACTAAAGTTGTAGTAAATAAAACTCTGGACTGGGACACAGGAGACCAGGTTTTGATTCCCAGGTGTGCTAGAGAGTTCCTGTGTGACCTTGAGCCAGTCACTCTCTCTCTATGTCTCAGATCCCCATCTGTAAAATAGAAATAATAATATAATCCTTATTTCACAGACATGTTATGAGAATAAAGTAATTAAAGTTTGTGATGCACTGGGATACTGTGGGGATACAGGGCCATATAAGTACCTGGATAAAACTGTCTCCAAATCCACACTTCCAACTTAGAGATAAAGTATCTATTGTATAATATTCTGAGGGTCTGGTCATATTTTTGCCCCATCAGGACAACCTGCAAACATATTTACATTTACTGAAACATACTGCAATACAGGGCATCTGAAAACCTGGATAAAAACTACACTCCGTGCTATTTCTGAAAAATAACCAACACAAATAAAATTTTGGTTTCAGATACATAAAAATTGAATACACCTTCAATTATACATAATGTACCTGGGCATACGGTACCTGTAAATGAATCAGCAAGCATCATAATGGCTATAAAAGCATTACTAGAAAAAGCTAACTGGGACTTCAATTCTATACAGAAACCACTAGACAAATACAACTCCATTACTACAACTACAGTTCAATGGGCAAATGCAACTCATTCTAATATTTTGAAGTGAAGTTTGTGGTGTACGTCTGACACAGCCACAAAATGGAACAAAACTCTCACTGAAATTGTACATCTACAAATGTACAATCAAATATTTGCAGGTACACAGGAATTCCAGCAGCAATGGCTGTGAAGCAGAACTAGGACAGTTCCCTTTCCTAATCAGCAAGAAGTTGGCACAGAATCTTGATGAATCTGTCCAACAACTATATGTTTGTTACCATTTTCTTGTTTCTGGGGTAACTGCGTATGTTAATGTATTGCCATAGCTGCAGTGGTGAGCTGGAGCCGGTTCTCACCGGTTCGCGCGAACTGGTTGTTAAATTTTGAACCAGTTTTAGAACCGGTTGTTAACCTGCTTCCCTACAGGGGACGCTGAGGCTTTGATGGGCTCCGGCCGGGAAGTGATGTAATTCCTCCTCCGGCCGCTGGGGGCGCTGCGCTGCAGGAGCCATGTGTGCTGCCACCTGGACCTGGGCACAAGCCCTGGTGCTGGTGCTGCTCCCCTGTCCCCTGGGCCTGGGGCTCCCGGTGCTGCCTGGTGGGTCCCTGGCTGCTCTGCTGGGCCTGGGCTGCGTCCTACTGCTCTCCTTGTGAGCACCCACCACCCTGCCTGCAGCCAGCCCCGGTCTCCAGCCACCCCCACACCCCCTGCCCGGCCCGCAGCCACCCCTGCACCCCCTGCCCACAGCCAGCCCCTGCCGCACTCCCTGCCCTGTCTCCAGCTACCCCCGCACCCTCTGCCCTGCCTCCAGACACCCCCGCACCCCCTGCCTGCAGCCAGCCCCTGCCGCACCCCTGCCCTGCCTCCAGCCACCCCCGCACCCTCTGCCCTGCCTGCAGCCACCCCTGCACCCCCTGCCCGCAGCCAGCCCCTGCCACACCCCCTGCCCTGCCTCCAGCCACCCCCGCACCCCCTGCCCGCAGCCAGCCCCTGCCGCACCCCCTGCCCTGCCTGCAGCCACCCCTGCACCCTCTGCCTGCAGCCAGCCCCCGTCTCCAGTCACCCCCTGCCCTGCCTCCAGCCACCCCCACATGCCCTGCCTGCAGCCAGCCCTGTCTCTAGCCACCCCCTGCCCTGCCTCCAGCCACCCCTGCACCCCCTGCCCCACCCCCTGCCCTGCCTCCAACCACCCACTGCCTTGCCCGCAGCCAGCCCCTGCCTCCAGCCACACCCGCAGCCCCTGCCCACAGCCAGCCCCTGCCGCACCCCCTGCCCTGCCTATAGCCAGCCCCTGCCGCACCCCCAGCACCCCCTGCCCGCACCAGCCCCTGCCGCACCCCCAGCACCCCCTGCCCGCACCAGCACATCTCCAGTCACCCCTGCAACCCCTGCCCTGCCCACAGGAAGCCCCTGTCGCATGCACCCCCTGCCCTGCCCGCAGCCAGCCCCTGCTGCACACACCCCCTGTCGTGTCCAGCCCGCCTGCACCCACTGCCTGCAGCCAGCCCCTGCCGCACCCCCTGTCCTGTATCCAGCCAACCCCTGCCGCACGCACCCCCTGCCCTGCCCGCAGCCTGCCCCTGTCTCCAGCCAGCCCCGCACCCCCTTCCCTCCAGCAAACCCCACATCCTCCTGTCTCCAGCCAGCTCCGCACCCCCTGCCCTGCCCGCAGCCAGCCCTGCCCCCCCTGCCTCCAGCTAGCCCTGTCTGCAGCTGGCCCCACGTCCACTGGTGTCCTGCAGTTCCCAGGGCAGTAACCCTGCACACCTGCTTCAATGAGGGGGGAAGGGAGCAGCTGGGACCCACACATGTGCACACCCTAGGTTAACCAGACAGCAAGTGTGAAAAATCAGGACAGGGGTTGGGGGGTAATAGGAGCCTATATAAGAAAAAGACCCCAAAATCGGGACTGTCCCTATAAAATCGGGACATCTGGTCACCCTAGCACACCCCAAGGGAGTGGCGGGGACCCACAAATGTGAAACAGAGCTCATCTCTAGTCCAGGCTCATCTTTTTAAAAAAGAACTTTAGGCAGGGTTAACATACATCTGTATTTTCCCAGACAGGTCAGGCTTTTTGGTTCTTAAAAGGCCGTCCGGGAGGAATTTTTAAATTTTAAAAATTCCTCCCGGGAAAATACGGACATATGGTAACCCTGATGGTACAAAAAATACATACTGGGGCACATCACTTAAATCAGAACTTTTTATAGGGAACTGGTTGTTAAGATTTTGGCAGCTCATCTCTGCATAGCTGTACTGCAGTTGCACCTAAATAGAACATACAAATCATTCAAAAAGAAAAGGAGGACTTGTGGCACCTTAGAGACTAACAAATTTATTTGAGCATAAGCTTTTGTGAGCTACAGCTCACTTCAAATGCATCCAATGAAGTGAGCTGTAGCTCACGAAAGCTTATGCTCAAATAAATTTGTTAGTCTCTAAGGTGCCACAAGTAATCCTTTTCTTTTTGCAGATACAGACTAACACGGCTGCTACTCTGAAACAAATCATTCAGTAAATGCTGGTGATTTGTTTTTGTGTTAGCTCCCTAGAATGTAGTATTAGTATGTTCCTGTAGCTGTACGCTGATGGGAGTCACACATACAGCACCAGAGTTGTCAATTCAATCTGTAACTGCAGCACTCTCAAAAGGAAGCTCAGAGAGCCATCAATTCTATTTGTATATGCTTAAAAATTATGCTCCATGTATGCCTAGGATGAAGTTAAAGTTTTAAGTGGTCCATATGATATGAGTTAGTGGCCTCTGTCCAGGTCCCTGTGGGCAAGTGTCCATGTCACAAAAACTACATCACAACTGGTACCAGGTGATACCCACATGGACAACACCAGCAGAGGTTGAGGACTGAAATGGATATGGAGCCTGAACTCCATTCTTAGCCCTAGGAGTACTGCCACCAAGTCAGGCTTGAAGCATATTGGTGTTGGAAGCTTATAGTGCCATTCATTGCCTTCACTATAGGCCTATCTGTGCCATGCTCACTCACACTGAGAGGTATTTATCTGGGACCCAGCATGAGCAAGGGCTGCAGACTCAGGCACTAGAGTTCTGTTGATAGAGGATTCGTTTCCAGCACTGTCAGCCCAGCACCTTTCACAAGCCCTGTCATAACACAAGATGTTAAACAAAAATGAAATAATAATAAAAGATCATAACAATGAAGATTTTAAGTGCATTTTGTGGGTGCATTTGGAAGTACCTCTGCATAATCAATATGTATGAAAAGACTAGAAATAGATAAAGCTTTTCTGGGTTCCCAGCTTTTTGCAAATTGGGGTATTTGCTGTTTGTGAGGAGACAGATGTTCATGTGACACTATGACTTGGCACACTGTTTCTTCGCAATTGATCGTTGTGCCAACATGAAGAATGAATCACTTCAAATTACTCGAGGGTGAGCATGGAAAGTTCAAGTTGTAACTTGCAATCTTCTGCAAATTTCCATTGCAGAAAACCCCTCAGACATAAGGCCCGACTCGCATCTTGCTTACATTGATTTCACACTGATAGCATCACATCACTACACTGGAGAGACTCTGGATTTACACTAGCACAAGTGAGAGGAGAATCAGACCCCCATCATCTAAGACATACTAATGTACAAACATATTATGCTAATTATTCCATGGAACATTTTATAAGTGACAGGCATTTTTTCATAACCTATAGTTAGTTGACAGTCATTTCTAAGAAATCCATATGTTCAATGCTGACTTCCTGGTATTACAGGCAGTAACAAGTAATGAATGCCCGTCTGCTTTAACAATGAACCGAACAGTCACAGTCTTGTGTGGGCTGAGCATATATCAGTGCTTCATTTTACTTCAATTGGCTTTTCTTCCCATTTAAAAGCTATCAGGGATGGGAGGATGCCTCAATGTGACCTTGAACATACTGTATCTCGATCAATCTGCTGAACTTCTCTTGAAATGTTGCCCTCTCTGACACCACAGCCTGTTTCTCCAGTCCCCGTGCACAGAGAAGCTAAATGTTCTGTCCCCTGCAGAAGCCCACACAGGGAAAGCAGATTAGAGGGATCCTCCAGCTCAGAAATGTATAAGCAGAGCTAGAACTCTTCAGCTGTGACCTTTGCAGTCTGTAGGGAGGAAGAAAAATAAAGAGGCAACTGGAAAAATCAGTTCTGTTGAAACAGGCACCCTGCTGCTGGTAACAATATAAAATATGTGACATTTGAAGGAAAAGTAAGTTCCAATAACTCTAGTATTATAAACTCTTGCTGGTCTCTCCACCTGCTGTTGCCTTCCAGTCCTTTTCACCTGCTGCCTGCCCGATACTGTCTTTCTGTTGTTCTATCCACATGCTGCCTGCCTGCTGTTACCCCATACCTTCTGCCACCCCTATTTGGCTTTACTTTTAAAATATACCCTTTTTATTGGGGGGAAGCAACCACTTTAAAGCTGTTCACAACAGGGAACTGGTCCCAATTCCAGGTTCTAAAAGCTTAACACATCTCCCCTCTTCACCAGTTTACAATGTCCTTTGTTTTACCCAAAATTTGATGTGCCATAAATCTAGCAAACCAAATTCTTCTCTTCCTAGCACCTCTCTGGAACCACTTTGAAGTTACCTCGGTTGTGACTTAGGACAGAATTTGATCCAGTGTGTTTACAACTAAACCATCTTATAAACACAAATTTAAGGAGTTGGAGAAAGATCTCCCTTGGGAAAGACTCCTCTTCCTGGGCTGATACTGAAAGCCAAGGCTATATCCATCGGTTGGCACCCAAATACTATGTGTTTTCTGTATATTTAGGATAAATAAGTAGTTAGGTTTTCTTCCTCACCAATAGAATGAAATAAGGAAGAGAACATAAAATGAATACTATTTGAAACCAAAGGAAATGTGGTCTGCTAGCTAGACTGGGATACTGGGAGTCTGGCTTTGGCACTGGTTTACAGCGTGATTTGGGCCAAATCATCGTGCTGCTCTGTGCCTCAGTTTACCCATCTGTAAAACAATAATAAACATACTTAGCTCTTGCATAGTTCTTCTGATCCATAATTCTCATGATGCTTTACAAAGGAAGATAAATAGCATAATGAACCTAAATCTCTTAAGTCTCCTAAATCCACTGGACCACATCATCTCCCTGCAGCAAGTATAATGATCCTACTAGGACTTTGCTAGCCTTAATTAATTAAAGTTGGCAACATGCGTTAAGGTATGTGGATGAAATTATTATTATTATTATGACTAGAATTTTGTACTAGCCACATAAATAGAATATCCAAACATTGCATTTATATAAATGTTCACACACATAAAATAGTATTTTTATTAGGGCTGTCAATTAGTTGTAAATTATATCAGAAAGACTCTACTAGTCTTAGTCATGCTGAGTAGTACTTTTCACCACAGACTCTTCTCCCCCCACCCCGCGACTCTGTGTAGATTGGAGTACTCTTCAATACCAGTAAGAATGCCAGAATCAGGCCCATAATTCGCACCTGTTATTGCAAAATTAGCAGTCCCTTTAC
Source organism: Dermochelys coriacea (assembly GCF_009764565.3). Lineage (NCBI taxonomy): Eukaryota > Metazoa > Chordata > Testudines > Dermochelyidae > Dermochelys > Dermochelys coriacea. The sequence continues at coordinate 133,777,406 of NC_050070.1, forward strand.
ATTTTGGCTCCAGAGCTTCATCAGAGAGATTATACCCCTAAGCAAGAAACAAAAAGGTAACAACACCCGTTAATAATTTTCAAACAGATTTTTACATAGAAATCAGACATATGGAAACCAACACTGTCCTTTGAAGTAGAGGTTAAGGAGCAGTGAAGCTCCGCCCCCCCACCCTCTGAACCCTCTTTTATTAGCATCTTGTTCTCTTTGTCCACAAAAGAAAGCTAGCAGCACACACAAGCCATGCACGCAAACCCACAATTATTAGGACAATGTGTGATCATATTGTTAGCAAGGCTCATTTTTCTTTTAATATCAGCACAGTCAGCTAAATGCAGAGAATATTTCCAGCCCGTGCACACACAGGCGGTGACTATCATACCCTTTGCACTGTCTGCAGTAGCAAGAGTGCTGAAAGCCTAAAAATATTTCTCTCAATTGATTGACTTTTTCTCTCTTCTCTTTTCCTGCTGGGGAGGCCATGACCCTCCCTCCTTCACCCTGTGTTGCAAATAAGCCTATTTCTCTGTTAGATCTCAGAGTGTATGAAGTTCATAGTGCACAATTGAGGCCCTACAGCTTTGTGGTTTCTCATAGGTTCTCTCTTCTAAGTGGATGCCTTTATCCTCAAAATACATCTGATAACCTCAGACTTACATTAAACAGACTTCTTTTCCACACAAACTAAGATATTTGGGGACAATATTTTAAGAAAAGATGCTTGCAAAATATGCATGCATGCAAAAAGGCAGGTGCATGTGCACACACCTAGCTGTGCAAAACAGGTGATTGCACATCCAGAACAGATACTTGTGTGTCTAAACTGCCTGTTTAGCTCTTGCAGGTGTGATTGCCTACATGCACTCATATAGGGGCTTATCCAAAGCCCACTGAAGTCTGCAGGAGGCTTTCCATTGACTTCAATGAGCTTTGAATCAAGCCTAAAATCTGCAAGTGTAGAAAAATTTAAAAATGTTGAATTCCAGTCTATGACTATATTTCACACTTGTATAGCATTTCCCATGGGAGGATCGCAAAGTGCTTTACAAACATTAATTAATTTAGTTTCACAGGTAAGCAGGTATGTGAAACAGGTAGGTATTATCCTGTGAAGCGGGTAAATATTATCATTCCCATTTTGCATTAGAGGAAACAATGGTATGGAAAGATTAAATGATTTGTTTTAGGAAAAGAAACCAGGTCTCCTGAGTTGTACAACCACTAAAAGATCCTTTATCCCCATTTACATCTGACATGTAAGCATAGATTGAAAAGAAATTTTGGAAGACTGGATTTCTCTCTACATTTAAATCATCTTTTTATATGAATGTAATATTCTGATGCATAAGACCGGCCATACTGGGTCAGACCAAATGTCCATCTAGCCCAGTATCCTATCTTCCAACAGTGGCCAGTGCCAGCTGCATCAGAGGGAATGAACAGAATAGGCAATCATTGAGTGATTCATTCCCTGTTGTCCACTCCCAGCTTCTGGCAAACAGAGGCTAGGAACAGTCAGAGCATGGTGTTGCATCCCTGACCATCCTGGCTAATAGCTATTGATGGACCTATCCTCCACGAATTTATCTAGTTCTTTTTTTAACCACGTTATAGTCTTGGGCATCACAACATCCCCGGCAAAGAGATCCACAGATTGACTGTATGTTGTTTGAAGAAGTACTTCCTTTTGTTTGTCTTAAACCTGCTGGCCTATTAATTTCATTGGGTGACCCCTAGTTTTTGTGTTATATAAAGGAGTAAATAATACTTTCTAAGTCACTTTCTGCACACAAGTCAAGATTTTTATTGCCCTCTGTCATAATCCCCCCTTAGTCTTCTCTTTTCCAAGCTAAAAAGTCCCAGTCTTTTTATCTTTCCTCATATAGAAGCTGTTCCATACCCTTAATAATTGTTGTTGCCCTTCTCTGTACCTTTTCCAATTCCAATATATCTTTTCTGTGATGGGGTGACCAGATCTACATGCATAATTCAAAATGTGGGTGTACCATGGAAATAGAGGCATTATGATTTTCCTGTCTTATTAGCTATCCCTTTCCTAATGGTTCCTAACATTCTGTTAGCTTTTTTGACTGCTGCTGCACATTGATGTTTTCAGAGAACTATCCACAATGACTCCAAGATCTCTTTCTTGAGTGGGAACAGCTAATTTAGACCCCATCATTTTGTATGTATAGTTGGGATTATGTTTTCCAATGGGCATTACTTTGCATTTATCAACATTGACTTTCATCTGCCATTTTGTTGCTCAGTCACTGAGTTTTGTGAGATCCCTTTGTAATGCTTCACAGTCTGCTTTGGACTTAACTATCTTGAGAATTTTGTATCATCTATCACTGTCTTAAACATATTACTCCATACAGAGGTGGCTATCAGTTAAACCTGAGCTTATCTGATTTATTGGAGCACTTAATGCTGTAACATAATTCTAAAGGTTTGAACAATCTTTTACATCTCAGCAAGACGTAGTCAGCGTTAGCAATATTTGTGCTTGAAGGAAATATTATTGTGTCAATGGCAAATCCACATCAACCCACCATCAGGGGATTTCTAAGTATGGGGAAGATGGCATCTTATTGGGGTAAATATACTGACTTTATGCTAACTTAGAAACTTTTCAAAATATATGAGAAGATTTCGTGGCAATTGAAAACAATTCAAATTTAGGAAAAAATACATTAGTGTCCCTAAGTATTAAAAGGGGGGAAATGTCAGATATCCATTCTTTTCGTATTCTCTCTCAACTCATGTTTTCCCTTTCCTCCTATTTCTTTTCTTTCATGTCCTCTTGGACCCGATTGTGTCATTACAAAGATGGAGAGTAGAGTAGGGGGTGGGAAGAAAGGGAAAGAGAGAGAGAGAGAGAATGAATGAATGAATACACAGATCATTCACAACGGAGTCAAACAGGCTGTGTTCAAATCCAGGTTAGGTTTAGGCTAGGATTTGGAGTTTAGGTGTGAGACTGAACCAGGGCCACACAGTTTGTGCAACAATGGAAAGAGCAAAAAAGAAAGTGAATTAACAAAGACAAAAGTGATGAGAACAGTCAGACAGAGGATGCACTTGCAATGGATGTACCTCAAAATGTACAGAGCACAGAAGCTAGGATTCCCCTCACAGCAGTGGATAGTGGGTGTCCCGAAAAGGGTGCTTGCTAGGATCTTGATCCCTACACACACACTGAACTTTTTCCAACCCCAAAAATGTTTTCAGCTTGGTTCAGACTTCAAGGTTCAGACTAGTTATCTTCATATACTGGTTCTTCATAGTTCTCCTTATTTTATCGGAAATAGTTCATCCTGGGGTCCCTTATTTGGTTCCATCCTGAGACAAATGGGCAAAATTCTCCTTTCAGATTTACATCATAAATCTGTGCACCAATATTTCCCTAAATCATGTATAAAGAGAGCCACTCTATGGATCTTAGAGGAAATATTGGCCTAAGACAGCAGTCATAAAAATGTTATTTTGTTTTTAAAGTGGGATTTTTTTTAATAAAGGGAAGTAGAATAATAATGCACAGAAACACGTTTTCCTCCAAACAAAATCACTTTAGAAATGACACAGCATATTCAACAGGAATGCAGGAGGAAGTTGACCTTTTGGAAAGTTATCCAATACCATGGATTGCTACATCAAGTATAAAGGGCCTATACAACATCTCTATACCCTGCCCTGGCCTCTTAAAGGAAGTTTTGTACATCTAGGGAAAGCAGATTATCAGAAACAAGGTTTCTCATATGGAACCGAGAAGAGAATTTTGTCCTTTCTATGATTCTATGATTCTTTCTATGATTTTTTTTATATTACTAAATATTATATGTTGATGAAAGAGTTTGTGACTAGCTCTGTTGCTAACCATTTGATTACAATTTGGTATTTTGGGGTGAATTGAGTTTGTCTCAGCCCAGGTCCCAGTGGATGGTTATCTACATCACAAATATTCCAACAACATACTGGCACTAATAGACCTCCTGGTCAGCAGAGAGGCCAAGTAATGAACCAATATGGAGCCTGAACTATCTTCACACTCCTAGAGATGGGTCTTTCAAAGCAGAGTTAAGACACATTGGTAGGGCAGCAACAGTATAGGAAAATGTCCATTGATCTTGTGGTAAAGGGGTACTTCAGTCTGCAGTGCCATTCAACCCGGCATCTCTCTCAAGCACTGTAAATTCATTTAAATAATTTCTTAAAGGGTCTGTTCACTGAGCTGCCACCCACCCTTAAATATAATTCAGTGAGGTTTAGAATCAGATCCGAATTTCTTCCAGTCATTATTATTTTACATTTTCACACAAGGCTTCATGATTATTGGTTTGGAACATTAAAATGCAAATGATAGAGGAAGCAATACATATTTAAATGTACAGTGTCAGCTCGGTATAAAAGCTCTTCTGGAACGGAATGACACTATTTTTTCATAAGTTTTAAAAGTAGGGAAATAAAAATGAAAGGAAAAAAGTCTCAGGTTTATTTTTATTCATGCTTTGTTGGTCATGCTGAAAGAAAAGGCTTTGTAAGCTGGGGAAAAAACAGTCATTAGTGTAAATGCAACCCTCAGCTAACTTTTTGATTCAACAGACAGCTGGATAAGAACACGGTAACAGGAACATTAGGTTTAAAACAAGGGTTGCCTCCTATCTGCAGAGAAACAAAAGAGCTTTGACTTATCTTGTCTTTGTCATTTCTGGAATCAACATCCTTCACACCTAAATGCAAAGGACAAAGGGTGAAGAAAAGAAGAGACATGGCAGAATGTCTAATGACTTTCTCACCTCCTGCCTTTGAGAAGTGGAATGCATGTTCTCTTTCCCAAGTTTAGCTTCGGGATAAGGTGTGACAGAGGGTCACCTGTTCCCAAGACACTGTTAAAAGCTTGCTTTACTACAAGAATAATCAAAAATGTTTTCTGTTTCTCTGAACTCTTTTAAAAGACTTTTGCCTGCCCCTCACCCTGCCAGTATCAAGCATCTCCTCATAGGTGAACTAGTGTTTTTGGAGCATAGCAATCATAACAAGGAGTCTATAGATGGATTTGATAGGCATGCAGCTGTAGACCGATTGTTTTGTGTTGCCCATTCCTACGCCAAATAGTTATTTGACACTGGGATTTAATTAATTGACTAAATGCTGCTTAACATGAGGGAGAACTGCAGAACTGGGCCCTGGATTAGTAACAGCAAGTGTCACTATTTATTAGTGAGGGCCCCAAGCCACAAAACATAGCTCTCTATCTAGATAAAGATTTTGACCTCCCCAAAGTTTAAGCATGTTTGGATCGAGGGGTTTGGTTTGGGCTCATCTCTGCTATGCAATATAGATAACATTCGGTAAAATTCACCACTGTGCAGAGCGCCATCACAAGGTGCAAAAATGCATGCACAGGCTCTCTGCATATTGGCAAGTTTCACCTTCTGAGATAGTGAGAGACAAACCTTAAGAAATTTTGTGATTTGGTTTAGTTGCTTGCAGGGTATGAATCTCGTGGTTTTGCCAAACTGGTGTGGAGATATCTACAAGCACAGACTTCCTTTCTCCAGGATTCCATTACTTCCTGCTCCTGATGAAGCTAGAATACTATGAGTCTGATTTCATTGTTGTAAAACAGGAATAATACCAATTAAATCAATGGAGTTACTCTTATGTGAAACCAATAATACAGGAAGTGATATCAGACTTAAACACTTAAGACCTGCCTTCTTTCCAGTTACTTGTATCTCTATTTCCACAACCAGACCTCAGAAAAGCAGAGGGGAGCAAAATTGAAAAAGGATAGAGGAAAACCTTAATCTACCTTTTAGAACGTCTGAAATTGTTCTTTCTAGGTTGGGTTCAAGATCTGGCCAAAGGTCTGGGGGGACCTTATTCTATCTAGTTACACCAGTTCAACCATCCCTAACTGGGACAATATACTTTTCACAAACATTCCACTACCACAGAAACAATATTCCATCTCTAAGATTCCTTTGCATACAGTGAATATTTAGCAAGTTAGCCTATTAGAACTTTCTGTGTGTATTTCCTTTGTTTATGTCTTAAACACTCTTGTGTTACCCTAAAGGATGTGGTCAATACAGTGTCAATACTGTCAACACTTCTCAGTGACAACTGTGGTTTCTAATTTTCCTTTGTGCTTTCCTTATAAAACTAGTTGAATGCTTCTGAACCTTATTAAATATATTTTGTCTCTTTTACCTTTCATAGAGTCACCATTCATGCTGCAGATTTGTGCTTTTAAAGTAGAAGTTTATTCCAAATATTGCTGTTCTCTCCTCATTCATAAACTACCATTATGCAAATGGAGGGCCTTCTGTTTACAGTTGTCTGAGTTCTTGTCTCTTTCTGAGGGCTGCTTCCCATGCTAGTTCTACAAAAGACATTGCCCCAGGATTCCAACTTCCTGAGCCCAGCAATGAGTCAGATTTGAAATAATTATTATTATGAATTGCAATATGCTATGGAAATATATTCAAAAGCTCTTCTTCATTTGAGGACTTTCAGTGACATTGTAAAAGGGAATCCAAGTGAAACCAAAGCCACACACAGTTCGCAGATATGTTTCTGGAGCAGCTGCTGAGCATTCACATCCCTGATGCAGGAAGGCTACTTGTTATTGTTCCAAAGTGTAAGGGCATAAAAACTTGTTTGCAAGCAGCTCACCATATAAAGAACAGGCTTCAACTTGGCCTGTGTTGGACCCCTTTAGTACTTACTGTTCCCTGCAGAAGATGGGGAGGAATTCACTGTCCTGGATATACTCTTTTGAGGTAATAAAGATAAGGCACTGTCTGAGACCAAGCTACCCAAAGGAGAGGTGCTGCAACAAACTAAAGAGAAAGTAGTCTGTTGGTTCACACAGCAGTTACAGCTTGAATCTATTATTCATCAAAATACTTATAAAACAATTTTGAATAAAGAATAGAATCATAGAAACGTAGGGCTGCAAAGGACCTTGAGAACTCTTTGCAGAAAGTTCACAAACTAAAAAAGAGCTAAGTTTGCCTAAAACAAATGTTCCTAGTAGAGAGTTCAACCAGTTCCATGTAGAAAGTCATGACCAATGAAGGAGCAGGGGGCGTGAGAAGCCAATCTTCCTGTTTAGCATAAAATCATGAAACTATAAGTAGCAAACGTATTATGCTTGAAAACGGGTGGCTATGTATGATCTTGTCCTCCATCTTCAAGGGACTTTCAGGGTTTGAGAGATTCAGAAACTATCCAAACAGAATGTCTGTATTTGTTAAATGGTAACACTTACCTCCTAGCCTGTAGATTCTTGCTTCTTTTCTGCTCCTTTATAGTCTATGCTCCCTCTGTGAATCATTTGTGAACATTCGTTAGTATACCCCTCTGAATTTAAAAACACTAAAGTATCTCTTGAAATTTAAGGCATTGGTTTGTGATGTAACGTTGCCTTGCTTTAGAGTGGAGGCCTTTGCTATTTGAAATGATGCAATTTTACATACTCAGTGAGGTAAATTCAGATCCATACTTATTTTGCACCTGCACCATCTTGTGCTGTAATGCAGAATACAACAGAAAGGAGACATGGAGCTGACTGATGCAATGTTGCCAGCTGTTGTAACTGTATCACAAATCTCTCAATATCTGGTGCTTTTCTTAAAGCCTCAGGTGGAGTCAAATGATTGTTAGAATCTCAGCTTTCATTTTTAAAAGAGTACGTTTTTAGCCCTAATTGCTGCAGAGTAAAGACTGAAAGGGTGAAATGAATCCTAGAGGCTCAGAAATCCAAGACAAATACAAAATATCTGCAAATTATTATTTTTAAAAATCTCATGATTTTTACCTCAATCTTATGATTTTGAGGGCCTGACGCTTGAACCCCTTGGTTTTGCAATATTGGGTTTTCCATTAACTTACATGGGAGCTGAACTACACCAATGCTGAGCGCTTCTGAAAAATCCCATCCTTAAAATCCGCACAAGTAGAAGTCAAAAGCATTGTGCAGCATGGTGCCCTGCAATCCATGTAAAAGCCAGAAAGCCTGGAGGTAAGAGAAAAGGGGCCCACTAATAAGCTCAGGTGAATTGTCAGTAGTGTTTTAAGAGGTGCCTTCTGACCCCCTAAGGACATGCCGAAGACACACATATATTGAAAGGGCACCTGCCCTGCATGGGCCTGTGAATAGGCATTGTATGGTACATGCATTGAGAAGTAAAAGTACTGGGTTGACAAACTACAGCAGCAGGAAAGAAAAGGAGTACTTGTGGCACCTTAGAGACTAACAAATTTAGTTAGCTCGCTGTAGCTCACGAAAGCTTATGCTCAAATAAATTTGTTAGTCTCTAAGGTGCCACAAGTACTCCTTTTCTTTTTTGTGAATACAGACTAACAGGCTGCTACTCTGAAACCTGTTACAGCAGCAGGGACAGCTGAAGAAATGGCCTTATCTTCTTGGTAAAACCTCTCCAGGTATGTGCCTCTTCCCTCCCCCACCCTCTGTCTGAATGAGAGAGCAGGCCTTCTTGATGTGAGGCAGCACGCATCAGCTGCTGCGCCATGAGCAAAACAGATGCTGCCCGGGAGCCAAAAGAGGTGATCATTTACAGACGTAAAAGTGCTTTTTAATCCAAAGGCTCATTGTCCTTTTAGAGCTGGACATATTTTTAGTAGCTGTTTTCATTTTTTTTTTCTTGTTTTGGAGGGGGATGAAAATATTTCTTGACAAGAATGAAACTTTGTTTCCATTAAAAAAAAAAAAAGAAATGACTTGACTGACACTTTCTCTCTTTGCACATTGTATTTTCGGGGGACTGTAACAAGAATTCAAACTTAGAGCTACATTCTCCTCTTGATGTGAGTGCGTAGCTCCTATTATTATTAATGGGATCTGTGTGTGTAGATTGAGAGAAGAATAGACCCCTAAGGACCTGTATACTTGTAGCTGGAGCTAATCCTTGTAATTATGTGCCTTCTACAGTGCCCTGAAATTTGCCTCCTGCATGAATTCTCGTTTATTTTCATATTTATTTTTACAACTTTCATTTTAAAAATCCTCTCTCCCCATTTATTTCACACTGCCATAGATATTCCAGCTCCACATAGGATTTAGCATTTGTGCAGCAAACAAATCAGGGAGTCTAGCCAGTGAATTTATCTTCAGTTGGTTGCATTATAGCCTGGGACTTGGTTGGTAAGGACAAACGAAGGGTAAGTCTTTTCTTTTCCTAAGAGGTCGACATGCCTGGAGATGATTTTCCCACTAGCAGCCACACAAACCTAAAGCATGTCCTGCAAACTCCTCTCCCACAGCTTTTACATTTAATTAAGATTGTGTCGTGTGCTCCATGATAGCAGTGCTGCACAACGGCTGCTGCCATGGCTACTACGGGAGAAGACATTAGCAAAACAGAAGCAGCTGTCAACGCTTGCCACCCCACAGGCCTGGTCCCTGCAACGTCATCTTGATTTTTGAGTAATGTACAGTAGTATATCCAAAAATTAGTTTTCCTTTGAATCTGACAATTGATGATTTTTGTGGTTAGCAACATTTTTGCTATACATTTAGATTCTGTAAAGAAAAGGCAATGGAGAGATGACTTTTGTGGTGGAAGGAGGACATTACATTTAAAGTCTAATCAGTTGGAGCATTTCCCCCATCCCTCCAGTGAGGATGCTGGCACTAATTATGAACCAACTGAAATCCCAGTGGATGACACCAGCTGCAGTGAAAGCTGATGAATTAGATTCTTAGCACCAGTGGCAGGCGCCACAGACAACATCCCACAAATGAGGTTGATATGGAGGTAATGATGGGGGAAGAGATCTTATTTTATAATTGCACCTCTTCCCAAATAAATTCCAGCCAAACATTTCCATATCTCCTCTCATTTGTTACTAAGGGTTAATACATGAGGATGACTTCCACAGTGAATTCAGTGCCAGCGACTACATGCATATTCAGTATGCTTTTGTGGGATATTTGTTTTTCTGAGCACTGTTTATTTAGGGCTTGATTCTTCTTTCAAACAGATGTAGATCAGGAGTGATTCCTCTGAAGTGAGTTGAGTAACATTGCTGTAAACCTTCCATGCAATCAGAGTCAGGTCCTCAGAAGTTTCTTATCAGTTAACCACCCCTTTAAAACACAAATCAAAATGAAGTAGTGTGGTTATTATTCACACCATTGTCCAAATCCTGAAGTCCTTACTCAGATTTGACTTAGTTCTACCCCAGGTAAACTTCATCATGCACTCTTACAACTACAACACCCACCTGCTGAAGTGAAGAAACAGATTGACAGAGCCAGAAGAATACCCAGAAGTCATCTACTACAGGACAGGCCCAACAAAGAAAATAACAGAACGCCACTAGCCATCACCTTCAGCCCCCAACTAAAACCTCTCCAATGCATCATCAAGGATCTAAAACCTATCCTGAAGGACGACCCATCACTCTCACAGATCTTGGGAGACAGGCCAGTCCTTGCTTACAGACAGCCCCCTAACCTGAAGCAAATACTCACCAGCAACCACACACCACACAACAGAACCACTAACCCAGGAACCTATCCTTGCAACAAAGCCCGTTGCCAACTCTGTCCACATATCTATTCGGGGGACACCATCATAGGGCCTAATCACATCAGCCACACTATCAGAGGCTCGTTCACCTGCGCATCTACCAATGTGATATATGCCATCATGTGCCAGCAATGCCCCTCTGCCATGTACATTGGTCAAACTGGACAGTCTCTACGTAAAAGAATAAATGGACACAAATCAGACATCAAGAATTATAACATTCAAAAACCAGTCGGAGAACACTTCAATCTCTCTGGTCACTCGATTACAGACCTGAGAGTGGCTATCCTTCAGCAAAAAAACTTCAAAAACAGACTCCAGCGTGAGACTGCTGAATTGGAATTAATTTGCAAGCTGGATACAATTAACTTAGGCTTGAATAGAGACTGGGAGTGGATGAGTCATTACACAAAATAAAACTATTTCCCCATGTTATTTCTCCCCCCCACCCCATCCCCCACTGTTCCTCAGATGTTCTTATTAACTGCTGGAAATGGCCCACCTTGCTTGTCACCATGAAAGGTTTTCCTCCTTCCCCCCTCTCCTGCTGGTGATGGCACATCTTAAGTGATCACTCTCTTTACAAAAAGAAAAGGAGTACTTGTGGCACCTTAGAGACTAACAAATTTATTAGAGCATAAGCTTTTGTGAGCTACAGCTCACTTCATTGGATGCATTTGGTGGAAAAAACAGAGGGGAGATTTATATACACACACAGAGAACATGAAACAATGGATTTATCATACACACTGTAAGGAGAGTGATCACTTAAGATAAGCCATCACCAGCAGCAGGGGGGGGAAAGGAGGAAAACCTTTCATGGTGACAAGCAAGGTAGGCTAATTCCAGCAGTTAACAAGAATATCAGAGGAACAGTGGGGGGTGGGCTGGGAGGGAGAAATACCATGGGGAAATAGTTTTACTTTGTGTAATGACTCATCCATTCCCAGTCTCTATTCAAGCCTAAGTTAATTGTATCCAGTTTGCAAATTAATTCCAATTCAGCAGTCTCTCGTTGGAGTCTGTTTTTGAAGTTTTTTTGTTGAAGGATAGCCACTCTTAGGTCTGTAATCGAGTGACCAGAGAGATTGAAGTGTTCTCCAACTGGTTTTTGAATGTTATAATTCTTGATGTCTGATTTGTGTCCATTTATTCTTTTACGTAGAGACTGTCCAGTTTGGCCAATGTACATGGCAGAGGGGCATTGCTGGCACGTGATGGCATATATTACATTGGTAGATGCGCAGGTGAACGAGCCTCTGATAGTGTGGCTGATGTGATTAGGCCCTATGATGGTATCCCCTGAATAGATATGTGGACAGAGTTGGCAACGGGCTTTGTTGCAAGGATAGGTTCCTGGGTTAGTGGTTCTGTTGTGTGGTGCGTGGTTGCTGGTGCCACAAGTACTCCTTTTCTTTTTGCGAATACAGACTAACACGGCTGCTACTCTGAAACTCTCCTTACAGTGTGTATGATAAAACCCATTGTTTCATGTTCTCTGTGTGTGTATATAAATCTCCCCTCTGTATTTTCCACCGAATGCATCCGATGAAGTGAGCTGTAGCTCACGAAAGCTTATGCTCAAATAAATTTGTTAGTCTCTAAGGTGCCACAAGTACTCCTTTTCTTTTTTCATCTTCATTGGGAGCTTTGTCTGAGTAAGGATTTAGTGAAACCTGAATGAGGGCCTCATGATTTTTCCTTATATAATTGCCCAAGAACTGATATCATGCTACAAATGTTTCAAAACCATTGCTGAATTCTGCTGGGTGGTTGTGCAGGATGGGGAGGAAGAAGGGAGGGATTATTTTAATATATGTTTCTGATTAACATGATTCCCTGACCCTTAGGGAGTCATTTTACATGCAAAAGACATGGTTCCTCGAGGCACAGTGGGATGCATTGACAGCACTGACAATCCTAAACATTAAAATATCATGAGATTAGATTAAAAATCACAGAGGGGAAACAAAATTGGTGGTTCTTTTTGTTTACCTTCTAGCTGTTGAGCCTTAAGGGTGCACTCGACATGTTTTCAAGCTTTACTTCACAATCATGAAAGTTAGAAACTTACTTAAATACAAGAGAGAGCAAGCTGAAATGAATTTGGGAGCTAGGGCTTTAAGAAAAACACCAAATTATCACAAGATTCACAATAAAAGTCACAAGAGTTGGCAACTCTGCACTCTTCCCATTTCCAGTGTGATCTCTCTCACATGGTTTAACAAGGAGGGCCATAAACGATATACACTTCCGACTTTGATCCCTTATGAAGGGAAAGATTAGTCCCCCCAGAACACACTCTCCTCTGGTCCATCCATTAAGACCATCAGGCACAAGTGAGGCTTACTATCTTACATAGCACTGCATTAGTGTTGTTGAACTTCTTAAAATAGTTCTCTAATTTTCTTATTCTCTAAAGGGAAACTTCATAGAGGTCTGTCTAGCTTGCCTAGGGTTTATTAAAATTTGCTTCCTCCACACGTATGTCCTCATGTGTGTGTAGAGCACAGGAAAACATTTTGAAATTATCAACTGAGTATGAATAATTAACATATTTAATTCAAGAACTATAACTTGATTTCAAACAGAAAATCCTCGCTTGTTAGATATTACAGTTCCAGAATTATTTTAAAAAATTCCTTTGCAACAAACGTTTCTGTGTAATTCCCATTCAGTCCTTGGTCTGTCTGTAGAGACCGCCAACCATTACTGCCAATGACAAAAGAGCAGTGTGCAAACCTGTTGAATAGATTGGACTGCACTCATTATAAATCTATAGATTTAGAAAGACACTTATATTTGCAAAACATACTTTCAAGTTGTTTGTCTATCCTAGTGCCCATATTGGCCCTTGCTAGCCTCTTTGTTTCAGTTTGGGGGAAAGGAATCAATGCCATTTTCCCTTTGTATTTCTGACCACACCAGCTCAAAGGTCGGAGTTCGGATGCTTTTCAAAGCATTTGACAATGCCCAAGACTAGACCTTGTTGAATTATTCATTACAACTTATTCATCCAATGAATTTAACTGTTTTTCTGTTCATGAAATATACATAATGAAGAAATTACTTTTACAAATTTGTTCTTTATTCACAATAGCAAGCATTAGCTTAATGGTTTTTTCCTGAACTAGTTAGCTCTGAGTATTTGCTGTTTGTTATCCACACTGTATGTGGGGTCACCAAAGTCACATGGTGCTGTTTCTGTTCTCTGATTGGAGAATTTAAGATTTATAACAGGACTAGTATTTTCTTCGGTTCACAAATTATTGAAGAACATGTATAAATGTTTGACAAATGTAATGTGTGACTAATAAAAAGAGCTTTGTTCAATGGCTCAAAGCGCACTTCCAGTGCACAGACTTTTGTGAATAATGACTCATGCTAGTATTTGTGAAATTTTTGCTTTCCTCCAGCATTTCTGCAAATAAGAATTCACTCAGCTAAATGTCTGGGTAAGCAAGTAGGGATACCTGGGAAGTAAATCAGCAGTTTTTAATGGCAAAAATATTTATGAATACTCTTTTTCTGTATTAACCCAGTGCAAGATGTTTTAAATAAATACATGGTTGCCAAATCATCAGATAAAATAATTACATAAAAGATAAATAGTAAAATAAACACTTGTCTAAACACCATTGTGAAAAACTTTGCAAAGCATAACAGCCTTAAAGCTCAAGTTATGACTATTCTAAAAGTCTTACAGATCAGGAAATCTTTGGTCTGACCTATCAAAGTTAGTTTAACACAGGAGACCTTTTAAATATTTAAATAGTGAATAACTTTTAAATTAAATAATTGTAACCAGCAGATCTTTCAGTCACATGATACAGCAATGACCTGTGTAGCCAGACCTGCTGAAACTGTTTGGAGGAAACATCTCCTTGTTCTTCCGAATGGTTCCGACTCTTTCTCCCCAAACACCATAGGTGAGGAGACCATTACACATGGCATCACTTTCCAAAACCATCAAAGTGGTAAAACTGGTCTGACTGCAGTTTGAATGATTCCTGCTTCTTGCTACCCCCAACCAGCATCAATGAACCAGTCACTAGCTCTTTTAATGATACAATCTTGCCCACACTGAAATCAAAGTCAAATTTCCATTGACTTCAAAGGGAGAAAGATGGAGCACTAAATATCCCCCTTTCCCTAGTATTCACATTCTTCCCCATCTCTGAGATGGATTTTAATTAGCTGGCTATTGGGAGGTGGCTTCCAAGCCAATGGGAAACGAAAGATGTGGAATTCATCCCTCCTCAGTAGCAAACAAGACGTTACATTATTAATTGCAGTAGAACCCAGCCAATCCAAGCTTCACTAACCTGCAAAAAACGTACAGTCTTCTCTCTACTGCTCAGCCCAGATTAACACAGCAAAGTGCTGTAATGAGTTCATGTATTGTTCTTTTACTAAATTTACTATAGTATAATATAATATACATAACATACATATATATAATATATAATATAATATACATTTACTAGTACATTAAGTAGTATTACCATAAATAATTTAAAACTAAACTATGATTTTCCAAATAAATGAACAGAGTACACTTTATAATGCACAATCCTTGCTCTTTAATGGAGTTTGTACTCTTCCTAATTTGCAACATCCAGGGATTTACAATGGATTAATGCAATTCTACCGTACATATATTTTACAAAAGAACCTTGAACATCTGCTAAAGGTACTTGAGAAAGCAATTGAGAAAGCAAATGAATAGCTAGTGTTTCATTTGCAAAGAGCAAAGCTGAATGTAGGTTAAGTTGAACCAGTGGAACTTTATTAAATCCTGTGGACTCTTCTGTTCATAAGCGCATTGCAATCTTGTCTTTAACACAGGCTCAGCTGGTTACATAGTCTTTTGAGATAGTTTGATCTCCTCAATGGGCAACCACACTGCGAGTATCCTACCTCTATCTGTCTAACACCTGTCTCCAAGTCTAATAAGCTAACTCTCTGTGAAGTCTCCTCGTTCCCTGTGGGGTTGGCTTCCGAGTGGTTCTCAGTCTCTGTTCTGTGGTGATCTCTGTATCTCTGTAGGCATTCCCTGATTGTTATGTATGTTAGCTCGTAAATGTCTCCTGTTTCTTCAGATGATATGTCTCTCTTGGGTAGTCACTCCCAAAACTGGTGGTTAACACTGAAGTTAAACTCACCAACCAGCCACAGACTATACTTCTGATCTCCCACACTGGTTATCAAGAAGTTACAAAAAATCACACAGCCCCCTTTATTGCATTCCAGTTCTCTGGCTCCCAATCAGCACCTAGATCCAGTACAGTTGGAAGTTATGTAAAAAACTCTGCTCACTATACAAAATGTTCTTCTGAACCCCAAAGGCCAACCACATTGCCAGATCAATATTAGGTTGGATCTTACCAAAAATACCATGCTGCCAGCCAATCCTTTAGTGTCTAAAACTGAAGGTTTATTATAAAGAAAAAAGAAAGAACAAGAAGACAGTTGCTAATTGATAAAGCAGTCAGATACATACAGAGTCTTCAAAGTCCATCTGTCAGGTTTTTAGTAGTATTGGTGAGTTTGCTGGCTTGAAAGTCCCTCTGAAACAAATCCACAGCTTGGATGGGTGATTCAGTGCTTTGTTCAGCTTCAGTTTGTAGAAAAGTCACTCCAGAGATAAGAAGCAGGATTGAAGACAAAATGGAGATGATGCAGCTGCCCTGTATATTCCATTTGCCATGTGGCTGGTACTTCCTGTGTTCCAAACACAAGCTTCACAGCACTTGGACATGTAAAAGCCTTAGAGTTCTGTCCATAAGCATACCACATGCCTTGCTGACTCATAAGATGTATCCCATAGTTCCTTTCAATGGGTTCATGGTATGGTTAATGACCCTTGATGGGCCATCGAACATGTTAGGCAGTGCTGATGCCAATCTGCCTGGGGGTGTCACCCAGAAACCCAGCACAAGTTTGGAATACAGATAAACCCTACATAGCTATAACTCATAATACAAAGGTAATACAAACATATAAACAAAATTAGCACAGTTGGCAAATTGTAACATTTTTGCAAATACCTCACATGGCATATCTGGCACTATTTGTCACAATTTTATAATATTGGTATCAACAATATCATAAAGTGTCCCACATATTCCATACAGTGTCACATGTGTCTAGGAGCTTGTCATCAGATTGCATTATTGCTGGGTGGCCATAGTGTAACGGTGGAATTGCTCCACTCCAAATACCACAGCCAAAGCTCTTTTTCTATTTGGTTGGATCCCTGTTCAGTCTCTGACAGGGCTCTGCTGGCATAAGTGACTTGCTGCTCCTGAAAAGGAGCTACACCCAATCCTTTCTCTGATGCATCACACGAGCATCATTGTCTCTCCTAGCTGGTAGTACTTCAGGACAAAAGAACCTGTTATCTTTTGTGTCAGCCTTGATGCTGGGATCCTGCCCAGTCCTACGCAACATCCTGCCTTGTGAGTTGACGTATGGGTTCCACTACTGCACCCAGGTGTAGACAAAACTTGGACAGAAAATGTAACACTCCTATGAAGTGCTGTCCTCTTTTCATCTCCACTGGAGCAGCATGTCTCTGACTGCCTTGATCTTGTTGGCATCTGCTTTCAGTCCCTCTGCTATGAGCTGATGTCCAGAGTATGTCACCTCATGCTGTTTGAGTTACTTTTTTCTGGGATTTATGTTGTTCTCCCTGTATCACTGTAGAAAAATTTGTAGTTTTCTGTCATGTTCTCATTCCATTTCTGTATTATTGCTCATTTCACCTACAATGAGGATATCATCTACAATTATTTTCATCTCAGGCAGTCCTCCTAGCACTTGGGTGAGTCTTCTCTGGAACACCTCTGCTGATGAGCTTATGTCCATTGGCATGCAACAGCCATCTGCAGTGACCAAGCGGTATTGCAAAAGTTGTCAATATGGTGGACTCTTTATCACAGCTTATGTGCCAAAACCTATTTCTCACATTACAGGCCATAAAGATTATGGCTTTGGAAAGTTCTGGCAAGATGTCATCAGTTGTGGGCAGTGGATAGTGGCATCTTTTCAATGATGCATTCAGTGTCTTTGAGTTGAGGCAGATGCATAATTTCCTGATGGTTCTTTACCACCACAAGGCTGCTCCTTCTACAGGTGCTGTGATACCCCTGCTCTGCTGACTTTCAAACTCCTTGCATACTGGATTATGTAGTGCCACTGGAATTTTCCTTCATAGTGAGCACACAGACTCCAATGTGGGGTCTACTTCCAGTCACAGCTTTCCTTCGAGGCACCTTTGCCTTTGAAAATATCCCCAATAAGTATTTAAAATTGTCTCCATGTCCATGGTGTAATGGAATGCTAAACTGTATTATACAGTGAAGCCACTAGGTGGTGCTATGTGTAACATACCTTATTTAAACTAACCTCGGCCATACCTGACGTGTGAAGGATCTTATAGTGAACACATCTGGTGTTCCTTTCTAAGAAGGAAGTATTGCTAGTCAGTCCATATCTGGTACAGAAGCCTGGCCTGCTAGTCGCAGTTCTGCAACCTACTGTGTACAAGGTATGCACGGAGGTTGGTATTATCCCTTATTGCTTTCCTGTCCTGAGTGCCTGAACCTGATATGTTCTCAGATTCAATGAGTCATCATGCTATCACTGCTTTCTGATGTGCCATCCCCCTCTTGTGCAAATCTGTCTGAAGCTTTCTGAGACCTTCCTCTGCTTTTGCATACACTGCTAAAATGGTTCAACTTGCCACATTGTTTGCAGTGCTGTCCTACTCTGGAGCACTTCCCCTTTACCTGCTCATGCTGTCTCCCACACAATTTTAAAATCAAGACTAGATGTTTTTGTAAAGAGGTGCTGTAGAAATTATTTTGGAGAAGTTTTATGGCCTATGTTATTCAGAAGGTCAGACTAGATGTTCACAGTAGTCCCTTTGGGCCTTGGAATCCATAAATGTATACTTCTCATCAGTTCTTCCTTGAAGATAATCATGGAAGGAGGATAGATCATTGGAAGGAAAGACTTGAGGTATTATCAAGAGAAGGTCAGGAACTGTTAGAAGTTTGCAATTTACTGTACTAGAATCATTACAAATTAGCATCCTGAGTAACGGGACAAACACTTTCAAGTTTGCACTCAATCATGAAAGTGATGCGAGTCTTATAATGTTCATCTCTCTCTCTCTTTCACACACACACACACACACACACACACACACACACACACACACACACACACACACTTTAGTTCTTAGAATTCCTACTTTATTTCTTAGAATTCAGAATGATAACACACAAGAACTCCAAAACAGAGAGAGAAAAAACAGGCTGTTCCCAAAGGCAGTGAGGTACAACTCATCCTGCCTTGCTTTAAGCTGGCTTTTTCCAGAGAGACTCTGATCACACTCTTTGCTACAGAGCTGCCAAGCCTGTAAGCAGGACCAGGAACCCACTCATCTCTCAAAATGAGAGCTTGTAATTTCAACACAGTCTTCAATATACCACAAATACATAAATTTGACTGCAACTTACGAGGCAGAGAGAATTTTAAAGTGGAATTTGGACTTTAGGGGGATGAGTTGCAGATGCTGCCACTGTGAGAGAGCCTCTTTTCTTGTAGGTAGTTGTTTTCAAAGCAGTATTTTCCAGCAGAAATTTCTTTACCAACACTGGATACTATTTGTGCTCAAAAGGCAGAGTAAAGGGCCTTATTATATATATTTACAGTCATTTTAAGGGCCCTTTACACTGCCACGGTGATATAAAGGGGCCTTCATGTAAATGAGAATCAGGCCCAGAGAGTCTAGTTCTGAGAGAAAATATTGTATGGCAGACATATCCTTAATCTCCAGACAACAGACATCTAAGACCATACAGGCTGATGGTTGGTTTTGGTCATGTTTCATTTTAAAATACGTTTCAAGTGATGAGTTCCACAAAATGGAATCAGGTCTGCCCTGGCAGAATATAGAACATTATTATAACAAGGTGTTTGTGATTATGTGACTCCGAACACCTGTTTGCCTCAATATTGCCAGGGACTGAAGTCAGTGTGTGGTGTTACATACTACAGAGCCAATCCTGATTCCACTGGAGTCAACAGTAAAACGCCCATTGCAACAGCGGGTGGAAGGCAAAAGTAGCACTACACCAATTCTCCTTCTCCCTCAACCTGCCCCATTCCTGAGGTGGCTAGAGGGTTTGGCACTAACACCAATCAGAGCAACCTAAATTTGGCACCAATTAGAGCAACCTAAATTGCTAAGGCATTCCTAGGCGCTGCTCTAACAAGTGTTATCTTGTAATGGCCTCCTAGGGGCCATTATGCTAGTGAGGCGTGTCAGGTTACAGTGCCTTCAGGTCATTCTACCTTTTGGTCCCTTACACTCCCTGTACACGCTGTGTGTGTGTGGGTTGTGGGGGGGCTCATGTAGAGCTAGCTATATGATGTAATGCTAGCTGAGGATTCCACCCTGCCGGCAACTCATGTGGAGTAGCCTTAAGTTTGCTGCACAAAAGATCCTTAGTGTGGAACAAGGTCTGGCCCAGTCTGTTGTTATTCAAATAACAACATGTATCTTAACTCTGTGTGTGTGTGTGTGTGTGTGTGTGTGTGCACATACACATGTGTAAGAGAGAGGAAAAAAAAGGATGGAAAAATCATTATTAAAAGTACATGAGACATTTGAACTCCTATACACCATGGTATATTGATAAGATAGGGATAGCACAGTGTAACCTGTGTAGGTTAATAGAATGCAATTAGACAATGTATTATTGATTTTAAATCCCATAACATCTCCCTCCCAGTGGGAGCTTGTATGGCTAAACAAATAATGTGCTGCTTAATCATTATACCAATCAGAGTTTGCACAGGTTAAATGTACCCGTGTAAAGGACAATAGCTGCTTTTTCATTCAATCTCTGTTACAGCCGCATAAATGCATCCGATGAAGTGAGCTGTAGCTCACGAAAGCTTATGCTCTAATAAATTTGTTAGTCTCTAAGGTGCCACAAGGACTCCTTTTCTTTTTGCGAATACAGACTAACACGGCTGCTACTCTGAAAGCCGCATAAATGAGGTACAATTCTAGTGAAGTCAAACAGGTATAAAGGAGATAAGAATCAGGCCCAATATTTCATTATCCTCCATTTCTCCCCAAACATATAAAGCAAGGCAACGTCATTTTGTGTGTTCTGACGCCCTTGTTATTTTAATCCAATATTATAATTTTAAATCAAAGCCTTTTTGAGTTAGAAAAAAAAGAGGGATTAAAATAACAATCTCCCTCCCCCCCCCTTCATTTTTCCCCCTTCCTATTTAGATAATAAAAATAATCCAAAGCAACTAAAATAAAATCACTTCCTTGCCACTATTTTGAAAACCCAAGTTTGAGCCTGGAGCAGCTGAATTATAAACTCCTGGGCCAAAGGGGGGTTTATAATAGAAATGCTGCTGACACAACCTTAAGTACAGTGTTTCTGGCAATTCTTACAACTGCAATAACTGCATGCACAGTTCTTTTAGAGTGAAAATAATACCTAGAGAAAGATGAGACAGTTTTCTGTCAAAGGCATCCTTTTCTATGTTTTCATGTGTAGTTTACAGCCGGGGCTGTAATTGGGCTGTGTAAAATATGTGGAAATATATTCACTACCCCTTACTCAGGTAAAGTTTAAGTCAGTGGAATATGGGCTGAAAACAGGGTTCTGAATAGGGTGTGTGATGATAAGAGCAGGTGGTTACATAAATCAGGGAATGGGGGTTTTAGGCAAAACAAGTGCTGCAAAAGGTTACAAGTACCATTTGCAACATTGTGAAGGAGAGCACAGTACGTTGCAACGATGCAGAAAGCTCGTGAATTTTAGTTGTATGTACTACTTTCATCTATCTCAGGCTTCAAGTCTCTGTAGTTCAGACTTAGGGTGAAATTCTGACCCCACTGAAGTCAATGGAAGTTTTGCCACTGTTAGACTGGGCATATTTTCTATAAAATAAGATGTAGAAGGCACTTTGGGGGAAAAGTAGGCAAACAAGTTATCTTTCGTAATTTGAATGTGCTGAATTGAAAAAAATATGAATTTGAATATTTCACCTTCTAAACTGGTGTTCAAATTTTAAGTAACCTTTGAAAAGTAAAATTTAAGTAAATTTTAAGTAAAATTTGAAAAATTAGTACATTTCTATGGCTTTTATTCCACTACAGACAGTTACTGTATATCATGCACATTGTTTAGACAAACATAATTTAACAGTTCCTACATGTCCCAACACACTCCTTGCATGTACAGGTCCCAGTGTCTGCCAATGTGGTATTTCTGCAGCTACAGCATTGTGATACACACCCTTTGACACATCCATGAGTAACAATTTCTGCACAGCTGTTGGGGATAGACTCAGTGGGTGCTCTGGGGCTGGAGCACCCACAGGGAAAAATTGGTGGGTGCTCTGCACCCACCGGCAGCTCCCCGTCCCACCCCCTGCCCCAGCTCACCTCCGCCTGAGCGCACCGCTGGGTCCTGCTTCTCCCTCTCCCTCCCAGCGCTTGCGCCACGAAACAGCTGTTTTGTGCAGCAAGCCTGGGAGGGAGGGGGAGAAGGGGGAATGTAGCGAGGAGATGGGGCCAGGGCAGGGATTTGGGGAGGGATCCAATAGGGGCAGGGAGGGGTGGAGTTGGGGCGGGGACTTTGGGGCAGGGGTGGAGTTGGGGCAGGGGTGGGACTGTGGATGGGGGGTGCAAGCACCCACCGACACTGACAAAAGTTGGCGCCTGTAGTCCAGTCACATTGCTTGGGTACTGGTTCTCCATTGTGTTTGGTCCAACCCACATTCTCTGGTGAGGGCACAGGCACCAACTTTTGTTGATGCCGGTGGGTGCTGTTTCACAGCGCAAGCACTGGGAGGGAACAGGAAGAAGCAGGACCCAGTGGTGTGCTCAGGGGAGGAGGCGGAGACAGAACGGAGGTGAGCTGGGGCGGGGGGGGGGGAGCTGCCAGTGCTCCAGTCCCGGTGCACCCACGGAGTTGGTGCCTATGGGCGAGGGTAATGTGGGGTTGTTGCCATTTGCCTGCCTCTACACTGTGGCTTGAAAATGAGTTCTTTGGATGTGGTAGCACAATGCATCACTTGTGGGGGGCAGTGCCTCTGGTGATTGGCATTTGGAGAACAGTATCATCGGTGCCTTGTCACAGCTCTCCTCATCAGGTAAATTGTACATGGTGCAGATGAACTTTTCTACGGAAATGATTTTTTCATTCTGTAGATCATCCTTCCCCGAGTGTCTCAGAAGTCCATGTTTCTCCATGAATATTGTTTAAGCAGTTTTCCTGCTGTGCCCAGCACTATGGGAAACAGTATCACAGCCTGTCAGTGCATAGAAGGAAAATATTGGTTCTATGTCTGCTTGAGGAATTACAGGCAGAAACTTCTCTCAGCTAGTATACACAGGAATGCATTTGGTTTTTTTGATGTTCTAGCCTTCATCTACAACTTACTACAAGGCATTTTATCATAGTGTGCCACTAACAGAAGAACAATATCAGCAATGTCTTGTACTGACACAACACAGTCAGCATCTGTGTGCATGCAGGGCAGTACAATCCTGGTGTCGACCTCTTTGTGGTCAGCTTGCAACTGACTTGTGCCCGGAGTTGGGTTTGATGATTTAACCATGCTGTCTTCTATAAACCCTCTGGATATGTTTTGTGAAGCATTGGCTAGGAGTTTGAGAAGAAGCAAGCCTGATCAGCCTTATTTTTGGGATGGGCCAAGAGGTCTGGCCAGCTGTTAGGAAGAGAAACAGAGCTATCATCAATGATTTTCCAAATTGGCCTGAAAGCTTTGGAGCATGTCGTCACATCATCCCTTTAATAGAATCCTGTCTGTACCTGTCAAAGGTTACATCAAACCTGCTAAAGAGCTATCCAGAATGAAGAACTGACTCGACAAAAATGTTTGCAAAGTCACCAAAGGTTATACATGGAAGAGGTTTCCCCAGTGCCATTTCCCATACTTGGCCATCGATCCCCAGAGAGGAGGTACTATCAAGCATAATCTCAGGAGGACAAGGGACGTCTCTGGTTAAAATGTCTGTCATAGCAGACTTATTTCCAACTCTAAATGTCCGTTTAGCTCAGCAAGAGCAAGTGGAACTGGCATTAGCTCATGATGCAATATGCTGTGCAGATCCACCCTCCTTCCTGCATTATAGGCTGTAGTGATGCGCTGTAGTATGAGATGATCAGCCTTTATTGAGACTACCTGGTCTTTGCTTTGCTCTTTCCAACTAATAATTAGCTCATAATGATTTATAGTTTTGAAAGAGGCTAATTTATGGAAATAAACTATAGCAAACTACGTTGTGTATGATACTTTGAGTAATGATAGCAGTGCGTTTAACTCTTTCGCATATCAAAAATTCCTAAAAAGTGGATAGTTTACTTACTCTTAAATGTTGACCTTACTGCAAAACCAGCAAAATTTAAATGCATATCATCATATGACCAGAGGAAACAGATAGTGTGGTCTTCCAAAGAGATTGCACCCTATGCTTTCTGATAGCACAACATTCCAAACTAAGAATGTATTCCATATTTGGTACCTCTCCTTTGCTTTCTATTTATTTTTAAAGTTACAAATGGTAGCCATTTTCTCTTTTTGTTTTTATTGACCTTAAAGTTCAAAATTCAGCTTTGTAGACATCACTGTCAGATTCAGCTCATTCAAATTACAAAAGAAAACACGTTTGACAAATTTCCGCCAGCGAAGCTTTCTGTTTTGTTAATATCAGCGTATCTGGGAATGTGGCCTGCTCTGTGGCAGAATAGAGCCAGGATTCCACCCTAGATGTCAAAACAGTGGAAAACAAAAGGATAAGGATGGATCAGAACAAGACTTGACAGAAAGTTATACCTTGGCCCCAATACTGCTTAGCATGAAAAATGAGTCAGCATCTGCCAAAAAATCCTAAATAATAATAGTAGGCACCTATGTAGCACTTTTCTTATGAGCATCTCAATGTGCTCTCTAAACATTAACTAATTCATATCCCACAATACATATGTAAAGGGATCACCTCGCCCACTACTGAAACACAGCCGTCTCCAGGGTGGAATATGACAGCAGAGTAATAAAGTTCAGCAACACCGTACATACTCTTATGAAGAGTCTCATGGAACCTTTAATGATCATGTGTATTCTAGACCTGAGATGTATGTCTCACAAGACAAATGCCAGTGCCACTGCGCAATTCTCCCCTGACACCATGCTGGGGCACTGGTTTAGTGGACATTCTGAATCATCAACATGGCTTCCAGCAGCTCACAGAGGAAATGCCTCCAAATCCATTATAGTGGATACCCACAGAATAAGGTAAGTTTCCTTTAAAGCCTCACACGGAGCTTTCATCCTTATTTGGCATGCAGGACATTTACTTGTTGAAGTACTTCAGATGATGCATATCATTCTAATCCTTGTTCCTTTTGGAGATGTTTGGGTATGAATAGAGAAATAGACTCTTGGTTTTTAATAATAAGTTGTCAAATACTTTAGGCTTTTTATTATGGAGGCTGGGGGCTGGTTTCTCACACTGTTGTTTGTAATGTCATCTTAGAAAGTAGAAACTAAGTGGCCTTTTCCTGCCAATTTTGCTTTCCCATTTCAAAAACACTGATTTTTCATGTCTGTGTTTTCAACTGCCTCCTTGCTAGTCTCTCACTCCAGCATCTTAGCTGCAGGGGTTTGTTTAGAAACCACAATGGAACTTTAGGATGTACCTGGGATGTGGGCAACACTGGAGTCATGGTTTGCTTAATAGGTGGAGCATGTTATGCAGCAGTGAAACATAATGGAGATGAAATTTCAACGGCCTGCAGTCAAACGAACTTGTGCTGTGGGGTACCCCCAATCTCTGAGACTGGATAGGGACTGGCCAATATTTGGGGCTAGATTTTACCTATTATACATAGCCTTGACTACCGAGCTGCACCACCCAGCTGCATCAATGAAACAGAATCCTTCACCAAGCTCTTCACTGCACATGGGAGCATGCAGGCTGTGCTATCCTGCTTCCTCTTCTTCCCACCCTGACCCTTTGGGCATGAACTGCATGCCCAGAGGTGCAAAGAAGGAGCAGTCCCTGAAGTGCCCTGAGCCAAGGACATAGCTTGTCCTTGACAGACTTGCAAAACGCTGGAAGGAGGGAGTTGGACATCTGGCTACGCCATCAAGTTGCTAGTGCTATCTTGCAGAAGAGAATTGACAGTCAGGGAGGGACTCTGAATCATGTGTGTACAAAGGAGGGAAATACTGGCCATATCAGTATATGAGCTTTTCATGACTGTAAAAACACTTGTAAAGTTTTTATTCTCCGTGTATTTAAAATCTGCCCATAATATATGTATGGTTATGTTAGCTGTCACATTGCCTAACTTTTAGGTGCCTGGGAAAATCACTGAAATACGCAAAGTCTGAGTTAGGTGTCTAAGCTCCTTTACAATGAACAGGGAGAGAGAGGCGCTATAAACTGCCATTCACAAAAGCCAGCATGGTAGGCAGGGAGCCACCTATCCTAGCCAATGGGAGATGCTGACAAGAGGGAGGTGTGCTAAGCCTCACCCCTCTCACAGAGATAGGTGACTGAGCCTTAGCTGCATGAGGTGCCTATTTCTGGTTGTGATTTACACGTGGGAACCTTCTTTGGAGTTAGACACCCTATGCCATTTTAGTGAGAAGCTGCGGGGGAAGGAGAGCTTCCCTCATAACTTTTAGCCCAGTGGTTAGGCTACTCCTCCAGGATGTGGGGGACCTCCAGTTCAGATCCCCTCTCCACTTAACGGGGAGAAGAGATCTGGCGACTCTCAGGTGAGTGCTCTAACCATTGGGCTGTGGCTTATTGTGATGTGGGGAATTCCTCAATCTCTCCGACCAAAGGTACCTGGATGGCCACAAGGAGGCAGCACTGCACATGCTCAGAGGCAGAAATGTAGGTACCTCTGGAATTTTTAGTACAAAAACTTGGGCGCTGAGTGAATTTAAGTGTCTACAGGGTTTCAGCAGGAGTTTTGTGCATCACACAGGTCCCAAAACTGGGACTTAGGTGCCTAAAAACAAGGACTTAGATGCCTAACTCCTTTTGTGCATTCAAGCCCCTGTGTGTCAGTTTTATGTCTGTAAAATGGCATAATAATACTGTACTTCCTGACCTCACAATGGGTGTAATTCATCAGGGTTTGTATGATGCTCAGATAGTAGGTGATGGGAGCCAAAGAAAAATCCTAGCGAGGAAACAATCATCCTTATTCAGTGGAGGAGTAGGATTCTGTTCAGTAAGAGCCTTATCTAATGCCTACTGAAATCAATGAAAGGCTCCCATTGACCGCAATGGGCATTGCATCAGGCTCTAAATGGGACACAGGGCTACACATTGATTGATAAGGTTAAAAAGAAATAGTAAACATATTTCACTGCCTCATTCACTGTGAGCGGTCCATCCCGCACACCAGATGAGGTGAAGGGGCCCTGAAAAAAATACTAGATGGTAATGTAACAGAAGTCTGTATCATAATGCGCAAACACAAGGGGCAGAGATAAGGTTGCAAGGGCAACATTAAACTTGTCGTTTTCTTAATTTTGAGTGTTACAACTTTGCAAATCTAATATTCGTTTAATGTAATTGTTCAGGTAAAAGATTTTAGTAATTCGTTTTTCACGCAGTCCTGATCTCAGCTGCTACCTTGCCCTGTATTTTAAACAAAAGAATGGGAGCAAAAGAGCAAGAACCGGAGCATAAAGATCGGTGATCTTGCCCTTCTTTTGCACAAAGGGTAGGCAAAATATTCAGTCTAAGAAAGTTTTGATGACATATTGTCTTTTAAGTTTTCATCATATATTCCAGTAATGGTGCTATTATGTATCTTTTTTTACACTCTGTGGTATCCCCATGCAATGCATGAATTTATCAGATTTCAATATGGAAGCTTTCATTTCTACTTCAGTGAGTTCTTTATCTAGCGGCTGCCTGTCATTCTCTCTCTCTTTCTTTCTTTTTTCATATAGCAACTGTTTGTTCAAAACAAAAACTCCAGTTGATTGCTGGCTGACTTTGTGAGAAAATATTTTTTACATACGATGCCCAATTGCCCATTGTAGAGTGAGGGGGAAAGAGGGGAACACAACATACCCATTAATGTGCTTTGGAGGAACTGCACCAAAATCATCTCAGGTAGAACCAGCAATGGCGGATGACAAAAAGTGAATGTCATGGCCAAAAAAGCCAATGTGTATGGATTAACCACTATAGCCAAAATAGTAGTATTTTTCTACCGCCCATGCTTTAATGATAAATGCAACTTGAAACTACAAATACTTTGGTGATAGATACTAGGTATAAATGGAAGCACTGGAGGGCAGTTCAAAAGGCACTAGCAATGAATTTTAATTACTGAAGCAAAAATCCATGATCGAGTGTATTAAAAACTATTAGAAGCCCAGCATGACCAGATTAGCTAGCTGATCCAATAGAAAATCAGCTCCAAAGGAAAGCCAGACCCCTGCAGAACCTATACACGATGTCCTTGGTGCCCAGGTTGAGTAGCCAATGCCTTCTCATTCAGCTTACACCAAAAGATATTAGTCATGAATTAACTGGTTTATTAAAAGCTCCAACATCTGGCTTTTTGAGTGGGAGGCAGACCTCTGTGTCTTTAAAAATGACTGGCATCCAACTGTCCTCACATGAAGTCTTGATAAAACCTGTCAGCAATGAAACTACAATTCCACCACCCATTTTAAATAAGGAAGTGGAACAAATGTTAGAATCACAAGGCTCAGAAAACTCAAAGAGTCATGGACAGTTCCATTAAAAACTAAGCTGAACTCAATCAAGAAAGACAGACCATTGAGAGCTCATGAATCTGCCAGTCAAAATCCTGGGTAGACTTGTCATGTTGCAGCTGATCTAGCATCCCCAGGAAGCACATAAGATCATCACAGCAATCACATGAAGGAACGACTCTAGACAGTCTGCATGAATCAGACAGAGCACTACTCAGAAGAGTTCAGCTGGATGACACTTGTAAAGAGTACAACTAGCATGAGGAACATCTCTTGGCTTCCCATCATAGCTCCTCTGTATTTTCACATAAAATCCTTGCTCAGAAGAAGTCTAAACTTTAGAAATCTACTCAGTTATCATCTCCCCAGTCTGCAATGCAGCTACTTCAGATCCTGGAGATCATTATTAAAACACAAACTCTGGACACAAAGAACAGTAAGGGTCTGGGGAAAAGATGAGAGCCCCTCTCTAAAAGCTACTAATAGCTATTGGAGCACCCTGTCTGGAAGTGACTCTGGATCTGTACTTCATATCATAGAACTGAGTTTGTTTTTATAAACATATCTTTTGTCATGTAGATAATGAAGAAAACATAAGAAAGTGCCAGGTCCTGGACCTTGCTCACTTAAAGCTACCGGAAATTTTACCTTAGGCAGGACTGCTGGCTTGAGCCCTAATATATAACATTAACTTCACAGCAGGAGCTGCATAGTAAAGAGGATGGTTGGCTTTGTGGTTAAGGCAGTGGCAGAGGACACAGGAGACTGAGTTCTACCATGGGTTTCCCATGTGATCTTGGCCAAGTCATTTAATCTCACTAAGCCTCAGTTCACCATTTGTATAAATGGAGTAATAATACTTACTTACCACCCCAGGGTGCTGTGGGGGAAACTTCATTAAGCTTGGTGAAGTGCCAAGATGTTGGGGGCCATATAGGCACCTAGATAGGTAGGTAGATGAACCATTGCAACTTCTTGGACAATAGAGTTCTAGTTATTGTATCAAATTCTTTGATGAATTCAATAGCAGTATTAGTGACCAGCGGGCTATAGATTGGTCAGGAGAAGATGTGAGGGACAAAGTAGTGTAATTTGCATAAATGTAGCATTCTGTGGGTGGGCAAAATTACATACTAAGAGGCTCAGAGTCGGGGGTACAGTTGTAAAAGCAAATAACTGGTGGTTGTAGATTAAAGAGACAGCTGATGGCTTTATTCTACACCTTCCTGTTAGTTACTTTTCCTACTACGGTGCTCCTCTTTGCACTCTTTGTATGTAAATTGCACTGATCTTGCACACAACTGAATGCAAAACTAGTGCAAGTTACAAAGGCCTGCTTCACCACTGGGTTACTCCAGTATTATGTTGGTAAAGTTCCGTGTTAATCAATGATGTGCCAGCAGTGAAAGCTGGAGTATACTGTGCTCAATGAGGCCCCACCACTTTATCACTCAGACCAGTTTGATGACTCATTTAATACCCAGAGGCCCAATTTTCTGCTGGTGTAAATGGGTGCTGCTTCACTGACTTCAATGCAAGTTCAATCCTTACACCAGAGAACTTGACCCCAGGTATATTTTACAACCACATATTTTTCTGGAGTTGCATATTCTTACACCAGGGGCAAATCTAGCTCGTTATTTTTTCTCTTTTATTCAGGGCTTTCAAAGATATATTTTAACATGTCTCCATAAAGAATGTAGTAAAGAAGCTTAGCGTTTCTTTTGTAAAAAAAAGCTGCCCAATCATCAAAGTTCTCTATTTAAAAAATTCAACTCACCAACAACCAGCTTAAGTTCTATTTCCTCTGCTCACCTCAGAATAATATTAGTTTCTGCCACCACAAAGCATAGAGATCATCCCCAGCATGAAACCTGGTAAAGCACATTAAAGAAGAGATGATATAGCGGATTAGGGTTTATGAAGAGAAGCAGCAGCACCTGCTTGGTCTAACAAGGCAGCATTGTCTGGCTGTGGTATGTTTAATCTTCTGTTGCACACTCACCTGCTTTTCTAAAGGGATGAATGTTGATTTATTAGTATCATGGAATGGTCTGGCACATTGAAAATTTTTCTACATATTAAAAACATACCAAACTCAGTGATTTCTGACATATAGTAAAAATGTACCCATGAAGACTTGGCTACCACCAAACATCTGAGGTGTCCCCTCAGCGCATCAGTTCATTGGTGATATAGAAGTACCATGTAAATGTAACCCCTTTGGGGTTTAGAAAGCCAGAGAGGAATCGCTCAAGGAGGACAGACAGGAGCTGGATCCAGTATCACTGCTGCCCAGAGCTGTATGGAGCCCTGAGTACTGGGGCTCGTGACTTTGCACTGGGAATAAGAAGGGAGGCTCTTAGCTAGTTAAGTGGGGAGGGGTCGCTCTGTGTGGCTTTGCAGAGAGCGGCAGAAGAAGGGACCAGATGGGTTGGTTGGGGGAATTTTACTGGCAGTGAAGATGACCAGGAGCACCCAAGACTCACCACTGGACTGGAACTTTGCCCAGGACTCCTGAACTCTGTGTGCAGACACATTGCTGGGTGTCTGCCCTTTCAGACTGTGCTACCACTGGGCCCGTAGGGCTTTGTACTGAATACACCCCTGTTTTACTGCTCCCCTTATATTTCTCCCTGTTTTTCTCCTTTCATCCCTCTGTATATAAATATTTCCCTTTGCTATATTCATTGTACTTTTCCAGTGTGTGTGTGTTCACTCTGGGGAGTTTGGAACAGGTGCCCCTGGGATGCAAGGGACTTTCCCCGCTGCATTCCTGCACACACCTTCTCTTGGCCAAAGCTGCCTGCAGAGCAGATGCCATCTTGGCCACGAGAGTGGTAAAGTTATATAAAGTACCTAGAAAAGAATCAGACTAAAGACTGGTTAGAGATGAATAATCTGGATCCAGATTCATATTTCAAACATATTTCAAGTGTCAGGGTGTGATGAAAGTGGAAATTTTTGTAATAGGTTTCTGCACTACCTGTCCCTATGATTCTGTATCTATCCCCTTGGCATCACTATCCCTTGGGAGATAAGAATTGATTTTCTCCCTGAGACATGGGAGCTCAGGCTAGGTATTTGAGACATAGAGCCACTAGGACTGTCTGGGCTGGAATCAACACATTTGAACGAGAGACCCTACAGAGGCAATGGAAACCCTGAAGATAAAGGTCTAGCTGCAGAGGCAGCTGAACATGTGAACACTGCCTGGCTGTGGCTGGAGAACAAAGATGAGAGGTATCAGGTGTCTGTGTTAAGAAGAGACAAGTACACGGACGTGGAGGACTTCTCTGGCGACTGAGAGCCAACGGGGACTCAGAGGGCACCAATGGAGCTTAGCAAAGCCAGGCATAGCAAAGCCCTGGTTCCCTTCACCGGAAAGCCTACCTCACTCGTGCAAACTCAAAGGCTTTCAGATTCTGTATCTCCAGTGACTAATAATTGCTACCTTGTTTTAGAAAGGCTGCTTAGTGTCACTGCAGTTATGGACTGAGAGCATTGTGGGAAAGGGGTGGAAAAAGTCTCCTGCCGGAATCTGGCTTTACTTGACTTGTTTCAGGAAGCCACTGAAAGAGACAGGGATTGCCGGAGCCCCCAGCCCAGTTTCAGAGTCATGAAGGCCATGCTCCTGACCCTGTGAAACTGTGCGAGTCTTTGGGAAACAGCAAACTGAAGGGGTAGTCCCAGGAGACCGGTTAAGGGCTGGGGTGTAGACCATATGCAGGGGCATTTGGATCAAAGGGGATTTTAAGCACTACAGATAGGCACTAGCTCTTAAAAGCAAATAAGGTTCCAGGTTTGGATTCATAGACATCTACCCAGTACTCCTGGGGGAATTCTGCACCAAAAAAATAAAAATTCTACACACATTATAATAAAATTCTGCAAAATTCCGCATATTTTATTTGTCAAAATAACACAATATAATCACACCAGTTTCAATTATTTTGGTAATTTATTTCAAGATACCTGTCAGCAAGTATGTCAGCAACAATACAGACAACACAAACAGATTCAGGAAATGTTTTTTGACAAATAGATTTTTTTACTAGGCATATTAATACAGAACTTTGAGTAATAATTCATTTAAACTACAATACAGAAACGTATTTCCCACACCCCTCAGAAGCAGTGCAAAGGCTTGGGAAAGTCAGGGGTGATGGATGAGCTAAGAAGAAGGAAGTAATTGCTGGGAAGGAGCCTGGGAGTGAACCTGGAGGCTTGTTGGGTGTGGGTTGGGGAAGTATGGAACAGGTTTTTTTGGAGGGGGATGGTTGTTAGGGTTTTGGGGAGCCTCCCACATGAAGACCCTGGTTGACCCTAGCCTCTCCCATTCAGTCAGGCACATCTGTCCCTGACCCCATGTGTCCTTGCACCCATACTCAGCTACCCCTCGTCCCCCTCCCATGTGTTCCTGAACACCCTTCCCCAACCCCATGTGTCCCTGCATCCCTACTCAATCACCCCTCTTCTCCCCATCCCCATGTGTCCCTGCTAGACATATTTTAGAAAGTGATCCAGTTTTGATTTAAAGACTTCAAGTGACAAAGCATCCACCACACTTCTTGGTAAGTAGTTCAAAAGATTTTTGAGGTGGCTAGTACAGTTTGTGGCTGGGGGAGCTGCCCAGCATGCAACTGATGGCACTAAAGTCATCACAAAAGCCATCCTGACCATTAGCTAGATGCCTGCAGATGAAATGGCTTTTCCTTTAATCTGTCATTGTGGCCTTTGACCGTATGGGAATGGTCAGGTTAATGAAGGAGTGGATTTTGCTTCTTTCCAATTTGATCTGTGCAGCTCCCCAAACACTCCAGTGAGTCACTTTATAAAATTCATAATTGTTGTTATGCTGTTACGCAAGCAAAACTTACTAGTTACAACACAGGACTGGGCGCTTGCAGATCTGGGTTCTGTCCCTAGCTCCGCTGCTGACTTAGGACCTGATCCAAAGCCCATCCAAATGAATGGAAAGACTCCCAGGAATTTCAATGGGCTTTGGCTCAAGCCCCTTGCTGTCTAATTTTAGCCTTAATATCTCCATCTATGCAATGGGATAATAATACCTACTCTATCTACCTCAGATGTGATGTTTAATTCATTAATGTCTGTAAATTGCTTTGAGATCCTCATTGGGGAGGTGTTGTATATATACACAGCATATTATGTCAAGCCAACTTGACCATCTTTACTGTAATTCTGGCACATTGTAATATGCATTTTGCTCAAACATTCATTTTGATTATTGTCTGTCTACAATGTCTCATCAATAAAACTAAGTGATCAAAAAGGGAATCTCTCTGATGTTGAATGTTAGTTGTATCTGCCTAACCTTGGAGTTTTATCCTAAAAGGGGCTTTACTCTGGGGAGTTTGTTTTCTTGCTACTCCACAGTTTTTATAGCTTGTTAATGTTTTTCCATTTATAATCCAGGGAATTGCCTGAATGCCAGTGCCTACCTTCCTGGTTCTTTAGGTGTGACAGCCTTCCAGATTATGGCTACACAGTCCGCGAAAGCGAGCCTCCTTGTCCGGGTAGACAGACTTGAGTTAATGGGGCTCACCCTACCGCTCTAAAAATACCTGTGTAGACAGCACTTTGACATTGTGGCTCGGTTGGAGCTCAGGCTCTGAACCCGCACCCCTCACTATCCTTCAGAGCCTGAGCTCCACCCAAGTCATAGGGCTGTCTACACAGTTATTTTTAGAGCACTAGGTGAGCCCCCGTAGCCCAGGTCTGTCGACCTGGGTGAGAGGCTGGCTGCCATGGGCTATGTAGACAAGGGCTTGGTTCTGAAGGCAGGTTGGCACCTGAGGGAAGTCTCCAGTAACTGCCCCCACTTTGCCTCAAAATATGCATTTGGCCTGACACTCCTGCTTTCATTTTATTTTACTTGTCATCAGTGTGCATTTTCCCTGGTTTCCTTTTTGGCTAAGCTGGCAGTGACTGTACGGGGCCAAATTTTCAACCCTAACTTTAACAGCTGAACAAGGAAACAATGTATCTCCTGCCCACCACCTCAACTTACACACACATCTGCACATGCAAATTAAGGTTGGCATGGCCAGTTATTAGATGATGTCAAAACCAGTTCAGTCAGAACATGTCAGGCTGCCTTGAACTGAGTCTTTGCTATGGATCTATCTGGTTTTAAAATCTGATTAATTGAACTGGTTTTAAAACCAAGTAGAAATTTTTCTCACAGAAGATAGGCCCTTAGAGCCAGATTCTGCTGGGCCTTACATGGCTATGTAGTCTGGGGAGGGTTTTAGAAGCATCATCATAGCCTGCATAAAGGCCAGGAAGAATTGCAGACCCTAAGGCAGAACAGGGCCTGCTGTCTCCCTACTCCCATGAGGGCACATAGGAACCAAAAGGCAATGGGTGAGGAAGGAGGTGTGGCTCTGCCCATGGCTCTACTCCAGTCCTGTACAGCCTATCAGCTGCAAAGGGGAGAAAGCTGCACTCACAAGGGTTGTAGCAGAGCACCAAGAAATGCCTCTGATGCTCTCCCTGGGGAAGTACAGCTATGTATTGGTACACCAGAGGACTGTGCCCAATATGCACAGTCAAGACCATCTGACCATCACAGTCAGACAGTTAGCAGGGCTGTCTCTATATTTATGCATTATAGAGCTCCCAGCACACTCTTGGCACTTAATAAGGAGGGGAAATAATAATAAATAATAATAATAATGATGATAAAATAATACTACCACCTACCTTTGTAACATGTACACATATACAAAACTTCATGTAAGTGCTAAGTTTTATTGCTATGATTATCTTCTGATAAAGGAATAGAGCTGAATCCTGAGAGACACGGAATGCTTGCAACTCCCATTGGCTTTAACAGGAGTTGCAGGTTGTTCTGCAACTTCTGAGGGCTTGGCCCATGGCCATTATACAGACACTAATATGAAAAATACAGTTATTGTGTCATGAGATTGATGTTTTTATTCTTTGGTAACCATAGGAAAAGTAGTGTTAAATGCAGGTACTGTAGTTTTATTACAACCAAGTACTTGTGTTATATTTTATCTTACTATTCAAAATTGGTACAATTCTAAAATCCAGCCATAATTTACACTACTACTTTGCACTTCTATAGCACTTTTCATCTGTAGATCCAAAGGTGCTTTTCAAAGAAGGATATCATTATTCCCATTTTGCAGAAGGGGGAAAATGATGTACAGAGAAGGAAGTGACCTGCAGAAGGTCACACATCAGCCCAGCAGCAGAGCTATGAATAGATCTCACATCTCTCAATTCCCAGTCTGGTGCCTGATCCACTAGATCATGATGACTCACTCTATGAGGATAGAGTATCTGGACACAATACAACTTTTATAAGTGCAGGATCTGGCCCTTTGTCTTACTTGTTTACTTGATGTACCCTCCAAGAATGCAATAAATACACACTTGGGGCCTGCTCCAGCACTCCAGATTCAGGGAGCATTGCTAACCAAGTAATGACCAAGACGTACAGGATTGGGCCTTTGAGTTGAAATGTGAGCTGGGGATCCTATAGTGCCATGCAAGATGAGCTTATATTTCCTTAAGGTACCACTGAAAGGGTGTATGCCAATACTAGAGAAACACCTAAGAAAATTATGATGCACACTAACAATGTTCCCGTTAATTAATGGTAAATGATACCTTAAGAAAACATTTGATACAGTACCATCTGCTCAGAGCTGTGGCCGTTCTACTGCCTGGCGTGATTCTCAGCGCAGAAGTCACAAGTATGCTGGAGCTCCCTAGTTGCACTTTGAGGCAGGTGGCACTATTGCAATGAAAAGGGGATTTTTGAAGGACATAAGAGCTTACTAATTAAAAAGATAAATCTCCTGAATTGCACTACTATACAGTAATTATATTGTCATTACAGCTAACACAGCTAAATTAATGCACAAAAGCATGGCTTTTGCATTACTACACTATGTTTACATAAAAATCTCTTCATGCTGCAGCCCCATGACTGAATTGCTAGCTTGTTAATACCATATGTTTCTCTCTGTACACTCCAATGGGCAAATCGAGGCCTTTTCATATTCCCAGTAGCTACCTCAGAAAGTCCAGAACATCGATTTTGGTCATATAGTGTTCCATCTCCCTGGTGACATTGAAGTCTGACTCACTGCTGGTGTTCAGATCAGCTTCAGAACTCATCTTTTCTTCTTAAATACTGTAATTAGATTGGTATTTTGTGCCACTGTAAAGCATTCCATTCTTTACTTGCTCAAAGCCCGGGCATTGCTCACTGTTAATTAGCATTGTCGTGCAAGATTTTTGTGCACAACTATTTGTGGCTGTATTCCAAGTGATGCTGGGTTGCACCCTGATAAACAATACCAGTTTGGTGGGCCAAAGAGGATTTTATTCAAAACAGGAATATAGCAATGGAACCACAATGGAGTGAAGCCGCAGGCTATGCAATGAGAATCACAGCGTATATAATAATAGTTCTATGATGCTCCTACGATTCATGATGGGCTGTGTTGCCCCCACCAGTTTTAACTTACACGCTGGAAGTGGATGTGGCTGAACTCCTTAACTGAGTTTACTGTATCCCAGGAAGACGAATCTCAAGAATTTTTTTTTAAATGTAAGTTTCTAGCCCTTTTCCTTGAGCAGATAACCTTGAAAATGTCAACAGCTGTAAACCAATGTACTTTACCAGTAAAACAATTCCTACTGCTGAAATGAAGACATTTGCAACAGGGGGCTGCTGGGACCTAAATATCCTTGCCACCCACTCCACCAGGCATGGTCCTACTTTTTATAGAGAATGAGCCACTAAAGTTTTGGGCATATTCCAAAGAACCCCTCAGCAATCTTTCTCAGACACTTTAGTGCCTAGCAGTGACCAAATGGTGGACAGGAATCAGTTACAACGTTTAGGAGAGGAACAGCAATATATTGTTTCACAAGCCTGTCTCAAAATGCTAAGGTTGATTGTGACTGTTAATGTTTTATGCACCCTCTGGGGCTGGCTGCTGCCCACTCTGTTCAGATGCTGGCTATTACAGTGGCAGCTGCTGCTACAAGGGGAATGCCTTTCCTGTGCCCCACATCAGTACTGCTCGGAGCACATGGGGAGGTCCCATTTCCTTCCCAGTCCATCTACACAAATGTGTCGTATGTTCCAGCAGCACACGAGGAAGAGTAGGGAGGGATGAAGCCAAGTTGCTTCTATACTGAGTGGGAGTTTTGGAGCCATTGCAGCCAGCGATAGTTTGCCTGCCAAACTCAAAAATGAGCTGGTACGGGGAGGTACTCCCTCCCCAGTCCATCAGTCCCTTCAAGAGAAAGCCATCACACCAGCTTGGGGTAGACCTGTCCACTCTGACTCCTGCTAGGGGAAGCAGTCAGCAGTCAAAGGAAACTTGCCTGCCTCAAGAATCAAAGGAGACCTAATCTCCAACTGACCATCCAATCCACCACCACAACAGATCTCTTTTCCCAGCCAACCAAATACCCGTCTGGCTAGCAGCCTCAGTCATTTGCTACTATCATTGACAGCAGAGGGATCAGGACACCTTGCTGCCACTATCACTATTACTGTGAGGAACAGCTACCAGGGAGGGGAGGCACCAAAAGGAGACTTCATGAGGAGGCTGGAAATGGGAAGCACTGGGGTGGAATGTACGTAGTGAGAGATGGATCTCTGGCATTGTTTTGGGGAAGTTCTATGGCCTTCGTTACATAAGAGGTCAGACTAGAGAATCACAATTGTCCCTTCTGGCCTTGGAATTTATGAATCTATGTATGGGTGGTTGTGGAAGAGCTGATGGATTTTGTGCGTGGGGGGCAGTGTATGAGGTCAGTAGATGTTTGCATGGGAAGAGTATTTTACCCAAGCATGTCACATGGATCACTGACTCAGGCAGAAGCTTTTTCAAGGAGCTTCCCGGCCAATGGGAGCTGCGGGGATGGTGCTTGCAGGCAGGAGCAGCGCACAAAGACCCCTTCCCGTCCCCCACCCAAGGGCTGCGTGGGCATGTTGGCCACTTCCGGGAGCGGCCTGGGGCCAGGGCAGGCAAGGAGCCTGCCTTCACCCCACTGCGCCGCCAGACTTTTAGCGGCCAGAGATCACAATCGACTGGCAGTGGCTCCAGAATCGACCAGTCGATTGCAATCTACGGATTGGTGATCACGGCTCTAAGGATAGGACAAGAAGCAATGGGCTTAAATTGCAGCAAGGGCGGTTTAGGTTGGATATTAGGAAAGACTTCCTAACTGTCAGTGTGGTTAAGCACTGGAATAAATTGCCTAGAGAGGTTGTGGACTCGCCATCACTGGAGATTTTTAAGAGCAGGGTAGACAAACACATGTCAGAGATGGTCTAGAAAATACTTAGTCCTGCCGTGAGTGCAGGGGACTGGACTAGATGACCTCTCAAGGTCCCTTCCAGTCCTACAATGCTATGAAATATTGTCAGTGGATTACAGTATTTGCTACATTTTGCTGTTATTTGCTAAATAATTTGTCTGACTAGGAGTTGTCACCACTCTGCCTCTTCCATATTGGCTAATAGGAGGAGGGGCCAGGCTGGATGGGGGAAGGAGAAAGAATGGCTTCCTGGGGTCCTGGTATGGAAAGCTGGGTCACAATATGGAAAAGGTTGAAAACCGATGTGTTTGACAAATATTTTTTGCAGCATTCAACCAGCTCAAAAATAAAACCACACTCAAATTTTTTTAAAGGCTCACATATCGTATCCACAGCTTAGAAGAGCTGTATCCATTCTACAGAGAAAGAGAGGCACTAACATAGAGTTTGGGAGGAAGAACGAGAGAGGAGCATAAAGCTCTCATTTAAATGGCCTTCCTCGCAACTCCACGTGAACTGACAAAATGCCGAGTGGCTTGCCCTTTGGGTGAAAGACATGCTTGGCATAATGCCAATGATGTTAATGGTATTACACTAGGGATTAATTTGCTCCTTTATATTTAACATTGTTTCACCTATTTCAATTAAAGGAGTTCTAAATAAACCCACAAGTGTAAGTACTTTCCTCCTTCCCTTGTATTCTTTTTAATGGATTAAACTAATATATTTATTGTGAATAATGGCTTTTTGACCACTACCCTTCCTTTCAACTGGTGAGAGAGCATCTTGAAATTATGTTCTTCATAAGCCACTGCTGTCTATGATGGAGGGAAATTAACAAGTTTAAGAAGAATTATAGGTGTGCGACTGTGCACAGAAAATAGGTGATTCAACACGCAAACAGCCAATTCTAGAAATGTGTTCATGCAGTTACATCATTTGGAGGTGCAGTGGCAGTAAACGCAAACATAAATTAGACTCACAATAGCTGTGGTTTGCCTCCACTCTCCATGTTGCTTTTCAGCAACACATCAGAATGTGTTAACTCCTCATGGTTTCAGACCCCATTGTGTTTTGTGTCAAACACAAATGATTTGAAAATATAAAATTGTTCCTTTTCATTCTATACCTACCAAGGAGAAGGGAGAATGTTACCCTTCTCAGTGTTATTGTCTAAGACAGTGGTTCTCAACCAAGGGTATGTGTACCCTTGGGGGTACTCAGAGGTCTTCCGTGGGCACATCAGCTCATCTAGATATTTGCCTAGTTTTACAACAGACTACATAAAAAGCACTAGTGAAGTCGGTACATACTAAAATTTCATACAACTTGTTTATACCGCTCTCTATACTATACACTGAAATGTACGTACAATATTTATATTCCAACTCATTTATTTTATAATTATATGGTAAAAATAAGTAAGCAATTTTAACTGTGCTGTGACACTTTTGTATTTTTATGTCTGATTTTGTAAGCAAACAGTTTTTAGTGAGATGAAACTTGGGGGTATGCAAGACAAATCAGACTCCTGAAAGGGGTACAGTAGTCTGGAAAGGTTGAGAGCCTCTGGTCTAGGATATACTTAGATGCTGATTAATATATTCTGAAGTAAAAGGAAGCAATCACATGTAGAATTTCACTTTGCCTGTGTAACCTGAATGAGTTACTGTGCTGGGAGATCTTTACAGATCTAGCTTTTGGATCAGATTCTGATACCCTTACTCCCTCTGAATAACACCTTTCTCCATACACAATGCTACTGATTTCAATGGGACACTGCGTGAAGTAAGGTTCTATTCAGCATCAGTCTGGGCATCAAAATCTAGGCCTTGCTGTCTGCTTACAA
Organism: Dermochelys coriacea; assembly: GCF_009764565.3. Classification (NCBI taxonomy): domain Eukaryota; kingdom Metazoa; phylum Chordata; order Testudines; family Dermochelyidae; genus Dermochelys; species Dermochelys coriacea. Next base: position 133,817,993 of record NC_050070.1, read on the forward strand.
TCTGAGTAAGGGGTAGCAACAGGGAATGAATTGGAACTCAGAGTGACTGTTCCTTACCCAGTTCCCCCTTGTTCCTTGGAGGAAGCAATCTTCTACTACCCTTGGCCAGCAGCAGATGACTTCCCTTTCTGCACCAGCTCAGCTCTACTGGCTAGGTGGGTGAGGAAGGGAGTCAAGACTCCACATAGTCTCTCACCTCTGACTGTTCATTCCCCACTCACCTGTGTAATAGGATCAGATGGGGGGAAGGGAGGTAGTTGCGCAACCCTCTCCCCTCCCATGCAGAGGAATGAGGCTTTATACCCTCTACCTCCTTGCATGGGAGTCACAGTCTGGCCCAACATTTTGGAGAGTGACTAAAGTGGGTACTACACTCATTATCTTTCCTACAAAACTAATGAGCTGGAATTCCCTTTTGGGGAAAGCACTGGTACATAAAATTAAGTTTCAGCGATGTGCCTAGCACTGTACCTCTCCAAGTGAGTGCCAGTCTGATTCTGTGAGGGCGTTAGCAGTATTACTAGCAGCTGCAGCAAATATGCTCTACATGTCCAACACCATATGGTGAAGCAAAGCCAAGCATTTAAATGCTGTTTCAGCTCTGACTATACTCACTTATGAATTTTAACTTAGAGCACTGCTTTTTGTGTGCGCGACTCTTTTTTTTCTTTGCACAGTGATACTGGAGATATAGGGAGGGACAAGAATGCTCTTGGCAAAAGCAGTGTTAAGAAAGCCCCTCAAAGCTAACTGTGTCTGGTAGATGCACTCATATGATTGCTAATTCACATGCCTGTCATGTTATCTGAGGCTTTTTCTGTGGCCGCTTTAAGAGCACATCTTAATTGAAACTGCAGTGTGATGGGGTGAACAAACCACCCACCAAGCAGGCAGGTGTTAGAGAGCAGCTTTCAGCTCAAGCATCCTCATCCTGCTATAACTACGAGGCATGCCAGTCTTCGAGGAGGAGCTTTAAAAAAAGGAGAAGGTCCAAAAGGAGCTCAGTAGAGAGCCAAGCTACCTTTGTTGCCTGAGAGCACAGAGCAACAGGACAGTTGTCTGGGGATCATGGTAGGACAGAGAACCTGGAGCCTAAGTTCACTGTAAGTTGTGCGGCCATGCAGCAGGCTATCAAGGGCCGCACAGGTGGGAAGAGGCGCCCCTCCCCTGACCCAGCCCAGCCCTGCCGGAGAGAGGAGCCCCTCCCCCAGCCTGGCCCAGCCCAGCCAGAGTTGCCGTGGCCGAGGAGAGGCGCCTCTCATGTGGCCCTGAGCAGCTGTGGTGAGAGAAGGCTGGGGGAGTCCTCTCTCCCCCCGCAGTCCCAGGTCAGCCTGCACCCCAAACCCCTCATCCCCGGCCCCACCCCAGAGCCTTCATCTGTAGCTAGAGCCCTCATGCCCTGAGCCTCCTCCCACATCCGAATTCCTTCATCCCACACCCCAGCCAGAGCCCTTACTCCTCCGCACCCCAACCCTCTGCCCCAGCCATGAGCTCCAACCCACACTACGAACCCCTCACCCCACCCCCACCACACATCACCTTCATATTGGTGCACATAACAAAATTCATTCCGCACATGGAAGTAAAAAATTAGAAGGAACTCTGCTTGGAACTCCTCTTTATTTTTCTTGATTTCGTGTATTTTCCATTTTTTAGCTTGAGGACTGAGACTACGGAGGTTGACACCAGAGCAGGGGTCCCCCTCAAGAATACAAGCCCCCTGAGGAGAAGGTGCATGTATTGTAGGAAGTAGTTCAGGGAAGCCGTAAGAGGTCTGAACAGATGGATCTTAACCATCAGCCACAAGAATCCCTGGGTTGGAACTGAGGGTAGAGAGGAGAGACTGGGTTTCCCTTCAGCCTCACCAGCAGGAGGACCTCAGAAATAACGGGTCATAAGGACTACTGAGCCTGGACCAGATCCACTGATCTGGTGTGAGGACCCCAGAACTATTGGATGAAAACTAGTTTATCCCCAAAAAGGTGAGACCAATTGTGACTTGGCCAGACCTTTGATATCTCTGTGTGTTGTGATACAGCATGGTCAGAAGGCAGGCAGGCGAGCATTAGAATGGAGCCTTATTCCCTGTAGAGGGAAGAAAGTTTGCTATAAATTAATTAAAGCACCTGAAGCCAATTAAAGCACCTGAAGCCAATCACATGATAACTCCCCCCCCCACTTCAATCAGACAAGAGGAGGAGTTGAAGCAGAGTGGATTGGTGTTGGAGTAGAGAGTAGTTTGGAGGGAAGCAGAGGAGAGTTTGGAGAAGTGCTGTGGTGGGCTAAGAAGACGAAGACCAAGACCCTAGGTGAAGGGACACCTGGTTTGTGCAGAGGGAGGGCAGGAAGCCCCACAAGCTGAAGGGCAGGAGAGGGAAGTAGCCCAGGGGAAGGAACCGCTAGTTCTAGTGGTTTACTGCTATCCCTAGGGACCCTGGGCTGGGACCCGGAGTAGAGGGCAGGCCCGGGTCTCTCCCACTCCACTCTCCTCCTCTAGGACATTAGTGGGGCAGTTAATACCCCAGTTCAGGGGCAAGAAATGGTACACTGAACCCCCACCCAAGAAGAGAAAGCGTGAGACCCATCATAGTAGTGCTGGCAATTTGCCACAGTGTGCATGTGGGTACATGCCAAAGATGGAGCACAAGTGGAACCTCAACACCAAACCCCTTTGAATTTAAATAAATGGTAGTTTCCATTTGAATCCCAGCTCTAAACTTGTCCTATAATTTTCTTTTTGGATCACATCCAAAATCAGATGGGGTTCTGCTTCTGTTCCAGCTAAGGTGTGGCTGAAGTCTCCTGAGACAATTTTATCTCAAGGAATTACGGCCTCAATGGGTGACAGTCTCACAACAAAAGTTCACAAGATTTTGGCATAGTTGTATCTGAATCCAAACCCGTGTATTGATTCAGCCTCAAGACCAAACTTTAGCCAGCACCTAATCCAGACAGAAATAGCCTCTCCTCAGCCTCTATTGAATATGTATTTTAGGGAATGGCTTGAGTTCCGAAAGCCAGATCATCCAGATTCACGCCACTACACTACACTACAGACCTAGATCAGTATAACTATGTCACTCAGGGGTATGAGAAATCCACACCTGTGAGTGACTTAGTTATACTGACCTAACCCCCCAATGTAGATGGCGCTATGTTGGTGAGAGAGCTCTCGGGGAGGTGGATTAATGACGCTGAAGGGAGAAGCTCTCCCTCCAGCATAGCAGCATCTTCACAAAAGCTTCACTGTAGCTCTGTACATGAAGACATGACCTCAGATTTTGAACCCCTCAGTGTATGGGAGTACAAGCAAGAACTACACCACGCCCAGGTTTTTAATGGAGCTTCTGCATATGAAGCGGTTGTTAGACTTGGCTTCTGTCTGTCTGTAATGTTATCTGCATCTACACACAGGTACATGTGGTAGTGATAATCTGTGGGATAAATTGTAGTTATCATGCACTTAGGGTTACTTTATCTGCTCTCTATCCACTAATCCATCTTTCCTAAAAATAATTCTAACAGTCCAAACATCTGAGCAGCTTCAACCAACCCTCAGCTTTTTTTTTTTTAAATATCAGACAAATATTTCCTCTTTTCACCACAAATTTTGGAATTGCTCCCCAAAATACTCACAATGCTTTGAGGTACAACACAGACAATATTCATTTCAGAATAAGCTTTCTTAATGGGCTGCACACCATTTGCTTCTAGCCCTGGAATGTCTAGATGTACAAGAAGCAGAAAACCACGATGCATAGAAAACTTACTTGGGACATTTTTAGTGGTTTCTAAAATTACCTTCGTTATAAGTCTTCTTTCTTGCACTTTGTATTTGGACTCATGATACTTAGGAATTCTGATGTTACATGTAGAGAGAGAAGAAAAAGAGAACCAAGAATTTTTTTTAAAACTGGTCCAAAGGTACAGTTATGAACACAGGCCATAATATTTCACCCAAGGATTCCTACATCAAGCTAAAACCAGATATGTGGGGGTAGCATCCAGAATCCATGCTACTAAGAAACGGTATAAAGCAGTGGTTCTCAACCTTTTTTGGGTTCAGGATCCATTTGTAAATGTTTATGACCTGTTGCAATCCAATAAATAGTCTGGGAGTGGAGGCCATGGGGAACTTTTGGTCCGGTCCTGTCCCCTGGAGAGGTTGGGTCCTGCCTGGCACCAGTGGCACTGGAACATTTTTAATAGTGGACGTGCTGAAAGCCAGCCCCCTTACCCCACCACCCTCCCCTGCCCAGCTGAGGCCAGGAGCAAAGTGTTGGGCACGGGGCGGCAGCCAGGACCGCAGGTGCGCAGGACTGCAGCCGGGACCCCGGACGTGGGGCTGGCAGCCAGGAGCCTGGGCACGGGGCGGGCAGCCAGGAGCCTGGGGGTGCTGCAGCACCCCCCTCTACCCCTAGTTCCTGTGCCAGGCATTCACCTCACAGTGGCAGTTCCTGAAGCTCCTGTGCTGTGGCTTAGCTCTCTGCTCTCCAGGGTTGCAGTGCTGCTCCAGTTTGATTCCCCCCACCCCAACTGGACCAAATTTGTGTGAATGGAATTGTGATCTGGCTCATCGGGTTGCAGTGCCACTCATTCAAATTTGGCCTACCCAAACTCCTGTCATCATGATGGCTGGGCCAAATCTGAGTGGCTCTGGGACCTCAGAGATTGCAGTGCCTGGAGCAAGCAGGTGAGCCCAGCCAGCCCCGTGGGTCAGGAACTGCCACATGACCCCTTGAAACATTCTGGCAACCCAATTTTGGGTCCCAACCCATGGGTTGGTATAAAGAGTTTAACATCACTCATGAGTTATGAAGGTCATCTGAAGGGCATGCGACAAATATATTTTTGCCTCCCTCACCACCAGGTGTACGTGTACCTACATGTATAAAGATACCAAAAGCAAAAAATGAAATTATTGTACAAAGCTGTTGTCAGCAGAACAGTAATTACAAATGTGCAGTTCAAGGTATGGCCTGGGTGAAAGTGAAAATGAAAGGACTCTACTCTTGTTTCAAAGAAAAGAAACACATACAAAGGTTGGCTGGGCAAACCTGGCTTGTCAATGTGATTGTATTGCAAGCCCCCCTGAAAAGTAAAAGACTATACAAGACAGCATCATCTAGCTGGCAAAGCAACAAAAGCTTGGACTGCAGTGTAAGCCCATAGGCTGCTGCCTGCTTTCCCTGCCAAAAAAAATTAAACATCACTTCTTGTTTCTTCCTCAATTGCTTCTTTCACCATTTATAATAATAATTATTTAATATTTAGATTACAGTAGCTCAGAAAAATCACTTCCAGGTTGGACCCTATTCTGCCTGGCCCTGAATAAATGAGTGTCCTTGTCCCAAAGAGCTGACAGTGTAAAATCCCTTAAGCCTTTTGCTTCATCAGTTCTCTCGTTTGCTCTGTGAACAAAATAATGAAGTGGCTGCTCTCAAGTCCTGGAACAGACATGCTATTTTGGAGAGACTAGTGTAATCCGCAAATCCCCATTTCTGGAACTCCTTAGATTGATGAGAGGAAGTGCAGGCTGCTGTTTCCAACCATAGCTAAACTAGATTGAAACAGGAGTGGAAGCGCTCACTATGGCAGCCAAGGAGGTGGGGGAACTCTCAAGCCAGGAAGAGGAGGGGAGGGATTTGCTTTTAACAGAGGAGAGCTGTGTCCTGCTCCCCCACCTTAATTTAGCTGTATATATAACACACACACACACAAACAGGCCAGTGGGTTGTCCCCCCATCTTACACTACTTCCATAATTTCCCAATATAAACCTGCCATTGCGCTTAGTGGATAAAATTCATTTCTGTGCAGAGGATCAACAAAAAGTCAATGCACTTTCCCACTTATCCTGTTTTTTGATGGCTTAAGTGTTGCATATAGAGCAGCTTGAAATTTTTCCATGAATTTTTTTTTGATGGATAATGGTTTTTAGATGAGATGAATTTTTGTGGGAAAAATACATTTTTGATTAAAATGTTACGGTTTTGTTAAAAATCTAAACAATATTTTAGTTTTCCGTTTTTTGACACTCCCCCCACAAATGTTAAAGAAAAATTGAGACAAAAATGAATTTATCTAACATGATCTCTAACACAGTGGGTGCAGTTAGATTAATCTACTAGAAGTGTGTCTAAGAACAAAAGAACCTGAAAATCACAAGAAAAACTATTTTCATCCTATGGCAAAAGCAGGGAGGGTTGCATTGAGAATGACAGGAAAGGCACAGAAGAATCTGAACTAATATTATATCAAGGGGAAAAATTCAGAGAGAGTTAATGAAGAATGATGATGCAATAAGATGGGAAGGGGTTAGGAGAATATATTAAGGTTTGAATGATAAAATATGGAAAAAGGGATGAGCTGCAGAAATAGGGAGATTGTAATCTGATATGCTAGGGTTGGAGACAGAGTGATAAAATGAGCAGCCAGACAGTTAGGGCAATATGATACATTGATAGGAAAAGGTAAAATGCCTTCATAAAAAGATTACAAGACTAAGCTGTATAAGAGTGCAGAAGAGGGAAAGATGATACGACACTGAACTGATGAGGCATCACAATATGAAACAGGAGAAAGAAGAACACATATAGAATTAGTACTTGGTGAGCATAACATGGCGGGAGAAGGGTCAAAAGAATCATGAGCAGAGCTGGGTGAACAGTTGCACAAATTATCTGTGAACATTTAGACCAGTTCAAAATAGAATTTTGTTTCAAACCATGCTGGAATCCCCTTTATATTTGCTCCTCATAAATATTCATATGAGTGAAGTTTGTGTGTACGTATTTTCACAGATGGCATTTATCCTTTTGCAGAGAGACAGCACAAAGACTATATACCACATAAATCCATTTTGAGGACGTACATGGGATATTAGTGGCGCGTAGCCTTTGTACTGACCCTCTGCATTGGGGTGAATTTATGCTAGAGTGAAATTCAGACCCATAGCTAAGAGCTGGTCTGTGAGTAGTTGAATTCATTTCGGGTTGGAGCTGGAATAATTTGTGAAAGATTAGGACATCCAGTAAGAGACTAAAAGCAATCTTGTATGAATTAGGTGACTGACCACAGAGCTCAAACATTGCATCATAATGAATTGCTGACATTGTAATCAAATTAATTGTTGTGAATCGGTCACAGAGTTCCAATAGTAAGTTTTGATCCTCCAATGGGGAGGGAGAGATCTCTGTGTTAATGGAAACCATGGAATAGATAGAAAACTCTGCCCCACACACACTTTTTTCTCTCTTTTCTTTCGTTCTGTCTTCCTTTTACTCTGAATTCAGTCATACAAATATTTGTGGAAAGTAAACCCCAAAAGGGTGCAAGCATGGCTGAAGCAAATAGTCACAGGAAAACATTAGCAGCATTCTGCTCAGCTATGAGCAATGACCATTGGGGACTATAGATATGGCATCCAATTCTGATCTCACATTTGCATAAATCAAAATTAACTATTGACTTCACTAGAACTATTTTGGATTTATTCTGATGTAGCAGAGCAGAATTTAGCCCCAAATCTACCAGGTCTGGATTTGAGCCAGAGGCTGAAGACTGATCTTGCATTAGCATTATTCTAAAAATATCTCACTGTTGCACTAACATGTGTGTCATTTCAAAACTTGTAGCATTGCAGAGTGCGCTAATGTTAACTTGCCACTGTGGCCTTCAGCATGTTAACCACTCTGTTGTCAAACCCTCCTCTTAGATCAGGGGCAGACAAACTTTTTGGCCTGAGGGCTGCATCAGGTTTCTGAAATTGTATGGAGGCTGTGCCTTCCCAAACAGCTAGGCATGGCCCGGCTCCCGTCCCCCATCCAGCTCCCCCCTGCTTCTTGCCCCCTGACAGCCCCCCCGGGATTCCTGCCCCATCCAACCCCCCTGTTCCCTGACAGCCTCCCAGGGACCGCTGCCCCATTCCCCCACCACTCTCTGTCCCTTGACCGTCCTGGTCCCCCCACCCCTAACTGCCCCTTGCCACCCCATCCAACTCCCCTATCCTTCCTGACTGCCCCCCCGGGACTCCTGCCCCCTCCGACCACTCCCGGACCCCTTGCCCCTGACTGCCTCTCATTGCCCCATCCAACCCCTCCTCTCCTTCTTGACGGCGCCCCCGGGACTCCTGCCCCATCCAATCACCTCTTCTCCCTGTCCCCTGACTGCCCCCGGAACCCCTGCCCCTAAATGATCTGCACTGCCCCATCCAACCCCCCCGCTCCTTCCTGACTGTCCCCCCGGACCTAACCCCCATTCAACCTCTGACTGCCCCGACCCCTATCCAGACCCCCTCCCCCTGACCAACAACCCCAAACTCCCCTGCCCTCTAACCAACCCCCTCCCTCCGCCGCCCTGCTCCCTGCCTCTTTACCGCGCTGCCTGGAGCACCGCTGGCTGGCAGCATGGCTGCATCAGGACAGGCAGCCGCGCAGCACAGAGCACCGGGTCAGGCTGGGCTCTGCAGCTGCGCTGCCCAGAGCATTGCGCCGGCGGAGCAGTGAGCTGAGGCTGCAGGGGAGGGGCCGAGGGCAAGCCTCCCAGGTCAGGAGCTCAGAGGCCGGACAGGATGGGCCCAAGGACCGGATGTGGCCAGCGGGCCGTAGTTTGCCCACCTCTGTCTTAGATGATACAGTACTTAAAATATCAACAGCTGGTCTATATTAGCACTTGTCAGTGGAGCTCTGTTTCTCTCTCTCTCTCTCTCACACACACACACTCTCTTACTTTAATCTCTGTATATACACATTGGCACTACTGCAAAGTGATGATGGGAAATTTTTAGATAAATGTTAGAGCAATCAAGACTCTAGAAGAGAGAGTCTGGGCCAGATCCTCAACTGGTGTAAATTGGAGTAGCTCAACATGAAGCTTTGCCAGTTTACACCAGCTGAGGATCTGGCCCTCTACTTATTACCATTGCACTCAGCCATAAGGTTCCTTATTCAAGTCACTTTTACTCTGCTATAAGCATGTTCACACAGCAGAGAAATAGGAGTGTGGCATTGGGAGCAAAGGGAGGCAAGGGAAAACAGGAAAAGGAAGTGGAGGAAAGACAACCAGAAGGAGGTTTCCAAACCTTATCTCCAGCATAACTCAACCACTTTGGTCTTTCTTGCACTCACGACATACCCAACATTCCAATTCGTGATCGGAATAGCACTGCGTCAGGCAAGAATCTGCTGCTTGCACGGGACAAATCGACATCCCAGCTGTCCCCTCAGAGCAGCATCTTATTGCCTGACAGCAGTTTTCCATTGTCCCAGGTTCCCAAGCTGTTTTCCACCTTTATGGATCAAAACTTTGGCAGGGGTGCTTATGAGCAACAGAGAGTGGCGGGTTTGCCATGCCTATAGCATATGTGCGATATACTGCCCTACACTGGCTGTCATGGGCCCTGATCCAGTTGTCTCTGTTGCTGCTGATACTCAGTTTGTAGAAAGACCAGACTCACACAAGAGTCAGAAAAGGAAACGACACCATAGATCCCCCAGTTCACGTCTCTTCCAAGGCAGGATTGCTCCCGCCTTTATACTTGCAAGTGCTTTGTCCAGCCCAGTTTTAAACTACTCAAGCCATGGAACTTTCCCCACTCCCTCTGTGAGGCTATTGCCCTTGTTATGTTTGCAATAGCTCTGCCATTGCCTTTTGTTCTCATTACGTCTTCCTCCTTAAAAGCAATTTAAAACTTTCCTTTCCTGCACCGACGACAAAACACTAGACAACCATTAGGCAGCTGGTGTGCTGAGAGTGCTGCCTACCATGCTAGTTGTGCCCTTGTATTCCCCCATTCATCCGACTGTATCCATCTGTTGTCTCTTGACTTATACTTGGTCCCTTCCCCAAAGAGTGTATAATCAATCTTTTTCTTCTGTGGTTGTACAGCACCTAAGCACAATGGCAGTTTGGTCCATGACTGAGGGGGCTAGTTGTTACAGCAATACAAATAACTAACAAACAAAACAAACAAATATTTAAACTTGTGTAGGCCCTTGTAGGCAAGGCCATTCTTCTCTTTCTTCTGCTTACTCACCCTCACTTAACATTTCATCTCATCAGCTACTTCACTGGGAGTTTTGTGTTAGTAACAACTCAATAAAAACTGAGCACCAACTTCAAAATTTATCCCAGTAAAACTCAGTATTTACATAACTTTTTATATTTTCCTATAAAGCACTTTATAAATGCCAACTTGGACAATTAATCTTCACAATAACTCTGAGCTGGGCGAATCCGAGAGGTTAAATGACTTGCCCAAAGTCACAAACCAGTTTGGGACAGATTTGGAAAAGAATTCAGCAACCACAATTGTAGCTAGAGTTTCAAAGAGTTTCAGTCCCCCATCAAGATGCCTAAATATGGGCCAGATTTTCAAAAGAGCTCAGCATCCAACCTGAAAATCGGGCCCTACATGGCTGAGCTTAGAATAAAACTCAAGAGCCATGGGCAGTGGGTGAACCACGGGCTCGGGAAGGCTAGCCCCCTGCCTGGCCCACCCCTTTTTCCTGAGGCCATGCCCCTTCCCCTTTCCCCCCAAGACCAGAGCTGCCTCCCGCAAGTGCCAGCACCCCCCAGCCTCACGTCGCCCAAGCACCTCCATCCCAGAGTGCTGAGTGGCCCCCCCTCCCCAGCCCCGGAGCACCGAGTGGGCAGGTGATGTGGGACCCTCCCTCCCACACAGCCCTGGAGCACTGGGTGGCACAGCCCCAGAACCGGGGGCCGCCTCAGCCATCCCAAGTCCCAGCTGTCTTCCCTTTCCGGAAGAGGATCAGCCTGCCTGGGGCCAATTAGCAGCAGGAGGGAGCCCTTGGGGCAGAGCATGGGCAGGGCTATACGAGGCTGTTTGGGGAGGCACAGCCTTCCCCGGCCTATTATATGCACCGCCCATGTCAAGAGCTCCTGGTTTTCAGTCCAGAGCTCAAGACCTTGTGTTGCCTTTCTCTCCTGGGAAAAACAGTCCTCAAAGAATTTGCTGATTGTTTATTTCCAGCTGATACCCACCAAACAAGGAAGGGGATGCCCTCTTCCACAATGGTTATTTTCCCCTGCTCGAGGTCAATATTTAAAATCTTCTTCTGTGATTATTTTCTTCCATTTCCCAAGACAGTTCCACACCCCACCCTACCCTCCCATATCCTCTGCCACCACTTACCAAGCTCCCCTCTGTTTTGAGTCTAATTGTGCAGGTGAGCTTCTGACCCTGAAAAGCTGCCACAGTGTGAAAAATGAAAAGGAGTACTTGTGGCACCTTAGAGACTAACAAATTTATTAGAGCATAAGCTTTCGTGAGCTACAGCTCACTTCATTGGATGCATTTGGTGGAAAAAACAGAGGAGAGATTTATATACACACACAGAGAACATGAAACAATGGGTTTATCATACACACTGTAAGGAGAGTGATCACTTAAGATAAGCCATCACCAGCAGCAGGGGGGAAAAGGAGGAAAACCTTTCATGGTGACAAGCAAGGTAGGCTAATTCCAGCAGTTAACAAGAATATCAGAGGAACAGTGGGGGGTGGGGTGGGGGGGAGAAATACCATGGGGAAATAGTTTTACTTTGTGTAATGACTCATCCATTCCCAGTCTCTATTCAAGCCTAAGTTAATTGTATCCAGTTTGCAAATTAATTCCAATTCAGCAGTCTCTCATTGGAGTCTGTTTTTGAAGCTTTTTTTGTTGAAGGATAGCCACTCTTAGGTCTGTAATCGAGTGACCAGAGAGATTGAAGTGTTCTCCAACTGGTTTCTGAATGTTATAATTCTTGATGTCTGATTTGTGTCCATTCATTCTTTTACATAGAGACTGTCCAGTTTGGCCAATGTACATGGCAGAGGGGCATTGCTGGCACATGATGGCATATATCACATTGGTAGATGCGCAGGTGAACGAGCCTCTGATAGTGTGGCTGATGTGATTAGGCCCTATGATGGTATCCCCTGAATAGATATGTGGACAGAGTTGGCAACGGGCTTTGTTGCAAGGATAGGTTCCTGGGTTAGTGGTTCTGTTGTGTGGTGTGTGGTTGCTGGTAAGTATTTGCTTCAGATTGGGGGACTGTCTGTAAGCAAGGACTGGCCTGTCTCCCAAGATCTGTGAGAGTGATGCGTCGTCCTTCAGGATAGGTTGTAGATCCTTGATGATGCGTTGGAGAGGTTTTAGTTGGGGGCTGAAGGTGATGGCTAGTGGCGTTCTGTTATTTTCTTTATTGGGTCTGTCCTGTAGTAGGTGACTTCTGGGTACTCTTCTGGCTCTGTCAATCTGTTTCTTCACTTCAGCAGGTGGGTATTGTAGTTGTAGGAATGCATGATAGAGATCTTGTAGGTGTTTGTCTCTGTCTGAGGGGTTGGAGCAAATGCGGTTATATCGTAGAGCTTGGCTGTAGACAATGGATCGAGTGGTATGATCTGGATGAAAGCTAGAGGCATGTAGGTAGGAATAGAGGTCAGTAGGTTTCCGATATAGGGTGGTGTTTATGTGACCATCACTTATTAGCACCGTAGTGTCCAGGAAGTGGATCTCTTGTGTGGACTGGTCCAGGCTGAGGTTGATGGTGGGATGGAAATTGTTGAAATCATGGTGGAATTCCTCAAGAGCTTCTTTTCCATGGGTCCAGATGATGAAGATGTCATCAATGTAGCGCAAGTAGAGTAGGGGCATTAGGGGACGAGAGCTGAGGAAGCACTGTTCTAAGTCAGCCATAAAAATGTTGGCATACTGTGGGACCATGCGGGTACCCATCGCAGTGCCGCTGATTTGAAGGTATACATTGTCCCCAAATGTGAAATAGTTATGGGTGAGGACAAAGTCACAAAGTTCAGCCACCAGGTTAGCCGTGACAGTATCGTGTGAAAAATGTACCCGTGACCTTGGCTCACCTTGTCCTTGTCATTCAAGAATTTACTTTCCACCATGTACAAAACTGTTTCACTGGCAAAGCAAAATCTAATTGTTGTTCACACTTCATTGGCACATAACTTCCTAGGTAAAAATGGTCCATGCTCACTTTGTGAACATTAGTCCAGGTTCACAAAAAGTTCATTGCACTGTGCTCTTCACACAACTCTAGGTCCCTGAATCCCCAGCCCTCTCCATAAGGCCCTCCCATTTCCTCAGCTGACGGCAACAGGAACTGGGAAACTGTCTTGGTCTCATTGACAGAAATGTCAACGAGCCAGAGCAGACTGTGTCTCATAATCCCTAGCATGATGGGTAGGGAACTAGCCCCTATTATTCCCAGTGCATGGTTGCTAGGGACCCCCAGGAGAATACATGGCAACAGGGACTGTGCAGTGCTGTCCAGCCTAGCTTTGGCTTTAGCAGTGCTGTCAGCAAAATCATGGCAGTTTTCTTAGTTCTGCTACCCCATGGTAGCTCAGCCTATTTCATCCTACCTGACTAGTGTTGGGTCTCTACTTGTCCGTGAAAGCTGCAAGACTGGGAGGAGTGGCCATCTGGCATTCCTTTAAGATCCTGGGGAAAGTGCCATCTAAATATAAAATAATGTTAGGAGTATGTGTGTTGGAGTTCCCATAGCAACAATCCCAGCAAACAAAATGAATTAAGGTTCAATTTATGAGTGCTTTGCAAAGTGACCCTTACTTGTCCCATCTACTGGTTTTTTTTTTCTACAACATTTAACGCATTTGCTAACATCCAAAGCTCTGTAAGGATTGCAGCTCTACTTCTGCTGACAGGGGCAGTGGTGTCATCAGCTATTACATGAAAATAGAGACCCAAAGTCCTGAGTTCAAATCTTGGAAGTTTAAAAAGCCTTTCATAGGAACACAGATACAGAGAGAAGAAACATACGAGTTCATCATTATCTGTCCCTGTGCCAGAGCAGGATATGGTCTCCCCACAGCAGATATTAAACTGATACCGTACTTGATCTTAGGTGGAAGATTGTCAGGTCATCTCTAAGTTACAGCTTTATAATTTGTTCCCAATTGCCCATGCTGATTTATATTTATTGTGTTTGTCCTTGTGTTTTTCAATACAATTATCTAATTTTTCCACATTGTTGCTGTACTATATACAGAGTATGAATATATCCTTACAAATCCATTCACCTCCCTAGGATGTTTTTGTCCCACTTCTCCCATAATGACAACTCCTTTGCAAAAAAAAAACAAAACAAAAACAAAAACCTTCTTAACTGCCTCTCTTATATTGAAGTTTCACAAATATCTCATCTTCAGCGAACCTCTCTTGGATCTGTCCGACTCTGGTTTATGTAAGTTACAGATAGCACAACAAGGATCAGCTTTGCTTATAGAGAAATAACACCACATGACAGATTTATTTCACCCTCCCCCACCAATTCCTTTGAGACTGTTACTCTGGCAGGAAGGCAGGTCACTCTCTTCTTATTTCCCACTGAGCACTCATGCACCAAGTGGAGTGTCACTTTAAAAGATGTAAAGAGCTACTGCCAGCTGAGACCAGCTTAGCTCAGTACTTGCTGGTTTGGCTAAAGGGAGGCTTCCGTTTGGAGCTAGGAAAATTGCTGCCTTTAGACCTCCAGAATGTAATTCGAGTCTCAGCTGTGTCAGGTTTCAGAGTAGCAGCCGTGTTAGTCTGTATTCGCAAAAAGAAAATGAGTACTTGTGGCACCTTAGAGACTAACAAATTTATTAGAGCATAAACTTTCGTGAGCTACAGCTCACTTCATCGGATGCAAGACCTGTATCTACATGGCTGGTTTCAGCTTTCATGATTTAAGCACTTGCAGGGCTCTACTTTATATGATACCTACTGATTTTTTCCCTGGTCCTGAGGCTCAGGTAATGGCACTGAAGTGATTTCTCTGCCATTTGGTAGCAGGTTTCCTTCCCCCTTGCTCTGAAGGAGTTCATCAGTGCACAGCTCAGCTGCTCAAATTGTACGCTGGGTCCAGGATTTTGTCCTTTGGGAACTCTAATTATTTTCCAGTGATTGTCCATTTTTCAGAGCATATCCTGAGTATTCAGGGCTTCTCAGCCAACAATGTAGGTCATTATTTCCTATCTGATTCCTCACATGGTGCCTAACACCCCCAGGAGCTCCCTCAAAACAAACATGCTGACAAATAGGCAGTGAGGCTTTTCAAGAATTGTGTGCGCAGTGCAGTGGAAACAACATTTTGTCTGTGATTCCCCAGGGCCTGGTAGTGTGAGAGCTTTAATATTACAGAAGGGAGTGAGTAACTGGGCAAACCAGATTCTGATAGCTTAAATAAAAAAAAAAAAAAGTAGGAAAGAATTACCAGGAGACCAAACCCAGTAGGGGTATGACAAGTGAGAATGGATTTATATAAAAAGGTTAGTCAGATAAACTCCATTATGGCCTGCAGCTAATGGAGTGTGTAGGAGGGGAAAGGAACAGTATGAGGCAGACCATTATAATCCTGACATATATCACTCTAACAGGGTTAGGGCTATGTTTTCTTTAGCTTTGAGTGACTACATTGCAGGTGGAGTTGCTGGCCTATCTGAATGCTAGGCAGGGTGGGTGTGGGCCCACCAAAACAAAAGGGTAGCCCTCCCAGGTGAGGGAGGGGCCACAGAGCTCAGTGGTCAACAAATGAGAAACCAGGGTTGGGGTGAAGGTTGCAGACATAAAATGAGGGACTAGAATGGAACAGAGAGAGAACCCTAGACAATGTCCACTGCTCCAGGAAGAAAAGGAGGACTTATGGCACCTTAGAGACTAACAAATTTATTTGAGCATAAGCATTTGAGCATAAGATTATGCTCAAATAAATTTGTTAGTCTCTAAGGTTCCACAAGTACTCCTTTTGTTTTTACGAATACAGGCGAACATGGCTGCTACTCTGAAACCTGCTCCAGGAAGGAGTCCATGAAGTTGATGGACTGACAGCTCTGGAGTCTGAAGTGTGTTACTTACCACAGATTAGCAACAGCACCAACAAAAGCAGTGCAGGCTTTTCCCTGGCTCACATCTTGATACTGTTTTGGGGCAAGCATATGTAGGGGAGAGATCAGTTTTATTTATCACAAAAATTGATTGAATTTTTTGCATCTCAGTGAACGTTCAGTCTGGCTTTTTTATTTTTTATTGAGCAAATACTTAAAGACTTCAGTGGTTAAAGTAGACCAAAACAAGAGGGGGAGCTTTCCATTTTGGTAATTGGATGTAGTGATGGGTGCTCGGAACCATAGAATCATAGATATGTATGACTGGGAGGGACTGTGTTAGGTCATCTAGTCCAGTCCCCTGCAATGAGGCGGGACTAAGTATTATCTAGATCATCCCTGGATGTTTTTAGGAACAGGTTAGACAGAAATTTCACAACTACCCTATGTCATTTGTTCCAATGCTTAACTACCCTTACAGTTAGGAAGTTTATCCTAATATCTAACCTAAATCTTCCTTGCTCCCATTTAAGCCCATTAGTTCTTGTCCTGTCCTCAATGGTTAAGGAGAACAATTTACAACCTTCCTCTTCATAACAGCCTTTTACATACTTGACAATTGTTATCATGTCCCCTCTCAGTCTTCTCCTCTCAAGACTAAACAAA
This sequence comes from Dermochelys coriacea, assembly GCF_009764565.3. Lineage (NCBI taxonomy): Eukaryota > Metazoa > Chordata > Testudines > Dermochelyidae > Dermochelys > Dermochelys coriacea. The sequence goes on from NC_050070.1 coordinate 133,834,519, forward strand.
CCCAATTTGTTCAATCTTTCCTCATAGGTCATATTTTCTAGACCTTAAATCATTTTTGTTACTCTCCTCTGGACTTTCTCCATCTACTGAAGTGACATTGCATTGGCTTGTGTGACAGGACACTGAATGAGGGGGGACAAGGTATCTGAAAGGAGCCCATGTCCACAGACCTAGCCAGCCAAACAAAAAATGTGTGTTTAAGTGTGCATAAAGCAGTGTAGAGGAGTGAACATGTGTGAGTTCATGGAAAGCTTTTCTGGTAGCTTCTGCCACTTCAGATTCTCTCACCTGATGAGTCCTCATGTCACAAGACCGTGAAAAGACAGGAGGTGGTAGAGATCAGGAGAAGCTGAATCCTCAATTGGAAGAAAGAGAAAAGAAAGGGGAGTTTTATATTTGCTTTTAGCAAAGCAACTGGAGTTATACTTCCTCCACATCTTTAATCCCTTTTCTGTTTTATTTACTTGAGGCACAGGCCTCATTGTGGTGACTGGCACCTCTATCTGACTGTCTTTTGGTGAAAGCATGGGATCCTGTGAGGACACTGACTCATCAGCTCTCCCTTGTGGGGCTGATGTCTAGACACAGACCTCTCTGAGATTATTGTCTGGATGGTAGGGCTGAAGTCAAAAGTCAGGCTGCTGTGAGGTCATTGGATCAGCACCTCTAACTTCCATGGATGAAGCTACAGCACAGAACTTTGTAAGGTTACTAGCTAAGGATGTCTACCTTCTTGGAATAATGTCAAAGCACCACCTTCTCTGAGATTACCTGTCTCAACACCAAGTCGATTGGTCCGATGTCAAGGGATACACCTATTTGCTCAGCATCTCTAGCATGTTTGGTTGATGTCTGTGATCACACTGACTTTGCACCTCTCTTTGGTTGGACTCATGCCAAGTTACATGCCACCATGATGTCAAAGGATCATTACCTCTGTCTTGCAAGGCTGATTTCATGGTGCAGATTTCTGTGAGATCTGTAGTTCAGCATCTTTAGTTTGCTGGGCTGACGCCAAGGCCCAAGTCTCTGTGAGATCACTAGCTCAGCAAGATCTCTGCTTCTATTTCAGGAGGGTGGCCTCATGGAGAAGTACAGAACGCGTTGTGAAAGTTGACTCAAAGAATAATTTCGCTTTTCTTTTGCACAGAAGTATATTAATATCAAATGTCCATTAATGTGTCAGATATGGGCCAAACACACACAATAAACCCTGTATCACAAAACTATTTCTGGCCAATTCTAACTTTTTACAAGGGTGTAAATCAAAGATGTTTGTTTAATCCATTCGTTCTGGGATTGATGCTGCAAATTGCAGAGAATCTTCAACACCCATGCAAATCAGTGCAAGTTGAAGATGCATAGCACATTGCAGAATCAGGCCCTTAAGAAGATGCAGTTGGGGCCAAAATAGTGCACTTATAAATACCAACCCCAATCTACGGCCATCAACATTTGAAAATGGATCTCATACTATCTTGGTTGAGAGAAAGACAAAGGAACTAACGTATTATATAGAGGAGTGTAGGAAGAAGTTTGAATAAAACCAGCTTCATGAAGCGATATTTCCTTAGGGCAGTTTTTTTTTTTAAGCATACCCTGTGCAATGTCAGATATACCATGAGCCTTCCTGCAGCAGTAAATTGACTCCGATCATACATTTACATATCAGCTTTGCTCACCCACTTTCAGATGGCATCAGCCTCCATGAGTCTCATGATCCTTCTCGGGTGCATTGCTAACAGTCTTAATACTCAGCGAATTCACCCAGGTCATGAGATCTGTCAATGAGAGAAGGCTGGGGAGAGCAGAAAGGGAGAATGAGTAATAACAAAATAGCAGCTCAGCAGCTACATGCCACATGTGACTCAGTGAAACAGCCCTAGGCCTGCTGTTTGGATAATGACAACTTGTTCTTATGGTCTCAGACAATATGCACCAAAGTCCTGAAGGACTCATATTACCATCTAGATTTTTCTCAACTTCTGTTTGAGTAATGAACTACATATTATGCCCAGCCTCCCACATAATAAACCCAAATAATACTCTTCCTAATGGATTGTCACCGTCCACCAGAGTCTTATCATATTTCCCTTTTATCTGCTTCCTGAAATATGTGGCTGACTAAAAATTGCTATGAGGTCCCTTAGGTATGGAAAGAGATGGTACTTTATCCTGGGAGTGGGCTCATTTAGTCTCCCTTTAACTAAAGGTTATGTATATTCAGCAAGAATTGCCTGTCTGGGACAATGAAAAAGATGCTACTACAGTAAATTACAAAAGAAAATTCCAGGCCAGCAGGGCTGGGGGGATGTAGTTGCTACTGAATTCACTTTGTGCACTGTGTGAACACAACCTGTCTCTTTAATTCTGTTCTGCTAAATGTAGAAGAACTGTTTTCTGTTGTTTTAAATCATTACATCAGATCCTGAGAGAGGTTGAACACCCATTGCCCTTAAATCATGAACTGAATTATGCTTTTACACAAGCAAAATTCTATTGAATTCAGTTGTGGGAAAGATCTTGATTTTGCTGATTTCCCAATCTTCCACTGGGAAAAGAGAAATGAAATATTTTGTTTGGGTCCTGATTTGGAATATTTTAAGTTTTTTGAACTGACCCAAACCAGTTTCCAATCAGTCAATAAAACATTGAACTGCATTTCTCCAGCTGCACATTGCCTTATGAGAGTTGTAGTTTGGGAATGTGGGAGTATTCTCTCATATAGGCCAAGTTCCCTGGAGGACTACATCTCCCATAATGCAATCCAAACTTCCCTTTAACCAAGCTTTGCATGGTAGATCAGAGAAGTCAGATAACTCTAAGAGTATCTTGAGAGTTTGGCTAGGCAGCTTGGCCCAAACAATAGAATGGAGACATCAGGCTCCCAAACTACAACTCCCATGAGGCAATGAACCAAAATGTGGGGGGAGTTTAATGTTGAAATTACTCAAAATTAAGTAGTTCAGATCATTTCAACAAACAAATGAATTTTTTTGATATTTCACAATAAAAATTTTCTGGAATTTTCATTCTGTGAAAAAAGTTTAAATTTTAACTTTTGTTCCAATTTGAGAAAAGAACAAATGTCAGAATTTCCCAGGGGATAGACATTCTGAATTTTGCTCAGCTCTACTGTTAAGTGACCTGTAGGACTAAGGTTTAGGGAGGCACCATTAACCTGACTATATTTCTGTCTTCCACTTAGGTTCCAGAAGCATAGAAAAAACAGGCCACCCACTCAAACCCTCTGTTTAATTCTTAGTGTTAGACCCTTAGTCTACACTGGCAAGTTTGTGCACCGTAAAGCAGCTTTGAGCGGTGTAACTCCCAAGGCATACACACTGCCAAGCCACTCAGTGCACAGAAACTGTGCAGATGCAGCGATCTTAAAAAAATCATCTCAACGAGAGGTGTAAAGCTTTCTGCGCCACGCCTACAGCGCTGCTGTGCCAGTGTAGACACCCTGGTGATTACAGCACTGCTGTTCTCACCTCTCTGGCCATCGGTTTGATCAACCGTCAGCCCCACCCTATACATTCCTTGGGCATTTTGAAAGTCCCCTTCCTGTTTGCATGGTGATGTGTGCAGTGGTCTCAGTGCATCTTTCCAGGTGGCCATGCCTGTTCCACTCACCAGACGATCCCCTGCTTGGAGCAATGCTGAGCTCACTGGTATTTGGGGAGAGGAGGCTGTCCAGCCCCTACAGTGCTGGCTCTCCCCAAGTGCCCAAGATCCAAGTGCCCAGTGTACAGTAGGGTCCGGGAACAGTGATTTACCCTGCCCCTGTGGCTACTCACCATTCTGGAGGTCTTGTGGCTTATGTGTGCTTGCCTGGAGTCAGCCAGTTAGTGTCAGGTGTGTGAATACTGGCTGTGTTTTAAAGCACTGAAACAATGTTGTCTGTGTTGCAAACAATACTGCTTCTGTAAAATGTTGCATTTAAATTTCACAGAGATTACCTTAGGAGGCCAGCTCCCTTATCAGTGGCAGAACGGTTGCAAAGAATTAGAAAACATCCAAGAACGACTAAAGAGGACTTTATGCGTGAGATTATGACGCACTCCTCCACCAAGAAAAAGTAATTGAAGGAGTGGCAGGACAGCAAGAAGAGGGACCAAAATAAGAATGTGGGACATCAGAAAGAAGCCACGGAGCAGCTCTTAAACATTATGAAGCGCCAAGTGGATACGCTTCAGGCGATACTAGCTCTTCAAATCCAGCAGCTCTGTGCCCACCTCCCCTGCAGCCGCTGTTGAAAAACTCTTTCCCATGCGCCCCCACTCCCCCCACACTGCCAGCACACTCTTATCAACCTCCTGGCTCCACTCTCTATCTGCAGTATTCCACTCCTCCCCCATCACAGTACAGCACTGTGGACTCCCAATACCCACTACACTAAATACCCATCCATCTGCAGTTTGGCCCTGCTGAAGTACAGCACCCACTGCATCATACTCCCAAAGAGAAGGTTGGGTATGATCCCTGGACATACACAAATCTGTAGCTGTCCCGGGACCCCTCCTCCTCTTGAGACCTTCCATTCCCCCGCTGATGAATTTTTTTGTTTGACTCTCTCCTCTGGATGTTGTCTTTCAGTAAAAGAATTGTGTTTGTTTATCTTTATTCAATCTTTATTCTATTAAGTGAAAGCAAAAAGAGCACTGCAAAGCAACATACAATTATGTTAAGGCCCCTTCCTACATGCCTTCAGCTTTCATCCAGACCACACCACACGATCCATTGTCTACAGCCAAGCTCTACGATACAACCGCATTTGCTCCAACCCCTCAGACAGAGACAAACACCTACAAGATCTCTATCATGCATTCCTACAACTACAATACCCACCTGCTGAAGTGAAGAAACAGATTGACAGAGCCAGAAGAGTACCCAGAAGTCACCTACTACAGGACAGGCCTCACAAAGAAAATAACAGAACACCACTAGCCATTACCTTCAGCCCCCAACTAAAACCTCTCCAACGCATCATCAAGGATCTACAACCTATCCTGAAGGATGACCCATCACTCTCACAGATCTTGGGAGACAGGCCTGTCCTTGCTTACAGACAGCCACCCAACCTGAAGCAAATACTCACCAACAACCACACACCACACAACAGAACCACTAACCCAGGAATCTATCCTTGCAACAAAGCCCGTTGCCAACTCTGTCCACATATCTATTCAAGGGACACCATCATAGGGCCTAATCACATCAGCCACACTATCAGAGGCTCGTTCACCTGCACATCTATCAATGTGATATGTGCCAGCAATGCCCCTCTGCCATGTACATTGGCCAAACTGGACAGTCTCTACGTAAAAGAATAAATGGACACAAATCAGACTTCAAGAATTATAACATTCAAAAACCAGTCGGAGAACACTTCAATCTCTTCGGTCACTCAATTACAGACCTAAAAGTGGCAATTCTGCAACAAAAAAACTTCAAAAACAGACTCCAACGAGAGACTGCTGAATTGGAATTAATTTGCAAACTGGATACAATTAACTTAGGCTTGAATAGAGGCTGGGAGTGGATGGGTCATTACACAAAGTAAAACTATTTCCCCATGTTATTTCCCTCCCCCCCCCCCCCACTGTTCTTCAGATGTTCTTGTCAACTGCTGGAAATGGCCCACCTTGATTATCACTACAAAAGGTTTTCTTCCTCTTCCCCCCCTGCTGATAATAGCTCATCACTCTCCTTACAATGTGTATGATAACACCCATTGTTTCATGTTCTCTGTATATATAAATCTCCCCACTGTATTTTTCACTGAATGCATCCAATGAAGCGAGCTGTAGCTCACAAAAGCTTATGCTCAAATAAATTTGTTAGTCTCTAAGGTGCCACAAGTACTCCTTTTCTTTTTGTGAATACAGACTATCACGGCTGCTACTCTGAAACTCTTATTGCATCATGTGCTCCAATTGCCTCCTAGCATCACAAGCACTGCAATCCCGAGCATAGCAACAAATATTAGTGTCTTTCAGCTTCAAATTGCTGCCTCAAGGCATCCCTGATCCTTATGGCCCCGCACTGCGCCCCTCTAACAGCCCTGGTCTCTGGCTGTTCAAACTCAGCCTCCAGGTGCTGAACCTCAGCGGTCCAGCGCAGAGTGAAGCTTTCACCCTTCCCTTCACAAATATTATGGAGCATATAGCATGCGGCTAAAAGCATAGGAATATTGTCATTGGCCATTTCCAGCTTTCCATACAGGCATCACCAGTGGCTTTTAAATAGCCAAATGCAGACTCCACAGTCATTCAGCACTTGCTCAGCCTGTTGAACCACTCCTTGCTGCTGTCAAGTTGCCCCGTGTATGGCTTCATAAGCCACAGCATTAAGGACTAGGTGGGGTCTCCCAGGATCACAATGGGCATTTCAACTTCCCCTACGGTAATCTACTGGTCCGGAAAGAAAGTCCCTGCTTACAGCTGCTTGAATAGGCCAGTGTTCCAAAAGATGTGTGTGTCATGCACCTTTCCGGACCAGCCTGCGTCAATATCCGTGAAACGCCCCCGGTGATCCACAAGCGCGTGGAGAACCCATTGAGAAATACCCCTTGCGATTAATGTACTCAGTGGCTAGGTGGTCTGGTGTCAGAATTGGAATGTGTGTGCCATCTATTGCCCCTCCACAGTTAGGGAAGCCCATTTGTGCAAAGCTATCCGCAATCTCATGCATGTTGCTCAGAATCATGGTCTTTCGGAGCAGGATGAGATTAATGGCCCTGCACGCTTGCATCAACACGACTCCAGCGGTCAATTTTCCCACTCTGAACTGGTCAGCGACCAATCAGTAGCAATCTGGAGTATCCAGTTTCGACAGTCCAGTTGCCATGCGCTTCTCCAGCAACAGGGCAGCTCTCATTCTCACGTCCTTGTGCCGCAGGACTAGTGTGAGCTCATCACAAAGTCCCATGAATGTGGCTTTCCTCATGCGAAAGTTCTGCAGCCACTGCTCGTCATCCCAGACATGCATGACGATGTGATCCCACCACTCAGTGCTTGTTTCAACACTTATTTCAATGGTCAACACCTCTGTGAATACCACAAGCATTCTTGTGTTATAGCTACTACATGTGGTGAAATCAGTGTCACACTCCTCTTGCCTTTGTAGTTTAAGGGATAACTCCACTGCCACTCGTGACTTGTTTGCTGGTCAGTGCGAACAGCATTCTTGTCAACAGTGTGGGATCCATTCCTGCAGCCAGAAAGAGGCAGGGCAGGGCGTGCAGTACACAAATCGTTGAAAGATGGCCCCAAATGCAGATGGAAGCACAGGGATTCCTGGGATGCAAAGCAATGCATCACGGGGGGGGGTGGGGTGGAGAGGGGTTTCAGGACCCCTCCGCCTTCCCACAACTCTTAGCGGCAAAATAGAAAGAGGTGCTCTGTGGGATAGCTGCCCAGAGTGCACCGCTCTGAATAGCGCTGCAAGTGTGAACACGCTATTGCTGCAAGTGTGAACATGCTATTGCACAGGCAGCTGTCAGTGTGAGTACACAACAGCGGTTTCCCTTCGGCACTCTCTGAGCAGCACTGTGACTGCCGGTACTGTAACTTTGCAAGCGTAGACGTGCCCTTATACAGATGACCCTGAATATCAAACTGCCTAATATATGTCTATTCCAGTTCCAGGCACTTCACTGAACAAAAAAAATGCCCAAGAAGGAGCTTACTCAGAAAATAAAATTGTCTCTGCCACTTGGGGTTCCTGTGAACCATCTGCTTTGCCAAGCATGGGCATGAACACTGTTAAGGCAAACACTAGTGGGTGCCTGCCCATCTTAAACACCCTTCCTTCTCCTCTAAAACTAGCAACAATCAGAAAACGAGAGCAAAGCCAAGCCTGCTGTACAAATAAATACTAAAAAAAACCTGCAAGGATTTCAGGATGTTTCACTTCCTAGAAGCCTTTTGGGATGTCTGCCAGATGAGTGACAGATCAAGATGCCTCCCAGTCCCTCCTAAGAAATGGCATCAGATAGCAGACTAACTTAATAGAAGCCAGTGACTGAGGTTAGCCCTGCTGTCATACCAGCACACAAGGGAGAAGAGAATTATCAAGAAGTCTAGTTAGGAGGTGAATGGACAAGGCCGGTGAGTTATGCAATCCCTCTTATGGAAAGGTCTTTGACAAGTTGGGTGCATGTAACAGGCCTGAGCCTTGGCTGTAGCCAAAGAGCACCTGATATACTACATGAGTAAGGGATGCAAAAGTGCCCTTTGTGCTCCCACAATCCTGGGCTATCCAGTTACCAGGCTGTTCCCTGGCATAATCCAGAACAACCAGAAAGCTAAACTAATCTACACTGACAGCCCATAGTCCCACAAGGCAGCGTCAGCAGCCTCTGATTGCGGAGGAGCAGGGACATCCTAATTATGTATCTTTGCCAGCCATAGGGAAAGATAAGTAAGAGGTACTTACTCTCTTATACCTTCCAGTATGTGTTAGGGTCACTTTGTGCTGATGGGGTGGCATGCAACAGTCCTAGAACTCTTAATGATGGAGGTTGACATGTTAGAAAAGAGGATCTTCTCCGTCTCGCTCTGCAGGCTCCTGTTATTAAAGTAAAACCTTCTGGTTTTAACAATTCAATTCTTCTAAAACAAATCACAACTTTTAAACCCTTGGGATGCTGTGTCATGCAAGTGGTGCTCAGAGACTATCGTGGTGGCCGACAATATTAAACACATAGACAGGTGCCTCACAACCCCTTATTCCAACATGTCAGCACAAGTGATATAAGCAGATGTGACTTGGTTTGGAGTTGATGTGTTCACCTTGGCGGAAACTGCAAAGAAAAAGCAGATTTAGAAAGCTTTTCACAATACAAAATGAATGGCCAGTTCCCTACAACACTCAGAATGGGAATTTCACTGGCAGGAAAGTATGCAGAAATAAGTATAGTGTATATAATGACAGTGCAGTACTCAACTAAGCCCAGAGAGATGAAGCAAGGACTGTGCAGCTGCAAAAAGGAATATTTCTCATGTTTACATTTCTATTATACTCCAACCTCCTCCTGTTTTCTGAATGATTTAGCTATACCAAACAACCAGCCTTTTGGGACATGTATTCATTTACCAGCTATCTGACTAAAGATCAAAAATGTCACACAGCTAGACAGTAGCAGCAATGGGACCAGAACCCAGGAATCCTACTACCCAATCTCTTGCATGTAAAACCAAAATGGTAACATATGAGGGACCATATTCTTCCCTGCACTGTGGTGGCTTTATGCCACATTGATGCTCAAAGCAGACGTAAAGCCAGAGTAGCTGGCTAATGGAGGATGATCTCAGGGTAGGAGAATCTTCTGATGGGGAAATGTCAGAGTAACAGTTCTTCCATCTTCTTGTGATCAGTGGTGGGGAAGGAAGGATGGTCTGTTGGGTAGAGCACTAGAATAAGGCCATGTTAGCACGACAAACTGTGGTCAACGCAAGTTACATCACCAGACAGTTGTCAAAGTTTGTATGTCACTTGGGTGCATGCATACTTGTCTGCTTGCATCAATGCTGCACATACTCACCAGGACTGCCTGTGTCAATGCAAAGTACTCCACTTGGGAAGGAACAAGTAATTGCACATACACAAAATAGGAAATGATAGCCTAGGCTGGCGTACTATGGAAAGGGATCTGGGAGTTCCAGTGGATCACCAGCTAAATATCAGTCAATAGTGTAACACTCGTGCAAAAAAAGCAAACATCATTCTAGAGGTATCAGCAGGAGTGTTGTAAGTAAGAGACGAGAAGTAATTTTTCCGCTCTACTCCGCACTGATAAGGCCTCAGCTGGAGTATTGTGTCCAGTTCTGGGTGCCACATTTCAGGAAAGATGTGGACACACTGGAAAAAAATCCAGAGAAGAGCAACAAAAATGGTCTAGAAAATATGTGCCTCCTATGAGGGAAGACTGAAAAAATTGGGTTTGTTTAGTCTGGAGAAGAGAAGGCTGAGAGGGAACATGATATGTTTTCAAGTACATAAACGGTTGTTACAAGGTGGAAAGTGAAAAATTGTTCTTGTTAATCAATGGTCTTAAATTACAGCAAGGAAGGTTTAAGTTGGACATTAGGAAAAACTTCCCGTCTGTCAGAGTAGTTAGGCACTGGAACAAATTGCCTAGGGAGGTTGTGGAATCTCATCATGGGAAGTTTTTAAGAACAGGTTAGACACACATCTGTCAGGAATGGTCTAGTTATTACATAGTCCTGCCTTGATGTAGGTGGCTGGATGAGATGACCTATTGTGGGCTCTTCCAGTCCTACATTTTTATGATTCAATGAAAGTGCTGTGTGCTACATGCTGCCATCCAGCAATATGCCTTTGGGGAAATTTTCGCAATCTGTTGTGGGGCAGAAATGACTCATCCAAAACTCTCTGAGGCCTAGGGGTCAAATTCCCAGCAAGCAACTTTCTCTATCCCATAATTTTCATGCCCTTTTAAAAAAAATCCCACAAACCCAGGCAGCACTTTTCAGTGTCTGCCATCTCTGACAGAAGCATGAAACCTGCAGAGCTTTGCACTATTCTCATGAACATTGCAAATACCAGACACATGATCCTCCTGTATTTGCAGACCTGCAGGAAGTACTGCAACAGCAGGTGACATGCTGATTTCTTTGAGGACAGTTTGCTGAGGGACATAGTGAAAATCCAATTGAAGGCAGTTATTGGTGTTCATGGAGCAGCTGTAGACCGCAAAACTCCACGTGTGGATGGGAGAAACAAGCACTGATTGATGGGATCGCATCACGAGGTTCGGGAGGATGAGCAGTTGCTGCAGAACTTTCATTTTATTTATATTCCTGGATCTGTTGCTGAGCTCAGCCCAGCCCTCCATTTCAGAGACACCAGTCTGAAGGCTGCATTGAGAGTGGAGAAGAGAATGGTGAGTGCTCTGTGGAAGCTTGCAATGCCAGATGGCTAACGATCAGTGAGACATCATTTTGGAGTTGGAAAATCCAAAGTGAGGGCTGTTGTCATTCACGTGTGTCGGGCCATTAATTGTCTGTTGCTACACAAGACTGTCTGTAATGTGCAGGACGTAACAGATGGATTTGTAGCAATGGGGTTTCCTGAACTGCAGTGTGATGATAGCACACAGATTCCCCATTTTGGCACCAACCCACCTTGCCACAGAAAAGACTATTGAATAAAAAAGTCCATAAACCCATAAAAATGACCATACTGGGTCAGGCCAATTGTCCATTTAACCCACTATCCTGTCTTCTGAGAGTAGCCAGTGCCAGGTGCTTCAAAGCTTCAAAGAATGAACAGAACAGGTCAATTATCGAGTGATCCATCCCCTACTGTCCAGCACCAGCTTCTGGCAATCAGAGGCTTAGGGACACCCAGAGCATAGGGTGGCATCCCTGACAATTCTGGCTAATAGCCATTGATGGACCTATCCTCCATGAACTTGTCTAGTTTTTTTTTAATCCAGTTACAATATCCCCTGGCAATGAATTCCACAGGTAGACTGTATGCTGTGTGAAATTCTTCCTTATATTTGTTTTAAACCTGTTGCCTATTAATTTCATTGGTGACCCCTGTTTTTTGTGTTATATGAAGGGGTGAGTAACGCTTCAATTTCTCCACACCATTCATGATTTTATAAATCGCTATCATATCCCTCTTTACTCAACTCTTTTCTAAAATGAACAGGCCCAGTCCTTCTAATCTCTTCTCATAAGGAAGCTGTTCCATACTCCGAATAATTTGTGTTGCCTTTCCCTGAACCTTTTCTAATTCTACTATATCTTTTTTGAGATGGGGGTGAGCAGAGCTACGTACCATGACTTTATATAGAGACATTATGATATTTTCTAATTTATTATCTATCCCTTTCCTAATGGTTCCTAGCAGTCTGTTAGCTTTTTTTACTGCAGCTGCATATTGAGAGGATGTTTTCAGAGAAACGATGACTCCAAGATCTCTTTCTTGAATAGCAACATCTAATTTAGGACTCATCATTTTGTATGTACAGTTGGGATTGTGTTTTCCCATGTGAATTACTCTGCATTTATCAACATTGAATTTCATTTGCCATTTTATTGCCCAATCACGCAGTCTTGTGAGATCCCTTTGTAACTCTTCACAATCAGCTTTGGACTTAACTATCTTGATTAATTTTGTACCATCTTCAAACTTTGCTACCTCACTGTTTACCCCTTTTTCCAGACCATATACGAATATGTTGAACAGCACTGGTTCCAGTACAGATTTCTGGGGGGGTGGGGAGGGCACCATTTACTGAAAACTGACCATTTAGTCCAACCCTTTGTTTCCTTTTAACTAGTTACTGATCCCTGAGAGGACCTTCCCTCTTACCCCATGACTCCTTAGGAGCCTTTGGTGAGGAATCTTGTCAAAGGTTTTCTGAAGGTCTCAGTACACTCTATCCCTGGATCACCCTTGTTCACATGCTTGTTGATACCCTTGCAGAATTATAATAGATTAGTGAGGTATGATTTCCCTTTAGTAAAGCCCTGTTGACTCTTCCCCAACAAATAGTGTTCATCTCTGTGTCTGGTAATTCTGTTCTTTATTATAGTTTCAACCAACGTGCCTGCTACTGAAACTAGGCTTAATGGCCTGTAATTGCCACACATGCCTCTGCAGGCTTTTAAAAAACTGGTGTCATATTAGCTATCCATCAGTCATCTGGTACAGATGCTGATTTAAGCGATAGCTTACATACCACAGTTAATGGTTCTGTAATTTCATATTTGAGTTCCTTTAGAATTCTTGGGTGAATACCATCTGGTCCTGGTGACTTATTACTGTTTAATTTATCAGTTTCTTCCAAAACCTCCTCCACTGATACCTCAATCTTGGACAGTTCCTCAGACACATCATCAAAAAATGTCTCAGGTGTGGAAATCTCCCTCACCTCCTCTTCAGTGAAAGACCAATGCGAAGAATTCATTTAGCTTCTCTGCGACTGCCTTGCATTCATTGAATGCATGGTTAGCCCCTCGATCATCTAGTGGCCTCACTGATTGTTTGTCAGGTTTCGTGCTTCTGATGTACTTAAAAAATTGTTGCTGTTAGTTTTTGTGTCTTTTGTTAGCTGCTCTTCAAATTATAATTTGGCCTGCCTAATTATATTTGACTTGCTAGAGCTATGCTTCTTTCCATTTTCTTCAGCAATATTTGGCGTCCAGTTTTTAAACGATGTCTTTTTGTCTCTAACCACCTCTTTTATTCTATTGTTTATCCATGGTGGCATTTTTCTGGTCTTTTTGAAGTTTTTTTTTATTTGGTGTATACATGTACTTTGGTGTTTTAAAACAGTTTCAATGCAGCTTGCAGTCATTTCACTCTTGTGACTGTTCCTTTTAATTTTCATTAAATTTCTTTGGTATATCTCCCTGCCACACCCAAAGATGTTTAATTTAACTACATTATTATCACTATTACTAAGTAGTTCAGCTATATTCATCATTTGGACCATATCCTGTGCGTCACTTAGGACTAAATCAAGAATTGCCTCTCCCCTTTTGGATTCCAGGACTAGCTGCTCCAAGAAGCAGTTATTAACTGTGTTTTGAAATTTTCTCTTCATCCTGTCCTGAGGTGGCATATATCCAGGCAATATGTGAATAGTTGAAATCCCCCATTATTATTGGGTTTTCTGTGTTTGTAGCCTCTCTAATCTCCCTGAGAATTTCATAATCACCATCGCCATCCAGGAAAGGTGTTCAGTAGTATATTCCTACAGCTATACTCTTCTTATTCAAACGTGGAATTTTTATCCATAGAGATTCTATGGTACAATTTGATTCATTTAAGATTACTATATTTGACTCTATACTTGCTTAGTCATATAGTTCTTGTCACCCACCTGCATGATGTACTCTGTCATTCCTATATATTTTGTACCCTGGTATTACTGTGTCCCATTGATTATAAGTGTTCAACCAAATTTTCATGATGCCTCTTATATCAATATCTTCATTTAATACCAGGAACTCAAGTTCACCCATCTTAATATTAGACTTCTAGAATTTATATACAAGCACTTATCAAATTTGTCAATATTTATTTGTCTTCATGTGATGTAATTGAATGGGACTCTTTTTTCTCTTCAGCTCCTACCTGTACTTTATGAACCTCTATCTTTTCCTCTTTACGAAGATATAAAGAATCCCCTTTAATTATTCTCCCCTAAGGGATTTATCTATCCAAACCATATGCTTCCCCACACCTTTCAGCTTTCCTTCAGATTTTCCCTTTAATTTAAAAACTCCTCTATAACCTTCTTAATTTTACATGCAAGCAATCTGGTTCCGTTTTGGCGGAGCCCATCCTTCCTCTATAGGCTCCTCCTTTCCCCAAAGGTTCTCCAGTTCCTAATAAATGTAAATCCCTCCTCCAAACACCATCATCTCATCCACTCATGGTGACCCTGCAGTTCTGTCTGTCTAAAAGGCTATGGTTATGCGTGCATTGGTGAATCACCAGGGACACTTCACTAATATCAATGTTGGCTGATCAGAGAAGGTGCCTGACGCATGCATCTTTAAGAGCACAGGATTGTTCAGAAAGCTGCAAGGAAGGACTTTCAGTCCTGACCAGTGGATTACCACTTGTGATATTGCAATGCCAATAGTAATTCTGGAGGACCCAGTCTCCCCCTTGCTCATGAAGCTGTACACCAGCCATCTCAAGATCACCAAGGAAAGATTCCACTACTGGCTCAGCAGGTGCAGAGTGACTGTTGATTGAAGGGATGCTGACTGGATTGGATCTCAGTGAGAAAAATATCCCAATGGTTATAGCTACCAGTCCTGCAGAAGATCTGAGAGGCAAAGGGGGGAAAATTGCCAGCCAGGGTGGAGGGGCTGTCTGCTGACTTTGAACAGCCAGACACAAGAGCTATTACAAGTGGGAGGCTTTGAAAGAGCACTTTAGTGGTCAGCCACCGTTGTGTTCTGTGCTGGAATGTACTCTGGGTCTGGAGCTTTTGTTGCCGCTAAGAATTGTATAGTACTTGCTATGCATTTGGGAATCTGACTGGATGTTTTTCTGAACCTATGAATTCTGTAATGCTTTCTGGGCATTTACAAGCACTGTTTGCTTTGACTACTGCTATGCATTCTGCAATATTTGTTATGAGCTAATAAAGGTTATTTGATTTTTCAAAAACAGAACTTTATTGAGTGGGGGAAAAAACAGTGCAGAAAATCAATGTGCAAAATCCCCTACAGGCAACATTACACAAACTTTTAACATAAATTGACCAAGTGAAAATTTTAAACTAGGAAAGGCAGCAAACAGTTATGTCCATTGCAGTGCACAAATGTAGCCCGTTGTGGCTACACATCCACTGATCTGTGAGAAGGATGGTTGGTGTATATGATCCTGTGGTTTGCCTTGCTGTCCCGTAGCATGGAGTGGTAGGGGTCAGGATGCCGGGCCAGGCTCTCTCGCAGCCAGCTGCAGCACTGCGTCCTAGCTGCCTATCAGCATGAGAAATGGCTCTCGTCCCACCCCTTCTGCTCCCTATCTCAGCCACTGCTGGGGGAGTGCTTGACTCCACCTGCCCCCATACGCATCACCTCTGCAGTTCATTGTAAAGAAAAGCAGGTCCACAGGGCAGCACTAGTTCTATTGTTGCCTTCCCTGGCCTTCTGGTATCCTTGATGAAATTCCTTTGCCTGTGGAAATGTCCATGGTGCTACGACTGGTCCATAGCTGTGCTTGCACACCCTCTCCTCATCACAGGCCCAAAAGAGCTAATAACCCCTGCCTAACCCAGGCAGGAGCATGACTAGTGCCTGGAGGTGGCATGGTCAGTTGGGCAGTTGCACACAACAAGGGTGAGCTACTAGGTGTGCTGGCCAAGATGGGAAATCCAGAAAAGGCATTTCAAAAACATGCAGGGGACTTCAAAGGGCAGGGGTGTGGCTTCTGGTTTCCATGACCCCTGGGCAGTGAAGTTCACAATTGTGACAAGAGTGGTCACTATTGCAGGGAATGAGGCATTGTGGAGCAGCTGCTTGAGGACTGTTAGAGTCAATGCAAGCCATGCAGTGTCTACATTCACACTGCATTGACCTCACTAAGTTGACCATGGCTCTTCACCATTCAGGGAGATGGCTTTACTGCGTAGAATTGTAACAGGACACTTAAGTTAGCTGGAAACAAAGCTGAGTTACATCAACTTCACTTTGTATCGTAACCAGGCCTTAAGAGTTGGGAATTCTAGATTCAATTCCAACCTCGGCCATACCTCCTGTGTGACCTTGGAAAGGTCATTTAATCTGCTCTGTGCTTCAGTTCTTTATCTGTGAAATGGGGATAATACTACTCAACTAACAGGGGTGTTGTGAGTCTGAAATCCATTAGCGATTGCAAGGCATTTGGATATCACAGTGATGAGGGTCACATAAATAGGTTGATAGGGGACATGGCAGGACTAGAACTGGGTGAAATTCTTTGGCCAAAAAATGCAGATTCGGGTCTATCAAAACATCTGTGAATTTATGTTGATTTCAGTTGCTTCAGCTGAAACAAACACAAATAAATTTCAGAAAATGTCAAAATGAATCATTATTGAAATGAAACATTTCAATTTTTCAGGCTAGATTCACAAAACAAACAGAGAGAAGGTCTTGCACCTTACAGCCAGTAGTTAGGGAACACACCTTGGCTAGGGGAGACCCACGTTCAAATCCATTTTGGCTCAGGGACTTGCACCCAGATCCCCCACCTCCTAGGTGGGTGCCCCAACCATCAGGCTATAGAGTCAAGCTCTTTTAGGCTACTGACCATTTAAATATTTTATACAAAGTGGAACAGCTTCAACAGGCAAGATTAACAGAGACACCTCCCAGTATAGCTGATATTGAATACTGAGCAGAAGGGGGATACCACCTCCTCCTCAGCATTTTTCATTTCTTGTACTCTTGTTCAAAATGCCTTAACACAAAATGAAACAAAATTTTTCTGACTTTTTCAATTCACCAGAAATTCCAAAATATTTTGTTTTTAGCTTGACACAAACCAAAAGTTTTTTCTGAGCCCTCCCCCCCCCCGGAACTACCAACAAACAGAAAATCAGTTATTTGCAGCTCTAGCCAGGTTTTCAGGCTGCTCTTGCTCATGATAGGCAACTGGCCCAGTGCACAGCTGACCCATTATTGGGGTTTTTAAAAGCTAGCTTAAAGCCACCATTGTACTGTGAGCACTTTAGGTGCAGGGGAGAACCAGGGCCAACAGAATCACAGAATATCAGGGTTGGAAGGGACCTCAGGAGATCATCTAGTCCAACAACCCCCTGCTCAAAGCAGGACCAACCCCCAATTTTTGCCCCAAATCCCTAAATGGCCCCCTCAAGGATTGAACTCACAACCCTGGGTTTAGCAAGCCAATGCTCAAACCACTGAGCTATCCCTCCCCCCAGAGTTGCTTTGCATACGGGGGCAAAGGGGTCCTGGGTTTTTTCTCTTTTTAGCTGTGGGAGATGTGGTAATAATAATAGATCAAATTTGTTTTATGAACAATGAATAATGGCAGTCTATAAATGGCACTATAAATTACATCTATAGTGCAGATGTAGTGCTAACTGTTTGGGGCCCCATTGTGCTAGGCACTGTACAAGCATAGAGAAAATTATAGTCCCTGTCCCAACGACGGCAATTAAGATATTTTTAGAGTGAGGAAAATTGGGGTGGGAGTTAGGGAGTAAGGTATCAAGTTTTACATCGGCTGAGAAAGCATGAAGCAAAATTAAACTGAAGGAGGACAGGAGATAGCAATTTGAAGAAAAACAAGAACAATTGTAACAGCAGTTGGCATCCCATTCGGAAAGACAGTAGAAACAGCTGTCCTCTTTTCTGCCAGAATGGCAAGATGCTATTTTATTGATGTTATCTTGAAGATGACAGAAAATTGTATTAATCAAACTGAAACGAGAGTCGGAGGCTTTGGGGAAAGCAGTTGATGCTTTCTAAGTGACTGAGGGATTGAAATCAATTGAATTTTATGACTCTCAGTGGTTAGATTCTTTAAGTGATTCTGAGGCCACCCACTAGCAATTTCCCCTCACTGGCTAAAGCATGTGCTGTCCGAACAGTTCCTCAAGTTAGGTATTATCCTCACAGTGATACCCTTACGGCAAACAAGGAAGAATATGTACTCCATATTAAAATAAAATTGCATGAGTTGGTACATATTCCAAAAACACATGAGAGAGATTATAAAAGGGGGACACAGCGTCACCTTAGCAGGCAGAGCCAACATCACCAGGGCACATATCTAAAGCTAAAATATGGTTGTATTTCTAAGGCTAAAATATTAATAAGCGGTTTCTTTGTTCCTGTTTGTTTATTTTAAATGAAAACCGAGAAGGGATCAGGTTGACAGACCTAGAGAATGGCATGTTATCCACAGAATAGGTCCGGCACGGACAATGGCGACATAACATTTCCTCCTCAGGTGCCTCAACTCTGACGTGGAGGGAACTGCCTCTAGCGTTCAGTTCAGTGTCCTCCTTCTGTGCATCCCCCACTGAAACTGCGAATGGGGGCTCAGATAACAGAGCGAGGGGAGCCATATAAAAAAGGAGGACAGATAGAATAAAGCCAATTAGTGCCAGTTGTGATGTGAACAGCTATCCACTAAGAGGTGGGCTGAGACTTCATTTCAACTTGTCCACTTAAAAGTTTGACTTTTCTGATTCAAACATAAAACATATTTCTTGCTGAGCACATGGATGGAACTGATGGCTGAGTTATCTACTGTCAGGGATACAGCAACAGACTGTACTGATCACCATGATACTGTATCTTTGACTTCCTACTGTCAGCATAAAGCAACAAATGGTAAATTCCAGGGAGTTAATGGAGATAAAAAAACCCAGCATTCACTGATGAATGTATATATTTCAATACAGGGATGACAAGACATTACCAGATAGAGTTACTATCTTCATGTTTCTGAAGAAATTAATAGACATACAGGGACTGGTCCTAGGGTCAGCAAGTCTACACTAGTATAACTCTACTGAGTAATTTTTTACTCCTGATTTACAGCAGCCTGAAATCAGAATCATAGTTGTGTCAGAGTAGCAGCCTTCAGTTCACATTGTTCTAAGCAGATGTGAACCAGGAACAGAGGCAAAAATCTCCATGGCCATTATACCAATCACCTGAGCCATCAGCCCCATTATTTCTTAGTATTTATGAAAAACACAAAAGTGTGGATCAAAAAGTCTCACAGTGTTTGATGGTGTTTTAGCTTCAAAAATCTTGGGAGCAGGGCTTGCAAGCAGGGCATCTTCCTCTTTCCCTGGGGAGCAGGGACACTGATTCAGTCTCAACTGTCTTGCATAGCTTAGGACTATGCTTCTTTGGTGTGGCACCCTTAATTTAAAAGGAAACGGTGCCAAAGATAGCTAATTGGCCATGTGCAGAACGTTCAAGGGGACATGAAGGAATTAATAAAATAATTAGAAATGTTGATCATAGGACTAATTCAAACCTCAGACATCCCAAATATACATGGCAACCCACTGGACATGCCCAGGTAAATGACCACAGATTAGTCAATAAAAAAAACCTGATGTTTTCTTATTTCTTGTTGGCCAGTAGTCATGATTCTTTGACATATTTACCAAAGGGTGCCAAAAGGAGGAAACCCAGTATTGTTCCCATTTATGTCACTAACACAGTCTCCCACTAACTTCAAGGGGAACTGTCTCAGGTCTCTCATGTTCACTTATTGATTTATAAGACACCCAAATATCCAGGTGTTTTATTTTTTAAATAATTGATTCAATCAATCAGTCTTCATTTTGGATTGGATTGCATTTGTGGGTTCATAGAAATGTAGGGATAGAAGGGACCATGAGAAGTCATCAAGTGCAGCCTCCTGAGCTGAGGCAGGACCATGTAAACCTAGAGTATCCCTGACAGATGTTTGTCCAAACAGTTCTTAAAAACCTTCTATGATAAATATTCCACAACCTTCCTTGGAAGTCTATTCCAGAGCTTAACTACCTTATAGTTAGAAAGTTTTTCCTAATATCTTACCCAAATCTCCCTTGCTGCAGATTAAGCCCATTACTTTGTGGCCTACCTTCAGTGGAGATGGACATCGATTGATCACAGTCCTCTTTATATCAGCCCTTAACATAGAATCATAGAATCATAGAATATCAGGGTTGGAAGGGACCCCAGAAGGTCATCTAGTCCAACCCCCTGCTCAAAGCAGGACCAAGTCCCAGTTAAATCATCCTAGCCAGGGCTTTGTCAAGCCTGACCTTAAAAACCTCTAAGGAAGGAGATTCTACCACCTCCCTAGGTAACGCATTCCAGTGTTTCACCACCCTCTTAGTGAAAAAGTTTTTCCTAATATCCAATCTAAACCTCCCCCATTGCAACTTGAGACCATTACTCCTCGTTCTGTCATCTGCTACCATTGAGAACAGTCTAGAGCCATCCTCTTTGAAACCCCCTTTCAGGTAGTTGAAAGCAGCTATCAAATCCCCCCTCATTCTTCTCTTCTGCAGACTAAACAATCCCAGCTCCCTCAGCCTCTCCTCATAAGTCATGTGCTCTAGACCCCTAATCATTTTTGTTGCCCTTCGCTGTACTCTTTCCAATTTATCCACATCCTTCTTGTAGTGTGGGGCCCAAAACTGGACACAGTACTCCAGATGAGGCCTCACCAGTGTCGAATAGAGGGGAACGATCACGTCCCTCGATCTGCTCGCTATGCCCCTACTTATACATCCCAAAATGCCATTGGCCTTCTTGGCAACAAGGGCACACTGCTGACTCATATCCAGCTTCTCGTCCACTGTCACCCCTAGGTCCTTTTCCGCAGAACTGCTGCCGAGCCATTCGGTCCCTAGTCTGTAGCGGTGCATTGGATTCTTCCATCCTAAGTGCAGGACCCTGCACTTATCCTTATTGAACCTCATTAGATTTCTTTTGGCCCAATCCTCCAATTTGTCTAGGTCCTTCTGTATCCTATCCCTCCCCTCCAGCGTATCTACCACTCCTCCCAGTTTAGTATCATCCGCAAATTTGCTGAGAGTGCAATCCACACCATCCTCCAGATCATTTATGAAGATATTGAACAAAACGGGCCCCAGGACCGACCCCTGGGGCACTCCACTTGACACCGGCTGCCAACTAGACATGGAGCCATTGATCACTACCCGTTGAGCCCGACAATCTAGCCAGCTTTCTACCCACCTTATAGTGCATTCATCCGGCCCATACTTCCTTAACTTGCTGACAAGAATGCTGTGGGAGACCGTGTCAAAAGCTTTGCTAAAGTCAAGAAACAATACATCCACTGCTTTCCCTTCATCCACAGAACCAGTAATCTCATCATAAAAGGCGATTAGATTAGTCAGGCATGACCTTCCCTTGGTGAATCCATGCTGACTGTTCCTGATCACTTTCCTCTCCTCTAAGTGCTTCAGGATTGATTCTTTGAGGACCTGCTCCATGATTTTTCCAGGGACTGAGGTGAGGCTGACTGGCCTGTAGTTCCCAGGATCCTCCTTCTTCCCTTTTTTAAAGATGGGCACTACATTAGCCTTATTCCAGTCATCCGGGACTTCCCCCGTTCACCACGAGTTTTCAAAGATAATGGCCAAGGGCTCTGCAATCACAGCCGCCAATTCCTTCAGCACTCTCGGATGCAATTCGTCCGGCCCCATGGACTTGTGCACGTCCAGCTTTTCTAAATAGTCCCTAACCACCTCTATCTCTACAGAGGGCTGGCCATCTCTTCCCCATTTTGTGTTGCCCAGCACAGCAGTCTGGGAGCTGACCTTGTTAGTGAAAACAGAGGCAAAAAAAGCATTGAGTACATTAGCTTTTTCCACATCCTCTGTCACTAGCTTGCCTCCCTCATTCAGTAAGGGGCCCACACTTTCCTTGGCTTTCTTCTTGTTGCCAACATACCTGAAGAAACCCTTCTTGTTACTCTTGACATCTCTTGCTAGCTGCAGCTCCAGGTGCGATTTGGCCCTCCTGATATCTTTCCTACATGCCCGAGCAATATTTTTATACTCTTCCCTGGTCATATGTCCAACCTTCCACTTCTTGTAAGCTTCTTTTTTATGTTTAAGATCCGCTAGGATTTCACCATTAAGCCAAGCTGGTCGCCTGCCATATTTACTATTCTTTCGACTCATCGGGATGGTTTGTCCCTGTAACTTCAACAGGGATTCCTTGAAATACAGCCAGCTCTCCTGGACTCCCTTCCCTTTCATGTTAGTCCCCCAGGGGATCCTGGCCATCTGTTCCCTGAGGGAGTCAAAGTCTGCTTTCCTGAAGTCCAGGGTCCGTATCCTGCTGCTTACCTTTCTTCCCTGCGTCAGGATCCTGAACTCAACCAACTCATGGTCACTGCCTCCCAGATTCCCATCCACTTTTGCTTCCCCCACTAATTCTACCCGGTTTGTGAGCAGCAGGTCAAGAAAAGCGCTCCCCCTAGTTGGCTCCCCTAGCACTTGCACCAGGAAATTGTCCCCTACGCTTTCCAAAAACTTCCTGGATTGTCTATGCACCGCTGTATTGCTCTCCCAGCAGATATCAGGAAAATTAAAGTCACCCATGAGAATCAGGGCCTGCGATCTAGTAGCTTCCGTGAGTTGCCGGAAGAAAGCCTCATCCACCTCATCCCCCTGGTCCGGTGGTCTATAGCAGACTCCCACCATGACATCACTCTTGTTGCACACACTTCTAAACTTAATCCAGAGACACTCAGGTTTTTCCACAGTTTCGTACCGGAGCTCTGAGCAGTCATACTGCTCCCTTACATACAGTGCTACTCCCCCACCTTTTCTGCCCTGCCTGTCCTTCCTGAACAGTTTATAACCATCCATGACTGTACTCCAGTCATGTGAGTTATCCCACCAAGTCTCTGTTATTCCAATCACGTCATAATTCCTTGACATCACCAGGACCTCCAGTTCTCCCTGCTTGTTTCCAAGGCTTTGTGCATTTGTATATAAGCACTTGAGATAACCTGTTGATCGCCCCTCATTCCCAGTATGAGGCAGGAGCCCTCCCCTCACAGACATTCCTGCCTGTGCTTCCTCCCGGTATCCCGCTTTCCCACTTACCTCAGGGCTTTGGTCTCCTTCCCCCGGTGAACCTAGTTTAAAGCCCTCCTCACTAGGTTAGCCAGCCTGCTGGCAAAGATGTTCTTCCCTCTCTTCGTAAGATGGAGCCCGTCTCTGCCCAGCACTCCTCCTTCATGGAACACCATCCCATGGTCAAAGAATCCAAAGCCTTCTCTCCGACACCACCTGCGTAGCCATTCGTTGACCTCCACGATTCGACGGTCCCTACCCAGGCCTTTTCCTTCCACGGGGAGGATGGACGAGAACACCACTTGCGCCTCCAATTCCTTTATCCTTCTTCCCAGAGCCACGTAGTCCGCAGTGATCCGCTCAAGGTCATTCTTGGCAGTATCATTGGTGCCCACGTGGAGAAGCAGGAAGGGGTAGCGATCCGAGGGCTTGATGAGTCTCGGCAGTCTCTCCGTCACATCACGAATCTTAGCCCCTGGCAAGCAGCAGACTTCTCGGTTTTCCCGGTCAGGGCGGCAGATAGATGACTCAGTCCCCCGGAGGAGAGAGTCCCCGACCACCACCACCCGCCTTCTCCTCTTGGGAGTGGTGGTCGTGGAACCCCCAACCTCAGGACATCGCATCTCATGCCTCCCAACCAGCGGAGTCTCCTTCTGCTTTCTCCCCCCAGACATATCATCTGATCCACTCTCCGCAATGGTACCTGTGGAGAGAACATGAAAGCGATTAGTTACCTGTGTCTGTGTTACTGGAACCCGGACATTCCGCTTACCTCTTCTGGAGGTCACATGTTGCCAAGCTTCTTCACTGGCCTCTTGGCTCCTCTGTGCAACCTGCTCTATATCTTTAGAGCTTTGTGCCCCTAGAAGCCTATCCTGAGTTTGGTCCAGAATATCCTCAGTCTCTCGTATACAACGCAGGGTCGTTACCTGTTGCTCCAGACCTTCAATCTTCTCTTCCAATATGGAGACCAGCTTGCACTTTGTACAGACAAAGTCGCTTCTGTCCTGTGGAAGAAAGACAAACATGGCACATCCAGTGCAGGTCACAACAGCTGAACCTCCCCCTTCCATATCACCTACCTACTATGAGCTTCCTCAGAGACGTATTTGAAGACTTATCAGGTTTCCTCACTTCAGTCTTCTTAAAAGTAAATATGCCCAGTTTTTTTAACCTTTCCTCACAGGTCAGGCTTTCTAAATCATTTATCATTTTTGGTGCTCTCTTCAGGACTCTCTCTCCAATTTGTCCATAGCTTTGTAATCTGTGACACCCAGAACTGGACAGTACTCCAACTGAGGCCTCACCAATACCAGATAGAGTGGATCAATTACCTCCAGTGTCTTACGTACAATACACCTATTAATAAACCCCAGGATGCTATTAGCCTTTTTTGCCACTGCATCACATTGTTGACTTATTGTGATCACTATAACCCCCAGCTCCTTTTCAGCAGTACTACCATCTAGCCAATTATTCCCTGTTTTGTAGTAGTGCATTAGATTTTTCCTTTCTCGATGAAGTATTTTGTACTTATCTTTGTTGAATTTCATCTTGCTGAATTCAGACCATTTCTCTAACTTGTCAAGGTTATTTTGAATTCTACATCTATCTTCCAAAGTGCTTGAAACTCCTCCTAGTTTTGTGTCATCCAAAAAATTGTATAAGCGTGTTTTCCACACCATTATCCAAGTCATTAATTAAAATATTGAACAGTACCAGACCACAGGACTGAGTCCTGTGGAACCCTCCTAGATATGGCCTCCCTATTTAACAGCGAACGACTGATAACTACTCTTTGCATATCGTCTTTCAAGCAATTGTGCACCCACCTTATAGCAATTTAATTTACACCACATTTCCCTAGTTTGCATACGAGAATGTCATGGGTGACTATCTGGTCTGAGCTTTAGGTTAATTTTTATAGGACTTGAAAACCAGCCTGAGGAAGGAACAATGTTCTGTCCATGCTTCCTCCTTACTAACAGGTTTCAGAGTAGCAGCCGGGTTAGTCTGTATTCGCAAAAAAGAAAAGGAGTACTTGTGGCACCTTAGAGACTAACAAATTTATTTGAGCATAAGCTTTCGTGAGTTACAGCTCACTTCATCTTACTAACAGAGTTCAGTCCTTTCTTATTCTCATACTGCACCCCACGACTGCCTTCCAATTTGCCACCCACCTGTGGGAGAGGGGGAGGAGACATTTGCCCACTGCTGCTTTCCCTCCAAAGAGGTGGTGATGCAGGTAACCTGCACAGAGGGTGGAAGGAGCCCCATCACTCCCATGTGTATAGCTATCTTATGACAGAGCCCATAATAATTACACCCATTGATCCTGCCCATTTACTTTTGCTTAAAAAGTTTTGTAATAACCTGCAATAAGGTTCAGACTAGATATGAACTATACAACATGGTTCAAGTTGTTTCTTATTCTAATCTAGGGAGTTCACTCAGTACTAATATTCAAGAAAGGGAGCAATGTGCAAACTGAATTCGGACCATTTTATTCAGGGGAATCTAAATTTAATCTCAGTTTTCCAATAGGAATTAGAGACTGCACTTAATTTCAGACAGTTAGAGCCAAATTGAAGTAAGTGGGGCTTCACCAGTTAAAAGTAGCAGAGCATATCACCCAGTGTTTTTAGCTTCCCATTTATCAAAACACTGAAGTGCATTAATATTTGTTGATTTCTTCCAAAACCATAATTATTATTGATTGTGCTCAATTTCTAATGAGTGTTTTAGGTCTTAATCATTTAACATATCACCTGATTGTTCAGGACTTTGACTCTGCCTTGTCAAATAGAAGTGATTGAATTATTCACAATTCAAGTCCAACTAAACGGGGATTACATAAATTTGGTCCACACAATTTCCTTGATAATTAAGGATGGGGCATGCCTTCAAACAACATTTGTAGCAGTTGTACAGGCTTAGCGGGCCTCTTCATGCATATCAGTCACACGTGTGCCTGGTTTTACCACGGATCAAGGAAGGATGGTGTCTGAATTGATTTGCAGAACAGATGATGTAGTCATACCATGTTGAGCTCTCAACAGGTCACATGCTCTAGGTCAACAGCATTGCCAGCTACTGGGCTTGATGCAGGAATAACTGGTTGAAATTCAATGACCCCTGTTATGCAGGAGGTCAAGCTAGATGCTCTCAGTGGTCTTTCTAGTCTTAAAAATCTATGAATCAGGTATCATTATCTAAGGAGGACCAGGCCTGGTCAACACATGAATGGAACACCTCTACGGAACATCCAGGGTTTCTCTGAAGCAAGTGTTAGTGAATCAATAGATAGTGCTATTTTTGGAGTCAGTACTAATCCAATATTCTAGTATGATGCTAAGAGACACTATGATGCAAAAAGGCAATGAGATGAAAACAAAGGTTGTCAGATAGCACTTTCTAAAAGAATAGAAGTTATACCCAGTAGCATGTCCAAAATTCCAGTTTGGGGCAATTGCATTCTGCCTATATACGTTCTCCATTTTAAGTAGATAAAACTAGGGATGGATGAAGACATAGATACTGTAGGCTCACCCTTATAGGTGAACCCAAGACCCATAACCCTGAGGAGAAAAAGGAGAAGGCTGCAGGGCTGGGTTACATTATTATTTGTATTGTGGTAGTGCCTAGAAGCCCTAGACATGGCCCAGGATCCCTCTGTGTTAGGTGCTATACACACAGAGAACAAAGTGACCTAGAAGTGCTGATCCAATGATCTCACAAAGTCTCATGCATTAACTTCAGCCCAGTAACCTCAATGTGCTGAACCTCAGAGTAGCCTGAATTTTGGCATCTGCACAGCAAGTCATGAAATTACAGAGACCTATGATTGGTCATCAGTACAGCAAGTTGGAGACATTGAGCAAAAGTTAAAGTAAGGTGAGCTAAAAGCAGAGAGCGGGGCTCCTCCTCCTCCTGGTCTTGGATGAGTGCATCTCTGAAAGAATCTCACTTCCTCTTGCCTCTTCACTTATGGGTGAATGAGGGCTCATCCTCTGGGAGAATCTGAAATGGGACCAGTAGCACGTAATTGGCTCTTGGCTGGAACCTTCCCACCAATAGGTAGAGCACCACCAGCACCTGACAGGAGAAGAACTGATCAAGCTGGCTGTCCCCTGTTCACTTCCTTTCTTCCACAGGAAGATCTGTTGCCATGTTGGTTCCCCCTTCTCTCAGCAGGAAGGGGGTCGGGGGAGAAAGCAGACCCTATTACTTGCCACTCTTCCTCCTCTCCAATGGAAAAAGGAGAGCCTGTTACCAGCTTCCCTTCCCCTAGCTTAAATCCAGGTGAAATAGAATAGATTTATCTATTCCCTCTCCCCTTTTGGGTCTCCAATGGGGAAGAGGTTATGAGCACCAATGTTGCGCCACACACTTTGTGAGCACGCACACATGGGTTTTGTTTAACTGGCTATGTTTGAGGATATGGAGTCATTTTAGATACATTTATTCCCTGTCCCTGTTCCCTTCCACACGTAGTATCCTGCCCCATCAAATGATGGCAACGCAAAGTCACTGACATGTCAGCACTTATCACACCATACAAGTACCAAAATTAATGAATGACCTTCCTTTTTGGATCTATTTTAACCTCTAACCATGGACAGTCAAAAGTCCATGAGGTTAGAGAGCTGACCCCTCTCCACCACATCCATTTCCCCCCTCTCCTCCTGCACAGGATGATTCAGAGGACAAGCTAAAACTCACTGAATTTCCTGACTCCTAAGTGAGTTTTTCCTGCATAGGGGACAATCTAGCCTCTGGAAATTGGCCAGACTGAAAAATAAAACATGTCAGAATACAAGCCTGAATGACTTGGTTAATATGGAGAAAACAACATTTCAAGTAAATGAAAGAAGAGAAAGAGATCCTTTAATTTTTTAAAGGTATATGATTAATTGTACCTAAGAGGGACACTCTCAGGTTAATGTTAGTATCGTCTGATAAACAAATATTGGACTCTATTAGAAAGAAAAATTATTATACTTTTAAGTTATTCTGGTCATGGCATATATTTTAATATCTACACTTCAAAATGATGTAAAAAGATTATTTATGTCACAAATTCAAGCGATCAAAAGAAATGCTATCTTTATAGTTGCCCATGCAACCGTAATTCTGTCCCCCTGCATGTCCAATCTGTGCACTAAATGAGGTAGCATCCATGAAATAACCGTATGATCAATGTGAATCTTCAGCATTGCAATACAGACTATCATAATGTGTATGTGCCAGGGGACAGAATTAAGGTTTTATTTCCATAGTGCTGGCACATTGAAGGTGGTGTTGAATTTCCGCATCAATGTCAGCTTTCTGTGACTGATAATTGCCAAGATAAAGATAATGATTGACATTCTCCAGGGTCATCTTATTACTCTGAATTACTGGAGCGGGATCCTGGTGATTCAGAACCTGTTGGTGGAATACTTTAGTTTTTTTTGTGTTGAATGTGAGGCCGAGTTGGTTGTAGGCTTCAGGGAAAATATTGAATATTTGTTGAAGATCTTCTTCCAAGTTGCCTCACAGGGCACAGTCATCTGCACATTGCATTCAATGACTGATTTAGTGATAGTCTTTGTCTTGGACAGAGGTGATTGAAATTGAAGAGCTTGATGTCCATTCTGCACTGGATGTCATGTCTGGAAGTAAGCTCGTCAGCGATGAGAAGGAGGATGACAGCAAGAAAGATGGAGAAAAGGTTGGAATGATGACAGCTTAACTCCTGTCTTAACTAGGAAGGAGTCCATTTCAGATCTATTGCTGACAACCATCACAGACATGTTGTCATGGAGGAGTTGGAGGATGGCAACAAATTTTGGTGGGCATCCAAATTTAAGGAGAATTCTTCACAGAGCCGCATGATTGATGGAGTTGAATGTTTTGTGAGAGCGATGAAGGCCATGTACAGAGGTCGATGTTGCTTATGACACTTTTCCTGAAGTTGGTGGGCAGCGAAGATCATGTCAGTGGTACCTCGAGATGGTCTGAACCCACATTGCGATTCTGGAAGGATTTCCTTGGCCAAGGGGAGCAGCCAATTGAGGGGAATTTTGGCAAGAATCTTTCCGGAGGCAGACAACAAGGCAATTCCTCAATAGTTTCCACAATCTGATTTGTCTCCTTTTTTTGAAGATGGTTGTGATCATAGCATCTCTAAGATCAGCTAAGATTTCTTCTGAATTTAAATCTTGAGGCTTAAGATGGTGAGCCAGTTCTTCTCTAAATGTGGAAGAAAACAGCCAGATGGAAGATCATTGTCAAGAGTCTTAAGAACCCAGCTAAACATGATCTTTTCCATGTCATGATCTAAACTAATCAACTGATCAACTAAACATGCTCTTTTCCAGATTTTTGACTGCATGTCATTAAGAAGGCACACTATGTATTTTTACCAAGGATTCCCATAAAGTATTTTTGACCGATCTATATTTTCTGAATAGAACCATGCTTTAAGAAATGTATGAATACACAGTATTGGTTTGTCAGATGGAATTCAAGCTTACAGCTAGTAATTTTACTAATGTACTGCTGCTAGCGGTTATTCAAGCATCTCCTCCACCAGACGTTATGAAATATGGAGTACCAAGAGAATCTGAATAAGATCTGAATAATGGTCTAGCTTAGGGGTTCTGAAACTGGGGATCGGGACCACTCTGGGGGTCCTGAGGTTATTACATGGGGGGGTCGCGAGCTGTCAACCTCCATCCCAAACCCTGCTTTACATCCAGCATTTATAATTGTGTTGAATATATTAAAAAGGGGTTTTAATTTATGGGGAGGGTGTGCTGCATGCAGAGGCTTGCTATGTGAAGGGGTCATCAGTACAAAAGTGTGAGAACCACTGCTCATATCCATCAAAAAAGTTGTGTGTGCTGATGGTTTTTGTTTGTTTGTTTGTTTCAAGGCACTGTGAGATTTGTATTTGGAGGGGAATTCAATATAGATTCATTTATCTAACACTAGAATTAGCCCATGATAATAGTTTTGTTTTAAAATTCTCTTCAGCCAAGATACTATTACATTAATAGAAACAGCTTTATGGAGATTCTTGAGAAAATCTCCCAATACGACAAGCTGTGAAATCTGATTATGTGTCTTATGAATATCAGTGCCTAAAATATCAAAGACAGAAAGATCAGTAGTTACGGGTCCATGTGAAAGGGCTGGCTTTTCTAATACGTTTCTGGGTTGCAGAAACTTGCTCATGCAGTGGATGCAAAACTAGAAAAATGTGTGGTGGTGTTTTTTGTTTTGTATTGTTTTTAAGAACGGCTATATTGGGTCAGACCAAAGGTCCACCTAGCTCAGCATCCTGTCTTCTGACAGTGGCCAATGCCAGGTGCCCCAGAGGGAATGAACAGAACGGGTAATCCTCAAGTGGTCCATCCTGTCTACCATTCCCAGCTTCTGGCAAACAGAGGCTAGGGACACCATCCCTGCCCATCCTGGCTAATAGCCATTGATGGACCTATCCTCGATGAATTTATCTAGTTCTTTTTTGAACCCTGTTATAGCCTGGCCTTCACAACATCCTCTGGCAAGGAATTCCACAGGTTGACTGTGCGTTGTAAGAAAAAAGACTTCCTTTTGTTTGTTTCAAACTTGCTCCCTATTAATTTAATTTGGTGACCCCTAGTTCTTGTGTTATGAGGAGTAAACAACACTTATTTACTTTCTCCACACCAGTCATGATTTTATAGACCTCTACTATACCCCCCCTTAGTGGTCTTTTTTTCCAACCTGAAAAGTCCCAGTCTTATTAATCTCTCCTTATACAGCAGCCATTCCATACCCCTAATAATTTTTGTTGCCCTTTTCTGAACCTTTTCCAATTCCAATACATCTTGTTTGAGATGGGGCAATCTCATCTGCATGCAGTATTCAAGGTGTGGGTGAACCATGGATTTATATAGAGGCAATATGATATTTTCTATCTTATTATCTATCCCTTTCCTAACAACTCCCAACATTCTGTTCGCTTTTTTGACTGCCGCTGCACATTGAGTGGATGTTTTCAGAGAACTATACACAATGACTCCAAGATCTCTTTCTTGAGTGGGAACAGCTAATTTAGACCCCATCATTTTACATGTATAGTTGGGATTATGTTTTCCAATGTGCATTACTCTGAATTATCAACATTCAATTTCATCTGCCATTTTGTTGCCCAGTCACCCAGTTTTGAGAGATCCTTTTGTAGCTCTTCATGATCTGCCTGGGACTTAACTATCTTGAGTAGTTTTATATCTGAAAATTTTGCTACTCCACTGTTTACCCCTTTTTCCAGATCATTTATGATTCATTCCAGATCCATTTTAAGAAATGGGTGAGATCCCCAAGATTCTAAAGTGTGATAATCAAAGCCCATCCAAACATATCCATCTCTTTGGACTAGAAGTTGTCTGGGAAATCTTCTGAGAATCGACTTTCTTGCAAGATTCCCAGTATTTTCTGATTGGAGCTGATGAGAAATACAGCGAGACTATCCTTGTCCTATTTCTGCTTCCATTCCTGGTCTTCTGGACATCTGATTTCATAGAATCATACAATATCAGGGTTGGAAGGGACCTCAGGAGGTCATCTAGTCCAACCCCCTGCTCAAAGCAGGACCAATGCCCAATTTTTGCCCCAGATCCCTAAATGCCCCCCTCAAGGATTGAACTCACAACCTTGGGTTTAGCAGGCCAATAGTCTAACCATTGAGCTATCCCTCATCTGAGGGCAAGCTGGATAATTTGTTCTTTTGCTTTGACATCATGTTTTGAAGAATTCAACAAAAAGACCAACATCTTGAATTTCTGTCAGTAGATACTTATAAAGGCCATAGGTTATATGGATCAGATATACCAGAACTCACATGTGGAAACAGAAAACATGCAAAGTAGCAAAAATAATTTAACAGTCTCTTGATTGGTGCTGATGCCTGTCTGAAAATTACCTTAAGGCCTTGATGTAGTTTCCTAAAGTGCTCAAGCATGATGCCATGAGACCAAGTCTATTCATCCAGCTGATAACTTAACTAACCCACAGAGGCTGGAAGTCAGTATTACTAGCAGTGAATTGCTAGCGTAGTAGCTCTGGCAGTCTGCATCAGCATGAACATGAGGAGAGCCTCTCAAACTCAGTCATCCAGCTGAGTCATTAAGAGAAGCTGTTCAGTCAATTTGTCTCAAGTTGTATAATGTGCTTGCATACATGTGTGCACACAATGAGACGAGAATCACAAACGTCTCATCAGAACCTTCTGATCCGAGTTTCATGTTGATCTAGATTTGTAGCTATATCAGTAGCATTTGCTTTTGATTTTAATGTGTTTAAACAAAGTTGGTGCTTCTGAACATTGCCAGTGCTGGAAAATGGAATTCTCTATACATGCAGCCTGGGTAGAGCATAGGCAACTGTGGTGCGAGCTTCTCCACACTGTCCCATCAATATGCTTCACCTCTGACCTGAAGGAAGCATTTCTGGGCTAAGTCTCCAGCCTCCCGTTCAGCCATTGGCCTCTCTGCTGAGAGTGACAAGGGTGCCAGTGTCAGTTGTGATGGTTTTGTAGTATTAAGATTTGCCTATTAGAGACTGAATTGAGGCCATACTGTATATTTATTTCCCATAAGACACCAAACAGCTCTCACATGGTCACCTTTTTGAATCACTAACAACCTGGGTAGGTTTGCACCAGAGACCTATACACATGAAGGGCACTAAGTCCCATTGCACCATCCTGTCCCTCTCGCCTTGATTTCCATCTACAGCCAATAGCAGTTACTATATTTCTGAGCTCAGCACTAAATCATTGAAGGCTTTTGTGCCTGCCAAATCACTCATTTAACATGACGATATATTGACTGATGCTCATTTAGAGCTATTATCGCTGAAAATGTCAAATGTGTGTCACAGCTGGCAGCTCGATGTGAAAAATTTCCCAAGGATTTACAATCTGTGGGATTCTTTCAATAATCTGGTTATTAGGGGTCTGATTCTCCTTGTACACCCATGTAAATCTGGAGTAAACACACTGACAATAATGGAACAACACTGCTGTAAGTAAGAGCAGAATTAGGTCCCGCAATGGAGAAATTCCACTGTTGCTCCTAAAACTCCTTCAAGTTTCTGATCTATGAAAGGGGAAACAGGTTCATTAATTCCCCACATACATCTAGGAGCATAAACCTATTATTTCACTTTAACCATTAGGACACGTTGGAGCTGTCTATCTTCCTAGAGTTTGAGGGAGCCACTAAGGGCTAGTCTACACTGTCAATGCTAAAGTACTGCCGTAGCAGCATTTTAACGTGGCTTGTGTAGTCGCAACAGAGCACTGGGATGGAGCTCTCCCAGCGCTCTAAAAAACTCACCTCCATGAGGGGCGTAGCTCCCAGTGCTGGTGCACTGTCTACACTGGCGCTTTACAGCACTGAAACTTGCTGTGCTCTGGGGAGTGTTTTTTCACACCCCGAGCAAGAAAGTTGCAGTGCTGTGAAGTGCCCATGTAGACAAACTCTTAGGGGGTACTGTGGGAGAAGGGACTAGGATTCAGGCTTGCATGAGGCAAAGCCTGGTTAGAACTTTTACCTGGAGCAAATCCTGATTGGTCCCATCTCCATCATGGCAAGAAAGCCATATCTCCTGCCCTCATCCTGGTAGAATGAGGCCATTTGCCCACTGGGAATGGGAAATATTTTCCATGCTTGCTGGGGTTTAGTGTTAGGACAGGAGATAGGACACTTGTTCAGGAAATGGTAGGGAGAGCTGGGAAGGCATTACGAGTTGTGAGAGAGGAAGCTCACTCCTTTAGAGGGAAATGGGCAAGGAAGGAGGACATGAGAATAAAGCACAGTTATCCTGCTGATTGGATTATTCAAAAATACTAGACCACTTTAAAAAAGATATCAAGAAACTATCTCCAACAGAATAATAGGTGAGAAATTCCATACAAAAAGAGTTGTTCTACTCAAGGATTCTGGCAATATTATAAATCATGAGATTCAATGTTTATAGTAAAATTAAGGAGGACTCAGTCATGCAGAAAACTTGAATAGCTGAACATTTCGCACATTACAAATGTGAAAAGTTGTCTCACACAACCTGAAATAAGCAAGAAGTAGAAAAAAACAACCCTTGATTGTTTCTCTTATATTCTACCCATAGAGAGTCCCTGTAATTCAATTCTAAGTATCTGTATGAATCATGCATTGTAATAGTTTATTTTTATGCTTAATAGATTTAAAAGAAAAATCCAAATCTTTCCTCTTGACTAGTCTCAGATGAAATTGACTTTATTGTTAGCTGGCTGCCATAGAGAGGAAGCAAAAGCTTGCATTGTTTGGATATACATGGAAGGCAAATAAACTTAAGGGTTTACATCTTTAGCATTTTACACCAACTCAAATTCTTGTCTAAATACCACTGACCTGATAACAATGACTTAAGGACTTACATTTATTCTAGCTGAACTATCTGTCTGGGACCCAAGGATAATCAGTGTAAATAAGTCAAATTAAAATAAAGTGTTTTATAACTGAGGTTGCATTTTTAAAATCAAATTCTAGGAAACCGGAAAAAAATCACATTTGTTTGCCTTAATATTATAGGTATGGAAATCATGCATCTTTTCTTCTTGGCCATGGACCTAACCACAATGATCTCTGAATTTACCACATCCACGTTGGAGAAGCGCAGCTCACTCCTTGTGAGACTGGAGGCAGAGGTAAAAGTAAGACAGTACGGTAAGAGCCAGTACACAGCTGACCATACCAGCAGGGCTGCTGATGGGGGGGGAGGGGGAGAGAGGGCAAAAAGGGGCAGCCCCAGGCCCTGGGGTAGCAGCAGCGGACAGGAGCCCTGAGGCTCCAGTGGCAATAGGGTTCCGGCCCTTTAAATCACTGCCAGTGCCCTGGGTGGTGCAGGCCGGGCAGCTCCAGCCCCACACCTTTCACCCGAGTCCCCGCCCCTTCCGGGGGCCCAGAGCCACCCCCCCACCTTGCTCAAGACCCCAGCTGCCCTTAATCCCTTAAATTACTTTCACCCCTGACTGGAGGCTATGTGGAATGACCAACTGGGATAAAATACATCAACCTACCCTTTAGGAAAAAGAAGGAAGAGAACATATCACCACAATTGCCAACTTTCACATGGTAAATAAGCACCCCGACTTTCACAATAAATCAAGCTAATCCCATTTCAAATCAAGGCCAAAACAAGCCAATCCCTAAGTACCCCAATACTCTGTGTGACTAGATCCCCCCGGTGTGCAATCTGGGACTGTGGTGGGCCCGCTGTGCACCCCTGACTCTCTCCCCCCTCTCCCCTGCTTGCCCCCCACTTGCCAGGAGCCGATCAAAAAAAGGAAGCAACAAGCTACAATTCAAAAATTAGCCAACGAGCAACTCACCAGCTAATTAAGACAAAAACAAACCCAATTTCTGCGTTTTTTTCACAGGTTTGGCATGTCTGCATATCACACTGATACACCTCGTTCTTCATTGGTTCCCCACTGTTTTGTGCATTTACTCCAAGGTCCTGGCCCTCTTTTGCAAAGCCTGTCAAAGGCTTTGCAAAATGGGACCCAGCCATTTTAGAAACTTCCATACTCTCCAGTGAACACTTGTTTCCTAATTGCACTTTGGATGATGGAGCCAAGGCTGCATTCCCAGTGGCAGGGGTTGGGCATTCTTGGCTGAAGTTGTTTCTCAGGTGCACGGTGGCAGAAAAATACTGTGAGTGCGATGTTCATTTTGTCATCTCATTGTCCCATTGCTTGAAGACTGATCATATTTTTTCTTGACATGGCTTCTGTTTAATTGAATTACTTTTCTTCATGACCTTAACTTGAGGGCAGCTTCAAAAGGAGTGCGGCTCATTAAAACACTATTCCTTGTAAAGCATTCAGCTTTTAGTTTAATCCAGGTAGCCTGTCTAAATCCTTTTGTGTCTTGCACCTAGGACCTGAGAAAATAATGGCACCAACTTGTAAGCAGACACACCACCAGTTCAGCCAATAGACAGGAGAGTACCATAGACAGCCAAAGCGTGGACTGAATATATTTCTCTCAGGGAACAGTCAAATTACAATGCATCCTGATCTTCTACAACTATAATTATAAGGGTATCTGTTCTTGTCATTAATTTATGATTTCAATGGAGCTACATCAATTTACATCAGCTGAGAATCTGGCCCCATAGCTACAGAACTAGTGTACTCTATGGGCAGGGTGACCAGATAGCAAGTATGAAAAATCAGGAGACTTTTTTTCGTGGCGGGAGTGAAGGGATGTACAGTTGCCTATCTGAGACAAAGCCCCTGATATCAGGATGGTCCCAATAATATTGGGAGTCTGGTCACCCTATTTATGGGGGAGATTTTGAAAGGCACATCTTCCCATTGACTTTCAATAGGAGTTGGATGCCTAACTTCCCTTTGTTTAATAGCTGAAGCTATGTAGGGGGAGAGCGTCAAAGGAACAAAGGGAGTTTTTAAAAATGGCCTAGTAAAGTCTTGGCTACTAAATGTGGGTGCTTATTAATCTGGGGCAGCCCTTAGACAGACTATACCATGTATGCTTCCAAGCTGCAAAGGGTCAATATGAACATAGTACCTGGAGCGCCGTAACTCCCCTTAGTTGCCCAGGCTCATTTCTTTTAGGGGCATTTTTGAATGTGCTCCTCCAGCCTCACCGCAGAGGCTGCTGGGCTCCTCAAGGACATGCAGGATCCCTGCTTGAAATCCTGGTGCTGTCGCCTCATTGAAGTCCCCTACCGGAATTTTCCCTACATAGTTTGGAGCTTCCCAGGCATGAATCCCTTGTCTGGAAAAGCAATTCTATTAAATGAATAGTTGCGATGACATTACATTTGTACAGGTTATCTTATGGAACTGGGTTGACAGAATGTTTGTTTTATTCTCATTCTATTCCATCATTTTTGAGCATTTCGGTTGCCCCAGTGGCTGCACCCCACTGACACCAAGACCAATGAATACTCAGTTATAGCTACAGGAAACAGAATGGCCCTCCAAAATCCTTCACAGATAGTTACAAGGAAGCTTGAAATATGGTTTCTTTATAAACTATCATGAAAATAATGTGTTGCCCCCAAATCATCATATTACAGTCCTGGAAAACTATGGTATTCCCTTCCAAAGAAAATGACCCCCATGCAGACTGGTAGTCAGTGAGAATTTGGTTTCACTTTCCAAAAGTAAGCCACCTGTGAAGTGAGGCAGGCATTTGATATTTGGATTTTGCATGGCAATCTCCTTTCCCTGAAGGAACACAGCACACACTCAAGCTTGGGAGGACTGGACTGTCCAGACTCCGTATGTCTCAAACACCCAGATGAAAGCAGGGTGGAAATTTTATCAACAACGATCAAACAAGTTATTCTGAACCCAGAGAGACACTGTGGCTGTAGCTGCCATTTGTATACAATGAGCACATTCCACGAAAGGCAAGTAATGGAACTGGATGTTTTGCTGCTGTCTGTTTCAATGTGGGACTTATTCAGTACACAGACAGACACTGTACATCATAACCTATAAATTGGGGCAGTCAAAGTTATTTAAACAGCTGCAGAAAAAGTGCTGCACCTTAATAACCCCCCAGTAACCTTCCACAGTCCTTATTACACACTCTTCAGTCATTTCATTTTGCTATTAAATCCATCATACTTGCTCAAGTGACTTATCCTTGCAGGGTGGAGGTCAGGTTGCATCCTGGGTGGCAGATTCCACTCTGATAGCGCATCAAATATGAGGAGATTCCCTGCCTTCAGCAAGTTTTTCAAATGAGATTATTGATTCAGCTCTGCAACTGCATCAAACTGGATCACGTGAGTGAATGCACTGGGACTTTGCATCTGAGGTGAGGACAAAAGGTGAAGGTTTTCTATGGCGTACTAAATGGAACAGGTAAACATTGTGGATCACTTTTATGCATTAAGACAGTGTCTGCTATCAGTGCAGTAACTCCTTGGTGCAGGGATTGTGCCTTATTCCTTGTAAGGAAAGTGCCTAGTAAAGTGTGGGCACTACCAGAAATTGATTAATTGGTTGTTCTAGTTTCTGAACAGTCAAGAAAATTTAAGACTCCATGGACCAGCGTCTCAGCTGGTCAGTGGAGTAATGTCAGTTTACCTCAGAGATGAGATTCTGTTACTTTTGTGCCCCTTGGATCCTAGTCCTCCTCTCCAAACATAATTTACTTCAGCCTGAAGGCTGATCCAAATTATTCCAGATGACAATGGCCCCAAGGAGCTGTTACAACAGCTGGGATCACTGGGACATAGTCATGTCTCTATATACTGGCTGGAGGCAGAGAATGGCGTAGGATCTGCTGTGTCATCTCTATGCCCTGCACTGGGTTGGCTCTTCCCATGGCTACTAGCTATGCCAGGTGGCTATCTAGGCTGTACAAATACAGCTAGTCAGAATTTTTTTGATGAATGTTTTTTCCCCCACCCAAAAAAAGGCCCATTAGTTGAAACCAAAACTGTTTGTGAAAAGGGTTGGTTTTGATGAGCTCTGAACTCAGAAAATTTTAGTGAAAAAAGTTTCAAAACTATCAGAATAACCAGTTTTGACATTTCTGATGTGGAAAATTTCAGAGGGTTGTATTTTGTTGAGAAATTTTAAATTAGACTTAAAAATGGGCAAAAAGAAAGGTGAAAAGGTCCAATCGGAACAAAATCTTTCAAAATGATAACAACAAGACATTATAATTGACCTGAACTGAATTCTTTTCAGATTGCAAAAATTATTGATATTTCAACTTTTTGATCTGATTTGAGACAGGAAAATGTTCATGGGTCAGGAAAACTATTTCCCATTCATCTCTATTTACAAACACAATTTATTCTTCCAGTGACAGGGGTATTATTAAGAATCATAAATCTCCTTACCCCTTTTTAGCACTCAAGATATTTGAATATTATTTGTTCCCTTTGGCAATGGCAGTTCTCATGTGCCTTACATTAATGGGTATTGGGAACGGACACTGCTAGAGTTAATTTCCATGAGTATTTTTCCAGTATGAAATATTTCATCATTGAGAATTATACAATGGTATAGAGTTGATCTGTTTTTCTCCACTCAGTGTAGTTTTTGCTTTGCTGCTAATGTTATTTTAAAAATCAATATAATTTGTTTTATTGGTGATTTTGACCAGAAAACATTCATTTTCTTTAGCAGAGTCTGGAAATAGTTTACAACCAGAATAAACCTTCTCAACATTAATATTCAGGAGTAAATGTGTCTTACAAGATGACAAAGAGGCCAAAAATTCAATGTAATGTGACAGCATTCTCTTATGATACCTATTACTATGGCAGCAGATACTAGGCACTGCTACTGTTACCGTTTGTGTCACCATTTCCATTTTAAATGCTAATTTTAGAGGCTTGTAGTTTGGCAGTAAAGATTTGCTCTGGGGAAAAACTTGTCATACAAGAACTAATTTCTTTTAACAAATATTAACAAAAATATTTGGCTGTTTTAAAAGCTGAAAATCTTCTACATCTAAATCTAATCAAAAGGCCTGGTTCCACACTGGGTGTTTTATGCCACTCCAGTTTTATGCCAGTGTAACAGCATTCATTGCAATTGATAGACTCAGGAATATTTTCATAGTCAGTACCCTGGGTACTGGTACTGGGAGAGAACTAGATATCATTGCTAACAGTGAAATATCCAAACTCTAGTTCTGGGGTAATCACCAGGTAAGCAGGTGATGTAAATGCAGCTGGAGGGGTGGAATTTTGTGATGAAGATGGCAATGCTGATGAAGATGGTGCCACCAAAGATAGTACTGAGCATACTGGTACAGAAGCAAATGACTACTGACTGAGGTTTTCTATCGCTGCATGTTACTGAAGATTCCAAAACTGACAGTAATGATGGCATTGGGACTGAGGTTGCGACTGCTGAAGACTGAAGGTGCCATTACTGGAGCTGAGGGATGTGAGTTAGTAGATCCCAGAGACTCATGGTGCTGGTG
Source organism: Dermochelys coriacea (assembly GCF_009764565.3). Classification (NCBI taxonomy): domain Eukaryota; kingdom Metazoa; phylum Chordata; order Testudines; family Dermochelyidae; genus Dermochelys; species Dermochelys coriacea. Next base: position 133,874,611 of record NC_050070.1, read on the forward strand.
AAGTTCAGCTGGAGCTGACTTGGACAAGTCAGAAGAGTGTTTTAGATCTCTTGGTTGGTACCTGGGATGGTGAGCGATGCCAAGTTGTGTGTGAACTTTTGGATAAATGGTTTTAAACAGGCACCGGGCCTTCTTCCAGATTCAGCAAACGGACAGAACCCTGGTCCATGGAGGGCCCCCATCCTTAGAGAAAGGCTGGAAGGACTTGGCCTGCTGAGGCCCCATAAGTCTGTGCGCTTGTTCGGAGCTGAAGCTGTGCTGAACTTGTGACCTCAAAGGAAACCCTGTAAGTAGGGTGTTGAAGCACTGCTCCTGCCAGAGCTTGTTTTAGAGCTGGGGTGTTGTCTGGTAAGCTTATTGGTTTGCACGTAGATCCTTTTATTGTTTTACATACACGTTCTCTGAAGTCTTTTACCTTAAGAATAATATAGGCTTGCATTAAAAAAAAATGGTGTGGTAACTTGAAACTGTTGACAATCAGTGTGTTATCAGTCTCTGAAGAGAAAGCAAGAGGTGTGCTTGGGCAGCTTGTCTCCGCTGGGAACAAACACAGTGAAAAGTAGGGAACTGCGCTGCCTTAAATACCTGGGTCAGAAGGGAGCGAGACACAGATGTCCATCCAAGAAAGGCAACAGCTGGAGATCTGAAGCCTGCAAATGGGTGCCCCTTGCTGGACCACTGTGGGGTAATACAAGAACACTTGCCCTGAACTGTGACAGGATGTTCATTGATGTTAGACCTAAAATTGCATCCACTTTCTCTCCATAGCTTTCTTTGAAAAATCCAGTCATTTTGTATATTTGTTTTGTAACACAAATGAAGCAATCCAGCATTCCTGAGCCACTCTTCAATAACAAACTAGTATGCACTAGGCAAAGAGGGGTGCACGGGAATATGAATTTCAAGTTTCCAAGAAGATTTGATGCATGAGGTTAATAAAGCTATTCAGAGATTATGACAATATCTTGATAGCATGCCTTTTAATGTTTCTCTAAATAAAAATCAACAATCTTAGCAGACAATTGGCAAGATGTTAGAAGGCTTATTGCATCCTGCACTGTGGAGCTATCTAGTTTTAAAGAGCAAATGACTCATGCAGAAAACATTCTTTAGAGCTTAGTAAGAGGTTTAAACCACATCAACATTAGAAATCAATGAGCCAACAAACTGTGGACTACTGAGGTCATGGTTAATAAAGAAAGACTTCAGTTTTATTTTTATTTCCCATTCTTGGTCTAATCATTTGACCTCAATTTTAAGACAGTGTCTGGGTACAATTCACCATTCTACATATAAAGGGATTGATTCTCCTCTCACTTGCACCAGGTTTATTATTCATTGATTTCAGTGGCGTTAACTCCTGATTTCCACCAGTGTCACAGAAAAATCAGACCTCCATTTTTTTTAAAAAGAATAAAATCAATGCACCAGTTATACAGCAGATGTCTCAAGTGGTGTGTCACAAAAAGTGGGCTCAACCAACAATGCCATATGGAGCAGTTCTGACTAAATGATGTGACAGGTCCCACCTGTAATGCCGGAGTAAGGTATGTATAGATGACCCAGTGGCTATCCTACTGAGTTGCGTGGCAGATGCCTCCTTGTCCAAAAAGCTGGACTGGAACTGGCGTGAGGGCTTTTCTGTAGGCAAGGACTTCTGGCCTGAATACAGACCAACAGAACACAGACCAAGATTTTCAAAACATCAGTGCCTAAAATTTAGGCTCCTAAATCATATTTAAGCATCTAAACACGGCCTAATTTTCAAAGTGCTGAGCACCCAGTACCTCCTATTTTTGTAACTGGAACTATAGTGTATAGGAGAGAGCAGGAAAGGACACTAGTACCTTTTTTAGTGCCTTGCCATATGAAGATGCTTCAAAACTGGTAGTAGGTTGAGTCCATTTTCTGTTGTGTGCTAAGTATATCAAACTCTCATTGAGAATACCTTGGGCCTGCTTAGCCTTCCAAGCCATCAAGTTGTAGGAAAGGGATCAGGTTCTGGGAAAGAAAGGAAGGTTTATTATGTTATAAAACTATGGTCAGAGACAGGGATCCAAGAAGGATTACTTTGCTCATCCTGATTATTATTCTGATTGGGTGCCCAGAAGTAGATATGAGGGGGGAAGAAAGAGAGAACAGCTCCAGCACCTTAGAGCTATGTGGTCATAGGACAGTCAACAGCAGTACATTTCAACTATGGTCTGGTTGCACACTCGATCAAAGGACAATCTTGTGGGTGGTAAATTTCCTCAAGGACACATGGATGGAGGCTGCATTCCTCCAGCACTCACTGAAATATGCTTCATGGAATGTTTGGGGGCTTTTTCTCCTTGCACAGGAGGGGAGTAGCTCTTGTTGAAGAGAGGCATTGCATGTCAGGGGTTACATAAGAGGATCCACCACCTGGAAAGGAACCTACATAGTCAAAGCTTTAGAAACTCAGAATTCTTCAGTGCAAATAAGGCTCAGATTTTCATGAGAGTGATATTTCTTAGTAAAAAAATGACCAGTTACCAGTTAATTCTGAACCCAAAGGGGGACGATGGTATTAGTAATTGTGGGGAGCTATGTTGATGGCTAGTACTTAAACATTAACACAACCATGGAGTCACGTTTTATTCAGTGAGCGATAACTCCAGCCCCTCAAATAGTCATAGCACATTGCCAAGCTGATCAAAATGGAAATGAAGCTTAGAGGTTCACTAAGCTTTTTGTCTTTGGTGTTCAAGATAAGTTCTTTTTCCAACTAAACTTGGTGGTGGTAGACCAGAAAAAAGGACAAATTGATCAGAGATAATGTAGATGGTTCTGATGCATTCAAATTAAATAATGTCCACGTTTCGTTAAGCCTTTTGGCTATTAGTGCTAGCATATTTATTGTAAAGAGCACAGTAATTGTGACATGCATCTCAGTGAAGATAATATAGTCAAATGTCCCAATGGAACAGGTTTTAGAGACGTAATTTTCAACACCTTAAACAATTGCTTCTTCAAACAGCTAAATATAGAGCATATAAAAGGAATACACAGGAGCTGGTTCAAGAAGTAGACATAGCTTCTGCACTAAATAATAATGACCACAATATGATTAAGTTCTACATCCTCAGGAGTAGAAATCATACCAAAAACAGTTCTGCATCAGTATCTTTAGAAAAGAAAAAGAAAATATTAACATGTAAGCAATTTCTGTAGTTGCCACAAGGGTGTTATGAGATCATGAATAGGAAGTGGAATAGTCCACGTGGTCCTGAATGGCTGGGTGGGTGGCCCCAAAAGACAATCTCTGTATTAAACTATGTCAAGGTTCCTTCCCCACTCTGAACTTTAGGGTACAGATATGGGGACCTGCATGGAAACCTCCTAAGCTAATTTTTACCAGCTTAGGTTAAAACTTCCCCAAGGTACAAACTATTTTATCTTTTGCCCTTGGACTTTCGCTGCCACCACCAAATGTCTAACAGGGATATAAGTGAGAAAGAGCCAGTTTGGAAACGTCTTTCCCCCCAAAATCCTCCCAAATCTTACACCCCCTTTCCTGGGGAAGGTTTGATAAAAATCCTCACCAATTTGCATAGGTGACCACAGACCCAAACCCTTGGAACTTAATGAAAAAAGCATTCAGATCCTTAAAAAGAATTTTAATAGAAGTAAAAAGAATCGCCTCTGTAAAATCAGGATGGAAATATCTTACAGGGTAATCAGATTCAAAACAGAGAATTCCTCTAGGCAAAACCTTAAGTTACAAAAAGACACAAACACAAAAAAAATCACATTCCATTCAGCACAGCTTATTTTCTCAGCCATTTAAAGGCATCAGAATCTAACGCATATCTAGCTAGATTACTTACTAAGTTCTAAGATTCCATTCCTGTTCTGTTCCCGGAAAAAGCATAACACAGACAGAGCGCCTTTGTTTCTCCCCCCATCCAGCTTTGAAAATATCTTGTCTCCTCATTGGTCATTTTGGTCAGGTGCCAGCAAGGTTATCCTAGCTTCTTAACCCTTTACAGGTGAAAGGGTTTTTCCTCTGGCCAGGAGGGATTTTAAAGGTGTTTACCCTTCCCTTTATATTTATGACAGACTATGATACACATTATCGCACCTTTAGGTTGGAAGCAAAAACCATTTTGTGGTCTCATTGTAGCCGCTATTGGACATTTGTTCACATTACCAAAACAGCTTAAAATTCGGCACAGATCATTGATTTCTGTTTAACACTGGAATTCTGCAGGTCAGCACTGAGGTGCTAGGAAAGTTGTGTCAGTACTATGGCTGCGCTTCTTGCTAGCGTTTAGTCCATTATTTTCCTGAGCACTAAGTTCCTCTGAAAAGATGACTGAAAAGAGTAGAAAGAAAAGAAGGACTTGTGGCACCTTAGAGACTAAAATTTATTTGAGCATAAGCTTTCGTGAGCGACAGCTAACTTCATCGGATGCTGTAGCTCACGAAAGCTTATGCTCAAATTTGTTAGTCTCTAAGGTGCCACAAGTCCTCCTCTTCTTTTTGCAGATACAGACTAACACGGCTGCTACTCTGAAACCTGAAAAGAGTAGATAATCAAATCTCTACCTCAAATCTGGAATAAGGTTTGTGGTAAAATTGATTGATTGCACATATCATTAAACATTTAAGGCCAGATTGTGAACCTCTTCCCTCTTGGTGGCAAGCAGTTACACAAGTAGATTCATTTACTGTGGCAGCACATGACTGAATGATTATTGGGAGTTACAATCAGAGTAAGGGGGTCACAATCCTTGAGTGATTTTTCTCACTTTTGGGAACAAAATATTCAAGTGTTTGAGACCAGGAGGGAGGGAAAGAGAAGAAATCTACTTGCCAAACTTCTTTTGCACAGTTCATTATCGTAGTTATTTCAGCAGCTAAAAACAGGAATTAGTGTATATACACTATATTCTGCTAATAAATATTATCTAAAAAGTTTTATGAACTATTATAAAACTCAATACTACCTCTCCAGAAAAAGCCCCTTCTTTGGGTTCACTTCAGTTAGCACAGCTTCCAAAGACCAAAAGCCTCTCTTGAAGGCACATTTTGTGAAGGCACATTTTTTGACAAATTGTGAAGGTTGTACACTTTGCAATTTGGCAAGGTGTCCAGCCCAGATGGGTTGACTAATGACTTTTGCAAGGTGTTTAAATCAGATTCTAGTGAAACACATGACTGCCATGTTTAATTACTGTAACTTAATGGAGCTTTTTGCCAGACATTGCCCAGCATGTTAGAATCAGAGCCATTGCTAAAAGAAGTACAGGGACTCAGAATGCAGTCCCTTTCTTCCGCCCCTCCCCTGTAACCCCCATTTCACTAGTAAATTGTGATATTGAAATTTTGGTCAAAGCCTTGATATTCTCTGCCCAAAGATGACTTTTCCTATTGTTCATCCAAACATTTTAGCAGAGACAGCTCTTTGTTCCACTTCAGAAAACATAATTTGGCCCACACAGTACATAATAGTGGATGAAGAATAATTTGTATCAGCTGAGTTTATGCACTTAAAGCTTTGAGAGCTTTTACATTGGGCTTTAAATGTGACTTTCTGTATTCATTTAGAATCCATTTTTTGTGCCTGTGCTTTCAACAACATCACAGTCTCAAACTGGCTCTTCTTGGCAGACTAACATCAAAGGGGCTCGTTAGCTTCAATTCATTCCTATAATTGCACCTTTCCAATAGATTTTAAGGATAGTACTATATGTGGAATTGCAGCAAAAGAAGATGAACATAAAATAGCCTAAGCTATCAGCAGCATGCTTTCATATCTTGCAGATGCTAACAATCAAATCTTTGACTGCACACACTAAAGATGGCAGAGTATCTGGCATTAAGATACATTTTTTAAATACTTGATGCCTGTTGAGTGATTTTTCTATATTTCTCCGTGGTGTAGTGATAGTTCTTTTAGGTCAATACACATAAGTAGCTGGATAGTTTTTGCTCCCTGATCAGAATAGCTACCCTGTCAGGTATAGATCAGATCACACCAAAGATGGCATCAACTTTGTGGGCTGATCCTGAGAAATGAATGGGAGCTACGCCTGCTTAGATTTTCTCAGGATCAGAACAAAGTAAGATCACAGATGAACACATTTATGCACGACATTCAAAGTGGACTGAACAGAAACCTAAACTATGGACAGTGGAATTGGATGTATGTTGTATGATGAAAAACAAATATTTTTTGAAGTTTATATTTTTAACGTTTATTAAAAAAGCAAAATGTATGTTCATCTCAAATGAAACAGTTAAAAATGTTAAAGCATACAAATAGTGTACTAGCAGCATCCAATCATTAGAATTTTCTAGTATGCCTCAGTACAGTCTCAGCAAGCTAAAAATATTACAGCTCGCAACCAACTGTCTTCACCATAGTGCAGATAAAACAAAAACTTTATAAAATTAACAACTGAAGGTTAAATAAGCTTAAATAAAGGTGTTAAATACAAGACACTTGATCAAAGCTTCTGTACAAAGAAACAAATTTGGCATTGTACAAGTGATTGGCTGGCTCACACCATACATGATTTTAATAGTTAAGCAGTATAACTGTTTTAGCTGAACATCAACTATACAAAATTATCTGAAGTTGGAGTGGGCTAACCCAGTGAGCCATTTACAAGGCATGTGTATCTTTAGAAAATCAGAACACTGTTTATATTCAGGCACCATTTGTTCCTGCAAATAAATAATCTCTAATGTATCTGCATCCAAACTAGTGTTAAACACATCAGTGCTAACGTTTTATAAACACAGCTTTGTGACTATTCACTATACCTCCTTTCTTATTGCTATGACCGTGTGACTGTGGAAATAAACTACTGTACATACAAAAAATAGAGCACCTTTTAAACATTAAGGTATATGTCTGATTATTCTTTTTATCTTACAATACTGAAGCCCAAGCTACTGTAAATTGATTTAAACATCTTCACCAGAGGACCTGAAATACAGGAAATAAAACCCAAAACGTTCCTCTTCAGGCAACCCCAACCCAAAGCATCTTCTAAAAATGTCTAAAATGACACCAAGAATTTTACATTCATCTTCACACAAACAAATGTCTGCTATTCTCTGCTTTCTTCAAATGAATACAAAGATAGATCCACATGGCCCTCAGTCTTGTTCAAATGAATAGAGCTGGACAGAGAATACAGCAGAAACATCTAAAATGGATTGTGAACACAATGAAATTATATTTCGTTAATTCAAAAATACAGCTGTTACGCAGTTCAAATAGTGCTTTCCAGGGGCCTAGACATTAGGATTTCTTGTCTATGGTATTGAAAAACCATTCTGTGAATTTTCTTAGTTGAGCGGCTGCTGTTTGAGACTCCTCCTGAAGTCTCATGTTATCTTGTCTCAAATGCTGGACCTCAGCTTGGAGAACGGCTTTGTCTTGTTTTTCCTGGTTATTAAAAATATAAGTTGAATAAAGTAAGTAGCCAGGATGACATTGGTTTCATTGCTCATATTTCTAAGCGAGTCTCAGAGCTCTGTTTACTTTAGCTCCCTAATCCATTATGACAGCAATTGAATTGTAAACTGAATTCCCAAATTTGTTGCAGTGTTGTACTGAAGAAGATAACATTGCAGGCTAAAAAGAAAACTAAATGCAATTTCTGTATGAGAACTGTAGAACCCAATTTCTGTACAACAAAGATTTGAGCACTAAAAAGTTATTCTACAGTTCAGATTAGACTCATCCCTAAAAGTAGGAACTGAAAAATTGTGAAACCTCCCATATGTGTTTTCCCAAAGAAAAGATTCAAGATCAGAGGATTAACAAGCGATACAGAAGAATTCAAGTAAGGAATTCTGTAAGGATTTGATTTTACAAATACAAAGCTAATGCAAAATGTTTGGCTTCAATCATTTCCCTCTAATGGTTTATTTCATCACTTAAAGCAATATGTGGCCTGTTGCTTAACTGATCTGACACCCATGTTCCTGTTTCCAGCTCTGTCACTAACTCACTGTTTGATTCCAGTCATGCCACAAACCATTCTGTGCCCCAGTTTACTCATCTGCAAGTTGAATATCATACTCCTGGCATATAGTTTCATGGATTGTAAATGGCTGCACTCACTGCAGGTATGCCTCCTGGTGACTAGGTCTGAGAATTAGCTTTCAACCCACATGGCGCCCCCATCATTGGTTGCTCACGACTTGAAGTGCTCCATCTTTTTGACTCGTCTCTCTAGTCAAGTCGCTATACAGTCTCCCATTCCAGGGTATCAAAGTCCAACCGGACAAGTTGTCTGGATGCCGCTTCAGACAGTCTTCTGTTTCACCTCTAGATACTTTGCCACTTCCCAGTCACCGGTGGGTAGAGGAACCTGGGCCTGCCCACAACTCTGGGTTCTAGCCCAGGGACCCTATGACTAACAGTGCAGGTCTGCTCAGTTTCTGTTGCTGTTTCCCTGGGCTCCTTCCTACCTCATGTCTATCTCCTGTCGTATCTCTAGATTTACCACTGGAGCATCCTCTGCTCTCCATGACTACTTCACCCCTCTTGGCCTCTTGTCTGACTACACAGTTCAGGGCAGGATCTCATGGCTCACTTTCGCCCTAGACTTCCACATTGTTCATGACCAACTCTCTTTCCCTCTAGGGAGTGACTGCATGCTCCTTCCCTGCAGCCTCCACCTGGCTTTATAATTCTATCCCAGCTTCTCCTGCAGCAGTTCTTGATCTGAAGTTAGGCCTTCTCAATCCCCTCTAGGTGCAGCATATAATGTTAAATGTCCCCTTTTTGTCCACATTAACCCGCTCTTTGAAACCCTTGGATGGAAGGTACTATACAAGTATAGTTATTTCTATTGGAGAGCAATGGAGACATTTAATTCTTATGAAGAGATTTTTACCTTCCGGAGGTCAGTTTGTAGTTGCCGGAGGATCACTTCCAGCTGATTTACTTTTCCAGTCAGAGTAGATGGTGTGTGCTCCCTACAAAGTAAACAACAACTTCACTCCAGAGTTAGTTCAAAATACTTCCCTTCCTTAATGTCAATAAAACATACTCTTATAGGGTCACATCACAAAAAACAATTGACCCAGGGCCAATTGGGCATGTCAGCTGAAAAAAGCAACAATAGACTTGCTCAAGCACGAACCCACTACTGTGATGTTTGAAATACCTTGCTACATCTCACACTAATGAAGCAGAAATGAAAAATGACTTTGAAAAGGAAATGCTTCAGATCTTACTCGCACATGTATTCACAGTGCAAATTAACTATTCAACTAATTAATGCGAAGAGTGCATTTGTTAACAAGCTGCTTTCTGATAAGGAACATTAGTAACAAAGCAAGTTGCAACAGCAAAGATTATAAACATATAGGTTATTTTAGTTCTCTTCTCTGGTCTGCAATTGTGCCATTTCAAGTAAAAAGATAAACCAGTGACTTTATGAAGACTAACATTTTGTCTTTAAAGGTCAAACGTACAAAATATAGCCACAGGTTAATCAAATGCATGACTGAGAGAAAATGCAGAGAAGAGCTGTTGTCCTGCTTATGAAAGTGAACACTTTGGGAGACAGTTACATACACATTCACAGATTAAATTAGACGTAATGTGAATTATTTCATCTACATGAGAGACGCTGAAGAAATATACAAAGCTGAATCAGCTACTTCATGCAAGTTAGCAAATTGGACAGGTTTGACAACACTGAACATGGAATGCCTGCATGCATTTTTGCTATTTCAAATGTACACTAGCTGGAGATGGTAATGTGAGTTTAAAGTCATTGAGGAGAAATGTGTTTTACCATGTAAGTAGATTAATTTGTCTAAAATTGGTTCTAATTAAAAGTGACACCCTAATAAGCAAAAAGACTAAAGTTCCCTCCCTTTCCCCTTTCTTCCACTCCGCAAGTTGAAAAGCAAAACAAATCAAAGATTTTAAAACAGATACATTCTATTACTGAATCTTCCTGTTTTTGAAACCCACAACTCCCTAGTGGAGAGGATAGAAGCCAGGTGGCAGTCTAGAGCTTCAAGCACCAGACTGGTGTGAGGCACTAGGGTACTTATTCCCTTTGTGGCCTTAAGAAAGTTACAGTCTCTCTGCTTCAACTGTAAGCAGGGGCTAATGGTTTGCCTGTATTTGTTCTCTGAAGACACACAGCTGCTGTCTTTTCTTGTACCAAGTCACCAGACAGTGAACTCGCATGATGCTGAAGACTTAAGCCCCTTGTTCCAGCTGGGGGCACTATATGCCATCCCTGCTGTGCAGAGTTACACAACACCCACTGATCAGTTCCATCCAAATGAAAGGTAGAAATAAACAAAGCAAAGTGTGTTTAAGGTGGGGTGTGTGTGTCTGTGGATTGTAACAAAAGATTACAGAACTCAACTTTGAAGGGAGATAAGGTAGTGAGTGGTGATCTGAAGACCAGATTCTACCCCACATTAGATGCTAATTTCAAGCAGAAAACGTCACATGCTACCCTGCAAGTCTCCTAGATGGAAACTGACCAGGATTTGGCTGCAGAAGCAGAAATCTCTCTAACGCAATGTAAAGGCATATTCAGTCAAAGTTGCAGATCTGCAAAGGCATAGCAATGAAATGTGCAGAGAACCATCTAGACATGGCACTCTTGGAAATAAGGGAGCCAATTGTATTTGATATTAAAGAGGAAACAATAAGCTGCATAGCCTTCAAGCACTTTGTTTAATGACGACTAAAGTCCCAGGAGTCATTTTCACACTGATTTTTTAGAGAAGGACTTTTTAAATATGGTAATGGAGATAGGGAAAAATGACGGATTTCAATAGAATTCTTTGGAAAGAAATTAGGAGGTGCTCATAAGCAAGCCCTTTATCTTTAAAGCGGGGTGTATGGTGGGGTCAGTAGGGTCTGACATTCTTGGCTAGCAGGGACTGGATTTCCTCCTGCTGAATTTGATAGAAGGAAAACTACACAATTTATTCAAAGAAATATTTTTAACACCACTTGAGAATGCTTCAGGCTGATCTTTCAAGGTCTGCATTACTAGAGCACTGATGGCCCGGGGAGGCCTGACATAAACCTTCCAGTTACATGAACCTTTTAAGGTTCAGAGGTCTCCTAAGAGATGCTTGGAGGAGGTAGTTGCCTTGTCTTCTCTAGAGCAAAGCACTTTTTTCTGGCGAAGATCAGAAGTGCTCTGCAGGACAGGCATCTACCCCAACTATTGCCCACCCAAAAGTCCTTAGGTGCAAAGCTCCTCCTGCAGCAGTGATTTGTAGCTGCAGACCTCCCAACTTCCTGGCTGTCCATGTGCTTTCTACAGTGTACTTAAGCTTGAGAGGAAGGAGGTGGATGGAGCAGAGAGACCCAGCCTCATTGAGCTGCACAAGCTTCATTTACTCAGCATCAATGTTTGGCTGCTTTTGAGTGCTGAAACGGTGCTAGATGCAACTACAGAGAAAAGAAGAGTTACTTTAGTAATTGTCCATATACCAGTATATGTCCGAAGGCAACTAAAATGCCTACTTGAGGCAGATACTATCTTGTTGTGTGTATGTATAGCGCTTGCTTACACAATGGGGTCCTGGTCTATGACTAGGGCTCTTGGACGTTACAGTAATCCAACAAATAGTAAATAATGATAAATAAAAATAAATAAATAAATAAATAAATAAATAAATAAATAAATGTCGTCACTTAATTGCTCAGTGCAATTTCTTCTAAGAGGAAGTGAATACTCTAACTGGAGTTTCTCTTGCTAATGCTGAAGCAACTCCATAGCTTTGGACACAGAATGCTCCAACCTGATGTGCTGACGTGTCTCCTGACTTCAAAAAATTCAGAAGCGTCATTGGTCTACAGGTATCGCAAAAGGGATCCAGATTTAAGTTCTGATACAACTTCTGCTACCTGAAATCTCCGATCATCAAGGCTACCTAAATTCCTCTTCCACAAAGGCTGAGGATTCTGCAGACCTGACCACCAGTGGTGCCTAGATATTCCTAGTCCTGGAGGGATCCTGGCAACCCCTGGATTCCCATTAATTAGCCTCCCAAGGTGCTGAACCACTTTCCTATGCATGGACAATCTTCCTAAGGCAGAAGCAGAAGCTCCTCCTCAACCCCATGATACTTTTTTTTTTATCATGGCTTGCCAGAGACTCTTCAAACGAAGCACAAGACCACATATGAGATATTTAAAAGCAGTCTTCTCTTTTTAAAAAAGGGACATCAGACCCTGGCAAACTGTTATAGCCACTGATGTTCCTTAGGAAGTTCACTGAGTGCTGATGAGCTTTAAAGTTTTCTGGACTGTTTTCTCAGCAAGAGCCAAGAAAAGGTGTCTGTTCACTGACAGGCCTGCATCGTAGTATAAAACACTGCAGCCTCCTTCATACTGGAATAATTTTCTTTCTATTCTGTTTTATTTTGCCCTTGGTGATAATCAAAAATAGCAAACAGTAAGCTGAATACGTTCCACTCATCCTGGAAGTCAGTCATTCCAAAAGATGCTGAATAAAATTTTGTATATATTCCTTTGTATATTCGTGCTAACAGACTTTTCAAAGGATAAGGACCTAATGCTGGCATTACCCATTTGATTAGAATGAAGTATGAAAGAACAGGATTAGGTCTGTCCCATGCCAACAGCATTTTATTAATGGATCTAAAATTTTCCAGAGTACCCCCCAAATTCATAGAAATTACTTGAGCGTTGATATTGGAAATGGTTGAAGAAGCAGGTATGTTGAGATACATATTCTTCCATATGGCCATTTATATATTTATCTTGTTTTCTAAGGCAACTATCACTGTGCTATATGTGCCATAAAACAGTTACAGATGGCAGTGTGTGTTCCTTGAAGGGCCGATTTCTCACAGCCTCTTTAGTTCCTAGTGTGTACGTGTCCTTGCCTTCTACTATTTCACCTTCAGTATTCCAAATTGTTGGTTGGTCCTGGAAAGTTGCAATTACTTGGTGAAAGCCATTACAGAGGTAGATCTTGCATGTAAACCTGAACATGACCAAGACTGGGCTTCATCTGATCTTCTTCTGGTAGTCAGGGAGCTACACACTGGATGACTTTGTAGCTGTGGAATCCAACCCTTGCTCCAGAATTGTAGTCCAGTATCTCTGCTTATATTTGAAAACACTATGCCCAACACAACAAAAGGTGCCTGAAGTTGGGCACCAAAAGTCATCTGTAGGTACAAGTTGTAAGAAAAGTAAGCCCCTAATTTTCAAAAATGCTGGACACTCAGCCACTCCTGTTAATTTCAAATGAGCAGTATTTTTGGTATGGTGTGTACAAATTACTTGGTATTGTGACTTTGTTAAAGAAGTTAATTTTTTCAAAAACAAGAATAACTGTGTCTGCCATTGTAGTTTATCTTTGATAATTCTTCTTCATAGCATTACACAGAGAGATGTAGTTGTTATGGCAGGCCAAGACATAGGAAGGAGCATTTGTCCAGTGATTCAATGAGCTAGCTCAGCACTGCATGCAAGATTCCTCTGGATTTTTATCCCTCAGGGCAATGATTATATTAAACAATCTCATTGTTTGGCTTGTCATGATCTATGAACTTGACAAGTTAGCAGGATAACAGTCACAAGTTGATGAACTGCAAAAATTGTTCTTAATATCCAGAAAGCAGTAGGTAAACCAAAATAATTCTCTCCCATATCTTACTGCTCTGACAGTTCTTCAAAGATATTGGCTTATAATACGGTAACTCTGAATCTTAGTTGAACTCCTAAACTTTTGGGAATGCCATAATTGTAAAAGGTATTTTTTGCAATATTTACAGGGGAGTCTCAATTTTGATATAATTTGGGCATTTTAACACCTTGTTCTTTGAATAAGTACCTCCTCTAGTTAGAATAAATTATTTTCTTGGCTTGGAAAAGTAAAGAAAGTTAGGCTGTGTTAAGATCATCACGTAATTTCAGAAGTTATTCAGAACACGTAATAGACCATATTAAGAGGAAGTGTGTCATCTGCTTCATAATAAAAGTGCGCTAAATCTTACATACCCAGTAGCATCAATGAAATCTTTTCCATTTGTTGGCCCTTCATTCAAAGGTAACTCTTGAGCACCTTCCAAACCTGGAGCTTGCTGCATATCATTCAGGGTGCAAAAAGATGCCACTCTCTGATCTGTAAAGGCAAAAACAAAGCTAATGTAAAGCTAATTTGTAAACATAATTTCATATACAAAATAAAAAAAATCAAAGGCCAATGTACAATTAATTATTTGGACATAGTTAGAGCCTGGGAAGTAGATTTCTACATGATAGCTTTGAGGATAATCAGCAGATATACAATTTGTTCCAGTTAGTTACTCTTTCCAACATCTGCATCAACATCTGGTTTGCAAATATCAGCAGAGTGATAGATTTGTTTTGACTAGTTAATGCTAATTTGAATAGTAAATTGATCTCACTGCAATCCACAGAAGACCTGAGAAACAGGGGCTATGACCAGTGACGATACCGATTCATGGAAAGCTAAAGCATCAAATTCCACAGAAATTTTCACAGTTCCATTTTTATTATTCTAACATTTCAGACACATTGTATAAGCTGCTGGTTATCTATATATTTGAAAAGAAGTATACAAGTGCTATTTTTATGCACTTATTTTGTCATATTTAAGTATAAAAAGTAGCTTTTATTTCGTGAAAGCACTGTCAAGTACCAAAAATACTAGATGAGGGCCACCAGCATACATGCCCAATGTGCTTGGAACTTAGCCTATATCCCAATGACCAATATCATTATCTGTGGACATTCAGTGTAGCTGCCAAAATATACCACAAATCATTTATGAAAAATATGCCACGCAGATCACTGCAAAGAATAAAAGTAAATGATTCATTATGATTTAAAATTCTTTGTTTGTGGAAAATCCATATTCTATGGAGATTGATTTAACTGATTTCCATATAAATTCCATGCCGGCAGCTTTCTATTGACTCTGGCCATGACATGCCTTGCCTTGCCTTCTCCCTCTCCTCCCCCGCAGGTCCAAAGCTTGCATTACCATGCACACGTGCAAACACTTGAAACAGAAAGGAAGTTTACTAAAGATAAAAGCCAACAATCAACCCCAAACCGTCACCTAGAAACGATGTATGATGACAGACTGGCCCAAGATCTTCATCAGAGTCAAAACCTGGAATAAGATTTAGAATGTTCCTATAAACAAGAGAGTACATCCAACTATCTCTCTGCTAAAGCAGCTGTGGTCCTTATGCAAAATTCACATAATGAAATACTGTCAATGCAGCTCAGAGTGCCTCTTATTGTGAGAAGCCCTTAAGACTTTCAAAACTAATTTTTATGTAATGCCAACCAACATGGTTGAAATTACACATTTCATGCTCAGCGGCCCTAATATAATGCACAGTATTATGATGCATAGCATGGAAATGTGGTGCACCACAAAAGTCAAATGGTAAATACATGGCAAATTGTTTTAAGAAAGAATTTTTATTGACTTGTTTTAAAAGTGCTACCAAGCTATTAAAACAAAAACAAAACCAGGGAATCACAGCAGTTAGAAGTTTTTGTTAAGTGATTACAAAATGAACACTTTTGGAGGTCACTGTAAAGACTGAAAAGTCATTTCCAGCTATAACACTATTTTGATGCAAATTTTCACTTTTATATCTGATTTCAAGACCAACTTTATATAGCAGTAGTTTCCCCAAGTTTTATCCTTATTTGCAATTTGTCATGTGTCTTGGCATTTTTTAGGTCATGAGTTTTCCACACACATCTAAAGTGAAAAAGGCGAAGAATTTCGCACACCATTGCTATCACAATGACAACTCACACTATGGGAGCAATATAGCTTAATTAAATTAAGCAGCAGGGAAAGGTTAAACTTACTTACTCAAATTAGGTTCCGCAGAAAAGATTATGCAAACAATTATGTTCACAAAAGAAATGGGTCAGAAGTAAATTTAAGGTACACATCTAATTACCCATTTCACTTGTTCTTTTCTTCCCTTGCCTAAACTTTGATTACAGAGACAAGGGGGTGAGGTAATATCTTTTATTGGACCAACTTCTGTTGGTGAGACCAAGATACCAAGCTTACACAGAGCTCTTTTTAAAGTCTTTGATTGACATTTAATGGTGGAGGACAGAAAAGCAGTGGCAAATCTTATACTGCTCCTAGCTTTCCTACATGATGAGTTAGTTAATGGTCAGTAATGCACAAAACATGGGTATTTTATGTCACTGAACTCTATTTCACTATAATTTACCCTGTGTTTTTCCTCACAATACTGACTAAGCGTTTCTAAGAAGAATGTCTTAACCTCAGTAGACCAGACAAGAAGCACTTGTCTGGTCTACTGAGGTTAAGACACTGTCTGTTTAGTTAAAAAAAAAAAAAAAAAAAAAAAAATTGTAGTTCTGGACCTACTAGGGGTATTTGAATCAAACCACCACCTTCCCTTTAGTGAGGAAGTATTACGAAGGATGTTCATACCAGTCACGGAAAGCACACTATGAAGTTTTAAAATAAAATATTTCATCCAGTTTTTAAAAATTTCCAGATTCATAGATTTCAAGGCCAGAAGGGACCATTGTGTTCATCTTTTCTGACCTTCTGTATAACACAGGCTATTGAATGTCCCCAAAATAATTCCTAGAGCAGATCTTTTAGAAAAAAATCCAGTCTTGATTTAAAATTTTCCAGCGATAGAGAATCCACTATGGCCTTTGGTAAACTGTTCCCATGGTGAATTAACCTCACAGTTAAAAGCATATGCCTTATTTCCACTCTGAATTTGTCTACCTTCAACTTCCTGCCACTGGATCATGTTATACCTTTACCTGCTAGATTGAAGAACCCATCATCAAATATTTGCTGCTCATGTAGGTACTGATAAATGTAATCAAGTCACCCCTTTACTTTAACAAAGAGTAGGTAATACATTGAGCTCACCGAGTATCATGATAAGGCACGTTTTCTAATTCTTTAAGCATTCTCATAGCTCCTCCCTGAACCCCGTTCAATTTAGCAGAGATGGCTCTACCAATTTTGCCACCCCAAGCAGTCGCCGCTGATTTACCACCGCCCCCAAAAGAGCGTCGAGCTGCTGCCAAATTGCCGCCACGGGACATGGACTGCTGCCCCATTCTCATTGCTGCCCCAAGCATCTGCTTGGAAAGCTGGTGCCTGGAGCGGGCCCTGCAATTTAGCAACACCCTTCTTGAATTTACCTGAAAATTTTAATTTTAGTCAGCAAAAACTACAAATAGATTATATTACTTTAAATGTGCATTGACTATAACTTGTGCATTTATAACTTTTTATTCCTTGCAAAAATTCTACTAAATTTTAAATGTTGTATTTGTATAAAATTTAAATTTAATATTTAGAGCTTTTTATTACTGCACTTCTGCTAGTTTCTAAACATAATTTTATTATGTTCAATTACTTGTGAAATGTTAAACAGTAACCCACCACTCATCCTTTGGGCAACAATGTCACTAAATAGGTGTTAGAAACCCTTAGGCTCTCATGCTGTATGCTAAATAAGTGATTTTGTGAGTTGTTATTCCAAAAACAACCACCTAATTTATGGGTTTCAGAGTAACAGCCTGTTAGTCTGTATCCGCAAAAAGAACAGGAGTACTTGTGGCACCTTAGAGAGACTAACACATTTATTTGAGCATAAGCTTTCGTGGGCTACAGCCCACTTCATCGGATGCATTCAGTGGAAAATATAGTAAGAAGATTTTATATACACAGAGAACATGAAACAGGGTGTTACCATACACACTATAATGAGAGTGGTCAGTGAAGGTGAGCTATTACCAGCAGGAAAGAAAAAAACCTTTATTGTGATAATCAAGATGGGCCATTTCCAGCAGTTGACAAGAACATCTGAGGAACAGTAGGGGGGGGGGAAATAAACGTGGGGAAATAGTTTTACTTTGTGTAATGACACATCCACTCCCAGTCTTTATTCAAGCCTAATTTAATGATGTCCAGTTTTGCAAATTATTTCCAATTCAGCAGTCTCTCACTGGAGTCTCTTTTTGAAGTTGTTTTGTTGTTGTAATATTGGGACTTTTAGGTCTGTAATCGAGTGACCAGAGAGACTGAAGTGTTCTCCGACTGGTTTTTGAATGTTATAATTCTTGACGTCTGATTTGTGTCCATTTCTTTTACGTAGAGACTGTCCGGTTTGGCCAATGTACAGGGCAGAGGGGCATTGCTGGCACATGATGGCGTTAAAGTCAAAATTTACTCCCTCAATAATACAACAACATAGATAATAGCTAGCACATCATCAACAAGTTTTCTCATTTCATCTCCCCGGAAAAATGCATAAGACAATTCTGTCATAAATAAGGAAACGGAATATTGCAAAGTGAATGGTTACACAGGAAGATTCTTATTCAGCTGCATGTCTAATTTTTTATTTTCAGTAATTATTTCTTGTCCCACTGAATGGGTCCTTGAGTACTTTCTCGTGTTTAATAATTGTTTCACCAGTTTAACAGGGCAGTTTTTAAAAGGTGAACTGAAATGAGTTAAATCTGTGCTTTGGAGGGCAGAATTTGACCAAAAGTAGTAGTTCTCTTCTTCAGTTATTTGATTTTCCAGAGTAGCCATCACTATTAATATAACATAAGGACTTGGGAGTGTTTCTCCATTCACTGGCACCAGTGGAAATCAAAAGACCTCTACTGATACTAATGGAGTTAAATTGAGATGAGAGAAGAATCTAGTCTTTTGTCTATGATTGCAATACTTGTGCTATCAAAACCTGGAAGGACAACTCCTATTGACATTAATAGAAGCTCTATGTGCATATCAAATCCTCTCGAATGATGTATCTTTTCTTTTTCTAATTTTGGTTTGGAATGTCATTTTCTACTCACACCAAGCAAATTACTTGAGAATATATATGGGTACTTGCATCAAAATTTTAAGCAAAAATTGCTTACTCCAGACAGACAAAAATGAGAACACTGGACCAAAATGTGCAACCCATCCACCTCAGTGCATGTTAATGGGACTGCATAGTTGTAAAGGAGCAAAATTTGGACCAGAACTGCATTTGTTCAGCAGCATCACAGATGGCAAAAATAAATAAATAAAATTATCCAAACAATTTACTTAGGTAATATACAGCATAATAGAAGAAGGCTAAAAATAAAATAATGCATCAAATGGCCTTCTCATTGATAAACTCCCATCTCAAGGTCAAATTCTGTCCACAGACACACACACAAAACTTCCACTGAAGTCAACAGGAGTTACAACATGCATATTAGAGGACAGAACTTTTCCTAAATGTTTTGAATTTTATTTTTCTAAAACACTTAAACAAGCTAATTTGATTACTTATCTTTTATACTGAATACTCTTCTTTCCCCTAGCATAACTTTTATTAAACTATGAAGATTTAAAATGGAGATGTTAAAACAATATTAATTATAGTAGCATAGATGGTGCCACAAAGATAAAATGGCATTAAGAAATGCTGCATTCTAATTGGCATAAGTAGCTTAGAACTGTGAAAATACCTGATATACACCAGTGGTTGAAATTACTTTTGTTTATATAATCAAATCTTAAACAATACATAAAGGGGCTCTCTGTCAGGTTGTTTAAGCCCCAAAACGTTATTTAAAAAACAGTGGAACGCTCATTTTTAAACTAAAACAACCAGTTAACACTGACACAAATACCTCTGGGCCTGTACATAAGAGTCAATGTTTATGTTTATGTCCCACTCGAATCTTCTAGAATGAAAAGCAGTTGTGGGAATCTTGGACAGTTTAGTGTTTTTTCCTTCACTATATTCTTCAGTTATTTGATTTTCCAGAGTAGCCATCACTATAAATACAATGTAAGTACTCAAAAGTACACTGCTCTGCCCCAAACTCAGAACTACGAGGATTCAGAGAAGTGTAATAAAACAATTAAGAATATGAATCAAATTTTCTAAAGGTTGTCTCTTTTCCTGCTTATTCTCTGACATTTCTTTATCCCCTTTTCTCTCCGTTCATTCTCCATTTTAATCTGTCTATCTCAATACAATTTTCTCTTTTCTCAATTCTGTTTGTTTTCCTTCTATTCTATACTCTTCTTTGTCTTGCCTAGTAGCACCCAATTCTCTGTTGTTCAGTTCTTCTCTCCTCTTCCATGTTACCGTATCTCTTTACCCTTTCTTCTCTTATCTTGTTATCTGTCCCCTTTTTCCCCGACAGCTTTGCTCTCAGTTGTATTCCATTAGCTCTTCAAGTTTCTTCCCGTATTATACACGGAGAAAACACGCTTGTGTAGTGTAAAGGTTGCATTGCCATAAATTTGTAAAGTGACTAATGAGGACAAGTGGTGAAGCCACAAGTGAGTTAATTATAGGCATTGCAGTCTATATACAATGGTCATCACATCATAGTAATGTAGTTAAGTATTGAGGAAACAGCGATCAAAATTTTAAGTGTACCTTGGCCGAGGACACAGAGAATCAATGTTTGAGCTGAGCTGCACTGAACTGAAACAAGACTAGAATGCTGGAATCCTTTTGCCCCTAGACCTATTCTTAGGGTGACCACATGTCCTGTTTCAGCCTGGACAGTCCACTTTTTAAGCCCTATCTCAGCCTTGACCAGTTGGCAAGAGAAAATGGGACAAATGCCCACTTTTGTTAAAAGAAAAAAAAAAAGGAGGGGTGAGTGTGAAGGAACGTGCGGCGGGGCAAGTGGCAATGCCAGCCCTGCGCAGTGTGGGAGGCAGACAGGGCTCAGGTGAGCAGTGATGCCAGCCCCAGCACCACGTGGGGTGGGGGACTTGGGAGAGCAGTTTGGCTAACCATGTGTGGAGGAGTGGCTTGTGCTGGCCCCAGGCAGTTATGTGTGTCTGTGTGTGTGGGGGTGCTGGTGTTCAGGCGGGCAGCTTGGGCCAGCCCCACACAGAGGAGGGAGCCTTGAGTTAACCCCACCCTGTGTCCGATTTTCCTTTTGGAAAGTATGGTCACCCTATCTATGTTGAGCTCATATTGCTTCACATTACTGATTGGTCCAGACACCATGATGACTGCTCTGGAAAGGAGTGCAAAACTGCAAGCAGCTGACAGGCAGACAGGAGGAAGCCTTGGGTGTTCTAGCAGCATCAATTGCAGCCTCTCTAACCCCCACTTCTCCCTAGCCATGAACGGGTTCAAAAAGCAAGGAACTGTTCCTGTTGATTTCATCAATTGCAAAGGCCCTCTCCAAGAGACCATGTGGGAACTGTGAACTCCACAAGAATGTCAGGAAATACTAGCGGTAAACTTTCAACTTTAGAAACTGGTTTCCATTTTCAAGGCTCTGTCTGCACCAACAAGTGCAGAAACCGTTGTCTTTAAAAAAACCCCCAAAACAAAAAACCCCTAAATTTGCTTTGATATTTAAAATGGTCCCAAATCAGGGACTTCATGGACCCCAATGGCCATCTCTGAAGATAAAATTGGACCACAAGGTCAAGCTACAGGAAAAAAGGGAAGCTGCTCAGACTCCCTCTCATCAAGATCCTACTTAGTACGAGGTTTCATCATCCACCTGTGCACAAAGTTCTTGTCTAGCAAGGGGTGGTAGCAGTTGAATCCTCAACAAGTGACTGTCATAAAGGAAACCAATAGCACAGGATCCCAATGAAGAGTCTGACCTGCTAGAAGCACTGGTATCTGGATCTCTAAGATCCTGTAGCATTCTATTCACAGGGACTTTTAGAAAGCAAAGGTTACAGCAATATCTAAAAAAACCCCTCAATATCAATTTTTAAAAATATATTTTTCAAGATTATCTTAGACAAAAAACTTTGCAGGAGCAAAATGAAAGAAAGAGTAACTAATGATGAGTTAACTAGAGGGGAAAAGCTATTTATTCATTTAGCTTTAAATTACAAAAGAAGGCCTTTGTAGCATCTAACAGTGAATTACAAGTTCTAGCTGTAATGGCAAAAAAAAAAGTTATGTCGACATATTCATTCTTAAATCACCTTGCTCCCAAGCTTAAAATCACTCATCTGTTCTATATTGTTCCATCTTGGATGAGAGTTGGGTTTAAAAACACAGAAGAATTATGGTAATAATTCAAAATGTGTATTTATGAATAAGTATTAATATTATGGGCTGTCAGTAGATAGAATAAAGAGGCCCAAGAAAGAACTGACCTTTGAATCATGCCACCCGCTATAGAGAGGAAGAGATATAGACAAATTGTATTGTATGAAAAAAGAAAACTAAAATAAAGTTCCCATATCAATGACTGTAAATTGCATAATTATTAGGAGACTTGGCAGATCAGAATTGGAGACTAACCTAACTTTAATTTCTTAAATCTTCAGTAGCAAACAACCCCTTTAACAATGGCTTAGTCTTCATTAACTGGATCACTTTTCTTTAAAGACAGACATATCTCAAAAATTTTGATCACGTTCTCATCCACCAAAATAAAAAGGTGTGAGGTTTTAATCCCCACACAGCTAGGGAAATGATTGTGGCATCCCAACTTCTGTGTTGGTACACACCTTTTCCTTTTAAAATATTCTTAAAGAAGAATGCTGAACTAGCCATTCGGCTTCATTTCCAAACTTCTAGAAATGTTCCGTTTCAAACATTGTGAACCCTGCATAGCAGAATGTCCATTGACATTTTTATCACCAATTTCCTTAATCTGAGATCATCATTTCTCTATTAATTACATTCACAGAGTCTAGAACACTAGCTCCCACCTACTCTTAATACCAAGTCTTGAAGTGATTCCTCAATTACAAAGGACAAGTTCAACATACACAGGAAAATAGCATCCAATTCAAACCCAACTATTTTAAGAACTCATTATTTCTTATAATGGACTCCCTCCAAATGAACTTTTCATTATATGCTAGTCAGTTGTGCTTATTTTGACTTTGGCTTTCTGGTCGTGAGACTGACGATGCAGAAAGTTGACCAAATCTTTTAGAAAGCCCATTTCCACTCAAAAGGTCAATATCATAGCATGAAATCAAAAAAATTAGTTATAATGTTTTATAGGTTATATAGCACATGCATAGATCTTTCCATCTTCTGCATGAATGCACCCACTAACAGAAAAGAAATTACCCACTAACACAAAACATAGAAACACTTACTATAGCATTCTTTATGGGAATCTGCACTACAACTCAAATTTTTCAAATAATTCACAAAGCAATCAATGAGAGAATCTCTATTTTGTGACTCAGACTGTCTTCTTCAAACTATGAAGTCTGAACAAGTACTGTAGTACAAAATGAATAAATGAAAATATCTGAAATATATGCAACTAAAACAAGTCAGTCAATAGCTTTTCCTATTTGAACAGAACAAATGAAAAAAAATATATGACTGTGCAATTATTGAGAATAAGTATTAAATTACAAGAATCGAGAAGTTGCTGCTCAAATTAATTAATTGCAGAATAAAGCAGTATGCCATTATTCTGAGCTGAGGGTTTAAGGAGACTAGAAAAATTAAAATAAAAAGTTTCTAAAAGACTTCAAAATATCTGAGCTTCAGAAAATATGAATACAGAACAAGTACTTTCAGTCAGCTGAAAAAAGAGTTGTTGAATAACAAAATCTTCTTTATGCAGGAGTAAAAAATGCTTTAGCATGAACACAGTTACATCACTCCAAGTCTTCTTTGTATTGATAAGTCTTTATTTTTCAGTTGCTGCATTAGGATATTGGTAACAAAAATATATACACATATCTCCCCGCAAGCAACCAAGTGTGTAAATACAATGGGAATCTTGTTTATATTTTATCTTTTATTGAATATCTTTCAATTTTATAATACATTCCTCTTAACTGATAGGAAGTATATGAAAAGGGACGAACAGAGACAAAGGAACTCAAAGTTAATCAGGATAGAAAGCATGATGGTATTTTAGAATGCTGATCATTACCGATACATTTTCTATGCTTTCAAAATAGTACAACAATAGTTCTGAATGCCTTTAACTAAAGAGTAAAACAACAAAACCTTTCTACTTGAGATTATTGAATTCTAGGACAGTATACAGAAAGACCTGACCAAAGCATACATTAAAACAAACCCTTTAAATATGCATATCTACTATTCCGTTTAGTTTTAAATTAAGCATGTATAAGCTTGATATCAAAGAGATGAGTGTGTCATTTTCTCCAGGTTAACCTGGAATTATAGTCCAATTCTGCACGACTGCTCTACTTCCTGACTGCACACTATATTTGAAAACATATCTGTAGACATTTTAATATTTGTACCACTGCAACATTCTTCTGAGGGCTTATTATGCGAGCCAGAGGGAGGGGCAACATCACTTGGACTGCACATGCAGAGTTGATAGTAGCCACACTACATATTGTGTCCAACACAGTTCCTCATTTGAAAGTAAGAGATATTACAAAAAGGACAGAAAAGGCTATAACTACTGAGATACATATAAGATTTTTATTACTCAAAATGAGTATATAGAAGATATGGGAAAAACTTGGAAGAGCTTTTTTTGTTGACTAAGTCTTTTTGCTGAGTTTTCTTACCTTCAAAAGCTCGTGCAGCATCCACCAGGTTGGACCAGTCTAGTCCTGCGGCAGTGTCCGGAAGGGGCATCAAGCCGGGATCGTTGAATTTGGCTCTATCAGACAAAGAGCCATCTGAGAACCAGAATTCATCTATCAACAAACACAAAAATTAGTCTTCTTATGACAATGGTCTATATTTAGTTGTGAGGCTATTAGAAATAAATTTCAAAAATATATATATATATAGCCAAAGGGTGCTCATCCTCACTTTTCCCTTGTCCCCTGCTTTTTCTATAAATGCTCAGTGTCAGCATAACATTTTAAACGGCATTCGATTGACGGAGAATGAGAAGGAAGGAAGGTTTTTTAGAAAGAATATTCTCTTCCTAACCACCACTTTACACAAGAGAACATACTAATATTATAAATTGACAGAACAGAGTTATAAACAGTAAAATATTAAAGAACCTAAATAGTTGCTTTTTTAAGATCCTTTGTGAGGAGAAAGTTGCTAGACATACCTATAGATCCACATTTTCAAAAAGCCCGTGAAACCACACATGCAGAATGTGTGTGCATACAGAGTTTTATATACACAAAAATAGGGTGTGCTCAGATTCTGGGTGCAGGTACAGAGACTGCTTTGAAAATTATGCCCACATTCCACCCAATATATATATATATATATATATATATATATATATATATATTAGGAAAACTTTCTAACTATAAGGGATTTAACTGCTGGAATAGTCTTCCAAGGGAGGTTCTGGAATCCCCATCATTAGAGGTTTTTAAAAATAGGTTGGGCAAACATCTGTCAGGCATGGTGTAGGTTTATTTGGTCCTGCCTCAATGCATGGGGGTGGACTTTATGATTTTGAGATCCCTTCCAGCCCTACATTTCTATGATTTTGTGCTCTATTTGTATATTGATGTATACTTGCAGACACAATATAATAAATACTGCAGTTAGATATACTGACATTCATGGAAGTAGATATAACAATTAGATTTAATCACATTAGGGAGAAGAGAACATTAATTTGTACTAATAAGATGGATAGAAATTTTTATTTCATTAAATATAATTCAGCAAAAAAGTTATTCTACTTCAATCCTTTTTAAAAAAAAAAAAAGTGGTTGAATCAGAAGTTTAAAAAATATTTTAAAAATACAGACTTTTTCCTCCCTCAAGTTCTTCCCCAGATATAGGCTATTTTATGTCTGAGGAATGCTTTTCTCACTACTGCACCATCTAAAAAAAATTGAAGAGTTTTTTCCACAAGGAAAGAAACAATGTGCACACATAACATGGAATATCTTCTTGTATGAAAAAGGCATGTTACCATTTGTCCAGATATTAATAGAAGAATATAATATACACTCTATATAATATAGACTCTAAACTAAAGTTTACATACAAACAGAACAAGCATAATGCATCACAATACCTTCTATTGCATGCAGTAGCTTCTATCAGAATGAATCATCTTTCTAATGGAAAAGATGGGGTGGAGGAGCAGGTATGCAATCCTCAAAAATATATGGGGTGGGTGGGAGGGAGACTTGCATCCAAAATATGATGCAGGAGAGGTAAAAATCCCATATACCATGGGATTTTTCTGTCTTATCCTGAAATTTATATGCAAGATATTCCATTATTAAGTTTTGATGGAGTAACTGAGAAAGTTTACAACTAGTCCGTTTAATAGAATTTGCTGTAACATCTGTTGTCTCTCTACCAAACCCCAGGAATGCAAAACTAGATTTTATATTAAATGGAATTTCAGCATATAAATATATTCTGTTCCCAGTTCCTGCCAATATTTTCTGTCTAGTACCTTGAATATTGAATATCCTCAGAAAACATTAAAAGTGTCTGAGGATGAAATCATATTTGGGACAGATCATGGAACAATCTCTTGGGTATTCAGCTTAGAGTCTGTGAAAGTCCTTTGGAGAATAATACAAATACTTGTGTATTCTGGTGCTTGACAAAAAGGGAAACCTTCTTAACAGACAGGATATCTTATTTGAAAGCTGGTGATCCAGCTCTTATCCTGACAGAGCCAGAAGAGAACCCAGAAGTTATCTACTATAGGACAGGCCCAACAAAGAAAATAACAGAATGCCACTAGCCATCACCTTCAGCCCCCAACTAAAACCTCTCCAACGCATCATCAAGGATCTACAACCTCTCCTGAAGGACGACCCATCTCTCTCACAGATCTTGGAAGACAAGCCAGTCCTTGCTTACAGACAGCCCCCCAACCTGAAGCAAATACTCACCAGCAATGACACACCACGCAACAGACCCACTAATCCAGGAACCTATTCTTGCAACAAAGCCCGTTGCCAACTGTGTCCACATATCTATTCAGGGGACACCATCATAGGGCCTAATCACATCAGACACACTATCAGAGGCTCGTTCACCTGCGCATCTACCAATGTGATATATGCCATCATGTGCCAGCAATGCCCCTCTGCCATGTACATTGGTCAAACTGGACAGTCTCTACGTAAAAGAATAAATGGACACAAATCAGACGTCAAGAATTAGAACATTCAAAAACCAGTCGGAGAACACTTCAATCTCTCTGGTCACTCTATTACAGACCTAAGAGTGGCTATTCTTCAACAAGAATAGATGGAGTGGAGGTAAAAGATAATCTAGGCATGGTCCAATATCTAAACAAATACTTTGCCTCAGTCTTTAATAAGGCTAAAGAGGATCTTGGGGATAATGGTAGCATGACAAATGGGAATGAGGATATGGAGGTAGATATTACCATATCTGAGGTAGAAGCGAAACTCAAACAGCTTAATGGGACTAAATCGGGGGGCCCAGATAATCTTCATCCAAGAATATTAAAGGAATTGGCACCTGAAATTGCAAGCCCATTAGCAAGAATTTTTAATGAATCTGTAAACTCAGGAGTAGAACCAAATGATTGGAGAATTGCTAATATAGTTCCTATTTTTAAGAAAGGGAAAAAAGTGATCCGGGTAACTACAGGCCAGTTAGTTTGACATCTGTAGTATGCAAGGTCCTGGAAAAAATTGTGAAGGAGAAATTAGTTAAGGACATTGAAGTCAATGGTAAATGGGACAAAATACAACATGGTTTTACAAAAGGTAGATCGTGCCAAACCAACCTAATCTCCTTTTTTGAAAAAGTAACAGATTTTTTAGATAAAGGAAATGCAGTGGATCTAATTTACCTAGATTTCAGTAAGGCATTTGATACCGTGCCACATGGGGAATTATTAGTTAAATTGGAGAAGATGGGGATCAATATGAACATCAAAAGGTGGATAAGGAATTGGTTAAAGGGGAGACTGCAACGGGTCCTACTGAAAGGCGAACTGTCAGGTTGGAGGGAGGTTACCAGTGGAGTTCCTCAGGGATCGGTTTTGGGACCAATCTTATTTGATCTTTTTATTACTGACCTTGGCACAAAAAGTGGGAGTGTGCTAATAAAGTTTGCAGATGATACAAAGCAGGGAGGTATTGCCAATTCAGAGAAGGATCGGGATATTATACAGGAGGATCTAGATGACCTTGTAAACTGGAGTAATAGTAATAGGATGAAATTTAATAGTGAGAAGTGTAACGTTATGCATTTAGGGATTAATAAAAAGAATTTTAGTTATGAGTTGGGGACGCATCAATTAGAAGTAACGGAAGAGGAGAAGGACCTTGGAGTATTGGTTGATCATAGGATGACTATGAGCTGCCAATGTGATATGGCTGTGAAAAAAGCTAATGCAGTTTTGGGATGCATCAGGAGAAGCATTTCCAGTAGGGATAAGGAGGTTTTAGTGCCATCATACAAGGCACTGGTGAGACCTCACCTGGAATACTGTGTGCAGTTCTGGTCTCCCATGTTTAAAAAGGATGAATTCAAACTGGAGCAGGTACAGAGAAGGGCTACTAGGATGATCCGAGGAATGGAAAACTTGTCTTATGAAAGGAGACTTAAGGAGCTTGGCTTGTTTAGCCTAACTAAAAGAAGGTTGAGGGGAGATATGATTGCTCTCTATAAATATATCAGAGGGATAAATAAATACAGGAGAGGGAGAGGAATTAGTTCAGCTCAGCACCAATGTGGACACAAGAACAAATGGGTATAAACTGGCCACCAGGAAGTTTAGACTTGAAATCAGACGAAGGTTTTTAACCATCAGAGGAGTGAAGTTTTGGAATAGCCTTCCAAGGGAAGCAGTGGGGGCAAAAGATCTATCTGGTTTTAAGATTCTACTTGATAAGTTTATGGAGGAGATGGTATGATGGGATAATGGGATTTTGGTAAGTAATTGATCTTTAAATACTCAGGGTAAATAGGACTAATCCCCTGAGATGGGATATTGGATGGATGGGATATGAGTTACCCAGGCAAGAATTTTCTGTCTGGCTGGTGAATCTTGCCCATATGTTCAGGGTTTAGCTGATCGCCATATTTGGGGTCAGGAAGGAATTTTCCTCCAGGGCAGATTGGAGAGGCCCTGGAGGTTTTTCGCCTTCCTCTGTAGCACGGGGCATGGTTGACTTGAGGGAGGCTTCTCTGCTCCTTGAAGTCCTTGAACCATGATTTGAGGACTTCAATAGCTCAGACATAGGTGAGGTTTTTCATAGGAGTGGGTGGGTGAGATTCTGTGGCCTGAGTTGTGCAGGAGGTCGGACTAGATGATCAGAATGATCCCTTCTGACCTTAGTATCTATGAATCTATGAAACAAAAAAACTTCAGAAACAGACTGCAACGAGAGACTGCTGAATTGGAATTAATTTTCAAACTGGATACAATTAACTGAATAGAGACTGGGAGTGGATGGGTCATTACACAAAGTAAAACTATTTCCCCATGTTATTCCCCCCCCCCACTGTTCTTCAGATGTTCTTGTCAACTGCTGGAAATGGCCCACCTTGATTATCACTACAAAAGGTTGTCTTCCTCTCCCCCCCCCCCGCTGGTAATAGCTCATCTTAAGTGATCACTCTCCTTACAGTGTGTATGATAACACCCATTGTTTCATGTTCTCTGTGTATATAAATCTCCCCACTGTATTTTCCACTGAATGCATCCGATGAAGTGAGCTGTAGCTTACGGAAGCTTATGCTCAAATAAATTTGTTAGTCTTTAAGGTGCCACAAGTACTCCCTTTCTTTTTGTGAATACAGACTAACACAGCTGCTACTCTGAAACCTCTTATCTTAGAGAAGTGAGTCGTCACTTCAAAAGAACCCCTGCTTTTGTGTGACAAGTCAATAGAAGATGAATGTGAAACCTGTCAGGAAAGTGTCTACTTGAGAAGATTCTGCTGGTTTCTCAAATTGGAGCGTAGGATTGATTTATTCACCAGTAATCATCCCTCATTTTATATGGCGTTGTGAGGACCAAAATTCACATAGGATCTACACTACTTTGTCCAGGGTAGACAGAGGGCCTTAACAGCAGAAAGACGACTGGACGAAAGGAGGTTTGGTTATTGAGAGGTCTGGAACCTCAGTGTTTCTGTTGATGGAAGAAATAAGGAAGAGTAACAACAGTCTAGGCATCAGCATGCCATGACAGACAATTATGTAAATTTAAATAGGGCAAGATAGATATATTCTGGTGCACTAACAGTGCAAAAACCTCCTGGGCCTCTTGAGCTTTAAGGAATAATTCTTCCATGCTGTTTGCATTTTGGGTGTGGTCTGAGTGTAGGAGAGAAAAGACTATGCCCTCTGGGACAACAATCCATGAATTAACCCATAGTTTTAGAGAAAACATTTTTGTTTGTGAAGTCCGTGCTCTTTGGTACAGTTATTGATCTTGTGACTTCCAGTTCTTTTATACAGAAGACACCATGACCGTACTGTCAAACTTTATTCATTTTCACTTCCCTTTTATTATTGCAGAGAAGTGATAGAGCAATTTTGATAGCATTTAGTTTCAGCAATTTTTTATTTAAAACTCAGAGGTTCCAAAGCAGTTCTCCTGAAATCAAGTGACATTAGTGCCAGAAAATCTCCCTATTCAGAGAGAGGTTTCTTATTTATATAAGAGTAAGCAGATTTATCTTATCTGGTCCATCCTGCTACCAAGGCAACTATCCTGTTTCTGTCAGTGGGAGTTGTGAGTTCTCCCCTCATGAAGAGATCTTATATGGGGCGGGGGGAGGAGTTACTACATATTTCATGTGCCACATACTGGGTAATGACATGAGAGGACTCCATGTTTTGAAAACTAAAACTAACTCATTATTAAGAGAACTATTTACAGAGATATGGCAACTGCAGCTGGCATTCAAGCCGTAAGCACACACGCTGGTGTCCTTATGCCTCTTCCAAACTCTTCCCTCCTGCAGCCTGTGCTCTCCCCTCCAAGTTCGAAGCAGCTTGCAACACTGCATACAGCTGAATTAATTTGTTCCTCTACAACATTCACTTTTATAGGCAACACTGCGTAGATCAAGATATCAGGTTCTCTTTGAAGTCATGACTGTGAGCATTCCCCAAGCTAAAAGATCCATAGAGGATATCTCAAATCACCCTTGCAAGGGAACGCAAGCACCCCATCTGCTCCAACAACAAGATCTTTGCCCAGCAATTATCTCCATATGTAAAAGACCCAAAAGAATAAAGTAATAGAAATGTTACAGAGCATTCAAATTAGAAGAGGATGGTTGGCAAGTTATTACGTATTTATATTCAGAGGGCAGTTATAGATAAGTAGTTCCCTCTTCTTTGAAGGTAGCCTTCATTAAAGATCCCCTCTTCTGGAGGTTAAAAAACTCCAGGGTTATTGAAAACAAAACAAGACGACGCAGGTAGAATGTGAATATAGGGTTAATGTACCTTTATTCTGAATAGTGGGATACCAGTTTTCAAGTTAACCATTTCGCTAAAGTAGGGTTGTCAAGCAATTAAAAAAATTATTCCCAATTAATCACACTTAAAAAATAATAGAACAACAATTATTGAAATAGTTTGGGATATTTTCTACATTTTCAAATATATTGATTTCAATTACAACACAGTATACAACATGTACAGTGCTCACTTTATATTATTTTTAATTACAAATACGTATACTGTAAAAATGGCAAACAAAAGAAATAGTATTTTCCAATTCACCTAATACAAGTACTGTAGTACAATCTCTATCATGAAAGTTGAACTTACAAGTGTAGAATTATGTACAAAAAACCTCTACATTTAAAAATAAAACAATGTAAAACTTTAGAGCTTACTCCTACTTCTTGTTCAGCTGATCGCTCAGACAAACATGTTTGTTTACATTTATGGGAGATAATGCTGCCCGCTTCTTATTTACAATGTTACCTGAAAGTGAGAACAGGAATTCGCATGGCACTCTTGTAGCTGGTGTTGCAAGATATTTATGTTCCAGATGCACTAAAGATTCATATGTCCCTTCATGTTTCAACCACCGTTCCAGAGGACATGCATCCATGCTGATAACGGGTTCTGCTCGATAACCATCCAAAGCAGTACGGACTGACGCATGTTCTTTTTCATTATCTGAGTCAGATGCCCCTAGCAGAAGGTTGATTTTCTTTTTTGGTGGTTCGGGTTCTGTAGTTTCCACATCAGAGTGTTGATCTTTTAAGATTTCTGAAAGCATCCTCCACATCTCATCCCTCTCAGATTTTGGAAGGCACTTCAGATTCTAAAACCTTGGGTCGAGTGCTGTAGCTATCTTTAGAAATCTCACATTGGTACCTTCTTTGTGTTTTGTCAAATATGCAGTGAAAGTGTTCTTAAAATGAACAACATGTACTGGGTCATCATCTGAGACTGCTATAACATGAAGTACATGGCAGAATGCAGGCAAAACAAAGTAGGACACATACAATTCTCCTCTAAGGAGTTCAATCACAAATTTAATTAATACAATATTTTTTTAACTAGCATAATCAGCATGGAAGCATGTCCTCTTGGAATGGTAGCCAAAGCATGAAGGGGCATATGAATGTTTATCATAACTGATACGTAAATACCTTCCAACGCCGACTATAAAAGTGCCATGCGAATGCCTGTTCTCACTTTCAGGTGACATTGTAAATAAGAAGCGGGCAGCATTATCTCCCATAAATGTAAACAAACTTGTTTGTCTTAGCGATTGGCTGAACAAGAAGTAGGACTGAGTGGACTTGTAGGCACTAAAGTTTTACATTGTTTTGTTTTTGAGCGCAGCTATGTAACCAAAAAAAAATCTATGTTTGTAAGTTGCACTTACATGATAATGAGATGGCACTACAGTATGTGTATTAATTGAACTGAAAATTTCTTGTCTGTCATTTTTACAGTGAAAATATTTGTAATCAAAAAGAATATAAAGTGAGCACTGTACAATACCTTAAGACATTGTCAGTTGGCACTCAGACAGGAAAGGAAAACCCATATATGGATCAGTAATGAAGCACAAGAATGTTCCCTGGATAAAGGGGTGGTAGATACTGTGTTGTATACTGTGTTGTAATTGAAATCAATACAATTAAAAATGTAGAAAAACATCCAAAATATTTAATACATTTCAATCGGTATTCTATTGTTTAACAGTGCAAATAATCAAGATTAATTTTTTAAGTTAATCATGTGAGTTAACTGTGATTAATTGACAGCCCTACTCTAAAGCTATGTAGATATCTTTTTTTATCTGCAGAGAAGCAAAGGAGGAAAATAAGATATCCTAGAAAAAGGTTCCACAATAGACTAAATCTTGACTCCTTTCTGGAAGCTGAATCTGAGCAACAGAGTATAATCTGAGTATATTCAGTTAACATAAAATGCTGCCTTGTAAATCTCCAAGATAAAAACAGATTAGAGGTTTGCTGCCATAACAGATTCACTCCACACCAAATGGACCTTGACATGACCTACAAGCTGCAGGCCTGCAATGGTATAACAATGAAACAGATATTGAGAAATATGGTCTCCTTGGAGACCACACAATCTATTGAGTTAGTGTCAACTGAAACAAAGGTGCATGTATTTTTTAAGGGCTTTAGTTCTCTCCAAATAAAAGCCAAAGGATCTTTTGGCATCTAGTTTATGGAGAAGAGTTTCACCAGGATTGATAAGTGGGTGTGGAAGAATGCAAGCAGGAGGACTGAATGATTGAAACAGAACTCAATTACCATCTTAGGTCATTATTTGGTATTTGTCCATAACACTATCTTACTTTCGAAGGATTTAGTTTAAAGTGAACCAGTCATTAGAACGTGAAACTCAATCACTGTGAATGGAAGTCACTGCAATACGAAAAGTGATTTACCATGTAAAAAACCTCAATTTCAGAGGTTAGCAAGTGGTTTGATAGTAGCTTTCATCAGCTCAGTTAAAACCATATTAACAACCCATGACACAAGGGTTTTTCTAATTTTAAATGTATCATGTGCCACATTATCCTAATGGTTCTGAAAGATCAGTTGATTACCTACTTAAGGATAAGGATCATTGAAAATAAGGATCATTGACCATCTTCTCCTAAACTTAGTCAGAACCTTTGCTATCAGAGATAATTGATACATATGTAAACTTACCTCAGCAGTGAATAAAAAACAAAGCATCTGTTAGCAGTGCATTTTCTTTCTGGTGCCTCATGAAGAACACTGGTATTTTGTACAGAGGTGTTCTGGAAATACCTATCTCCACTGTTTCCCCACTTGATAAATCTACCACCCCTTTATCCAGGGAACATTCTTGTGCTTCATTACTGATCCGTGTATGGGTTTTCCTTTCCTGTCTGAGTGCCAACTGACAATGTCTTAAGACAGCATCCAAATTCTACACTTGCAATACTTCTTGACACAGGAGACATGAACTTATTCCACCCTGCATATCTGCTAACAACATGTTCACCTGGCAATTCAATCAGGATCTGGTTTTAGAACACTACATTTACAAAGATCTTTGTCCATGAAAGCTATGTATGTCCTCAAGACGGACTGTAAACATTAGGAACCTTCATTCCAAAACATTCAAGCATTTTAAATCAGGGTGAGGAACAGAGATCTCTCTAGGGATATGTCTTCACTAGCAATGTTAAAGTGCTGCCACAGCAATGCTTTAATGTGGCTGTGTAGATGCAGCACCAGTGGTTAAAAAAACCACTTCCATGCGGGGAGTAGCTCCGAGCGCTGGTGCACTGTCTACACTGGCACTTTACAGCACTGAGACTTGCAGTGCTCAGGGATGTGTTTTTCCCCCACCTCTGAGTGAGAAAGTTGCAGCGCTGTAAAGTGCCAGTGTAGACAAGCCTTAAGATGTGCACCTGAGAGAACATGCACTAGTCTTCCTAGCCCTGCAAAGTGCTCAGTGAGTGCCATTCAACAGTGGCAGCCAAAACAGCTGCAGCTCTAAATTGCGCTCCCTTTGCTCTCTCTGCTGTAGTCTCAGTGAGAGTGAGGGGAGCCCAGATTAGAGCTGCAATTCTTCACCATGCCGAAAATGTGGGAGGCAGAATCAGTATAGGCCTGCAGGGAGAATAAGTGAGGATTTCAGTGCTTTCCTTCCCCTCCCACTGTCTCCAACTGCCACATAGAGGGCTTCAAAAATCCATTTGCAAGAAGTGAATAGGAATTTGGAATGGGTAAATGAGATTACTGGATCCAGGGAGCAGAGCAGAACAAACAGAACTGCTGGTTCCTTCCCTGAAGGAAAGAAACAAGTCTAGGAGAAAAGGAAGATGGAACAGAAACAGAGTGGCTCAGGAACTTTTGATGGAGCATATGGGGAGTAGCTGAGAACAAGCCTGTGAATGAATGTGGTTGAGCAAATTGCTGCAGGTATGAATAAGTGTATAAGCAGATGGGCTCTTTCACCTGCTCCAGAACAGAGTCCACACACAAAAGTTGTGTCAAGTAGGAAGTTACCTTCATCACTAGCTTTTGGTTGTATTCAAAAAAGGGATTAAAATAAGCCACCACAAAATCCATTTGAAGTTTTCTGTCCAGTCTTGGCTTCTCCCATCTGTCCAAAAGTCTGACAACTAACATAATTTGCTTAAATGAAGACATCAGGCTAATCAATAGTTTATGGTGTTCTAGAAGTCAAGGAGCTGGTTTATCAGCACAAATACAATTGAAACCGAGGTAGCTGGAGGCCTTGAACAGTTGCAGTCTCTGGGTAGAGGGCAGAGCTGGCTGAAAGCTGGGAATTCAGTAGGCTCTTGGTGCAGACTTGCCTTGGCACTTGCAGAAAGGGAATGCCTGGTTTGAAAAAGTGTCTGTTTTGAAAACAACCAGAGGGGAAAAGATGATGTCTGAGCTTCAATATGTTCTGTTGACACACATGCAAAGGAACAGCTTTGGGCCTCACATGTTGGGCCTGTGCAACTGTTGGAGGTATCAATTCAGAGTCTCGATACCCAGCTGTTACTCTTGATTCTGGGTCACTTGACGCCAAAAACTTCAGGCCCTCTGGGCCGATTTCACATTAGACTTAAATGAAATAAGAGAGGTGGCCGGGGAGCTTTCTGATGCTTTATCTATGACTTGATGCTTCACAGTGACATTGCCAGCAAATCTCAAAGTTAAGTCGGTCAGTCTGTTCTGAAGCACATAATTCAGTAGTTAGGCCCATCCATGAAGGACATGGTCTGGACAGTTTTTTATTATATTATTATTATTTCTTTGATCTTCCTTCTGTCCATACCTGCAAGACTTCAGTGGGACTTATGCTCCTAAGTCATTTAAATGCTTAAGTCACAAACTCCTATCCAGAGATGCCTAAATATGGAGTTAAGAACCCAGTTTGGCTCCTATTTTTGAAAATTTTGGCCTAATTCCAATATTAAGATACCTAAATAAAAGTGGCTAGTTTTTCAGAGAGCTGCTCCCATAAGAACTTACTGGGTCGGACCAATGGTTCATTTAGCTCAGTATCCTGTCTTCTGACAGTGGCCAATGCCAGGTGTCCCAGAGGGAATGAACAGAACATGTAATCATCAAGTGATCCATCCCCTGTCACCCATTCCCAGCTTCTGGCAAACAGAGGTTAAGGACACTTCAGAGCATGGTTTTGCATCCATGCCCATCCTGGCTAATAGCTGTTGATGGACCTATCCTCCATGAACTTATCTAGTTCTTTTTTGAACCCTGTTATAATCTTGGCCTTTACAACATCCTCTGGCAAAGAGTTCCACAGGTTGACTGTGCATTGTGTGAAGAAATACTTCCTTTTGTTTTAAACCTGCTGCCTATTCATTTCATTTGATGACCCCTAGTTCTTGTGTTGTGAGAAGGATTCAATAACACTTCCTTATTTACTTTCTCCACATCACTCAATTTTATAGACCTTTATCATATCCCCCCTTATTCATCTCTTTTCCAAGCTGAAAAGTCCCAGTTTTATTAATCTTTCCTCATATGGAAGCTGTTACCCCAATCATTTTTGTTTTCCTTTTCTGTACCTTTTTCAATTCCAATATATCTTTTTTGAGATGGAGTGACCAGATCTTCACACAGTATTGAAGATGTGGGCATACCATGGATTTATATAGAGGCAATATGATATTTTCTGTCTTATTATCTATTCCTTTCTTAATGATTCCCAACATTCTGTTATCTTTTTTGACTACCGCTGCACACTGCGTGGTGCCTAAATTTCAGCACCCAGGTCTGAATATTTGGGTTTAGTACAGGTATTAGTATTTACCATCCAAATATTTACCTTACAATTATTCTAGAGTAATCTTTGCCATCTATACTGATGGAATATATTCATACAATAAGATCTCATCTAACATACAAATGAAGAAACCTATTTAAATCAATTTAACTTATCCCAAGACCCCTGTTTCTTGCTACTAAAAAGTGATAAATGAATTGCTAAGTGCAGGGGTTTAATATTGTGAAGAATAGTGTGGAAAAAATCTCAATAGATTCTATCTTGAAAAGTGGGACAAGAATCAAGTGTGCATTAAGTTTTAAGATGTCGTCACTAAGGTAAATGGGCTATCTTCATATCAAACTTAATAGACAATGAAATTGATAACACTAATATGTTTAACAGTTTGAATGCATTAGAAAAACAAATAGCAACAAAATAGGGAAATCAACTTAAATACAATCTCGTGAGACAAAGCTAGTTAGCTTTATTTAGCTAGATCACTGGACTAAAACAGAAAAATGAAAAGAGCTGTCTTGAGGCAAGCATTTTTTTGCCTATCACTTGCTTTGTGAAAATCTACTTTTTGGAAAATGTCTCTCCAAAGCTGAAAAAAAGTTTGAGTTCTGATCACTAAAACAAATATAAACAGGCACTACTGATGAAACTCAGTACTTGCTAAGGTCTCTAGAACAGGGGTTCTCAAACTGGGGGTCATGACCCTTCAGGGGGTCACAAAGTTATTCCATGGGGGTCGCAAGCTGTCAACCTCCACCCCAAACCCTGCTTTGCCTCCAGTATTTATAATAGTGTTAAATACAAAAAAAGTGTTTTTAATTTATAAGGGGGGTCGCATTCACAGGTTTGCTGTGTGAAAGGGGGTAACCAATACAAAAGTTTGAGAAACACTGCTCTAGAACATAAAATGCTGAAATAATTATGTAACTTGCCATTAAAAGAAAAATTATTTTAACATTTGGCAATTCGAGTTCATTAACAGAATCTGAAACCTGCTCATAACATGATCAATCACTTACTTCTTAGATTTCCCATTCCAAGAGCCAGACTCATTCTGGCAGGCAGAGTGCTGTGATATGATGGGGTGGTGCTGAACAAAATATCGTTTGGCAAGGCTTGATCAAGCATTGAACTCCGTGAGCTAGCATATGAAGATCCTCTCCGATTACTACATATGCTCTCATCAGAAAGGGTGCGATAAAGCGTCCTCCTTGGAGATAGGTTCCCATAAAATGAAAACTAAATATTAAAAATAGTTTTAGAAAGGTGAATTGGTAAAGAAATGAAAATACTGAACATATTTTACTAGTTAAAATAATGTATATGATATTGTGAAAAACTCTTGTAGTATTTCTGTAGGCAGGCATAAAATATCATTTTGGAATTCTTGAACTTGCAATGGAAGATCAAATATTAGTTCCATCACATCAACTCTCCTGCAGCCTCAATGGAGTTACTGAACTGGATTTTTGTATTTCCTCTTGACATTTTGGAACACATCACCATGAATTAATTAGATACTGTATAGTTTTATTAATTCTGAAATGTTAAATGAAAGTTCCATAACCCTATGACAGTAATGGGCTTCCAGAAATATATGTAAGGTTACCATCTCTGGCAACATTTATTCAAGACCATACATAGGACTGCTTGATTTTAATTTGAAATGACTATGTTTTAATATCAAGCCATTCTGAAGTGATCAACTATATGTGAAGTGCAATCTAATTTATATGACAATAAAGCTGATTTAAATCATTATAGCTGTCTAGATAACATGAAATACACTTAAAACAAGATAATAGAGTTCAGTGAAAGCTGTTTTATCTTTTATAAAATTACTTAAAATACCATCTAAATGTCTAAAGCAAAATTATATCTGATTGCCCTAACTGGATCAAACTTGGCTATTTCACTTAAGAACCCTTTAATTCTATAGCAGTGCAAAAACAGTTACTCTGCATGTCTACAGAGGCAATTTGTACAAATGATCTTAAACTTATAAGAGTCCAACATCCTGACCTGCTTTCTTTATAAATAGTTTAGGCAGCACACTTCCTATACTGGATACACATCAAATATGTATAGAAGCAGTGGCTTTTTTAAAACAGTGAATGTAGCACCAGAGTTAAAAATATCTACATTGATATATTTCTGACAAGTCTTTCTAACTGATGAATACTTCTCAAAGAAACAGAGGGAAACATTCAATAATGCAAAAGGATAATATGCTATGTACAAAATAGTTTAATATACACTAGGGGCCCATTTCAGGAATGTATCCCTTTTCAGGATAGCACTGAAGCATGTACTTAACCTTAAGCATGTGCTTAAGTCCAACTGAAGTCTATGGAGTTTAAGCAAATGTTTCAGTGCTGTCCTAAAGCAGGACTTAAGCACATGCTGAAATTCTTTCCACAGTCAGGGTCTAACTACTACTTACGCTTTCAATATCTAGACCCTGATTCTGGAAAATATTTAAGCATATGCTTAAAGTCCATCCTGCTTTAGGACGGCACTGAAATATTTGCATAAACTCCACTGACTTCAGTACATGCTTCAGTGTTTTGCTGAAGACGGATGCTTTTCTGAATTTGGGCCCTAATCTGTATTGAACTATTTTTTACAGAGTATATTTCCCTTTGCATGATTGAATGTTTCCCTCCGTTTCTTTGAGAAGTTTTCATCAAATAGGAAGACCTGTCAAAAAATAACAATGTAGATATTTTTAAATCTGGTGCTACATTCACTGTTTTAAAAAAGCCACTGCTTCTATACATACTTGATGGATATCCAGAATAGGAAGTGTGATACCTGAGTTATTTATAAAGAAAGCAGTGTAGACATCAGCTTAGAGTCAGAACTGCAGTCCAATTAGTTATTATATTAATAATGTGTCATTGTAGGAAGAATATAATAAACAAAAATTCTCAGCTATTATTCCTAAACTTTCAGAGATTTTAATCTATAGGTGTATTTAACTATCAATCTATTTATCTAAAACAAAATCTGACTTTTAAATTAAATTTAGCATGTATGAGGTTCCCAAGTTACCTATTTACACATGATGAACATGTTCTTTAGTATGTATTATGGACGTACTGGATTAAAGTACCATTGAATTAAGATCTATTTTAAGAGCATTACTTCAAGTAATTAAATTGCTTGTGGTGCCATTTGCTCTTACGCAAAAAATACTGTGTCACTGGTACTTGCTGTTCAGAAAGCATACTGTAAGTTCAATATCAGTACTTTAATGAACTTTTTAACATGAACAACATTGTCTTTGTATAACAAAATCAGATCACTGCTTTCTGTGAGCGGACTACGAGACCTTTCCAACTAACTACTTATAATTAATATCTGTATGTCACTCACTCGTACAAACTTCAAATGGGAGTTGCTGTTGCTGGGAACCATGAAAGCCATGCCACTTTATTCAGTTGCCTAACTTTAGGCACCTAGGTTTTAAAATACCAACCTCAGTCTTTGGATTTATACTCAAAATTAACTAGGTGTTTGTATTAAAAAGCTCAGCTTTCAAATTTGAGCAGAAGCAGGCTTAAACACTGAATTTAATCTACAATTTCTACATGCTAGGTATTATTTTATAGAGCAGGGTATGCATATTATATGAATTACTGTCAGAATCCATAGTTTATGCCTAACATGTTTGGTTTATATAGAATGATCTTGTCTAATCTAAATCAATTTCAGAACTAAAAGTAGATGATTTCTGGGTAATTGCCTCTTATATGTGTAGAGCCAAAAAAAGAGTAGCTCACTTTTCTTCTACCCTCCTCCAGAGTGAGGCTATCTGGCAGCATCAGCTTCAGAAAATCTTCTTTGGGCA
The DNA here is from genome assembly GCF_009764565.3 of Dermochelys coriacea. Taxonomy (NCBI): domain Eukaryota; kingdom Metazoa; phylum Chordata; order Testudines; family Dermochelyidae; genus Dermochelys; species Dermochelys coriacea. The sequence continues at coordinate 133,915,628 of NC_050070.1, forward strand.
AGACTTGCTGGCTTTCAGTAACTGCACTCCTCACAGAAGTTTGAAGCTGACTTGATGCAGACATAGCATCATCCTCACCATACAGTCTGTTGAAACAATTGGTATATTAGTATGGTAAGAAGTACTGGTCATGGATTACAATACTGCATTTATTTTCATTGATAAAAATTAAAAGTTGCTGTATGACTCTCTCTCTTTGCATAGTGTATTGTTACCATCTCCCCCAATCATTTTAAATTTATGAATTAGTTTCAGTTTCATGATGGAATTTTTAAATTATTCAAAAAGTACTGAATTCCCAAGAAACAGGAAGAAACAAGCAGCAATATTTCTCAAAGCCTGCACTTCTCTTTTGTGCACACTACAGTTCTCTGTTATCTTGTTTAAACTTGAATAATTTATCACAGATCAAAATATTTTAACTTGTGCTTCCTGAGCAAATAAGAAAATCAATATCTTGTGGTGTGAAGCTGTACGAGCATCACAATCTGACAAAATTATCATGGTCATCACTGATAGTGCTGAAAGTTCACTTGTAATCAATTCTGCCATGTGCCAAATGCATTTTATTACCAGCAATTTCACAAAGCTGTTTGGATAAATAAAACAGTGTCTTCTTTAATTATCAGCATACAAAAATATATTTACATTCAACAAAAGACTGTCAAACTGAATTACAGTCTTTCAGCTCCCTTCCAGCAAGAAAGGAAAGAGATGATCTTAAAAGGTTTACTCTGGAAATGGAATCTGAGAAGCTGGAGATTCCCAAACACACAGTGCATACATTTGAGACCAATTACTTACTGCCAAGTGCAGCATAATCAGCGATTGTATCCACAGCAGAGAGGAAATAGGGCTTCGCTATGGTAAATTGTAATTCTCAGTGAATTATGTCTTATGGTGGCACAACCTTCAGCAAATGACCTGATTTTCATCACCACTGTTAATTGAAGATGCTATTTTATTTCAAACTAATTATCTTTGAAATAGCATGCCTTCTCTTCCCCGCCTCCCCTCTTCCCGCTACCCCAACGATGCATGGAAAGCTTTCCTAGAGAGAGAAAAAGTTAAGTATTGCTCTAATGCATAGAAAATTTATGAGAATATTTTTTGATATGTGCAGTGAGGTCATCTTTGATTCACACTCTTCAGATGGAGCTAGTCCTCACAGATATTTTTCAAAGTTCCTGCATTTTTAGTCCAAAGGGAATGCTTAATTATGTAGTTTTCAATAAAAGTTTTCATTTCAAAACAGTGAGAGAGGTTGCAGGATCTCATTATGCAGAGGCCTTTGGGACAAAAGAGACTGCCACATTTTTAAAGTGGCAGCACTCTTATGACTGAACAATCTAGTGAAAGTGTGCTTATTCATAATATTAAGGCAAAACAAATGTGCAGAACAAGGCGGCCACAACTGGGAGCAGTTGGTGCTCATAACTTTTGAAAGTGAGGCAAGTGTTGAAATATGGTTTTAAAGAGCCTAAAGTTGAGCTCCTATTTTTGAATATATAAAATTTTGGCCTACATTTTTACTATAAGATTTTGCTATAAATATTATGCAATATATATGAAACATTTACAAAATTCTAGATTTAATATTAATTTCCCCCTCCCACAGAATAAAGGATAGTCCACATATCTCATTTAAAAATAAACTACTGCATGTGTCTTGCTGCCAGTCTGCCAAGATACACAGCGCTTTCTACTATATAGAAGGAGGCAGAATTGGTTATTTATACTCAATAGGGAAGTAAGGGGATCATCATGGTACATGATTTTGAAGATAAAAAGAATATATAACATGTTTTTTTTTAATTATTACATGGCAGATCCAAACAATAGCTGTTGCTCCTATTACACTGGTGCAATAGGAAGGATGCAAAGCACCAGCTGTAACCAAATTTCAGTAACTGCACCACATTCTGAACCAAGGCTTTCGCTTCTGCACAAGAGGAAGAAGTTCCTCGTGAGCTCTCTTAGTGCCAGGCAAGATACATTGCTGTTTATTAGAGGTGGTTGGATATTTTCAGCAAAATGAAATTTTGCTGAAAATATGCTCTTTCGTTGAAGCCAAAACATTTCACAGAGATATATAGACTTTAATCAAGTTTTGAGAGAGATGTGCACTCACCAGGCGGTTATGGCCCTGACCTGGATTGTGGGAGACCTCTGTTCACGTCCCTGCTCTGCCTGATTTAGAGCATACCATCCTAGATTACTCTGAATCAGGCAGAGCAGGGACTTGAAACTTTGCCTCCCACATCCCAGGCCAGGGTCCTGATCACATACACACACCTGCACCACGGCCCACTCTGTCTTAAGTGCTGGTTTAAAAACAGATGTTTTGATAATTCCATTTCCGTGCAAGTGTTGTAAAGGGTTTGTTTTCATTCCAATGCACAATGAATACAAATTCTGAAACCTCCCAAATGAAATCTCATCTGGCTCTAATGTTAATTTCACCAGCCCTTTCATCTTGGAAACAGTTTCCGTAAAGGGATGATATGTGCCTAGAATAGGAAAGAAGCTGGGACTTCTCAATCCTTTTGAAGTTTCCTAGCTCTAGAAACAATTGCTGAAGGGTCCAACACTCAAGTCAGAAAGGCCTTTGCTTCCACTGAGTTCCACATGCCTGCAGCTTCACATCTCTGCCCTTGAAGAGTGCTTTTTGGAGCTTTGGGGGGCTCTTTCTGAGGCAGGGCCTGGATCTTCAGTATTTCTCTGCCATTTTTTTCTCCTTCTTACATCTAAGCAGAACTGAGTAGTTTTTCTAAGCGCAAGAGTCAGGTCAGAGAGAAAATAAATGCCCAAATTGTGAGAGACCTCCACTCCCAAAACTGAGTGTGGCCTTTTCATCAAGTGTCCCAAGACCATCCAGGGCAGGATTAAAGCAATTGAGGTGCTCTACTACATAGTGCTTCATTCCTATACCACGACTCTGCCCTCCACCCACACTTGCAGTGACACTGGGACCTCAGGGATGGGTAGTGGCATGGAGTCCCTATCTACCCCCCAAGAATAGTAGCAGTAGTTCTAGCAGGGTCCCAGTACTTAGCTCAGCAGCCTGGGAGTATTTAAATTGGATGAATGAACGGGTTGGGCACACTGCATTTTCTTCCTACCATATACAGTCCTATGATGAGATAGTGCTGGCATGGCCCCCTACTATTTTCAGGTACAGCTTAGTACCCCCTTGAGATAATGGGGCTGTTTGCACTCTCACAGCTATTCTGTCATTGTCTCTGAAGCCTGTGGCAGACACTGCTGCATCAGTTATGATCAGTTCATGTTTTCTAGCTTTCCCCTTGCAGCTATAAAGGCTAGAAATATTTTTAAAAGTGAAAGCTGTAATTCTGATGTAATTGCATAATTCCAGGAGCTGGACAGACGTGGAGATGTCCCTCCACAAGATGACTCAAAAGCAACAACAACATCAATTGACAAAACTCAAAGTTTTTTTTTTAAATCTCAACAATACTCTTTTTTCATCTCAAATCAAAACCAGCATAGAAAAATCCTGAATTAAGGTTTATAGAGCTGGGGCCCTCGGGTCCAAACCCAGAGGTCATAGCCAGGAGCAACCTTATTTAGAACCCCTTCGATGAAAGTTAAGCTTTTTGAGAAGATACTTAGGTTCTCCAGACCTTAATGGGGTTATGCCTAACTAATCCTCTTCAAAATGGAATTTCATGTCTTTACAACACAACTGTAATTTTTGGCCAGATTAACAATGCCTTCTTTTCTCATTTTGCTTCACTGGGCAAAAGGGAGGAGGTTCAGTAGGAAAGAAACTAAGAGAGAAAAAGGAAGGAGGCGGCAAGAGGACCCTCCAGCCAATGATTTTCTTTCACCTGTGTCGAGATTTCTGGTACATAAAGGAAGGGAAAAAAACTAATATTTTAAATAAAGCTGAAGACAAGGAGACGCATTTTATACTTTTCAAATAATGAGAAAGTTAAAAACTTTCCCCACTCTATTATATATATTACTTTCTAAAATAAGAACAAACATAAATCTTACTCTTGGCATTGAGAAACTTCAGATTCTTCAGGCATTGGGTTGCCTTCTGACTTTTTCCAACCAATGATATATTTGCTTACTGCTGCTTGTCTGTGGTGTGATTTTGATTCAGACCCAGCGATCTGTTGACCACTATTCTGTGACACTATGTAGACTTTGGAGGTATCTAGAGAACCACCGTTTTTAGAACAATGTGCTGAAGGGCTTCCTGAATGGTGAGACCCACTGAAAAGGAACACAGAACAAAACTGCAGTGCAATAAAACATCAAGGACTTTAGACTACAGCCAGCTATGCAACCATATTTCTTTCTTTTAAATTTTCTCCAAGGTCAAAAATCATGGCAGCAACTTTAATACATTTTATATATCGCTAAATCACAGTTATTAACTCTCTGAGCACACATTCATGAACACACGCATGTGTACACACTCAGAAGGACTTCACAGGACAAGCATTTTCTATCATTGAACCTATTGCAATGCCAAGGCAAACCAGTCTGATTTAAAGACAAGGAGCCAAATTCAACCCTGGTGTAACTCCATCAATGCCAAGAATTACATCAGGAATGAACATGGCCCCAGATGATTGCCTGAACTCTGAGAACTTCTAGGCATTTCCACTTGGCAAGAGTAATGTTAAGACACATCTTCTAAAGGTAGGCACTTGATTTAAGCTTTCTTTTAAAAAAATGTCATATGAATAGAAATAACTCACCCCAATGAAAGCGGCAATGAAAACAGTTTTCTGGATTATTTTAATGTTCTCTTTCATTATTAATAGTACTAGCAATTATTAATGATATGTTTCATCAGACTCTCTCAAAGTACTTTAAAGTTAAATTAAAGCAAACAACATCTCCTTGAGGAAGGCTTTATTTTAGAGATGAAGGAACGAAGGCACCAGTAAATATGACTTATTTAAAGCAATTTGTTAAGTCAGTTGCAGAGCTGGGAACAGAAGTCACAGCTCTGACTCCGAGTCCTGTGCCCTAACTACCATACAAGGCTCATTGCTAATCCAGTCATAATAGTACTGTGCTCATTCATGAGAACCAGAAAGTGACAGTGACTAGACTTGTTTCATTGTTCATGCTAAGTGAAAGGTAAATGGTAAAACAGTATAGATATGTTTTGATTGACCTGAGTTTTCTAAAATATCTATTAGGAGCAGAGAGAGAAGATAAAACATTCTCCCTCTTCTCCCCCCCCCCGCCAAAAAAGACAATGGATTACTGATATATAAACACACATACACACACTTAGCATGAACATTCAATTATTAAAAATGATAAACACTGGGATATAAAGTATTGGCGACATTACCCTTTATTGTAGATCACTTTTTCACCCTCAGTGGATGGTAGAACAATTATTTTTTTTCCCCTAATTTTCCTCTGATTCTCTTAGTTGCCAGCTGTAGCCAGATGATCCACAGGCAGGATTATGCTAGTCAGAAAATGTGGGTGGGTAACTTTAAAGGTGATCAGTAGCAAGCCAGAAGGAATTTGACACATGCCGACTCCTAGTCCAGGAGAAGATTTGGTGAGGAGCGGGAATTGGGGGCACTGCTGTAAGAGCAATGTCTGGAATTGCAGCTCCTCAGCTTCATCAGATTCTGGAGCAGGGAACAACCTATGGCAGATTTACCTCCAAATACCCAAACAGGGAGTGGGAAGGGGGATGAGGAAGATCTCCCAAAGGATATGCAGAAAGAGCAATTAGAGAGGTAAGAAGAGAGCCAGGACAGGACAGTCATGAAAGCCAAGGGATGACAAGATTTCAAGAAGAGCATAGTTGACTGTATCAAAAGTGGCTGACAGGTCAAGCAGGATGAGGATGGAGTATTGGTTCTGAGATTTGGCTAAGAAGAGGTATTCAGAGAATTTGATGACAGTTGTTTCAGTTAAGTGCAAGGGTAGAAGCCAAACTGGAGAGTCTAGGATGGAATTGGAGAGAAACTCCAGACAGTAACTGAAAACAGCATGTTCAATGAGCTTAGAAATGAAAAGGAGATGGGAAAAGGAGTGCTGGCGGAGAGGCAAGTGAAGTCAAGGGTTTGTATTTTTAAGATGGGAGAAACTAAAGCATGTTTGTATTGCGAGAGAAAACCACCAGAGGACAGTGGGAGGTTAAGGAGAAGAGTAAGGGAGTGGGCCCCCGCAGGGAGATCAGGAGATGGGATGGGGTCACTGGAGCAAGGGGATAGTGGAAGAGAGCAGATGAGAAACTTCTGCCTCCGTGGCCAAGGGAGGAGGAGAAAAAAGTTTGAGGTGGGGAAAAAGAAGGGAAGAAAAAGGGGAAGAGAAGGCAAGCCAAGGGAGGGGAAATGTCATGTCATATTTTGTCAATTTTCTCTTGAAAGAAATCAGCGAGATAGTGTGCAGAGAGAAGTGGTGGGAGGAGGTGAAGGTTTGAAGAGTGAGTTAAAGGTGCTGAAAAGGCAATTGGTATTGAAGGCATGAGATTCAATTAAGTTGGAAAAGTAGAGTTATTCAGGAAGGCAGCAGAATTGAAAGAGGACAGAATGAATCTGTGGCAGAGGAAGTTGGTCTGGTCACTGGATTTCTGCTAAAGATGCTCTTCACTGCAAAAAAAGGAGTGGAGGAAACAGATGCTGGGGTAAGCCATGGCAGGAGGTTAGCAGGATGGCTCTTGCAATGGGAGAGAGAAGTATCAGAAGGAACTTTTTGCCATAGATTTGTTACAGCATCAAAATTAAAGTATATAGAGGCTTCTCTATCTCAGGTTACAGATTCAGTATGATCTTGCCTCATCCAGTGGCATGTTGGTTACTAGCTTTTGAGTCCAAAACTATTGACTAGCTAGGAAGGTAGGTATGCGAAACTATTTGAAGTTAAATGAAACTGTTTGTAACAGTACAGTAACCTGGTGTAATTAGAATTTTAAAAAATGAGCGTGCAAGACAGACAATTACACAGCTGTAAAAGACAAGGCTGTACATATTTCACAGGGATCTGATAGTTTGTGATGTCATTACACACAATAGGCTTGATTCTGTAACCCTTACTCAGACAGATTAATACTTTCTTCAATGGGACTACTCAATATGAATAAAGGGTGGTAGAATCAGGCCCAATATGTCTATATTCAACAGCATTCCTGTGTTGTATTTCATCCTTTTAACAAACAGCATACAATTTTAACATTGATTTTTATATAGAAAATAGCTTTCCACCAGCCTGCCTGTTTATTTTAATTTATTAGATATTTATAGTTACAGAAAATGTTTATTATTAAACATTTATACTGTGGTAATACCTAAAAGTCACAGTAGGACTCTGACCTATTTGAGTTAGTCACTGAGAAAATACAGAGTCAAATTCTGAACAGTTAAGGAATATCATACTATAAAGGATTTGGTATGGGGGTGACTTGCCAATCAGAACACAATTCACTTATATATTAAAATAATGAAAACACCGTATTTCACAGTAGCAATATCACAGCTGTGAAATAAGACTCATTTCTTAAAGTTTGTTTGGCTACAGTACATCAGATCCTTAAAAGTGCTTAAGTATCGATGAAGTATGGTTTGTGACACAAAACTCATTTGAAGAGTTGTACCTAAAACAGCTAGCCCACATGAAATACAATTTATGATTTTTTTTATAGTAACATCATTTGGCACTCAAATTAGGAACAGATATTTTTAAAAAAATACCAAAGTGAGATTGGACAACCCTGAAGAGATAGTCATGATCTCTTGAGTTTTAACTGGTTCTGCCATTGACTTAGATAAGTCAAGTGAACTCTTTGCATATCAGTTTTTCCATCTGCAAAACAAGAATAGATTTTCCTGTCTACCTCCCGGAGGTGGATTGAAGATTACTTAATGTCTGTATGGCATTTTACATGTTTAAAATGCTACGCAAATAATAATTATTTCTATTCTATTCTTCAGAAATCTATTTCAGCCCACTGTATCTCCAGAATTCGTATTCTATTATGTATGTATATAGTATTCAATATTGGAAAGTATTTACTGAGTATTCTTCTTGCCTGTACACTACTGTATCTTTTACAGTTTAGGAGAATGATTATGAAATTAGATGAGACAAATTTACTCAATACAGAGGGAAGATGTTGAATGCAACTCATTGTTTTTTCCTGTACTGGTTTGCAATGAAAATGGACAAATTAGAGGAACAAAAATGTGCAAATAATTTCCCTTTAAATGACTCCACCTTACCAAACAAAAGCCTTCAACATACATTCAAAAGCAGCACCTTCAAAAACACCAGAAAATGGGAATTACAAGATAAAAGTGACCAGTTGTACGAGTCCTCTCACACAACACAATTCGCTTTAGAACACACACACTGTACACAAATTCCATGTACAGTCAAAGGGCAGACAGCAAAATCCATCAAATTCAATCCAACATAAATACATTTTGCCAGGCATCTAACACATTAATTTAAATATAGGGGCAAGGTATGCAATACAGCTTCACTATACACAAATATAAAGAAACAGATATTTCCAGTGGAATTATATCTGATTGCTATAGCATTAAATCCTTATGTCATCAGTTGCATTGTACTGAAAGAGCATGTGCAGCCAAGTGCTTCTTGAAAAAATGTGCTAACCAGAGAAAGGGGTGCCAAGCTAACTTGACTGGTTTCTTTTTGAAGCTATTACAGTTATTTAAATTAATTGGAATAATGGAGGCAGTGATACTAATGCAAAATTAACATTAATAATATAAACACACTGCTGATATTTTACTAATTTACAAACTTATTTTGTACCCATTCCAATATTTTAATGATCACTTGATTGCCAGCAGGACAGAGTATAGATGGACTCATTTATTTATTTATTCCATCTTAATAGCTATGCTGCTGAATTGAAGTGTCACGATACAGTGAGATTCTCAAGGAATAAAGTATATACTTATTTATGAGTAGGTTTTTCTATGGTACTCATTGTATTATCTGACAACTCCACCAATTTTAAGGATGTATTCTCCTAACACGCCCACGTAGTAGATGTTTAGTCTCCCAATACTCCCATCGTGCTATCCAATTTTGTTATTCTCTTGATTAATAAAGAGAAAATGTTGTACTATGCAATACATAAACAACAAATGCTTTACCCAATTAATCGCACAACCCCAGAACACTCAGGGCCCTGCAGCTATGCCACCTTGTGCTGTGCTCCTGACAGGCCACACAAGCTACACAGGGTTAGATCATCTCAGTACATTTCTGGGAAGACCTCCACAAACACATAATAGGAAATGGTGACGATGAGTAGCTGACGTTCATCCACACAAGTCAGTACTAAATGTTTGCATGAGGCTCACTGTGGGCAATACCCTGAAGGATCTTGAGGTATCTGTAAAGCATCCAGAATTGAGGTGTATGATTGTGAAGGGAGTTAGAGCTTGTCAACATGGGAAAGTTGTATCAGTGTAAGGTAAGATGTGAATTTAAACAGCTATAGTTATACTGGTATAATTCCTAGTGTGGATATGTTTACTTTGGTAGAAGTATGCTTTTTTCCCCAATTTAATTTATGTTGCTTTGGAAGTGGTTTAAGCTAAACTGAAAAAAGCATTCTTATTCCAGAATAATAGCATCCACACAAGGACTTATCCTGGTATAACTACAGTGGTTTAACTACATCAGTATAATTATATTGGTATAACTGTAAAATTTTCCCATGTAGGCAAGCCCTTTGAAAATCATGGATGAAAGTATCCTGTTAAATAGGAGAAGGAGGAATCTATAAGGTGCCGCCACATAGGGCTGCAATAAAGGGGAAGGCACTTTGATTGTCCAAGGTGCTTGGTTATCCCCACAAAATTCTCAGTGAACATGAAGCAGATTGTACTCCTCATCATGTGTCACTGTAGCATGACAACTAAATATCACAGAAGCATTTTATTCTGGCCCTACTGGAAAGTCCTTCCTCTCCAAAAATACTCAGAGGGGCCCTACAGCGAAGTTTGGCACCATTGTGTGAACTGGCTTTGAGCGAAAACAATGGTCCATCATTTTGCTAGCTAAACACTCCCTACCCAGTTCAAACTGGTATGGATGTTATTTCCTGTCCTAAATGTTTGTCCAATGTAGTCAAGTGCCATTAAACAGGTACTGCATTTTCACCTCAAAGGGTAAAAGTGCTTTGGGGTTCTTTGGGGAAAAAGTGCAATATACATGTAGGTTATTATGCCTTTCAAGGTGGGTCAATCAATTTCAAAGGAGTGATATAGACACAATAGATTGTGTGTTCCCCCAAAGATACTAAATGCTCTTACAAATTTTTTAAAATTTTTGTGTAACTAACACCTCTGGATTAGATTTTTAAATAGAAATTCGTACACAGACACACCTTCTACACACCCTCTGTAACAGACTCATGGAAGGTGATGGAAAGCCTTTTGTTGGCTTCTTCATATATGTATTGAAATATAAAAAGTTAAAATTAATAAGCGCATTTTCAAGGAACAGAAACAATGAGCATAAACAAAAGCAAATGCTCTCAGTCACTAATTTAATCACCTAATTTGTATAGAAAAACCACATACCTAGAATGAGAGGATATTTCACTGAGGTCTCCCATGCTACCTTCAGCTGTATGACTGCTAGAAATGGCAGAAGTATAGCTATGTACAGCATACATTTTAGCTTGTTCATCATCTTGCCCAGGAGTTTCAGAAGATTCAGTCCACTCCTCAGCCCCACTGTGCACCCCAGACCTGCTGCCAGCAAGGTGTAAAGGAGCCATAAGAGGAGCAGGCATAAAAGGAGCTGTATCAATTCCACTGTCAGTAGAAGCCCCTTTAATATATGTTAATCCAAGCAATTCAGGGTCCATCAGGTCTCCAGAGCCAAAGTGCTTTTCATCACTATTGCTCGATGTATTACTGGACAGGGTATTGCTGCTGGAGTGACTGGAATAGTTTTTGTCTCCAATCTTTAAAAAAACAGAAAGTTTATAAATAATATTTATTTCCATTTAAAGTTACTTAATTTTCTTTATTCAAAGGTCATTTAGCCTGCATTTAATACTTGGCACAGCATTGTTAAATACAAACACCAAATACAAAAGAAGCTAAATGCACAACCAGCTTCTATGAAATGAACTGCACAATTGGCTAGGTGTATTATGGGACTTTTCTTTCCTCCAAAATAAGTCTATTGTATTGGTAGGTAAATAGACATTAGACCATTGGTTTGATCTCATATGGTAAATTCCATATTCACATTTAAGTTCTTTGATTCTGGACATGCTGCATCCATAAACTATCATTTGTGGATAGTTAAAATGAACAACAAACCACTGAAATTAGGTTCTATTGCAGTTCTGAAGAACAATGAAGATTGAATTACTGTTACCCTCTCTCAGAGTAGATGAAATATCCAGTTTATTGGATCAGGTGCAGCATGTATGACTACTTGAAATGAAGGCAAGTGAAATGTGTTTACCTCTGGGGGTTCAAGCTCAGTATGACTGCTGGACTAGAAGAACTGTGTCAGACAGTTGTGTCAGTAGAAAATTTGAGGGGATTTTACAAAGAGCAGAATTCATTTACCTGTGAGGCAAGACAGTCAAGACCAGGCCAGATGAAGCCTAGGTAAGAAGGAAAGTGGGAGGGTAGACTGCTATTTTTAATTAGATTCCCCTTCCAGCAAATGTACACAAGGATACATCATCGCTTATACACCAAACTGTCAGAGTAGCCGTTCTGAAAAGGCTGCCTCACCTAAATGCACACTGACAATTAACAAGTCTCAGTATCTGTTTGAAAAGTTGCTACAAAAAGAGGGAGTTTAAGTTCATTATGAACCTTATGGAGATGGTTTTCAACTTCACTATAAGGGAACTAGATGCTGGAAATGCAAATGAACACATTTCTAGGGATGGGATGTGCAAGGATTTGCTAGAAAGTTGTCTAGCGCAGAGGTGCTTCAGTTTGGACTACAAATGCAACATGGCATCAAAGAGGAAAGAAACCATTAGGAAGGAAGGAAGCCTTCAGGAAGTAAAGAACATACAGGAAGGAGCAATGTAAGTATCAATCCCAGCAAAAGGTTCCTTCAGACTGATCTAGTCTATAATAAGTACCTGCTTGGCACTGGAACTGGCACAGAGGATTGGGGTGAGCTGGCGAACAGCACCTTTGCATGCTCTCCTCTTGAACTCAACAAGCATACCTCAACTACAGCCCAGAGTCAGGTATTTCCATGTGCCACAGCCACTCTTCATAGGGAATCTCAATGTGGCCTTAACAGCGACCGAACTCTGTCATGACATGATGATGTCATGGAGCAATTAGAACTCAAGTATAGTAAATCATCAGGACAAGACTATATTCATCCAAGATTTCTAAAGAGCAAAGATACTGAGGTGGATATGCAATACATCCCAAACAGCAACATGTGTTCCTGAAGACTAAAGTTGTTCGTTTAGTGCTCGTCTCCAGCAAAGGACAATCCAAGGAACTGGGCAACAAAAATGATTGGGGTATGGAACAGCTTCCATATAAGAAGAGATTAAAAAGACAGGGACTTTTCAGTTTGGAAATGAGACTATTAACAGGAGATATGGTAGAGGTCTATTAAATCTTGTCTGGTGTGGAGAAAGTGAATAAGGAAATGTTATTTACTTCTTCACATAATACAAGAACTAGAGGTCACCCAATGGAATTAATAGGCAGCAGGTTTAAAACGAACAAAAGGAAATATTTCCTCACACAACGCAGTCAGTCAGTCTTTGGAACTCTTTGCCAGAGGATGCTGTGAAGGCCAAAACTATAATAGGGTTACAAAAAAGTAGATAAGTTAATGAGGATAGGTCCATCAGTGGCTATTAAGGATGGGCAGGGATGCAACCTATGCTCTGGGTGTCCCTAGCCTCTGTGTTCTAGAAGCTGGGTGTGGACAACAGTGGATGGACCACTTGAGGATTGCCCTTTCTGTATATTCCCTTTGAAGCACCTGGCATTGGCCACTGTCAGAGACAGGAAACAGATAGATGGACCATTGATCTGACCCAGTATGAACATTTTTATGCTTTAGATAGGCCTTTTTCAGTTTTGAATTAAGTGACTGATTGAGTAATTCAAGGATAGAGTAATGCTGTGCTGCATTCAAATATAAATAACCAAGTCAAAATAAATGTATGAAGTTCAGTGAATAGAACAGTATCTCAGGTATTGGTACTGGGGTTTAATGCTATTCATTCTACACAGTGATTCAATCCTCAAACGTCTGGAAAACTTCTCCTTGCCTGAAAACATCAGGAAGCAATTTTCCCCCATGTATCAGATTGTATAGTACTGTAGACAACAGCATTATGAGGGTCTTTTTTCAAACATCATGGACCAGATTCACAGCCTGTATAAATCAGAAAGCCAATTTACTCCAGCTGAGAATCTGGCCCCATAATCTTATTGAAATTATTTTACAAGTAGTATCATACAGTTTCCTGGTACATCTAGCAAGACTTCTGTATTACAAACACACAAAATACTATTAAGGGAACATGGCACTTTACTATTTTTTTTTCCTTTCCCTAAACCATAGGACACTGGCCATTACTAAATGCAAGCTACTGAACCAGGTAGACCAATTATCTGATCCAATACTTCAACTTCTATGCATCTTTTCTTAAGGCAGCCATAGCATTTGTATTAGATTTAGAAAATGAACCTGTTTAATAATTTTTAACTTCTAATCCTAATGAAATTAGCATATTTCTTAGTGTACACCACTTAATCCAGCTGGAAATCATTAAAAAAAACAACCAAAAAACCCCAAACAAACAGGCCACCACTTTCACACACACAATTAAAAAGGCACAAAAAGATAACATTTAACTAGATACAGTCTTCAGAGGTGGAAACTTTGCCCAAATAATAAGAAAGCTGATTGCTGATAATTATAGTACATGTTATCCCATACAACATGTCAAGAAATGGCATGCATGAATGTAATGTGTATAATGGGAGGTGCTCCTAAGACTGAGCAAACCAATGTAAATGAAGCTCTAGTCAGACAGCAGAGCAATGCTTACATTAGTAAGGATTTTATCCCTGCAATGTCCCAGAAACCAGAACTTGACCTTTTTAATGCACTTAGTTTGAGAATACTGCATCCATTGCTGAATCAGAGATCTTTGCATAGCTATACACAATACTATGAGCCTCTCAAACTCCAAACTGTACTTCAGGAATTACTAGAATGTATTTTAAACATTTAAGATTCTTGCAAGTGTCTTTTCAGACCCAGGTTTTTAACAGCAGAAGAGAAATATGAACAGACTTACATGAGAAAGTTTGCTTGGCGAATCCTTGCCATTGCCTTCTTTTGGTAAAGCCCGGTCTTTGTAGGAACTCAAGACTTTGGTGGATGGTGCATGCCACTTTGTTTCTGCCATAAATAATTGTGTTTTAATTTCTGATTTCTAAAAGTCTAAATTGATTTCTAAAATGAACATACCGTACAAAGGAAAAAGCACATAGCTCAGTGCTTTAAACTTCAGGTTTAAAAACTAAACCCTGTGGAATCACAGGTTCAAACCTTGGCAGACTTTCGTAACCGTTTTGTAGTTCCAAGATTAATTAATTAGAGTTCTATGCTGTCCACTCTGTGTGAGGCTTTTGAATGAAACCTTAGAAATCAAAGTGTTTGTTCTGAGCCTACTTTAAATATTCCATGGCCCTTCCTATAAAAGAGTAAGAATTTGCCTCAGTGTTCTTTGGTCAAAATCTATCCTATTCTGACTGTTACACTGCGTTTAGTTTCCTCTTACCACCTCGGAGGTGGCTGCATTTCACTGTTGCTGCATTCATTTTGAAGCACTTTAGGATCCTTTGGGATGAAAGGCTCTATATAAATTGAAATTAGGATCATCGTCAGAACCAGTAGTTAACTTTACTTGTATATCCTAGGAAGATTATTTACTTTTAATGTATGATATTATTATTACCAGCATATCTGGTTCCTTCCAAAGTTTCCTCTCCTTCTCTGCCTCCTTCACACTCCAGTGGACTTGAACCTTGGTGTTCATGAAGTAAAGGGGATTGGCACCTTGTAACATAAGCAGATGATCAAGTTGTTTCTTTCTTAACTACAAAACTGGATTATCCCACAAGGAACTTTCCAAGGTAAAAATCTTTGTAGGTCATTAACTGTAAACAATCACCACCACCCAGCAAGCAAATATTATTGGGAAATTTGTTACTACTCCAAGTAAAAATATCTAAGTGTAACTTTCTTGGCAGAACACTGTTTAGGATTAATTATAAACAAATAATGCTAGATTAAAAACCCCTGCATTTTTGGGACCAAAAATTCAAAGCCCCATACAACGGATGGACCATGAAAATGCATCAACTAGCTGTTCCATAGACCAGTTCCCACTTCTATACACACAAATATCTGACAGTATGTGCAAATGTAGGATTCTGCCTTTTATTCAAAATTGGAATTGATGCCACTACACCAGTACTAAATCCATTACTTGAAACACTTCCACTTTCACAGATGTCAGGCACTCTTAATCTGAAATTCCTTGAGCAGGTTCCAAGACAATACACATATCTGCTACATGGGATATTTTACACATAATCAAACATGTCAAGGCAATATTCTGCTGATAACAGACAAGAAGATGATTTGTGTGTCCATATTTTATTATAAAAATAACTTAATTCTGAGTATCGTGTCTCAAGTGTTTTTAAATTAGGCAGCTTGTGTATTTCTTATCTCAATATTTAACAGCAAAAATGTTAGCAAGCCGTAGATACATGCAACCAAAGTGCTACATTCACAGTAATAAAGAACAGATCTCACATAGAAAATACGTATTAGAATTGAGTTAGTTAACTTTTTGATGACCTTAAACATTTAACATATTTTTTGGGAGGGGTTCCTATTCACTAACAGCTCAATTGTGAATCCTCCTGTGCAGGGAAGTAAGAGGAAGTAACAAGCCCCATTAACACTCATGTGAAAGAACTACTCATATTGCTGGAGCCTGCCCGGGAAAAGAGACCAGCTGTCGCGGGGATACTACTCAGCCTCCCATGCAAGTGGATAGGAAGTAGATGTCACTGGAGCAAGTGAAGAGGGAGAAGTAATTTGCACCAGTTAAAGGACTGACACAGAATATTACCCCCACTAAAGCAAAGGAAAGTGGAAACCAGACTGGAACAGAGTCTCAATCTGTTTCCTGAATGTAGCCTGTCCTAATCCAGCGCTAAAGCACTAACTAGCGTGGTTCCCAAACTCTGTTTGTGTACAGATTGCATGAGAGTCCCTGCTTCCTGTTTACTTAGGGAAGTACCTTATCGCAAGTACTTTTCCTGATCCTCATTAATTTGCAAGGGATCTCAATTTGTGGGTAGAAATTCACAAATTTTCCACATTAGTTTGAGGACCAAATCCTGCACTCAGTTATAGTGGTGCAAATCTGGAAAATCACCACTGATTTACATTGAGGTATCTCAGATCAGACTAGGGCTGTGATGACCTCTAAACTACATTTCCATTGCAAATGGGACTATTTAATATTTAGCTTATACATCAACTCTGTTTCATAAAGATTTATTTATGGGAGTTGCAGTGAGATACAAAATCACCAGTACCCGTCATATCCCACTTGCTGTCTCCACTGGCTACTCCCGCTGGGTCCTGGGTCACTGGAGGAGGACTGGTTGCTCGGTGAACTTCTGTAATGTTGACTAGAATCATTAACAGTGCACTGAGGTATTTGTGGAGTTTCAACATCTTTAACTGGTCTGTTATTTATTTTACAAATAAATTCATTTTTACAATTAAAAATGAGCCATACAGATTGCAGTTTGAATACTTTAAGTATATTCCTATTGGGATTTTACAGTTAGACTTATTTCCTACAATTCATGTCATTTAAGCATTTTAGAAAAATAATATTTCCCAGTTTGTTATTGGCAGGATATTTCCATATGTAAATCTTAAAAAGACACCATGAAAACACAAAAGCAGAGAACAGACTAGGTTTTAACACACTAATGGCCAAATCCCACTCTCCTTACTCATATAAGTAGCCTCATTTGAACAAAGAGTTTAAGTTACTTGCATGAGTAAGCAAAGCAGGACTTTGCTCAGTTTTGAATATGGGAAACTCCCACAATGAAAAAAAGCGTCTTCCCACCCAGAAACAATTGCTAACATGTACTATGATATACCAGAAATGGTGAGGGCTTTGATTACACTATGGAATGCATAATATCAGTACCTTCATCCAATTGAGAACTAGGTCATCCTTCATATACATTATGTGGGTAACATGAAGGCATTTTAAAGGGAATTATTATATTTTTAAAGATCATGTCTCGCATTGCTAACTGTGTCTGACAAAAATTCTTATATTTCCAGCTATTTGAAATATAATCTCCAAATTCTTCCTTTAATTGCTTTCACCTTGCTTCTCATTGCCAACTTACAACTCCACTATCTTGTGGATCCCAGCCCCATAATCTTGACTCCTCATCCTCCTTTCCCTTCCCATTTTCTTCATATATCCAGTTTCTAACTTCTGACATTTCTTTTTTTAATCTCTAAAATTCACCCTTTTCTCATTGTCCCTAGTGCTATATAATCCACATTTCTTAACCTAGTTATCTCCCATATTACTGTCTCATCTCACTGCCCTTCCTAGCCCCAACTCCTCTCCAATCTGTCTGAAATGCTGCTGCTAAAGTAATCACCTATTTCCTAGAAACTCTCTATTGGCTTCATAGTCTGACCTCAGTAAATCTGAGTTTCTCATTCTCACCGATAAGGTCCTACATAATACCATCCTCTCCTATTTTTCTACACTCAGTATCTAATTCTGTAGGCTAGTTCCAAACCTTTTCTTTTATTCATCTTCCCATCTCTGCTTCATGGATTTTACCATGCTGCTTCCCATGTCTGGAAGAGTCCTCACCCATTGGGCACCATCTCTCTTCTCTATATCCCTTTTTAAAACCTCACCTCCACAAGCAAATTGTTTTCTCTTGTTGTCATTAATCTCCCCACCCTGCCTATCCTGACCTGCTAGCTAATGTTTTGTCTTTGTTAAACTAGTCCTATTTCTATTATATAGTAAGCTTTTCAGGGCAAGCAATGGCTCACTGTATTTAAGGCCTCAATCCTGCAAACATGTACGCATGTGCTTCACTTAGTTATGAATGCACAAACGTGTTTGCAGGATTGGGGCTTATATTTGTAATGTGCTGTGGAAATTAATAGCATTTTATTAATTGTTGAATAAATATTTAAGTACTGTTTTCTAATAGAGCTTCACAAATCTAAAAAATTAGATATTTAGTACAACTGCCCTTTTAACATTGGGCTTTAACAAGGAACAAAAGAATGTGTCAGTAAAGTGATCTTAAATCATCTAACATTAAGTGTGATTAGATAAAATGCATTTTTGAAACAAGATGTAAAATATGCAAACTATTAACTCAGAACCTTCTTTCCCTAAGGACAAGTTTTAAAATGTGCATTACTACTACTAATAGCCTAACTGTGATGTTTTAAACAAAATGTAAAAATACTATCAATTGTTTCTCCTTCAGTACAGTAATGATTTATGCTTTTTGGGGCCAGAGAGCAGAAATTTTCAAAACCAATACATGACAAATTTTAGATTTTTATACAAATTAGGAGATTTCAGTCATGAGATCTGTTTTGTCTGGAGGTTAGAGAAATGGCATGGTTAAGGGGGAAAGGACATAAAGGAGGGACAATTCCAAATAAAAAATAAATTAATGGGGAAAGAATTATGTTAAAGAAACAAATTTGTTTACATTATTTGGTGAGAATTAAAGAGTCAACTGCATTAACAGTTTTTTTTGTTTTTTTAAGATTTGTACCCCTTTTCAAGGAGTAAAATGATTCATAATTACCTTAAAATACCCCACCATAATGTAAGAGGTTTGATATTTTTACATCAAAAGTTCTCTTTTTTTTTAATAAAGAGAAAAAAAGCAAAGCATAGGGAGTGGTAATGAATTACAGAATCCTTTGAAACTGTGTCCATAATACAATAAATGAGCTTAAATCATTCATTTTGCAAGAGACAGGTTTGTTTTATTTATGCTTATCACTCATCTAAATAGGTTTCCATGACATCACTGATTGTGCCTCAGCTTAGAGCAAAAGTAGCCAGTCAGCTTCTGTTTCATTTGATTTGGGGTTGAAGGAGATGGTTGGTAGTCCTCATGGGGTGAAGTTATGAAATAGTGATGAGTGAATCACTCATTTCTTGGTTTGAAAAATCAAAAACATTTTTGGGGAGAGGTGCCAACCTGAAAAGTAGGTTTTTCTTGATGAAGTGAAAAATGTGTTGTTTGACCAGAAACTTTTTATTTTTGTTTTGTTTTGTTTCATTTTCATAGAATATCAGGGTTGGAAGGGACTTCAGGAGGTCAATCAGTCCAACCTCCTGCTCAAAGTTTTCAGCTGGTTTTTACATCTTTGTTTTCTAAAATAAATTTAGCAAAATTTTGAAACGTCAAAATGAAAAGTCAAAATGTTTTGAAAATGTCAAACAAAACATTTTGCTTTATTTATTTATTTATTTTACAGGAGGAGGACGCAAAAACTATTCACCAAATTCAACCTAATTTAAGTGGGATAGCTGAATTCATGGATAGCTTTGGTCTACAAGAAACTGCATTGTTTAGTGAATAAACTATTAGTCCACAAAGTTCTGCCAGTCTCTAATTATGAGTAGTACTACTGTACATTATCACTAAACCCAGACGTCATTTGTTTCAACTAGGATGAACTGTGGTTCACTTTGGCACTTAAATCTCAAACTTTTATCCCTGTTAAAACCCAACAGAGTAATGAATGAATGAACAAAAATGTTATTTAAAAATAACTTCATACCAAGGCCTAAAAAGGTTTACAAGTGAAGCATTTAGGAAAATGACAGGAATTAAATGGAGAGTATATTACCTTGCACCATCTGGCAGCTTTCTATCAAAGGAAGTGCTGCGAGGAATGGCTGTCTGAGCCTGCTGGAAAAGCTGCTGGCATTGCAGTCTGTCAGATGTTCCTAGGATTGGAGATGCACGAGAAAGAGGCTGCCCAGCAGGAGTCGGCACCCGATGCCAAGTAGTATTCCTTCTGAAAGGGGTTTTATACTCACATGGGGTGCCTTCGCTGTCGAGTTTATATTCCACCATGGGGATTCGGCATAGTTCTGAACAACCCCTGCAGGACACACAAAAATGCTGATAAATCTTATTGAAGGGGAAAAAAATACCAAAAATCTTTCTACCATAAAAGGTAGGGTATATTTTTCTTACAAACATCCCCATATAGCAGTGTCTTTTGCACACTTCAAAAAACAAACCACTTATCTGGCAAAAAAAATAATTTAAACGGTTCACTACTATGTGGAAACCAGCGTTTCAGAAGTCTGTCTTTCAAAGTGAAAAAGCAATACAAGATACTGAAAGTTTATCCGTGTCTTAAATTCTGCATTATACAAAATAATAAATAAAAACTAAAATCTGAGAACTATAAAGATTGCCCAATTAAGCATTCAAAAGTCAGGAAATGTCAACATTAAGGTTGCAAGTGCTGTCTTAACTCTGTTCCCTTGTGTGTACGCATCACACTACAAGTCAAATGATATGATCACACATGATTTCTCAATTTATACAATATCATACAAGTTGAAAAATATTTAATGTATAGTTTCTCCTGCAACCTTATTTACTTTTATGTAGTATCTGGCATTATTGATTACTTCTCTGTGTATGCCAGGCAGGTAAACAAACTGGCCAGGCCCGCCAGCGGCTTTCCCTGCACAAGCAGCGGAACAAGTTTGGGAACCACTGGTCTAGAGAAAGAGGGCACGTAGAGGGGTGGAAGAGGCTGAGACAAGGACAGGCTGAAAGGACAGCTGGAGCAAAAGGGTCTGTAATCACTTGAGTACGCTGAAATACGTCCCCGGGTTTCTGAATTTCGGCATTTCTCAATGCTGTGCCAGCGATGTTCTGCGTCTGGCTGGAAGATTCAAATCTACCTCTGCTGTGCCGCCACCTCCCAATGTAAATAATAATAAATAACCCACAATCACTGCTAAGTACTTTTACAAATGGAACTTCCTAGCCTTCTCTGATGCAATCTCATGAATTAGCTCATCCCAGTCTACCCGCCTTGCTTCCAAGCTCTCTACAGAAATAACTAGCAGATCATTTAACCCTTTCCTGCTCTATGGACACTCTTAGCTAGGTCTTGATGAGTTTCAACCAGGTGAAATTACTTTCATTAGCAGCTATGGTTACAGGAAGATAGCAAAAACTATGCAGAGCTGTTTCTGTGTCACGGAAACTCATCTATAGACTGTTTGTCAAAATAGCTAAGGAGATCAACAAGTGCCTTTTTTTTTTTAATACACACACACACACACACACACACACACACGTCATCCTTAAAGATTCATTTGCAAAAAGTGGCAAAGAACTCCATCTCATTCTCAGTACTCAGTTTAAATTCCCAGGGCTAGCTGGCTTGTTAAATTGTAAGCATGCCTCTTTAGGTCTTCGTTATTGAGACTCTTCAGTTTCTCGTCTATCAAAAAAGCAGCTCTTTTTATGGCTGCATCCTATTTACACATCCTATCATCAAACCGTGTTAATATTGTGTCTAACTGGGGATTGAAAGCCTCACATTCAAGAACTTTTTTGAGACCTGTTGACCTTTCATCCTTTGTAATTTTGCCTGGCATTACTTTCCTCCTTCGAGCTGAATAAATATCCCTACTGTGTCAGCCTATGAAGCAGCAGAAGCAATGAACCCAGAAGCCCATAATTCTGATAAAGCATCTCGAAGACCACCAAGTAAACTGCCAGCTGTTTGAATGTCAAGATCTGGACTCTGCCATTTTTTTGCTTACAAAATTAATTTTTGGTCAGTATCGTAACAAAGGCCCCAAAGTTATGAGTTATTATTATTGAAGAATTGCCCAGACATCAAGCCTGTTTTAGAAAAAGATAGAACTGATGGAAATGAGAATAAAAACTTAAGGTCTAACAGTAAGATTTCTTCAGACTGAGCAAACTCAGAATAGCTGCAGCCTTTTACAAGAGAGTGTACCATTGGTGCTGCTAAAGAGAGTTCCCCTTTTCCCTTTCTGTGAACGAGTGAGTGAATGAATTAAAAATTAAATTAATATCACACATTAAGATATTATATATTAACAGATACAGTAGTGAAAAACAGGGAACCTGATGGAATCTAATATTGTAATTAAATTAAGTTATATCTATAACAGGGAAGTTGATTATAAAGTGATCCAACTTTGGGCAAAATATTGTAAACTTTAACAGGGTCTACTCCTGTGAACAGAGTGATGTATGAGAGGAGAATGCCTATTCAATTGAAAAATATGATCTTCAAGATGGTAATTGGGCTTCACTTTTATATGGATCTAAGTGCTGAGCATTGACTGGGAAGAGACAAGAGCAGATCCTGAATACAGTTGAAATAAAAATGTTAAGATGAATGTTTGGAGCTACAAGGATGGACCATGTTTGGAATGAATGAATTAGGGAAAGGTACCAAATATAGAAAAGCTACGGGAATCCATGCTTAACTGGTTTTGGCATGTGCAAAGAATATATAGGAAACAGGGTGTTAAATTTAGGAGTAGAGGGGTAAGAGAAGGGTTGGAAGAGCCAAATCTGGATGGATGGATGTCATATAAAAGGATATGATTAACTGTGGAGTTTCCAAGGAACTGCTTCAAGACAGACTGGAATGGAGGAGGAGGACTTGAAGAGCTGACCTTATACAGGTGGGACCAAGGCTAGAAGAGGAAGATGACAAGGTTTACCTCATAGGCAATCATATTAGGAAAAGAAAAGGCTTGCATTCATATTGATTTATTTTATTTTAGTGAAGAAGTAAGGCTAATATTTGCAATCAAGCATGCTTATATTATTAAGTTAGTGATATACAGGTGTGGTGAGAGGCAGTAAATAAAAGGAACTGAAATCAAAGCTTGTATTTATATGAACACTTTATCAGAGTGGAATAATCAGAAATATAATTAATAATGCACAGTATCAGCTCAGCCATACATACTAAGGTCCCATTGTTTTTAAAACCAGGAGAACAGGAATGGAAGATTTATACAGCTGTTCTGGTCTGCTAGAGAACAGTTCTAGAAGTGACTTTGCATTGTATAATGGACAATTAAACAAGTTTAAAGATCATCAAAGAACATGGAAGATCTTTGTACAAGTTATATTAACTTTAAACTGGAGATTTCAGCAATAGTAAAATGTTGGAGAAATTGCAACTTGAGCAAGCACAACTGCAAAGTTGGCCAAGAGATGCACCACAGTGGGACCTATGGAAAGTGATTTGCAGAGGAAGTTGCTGACCAGAGCAATACAGATGGTCCCAAGATAGTGGTATCAAAGCTATGGCCTAACTTGTATTACACAAGCTGGTACGATGAGATGTGTTGCACACAGATATTGGAAAATTCCAGCCCCAGTTGCAAGAACCGCCAATGTGATGTCTTGTTCCCTGATAGGATGATGATAAAGGATGATTCACTTTGGTTGGATGTTTCAAATCTTTGGAAGAACAGGTCACCATCTGATTGGGCTACACTAGTACCTCCAAGAAAAGGAACCAACTTGGACCACCCAGCAGAAATAAGATAAAACAGGTCTGTCGCTTCAGCACATTGCTGCCTGAAAGCCAAAGACACATGGAAGGAAGAAGATTGAGGTCCAGGATCAGACATCTGGAGTCCTCCTGGTGACAAAGTACCTATCTCAGATAGGTACCTTTAACTATTTCTCTATATTTTACAGCAATTTGGGTTGCCTGCTAGTGCATTGGGGAAAAAACTATAGTCATGTCTGTCTTTTGCTCCACCCGTGTTTGCACTGTCAATTCCTGGTGTGAACAACAACCGAGTTGAAAGTGGACAGCTGAACAAACATCTGGTGATAAAGTAACAGACTTTCTCTTGGATGACAGGTCAAATCAGTCAATTGATCACTTCCTGAAACTGCGTACCTAATTAGTATGGTGTTGTATATGCTTGTGCATGTGATCTAAAGATTGTCACAGAGTTACTGTGTGCCTTTGCTTTGTAAAAGATCCCAATCAATTTTGTTGAAAAGCAGCTTTAAAATGCAACAAGTTACTGTTGTTAACCAAGATTGTAGAATACCTGTGTATGATACGTAATGATTTCATACTGCCCTTCAAGTTCTAGGTGCATACAGACATAAAATGAGGCCTTGTGTGCAAGCTTCTTGAACTGCACTCAGTCTATATTGTCTGTCATAAATGTAGAAGTAATGTTAGATAGTTGGGGGTGTTAGATCCTGGGTCTAATATAATTATTTAGGATATTACTTAAAAGGGTTGTCTACTAAAGATCCATAGAGAAGGAGAACTTGGTGAATTAGCATGCAAGCGATTGACCAAATTATTTTAACTATCTTTGGATTGTTTTTCCTCTATTGTATTAGTAACAATGGAGTTAATAACCATTTAACACAAGGAACCCCTACTCTGAGGGACTCGGTCAAAAATCTAAACAAAGTCACCTTCCCAAAATAGTGATTGAGTACAAGTATTATATGTTATTGTGGTTATTTGATTCTGCAAATCTGAATGGTTATATTAACCAGTTATCTAATTATAGTAAAATGCTATTTTTGTCTTCTTATATACTATACTATTAGTTGCTGCTGTTAAAGATGTTTAATATACTCTATAAACTAATTTCAGCTTTCAAGTCCTTTACATTTAATAAAGCAATCAAAATTCAAAGATCTGTAAGAGAGGTGATATGGGTAATCAGTTAAGCAACTGCTTAAGTAAGGTTTGTTTTATACCCTATCTTTCTTACATAAGATAGTATACCACATCTCAAACAAAACAAAATTGAAAACTCTGAAATTTGTTTGCAAGCTATCAATTTCTGACATAAGCTCTGGGGTATGATTGTGTGAAACCTCAAATTTGTCTAGCATATCAAGAATACCTTCAATCTGATTTTGTAGTGGATCTATGGCCTCTACCCTTACTAGAGTGACCAGATGTCCCAATTTTATAGGGACAGTCCCAACATTTGGGGCTTTGTCTTATATAGGTGCCTATTGCCCCCAGCACCTGTCCCGATTTTTCACCCTTGCTTTCTGGTCATCCTAACCTTTACTGACCATCTTGTCATGCTTTGGCATTTTAATATAATGCGAATATGCTTTTTCAACACATCCCAATAGCTAGAAGAAGTGGAAAACAGGATATACAATTTCTGAACAATTCAAAAAATAGAAGAATTTAGGGAACCATTGCAGCAACTTCTACAAGATTCAGTGAATGAGCAGTACATGGGTTGATAGACATATATTGATTTTCCTGATTAATTTGATTTTGAACATGTTTGTATGCTGCAGCCACGTTACCTCCATTGTCATAACTTTGTCCATGGCAATCAGCCATATCTGAACAATCTTTTTTTCAGTTTCTCTAAAATAATCTCGATACACTATCCAGTTTTTGTGTGGCTAGCAATGAAATCTACACAATTCTCAACAAACTTCTCTCCGTTTTTCAGAACCTTGTGACATCTTAACACTAGAAACGTTTGTTCTATTCAGGAGTACAGTCAAAAACAGATAACTATTTAGCTTTCCTAATCTTCTCAAAAACCTGTCATACTTTTCTTGTGATCCTATTGATAAATTCATTTTGATAATATGTCACATCTGCGGTACTGGCCTTAATGGTTTCCACATGATCTCTCAACACACTATCATTTCTGCAAGCAATTCAAATAAACCCCAAAATCTACCATTACGAGGTCTAATTTCTCATCTGAACCTGTCAAAACTAAATCTCTCACCTAAGTTCAGCAAAATATCCAACGAATGAGGCAAAATATTGCTCTTTATGTCTTTCTGCACCTGACAGAAGGTTTGCATACCTTTGTCAACTGTGTGGCCCTTTTCCAACCATTCTACAAGTTCCATCCAGCATGTGACTGCCTCTATATGTTCCTTCAAACATATGTATAAGCATACTCTCTCACTAAGGTGGAAAATATTCGTGAACCCAGTTTTACAGTTCACAAAGGAAGATGAGGAATTTGACTGGAAAAAGCAAACAAGTGAAACAGAACCAGGAGGCAAGAGTGAAACCGTACATCAGCCAAAAATACTGGCTTTACACCTTATTAGGTATTCTGATAAAGAACCAAAACTTTAATTCTTGCTTTCCCTTGCATCTGCTAGGTAAAAAGTCTTTCTAAATTATTAACAGGGCTGTCTTCTACCAAAAAAACAGCAAACAAAAATTTCTCATTTTTGGCCAAGTAGTCAGCTCTACCTGGTGAGCTGAAATTCTGTACCACGCTTTCAATAATGAAACTGCTTTCAGAGTCTATGTCCATAATAGTCGCACTAGCAACCGCTAGGCAACTTTCTGTCCTGAATCAGAGCATTGGGGACCCACAAGTCTGACAAACCCAAATCAACCTCCTCACTAGCTAAGGAAGGCTCAGAAGTGAGAGTAGAAGAACCCTTCAGGAACATGGTCAAATTTAATATATTTAAAATAAATGCGTAGACCGGTTGCACTTTTCTGATCTTGTTCATGGACATGATACAGCTTGCACTTTTGAGCACCATTCTTGTGCATGTAGGTTTTCATGGTAGACATAATGGTTAACTGTAAGAATTCATCTTCCAAGCTCTTCATGAACAAAGTTAAAAACAAAAACAAAAAACAAAACAATGGAGCCCTTTATAGGCCCTTGACAGACTGTTTGAAACCCGCCCACCCCTTTTAACATAATTTTTGGGACGTAATTATCTATACAGATTGTCATTATAGGATTAGGAACTTCAGTTATGTGAACTGTAATCTAAACTACCCCTGATTTGATTCCCCAATACCCTGCATCCCTCCCTTACCCTCTCTCCCATGAATCCTGAGTGTGAGAAGCTTTTGCTTTAAGCTCATAACATCACTTACCAAACTAAGTGGTAAGATCAATATCTGGAAGAGCCTGAATTTGTAGCTTGAACAAGGTCTTTCTAGAATATGGTATATATCATTCTCCACATCCTTAAATGCAAAAAAAGTATTTTAAATGTTGCTGCTTTAACCACATTTTCATAGATTTTAAGTCCAGAAGGACAATTATGATTATCTAGTTTATCACATATCTAAAAGCATGCTATATCACCAAATTACTCCTTTCTCACTTAAGATTAATACCTTCAAGTTTTGTAGCTACTTGTCTCAACTGGAGTACATGTCCCTTTAGCTAACCAATGACTATATGATTCCAGACATTGTTCCTGTAAACAGAGGTTTGAAAACAACCCTATTTCAAATCACTATCAGATCTAATCAAGCAACTTTTATAAGTTGAATAAGTACACACTGGACTTCACATACAAAACCATAAGAAACAATGAAGTTATCCAACCCTGTCCCAGTCACTTAAAAACAGGTAAATACATAGCTTATATCAAAGTATTTTTGATCATGCTGCTCCTTGAAATCAAAGAAAAATATGCTGTTTGGTGTTTGTGTATTAGATCAGAGCAGTTAAGCATTAAGATTGAATGGCATACTTTATTACTTCACAACAACCACACAGAGAACAAGTACTGCATTTCACAGAAATAGAAGGTCATCACTGCATTTACTCCGTGTACTGGGGACATGTGAAATAAACTACTAGTAGGTTTCCAGCCAAATACTGACACTGCTATTTTGGATCTAGAAAATTATCCTGGCTAACTGCTGAAATCGTATTTAATTTATTGTTAAACATTTAGCTGGGTTGCTAATGAGCCTTTGTTTGCTACACTTTATTGCATTGTTTAAAAGGTATATGTGGACATTTGTATTTAACAAAAGCGTTTGCATCTACTTTTTAAATGCAAAGACCAAAGCTAAGCCTTATGCTCCTATGAAGATATTTAAATGATGTAAAATAGAAATAGGGAATTGCTGGAGAGTTTTCCCCAAAATCATCCAACATATTGTTTTGACAAACAGACTAAGAAAAGATCTCTGATTCAAAAAGTTAGATAGCAAATATGACCAGAAGGGAAAATACAGATGACAGAGTCGGTTTCTAGATCGGCACATCGGAAGCCAGAACATTTCTTCCCCTTCATAATGGCATGTAGGTTAGTACTCAGGTCTCTGAGCTAAATAGATGGACTCAAATATTTAAGGCTCCTCTGTTTACTAACTATGTGTTAACCTATAGCAATGCTAAGTTTATGTTGGTAAATTACTATAAAAGCACAACCTACATGCCTAAGTGGGACAGCTAACACTCGTAGTGACCTGACAGTGCTGTTTACTGCAGCTTAGCACATAAAAGCAGCAGCTGTGGTCATCTGAAATATTAAAATATTATTGCAAACAACATTTGAGTTTAATACACTTATGAAGCAGTCTGCGACAATACACTATCAGCTTTAAAAACCATGAAGCTCTGAAACCTTTCAATAGTTCGAGCTCCTACATGAAGGGCTTCTAGGATGCACTCTGAAGAAGCTACATTAGGTTAATGAGATACTTAAAAGTTAAATGTAAAGCTCTTGAGAAAACTTTAGAAGCTTTTATATATTATGATTAAGAGTCTGCTGTCTTGATAACTACATGAAAGCCTTGTCTTTTTCAATTACATTCCACCATCATAATAAGACTGTTACTCAGCATGGCTGTTGTACTTTGGATCACAATTAAATTGGGTTCTACAACTAAATCTTATGAAAATACAAGTGTTTTATTGTACTCAAAATGCTCAATTTCCAGTTCCTTAAATTTTCAGAACCAAATGAATATGCTAGCGATCTCAGCTGATCTACAGTTTGACTCTTGCCTCCTTGTTCTGCTTCATTTATTTATATTTCCAGCCAAATTCCTCCTCATCTTTATGAACTGTAAAACTGGGTTCATGAACTTTTTCCACCTTAGCAAGTGAGTATGCCCACAAAAATATTTGAAGGAACATGTGAGAGGCAACCAGGCACTTGATGGAACTTGCAGAATGGTGAAAGGAAGCATTATTCCAATTTTGCAGGTGGGAAAATAAAGAATGGAGACACTAATGGACATTCTCAAGGTTACACAGGAAGATCATGGCAGAACTGGGACTGCACCTGTATCCTCCAAATTCCTGTCAAGTGCCTTCACCACATGACTATCCTCTTGATTCAGAGAAACTGTTATATTTTGGTCAGGCAGCCAAACAAATTGCAATAAATAACTATCAGGCATAGACATGGTCAAAAATAGCTTCCAGGTTTGATCTGATTTCAAGCAGGGCCACAGGAAGCATGCAAACATCTTCCTCAAAGGGCATAGTTCAAAGCCCACTGAAGTAAATGCAAATACTCCCGCTAACTTTGGATCAAGCCTAGAGATTCTACCTGGACAATATTGGCCAAACAATGAAGGTCAATCCATGTTACTATAACTTAGTCCCCATAGCTCTCCAGAAACCTACTAACATTAACTGCATACTGTCAAAAATCAACAAACTGATGAAAATATTAGTTAAAATAACGTATAGCATCATAAATACGTAATGATGTTACTAGTGACATCGGATGATAAAGCAGCCACCAGCCCTATCAGTTCTATCAGTAGAAGTGGTAAAGCACTCATGGTAAGAGATGTGAAGAGTTGAAGTTGACAATGTGCTCTTACAAAGTAAGATCTTCATTCATTTTTAGGCTAAGAGGAGAGCTTTGGGCTGCTGAGCCCACAAGCAAGTGGAAGTTTCTTAAATGCCATTGGAGATGCAATGCTGTATGTGAGAGACATGAAAAACAGGGACAAAGTACATGCACTAGATAGAGCGGATGACCAGGACAAAAAAAATAAACTACAACCTGATTGGCACACCTGTGTGATCAGTGAGGCAGTATCAAACCTGTAGTTTACACTGGGAGAGAACAGGACCACAGAACCAGAAGACGACATTTCCAATTCCCAAAGAATACAAAGACAACCACAAACAAAAGATGACATGATACAACATTTATGGGGAAGGCAAATGATCAGAAGGAAAGGAAAATCCTTGGAGGGGGGGGGGAATGAAAAGTTATACCACAGCTGTAAACCTATGAAAAGGGAATGATATAATGAAGTTAACAATAATGAGAGGGAAGAGCAAAGTTGGGGAGTGATATCAGGAAGAAAGAAGACATCTAGTGCTAGAAGTTTGACATCACTTGCATGTTCCACCATTATTTTAAAGACTTCTAGAGATGCAACATTTGAAAGAGGAAGACAGGTCAGAGATTTAGGAATCATTCATATAGAACGAGTGGTTGAAGACTTTTTTTTACACAAATAATTCAATATCAATCAAGTTTGAAATGCAAAGTCAGCTACAAAAATCTGCTCTCATATGAACACGAAATTCAAACATTATTAATTATATTTTATTTCTGCTGACACATCAGATCAATTAAACTGATTTGTACAAGAATTCTAGGGAAGGGCATAGTTTGAGATCATCATCGGACTTACCAAAAGGAAATGCTTAGAAAATATAGACAATGTTGATAGATCAATTACATAAAAGTTTTTGGCTATTTTCTCTGCTCAATAATAAATGTACATATGTGCTTATGCAGCTTGTAATTACTGTGCTGAATAGAAACCAGAGGAAAAATGAGGACACATTCAACTTCCCGGTTAAATGGAAACATAAATAAGTTCCATACCATTGATAGAGCAAAGAAACACAAATTTTCCTGATGTCTCCTGAGAATAACTCTGAAATTCTGGGAGCAATACATTTTGAAAGAAAGTCTGCTACATAGAGGCATTAAGAATGTAATTATTAGAAAATATCAAACAAAGAAAAACAACCACAATAGAGCTTTGAGTCCTAAGCATTCATTTTAATGTACAAATATAAGGTTTGGAGTTTTGACAAACAGCAGGGCTACTGCCTGAAGAGTGGTCTTTTTTTACTTCCCAAGTTTATCATATCCAACTGATGAATAATCCTTCTTTGGGTAACAAGTAAGCTGATCTTGGTTTCACTCTGACTCCACAACAACAAAGCCAAATTCTAATTGATATGAACTAAAAATATCTTTCAGGGTCACAAATGGCGGATTCCTAGAATCTGAGCAAGGTGAGTGGAGGGAAGGAAAAAAGGAGGGAACACCAGAGCAGGTAGGCACATTCACAGATTCCTCCTCCTTCTCTCCTCTGGGGGCAGCTACATCTTCTGTGTGGTAGAGCTTAGTGCTAGAGAGATCTCTTTGGAATATCATATCACTTTCTTCAGAGTTAAAGACCCTGTCTCTTTCTTCAGAGTTAAAGACCTTGCACTCTCCCACAGTGCCCCAAACAGATCTAGCAAGGCTCTTAGTACATGTCTCCTGTTTCAATCAACAGGCTAGTTGAAGAAGAGACAAACGCAGACATAACACATTCTATAATGGCTTCTCATATTCCAGCTTGCAGCACAGTAGACATGCAGTGGTTCCTCCTTTATGTGGGACCATACACATATCGAGGGTCAGTGAACGCTGTGCCCACTTTCCTTGAGGTTATGCCCTGAGATTGGACTCACACTCCAAAGTCATGGAAAACTATGTGAACATACACAGATGTTAGTGCTTACGTACCAAGTTGATATTCATCTTAGATAGACTGATCTGCTGATTTGTCACCCACTGAGAAATGGATCATAGCTTCACAGGATGTACGTCTGGCCCTGCACTTTGAAATTTTGCTTGCAGAACGTCACCCATTTTCTGCTTATATAGGGTCAAATGACAGATCAACTTTGGCTCTAATTTGGAAGAGTAGGAAATTCTCTCAAGCTTGAATAAAGTGTGGAATTTAAGTGGAGAGGAAAGATGTGTGTGCATTGGGTTGGTCAACAGAAAACAGTCTTTGTTTCTTCGCCACTGACGGATGGAGCTACTGAAACAGCAGAAGGAAGAGGAAAGCACTAGGGAATACTTAAAGACCATAATAATGGTGTGAGAAAGTGCAAAACAGAAGTGTCTTGAAGTGGAAGAAGATGATTCATAAACATATAGTATACAGAACATATCTCGTCAAGTTACTTTATATCTAGGAAGTCTGAGACAGAATTTAATATAACATTAGCTATAAAAAAATCCATGAAAACAGCAAGCTTCTGTTATATAAAAAAGATACATACCATCATAAAATCCATTGGGATAAAATAAGTGTATTCAGACAAGGATTCAGAAGGAAAAAAGCCTTCTCTCACCCTGAAGTCAGAATTATCTTGAGATGTTGTTTAAGATATGATTAGTATTTAGGATATGATTGATAGGTGAGGCTTAGGACAATGTCAAAGTCAATATGAAAGTAGGCTTCTTTTGGAAAGAAAGCACACATCAAATTTAACACACAAAGGTTCTTTTAGGGATTTTCAATGATGGTGCGTGTAGTTACATTCAAAACCTACACTTCTAGCCAAAAGTACTGGCTCAAACAGAGTGTTAATTTTCAAGAGAAAACAAATCAATAGAAGCAATCTTTTCTAAAGGATTTTTATAAACCATTTAAAGAATATAGAAAAATTATAGCTGCTAATAAACTTTCAGAAATAGAGGAGAAAAACATTTTGTGCAAAGTGAATTCTGAGCTGATTGCTACTTGGCTTCGCAAAGTAAAAAATTCTAAAATAAAACACCTTTTCCCCGACCCTGGATACTTTCATCACCAAAACAGATAATTTCATACTGCTATAAAAAACTACCAAGAAATAAACAAGCCAGGGACAAAGCAAAAACCAGAAGTTCACCTATTTTTATATAATGTAGATTCTCTCCACTAAATTCCCAGGAAGCACTTTGAAAATTTCTCACACAAGATTTTTTCCACTGATGCAAGCAAGAGTAACTGCACTTGCATTACTAGAAGCTACAGATATAAATGCTCCTGCATGATAATGGGACAATCAACCATTTAGTCACAGACTTTCAGAATACAAAAACAAAAAGCAAATGATCAGCCTTTTCTTTTCTGCGCCCCCTCTATAAAATGTCTATTAACCATACTAAACCTATTCCTACCTACATGCTTCCAGCATTCATCCAGACCACACCACATGATCCATGGTCTACAGCCAAGCTCTATGATACAACCGCATTTGCTCCAATCCCTCAGAAAGAGACAAAACACCTACAAGATCTCTATCAAGCGTTCTTACAACTACAATACCCACCTGCTGAAGTGAAAAAAGACTGACAGAGCAGAAGTTACCTACTACAGGACAGGACCAAAAAAGAAAACAGAACGCCACTAGCCATCACCTTCAGCATCATTAAGGATCTACAACCTATCCTGAAGGATGACCCATCACTCCCACAGATCTTTGGAGACAAGCCAGTCCTTGCTTACAGACAGGGCCCCAACCTGAAGCAAATACTCACCAGCAACCACACACCACACAACAGAACCACTAACTCAGGAACCTATCCTTGCAACAAAGCCTGTTGCCAACTCTGTCCACATATCTATTCAGGAGACACCATCATAAGGCCTAATGACATCAGCCACACTATCAGAGGCTGGTTCACCTGCGCATCTACCAATGTGATATATGCCATCATGTGCCAGCAATGCCCCTCTGCCATGTACATTGGCCAAACTGGACAGTCTCTACGTAAAAGAATAAATGGACACAAATCAGACATCAAGAATTATAACATTCAAAAACCAGTCAGAGAACACATCAGTCTCTTTGGTCACTTGATTACAGACCTAAAAGTGGCAATTCTTCAACAAAAAACCTCAAAAACAGACTCCAACAAGAGACTGCTGAACTGGAATTAATTTGCAAACTGGCTGCAATTAACTTAGGCTTGAATAAAGACTGGGAGTGGATGTGTCATTACACAAAGTAAAACTATTTTTTCATGTTTATTTCCCTCCCCTTCCCCCCTCCCCCCCGTTCCTCATATGTTCTTGTCAACTGCTGGAAATGGCCCACCTTGATCATCACTACAAAAGGTTTCCCCCGCCCCACTCTCGTGCTGGTAATAGTTCACCTTACCTCATCCATCTCATTACAGTGTGTATGGTAACACCAATTGTTTCCATGTTCTCTCTGTATATACAAATCTCCCCACTGTATTTTCCACTACATGCATCTGATGAAGTGAGCTGTAGCTCACGAAAGCTTATGCTCAAATAAATGTTAGTCTCTAAGGTGCCACAAGTCCTCCTTTTCTTTTTGCGGATACAGACTAACACGGCTGCTACTCTGAATACAGAGAAAGACACTGTCATTTATAGGCTTAGTTATATGGGTAGTAATATAATGGAATAAACCACACATTTTCAATCTTCACCATTATTATTGCTTCAATAAAAAGGACGAAACAAGAGTGTTTCATTTAAGAATCAACTTCAGAAGCAATTAAATGACTGCTAGGGATGTGGTTCATTAAACAAACTAGGTCTAACGCATTACTACATACTGTACCTTCAGCAATTCACACACTATTTGCAGCTGCAAGAAGTTTCAGTACGGGTCATTTGCTTTTAGTAATCATTTCACCCTGTAAGCATATTGTACTTATCTACTGGAAAAAAATAGTTCCTTTGAAATGAAGGCTCATTTCCAAGGGAAGTAATTTGTGTTATTTCTTTTAAGCATGGTTGTTAAAACAAGTAAAATACTGGTATTACAAGGTAACATGCACATAACACTCTTTCAAAATGTAACAATGGACACTTCAAATTGAGCAAAATTCCAAGTTGCAACATACAGAACAAAAACTATTAAGTTCTCACTCAAATTACATAATTTTCCCTTCCAGAATTTAGACATACCAAGAAGTTTGTTAATTACATGATAGTTACAAGAGAAAGAAAAACAAGTCCAAATTAGAAAGTTATATATTCCTTCCTCTGGTTTACAAAAACAGATAAAGCTTTTGGGAAAAAAATGCAGAAAGCTGAGTTAGGTACAATAGTATAAGCTATTTCTTTCACTGTAATACATAACTTTGTAAAATGAAACTCCTGTTTAATGTCTGTATTCTCCATGATACTCCTTGCATACTCATTTCAATGCAGAAATATCCAAAAAGAAAAAAAGGGCTTCAAGATAAGGCAGCTTTAAACTTTTGCAAATAGCAATTATGAATGGTGTGGAGAAAGTGAATAAAGAAGTGTTATTTACCTTTTCACATAGCACAAGAACCAGGGCTCACCCAATTAAATTAATAGACAGCAGGTTAAAAAACAAACAAAGAAGTACTTCTTCACTCAGTGCACAGCCAGCCTGTGGAACATGATGCAGGACATGTTGTAAAGGCCCAAAGCATAACTGGGTTCAAGAAAGAATAATCTAAAGTTCATGGATAATAGGTCCATCAATGGCTATTAGCCAAGATGGTCAGGGAGGCAACCTCATGCTCTGGGTGTTCCTAAACCTTTGTGTTCATTCCCTCTGAAGCATCTAGCATCAGCCACTAATGGAAGACAGGATACTTGGGTAGAGGGACCATTGGTCTGAACTAGTATGGCCATCATTATTTTCTTAAATTTCCTTAGGGTTAATTCCTCTGTTGCCTCTGAAAAAAACTAGTACTCACAACTTACAAGTTTCAGATATTTTCAAGCATTTCAGTCTTGTAGCATTGGCCATAATTAAAACTCCACTTAAAGCCTTGGAACTTTCAAGCTCAATTTGCATAAGTAAAACTATCAGTTAAGGTTTCAAAGAGTTGCAAATTTTTCTGCTTTACCTTCAGTGCAGTCAGTCAAGCACAATAGCCACCAGTATGAGATTACAAATTGTTAATAACCTAAAGGACTCATTTTAAAGAAATAATTTGCCCTGATCTTAAACCCCAGGATCTTAGACAGACATCAGGACTTAAAAAAAAAAAATTTACACAATCCTTAATTTAATTGGCAGAGAGCTTTAGAAAAATTCTTAAAGAGTAAGTGTCTCAGCAAGGTTTGGTGATAACCCCAAGAAAGTTCAGGAATGGCCATAAAACTCTAAAACAAGAAATATTTCAAAATTGGCAGCAGCTGATTACAGCAGCAGCTTTAAATCCCCGAAGTCACTCCAAGCTGTTAACTTGCTCACAGACCTGTCACTGGAAACTATTGTTGCTGAAACCGTTCTGGCACAGTGGCTGCTCTTATGTTTCTATTCCTGGTCCAGCTGAATGCTGTTTATTTGTTTTGAATTTGTTTGTTCAGATTTTAAGCCACCTTTCCACAGTAGTTATGCAAGTTCATAGTTTAAAAGGGACTTAGAACTAGAAGGAAGAACCCATTGATTTGGCTTGGCTGATCAAAGCATGTGGTATCATCTCTGAGCACTACTGTGATAATGTCAAGGAATACAAGTTAGAATTCAGTTCATTATTTTACTGTGACAACGTGTGCATAGTTCTAAGTATTGCTATGACAACACTGGGCACACTGACAACAACAGAGCAGCAAGGCACAAAATCTTCTTAAAGATAGAGTCCTACTGAAGCAAACTTGAAATATGAACATTTATACAAAAACGAAAGCATTGTCTAGCATGTTCTTACACTCTACTGGAACTGAAGGTATTTATGTTTTAAAAAGCAGTTTCTCCTCTGTGGTTGAGCATCAGTGTGTTGCCATGCAAATACCTGTGATATTCCAATTTGCACATTATAACAATTGCTGAAGAAAACAAGGTGGAAAGTGTTCTGTCAATTACAGTCTAAAACAAGTTTATTACTTTTGCTAATTAGCAAACTTAAGCTCTGATCCTGTGATTGATTTTGCAGGCAGACTTCTGCTCTCAAGTGGAGCAGAAGTGCAGGGAGTCAACATGCAATGTTCTACTGGCAGGAATAAATAAGTGATGGAAAACATCTATTATGTGAATCTGTTGACAGTTTGAGTCTGATATATTGCATTTAATAATTCCCCCCCTCTTCACCCGTACAACCACCATCTTTAAATGTGAGCAAGATTCCAAGTCCTCTTTCTTTGTGCTGGAAAGAATGATGTTGCAAATGATCTTATATTAAAAATAAAAAATCATAGTTAATGATTCAGTGTTAATATTCTAGATGTGTTCATACTTACAAGGTATAATTAAAAACTTACAACGGTGGGGGACTGAAGGCTACATTGCAGGTAAGCTATCATCCCTATTTAAAATCAAACTAAAACAGTTAAGGCCTGGGACTGGACTGCTTTGGAAACACCCTTCCACACTTTAAACTCTCATTTTCATTTGAAGAGCGCAATTCTCAAACCACTACACAACAGTCATATCCAATGTGTGTAAACTCACTCCAGAACCTGATGCCAGCAAGAGGCGAATGCTACTAAGCACCCCTCCTCCCCAAAGAGGAAGTCCTTACTGCTCTTTATTCCTAAAACTCAGCAGTCAACAGCTTTAGGTGAAAACTGCTTCCCTTTCGAGACAGGGAACAATCAGTTGATTTTCTCAGTAAAATGCTAGGTGGCTGTTCTACGAAACAAATGCAGTTTTCTTAGCTAAGATTAGATATATATTCTCATTCAGAGCCAAATTTTTATTTGTACTTTGATTCTAGTAGAAATGGAGCAGTTAATGAATATCAATGTCTTATTGATAGCTAATCTGAGATAAATTTAAGTTGCATCTAATGGTAGAATTCAAAACCTCTGATTTTCTTTGTATTTAATTACACGTTCATAAAATGTCATTTAAACTTCAGTGTTTTCATAAGAAATGAGACTAAAATACAAGAAGATAAAAATAGGGCAATCACAAGTCCAAAGAGTAAAGGAGTACTTGTGGCACCTTAGAGACTAACAAATTTATTTGAGCACTCTTCATCCGATGAAGTGAGCTGTAGCTCACGAAAGTTTATGCTCAAATAAATTTGTTAGTCTCTAAGGTGCCACAAGTACTCCTTCTCTTTTTACGAATACAGACTAACACAGCTGCTACTCTGAAACAAGTGAAAAGTAAACTCATGTCTTCTGCAGTACAATTATTAGAATTTGATTTTTTAAAAGTGCTGATTGTAGTTCATGATCACCCCCATACATACACAGAAACTTCATGAAATAAAGTATCGTGCATTGGAAGAAAATTTTTCCCCCTTCTGGTAGTTTTTTTATTATTAAATATGAGCTGGAAAATAAATTCTCTCCAGTGAACAAAATCTCATGACACAAGAGTAGGTTAAATGAAATAATGCAAAAAATATGTACCACTTTATTGCCTTTCTTTGCTTCTCCACCATCCTCCCTCTAGACATGCAAAACCTGAATGAAGCAAATGTTTGATTATACCCCGCAACGGAAAGAAACTCCTCGATGGGAAATGTATTTTGAATGCCTCTTGCTGATTTATGTAAGCTACTGCTGCCACAATGCTTGTTCTGAGAAAGACTTGACAATAATAGAATTATCTTCCATGGTGCGGAGGGCGTTCCTCTCTTGTGCTCAATGGCATATATCATAGAAAACTCCACACAAATACCTGGTGCCATCTTATGGTTTATACAGGCTGCCAAAACCAAGATACTGGAATCTGTTGTCAACTACACATGTATTGGAACCACCTGGGGCATATTTTGTTAGATGCTATCTCTTTTCATCTTTTAGTGGGGCCTGTTTCTCCTCTAGTTCAAATAACTACACTCCTAAATTCTGCTCCTCAGCAGAAGAGGCTCTTGCATCTTGATCTGCTGAATGATTCTTTCCAGGGATGGAAACGCTTGTTGAATCTCACTAGTTCCTACTCCCATCAATGACTTCTACTGAAAGGAAATGAGATTTTAAAATAAATAAATAAATAATAAATAAATAAATAAAACCACTTCCATCACTAGGTCCAGAAATCAAAACTGGCCTTTGACCTTGTTTTCACAAAAGCAGACGGCTGAAACAAGATGATCATGTTCTGATTAGCCAAAACTCTAAACAAGGTCTGACACAAATTGTGACATTACACTACATATTCTTTATGGAAATATACTTATGATATGGATATGGAAAACAGATATTTGATGCAAGATGGGTCTTGTAAGATATCATTGGAAAGGTTATGATTTACTGAGTGTGATTATCCAATTTGTATGTACATATCATATCTGTATCTAAAATTAGGAACATTGACTACAACAATTACAACTGGGAGTATACTTGGGAAACACCCACCAGACAACAGCCCATGAGCTTTGATGGGCCATTCGGAAGAAACAATAAGACTTTGCAGATACTAATCTCTCTTTCCTGGGAGGCACCTTGCAGTGACACTACTAGGTCATGTGGTCATGTTACCTGGTACTAAACACCATCTTGGACTTCTAGTACTTTTCCACTAAAAGTAGGGGAAGTTTAAGATTGGAAAACAAAAGATTCCTGCCTTACGTAAATCTTATTTAAGCCTGGGGAATAAGTTGATCTAGGTGCACTCTTCACTGAATCCCCAGCCACGGTGACTGCTGAGAACACCTAAGGACAAGTACAAAGGGAAAGTGGAAGGAGTACTGAATCCAGGCTGGAAAAGGGATCTGGTCTGTGAATAAGATGCCTGAGGATTTAAGCTGCTAGAAATGTAGCTAACCATCAAGAATTTCTGCAACCAGCCTGAAAGCAACATTTAGGGTGAGAAATTACTTCTTGAAATCAGTCTCTTCAGAAATTAAGCTTAGCATGCATGTTGTGTTTTATTTGCTTAGTCACCTGCTTTGTTCTGTTTGCTATCCCTTATAATCACTTAAAATCTGGTTTTTATAGTTAATAAACTTAGTTCTTGTTTATAACAACCCATTTTGTGCAATTCATATCTGGGATGGGCAAGAAGCCGTGTATATTTCTCTCCACATTGAGGGAAAAGGTGAATATTTATGAGCTTGTGCTGTGAAGACTTTTCTATACCTACTCAAGACAATATTATTTTGTATTTACTCCCCAAAGCACACTTACTTGAGTGCTGGACAATTTTCTAGCTGAATCTTCCCATTGAGAGCTGCTTGTAGACTGAGATTCTACAGCGGTACATCCCTACCTGTGTGTGTGTGCTGCCAGAGGCCTGAGAGCCTGATTCAGCAAAACAGGGAGAGGGAGCCCAGGCTAGTGAAGCTGGCAGCTCAGTGAAACCCCAATACATCAGGTGGCACCGGGGAGAGGAGGTCCAACCAGTCACACACATACTTTCTCCCCAGGAGAATTACTGCCACTACTACATCAGGGTTTACAGGAAGATCCTTGGGCAGCAATCAAAAGCACTGAAAGGATCAGATACTAGAAGTAGGGCTCAACCACCCTGAAATGCAGGAATCAGGATTTGTAGATACGAGTCTTTCTTGCAGATGAATTCCAGAGAGTCTTCAGGGATAGTTCTAGAAGAGATTAATACATGGTTTCCAGCCTGAACTTCTGACACCCTACAAACTGGTTCAGCCACTTTACTTCCAGTCTTGTGCCTACTAAGTTTTTGGAAACTATGAATAGTTTTAAATACCCACCCGCCCTAGAACTCAGGACTAGTTGGGACATTCCAAATAGCTCTAATCACACTGTTTGTGAAAAAGTCCAGGCAATTTCCAAACAATTAAAAACTCCTTAAAGAAGACAATCTATTATTTCACTGCCTGAAAAATCTTCTGCTCAATGTTTAACTAAAAGGTACCACACTATCATTGCCAAAACACTTGTAAAGAACATCCAGGAAATCTAGCAGAGTGTCATTAATTAAGAGGTATGATTGCTGACAAAAAATACTCGGTTGCTTCATGACGACTCTTAGGGGAGCTGGAATTGCTCTACATTATCTGAGATCCCAGTTCCATGCATGCCCTCCAAATATTCACAGCCTAAGTGTTAGGGCTCAACAGTGTTGCATATAGTTCAAAATTCATACAGTCTCCTCAATCATCTGAGTGAAGTTATCTTTAGGAGAGACATTGGCTTCTAATGGAGTAGATGACCATGTTGTCATGGGCTATATCTTCATTTGAGCTGGGAGGCGAGATTCCCAGCTTACACAGACATACCCACTCTAGCTCTGCTAGAGCCAAAAATCTAAAAATAGCGTGGCTGGGGTAGCACTGGCCACAGCTCAGGCTAGCCGACCAAGTAACATACGCATGTCCCCTGAGTACGTAAGTACTCTGGTGGCTAGTCCAACCCGCCGCCCATGCTATCCCAGCCATGCTGCTATTTTTAGCACACTGGCTGGGGAAGAGCTAGCATGGGTATGTCTACATGAGCTGGGAATCACACCTTTCAATTCAAATGCAGACATACCTCAGTGGGGTCAACCCAAAGGGAGGTTAAGCAAGCATGCTGCATTTCTCTAATTTAAAATGCTCATTATTGGCCTGTCTAAGGGCTTTTTCACATCCACAGTCTCCCAAG
Source organism: Dermochelys coriacea (assembly GCF_009764565.3). Taxonomy (NCBI): domain Eukaryota; kingdom Metazoa; phylum Chordata; order Testudines; family Dermochelyidae; genus Dermochelys; species Dermochelys coriacea. The sequence goes on from NC_050070.1 coordinate 133,957,061, forward strand.
AAGCATTACTTCTCAGAAGGGGCTTTGCCTCAGGCTACATGTATGCCTGAGACCATGCTGACCCATAGCAGTTCTTTGATTTACCACCAGAAGCTATTGTTGTTCCTGAGGCAGTGGGTATCCCACAAGAAACAAAAGGAAATGAGGATGGAGGCCCATATTGTATCCCTGAAATTAGCACACTCATGGTCCTTGAGAAAAATCCTTGGGGAAAGCATCCTGCTTATTTCTGCTTATTCTAACAGAAATTAAGAAAAATTGGAGAAAGTTGTTTAAAAAACAAAAACAGCTACCCTGAATAGTCCTACTTTTTTTCAAGGAGCCTGGAGGAGAAAGAGGAGAAGAGATGGCCTAAGTGACTAGAGGTAGACAAAACTAAAGAATCTCATTTATTGCCTGTCGAGTGGGGAGGGAGGAGAAAGAGCAAGATGTGTGGAGGCACAGCAAACTGATTGTATATTATTTCTAAGAACATTTACAATAAACTTTCATCTATGCTCCCTGCTGTAAAGAGTAGCCTATCTTGGAACTCTAGCACAGGGAGCATTTCACTAGGGATTTGCCACTGGAGGTTGTCTCCCGGTTTCCACCCAAGGGAGGATTCCTGGAAATCATCCAAAACATGGGCATGTAAACGCCCTTGGTCTGCAGCCAGATCCTTACGATCACACTGTATTAGACAACACTTAAGGGAGATAATCTGAGTGCCCTTAAACTGTTGCATTTAAAAGTATCATATAGCAAATTGGGAAGGCATCTAAACTGCTGGCTGTAGGAAGAATTGCTCAACACTGCTAATGCTCCTGCAACCTTTGTGTTTCTTTCCCCCACCTCGTCTGTTTCAATTATCAATTTTAAGAAAGGGTGGGTTCTCAGCAATTTCTGAACATCAGGCCCCTTTCAGGCATCTCATATTGCTCCCAAAATCACTAGTCACACTTTTGAAAATCTTGGGACTTTCATTTCAGTGGGATCAGAACTGGGCCCAATGAACAGAAAAGGCAGGAGGGAAGATTCCCATTTCTTTTGTAACTTTATTTTTGATTACATGGCTTTTTATTTTAATAAAGCACTGGTGCTACACATATTTTACAGCTAGACTGTAAATTTAAAAGTAAACTTCAATTTATTTTTAAGTAGTGATTAGTTACCCAGTTCTGAAAGATGTAAAGAATCTATATTTTGGTTCCCCAAGAGATGCTTTGAAGTTTTCTTTCTAGTTCAGTGGCACACAGCTAGAACCCTGACTTACAGATATACTAAGAGATGCATGGCATCTGCTCTATTATACTGGATTTTGACTTCGTAATTTTAAATGTAAAATGTATCTCATGATATGTAAAAACTGCTCAAACAATACATAATTCTACCAAGCACTATAAAATATACCTTTTATCTTAAATATAATGGATCAGCTCGTTAGGCTCATACTTTGTAAACAGCTTGGGAATGTGCACTACATAAGACAGTGAAAATTCATATTCAGAAGCAGATGGAGAGAAAAGCTGAGCTAAGCAGAGAGACTTAATTGCAAATTATATGCAAGTAGTGAGAACAGAGGGGGTGTGTGTGTGTGTGTGTCTGTCTGTCTGTCTCTCTCTCCCCTCCCCCCCCAAAAAAGGAACACCCAAAACTTGAAGGTGCAGGTTATGGCAGGGAAGAGAACTGTGTGTATCATTCATCCGGCCAGTTTGGAGAACAAACATACCAGCATTCGTGCATAGCTTGCCAATAACTCCACACTGTTGTACATGATGTAAAATTTTATGGCTGATTTTCAAGCCAAGAGCAGCATCTCAATTTTTTTCTTTTGTTAAATTAAAAGAATATCAACAGAAGATTTAAGGAGACAAGCAAGTAATTCAATTTACTGAAGCACACTTCTAATTCAGACTCATTAACCAAACTCACGGTGCATAGGTAATGGATGAGTGAAATAAGATTGGATTTCTGTGAAGTTTTGAATCTGAGTTGTCAGCTGATGTACTTTTACTCAAATGGTGGCAGCAGCAAGGCAAAAATCTTCTGGCCACGAACAGCACCCTAATCAAAGAAAGGCACTGGCAGGCACTGCACCCCACCCACAGAAAGAATGATACAGTCATCTTTTATTATGCTCTTTTCCCAAGCATGACCCATTTCATGTTAAAGCAAGATTTTAGTTTTAGCTAATGATTTGACTGATATGATTCAACAGTTAATGTGAATGACTTAGAGCAGATATTTATAGAGAAAGGGAAAGAAGCTGTGGCATGATCCCATAGATATCTCGCATCCAATGTTTCTCTTTTTGTTTTTGAAAATCACAGCTTAAAATAAAGGTTTCTTATCTCAATAGTCAGAAGTCAAAGAAACCTCAAAGAAAATAAGTATTTTTCAGGCAAGGATTCCCAGTTTGCAAAACTAATATTAAAATATAATAAAACTGTCTCCTGCGGAAGAGAAAAGTCACAACTAATTTTTAAAATACTTCAGTCATGCTGCACTTTAGTTTACTTCTTATCCTCTCAAGCCTTATAAAGTCAATTTCCCATTAAATTGCTTACAGGATCACATTTTATCTTTTATTACAAGGTAATAGCTTCTTTTTTTTCTGAATTGCTTTAACGGCCACAATCCCATTATTACCAAATAGGAGACACAATATCCATTTCCTAAGGGCCTTTACCAAAGACAGCACTTGTTAAAAAGCCAAATAATAAGCACCAGCAAAGAAAAGAATTGGAAATGTCACATTAAGGACTGTTACTTGTTACCTTCTAGGTGATCCATCCTCATGTGGTTGAATAATCACCACCTTTACTGTCACCGATGTGCGTAAAAGGTCAATCATTTGTTCATGAGTCAAGGTTGCCACAGCCACTTTACAGATCTCAACTAGACGGCTCCCTTGCCTTAGGCCTGCCTTCCATGCAAAACCAAATGGCTCCACATCTGCTACTATTCCTTCGAAGTTAACGTGGAATCCAAGCTGGCCCAACCCATTCCTCCGCAGGGTCATTTCCGTTGTTTCGCATCCTCTGGTGACTATCTAAAGGAGTATCAGATTGTTATGCTACTGTCTTTGTAGACTAATTTCTTTGGAAAAATGAAAGGATCTAGTTTCTGACACGATAAAGCTATGTTTGGTTTCATGTGCAATACTCTTAACATACTAATAGGTGACGAACAATCATTTTGTCATTTATGGTTGACTATAGGTTTCTGCATAGAGCAAAATCCATGAAGACCTTCAGAGTCCTAAAATTTGACTTCCCGGAAACAACCAGCTGTCCTGCATCAAATTCTTATTTCTTTCCAATGCAAAGACATTTATATCTTACTGAATACTTAGCAGCTGTCAGTTTCAAAACACAAGGCAAGCAAAATGCAAACCTGTCAATTATTTCATTCTCTGTTGGCTGATTAACTGCAGGTGTGTAGTGGGTTTTTTCTTCAGGAAAATAATAATCTTGAAATTTAAGATGAGTCAAATCAAGTGAAATTTTTCAGTTCCAACAGACTCTTATCCCCCAACACTAAGTAACAAAATAAGATAATGTATTTCTTTTGCTCCAGCAATCAGATTCTGATCTATGACATCCATGCCATTACCATCTCCAGATATAGGCTTTGCTACAAATGGGAGAAGACTGATTAATTCATGGGAACTGAGAGATAGAGAACTGAGATCATTCATACTTAATTGGAAGTTATTCTGGCATTACATGGAATAATCCAATAAACTGAAATTTTAGCATTTACTAAAGGGATTTCTTTTTTCATACTATATAAAATTGAACAGTTTCACAAATGGTGAAGCAATCCAGGGACAATTCAGTAGTTTTTGCAATACATTAGTGCACTAATCTTTCACCTCTGGAGATTGAAGGTCAAATTCTGGTTTAGGTCATAACAGAGGGTACAGCACTGGAAGGGACCTCCTGGGTCATCAGGTCCTGTCCCCTCCTATCACAAGCAACCCAGTCATAGTCCAATTCATAAATTTATTAAGCTCCATTTTAAAACTTCAGTTGTTTGCCCCAACTTCTCCAATTGGAAAGCTGTTCCAAAACCTTACTCTTCTGATGGTTAGAAACCTTCTAAACTCCGATCTTCTAGTTTCTAGTCATAAGTTAAAATTAGTTTCTCTTTTGTTCGTGTCACAAAATTAACATGGATTTTGGGCACAGTTGTTACTCTGCTTAAGGGAGGGCCAAGACTGGATCATTATGAAATATGACAGTCCAGGATAACTGTATTTGAAAGAGGGCAAAAGCTGGGACACAGAAATCACGTGATTTGCCTAGGGTTACACAGTAAGCGTGTGACAGAGCTAGGGAAGGAAGCCAGTAATTCCAGCTCCTACTCCTCTCTCGCTAACCACCAAATGACTGATTGGAAAAGCTTTGAGGAACTTTGCATAACTTATGACTGCACTGTAACTAGCTCAAAGCCACGACTGTTACCTTCTTACAAAGTTTTAAAGATGCTAGCCATATTGTTTTTACAAATTGCCGTCAGTACAACAGTAAGTTCTGCAACCCAGTTGGAAGGCTGAAAGTGGCGCTCAACACCTTAGAATAGGACATATTTTTAAAAATTCTTATGTCATCCATTTATCCTTAGAGGGCCAGCCCCCACTCCAGTGCAACATCCCAGCATGCTCTGCTTACATACTCATGGCATAAGCATGGGAGGCCCACTGGAGAATTGAGAAGATATTCAGAATAGTAAAATGTGCCTCTTTTCCTTTGGGAACCGCAATACAAACTTTTGCCCAAATTTCCTATCTCAATGTGATTACCAACATGTACTATGCTATTAATATTGCATCAAACAGGTAAGCTTGCTGGAGAATGAAGCCACATTTGTGTGTGTTCAGGTGTCTACTTCATATTGTCCAGTTCTGCAGATTTAAATATATTTTGTATTTGAAATATCAAATATTGAATGCTGAAAAACCACAAAACAGTACTAACAGTAAAAACAGCACTGTTCTCAACTCTCTAAGCAGCTAGTAATGCCAGCCTCCATTTCCCATTTGATATATTTTCAAACAAGCACCTTTGGGCTCTCCCTATGCTGCCCCTTCATGTTTGGGAGGAGCTCTCTGTAAACATCCACAAAGTTACTTCATTATCTTGCTTCAAATCCCTTCTTAACACACTCCTTTGCCATGATACCTACAAGAAAAACTTGCCTGGGACCACTGCCTACTACTATCATTTCTGGTACTTGTCCATTTATCTGTAACTATATGGTTTTACGTTATACTTTGATTTTAAGCTCCTTTTTGTTTGGTATCTGTACGGTCCTAGCATAGTTGACTTCTGCTCCATGATTAGGGCTGGTAGGCACTGTGGTACTACAAATAATAAAAAACTTATTACCATTCTGGACTCACTGCAAAGCCTACTATTTCCCAAGGCTTTTGGCACGGAAGGAAAATGATAGATTGGAAGGGGTTTACTAGATGGTGGATATTTATCTATTCATAAAGTCTGATAAATTAATTAGTTATAAAATGTGACATGATGGACGGACACCTTATGCTTCAATCATATAGTGAATTCTACATAGATGGACTCCTGACTTCAGCAGTGCTCTCTGATCAGATATGGGGGTCTGATCCTCCATTAAGATCTGTGCAGACAGAGTCATGTTATGCAGATGTGTGCAATGGTTACCTTTAAATAGCATGGGCCCCATTGAGATTTTTATAAATCAAATAACTAGCTAAAAGTAAAGGGTGTCTGGGTGTTTAGAACATTCTCCATTAAAAGCCAACATTTACCACCTGTGTGAAGGTTTCAGGGATAAGGAGTCCAGTATTCCAAAATTCAGTTTTTAAATTAACTTTTAAAGAGAAACGTGGATGCTGCAGTCCATAGGCACTGACTTTTGTTTTTGCCGGTGGGTGCTTTTGAAGAGGTGGGTGTGGTTACGGGGGAGAGGTTCTGCCAGTTTTGGGAGGGGGAGGCTATTTTCAGCATATTTATACACTTTTCGTATTCTAGTTATTGAATGTGTGTCTGTTATTGCTATCTTTACTATTTTAATAATGATTAAATTTTTATGAACTACATAATTATATCATCATGAATTACAGTATATTAAAATCATTGCAATAACCTACGAGCTGTCTTCACTAACATCCCAGTTTAAAGAGATTACGTCTCACTGCTTTCTGGATAACTGTCAGCAATCTTATTTACCTCTAGTTCCTTGGTATCGTCTTGATGCACGTTAAGGACAGCTACGTTATTCAGTTGCATCTGTCCCATTGATGACTGGAGATCATTGTTAAGTCTTACGAATGAGCATTCCTCAGTTCAGGGTGATATAGGTACAGTGAGAAGGATTCTTATAAATTTGCAGTACTCTGGAAGCATAGTACTTCCAGAGTACTGCAAATGACTCCAAGATCTCTTTCTTGATGGTAACAGCTAATGAAGACCCCATCATTTTGTACGTGCAGTTGGGATTATATTTTGCCATGTGCTTTACTTTGCCTTTAACATTGAATTTCATCTGCCATTTTGTTGCTGTCATCCAGTTTTGTGAGATCCCTTTGTAACATTTTGCAGTCAGCTTTGGACTTAACTATTTTGAGTAAATTTGTATCATCTGTAAATTTTGCCACCTCACTCTTTATCCCTTTTCCCACATCACTTATGAACATATTGAACAGCTCTGGTCCCAGTACAGAAACCTGGGGACAGCACTATTTACTTCTTTCCATTCTGAAAATGGACCATTTATTCCTACCCTTTGTTTCCTACCTTTTAACTGGAGGCCCTGGCAATGCTTTCAAGATCTAATGATCATTAATTTAATGACAAGCCTTCTGTTATCTTAATCACCCTGCTTCTGTTTAAAACAAACTCCTTGTCCCAAGGGCAGAAACTGTTAGCAGCACAGAACTCACATTCCACACTCAAGCTCCCTCTGGGGCAAGGGTGTGTTCTGTGAGCAGACCTCAAGTACAAAACTATGGCTCCTTGGTGTTGAGCACCCCATATTTTTTTCAGCACAATGCTGAGGCAATTTATAACTGTCCAATTAGTGATCATTTTACAACGGTAACATGATAATTAGAGAACATTTTTTCTAAATTTCAGAAGGAAAATATTTGTATATGGAAAATTACAATATCTGAAGAATTTAACAATGAGGTAAATACAACGCAAGTGATAATAATATGAATTTACAAATATTAACCTGTACTGGCAGAAAGACTCCATCACACATGGTAGGTATTAATCGCGGGCCTGTGAAGCACCAAGCATCCTCAAAAGTCTTGAAAGTTTAGGGTAGCACAGCACCTTGCAGCATCAGGCCTTTATTTTACACATCAGTTTAATCCTGGCCACTTCATAGTTTGTACTTCAGCTCTACTAAATCTCCAGAAAATTAGGTCTAGTGATTGTTTTCCAGTAGAAACCTCAATTCAATTTTAAAAAGGCTTATGCCATTGACCTCATTTAATTTAAGAGGTAAGGTCAAAGTCAAACTGGAATGAGAACAGTGATACCTCAATGTTTTATACCCCGCAGCCTGTATAAGTACACATTTGTAATAGCGATAAGCCAAATAATTTAAGATGTTGAGCACACAGAATGCCTGAACTCCACCTGTCTTGATTGAGATTGCATCAGCTCTGATAATCAGTGTTAACTGATCTAACTGCCTTCATTTTCTTCCAGCTCATCCATGCAAAATAAGCAGTATATTCCATGCTTTATTTAGAGGGTTTTCACTGTATAAAACACATTCAAAAGGGTATTCTTTATTTTTATTTTTTTAATTAAGATATTTTTATTGAGGGGTGTACTCTGACCTCTAGTCCACATGGCTGGGAACCAAAAATTCAAGTTTTAATCCTGGCTTTAAAACTAAAACCCTATGTAGCCTTGGACAAGCCAATTTAATTAACTGCATCAAATTAGTCACCTATAAAAGCAGGATGATAATATACATCTATTCCACATGGTGTTATGAGGAATAATGTTTGTAAAGCTCCTTGAAGTTGGAAAGTGCTATATAAGTTTAAATATAGGAAAATGTGAGTTCTTTCCCAAAGAATGATACACATAAATAATTCTGAATAAAAGCTTCGATAATTCAGTTTAAAAATTTGACTTACTTCTAGTCTTTGAACAACTTCTCTGATGTCATCAGAACAATTATCAAATGCAGACAGAAGAATACATTCTCCTCTTTCATAAAAGATTTTGATACTCATTAATCCCGATGTCCATCCAATAACATCTCTGCAGGAACAGTTAAACACAACATTTTTGGACTCCTTTTCAATCAACATAATAAATTCATTGGAAATTCCAAGGAGACATTCAATGTCTGCAGACTGGCCAAAGTCCCGTGCTATCACATTCCACATAATTGCTCCAACACTAAATAAATGAGCATCCTTTCTTGGTTTCACTTTCTCCTTTTTCTTTGCACCTAGAGTAATAAAACTGAACTTCACTGAAGTATCCACTGTAGCTGTAGTAACAAAATTTTCTGCCAGATCTTTCAAGTATTCTTGTCGTGTCCTGGTGGCCATGGCTCGGAATTTTTCTGACTTGTGCGCTGCATTTTCAGCATTAATAACTTTGGCTAAAAGGAAGTCCCTAAAGACTGCTGATTTGGGGAAAGTTACTCCTTTGGGGATTGGTGGACCAAATGGGGGTACATCTTTTGATCTTGAAACTCCAACACTAGAAATAAAAAAAAAAATGGTTAACTGCACCAGCAAAACCTCATTACAGGACTATGACCTATATAACCCATTGACACAGGTGAGTTTCAATGTAAAATTTGAGACAGATGAACTTTTAGAAATTAGGAAGCTTGTATCTGAAACATACAGGAAACTTATCATATTTGCACAAATCTAAAGATCAAATAAAATGGGTATAAACAAAATTGACTGGACAATCTTATAAAACAAAGCCATTTACAATTTTAATTATATGAATTAATAAAAAGTCCAGGATTTAGCAAGCTGCAGCATTTCAAGAAGGCCTGTTTATAAAGTGTCTGTTTCTTCTTCCTTTCAATGGGATAAATACAATATGCATCCTAGGGATATTGTTATTTAGGAGGATCCTTAATTTGAAGGAGCTTTAAAGTTGAATTTTCTTAAGGCACATATGTCTTATTTAGTTTTCCACTCAGTTGCTCCATCTCTGACAAACTGAACCAACTCCTTTCTGAGGGCAAAATTCCCCCCCCCCCAAGCCCCTGTTACACCCATATCACCACATTGACTTTGATAAGATAGTACAGATAAAATTGAGGGAAGAATTTGAAATATAGGGTATATCTGGCACATTTGTCCAAATCCTCCCATACTTGAGTAAAAAAGTTATAGGAAAGAAAAAAAAAGTCTGCAGAAAGCCAACTGCCAAATTGCACACGTTTCTGTTGCATGCTCCCCTCTAATGGAGAGGGTCTGAGACCCCATGTAATAGGGATGGGAGAAGGATTCATCCTAGCCAAGGGCAACAGATTCCACAGCCTGAGCATACATACGTATCTGCCCGTTCCCTACAAGAACTGGTAGAGGGGCCAAATAGTGCCACCTTTATCCTTGCCGAATAGTATTTTACTCTAAAATAGTCTCCTTAAATAGAAACAACATATGGAATGAAGTCCTATTTAGTGAGGGTAAATATGGCACAATCTGGCCCATGGAGAACAGCCACTGCCCCAGCATGGGGTCTCAATTTGCAGAATCCTGATTCTGCTGGTTGTGGCAGAATAGCCTCTGCAGGTTTTGAGAGCAAGGGGAAGTATTCCATGGAGCTGCTGCTTCATGTCAGATCTCTATTAGCCAATCCTTGAACAAAACTGAATGATTTTCAAAAGTCTATAGATTTCCAGGAGATCCCCTACTGTCATTTTATTTGAAGTTGACAAAATGAACAACAAATGTAATGTTTCAGAGTAGCAGCCGTGTTAGTCTGTATTCGCAAAAAGAATATTTGTTAGTCTCTAAAAAAATTTGTTAGTCTCTAAGGTGCCATAAGTACTCCTTTTCTTTTAACAAATGTAATGCAACTCATAACTGGATTAAAATTAATACACACACAATACCCATTAAAATCTGACAGCTCTACAAATTTATTACCGATTCCTGGCAACGGCTTTAAAAAAGAAAGCTGTATTTCATGTGAAATTCATAAATACATGCAGGAGTGGTAGAAGATACTGTCTGAGTAACCAAGATGCCAACCTCTCATTCAAAAGGCCTCTGGGTAATGTGCAGCTGGCACAACAGACAGAGCATCAACCAACAGAGGTTTGAAGAATTTCTTCTTAAACTTGGCTTATATTTCTTACCTTTTCTCTGCACCTCTCTTAAAAAAAAAAGATATCAATACAACATGCAGTAGGATTATTACCCATTTCCAGGTTACTTGCAGAGCAACATACTCTCAGACTTCCGTTTTATTCCCAACTTCTGCAACCCCTGCCCTAACTGTGGAACAAGGAACAGATTGCCCTAGAAACTATACACGTTACCTCTTCTATCACAGTAAGAATTCATATGTGCAGGACCTAGACCAATATTGACATTAACTTTATTTAAAATTTCTCAGAGATAAAGGAATCAGTTTTAAAACAAAACTAAGAAGAGTAACCAGGTTGTCATTAGCCGATAAGACTCTCAACTTTAAAAATACATAGAATGTAAAACTTAAGATATTTGACAGCAGTACATCAGCATTTCAAAAAGGTTCATTTAGTAGGTCATGATCATTAGTGGTTTAGGTTCAGAGAGGTTTTTTTTTTTTATCATCCGTTTCATAGAAATGCTTTAAAACTAAAGAATATACAAGCTATTGAAAACTAAAGACTGTTTTCAGTCCTCAGCCAGATCAGAAGCTGAAAGAAAGAGAAAAGGACCAGTGCCAGGCACATATCTATGATGGGAGTACTCAGGGTTTTTTTTTGTTTTTGTTTTTTGATGGGAGGGGGATTCCCTAGCCCAAGTGATGGAATTTTAAGACTTGAAACTCTCATTTTAGAGTGTGACAGTGAGATTTTTGGGGAGATATTTTGAAACAAAAAAAGGTTTTCATTAATATACGAGTCACAGGCAAAACTGACATTTATCTGAAAGGATCTCAAAGTACCCTGCAAACAATATAAAGGGACCACTTAAACAAACCATGATTGAAATACAGTCAAGTTTGGGATCACATTCTGTAGATGTTCAGCTAAATACATTGCCAGTGATTTATATTTGTATTAATAATCTTCTAAAATGACTTCGCTCTACCCTAAAAAGAAAGTTAATAAAAAACTATAATTATTTCTATAGCTATAGCTTCAAGTCTTATTTTTTAAAACCCGACTGCCCTTTATATGCCCACAAATAAGCTAAACAAATATCTACACATTTTCAATTGTGCCTACAAAACTGTACCTACAATTACATATGGACACAACCAAAGCTCTCTAAACTTAAACCACTAATGATAATGACCTACTAAATAAATCTTTCTGAAATGCTGTGTACTGCTGTCAAATATCTTAAGTTTTACATTCTATGTGTCTTTAAAAATGAAACTCTAAAACAGAAGAGAAATGTAGAACACATACAGACAACTTCTTTGGGAAATACAAGATTAATAGAAAAAGATGCTTTATTAGAATCAAAATAGCAAACATAAAAAATAATAAGTATCTACTCACCTATAGCATACATTTTCAGTGCAAGGATTATGCACTTTGACGATGACAAACACATGTTGAAAGTGAGATCGGATATTTTTTGGAGTAAAAGGAAGTGCTCCAGGCTCTTGGAAGACAATGGTAACAATATCATTTCCTATGTGCCTTTTCCTTAGAAGCTACATAAAAGAAATATGATTTTAAAAACAGTTTGTTAAGAAATAATACTTTTTCTTCACATTGGCAAAAGCACTGGACAGTTTAATTTTAAAAAGGAAAGAGTCACTTCAGAAAGTGGAGACATTCTTATAAGGTAGTATTATCTATCTATGTGGAGCTGCATGAAACTGGGATGAATGGGAAAGAGGTCTGGGAAAAAAACTGGGCTAAGCTCATAAGTTTATCAGCCTTTCTTTCTGATTGGATTCCTCTTTTCTTATGCCAGCCAATTTTCATCTCCCCTATATTAGCGTATTTGTGTAGTAATATGAAAGGTCCGTAACGTCATTGACATTTATCACTGTCTAACATTGGTATGTGGTCTGTCCTTTTCTACAGTAAAAGACCTGTGTTCATATCCAAAACACAAGATTGTTTATCTTTTCTCAGGAAACCTTTCCTTTCCGAAATTGTATTTAAACTGAATATTAGATTATTACCCTGAACATTTTTTTAAAAATAGTTTCCTACTAAACTCTCAGCACAAATTCTAGCTATCTTCAATTTAGCAATGCAGCAGTGGAAACTACAAATGTACCAGAGATTCAAATTTACTGATAAAAATGTTATTATGGTAAGTAATTCTTTGTTGTCAATTTATTTATGATAGGGATATATTTTACGATTTCACAGGTAATATAATCTTTTTTTATTACAGGTAGAATATCTGGTAGCCATGTAATTGGAAAAATAAGTGTCTAGTGAGGGAGAAGACCTCTTCTCAAAAATGATTTCTTTAGCCTTTTGTAGATACAAAATGAAATTATGGATATTATTGTAAGAGTTGTACATCTCTAACTTAATTTTTGTAAAGAAAACTTTCTTTTTAAAGAGCTGCTGATGCTGTTACGTAGATAGTGCTAGAACAGCACATGCTGTAGGGTACAGATGTATTATCGGCCAAAAGTCTGCAGAGCTTGCATTGTGGACTAGTGACTCAGATTCTTAAGGCTGCACTAACGCTAAAGAGGCAAAATACAACTGAAAGAACTGTAAGAAAACAAATTTAATCAATGTCTACATGATATAGGGCAATGATAGGGTTATTTATCAAGTGTTTAGAATGAAATTTTGCTGTTTAGAATAATTGCTTTTCTTGGTTAGTTATGTGACAAGCCAATATTGCAACTAACACATAAAATAGGCAAAGTTATCTTATTGTTTACATACAAATGCCTGTTTATGACTTTCATTGTGCCTTTCAATATGTAGGGCCAGAATCGTATAACAAGAATGGCTGGAAATACAATTCTGAAGCACTAACAAAAATATGCTACTTCAAATGCACTAAAAACATCAGTAGCGATGTAAAGAAAAAAAGATTAACCAATGAGCACTTAGAAAGATTTGCCAAATGCTAATTTTTGTTCTAATGAATATAATTTCTTTTATTAAAATGGTAAAGCCACAATAAATGGCTGTTAAGGCAACTCTAAGATGTACATTTACTGCACACAGATTATGTTTGAAATGCATAATAAAGTATTTGATATTGAGCTAGATTTAATCTCAGAAATTAAATAAAATTTAATTTTATTGGTGAACAGTGCATTTAGATTGGCACAGTAAAGCATAAGTTCACAGTTAGAGGTTATCACTGCCTTACAGCTTGAAACCTACATAGCAGTTGAATGTGTCAGACCTCCCAATTAATAGATATAGCAAGGATATCAACTCATTAGTGTACATATTATTAGTGATCTGTAGTTGGTTCTAGCCAATTATTCTTCCTTGTTAAGTTAGAGTTCATGCCTATTTCTATACCTGTCCACAGGGGTATTTAAATTGAAGTTGAGGAAGCAAAACTTATGTAAGACTGAATTTAGTATATTTTGTGTCCACACATTCTTTTGCTTTTTAAATGTGATAAAATGCCTTTTGGGAGGTGCTGTTTAAACTGCCAATAATCATAGGATACATAGGCAAGAATGGGACACACATCTGCTGAGAGACAAGTTTTTGAAACCTAGAACCACTGTATTAGCATCATAGTCCTTTACAGTGAAATGGGTTCTTAAGTTTATCAATTAACTCATTGACATTTTTAGGTACTTAAACCTTTAGAAAGCTTAAAAATATTAACATGAATTTAAAAGGTGGTCAGCATTCTTAAAACCTTACCAAGTTTGTTGAGATCTGGGTGACTTCCTTGAAATTTTTAAATAAAACCAATATAACTCTACTATTATAAATGGCTACCATGCACAAGTGATCAGTGAAGTTCAACACAAGGTGAGTGAAGGCAAAACACAGTGATGTGTCTGTATACAGGAAATCAGAATGCAAAGAACTTGAAAGGGGAGGGAAGGAAATTGGGGGTGAACTGGAACATGGAGGGAAGAGCTCTAGTAGGATCAGCAAACAGGAGAAGTAGTAATTATTGAATGGAGAAAAAGGAGGGGAAAACACTTCCCTGGAAAGCATAAGTAAGGATAGTGGGCTGAAAATGAGAGAGGAATTGAAGGAAACCAGGCTAAGTTAAAATGTTTGTCCCATGCCCTTTTCCAGTTTGTCCCTTTTAACCTATTCTCTTTCCAACTTTCACCTCTTAGCCATTTTTGAGCCCTCAGTTTCCTCTTCCTCTCCCCTCTCCCATTTCCAGGTCTGCTCAGTTTATTCAATCTGCCTTTCTAACATATTATGAAGATTCTCATGCCAAATGCTAGAGCACGCTGGGGATTATCAATAGGGTACACAGGCCACGCAGGGTTACTTACAGGAAGAAGACACCAGACACCCTCTGAGATCACTCTAGTATCAGGCTAAATTGTTATGGTAAAATGTGAAAATGAACTTAATACAATATGATGAGCAGTCAACAGGAAACCAGTGAAGAAGTTTTATAGAAGAACACATAAAAGGGAGTCCAGTAAGGAGAATATGTTAGAAAAGCAGAAGCTGTTAGATTAAAAAGTAGTTACACAAAGATATTAGTTACTGTATTGAATATGATATCTTAACCATAATACTTAACTCTAATTTTCTGATGTATACATAAATCTGGAGGGAAAATATGGGCTATCATGTTAAAATGTAGCAAACCTACTGGCTATTTAGAGCCATACATAACCTACCCATTTCTGTGGAATTTCAACCACCTGTTGCAACTGAGAACCAAGATGTTTTTGTGATAGAGTGAAAAAATATTCTTCATTCAACTCAATCATGAAAAGTGAAGAGATATCACAAATAAAGAAACCTTCCAACTTATTTTAGTACATTTCTAAAATAAGTAAAGGGGGCTTCAAAAAAGCTTGAATTTCAGTATGCGTTCCTGTTCAATACAATAAAAACAAATGCCAAACAACATTTCAATCAGACCTGGTTAAACTGAATTAGGTACATCCATGTGTCTGGTTCTCTCAAAAAGTTTAGCAATAACTAATTTTATGTAGCAATAAAATGACTTGTTAATCTGACTTCTAGTTTCCATTAATCCAGATAAAATTGAATGTTATGAATTGATTTGGATTAATCAGGTCTGACTATGTACAGAAGCAGACTCAAAATGTGAGAAGGAGAAACTTGCAAGGGAATGAACTGGAAAGGGACTTTGTAAGGGGAAAGTTTAAAGGAGAAAGCCTTGAACTACGATTTGAAGGAGAGGCTAATAATAGGAGAAGGAACTGGGGCCACACCATGGCTGGTCGTCCTCTCTGTCCTAGGGAAGGAGCAGCTGAATTGAGGGTCCCCAGCCTATGTTGCAGCCAAAGCGAAAATTACCTTGCTTTTTGGATCTCCTGCTGGCTCTAAAACTAGAGGGATGTCCTGATCAGTGACCAAGCAGGGCGTAGTTAAGTCCTGGAAGAAGCAACAGACAATTCTGGTGTGGCCTATTTTTGGCTCACCAGTATTTGGAAAGTAACAGAAGCTCAGAGCTTGCTCATAAGAGGTCTTGTTTCTAAATGTTGAAGAATGACTTGACACCTTGGCAAGTGACCATAGAAAGTGGGATACGATACTGAGAGGGTAGAGTCATTTCAGTGCCAGGATACACTCCTTATGGTGGTGCAACAAGCTATTGATTTGGGGTCCTCGGTTGTCTTCAGTATCTATAAAGGAAAGTTGCCATGCTCTCTAGATTCCCCTCTACTTGGGTACATGGATACAGTGAGCCAAGTCCTGCTGAGAAAGCAGTGTTTATAGACCACAGAGATTATAAGCTTCTGTCCTGGGGGCATGAGCAACTGCATCTGTGGTCTTGAGCCTTCCAGGCTTATTTTTCTAATCAGATTTCTTCTTAACTTGTGAGAGACGCCACTGTAGATACACTGTATATTTCAATACATATTTTGGTAACTAAATAGCAAAGGTGATAAATTAAACATTTGTTTATTAATGATCCCTTTTACACATTAAGGCTGGCTAAATGCTTGGTATTTTAGTGTGCTATCACACCTAAGGAAGGTATCCATGCTGTGCAAACATTGCTGGGTTCCAGCATCTAAAAAAATAATGTGATGGGTCTTCAGGTATACATACTGTTGGAACTTGTGAAACTGCCATATTATTTTGACCTCAAGAAAGCCATGGATCACAATACAATATTGCTGCTAAGTATTGAGACTATCAGAAGTACAAAGATTGATGGGTGCTTGCTAAAACACTGTGCAAGGGAGTGTTCATTGCTGAGGAAAATAATAGATTTAACACTGGAATATTTTGGAATTAGATCTAGAAAGGAAGAGACAGAAGGGAGTGTCAGGGAAAAGGATGAAGAGAAGGCAAAAGAAGAAATGATAGGATAGCAGCAGGGGTGGCTGAAAAACGTAGCAGTGGAGCTGACAAACAGCGAACAACCATGAAAATTACTGGGTCAAGGTAAAAAGGTTCCCTATGCTCACAACTGAAGGCAGCTCAAGACATACAATGACCAAAATAGTAATAATAAAATAAACTTCAAGTAAGGCCATATTTACTGTCAGCATCTGTGATCAGCAATGAAAATATTCATTTTAAAAATCAAGCTCATTCAGCATATTATATCTTATTGCACTGCAACCATTCCTATTCATATAAGTCTTTAAGCCATTCACATAAAGATCAATATTCAGAAATATTCTACTATTCCAACATATTTTGCATCTGTGTTTAACTAAGGAGAAAGAGGTCTTTGCAGACAAATATACAATATTAGCTGATAACTTGAACCTTGGCAATATATCTTTGAAACACTATCTTTCATACAAATTTATCACTTTGATCTCCAGGTTGTTTTAAATATATACAGTATCAAGAAAACAATGTGATTTTTAAATTACGCATAAAGCCATGTATATTTGCAAAGATGGTAAAATTTAATATAAAAGTTTAATCTTACAGTGAACAAAGTAAAACTGGTCTCTGGGCAAAGTGACTCTTATGCAATGTATTCACTAAATGACTACATCACAATAAGAGATGGGCCAAAATTGTCAAGAGAAGTGTGGGTGTTTCCAAACACTGGACATAGTAGTCAAAAACAAAATTATCTGTTAGCACTGAATTATGAAATCACAACTATTTCGCCATCTGAAAGCAGTGTGATCTTGAGATTGTCTGATTCTATGATCTAAGATTGGTCTAGAAATTGGGGCTACTATAATGGTAGGAAATATTTTTCCATATTATGAAGACTTTCCACCTATTTTCAAGTTTCCAAATCAAATCTAAAGCAGGTGGGCAAGGAGTGGAAGAAACAGATATGAGAGACTATAACTTTGGAAAATTGTTCTAACAATTCATTATCTTTGTCAAGTTTAACATCAGCATAGAGGACTGACAACTGAAATTTAATAAACAAAATGTGTCCCACTTCAGTTTTCACAATCAATTCTGTGACGAGAATTTGTACTTTGTAAGTTTTGTCTATTGGTTGATGCCTTGACACATCCCCCTTCCCTCCCACAAGAGCTGATGGCAGGGCAAAATGTGAAAGATGAAGATTCTATTAATATATGTATCTAAAATAACAAACTGTAATCTGAGAAATAATCAGGAACCACAAAGTTTTCCAGTAATTTTTCTACATTCCTCCAAAAGAAAAAGGGACAAAATCTTTGTAGCAGAGCAGCCCCAAATCATCACTGGAAAAATGATTATATCTTGCATGGCAACTGAGAGGATATTGCAATTAAATACTTTTTGTTTTACTTCTATAGAGATAGAAGTATGCAGAATATATAAGAGAAGTTACATCTTCAACAGTAATCTGATCAGTGAATAGCTCTACTCTATTATTCTTAAGTGTTATTGTTTTGATATACTATACCAAATGTGCTTTTCAACTTATTCATAAAAAATACTTATTCTTAATGATTCAGTATCTAGTACAGGCAAAGACAGACATAACCTTATTCAAGGTTCCACACACTTTGGATGCTGTGTTTTTTAGCCATCCTTAATGCTCTAAGAGTTTCTGAACTGTAATATGAACAATGAGCATTTTCCAGACATAAAATAAATTTGTTGAACAGCTTTCTGTCTCTACAAGCAGATGCCTTATAGGTTTTTAGGCATTTATTATTAAAATAGTACAGTAAGAGAAGGTTTGAAGACTGAAATGAAAAATAAAGATTACTTAGGATCATTTAAAAACATTACATATTTTAACCACATGATGGATTTTAGTCCAGTTTTAAGTTTGAAACATTTTTCTAAATCTCCACAGATGTCAATACTGTTTAATACTGGCATGCAATGGAAGAGTCAGGATAAGTTCCTGAATTATGCAGATAAATTAAAACAACATCTCTGAGTATTTAATGCTTTAATAAGATTTGTGTAAACATGATTTCAAATAATTTTCACAATTTGCATAAACTATTAATATTTTTGTACAGCAGAAATATAATTTCAAGCAAAAACAAAAACTTTTTTCACTCCTAAATTTAACTCCACATATTACTTTAAAAATGTGAGTTAAGAAAACATACCTGTTGCCTATTACTGGGCATGTATGGCAGCATAGTTGATACATGAAACATTAATTCATAATCTTTATAGGTGGTATAAAGGGAATGAGTTCCTGTTGAATCAGCTGAAAATAAATTTCATTATAAAAAGAGGGTCAGTAAAACAGAACATTCACATTGCTTTTAAGACACCACTCGTTACATATTATGGATCAAATTTCCTATTTAGATTCCTAATTGTAGGCTAAATGGATTTCAATGACACTATGACAGTTTTCACCACCTGAAGATCTGCCCCTAAATCCATATTAAGGCATAAATAGGGTTCGGGGGTCTTGCCAGAAGCTGTCCAGATTGAGCTCCTTGCAAGACTGGGGTTTGGGTGACCTAATTTTGAAGACAGTGGCCACTGCAGGTTCTCCCTGTCTTTTGAAAAAATCAAGCCACATATTTAGTTACCTAAATATGAAATTAGCTAATTTCCAGCAACAGGTTCAAAATGTATTCCTATTTTTTTGAAAACATGGTCAAACATTTCATTTTTCAACACACAAACCATGGCCCACAAAGTACTTTCTCCTAAACAACAACAATCATAGATTGTACTTACAAATACTTCACAATTTTAAATTTATAGAACAAACTCCTTAATTGGCACTTGGCTATGCCATACATTAATCTACAGAAAATATTGACAGCATTTTTCTATCTATCATACTTAACAAATGCTGCAATTGAGAGACTTTAAAAACAAAACAAAACTACATTCTATTTCATGGTACATTATGAAAACTCACAATTATAACTACCGTATATACTCGTTCATTAGCCCATTCATTCATAAGCCGACCTCCCCCCTCCCCCAAGATGGATACGTAAAAATAGTGTAAACTGTATGACCCTTTCATAAGCCAACCCTATATTTCAGGGGTTGGCAAACTTTGGCTCCCACCCCATCAGGGTAAGCCGCTGGCGGGTCGGGACTTTTTGTTTACCTTGAGCATTCACAGGCACGGAGCCCCTCACCTCCTAGTGGCCACGGTCTGCCGTTCCCAGCCAATGGGAGCTGCGGGAAGTGGCGCCACTTCCTGCAGCTCCCATTGGCTGGGAATGGCAAACCACAGTCACTGGGAGATGAGGGGCTCTGTGCTTGCAGATACCCCAAGTAAACAAAACGTCCCGACCCACCAGTGGCTTACCCTGACGGGCTGGGAGCCAAAGTTTGCCAACCCCTGCTACATTTTAAAAGCTGGCGTCACAAGAAACACTCAAAAGTTTTGCTAGAATTATTTCAATGTAATATAACAAAAAACCTGTTCTAATAACTGAATAAATATGTATTCACTTTTAAAATTACAGTCAATATTTAAAATCAGTAAATGGATATTTAAAACAAGTAACTGAGAACAATATGAGACTTTAAAAAGTCTAAAATCCTTCAAAGTCTGAATCAGTCTCTGATTCAAACAGTTCATTAAACTCTGTTTCCGTCACAGCTGTATCTGTATTGTCATCGTAAATGTCAGCAGTGTCATCTTCAGACTCGTATTCCTTATCATCAGTCTCTGTTGTGTCATCATCAAATATGGCATCATCTTCTGAGCCATTGAGTGCATTGCTGATACAGCATTTCCAAAATGATTTTTCTATCATTTCCAAGGAAATGGACACCCATGTGCCCTTCATCCACTGGGTGACCAGATTGATATCGGGCTTCATAAGATTCCCGCCTTTTGTCAACTTTGCCATGCCTGAGCACATCTATTCAGACCACATTTTGTGTAGCCTCTCTTTAAAGGGTTTGTTCAGGCAGACATCAAGTGGTTGTAGAACTGAAGTTAAGCCTCCAGGTATTACAGCCAAAGTAGTTTTCATATTTTTGGCCACATTTTTCACCTCATCTGTCTTGTGTGCTCTGAACATGTTCCAAACAAACATACCAGGTTTCTTGAAAAGTGCTCCTGGTCTCTTATTCCACACTTTTTCCAGCCATTCAGTAGTCCCACTTTCATCCATCCATCCCTTTTTGTGTGCACGTACGATGACACCAGCAGGAAATTTCATATTTTTAGGCAAGGTTTTTCTTTTAAAAACAACAGGAGGGAACTCTGATCCATTTGCCAAACACGATAAAACCACCGTAAAATGGATTTTTTCCCATGGCCAGTGGTTTTAATTAAAACTTTTTTCACCAACACTGGTTACTGTTCTGTTGCTCGGGAGATCAAATGTCATCCGTGTTTCATCCATATTTCCTATTTGTGACAGTTCAAATGCATATTCCTTTTGATATTTTAAAATAAACCTTTGGAAAGGTTCGATTATTTTCTTCCAGATCTCTCGGCAGCTTTTGCGCTATCTTTGTTCGCTGACAAAGACAGAGACTATGACTGTTCATGAAGCGAGTACACCAACCCACTGATGCAACAAACATTGATGGCTTTACTGACTTGTATTTGTTATCTTTTGACATTTGCAGAGCATTCATACGAATTCCAGTTCTAGGGACAATGTACCCATTTTGTCAACATTCAACAACCCAATTATTGAGATCTTTCTCCAGCTCAGAAAATGAAGCGCACCACACTGGACATTTTTTCTTGTTTCTTGGCATATCTTTTAGTGTTTTATTTTTTCACCATTCTCTTACTTGCTTCTCATTGATACAGAATTCACGAGCAGTGGCGTAATTGTTTGCTTCTGCATATTCAACAACTTTAAGTTTGAACACTGTGATAAGCAGACCTTTTTCTTTTGATTTCACAGTTGTTCATTTTAAATATTAGTATGCAAATAGATTTTTATTGTAGTCATAGATTTTTGTAGGACTTTATATAGGAATGTCACCTGCTTTATCACTGTCAAATTATTATTGTTCTTTATTTCAAAGCAGCCCTGTAGATTGGAATGTCTGTGGGGATAACAGACTATTTCAATTTTATTAGAGATTCCATTGATTCTGCACATTATATTTTCATATTGGCTCGAGACTTAGAAGGTCCATTGGTAGAAATTCATGAAGAGATCAAATTACACAGTAGTGGACTGACACCAGTGCTATAGTACTATCGTTCATTGTATTTTTCTGATTGGCTTGTAAGGCATAGCATTTTGTGAAATGCATAGGTCAAATGTCATGCAGATCTGCAGCACAGCTCTTTTAGTATTCCTTTCAAGCCAATCTAGTCCACTAACCAAAGCCTTTACAACTTTAAAAGGCTGCAGTATTGACATCAATAAATGGGTTGGCAAACTTTGGCTCCCAGCCTTTCAGGGTAAGCTGCTGGCGGGTTGGGAAGTTTTGTTTACCTGGAGCGTCTGCAGGCATGGAGCCCCTCAGCTCCCTGTGGTTGCAGTTCACTGTTCCCACAGGGAACTGAGGGGTTCCGTGTCTGCAGACGCTCCAGGTTAACAAAATGACAACGAATTAGATATTCAATTAAATGATTTCATAGAGTTTAAAATCAAAATTTGGGGTAGACCTGTTTATAAGACAACCCCCACTCTTTGATGCATCACTTTTTTACCAAAAATATTTGGCTTATGAACGAGTATATGTGGTAAGTTACAATGTAAAATGAACCAAAGTCCAGTTTGAGATTGAATATCATGGCTTTTAATTTGCAACATTTTGTAATACATCTTGGGTCTCAGAATCATTACTGTAGTAGCAAATTAACCAATTGTATCCCTCTTCTCTAACTTTACCTTACAATGAGAGAGACAAGGCGGCTGAGGTAATATTTTTTATTGGACCAACTTCTGTTGGTAAGCGACAAGCTTTTGAGATCCACAAAGCTTTTCTTCAGGTTGGGGAAAGCATCTGAGCATCACAACTAAATACAAAATGGAACAGATTCTTCAGCATAAGTATTTAACACGTTACAAGAAACCATTCAAAATGAACTGGGCAATTAACATCTCTGCAGTCATAGGAAAAAGGACAGTTAGTGGGTTACAGAATACATAAAATGAGTATTTCTTGAGTGCATGATTTTTGATGCCTAGCAGAGTTATGAATTTAAGCTCCCAGGCTTGTCTTTTGAAGGTGTGGTGCAGGTCATCTTTGAGGATGAGGACAGAAGTCAGATATGGAGCGCTCGTTTTATGAAAAGCATTGCCCATAGATGACAGGGTGTAACTGTCTTATTTTTCTGTGAGAGTTCATTTGAGAATATAGTGATTGTCTGATTTCTCCCACAAATTTGCTGTTGAGGCATTTGGTGCTCTGGATAAGGTATTCCACGTGTTGTGATAGACTAGTGTAGGACCCAGGGATCTTGAAAGGTGTATTGTGGGAGGTGTTAAGCAATGGAGATATGTCTGCACATTTTGCATCTGTTCTGCAGGGTCTGGTGCCACTTTGAGTTGGTGTGTCCTGGTTGGCAGGAAGCTTGTTTCTGATGAGCTTGGAGAGTTGTTTGAAGGCCAAAAGAGGGGTTTGGGGAAAGATTCCTTTCAGGATGTGGTCCCCCATCAAGTATAGGTTGTAATTGGCTTGATGATACCCCATGTGGGTTCCAGTGTGGCATGGGAGGTGTCAAATAGGAGAGTGCTGTCAGTATTTTTTGTGTTTGTTTGTTTTTCTGTATTGAAGCAGTTTCTCTCAGGGAATTAGGATGGCCTGTTCCATAATGCAACCCACTTCGCTGGTGAAGTGTATTTGTTCAGTGAAAACTGTTTAAACCGTTTCAAGGTACGTATCCCAGACTTCCTCTTTGGAGTATATTCCGTGGTATCTGAATGCCTGGCTGGTAGGTCAGAGATTTCTTCATGCATCTGGGGTGGTTGCTGGATCTGTGGAGCTAAGTGTGGTGATTTATGGGTGTGACAGTCTACACCATTATGTTCACCTTGTTTACAAGACTATGATAAATTTTGTACAAAAGTATGCCTTGCGAGGTGACATTTGAACTCACAATGTGCTCATAATTGCCCTGGTAAAATGTGTGCATCAACACTATGTAAAGTTATAAATTTCTATGTATAACATTGCTGTATCATGTTCCAGAATTAGAAAGGCAGACCCAAACCCGTTCTTCAGAGACAAAGACTCACTGGCACCATTACAAGAGAATTGGACTTGACATAACCCACAGCCATCTTGTGCACTTAGCCACCATAAGCTGGAAGTGAGGACACCATATAGCAAGAAAGAATCTGGCCTTGGCTTGGCAGACCGAACAAAACCAATAGCTGCAGCGTTACTAACAAGGATAGATACAGTGAAATAACAGATTCATGAAAATGGAAGGGAGTGTGGATAGGGTGACCTTGGCCTGGGCACCTGTGTCTTTAAATTTCTTGCTGAAGTTACTTTGCTGGTAAGTAGAATAATGAATTATTATTTGCTGTTTCTAGGGAAACTGTTAGCCTATTTGAGACCATTATGAGTTACATGCTTTGTTTGAAGAAACCTATAAAGAGTTTAGTGAGAGCATACTTTGGAGAAGTTTAGATTTTTATTTATTTATTTATTTAATTTATTTATTTATTATGAGCAAGCAGACACAGACAATCTTCCCAGCAGCTAGGAGGAAGGCTGGGCACTGGAGAACTGCTGCAGCCACTTGACACCACCTCTGACTCTCGGTAACTATATCTATTTGGGGTGATCTAGACTATTGCTATTTTTGATGTGTGCTTTGTACTCAATAAAAACAAGGATTTCTGCGTGGAAGCATTCGTGTACACCAATTATTTATCAGAAAAGTGCTGTGTCCCCCACAGATTTATTTCCTGGAAAACAGAGACTAGTTACCATAGTTCAAATAACCCTGGGTAACAGCACTCCCAGACAGGTATAAACAAAGTCAAGTAAGCAATTTCTTAGTTAAATGATCATTGTCTGACAGGGGGAAGGCGTGAACAAGAAATTTGCATTTCATCACAAGGACAGGTCAAACATGTCCATGAGAAACTGTTTGTTACGACGACTTAAAGATGTTTCTAGCACAAGAAATTGAATTATAAAAAGAGGGGAGAAAAAGTGTTTGACCTCAGTCTCCTCCTCCATCTCTGCTCATGACATCAACGACTCTCAAAGAACTGAAGTTGGGCATGGGAATGGGGTGGAGGGAGTCCTGGCTGGGAGGTTTTTCAGCCAGTACTAACGGCTGTAAGCTAATAGAGAAAAATCTTTCTGCTTTTAAGTTCACTTTGCTTGTTACGTTAGGCATTTAGCTTGCAATTTATCTTTTATTTCTTTTGTAATCAATCTGACCTTTATGCCTCATTACTTGTAGTCACTTAAAATCTCTCTTCTTTCTGTAGTCAAATTTGTTTCACTGTTTATCTAATAAGTGTGCGGGGAAACTCCATTTGGGATAATAAAGTTGATGTATATCATTTTCCATTGATGAAATGACAGACTTTATATGAGCTTGCATTGTTCAGAAAGGTGTTGGGCAATGCAAAACACACATTTCTGTGGGGAAGTCTGGGACTAGAAAATCTGCTGGTGTTCTTCTGCAGTGCAATTCATGAGTGACTAACTAGTAGGACTCAATACTGAGCAGCTGGAAGCAAGTTACAGGCTGGAAGCTGTGTGTTAACTGGCCAGGAGTGGCTGTACACCAGTAAAGCAGTGTAAAAGGTACCCCAGGTTGGAAAACTGACAGGACACCACAATTCAACGGTCCAGATTGTACTCTGGGAAATGTCATAATGGGTTTCTTGCACATAGTAGACTGTAGGATTTCATTGTAGAAGCTGATAGCGGTGTTCAGGAAATTGATGCTGATATAGGAGTGTTCTAGAATGAGTTTGATGGATGGATGGATGGTGGTTGTTGATATTGTGGTGGAAATCTGAGTGAGTTTAGGTCATCTGTCCATAAAATGAAAAACATGATGCATGAAGTATATCAGTTCTGTATTGCATTTTTTACAGAAATTCTTCCTCAAAGTGGACCAGGAAGACATTGGCATATTGGAGAGCCATCCTAGTAGTCACAACTGTTCCCATGGTTTGGACAGGGTTTGTTGTTGAATATAATGCTATTATGGATACAGATGAAATGGATGAGTTTGGTGATGCATTTGGGATGCATATCTGAGCATCCATTGTCTTGTAGATAATTGAGGTAGGCAGTGATTCCATCATGGTGAGGGATGTTGGTGCATTGAGAGGTGATATCGACGGTAGCAAGGATGGAGTTCTGAGGGAGTTTGTTGATGTTGCAGATTTTCTGGAGGAAGTCGGTTGCATCCTGGAGGAAATTTCCCCTTTGTTCAGTGAGTGGTTTGAGGATGTTTTTTTTGGAGTTCTGATACTCCTTCAGTAAGAGTCCCTGACCAAATATGATGGGTCTGCCTGGGTTCCCTTGTTTGTGTATCTTGGGAAGCATACAGAAGGTCCTTGCAGTGGGTATGTGGGGGATGAGGAAGTAGAGTTGCTCTTGGAGTTCTTTAGGGAAGAATTTAAGGATATCCTTAAATTTCTCTATGAATTGTGGTGTAAGGTCTTTGTTCAGTTCTTTATAATAGGTTGTGTCAGATATATGTCTGTTGGCTTCATTGATGTAGCCATCACAGTCAAGGACTACGATGGCACCCAATTTGTTTGACAACTATTTGGTGGTTGGATTTCAGGGATTTTATAACTGTCCTTTCAGCAGTGGAGAGATTGTGATGGATGCATTATTTGTTAAGGATTTCACTGTCAATTTTTTTTCCTGAGGCAATGCAGGGGTGAAAGTAATATTAATCTCTTACCGGTACAGGGGCTGGCTCCAGGCCCCAGAAAGGAGTGGGGCTTTGGGTGGAAGGGGTGGAGATAGAGGTCAGCATCCTCCACCAGCCCATCTGCGCTGCGTGGCCCACGCCGCCCAGGGCTCGGCGGCAATTTAAAAGGGCCTCGGGCTCTGGCTGCTGCTGGTAGTGCTGGCAGTGGCTGGGAGCCCCAGGACCATTTAAATTGCCAGCCCTGGGGCAGCTGCCCCTTTTGCCCCCCCACGTTCACGGCCCTGCCAGTAGGGCCCCTACCGGCAGGACCGCTGCTGGAGAGTGGGGAGGGGGGCAAAAGGGGTAGTGACGTTAAAGTGACGGCAGCGCTTTAACATCTGCTGCATGCTGGATGGTACCAGCTTCTTACCAGTATGCTGTACCAGCCCATACCAGCCGATTTTCACCCCTGATGTAATGATCAAGTATGCAGTTTTCTTCACTGGTGGGTGACCAGTCAGATGCTTCTTTTTTGCTTATGACTGTCAGTAGAAATATGGTAGCTGTGGGTGGTGATGTCTTTCTTGTGAAATAATTCTTTGAGGCAGAGTCAGCAAAAGAATTCTTCTACTTCTTCACGTTAGTATGGTATCAGGTTCTGTGGTAGGGCAAAATTTCAGTCCATTGGGGAGTACAGATAGTTCAGGTCCAGTTAGACGTTTACAATGTCTCTTTGGAATACAATTATTCAAACAGATGACCTGGTATCTTCATAAAATTATAGATGGGACAAGGAAAGACCTTAAGGATGTCTAGTCCAACTCTCTGCATAAAACAGAATTTTCCTTTACACTAGTTCCTCAAATGATCTTTCACCACCTCTTAAACCTTCTAGTGGAAATGCATGACCCAGCTATTCCCTAATTGCTTCTGTAGTTGAGGGCCTCTTTACACATCAAAAGGAAAAACTAAGTTTACAGCTATTAATGAAATAGCAATGAGGGCAACAAAAATTATTAGGGGGCTGAGGCACATGACTTACGAGGAGAGGCTGAGGGAACTGGGCTTATTTAGTCTGCAGAAGAGTGAGGGGGGATTTGATAGCAGCCTTCAACTACCTGAAGGGGGGTTCCAAAGAGGATGGAGCTAAGCAGTTATCAGTGGTGGCAGATGACAGATCAAGAAGCAATGGTCTCAAGTTACAGTGGGGGAGGTCTTAGTTGGATATTAGGAAAAACTATTTCACTAGCAAGGTGGTGAAGCACTCGAATGGGTTTCCTAGGGAGGTGATAGAATCTCCATCCATAGAGATTTTTAAGGCCTTGACAAAGCCCTGGCTGGGATGATTTAGTTGGTGTTGATCCTGATTTGAACAAGGGGTTTGGACTAGATGACCTCTTGAGGTCTCTTCCAACCCTAATCTTCTATGATTCTATTGTTTCTGTATAAAATATTCTCACTGGTTTAAGTCCCTATTCAGGGAAGTACCTACACATGTGCTTAACCATTAAACAGGTGCTTAAATATTTTCTTGTAGAGAGAATTTATGAATCACAGCCACTGTCATTAATCCTTTTCTATCTTTCATACTCACTCATTTCTTTGTCTGTAATTATATGGTGTGACAAAATTCCTGCTCTACCTTGGTGGTTCTTGCGCTTATTGGTGGATTTGCTCCCCTTGGAGCTTCACAGCAGCCCTCAGCTTGGCCGTTTTTCTGAACCCACAGTCCAGGTTGATGACTCCTGTGTCTGACCAGGAGTTGGGAGGATTTGGAGAGAACCCGGGACCGCCCTCTACTCCAGGTTCCAGTCCAGGGCCCTGTGGAATGCAGCTGTCTAGAGTGCCTCCTGGAACAGCTGTGCGACAGCTACAACTCCCTGGGCTACTGCCCCATGGCCTCCTCCCAACACCTTCTTTATCCTCACCATAGGACCTTCCTCCTGGTGTTTGATACTGCTTGTACACCTCATTCCGCGTTCTCACACTCAGCTCCTAGTGCCTCTTGCTCCCAGCTCCTCACACGCACACCACAAACTGAAGTGAGCTCCTTTTTAAAACCCAGGTGCCCTGATTAGCCTGCCTTAACTGATTCTAGCAGCTTCTTGATTGGCTGCAGGTGTTCTCATCAGCCTGTCAATTGTCTCCAGAAAGTTCCTGATTGTTCTGGAACCTTTCCAGTTACCTTACCCAGGGAAAAGGAACTTACTTAGCCTGGGGCTAATATATCTGCCTTCTATCACTCTCCTATAGCCATCTGGCCGAACCTTGTCACAATGGTCTCCTCACACTCACTCTCCTTTTCTCCAAGTTATATTCTAGGTTCTGTCTAGTACCTACGTTTCAAAACCAATTTTACCTGACTATTTTAGGCCCAGATTCAGCAAAGTACTGAAGCATATTTTAGATGTTTTGCTGAAATGGGTCTTTGAACTGTTGACAACCTGTATGGCAAGTTTCAAACTTATAGTTAAAACAGGTCATGTTAGTATCGCCTGAAAAAGATTTAAAATGGAAAATAAAAATTAACTTAATTCAATTTTTCAAAACTATTTTAATAACTTTGAATTATACTTAAAATACAATGGCCTGTGTCTGTGGCCCCAATCCTGAAAATACTTATGCACATGTTTAACTTTAAATCCCTGTGTTTCAATACCATATTAACGTTCTTAAAACTAAGTTAATATGTAAGTTTTGCAGGATTGAGGCCAATATATACAGTACAATTCCCACTGAAGTTTCTTATTTAAATAAGCACAAAATTTCAGCCTAAGTTATTTTCTTCTTTATTTCAGCATCTTCCCAGGAAATACAATCTCATTTAAACCTTTGGATACGGTTTTACAATATCATCTTCTCCCTTCTGTTACTTATTACAGAGAGGCAGATCCATTACCTTTAATTCGAGTTGTCTTAAGATAGCATCCCTATCTAGTTTAATACTTTTTAGTACCTTGGAAATGAACTAGTAAGTCTATGTTGTAAATTTAAGATCCCCTTATTTGGGACAAGTTGAAATAATTTGGCTCAGATGATGTTATAATGGGCACTTGGTAGTGCCTACTGTAAGATTACAGAATGGTTGCCATTAGAAACACCATGTTTTCATAACTTTTGCTAACGAAAGCTTATGCTCAAATAAATGTGTTAGTCTCTAAGGTGCCACAAGTACTCCTTTTCTTTTTGCGAATACAGACTAACCCGGCTGCTACTCTGAAACTCCTCACTTAAAGTCATCCCGGTTAACACTGTTTCGTTGATACGCTACTGATCAATTAGGGAACATACTCGTTTAAAGTGGGGCAATGCTCCCTGATAACGTTGTTTGGCAGCCGCCTGCTTTGTCTGGAAGAGCAGCCCGTTGCAGCTAGCTGGTGGGGGCTTGGAACCGGGGTGGACCGGCAGCCCCCCGATCAGCTCCTCACTCCCCTAAGTTTCCTGTGCAGTAGCCTCCCAGCAGGCTATCAATTGCCGGGCAATTCAGCTGTCCCTTCCTCCACTGCCGTGTGCTGCTCCTGCCCTCTGCCTTGGAGCTGCTCCCAGAAGCCTCCTGGTTACTGAGCAAGGCGGGGAGGTGGGGGGGAACAGGGGTGCTAATGTCAGGGTATCTCCCTTCCCCTCACTCCTTTACCTCATCGGGCCATCTCCACAGAGCAGCGGAGGGACACAGGACAGGGCTCAGACTGAGGGAGCTTGCTGGCAGCAGCTGCTGTCTCAACTTGCTGATCTACTTAAAAAGGCAATGTACTTAGAGTGGGGTCAGCGTACTTAAAGGAGCAATGCATGTCTCTTTCTCACATACACGTGTGTCTGTCTCTCTGCCATGCTGTCTCCCCACCCTCCATTTGTGCTGCCTTGTAGAGTGTGAGGCTACATTAACAACACTGTGTTAACCCTTGAGAGCTCAAACGAGTGACAGTTCATCATTTAGCAGTAAGGCATCCCTTGGGAAATATCCCACCCTCTAACTTCATCAACTCAACCAAAGGTGAAAAAAAGTTTCCCTGGAACCTAACCCCCGATCCTTTTACATTAATTCTTATGGGGAAATTGGATTCGCTTAACATCATTTCACTTATAGTAGCATTTTTTCAGGAACATAATTACAACATTAAGCGAGGAGTTACTGTACTGAAAAAGTGGCTAATAGAAAAAAAGGCAGATCATAGAGCATTTTAAACTCTCAGTCTGTAGAATATGGAAAGATTAGTTTATTCTAACTGTAAGCATAGCACTCCTGTGACATTCACTCATTTGGTTTTCAGCAAAAAAGAACTATATGATTACACAAATAGACAACGGTCTACTGAAGCCAGAGTAATATATTCACCATAAAACCCGAGACAACTTGTTTGTCAGTCATCTTGATTTCACTCCCTTTCAGACAGCAACATAACATATGATAGCATATTTTCTGCACTATCATCTTCAACGACATACAGCAGTTAGTAGCATACCCGAATTATGTTACTAAACTCCGCGGGGCAAAATGTATCAGCTGTTTGCTTTCACAGCAAATCATGATAAGGGTGCACTAAGAAAATTGCAGACACTAAATTTGATGACATTGTATCGGCATATATTTTGATGATTTTCAGTCACACTCTACAGACTAACACGGCTACTACTCTGAAAACTCTCATTGTGTAACATCCAAAAGACTAGTTGGTCATTGTTTCCCTAATGTGTGTACTGATCCCAGAAGACTTAAGCCAGATTCAAAGTACTGTTAACCAGTATGTATATATATGCTAACAATATTTCTATATGTTAATGTCAAAGGAGAGAAATGGATAACATTTTTCACTGAAACAGAATGTACTAACCATGCCATCAAGAACAGATTTGTATTAACATTATCCTGGCAAATCCCAAAGAAATGTGGCGGCCTTGCAAATCTAGCAGTAACAGCAGTATTATTTCAAAAAGATACACTATGCTAATGAAAAATGCTCCAGTTATGTCATCTATAGTATATTGGTAAATTCCAATAACTGTTTGCAGGTCATGCCAACTTCAACAGTCAGGTTGGCTGAAAGTTAACACTTGGTAGATTATAGCAGAAATAAGTAAACCCAAGCAGTACGAAGCATTAAATAAACGTAAGCAGTAGAGAGATCTACTCTACATTTCACCAAATCACCAGGATCTCATGTTAAAACGATATCAAAACCACTTCAAACAAAAAGACGAGTTCTGTTGACCATACATCATCTTGACTAACTCAAATTGAGGTGTTCATGGTTATAAATTGATTGCACTGATCCAGCCAGAACATGTTAACAGCAATGCACCAACAATGTGAGCTTCAGCAGAGTGAACTGTCATGTCCATTGTACACAGACTAGGTTGATATCCATATTTCGAACATAGCAATAGCAACAAAAGAAACTTATCAGAAGCCAAATATATGCAATAAATTTCTAATTCTTTTGCACTGTTGACCTATAGCGATCTATAGAGAATGAAACTTGGGAGCTAGAAACAAATCTCAAACCACAGAAACACCATAGAAATCAGGTATGTGTTTGGATGTTACATGAAGAACAGCAAAATGTTTGTCTTGTTGAAAATACTGGGTTTTTCTCCGAGTATGAACATTAATCCACAAAATCCTACATCAAATGATGAAAACTGTCCCTTTTCCAAAAAGAAAAGGAGTACTTGTGGCACCTTAGAGACTAACAAATTTATTAGAGCATAAGCTTTCGTGAGCTACAGCTCACTTCATCGGATGCATTTGGTGGAAAAAACAGAGGAGAGATTTATATACACACACACAGAGAACATGAAACAATGGCTGTCCCTTTTCCATCACTTCATCTTCAACAATATATAAACTTTCACTTTTCCTTTTCAGACTAAGAACCAATATGGTAAAATGTGAGTCAATGATGATATTAACATAGTTCTTTTTTCATAGTTGCAAACATAACATAGGTCACAAAGATGCTACGACAAAGCAAGAGAAGATTGAAGCACCAAAGGTTTCTCTAATTGTGTCACAGTAAGGAGTATTAACCTTTCAAATTTAAGGTATGCTGTATATAGCATCTATGGGAATTTAAATTATAATATAATCTTGCTAGTTAACTCCCAAGACCAGGTGTATAGAACAAGAGCCAGAATTTAAAAAGGTGCTTACCTTTG
This sequence comes from Dermochelys coriacea, assembly GCF_009764565.3. NCBI lineage: Eukaryota > Metazoa > Chordata > Testudines > Dermochelyidae > Dermochelys > Dermochelys coriacea. The sequence goes on from NC_050070.1 coordinate 133,989,660, forward strand.
GAGAATTATAGACTCCTCCCACATGTTAGAATTACAACTTACTTTTATTATCTAGCTGAGCTCTGTATTTACTAAACCCTTTTAGCCGTACTCTCTGGCCCAGAAGATCGAGGAACTCTTCAAAAGCAGGCCCTGCTGTCTCATTGTTATACATCTCTTCCTCTGTGCTTTGACCCGCTTTGCAATAAAGGACCCCAATTTTGTGCTGAAAACTCAGCTGAAATAAGAAAAGTAAAATTACAAATGGCAAAACATGCAAGCAGTAAAACAGAAAAATGTTAACTATTAAAACTATTAACATTTATTTCTGCAACAGCAGGAAAGGATTATTTAATAAATATTGATCAAATAAATTATTTGAGAAAGTGAGGAAAATTTCTGATGCCAAAGATAACAAAGAAAACTATATTCAGCAAAGTCGACAGTCAGCATTCATGCACAGATAGAACATGCTGATAAATCCTTGACTTTTGACTTATCTATTATACATAGAAATGTCCAGTATTGCATGCTCTACACTTTTATATCTTTAATTGGCACTGGCTGCACAACTGTCTTCTTTCACAGTCTGCGAACACAGCGAGGAATCTATTTTTAGAGCCTTGCAAATCCACAAGTATTTACTTTGTATCCGTAGACCATTTTTGAGGATTGCAGTGTGCATGTGGATACAAATTTGGTATCCGCTCAGGGCTCTGCAGCCTACACTCACCCAAACAGAGCGGCTGTCACCCAGCCCGCAGGCTCCAATTCGGCTCTCTGAATCACGCAGCAGCATTCTGGGAGTTTTAGTCTCCACCTTGCTGGGAGGGAGAGAGGTAAACTACAACTCCCAGAAGGGAGTGAACCAAGCACCATTTTGAAGGTGGGGTAGTTCTTTAAACGAGCAAGCAGTAATGGCTACATGCATTAGAGCAGCCCTAACTGCATAAGGGTGTCCGAGCATCCCAGGGGAGGGCTGCATAGAAGGACCCAGAATTGTAGCCTCCCTGCCCAGAGCGGGGAAGGTGGTATGGCAGGGTGGAGCAGGAGGCAGGGCAGGATGTCTCTGGGGAGAAGGGGGGTCGGGGTTTGACACAGCCCTGTGTCCCTGCTGCGCAGTGACCTGTGGATAGGGTTGCCAACTCTCTAATCACACAAACACCCTTGCCCTGCCCTGCCGCCCTACCCCTTCACCGAGGCCCCGCCCTGCTCACTCCATCCCCCCTCCCTCCATCGCTCACTCTCCCCCACCCTCACTCACTTTCACTGCGGAGCGGGGGTGGGGTTGCGGGCTCTGAGCTGGGGCCAAGGGGTTCAAAGTGTGGAAGAGGGATCCAGGCTGAGCCTTGGGCAGGGGCTTTGGGTGCAAGAGGGAGTGCAGGGTGCTGGCTATGGGAGGGAGTTTGAGTGAGTGAGGGGGCTCAGGACTGGGGGTTTGGGGTGCAGGCTCCGACTGGGCGGTGCTTACCTCAGGCAGCTCCCGGTCAGTGGCGCAGCAGGGCTAAGGCAAGCTCCTTGCCTGCCCTGGCCCAGCACTACTCCCGGAAGCGGCTGGCATGTCCCTGCTGCCCCAGGGGGCTCTGTGCGCTGCCCATACCGGCAGGTATCGCACCCGCAGCTCCCATTGGCTGCAGTTTCTGGCCAATGGGAGCTGCGGAATTGGCACTCAGGACAGGGGCAGCGCGTGGAGACTCCCTGGCCCCCCTCCCAAGGGCCACAAAGACGTGCCTGCTGCTTCTGGGAGCGGCACGGAGTCAGGGTAGGTAAGGAGCATGCCTTACCCCTGTTGTGCCGCTGGACTTTTAGCGGCCTAAAAATCTCCCACTTTGGCTTCTGTAGCCTCTGGGAGATAGAGCCCAATTCCAGGCATCTCCTGGCAAAACCAGGAGGGTTGGCAATCCTACCGTGGAGCTGTTTAGAGCCCTGCAAATCTGCAGATATCCATAGACAATTTTTGCGGCTCAGATGCAGATACACCTTTTTGTATCCATGCAGGGCTCTATTTTCAAATACTTTTAGCTTTTAAACTTCAGCTAGTTGGTCACCTGTACATCAAGTGCTTCCCCATTCCACCTTTCTAATTATATGAAAACAGCCATTTAAAAGACATGCTTCAAATGAGTACTGTAAATAGGTTTTCACAAGATTATTTTATATGCGTCAATACATTTTTTCCTCATAAGTGTCTTGCAAAAAAGTAATTTTCTATTTTCTGACCTTCTTCACATGCAGAGATATCTGTTAAATGCACAGTGTACTGTAAACTAAAAATCAGACTGCAATTGAATGTTGTTAAAATCTCAATACTAAAACATTGTTAGATTAGACCGGATTATTTTCTTGAGAAAAAGTATTGACTTATTTTTTGAGCTGGATTCATAAGACAACAAATAGGAAACTCCCATATGAGTGGATTAGTCCTGTTAGTCTTTCTACCAGCTATTAGAGCTTCACAAACTGACAGAGATCATCAGACACACCAGATTCCCTTAAGACATTTATCCATACACACTTTTCACATTTACTATCAAGTTCTAAAATACTTCCTTAAAATTCAGGACTACTGTCTAGGTCTGTAGAATAAAGAGTATATAATACTCTTCCTGTCAAAGCACACCCAGGTGACAAAAATCTACTTCACATTAGGCATTCATGGGTGTGGTGTCACACTCATGTTTTATCATGACAACTGGTAGGAAAAGTCATGAGCTACAAATGGTTAAAAAAAGCAAGCAATGAAAACATGGCAAAAAGAGTCAAGTGTCATGAGAGTGGCTTTAAACCTCAAATTACCTTTATCTTCCCATTTTAGTAATAGCCGTGCTTGTACTAAATGACTGGGCAGTTATGAAGAGTTATGTGGTGTGGTATTTTTTTTTTTTGTTTGTTTGTTTGTTTTTTTTAAGAAAAACTCATCACCCCTGGAGGAATAAAAGCTCCCATTGCCAGTTTACAAAACTGATCTTTTGTGCCATCATGTAGTCACTGCTTTTCTGAGCTCCTGCACTGTTTGTCTCTCATGCAGCCTAGTGTTCAACTTGGCAGCACTCAAGATGATCGGTAAAATAGGCTTAATTATCACAGGCACCCACCACATACAAAAATCCTCAAATGTCAAAAAGTCATGGATATTTTTTAAAAACTCTGGAAAGAATCTGATTCTATGCATCTCGTGACAAAGAATGTAGCAAAACGTCCCTTGACTTCTATTGGGTGAGAATTTCACTCTTGATTATTAAATTAAACCTATCAATGGGACAATTTTTACTTTGTTTTACTGATGTAAATCTGGCCTAACTCCACTGGTACTGAGAACAATTTCATAATACTATTTGTTCTGACTCAGGGAAGATATTTGTTGTTAGTCATTACAGAATGGATGATGCTTTAGCTAGCGAATAAACATCAGCATAGTTATGCTTGATGAGAAGCAGATCATCTAAGCATTCCCTTAATAAATGGAGTGTGACCACTTCAGGATCTCTATCCAGTTCAACTTTTTGGCTGCGATGTTCAGAGGAACCCAGGGAAGTTTGGTGCTCAACATCAACTGAATTTCAAAGCAATTTGAGTACCAATTCCTTTGGACCCCTTTGTAAATTCCAGCCTTTGTGCCAGAGAAGGGCGAAAAGATTCCCATGCAATAAGAACATACACCATAACCTATCATCGGAAAAAGTAAAATTATTAAAAATATTCCATCCTGATCTCCAGAAGAACAAGTGGCTTTTCCCATAAAACCTATGGTCAATCCGAAGTTGATCTAATTGCCTGTTTCTCACAACAAACAGGAAAATATAGATTTTTTTATTTATATTCTTGAAAGAGCTTAATCATTCATTTCACATCTATTTTGCTATTGTCATCATGGGAACAACAATTTACCCACAACAATTAGTATTCTCCATAAGCCATACTAGATGTCATTGGTCACAAAACCTTTGGTAGAAAATGAGAGGAAACAATTACATGCAAACACTGGCTTCCAAGTGTGGAAAAGCTTCAAACAAACATTTCCTACATACCAGTCTCTCAAATGACTATTACCCTGGTGACAAAATTAATCCACTAGACCATGGTTCACATTTAAAAAAAAATATGGCTATACAGCCAGCCATCACCTTCAGTTGCCATGAAAGACTCTTTATATTTGCTTGATTAATGAACTCAATGCATTAAACACCTAAGAGGATTAAAATCATAAAAGGATCTCATGATAGTTCTATACACAGCTTTCTGTATTTGCCTCAGTAACTATCGCAAGATAAGAAGCATTAAAAAATATTAAAATAATATATTCATACCAATGACAGCACATTTCACAACAGAACTGAACTCTCAATACTAAACATCAGGCATAAAAAAGGAAAAAGGAGGAGTGTTGTACCTCAAAGTCATTGACTATTATAACATTACTTTGGTTTGTTTGACTGCTTTATGCTTCCACAATGGACACCCAAATTACAGTCTCAGTTTATGGTTGTGGGTGATGGCAATGAGTTCTATAAATGTACCATTCAGTTTGTTTAAAGAAGAAAATGCCTTACATTGCCCCAAATGTGATTCCACTCTGGCCAATTAATATAATTGATATTATGAGCTGGAACTCACTTGAGTTTAAACAAAAAATATAGCTGTAATGATGTAGAACCTGAGGAGCACTAAGATTAAAAATTGGCTGAATGCTCCCGATTTCCTTTACAGTTTTTCATGAACTCTAACAGACCAAAGGAGAAAGTAAAAACATATATTTGGTAATTCATTAAAAATTATTTTTCTCCTAGCAGAGCAAATGAGGTGGGAAATATAGAGAAAATGGGTATGCAGAACTGGCTTGACATTCTGATAGCTAGGAACTCTATTGATCTACAACTACTCTGTTACAACTAAAAGATGACAGAAGAATGTCTTGTATACACTAACATGTTAGACACAATCACTGTATTTCATACTGAATTAATACTGAACATTATTAAGACACAATAGTCACTTTTTTGCATGTATAATGATCATTTATTTAAAATTAAAATCTTAAACATTCTTTGCATACGTGTATTAAAGGTATTCACAAGTTAGTCCTTCACAAATTATTCAGAAGCAGCAAACATGCTTGGCAGTCTGAACAGAGCAGGTTCACCTTACTGAATCTGTTAAATCTCACCATTATTCACTCTGAATTTAAAGTGTACGTTTGTTTCATTGCTGATGCAGTGTTAACCTGTTAGATAGTCTCAATTAGAATTTCAGCTGTTTGAACTATCAAACATTTCACTCCACTGATGAGACTGCTACAGTGAATAAGAGTGCTAATTATAAGTTAAAATATGAAAACTAACTTGGGATTCATGGGACTATGATATAAGTAAATGTTATTTTTAACTATAATTCATCTGATTTTCTGAAGTGCTAAGCACTTCCAGCTGCCATTGATTTCAGTTTTAGATGTAGAGGCTTATCGTGATTTTATAAATATTTAGAATTTTACCTACTCTGTCTTTAAGAGGTATACATTGGTTAACCTTTATGTTTATATCCAATATTTGGGCATAGCAAATATGGACTTTAATCTGTGAAAACCATTTTTGTGCAAATTTTGAAAACATAGAACTAACTATATTCTCTCCCTCTCTTTTACTCTTGGGATTCTATACAGGCTACTTGGTCTTTCCCAAATTGCAAATCAAAAAAGGCATATTGCTTGGAAAAACACAAATTACTGTTCAAGTACTTCAAGCAATAAGGCATTTTTCTGGAGTCATTGAACCATTACCTGTCACAATTCTCATTTTGTCATTAAAAATACTCAGCTGTGTGTGAACTCTTCTTGAAAATAGAAGAAATGGTTGTTCAAGAGAAAATATATTACATCACAAATTCATGTTTATCTATAACACCAACAAAAGATTGAAGGAAAAGGTTCATGTTCTTTCAAGTGGATAGAAATCTTTAGAGAGAAATCATATACTACATACCCCTTGTTCATCCAGTTTAAGCAGCTGTTCAGAGACTTTGGGTGAGCTGGAAGCCTGCCTCAGGCACTGAATGCTCAGCTCTGGTATTACATATTCCAGTACCTCTTTGAGAGGCAGGCCTCGTGCTGTGCCATGTCTAGCAGTAGATGGTATGGCATCTTCTAATATTGCTCCTCTCAACGTCGTAAGCTGAAGCAAGAGTGGAAAACCTCATTGAATATTTATAATTCTAACACTATGCTATTAAAATACAATCTTCAGGCTTTGAAGTGTGGGGATGTGGGGGGAGAGAGAAACTTATGTTTAATTCATTGAGGACAGTGCAAAGGTTAGTGAAGCAACTTAAACATTAAAGAGGAAACAGGCATTTGTAACTTCTAAACAAAGAAGTTAAATATAGTAACACTAGACAATGTAGAATTACTAGAAAATAGAAACTTTGGACTGGTACTCAAATCCTGAACTCATTTCTTTTGTTTCTTTCGGCTGTGTCTTCAATGCAAAAAAGGTAAGTCTTTTTACAGCAGGATAATTAATGTGCATTAGCCATCCAACTGTAAAATCCTAGTTGGACAAGGCACTGTACTTTTAGGGCATGTCTACACTGCAGATTGGGAGATGTGACTACAGCACACAGACATATCCTGATCTAGTTATATCAAAGCTAGCTTGAGTAACAATAGCAGCATGGGCAGCAACTGCTTGAGTATATACCCAGGGTTCTGTGCAGGCAGGACTAGCCCACCAGTTGCTTGTATGGCCATTGCTTCACTATTATCATTACTAGATCTAGCTTTTGATCTAGATCAAAGTTAGCTGGGGTATACCTACCTGTGCTGTTATTACACCTCCCAATTGAAGTGTAGACAAATCCTTACTGTGAGGTAGCATAGATGAGATCAGCCACAGGCAGAAATATAGTGTTGATCTCACAGTAACAACTACAGTGCCTTGTCTCTACTTAGGATTTTACAGTAGGATAGCTAGTGTGCATTAATTATCCTGCAATAAAAAAAATACAGAAAACCCCCAAACAAACACCCCACCCCACACAGTTCTTTTTAACAGTGAAGACAAAGCCTCAGTATTATACAACACATTTTTAATATATTTATTAACAGACACACACACACACACACACACACAGTGGAAACCTGAACATTACAGAGTCAGGAAAGGGCTATACTGGCATTAGAAAAGTTTCAGAAAAGGGCAACTAAAATGATTAGGGGTTTGGAACAGGTCCCATATGAGGAGAGATTAAAGAGGCTCAGACTTTTCAACTTGGAAAGGAGGAGACTAAGGGGGGATATGAGAGAGATATATAAAATGAGTGGCGTGGAGAAAGTGAATAAGGAAAAGTTATTTATTTGTTCCCATAATATAAGAACTGGGGGCCACCAAATAAAATTAATGGGTAGCAGGTTTAAAACAAATAAAAAAGTTCACTCAGCGCACAGTCAACCTGTGGAACTCCTTGCCTGAGGAGGTTGTGAAGGCTAGGACTATAACAGGGTTTAAAAGAGAACTGGATAATTCCATGGAGGTTAAGTCCATTAATAACATTGATGACATCTTCATCATCTGGACCCATGGAAAAGAAGCTCTTGAGGAATTCCACCATGATTTCAACAATTTCCATCCCACCATCAACCTCAGCCGGGATCAGTCCACACAAGAGATCCACTTCCTGGACACTACGGTGCTAATACGCGATGGTCACATAAACACCACCCTATATCGGAAACCTACTGACCGCTATTCCTACCTACATGCCTCTAGCTTTCATCCAGATCATACCACTCGATCCATTGTCTACAGCCAAGCGCTACGATATAACCGCATTTGCTCCAACCCCTCAGACAGAGACAAACACCTACAAGATCTCTATCATGCATTCCTACAACTACAATACCCACCTGCTGAAGTGAAGAAACAGATTGACAGAGCCAGAAGAGTACCCAGAAGTCACCTACTACAGGACAGGCCCAACAAAAAAAACAACAGAACGCCACTAGCCATCACCTTCAGCCCCCAACTAAAACCTCTCCAACGCATCATCAAGGATCTAAAACCTGTCCTGAAGGACGACCCATCACTCTCACAGATCTTGGGAGACAGGCCAGTCCTTGCTTACAGACAGCCCCCCAATCTGAAGCAAATACTCACCAGCAACCACACACCACATAACAGAACCACTAACCCAGGAACCTATCCTTGCAACAAAGCCCGTTGCCAACTCTGTCCACATATCTATTCAGGGGATACCATCATAGGGCCTAATCACATCAGCCACACTATCAGAGGCTCGTTCACCTGCGCATCTACCAATGTGATATATGCCATCATGTGCCAGCAATGCCCCTCTGCCATGTACATTGGCCAAACTGGACAGTCTCTACGTAAAAGAATGAATGGACACAAATCAGACGTCAAGAATTATAACATTCAAAAACCAGTTGGAGAACACTTCAATCTCTCTGGTCACTCGATCACAGACCTAAGAGTGGCTATACTTCAACAAAAAAGCTTCAAAAACAGACTCCAACGAGAGACTGCTGAATTGGTATTAATTTGCAAACTGGATACAATTAACTTAGGCTTGAATAGAGACTGGGAATGGATGAGTCATTACACAAAGTAAAACTATTTCCCCATGGTATTTCTCCCTCCCACCCCACCCCCCACTGTTCCTCTGATATTCTTGTTAACTGCTGGAATTAGCCTACCTTGCTTGTCACCATGAAAGGTTTTCCTCCTTTCCCCCCCCGCTGCTGGTGATGGTTTATCTTAAGTGATCACTCTCCTTACAGTGTGTATGATAAACCCATTGTTTCATGTTCTCTGTGTGTGTGTGTATATAAATCTCTCCTCTGTTTTTTCCACCAAATGCATCCGATGAAGTGAGCTGTAGCTCACGAAAGCTTATGCTCTAATAAATTTGTTAGTCTCTAAGGTGCCACAAGTACTCCTTTTCTTAAAACATTTAGCAAGTTCATGCTGAATTCACTAAATTGTTTCAGAACAAAAAAAATCCCCAAAAAACTAAATGTTTTTGTGACTGAATGCTCTTCTGATCCCCTTAGAGGGGCAATGGACCTAGTGTATCTGGACAGTTCAGGGGAGGACTGGACAGTGCAGAGCACATGTTTTTGTGGGAAATCTGGGACTGGGCATATATTGGGGTCAGCCTGCAAATAGTAATCATGGCTGCTGGAAGCCAGAGTGTGGCTGGTGTTTGCCGACAGGCTGCTGGAGTCAGAGTTGCTGGACCAGGGCTGTGGCTATAAACAGACTTTGTGGGTGTTACCTGCATGCTGGCTGGCTGTTTGTCAGAAGCCCACGTTTGGAGCTACAGCAGCCAAGAATTTTGAGGCACCCCAGATTGCAGGGCAAGTGGTGACAGCCCCTCACTGGTCTAGATTGCACCTCAGAACGTCAAAGTTTTGTTTTGACATTTTTTGAAACAACATTTTGAATTTTAGTTCACTTTTATTTCAAAAGGTAAAAAAAACCCAAACCAAAACTAAATGTTTCATTTTAGTCAACCCCCATTTTCCTCTGACAATTCAGCCACTGTACCAGTTATTAATACAGCTCTAATCAAGAACTGCTACTTTATGGCTAACAGGTGTTTCTTGCCGTGATGAAGAGCAAAAGTTCTGAGAATCAAAGCAAAGTTTGCACTTGCTTATCACAGAGACCAACCAAAGATGACATACACCTGAAACTTCTATCAAATCACCACTAAAAATAGGATCCATGTGACTCATTGCTGTGATAAAGGAAGAATGAACCAGTTTGGAAAAAAAATACAAATTAGCCTCAATGTGAAAGTTTTGATCAGGTTTGATAAGTATACCTCCAATACAATCAAAGGCCACTTCTACTTCAAACAGGATCCACTATTTTTGCTTCAGTAAGGTATTAGCACTCCCTCTCCTTCCATAAACTACGTACGAAGAAGAGATTTGGCATCCTGTATTTATTCCAGATCACAAATATGGTACATCAATTTTGAAGAGAGCATTTTAAAAGGCATTTTGAAACTATACACTTGTAACATACCTTGAGGAATAGTAAACCTCTTCAAGTTCCTCATCCCTCCCCTTTGTCCCAAACTTTCATTCCTGCCAAAAGAAAGCTAATATTCTCCAGAAGCACCTCAATCTAAACTTATCTTCCCTTATTTGCTGTCTGCCCTCTCTAGTTCTCCATCTGAATATATATGTACCGTACTTGCAACCAATCCAACTGTTCTCTGATGGTTCCCAACCAAAGGAAGGGAGCACTTCAGGAAGCAGGAAAATAAGCAAAATTTTTCTTCAGGCATGAGCTCCAACATGTATTAATGCTACCAGAACACACACCTCCCTGCAAATGTATTCATCTGTAAAATCTTTTAAAAGTCAATTCCCAGATCGATGCTGGCATGAGAAAACAGCCAGTGTTCTCAGGGTTAACTTCTCTTTTACCTCCTCCTCCCCATTAAAACAACACTCAATAAACAGTACCTCACTTGTCCTGAAAGCTATACGATAGTTGAATTGAGATCCTTCTCTCTCCTTAGCATCTTCAACCTTCTCTCTCCGGATGCTGAATGCAACAGGACCTAGATTTTCATCAATTCCAAAGTAGTTCTGATGCTCTGTAGCAGAAGAGAATGAATGCAAAAAGGAAGAGAATAGTGAAGTGTTAGACTGATGGCTTCATCACATCTTACAAGAGAAGTCTTACAGTGATAAACAGGCATCCACTGTTGCACTGTGTGCCATACAATGGCTTTTCTATGTCTAAACATTGTTAGAAGAAATTACATTCTCTAATTAAGATTAGAGATGCACAAGAATCAAAATATGTGGTAGGACAAGTTCCCTACAGATAACTAAATCACATCCATTTCTCATGAGTAGACAAGCAGCATGTATCTTTCAAAACTGTATTGCTTTTTAGTAATATTTCAAGAGTGAACCATTATAAAGTGTCATGGCATGCTTTATCATTGATTGACAATTCGTGTCTTAAAGCAGTATAACAACTGTCAGAAATTAACATGAAGACTTCATTATAGCGGATGGAAACAAAAATTAATCTAGTAGGAACTGAAAAACAGCACTCATTTTCTAAATAGTTTACTATGACAAAACAAGTCACTATTTTATTTATTTCAAATAAAATGCTGTATTAAATTAATCTAGGTCACAGTGTGGAATAATATGCACAAATAGCAAGTTTTATACATATTAGAAGAAAGTTTGTAGCTCTAGTATCATTTACCAGAATCAACTAAAACATTGTGGGTTGGTTTTTTTTTTTTGGTTTTTTTTTTTTAATAAAGTACAGTAGAGATAGAAAATACTTAGATAGTCTTGTGGTTAAGGTACAGACCTGGGAGTCAGAATACTAACAATGCCATAAAGAATTGAAGCTAACAACTTTTCAGTTTATGGCAACCTGTTAATTTTGTGAATAGTGAACTAAAACTAGTTCCTCCAATTTTCTTCAGATTTCTATTTTTGGCTATTGCTCACTTTGGCACTTTTTTCCAGGTTCTGTGAATTAAATAGCCAGAGCCTCGCGAACCAGCTGAGCGGCAGCGAACCAGCGGAGCAGCGGGGACAGCAGAGCAGCTCACAGCAGGAGTTTGCCTGGGACTGGTAAGTATCCGAGTGTGTGTGTTTGCTTGCTGAGGAAGTATCCGAGCGTGTGTTTGCTGGGAGGGAGCCTGAGTGAGTGTCTGATTGGCTGCTAGCCTGCAGGGGGCGGGCATTAGGGTGTCTGTGTGTTTGCGTCAGGGAAGCCTGGCTGTTTAAAAATAGCCAGAGCCTCGCGAACCAGCTGAGCAGCGGGGACAGCAGAGCAGCTCACAGCAGGAGTTTGCCTGGGAGTTCGCCTGGAGTGAGCCCAGTGAGGCTTACATCTTGCCAACGTCTCTGAGGAAGCTCATAGTAGGTAGGTGATATGGAAGGGGGGGATTCAGCTGTTGTGACCTGCACTGGATGTGCCATGTTTGTCTTTCTTCCACAGGACAGAAGCGACTTTGTCTGTACAAAGTGCAAGCTGGTCTCCATATTGGAAGAGAAGATTGAAGGTCTGGAGCAACAGGTAACGACCCTGCGTTGTATACGAGAGACTGAGGATTTTCTGGACCAAACTCAGGATAGCCTTCTAGGGGCACAAAGCTCTAAAGATGTAGAGCAGGTTGCACAGAGGAGCCAAGAGGCCAGTGAAGAAGCTTGGCAACATGTGACCTCCAGAAGAGGTAAGCGGAATGTCCGGGTTCCAGTAACACAGACACAGGTAACTAACCGCTTTCATGTTCTCTCCACAGGTACCAATGCGGAGAGTGGACCAGATGATATGTCTGGGGGGAGAAAGCGGAAGGAGACTCCGCTGGTTGGGAGGCATGAGATGCGATGTCCTGAGGTTGGGGGTTCCACGACCACCACTCCCAAAAGGAGAAGGCGGGTGGTGGTGGTCGGGGACTCTCTCCTCCGGGGGACTGAGTCATCTATCTGCCGCCCTGACCGGGAAAACCGAGAAGTCTGCTGCTTGCCAGGGGCTAAGATTCGTGATGTGACGGAGAGACTGCCGAGACTCATCAAGCCCTCGGATCGCTACCCCTTCCTGCTTCTCCACGTGGGCACCAATGATACTGCCAAGAATGACCTTGAGCGGATCACTGCGGACTACGTGGCTCTGGGAAGAAGGATAAAGGAGTTGGAGGCGCAAGTGGTGTTCTCGTCCATCCTCCCCGTGGAAGGAAAAGGCCTGGGTAGGGACCGTCGAATCGTGGAGGTCAACGAATGGCTACGCAGGTGGTGTCGGAGAGAAGGCTTTGGATTCTTTGACCATGGGATGGTGTTCCATGAAGGAGGAGTGCTGGGCAGAGACGGGCTCCATCTTACGAAGAGAGGGAAGAACATCTTTGCCAGCAGGCTGGCTAACCTAGTGAGGAGGGCTTTAAACTAGGTTCACCGGGGGAAGGAGACCAAAGCCCTGAGGTAAGTGGGAAAGCGGGATACCGGGAGGAAGCACAGGCAGGAAGGTCTGTGAGGGGAGGGCTCCTGCCTCATACTGGGAATGAGGGGCGATCAACAGGTTATCTCAAGTGCTTATATACAAATGCACAAAGCCTTGGAAACAAGCAGGGAGAACTGGAGGTCCTGGTGATGTCAAGGAATTATGACGTGATTGGAATAACAGAGACTTGGTGGGATAACTCACATGACTGGAGTACAGTCATGGATGGTTATAAACTGTTCAGGAAGGACAGGCAGGGCAGAAAAGGTGGGGGAGTAGCACTGTATGTAAGGGAGCAGTATGACTGCTCAGAGCTCCGGTACGAAACTGTGGAAAAACCTGAGTGTCTCTGGATTAAGTTTAGAAGTGTGTGCAACAAGAGTGATGTCATGGTGGGAGTCTGCTATAGACCACCGGACCAGGGGGATGAGGTGGATGAGGCTTTCTTCCGGCAACTCACGGAAGCTACTAGATCGCATGCCCTGATTCTCATGGGTGACTTTAATTTTCCTGATATCTGCTGGGAGAGCAATACAGCGGTGCATAGACAATCCAGGAAGTTTTTGGAAAGCGTAGGGGACAATTTCCTGGTGCAAGTGCTAGGGGAGCCAACTAGGGGGAGCGCTTTTCTTGACCTGCTGCTCACAAACCGGGTAGAATTAGTGGGGGAAGCAAAAGTGGATGGGAATCTGGGAGGCAGTGACCATGAGTTGGTTGAGTTCAGGATCCTGACGCAGGGAAGAAAGGTAAGCAGCAGGATACGGACCCTGGACTTCAGGAAAGCAGACTTTGACTCCCTCAGGGAACAGATGGCCAGGATCCCCTGGGGGACTAACATGAAAGGGAAGGGAGTCCAGGAGAGCTGGCTGTATTTCAAGGAATCCCTGTTGAGGTTACAGGGACAAACCATCCCGATGAGTCGAAAGAATAGTAAATATGGCAGGCGACCAGCTTGGCTTAATGGTGAAATCCTAGCGGATCTTAAACATAAAAAAGAAGCTTACAAGAAGTGGAAGGTTGGACATATGACCAGGGAAGAGTATAAAAGTATTGCTCGGGCATGTAGGAAAGATATCAGGAGGGCCAAATCGCACCTGGAGCTGCAGCTAGCAAGAGATGTCAAGAGTAACAAGAAGGGTTTCTTCAGGTATGTTGGCAACAAGAAGAAAGCCAAGGAAAGTGTGGGCCCCTTACTGAATGAGGGAGGCAAGCTAGTGACAGAGGATGTGGAAAAAGCTAATGTACTCAATGCTTTTTTTGCCTCTGTTTTCACTAACAAGGTCAGCTCCCAGACTGCTGTGCTGGGCAACACAAAACGGGGAAGAGATGGCCAGCCCTCTGTAGAGATAGAGGTGGTTAGGGACTATTTAGAAAAGCTGGACGTGCACAAGTCCATGGGGCCGGACGAATTGCATCCGAGAGTGCTGAAGGAATTGGCGGCTGTGATTGCAGAGCCCTTGGCCATTATCTTTGAAAACTCGTGGCGAACGGGGGAAGTCCCGGATGACTGGAAAAAGGCTAATGTAGTGCCCATCTTTAAAAAAGGGAAGAAGGAGGATCCTGGGAACTACAGGCCGGTCAGCCTCACCTCAGTCCCTGGAAAAATCATGGAGCAGGTCCTCAAAGAATCAATCCTGAAGCACTTAGAGGAGAGGAAAGTGATCAGGAACAGTCAGCATGGATTCACCAAGGGAAGGTCATGCCTGACTAATCTAATCGCCTTTTATGATGAGATTACTGGTTCTGTGGATGAAGGGAAAGCAGTGGATGTATTGTTTCTTGACTTTAGCAAAGCTTTTGACACGGTCTCCCACAGCATTCTTGTCAGCAAGTTAAGGAAGTATGGGCTGGATGAATGCACTATAAGGTGGGTAGAAAGCTGGCTAGATTGTCGGGCTCAACGGGTAGTGATCAATGGCTCCATGTCTAGTTGGCAGCCGGTGTCAAGTGGAGTGCCCCAGGGGTCGGTCCTGGGGCCCGTTTTGTTCAATATCTTCATAAATGATCTGGAGGATGGTGTGGATTGCACTCTCAGCAAATTTGCGGATGATACTAAACTGGGAGGAGTGGTAGATACGCTGGAGGGGAGGGATAGGATACAGAAGGACCTAGACAAATTGGAGGATTGGGCCAAAAGAAATCTAATGAGGTTCAATAAGGATAAATGCAGGGTCCTGCACTTAGGATGGAAGAATCCAATGCACCGCTACAGACTAGGGACCGAATGGCTCGGCAGCAGTTCTGCGGAAAAGGACCTAGGGGTGACAGTGGACGAGAAGCTGGATATGAGTCAGCAGTGTGCCCTTGTTGCCAAGAAGGCCAATGGCATTTTGGGATGTATAAGTAGGGGCATAGCGAGCAGATCGAGGGACGTGATCGTTCCCCTCTATTCGACACTGGTGAGGCCTCATCTGGAGTACTGTGTCCAGTTTTGGGCCCCACACTACAGGAAGGATGTGGATAAATTGGAAAGAGTACAGCGAAGGGCAACAAAAATGATTAGGGGTCTAGAGCACATGACTTATGAGGAGAGGCTGAGGGAGCTGGGATTGTTTAGTCTGCAGAAGAGAAGAATGAGGGGGGATTTGATAGCTGCTTTCAACTACCTGAAAGGGGGTTTCAAAGAGGATGGCTCTAGACTGTTCTCAATGGTAGCAGATGACAGAACGAGGAGTAATGGTCTCAAGTTGCAATGGGGGAGGTTTAGATTGGATATTAGGAAAAACTTTTTCACTAAGAGGGTGGTGAAACACTGGAATGCGTTACCTAGGGAGGTGGTAGAATCTCCTTCCTTAGAGGTTTTTAAGGTCAGGCTTGACAAAGCCCTGGCTGGGATGATTTAACTGGGACTTGGTCCTGCTTTGAGCAGGGGGTTGGACTAGATGACCTTCTGGGGTCCCTTCCAACCCTGATATTCTATGATTCTATGATTCTAATTGTAAGTAGAAGCATCATTGTTATAGGAAATGTTCACAGAAGTGTATTTCAGGGGGAGAGTGAAGGCCTAGAGGATTGGTAATGGAATGCAGACCCTTTACCACTAGCTTACCAATTTAACTACAACTCAGATTGAAAACAAATGAAAATTGTTAACATTCAATGGCCTTTCAGGGATCTATATGATGCATGTTGGTGGTGTCTGTGCAACTCCCAATGGAAAGCATCCACAACAGCTGGTACCCTTGGTTCCTCCAGGAACTAAGGACCATCACAAAACCTCACCGCTTTCTGCTCCAAATGCAAGGCACATTTCTTTGGCCTTGCCTTCTCTTACATAAACTTACAGCAACAGGTATATTTATATTAAAGATAAACACACCTTACAAAAACATGACACTCCACTTCACATGCTTCTCCCTCTGGGGAGAGAATGGGGGAAGAGGGGGACAACATGCAACAGATGTGTAGTCACATTGCTTAATGCACTACTGGAAGGTGCTCAGATACTAGGGTGATGAGCATGGTATAAAAAAAACGATATAGAATAGAATAAACCCTTGTTAACAATCCTGGAAGTGACACTAAGGATCAAAGGGGCACAGACTGAATCATCTTCTCATGCTCACAGGCTACATGTTTTTCCAAAGATGAATTCAGTCTCCAGTAGTGCCAATATGGCACTTTTCATAAGCTTTGTATTTACTTCAAATTATGTTCTTAATTTTTAAGAAAAGCAGAAGTAGAGAGGTTAAAAAGACCACACAATCCTAAATTGGTCATCAAGGCAAATCTTATTTTGGTAAGTTACTCAAATGAACTCAATATATTTGTATGGATCACAACAGTATTTTTTAATTTGGTCTGGGATAGCTATAGAATCCAAACATTTACTGTTAACAGGAATTTCCATAATTGCACATTCAAGCTGTGAATAAAGGCAAGCACTTTATTTAAGGTTCTCCTATCCTTAGTTTTTGATGCTAATCAAGAGAAAGGTATTCCTTTAGTTACTAGGTTTCTACCATGTAACATAAGTAAACACAAAGCTTTGTGCTTCAGCTCTGTCCTTTGCCAGGAAATTAAAGCATCTCTGGACAAAAAGTGTATTTCTTATGATGGTGTCTAAAGTGATAAAATCATGCTGTCAATGCAATTTAAACATTCATCTTACAGTTTATAGAAAATATCTGCACATGACGTAAAATAGCAAAAACTCTGCAGGCTGAATAAAGGAAGATTGTTAACTCCTCCAGACATATTGAACTTATTGAAAGATTTGCTTATTCATCCATATATTTTATTTTACCTTGTCCTCATGGATTCATGGGAGAAGAAACCTGTAATCTTAGCCTAGTAACCCCCTTTAATGTTCAAAACAAACAAAAACCATCTAGTTGAAATGACAATACATAGACATAACATTAGTCTGGGAAATACTTAAGTTATACACAGTTAGGGCTTTTTCATTTTTCAATATTCTGACAGAACATACTGTTTGGGATGTCCTCTCTTGCAGAGCCATAAACAAGTTTCATCTATACTATTCAGTTAACTTCATTTTGACAGTTAAATATATTAGAAATTGGCAGTGGATAGTTTACAAAAGTTTGTTCATATGTCTAGGACAAAAAAAAAAGTGAGAAACTGTCAATCTTCCACCACAATCTTGAAATTCATTAACATCTCTGAAAGGTTTTCTTGATAACTTGCCATTGAAATGGGTTTTCTCTTCCATTTTTGAAAATGTTAGCGAACATCTTTTAAAACAAGTGACTCTCCATCACCAAACCCACAGAGACCAAGTGTGTCAAAAGATAGGGGACATACTGCAGGTTCTAAAGTACAACTTAAATAAGTGGACTGATTTTCATAAATGTGGAGTGCACACAAACTCCCATCACCTTCTAAAAAAGTGGCTGGGTGCTCAACACTTATGAAAATCAGTCCCCTTATTTAAATACCTAAATATGGACTCATGAAACTAAATTTAAAACTACCACTTTTGAAGAAATCTTGGCTAAAAAGGCACTTCTCAGCACAGGAAACAAAAACACAACCAACATGAAATTTCTAGGTTAACCCATTTTGAAGGTGTGGGCAGAAAAAAAAAGATGGGAAAAACATGGGTTGGTAATAAGGTAAGAAGTTGGAGTTGCTTCTGGTGAGAAAGGAAACTTTAGTGAGAGGAAGTCCTAACTCCAGAGCAAGGAAAAGGTGCCAATATTTTTTAGCCAGGTCTGGTGCCGCCACCTATCATTTTGTCAAAAAGGAGAAGCCCATCAGTTCTTTATATGTACTAACTTTCCCATAACACTAATTTTAATGATTCCCCAAGGCTTTAGTACAAGACTTGGGAAACCATCAGACAGTATTGTATGGCTACGTAAAGAGATGGGCTTCAAATCTAAACCCCAGATCAGAACTAAAGAGATAAAGAGAGCTTTAAACTAGGGGGAGATGTCCAGGTAATCTCCATGCCAGATATTAGCATTGAGAGGGAAGATGATGAAGTAAGAAAAGATACAGACATGGGTAGGAGAATGTATATAAGGAGCGAGAGCAGTGTGGATACCAGTCTAATGGGTTATACTGGCTGTAGAATGACTGTGCCTAATAGGGTACAAAATGTGAGCGAGGCCAAACAGCAAAAATTAAGATGTTTGTACACCAATGCGAGGAGCCTAGGTAACAAAATGGAGGAACTAGAGCTACTGGTGCAGGAAGTGAAACTAGATTTTATAGGGATAACAGAAACATGGTGGAATAGTAGTCATGACTGGACTACAGGTATTGAAGGGTATGTGCTGTTTAGGAAAGAGAAATAAAGGTAAAGGGGGTGGAGTAGCATTGTATATCAATGATGAGGTAGAATGTAAAGAAATAAGAAGCGATGCAATGGATAAGACAGAGTCCGTCTGGGCAAAAATTACATTGGGGAAGATAACTAGTAGAGCATCTCCTATGATAGTGCTTGGGGTGTGCTATAGACCTCTGGGATCTAATTTGGATATGGATAGAGCCCTTTTTAATGTTTTAATAAAGTAAATACTAATGGAAACTGCATGATCATGGGAGACTAACTTCCCAGATATAGACTGGAGGACCAGTGCTAGTAATAATAATAGGGCTCAGATTTTCCTAGATGCGATAGCTGATGGATTCCTTCATCAAGTAGTTGCTGAACCGACTAGAGGGGATGCCATTTTAGATTTAATTTTGGTAAGTAGCGAGGACCTTATAGAAGAAATGGATGTAGGGGATAATCTTGGTTCAAGTGATCAAGAGCTAATTCAGTTCAAACTGAACGGAAGGATTAACAAAAAATAAATCTGCAACTAGAGTTTTTGATTTCAAAAAGGGCTGACTTTCAAAAATTAAGAAAATTAGTTAGGGAAGTGGATTGGACTGAAGAACTTATGGATCTAAAGGTACGAGGAGGCCTGGGATTGCTTTAAATCAAAGCTGCAGAAGCTATCGTAGGCCTGTATCCCAAGAAAGGGGAAAAAATTCATAGGAAGGAGTTGTAGACCAAGCTGGATGAGCAAGCATCTTAGAGAGGTGATTAAGAAGAAGCAGAAAGCATACAGGGAGTGGAAGATGGGAGGGATCAGCAAGGAAAGCTGCCTTATTGAGGTCAGAACATGTAGGGATAAAGTGAGACAGGCTAAAAGTCAAGTAGAGCTGGACCTTGCAAAGGGAATTAAAACCAATAGTAAAAGGTTCTATAGCCATATAAATAAGAAAACTAAGAAAGAAGAAGTGGGGCCGCTAAACATTGAGGATGGAGTGGAGGTTAAAGATAATCTAGGCATGGCCCAATATCTAAACAAATACTTTGCCTCAGTCTTTAATAAGGCTAAAGAGGATCTTGGGGATAATGGTAGCATGACAAATGGGAATGAAGATATGGAGGTAGATATTACCATATCAGAGGTAGAAGCAAAACTGAAACAGCTTAATGGGACTAAATCGGGGGGCCCAGATAATCTTCATCCAAGAATATTAAAGGAATTGGAACCTGAAATTGCAAGCCCATTAGCAAGAATTTTTAATGAATCTGTAAATTCAGGAGTTATACCAAATGACTGGAGAATTGCTAATATAGTTCCTATTTTTAAGAAAGGGAAAAAAGTGATCCGGGTAACTACAGGCCAGTTAGTTTCACATCTGTAGCATGAAGGTCCTGGAAAAATTTTTGAAGGAGAAATTAGTTAAGAACATTGAAGTCAATGGTAAATGGACAAAATACAACATGGTTTTACAAAAGGTAGATCGTGCCAAACCAATCTGATCTCCTTCTTTGAGAAAGGAACAGATTTTTTAGATAAAGGAAACAGTGGATCTAATTTACCTAGATTTCAGTAAGGCGTTTGATACCATGCCACATGGGGAATTATTAGTTAAATTGGAGAAGATGGGGATCAATATGAACATCAAAAAGGTGGATAAGGAATTGGTTAAAGAGGAGACTGCAACGAGTCCTACTGAAAGGAGAACTGTCAGGCTGGAGGGAGGTTACCAGTGGAGTTCCTCAGGGATCAGTTTTGGGACCAATCTTTTTATTACTGACCTTGGCACAAAAAGTGGGAGTGTGCTAATAAAGTTTGCAGATGATACAAAGCTGGGAGGTATTGCCAATTCAGAGAAGAATTGAGATATTA
The DNA here is from genome assembly GCF_009764565.3 of Dermochelys coriacea. Classification (NCBI taxonomy): domain Eukaryota; kingdom Metazoa; phylum Chordata; order Testudines; family Dermochelyidae; genus Dermochelys; species Dermochelys coriacea. The sequence continues at coordinate 134,010,238 of NC_050070.1, forward strand.
TACAGGAGGACCTGGATGACCTTGTAAACTGGAGTAATAGTAATAGGATGAAATTTAATAGTGAGAAGTGTAAGGTTATGCATTTAGGGATTAACAACAAGCATTTTAGTTATAAGCTGGGGACGCATCAATTAGAAGTAACGGAAGAGGAGAAGGACCTTGGAGTATTGGTTGATCATAGGATGACTATGAGCTGCCAATGTGATATGGCTGTGAAAAAAGCTAATGCGGTTTTGGGATGCATCAGGAGAGGTATTTCCAGTAGGGATAAGAAGGTTTTACTACCATTAGGCAAGGCACTTGTGAGACCTCACCTGGAATACTGTGTGCAGTTCTGGTCTCCCATGTTTAAAAAGGATGAATTCAAACTGGAGCAGGTACAGAGAAGGGCTACTAGGATGATCCAAGGAATGGAAAACTTCTCTTATGAAAGGAGATTTAAGGAGCTTGGCTTGTTTAGCCTAACTAAAAAAAGGTTGAGGGGAGATATGATTGCTCTCTATAAATATATCAGAGGGATAAATACAGGAGAGGGAGAGGAATTATTTCAGCTCAGCACCTATGTGGACACAAGAACAAATGGGTATAAACTGGCCACCAGGAAGCTTAGACTTGAAATCAGACAAAGGTTTCTAACCATCAGAGGAGTGAAGTTTTGGAATAGCCTTCCAAGGGAAGCAGTGGGGGCAAAAGATCTATCTGGCTTTAAGATTCTACTCGATAAGTTTATGGAGGAGATGGTATGATGGGATAATGGGTTTTTGGTAAGTAATTGATCTTTAAATATTCAGGGTAAATAGGCTTAATCCCCTGAGATGGGATATTAGATGGATGGGATCTGAGTTATCCAGGAAAGAATTTTCTGTAGTATCTGGCTGGTGAATCTTGTGCATATGCTCAGGGTTTAGCTGATCGCCATATTTGGAGTTGGGAAGCAATTTTCCTCCAGGGCAGATTGGAAGAGGCCGTGGAGGTTTTTCGCCTTCCTCTGTAGCCTGAGGCACGGGTCCCTTGAGGGAGGATTCTCTGCTCCTTTAAGTCTTTAAACCACGATTTGAGGACTTCAATAGCTCAGACATAGGTGAGGTTTTTCATAGGAGTGGGTGGGTAAGATTTTGTGGCCTGCGTTGTGCAGAAGGTCAGACTAGATTATCAGAATGGTCCCTTCTGACCTTAGTATCTATGAATCTACAGGCTTTGGAAAAGTTGAGAACTAGATCCAAACTTGGCAGTTCCAGCTCATCTCTTGTCCAAAGTGGAAGACATTCAGAAACAAACTTAATTCAGCTAAATATATTAGATTACATTGAATCAAAGGTGGTAGGTAGGATGCTTTCAAGGAAGAGAACTAACCAATGAGGAGGTGCATCTAGAAAATGAAAGCATGATGAAGACACTGGTCTTTTGGAAGGGGATCTTTAATGCAAGACACAATTTTTAAAAATGTTCCAAAATGCAAGTTAAATACAAGGATTTTTCCCGACTGAAGAGAAAAAAGAGGAAAAAGGAAACAAAATAAAGTTACTCTCAGTGGCACTCTGTACCTCAAAGCCACAATCTGGAACGCCCGTATTCACCACTGACAATTATGATAGGTTTTGTACAAAGTATGCCTTTATGAGGTATCATTTTAAAAGTCTTGATCTGTTGAACATTAATATCCTTTTGGATTGCATGCTCTATCATTGTATGTAAAGTTATGAAGTTTTGCTTCATGTGTATTACTGAAATATGTTGTGATATTGTAAACAACCATAACCAGCCTTTCAGGTATAACAATGGAGTACACAGCATTATTGGCTCATCAACACCCATCAAGGAAAGAATCCACTATCCCAGGAACTGTATACAATGGAGACTTCTCAGAGAGAGCATGTATACAATGGAGACTGTTTGATCCACGTCATAGCAAAAGATCTTTCCAGCAAACTGGAAGAAACTATAAAAAGAGGGGAAGTGATATCATGGCTTGGCCACACTCCCCACGCAACTCAACACCTGGAAACACATCTGGAGGATAGAGACTTTGAACTGGGGAGAGTGGGCCCAAGCCAGAGAAGAGTCCCAGTCTGAGTATTGAGGAACTATATCATCTGTCAGGGTGAGCCACTGCTTGATTCAAATCCTGGTTAATTTGTAGAACTCAGACTGCGAATTCACTTATTTCTTACATAACCAACTTTGATCTCTATGCTTGCTACTTATAATCACTTAAAGTCCATCTTTCTGTAGTTAATAAATCTGTTTTATATTTTATCTAAAACCATGTATTTTGGATGAAGTGCTTGGGAAATCTCAGCTCAGTTTACAAAGGCTAGCACGTGTCCTCTCCACATTGAGGAGGGGCGGACTGTGTAATAACTTACACTGATCAGGCTTCTGACAAGGACAAGACAGTACAGTTCTGGGGTGAAAGGCTGGGGAGCTGGGGAAATTGGCTGGAGCCTCTCTATTGTTGGCTTATAAGTGTCTGGCAAAGCATTCATATAACTCAGTTGGGTGTGTCCCTGCCTTTGGATGTCTGTGTAAGTGCAGGTTTCAGAGTAGCAGACATGTTAGTCTGTATTCGCAAAAAGAAAAGGAGTACTTGTGGCACCTTAGAGACTAACAAATTTATTAGAGCATAAGCTTTCGTGAGCTACAGCTCACTTCATCGGATGCATTTGGTCGAAAAAACAGAGGAGAGATTTATATACACACACACAGAGAACATGAAACAATGGGTTTATCTCACACACTGTAAGGAGAGTGATCACTTAAGATAAGCCATCACCAGCAGCAGGGGGGGAAAAGGAGGAAAACCTTTCATGGTGACAAGCAAGGTAGGCTAATTCCAGCAGTTAACAAGAATATCAGAGGAACAGTGGGGGGTGGGGTGGGGGGGAGAAATACCATGGGGAAATAGTTTTACTTTGTGTAATGACTCATCCATTCCCAGTCTCTATTCAAGCCTAAGTTAATTGCATCCAGTTTGCAAATTAATTCCAATTCAGCAGTCTCTCGTTGGAGTCTGTTTTTGAAGCTTTTTTGTTGAAGGATAGCCACTCTTAGGTCTGTGATCGAGTGACCAGAGAGATTGAAGTGTTCTCCAACTATGTAAGTGCAGTACGTGCCAAAGATTTGTGGCTTAGCAACAGCATCACAATGTGAGAGGGATATCCCAAGTTGGTGGGACAGGAGGCTTAGCAGTCCCAGAGTCCAGGTTGCACCCCAGGGACCCCATCATACTCTCCCAAAGCCCTACAATTCAAATATCTAAAAGCTCTTCACTTTTTCATTTTGGAGTGTATAGAAGTCAATTTCCCTTTGAATACAAGGGTCCTATTGATACTGAATGGATCTCATATTCATAAAATTCAATTTGCAAAGAGAAAAGACTGTCTCCAAGCTACTGAATACAGAACTGGCAGCTGATGCTGAAAGTCTGATAAGGCTTCCAACCCTGATGTACACTTAATGTCCTTTTTAGACACAGACGCTTCTTTTATTTGCTATCCATAAGTAGTTGCAATTACACATTAAGAAGTGGTTGTAAGCAAAGTAGTGATAGTCCTCATTGGTTAGTGATGGAGATAATTCCTGCACGGAAAAGGACATTTTAAAAAACAAACTTAATGCTAAATAATGCTCCTTTCAATTACCCTTTAAAATTTTTGCATACATCTTTCTCCTTTTACTAACTCCCTCAAGTCTGCTAAACTGAAATCCATGTAAGGACATTGTCTATACATCAGAGCTACAATAAAACATTTTAGTTGTTGCAAATCATATCAAGAGTGATAAATATTTTACACAATCAATGTGAAAATATTTTATTTTACATCCATGTATTGTGTGGAGTTTATTTTTGCAATAGCTATGCATCTTATATACACAACAATAAACTGTTTATTTCAGAAATTAGAAGTTGAATTCCTAATCCATAATTTGTTGATAGAGAAGAAAAGGAATACTTGTGGCACCTTAGAGACTAACAAATTTATTTGAGCATAAGCTTTTGTGAGCTACAGCTCACTTCATCGGATGCATTTGGTGGAAAATGCAGAGCGGAGATTTATATACACACACAGAACATGAAACAATGGGTTTTATCATACACACTGTAAGGTGAGTGATCACTTAAGATGAGCCATCACCAGCAGCGGGGGGGGGGGGGGGGCAGGAGGAAGAAAACCTTTCATGGTGTCAAGCAAGGTAGGCTATATCCAGCAGTTAACAAGAATATCTGAGGAACAGTCGGGGTGGGGTGGGGGGGGAGAAATACCATGGGGAAATAGTTTTACTTTGTGTAATGACTCATCCATTCCCAGTCTCTATTCAAGCCTAAGTTAATTGTATGCAGTTTGCAAATTAATTCCAATTCAGCAGTCTCTCGTTGGAGTCTGTTTTTGAAGCTTTTTTGTTGAAGGATAGCCACCCTCAGGTCTGTAATCGAGCGACCGGAGAGAATGAAGTGTTCTCCGACTGGTTTTTGAATGTTATAATTCTTGATGTCTGATTTGTGTCCATTTATTCTTTTACATAGAGACTGTCCAATTTGGGGTATTCTATCTGCTACCCAAGATCCATAAACCTGGAAATCCTGGACGCCCCATCATCTCAGGCATTGGCACCCTGACAGCAGGATTGTCTGGCTATGTAGACTCCCTCCTCAGGCCCTACGTTACCAGCACTCCCAGCTATCTTCGAGACACCACTGACTTCCTGAGGAAACTACAATCCATTGGTGTTCTTCCTAAAAACACCATCCTAGCCACTATGGATGTAGAAGCCCTCTACACCAACATTCCACACAAAGATGGGCTACAAGCCGTCAGGAACAGTATCCCCGATAATGTCACAGCTAACCTGGTGGCTGAACTTTGTGACTTTGTCCTCACATAACTATTTCACATTTGGGGACAATGTATACCTTCAAGTCAGCGGCACTGCGATGGGTACCCGCATGGCCCCACAGTATGCCAACATTTTTATGGCTGACTTAGAACAACACTTCCTCAGCTCTCGTCTCCTAATGCCCTACTCTACTTGCGCTACATTGATGACATCATCATCATCTGGACCCATGGAAAAGAAGCCCTTGAGGAATTCCACCATGATTTCAACAATTTCCATCCAACTATCAACCTCAGCCTGGACCAGTCCACACAAGAGATCCACTTCCTGGACACTACGGTGCTAATACGCGATGGTAACAAACACCACCCTAGATCGGAAACCTATTGACCGCTATTCCTACCTACATGCCTCTAGCTTTCATCCAGATCATACCACACGATCCATTGTCTACAGCCAAGCTCTACGACATAACTGCATTTGCTCCAACCCCTCAGACAGAGACAAACACCTACAAGATCTCTATCATGCATTCTTACAACTACAATACCCACTTGCTGAAGTGAAGAAACAGATTGACAGAGCCAGAAGAGTACCCAGAAGTCACCTACTATAGGACAGGCCCAACAAAGAAAACAACAGAACTCCACTAGCCATCACCTTCAGCCCCCAACTAAAACCTCTCCAACGCATCATCAAGGATCTACAACCTATCCTGAAGGACGACCCATCACTCTCACAGATCTTGGGAGACAGGCCAGTTCTTGCTTACAGACAGCCCCAACACTGTCCACATATCTATTCAGGAGACAGGACAGGACCAAAAAAGAAAACAGAACGCCACTAGCCATCACCTTCAGCATCATTAAGGATCTACAACATATCCTGAAGGATGACCCATCACTCCCACAGATCTTTGGAGACAAGCCAGTCCTTGCTTACAGACAGGCCCGCAACCTGAAGCAAATACTCATCAGCAATCACACACCACACAACAGAACCACCAACCCAGGAACCTATCCTTGCAACAAAGCCCGTTGCCAACTCTGTCCACATATCTATTCAGGGGACACCATCATAGGGCCTAATCACATCAGCCACACTATCAGAGGCTCGTTCACCTGCGCATCTACCAATGTGATATATGCCATCACGTGCCAGCAATGCCCCTCTGCCATGTACATTGGTCAAACTGGACAGTCTCTACGTAAAAGAATGAATGGACACAAATCAGACGTCAAGAATTAGAACATTCAAAAACCAGTTGGAGAACACTTCAATCTCTCTGGTCACTCGATCACAGACCTAAGAGTGGCTATACTTCAACAAAAAAGCTTCAAAAACAGACTCCAACGAGAGACTGCTGAATTGGAATTAATTTGCAAACTGGATACAATTAACTTAGGCTTGAAGAGAGACTGGGAATGGATGAGTCATTACACAAAGTAAAACTATTTCCCCATGTTATTTCTCCCCCCCCCCCACCCCGCACTGTTCCTCAGATGTTCTTGTTAACCGCTGGACATAGCCTACCTTGCTTGTCACAATGAAAGGTTTTCCTCCTTCCCCCCCCTCTGCTGCTAGTGATGGCTCATCTTAAGTGATCACTCTCTTTACAGTGTGTATGATAAAACCCATTGTTTCATGTTCTCTGTGTGCGTATATAAATCTCCGCTCTGTATTTTCCACCAAATGCATCCGATGAAGTGTGCTGTTGCTCACGAAAGCTTATGCTCTAATAAATTTGTTAGTCTCTAAGGTGCCACAAGTACTCCTTTTCTTTTTGCGAATACAGACTAACACAGCTGCTACTCTGAAACTTGATAGGGAAATTGTTAATGCTGCATATGCCGAATTGTTTTTTAAAACAGAAATAAAAGATGCATGTTGACAGCTGCCAGTTATAAAACTGAACTAAAACACCAATTAGACAGAAATAGGGTGACTCGATATCCCGATTTTATAGGGACAGTTCTGATTTTGGGGTCTTTTTTCTTATATAGGCTCCTATTACTCCTCACCCCGTCCCGATTTTTCACATTTGCTGTCTGGTCACCACAGGGACACGCATCTCAAAGAACTCCAGTTATTGCACAAGTTGAGTAACCTCTTCTGTTTCAAGTAGTGTCTCTGGGAGCGCTCCACTTCAGGGGACTCCCAAGCAATATTGCTCTAAGGTGGCAGGTAGTTTGAAGAAGAGTCCAACAGAAAGCAAGGATTGCACTGCCTGCAGCAGCATGGGATCTTGCTGCCAGCACCAAAACATAACGATTAGAGAAAGTATAACCAGATGACCAAGTTACCACTCTACAGATGTCTGCTACTGATACATTCTTAAGTAAGGCTATACATGTAGCTAGTACTCTTATGGAATGTGCCATCACTCTTCAAGGCGCTTGACCATGAGTTGTGTCGTAAAAGATCTTAGTACGACTGGAGATCCACTTTGATAACCTCCGTTTTGAAATTACTGAATGCTTGTTTCAGTCCGATTTGGATACAAATAGTCTTCTAAATAGTCTATCTACGTAAAAGGCTAATGCCCTCCTGACATATAGGATATGGAATATGGCTTCTTCATTCTGGTGTGGTTTGGGGGTGGGGAACTAGGAGATGAATGGTTTGATTAATATGAAATTTGAGGACATCTTAAGTAAAAATCTTGGATGGACCCGCAACAACACTTTCTGGTGATTACCATAAAAGGGGGGTCTGCCATTAAAGCCCCCAAGTCTCCAACCCTTTGGGTAGAAGTGAATGCTACCAGAAAGAGTTTTCGGTGATAAACCTAATAAAGAACAAGTAGCTAGTGGCTCAAAAGGGTATTTCATACTGCAATTAAGGACTAGGTTCAGATCCCAACTAGGAGTACTATTTCTGATTTGTGGGAAGATATTGGACAAACTTCTTATGAATCTTGCCATAGCTGGGTAAGCGAAGAGCGAAAAGTCCCCAGTGGGTGTGTGAAAAGCTGTTGTTGATGCTAAGTGAATCCTAATGCAATTCATAGAAAGACCCAATGTTTTCAATTACAAGAGGTAATCCAATACCTTAAAAAGAGGAAAGCAAGTCTGAAAAATCTGATGACCATTATACCAAAGATATTGTTTCCATTTCTGGGAGGTAAATATTTCTTGTAGATTTTTTTCTACTATTTAATAAAATGTGTTGTACCTCTGATGAACAGGATACCTCTATTCCGGAAAGCCATTGAGGAAGTTATGCTTGGAGCCTCACAATCTGTAAATTGTGGTGAAGTGTCTGATCTGCAGCCTGAGTCCATAAGTGAGGACTGATTGGAAGCCTCCATGGAGGGCAAATGGTGAGTCTGATGAGATAGGGATACCAGACTTGTCTTGGCCACATTGGTGCAATTAATATGACTCTGGCCCACTCCTGTTTCTTCTCATTGAGAACCTTAAACAAGAACGGTGTTGGTGGATACACATAGTGAAGTCCATCTGATGAGAAATGTATCTTCTAGGGACTGAGACCCTCTCTGCAGCAATACCTGATGCATTTTGCATTGGCTGCTGTAGCAAGTAGATTGACCTATGGGAACCTCAAGCTAAGAATACTACCCGGAGGACTCAGCTGTTCAGTTCCCATATGTAAATTTAGAAAGCAAATTGTGCTGAGGACATCTGCCATGGTTTTCTAAATATCTGAGAAGTAAGAAGCTGTGATGACGAAGTACCAATTCTAGAGTTTTATCACTTTAGCACAGAGATGTGGAATGTGCTCCTCCCTGATGTTGATACTGTAGAATTGATCAATGAAATTGTTCTTAATTGTTCACTTTATTAATATAACTTCATAAGCAAAGTTTTATGAATGAAACAACATTTCATGAAACAGATTACCCCAATAACTGGCTAATTGAGTTTCACTTTCAATCCAATTGCTGCTTAAATCACTGAAACTTGCACTGTTTCAACATTGTAACTTCTGCTCACTGTTTGCCATTCCTTACACTTGTCCATATTGCAACTCAAACTTCATTTTAACTTGTCCCAAACTCCATTTTAAAATGCTCACTCCATTTTGTAAACCTGCTGCAACCTTCATTTTGCAAAACCCTAATGTAATCTTATTAGTTTAGTTTAGATATGTGAATAAGGTATGGATGGATGGATAGAATCAACCTCCAGCGCTAGCCTCTCCTGATCAAATAAAGCATAATCACCACCAGCTGAAGATGCAGACAACAGCCCTGACAAAGCAAGAATAAAAAAAAGTACACCCTAAAAAGAAAACAAAAGTACAATTGAAGAAACATCAAAACTAGGTCCCAGGCTGAAAGTCATGTCTGCAATTGATGGGTGATCAATCACACTGAACCCAGAGGCAGCATGACACAGCAAGACCTATAGACTCTGGATTCAAACTAAAGCCTAAAAAAGGATGGATGAGATGGAAGACTTTGGAGGGTAACATTCTGCTGCCAACATGGAAGGGCATCGGTGCATGCCGAACAGAGACCCAGCCCTTCCTTGTGCCCAGCCTTCCTGGCCAATTAGCCACCACAAGCCACGAACTCAAGTTACATTCAGGACTGGTAACTATACAGCAGCTGCAGAACATTGTGTGTGTGTGTGTGTTATATTAGTTATTGGTCATAAATCAAATTGTGTTATAATACATGTGACATCTTGTCTTGTCCCCTGAAAAGATCCTGTGTAGTTTTGTCTGTGTAACAATACAATACATGCATGCCTTGTTGTCTGTCATTTTTACTGACTTTGATCTGATCAGAGGTAGAAAGTGTAAAACTTCATGTGGAGAAGATGCTCTTGTACCGACCATTTGCCTTGCACCTTGTGAGATCCCAGATGTGCCCTGCCCCCCAAACAAAAGAAGCAAAGCAGCTGATGTTATCACTACAGTAGGGGGGTTCTGAAAGAATGGGAGACCTGCACAAGTTTTGGTTGGGTCCTTCCACCAGCTGCGTGGCTGCAGAACCTATTGGGAAACAGACAGTAACTTGCCTAGGCTGTGCTTACTTGGTTTGTAAACCGTTCAACAAATCCCTGTAGACCTTGGTGCTATAATCTGCATGCTGACCTACAAAGATGACATATTTCCCAGCAGCTGAAGACAATCTTATTGTTATTTGAGGACTGCCCTGAATCTTTGAGATGACATTCAGTAGTGTGAGAAACCTACTGGAAGGAGGTACACTCTTCTCATCCAGAGAAGCTCCTATGAAGTCTAGAGACTGTAGAGGAGTCAAAAAGGGCTTTGTGGTTGATTTGAATGCCCAGGTTATGAAACAGAGAACACAGTTTTACTGACACCAACACTTCCTGCTATGATCTACCTCGATCATCCGGATACAGGAAAACAAATTATGCCCATAAGACATAGGTGGGCATCAACTACTACCAGAATCTTTGAGGATATCCTGGGGGCCAAAGATAGGCCAAAGGGAGCACCCAGTAGTGGTAACACTTCTTGCTGATTAGAAAATGAAGAAACCTCTTGTGTGAAGGGTGAATAGAAATATGAAAATATGCATCTTGAAGGGCAAAAAATCATGAACTAGTCTCCTAATTCTAACAAGGAAATTATTGCTGTAAGGGTCACCATCCTGAATTTTTGCTGTTTTTACATACCTGGTTAGAGACCTGAGGTCTAAAATTAGCCTCCATCCTTCGTTCTTTCTGGGAATCTAGAAGCACTTTAATTAAAATCCCTTTTCCCTGTTCTGTACAGGAACTGGTTCTATTGCTCCTAAACATAGAAGTGAGGCCATCTCTTGCATGAGAAACTGATCATGAAAGGAGTCCCGGAAGAGAGAAGGGGAAGTCTTCTACAATACTCTAAACCTCTCTTTGGAAGCCCAACAGCTGCAACCAAAACTTCCTTATGACCACTGCAGTGGATATAGTATGTGTTCAGTATCTGCAGCGTACAAGGAGACCTGGAGTGATGTCTTTGACAGGAGATGACCGACTTGTATCATGGCCTTAAAGGGGTCATGATGTTCCTCTGGCAGGTGATCAATAAAGGAATTAAATTTGTTATAATTTAAATAGTTGTATTTGGCTATGAGTGCCTGATGGTTTGGTATTCTGAAGTGAAGAGTGGCAGAAACGTAGGATTTGTGACCAAAAAGATCAAGCCTCCTGTGGTCCTTACTGTATGGGGTGGACTTTGAGCAATGTTGTGGGTGTTCATTAACTGCCTCCACTACTAGGAACTTGGAGCTGGATGAAAAATAAAAATTCTGATTTCCTGGCATGAACATAATTTTTTATCCACCCTCCTGAAGGTAGGCAGTGAAGTAGCTGGGGTTTACCCAACTGTCTTAGCAGGTTCCATAAGAGCTTCATTGACCAGAATGGCAATTCTTTTAGATGTCCAGGTGTGCAAAATATGTAGGAGTTTGAGGTGGGACAGCTGAACCTCCTATATGGGAATCTAAAGTGTGTCAGCAATTTCCTTCATCAGTTCCTGCAACTGCCTGAAGTCATCTGCCACTGAAGGTGGTAGGGGCAGGACAGCTTTGTGAGGCAATAAGATCGTATTAGTGAAAGGTGTCAATCTGCTCTTGCTTCTTGCACCTCAAAGGTCTCCTCCTCTGTCATAGGAAGTTGAGGCAAAGGGGCCCTTCTCTATTCCCATTGGTGGTGCAAAGGCCTCGTTGCAAACTGTTGACAATAGAATGCCCAGGGGTCCTACCAAGGTCACTGAGGGGGCCCAAAAGGCATAGCTGGAGTCATCCATCTGTGCTCCTGCCATGTGGTTGTCATTCGAGGTCTATCCTCCTGTAATATGTCAGTGTAGGAGGGAAAGTGATGTGTCCTGGAATAGACATTGGAACCCTACACCAAAATTTGAGAATCTGAGGAGTCCTCTTCCACGTACTCCAAGCGTGGTGGTGGTGGGAATAGGTATTCAGGTTGCAAAGTAGATGGGGATCTAGATGATAGAGGGGTCAGTGACCAAGAGAGTCTTGATGCTGACAAACCCCCATCACTGGTTAACAGAGAAGAGACTCGCTCTGAAGACACTATTGGGTCCTTGCGGTACCTAAATTCTTGTGGTATCAATAGTATCAAAGATGGGGTCGAGTGAGAACCTGTGGAGGACTGCTTTAGTCCCAGTGCAGCTTGTACCTAACTTCTGACATTTGAGTGAGTCAGCTCTGATTCCATGAGTACCGTAGGTAGCCAAGCGGTCTTTTGTACCCTTGACTTTAATGTTACCGGTACCAAGTGTTGTTCAGGGATGGGCTTAGAACTCTTTTCAACAGTGTCTCTGCTGCTCTGGGTACAACTACCCAAACTTGGTACTGAGTTCATCTCAGATGAATGATTCTTCTTCCTTTGTGGTACCAGTATCAGTCAGAGAATGCATGGAACTCCCCTTGGGAGGATAGCATGCTCTATAGCATTCTTGTGAGTCAGCAACCAAGGTATTCTTGGAGATTTACTCCATACCTCCTCCTGCTTAGCGGCAGATGTCAATGACGACTTTGAAAACATAGATATACTCGGTGCTGCTTTACTGCCTACATCTCTAAGGGTCTCTGGTGACAGATTTTGATGTGGACAAGGCACTAGCAGAACTGGAGTGTATGTACACAGTGGTCCTCCACCTTGGAGCCAAAAGTGATTGTAAATCAGACCTGGAGGGACTCCCACTGTTTCAACCAGGGTACCAATTAGTGACAACTGTCATTGGGGGTTGCTGAGCCTTTGCCCCTGGGAACAAGAATGACACCAACAATGTGTTTCACACAAGCTATGGAACAGCTATCAGATGACGACAATTCCATTTCTTAGTGTTCATATTTTGATTGATATACTCATCAAGTGTGCTGTTTCTAGTAAAGGAATCATAAACATACATTTCTAATTATATCAAAGCAAATATTACACAACATTTCATTTGGGTCAACTGTTCAGAATGACAATATGGGTTGTGTATATTGTATATACAACTTGAGTCCCTTCCACAGGGACAGACGAGGAAGTAGTACGTCAATCAATGTGGTGCTTGCTGCTGCTCAGATTTGGCTGGGAAGGCACAGCAAGCATGACAATAGGAAGACTCAGCCAAAGGCAGAGAACCTTTGTTATGGAGCAAGACAGAGGTTTTTATTACAATGGGATAAAAACCTGAGCTGTGTCTATACTAGTGCTTCACCCTGGAAAGCAGTTTAACGTTTTTCTAGTGTAGCTACACTAAAAGAACAGGGCTGATGGGCTTGGAAGGGAGCACATCCAGCCTTGCTTAACTAGAAGACTGGCTATTGTAATGCAGAGCTTTTGAGGGAGCTGAGAGAAACAGCAATGTAGGAGTGGTATATGAAAGATTCCAATAGCACGCCGAAGAAAAGAAAACACAGGGAAGGACCACAGAGAGAAAGATGGAAGAAACAAACAAGATTGGTAGACAAAATACACAGAAACTATAGGAGAAGAGAACAAAACCCAGACATGGTGATGTATTTTTTTTTAAAGTGCATTATGTAATCCGGTGGATGGATGTCAGCTACTCACCTAATTAAAGATGGTAGTTAACTACTGAAAAAGCTTCAAAAATAAAGCCTCCTCTCTAAAATTTTGGGCCTCAACTGTTCAGAGTAGTTTGACAGGAGATCAACATTTGCCCTGTTCTCAGGCAAAGAAAAATAAAGCCTTGTACAAGGAAACTAAATTTACAATATACTTTAAACTACACCACACTACTCAGTGACCTTGGACAAGTCACTTAATATTTCTGTACTTCATTTTGCTCATTGGGTACTACTACTTGCAATTCTCACAGATATAGTGAGAGGTTTAATTTTTGTCAAATATTTTGAGCGTCTTTGGGGGAAATGCTCTCTTTTAAAGGGCTAAATATTAAGCAAATTAAATCTGATATGTACACATCAAGAAGGAGAGACTTACCTTTTCCATAGAAGAACTTTCGGTAATAATATGCTCCAAGATCAATGTGTTCTATAATATAACGCTTAACTTTCTCCCGGTGAATTGATTGATTCTCTCTCGGCACCTCCAGTACAGAAACACCAGCATTCGTGCAGTGGGAACTTAGAGAGGATTCAAAGGAACAACTTTCACCTGAAGCAAAAGATGCAGAGTTTGCCCTGGAAAGTGCAATCCTCCTGTCTCCTTCTCCACCAGTTTCATTCCTGAAGTAAGGGCAACTCAGTATTAGGTCATTGCTTTTCCCATCACCCTCATCAGCATCTAGGTTTTCTTTTGAATTGAGGTCCTCTTTACTTCCCAAAGGAGATTCACAGTTTCCTGTCTGACCTGTTGTCATTTGAGTTTGTGATGCAGCTGAAGCCCCGGTGGTTATATTTTTTCTTTTTCCCACATTAACCCTGGTAGCCATTGCTTCATTTATGTTAAATAAAATGCTCTGAACATCATAATGTGCAAAACATTTTTGACAGTTCCAAGGATGAATGTTTCTCTCAAATCTACAATCATCCAGTTCTGAGGAAAATTTGAAAGTTTCATGCTCACTTTTAACAGTTCGCAATTTTCTAAACAGAGATGTTTCTACTGCTTCTGATTTTAGTCTCCATTTGAAAGATTTGTCCCTGTCTCTACCAATAAGCAGGGCACTATCCATATAATCCAATCCAGAAATCCTGACAAATTCTCCTCTGGAAATCTGTGTGGCAGCATGAAGACTTGGAGAAATTGTAGGGTCACAGCGGAAAAACTCAGGAAATCCAAATGGAGCAAGAGTTTTTTGTTCAAAATTTTCCACTCGATATCCTCTGAGCATTGCAAAAAAATTCTCACCAGATAAACCTTGCCTGTCAATTGAAGAAGTACTTCCATATTCTCTATGAAGAGCTGCTCCCGTATTTGGGTTAACAGCATTCTGGTCCAACACATCTTCAGCATCAATGTCACTAATGGTGACATCACTGTTGCTTCTTTGTCTTATGGGATGAAGTCCCCTCTGGACAAAGAGATCTTCTATTGTATATTTGGTCTCTGCAAACTCCAAATCCAACTGCTGTTCTTGTTGCCCATCACTTTGGTCATTTTGTCCATTTGGAATTACTGATCCAACACTCTCATAACTGGTTTGAGATCTACTCTCCCATACTGCTTTACTTAGTTCCTTAGAGCAATCCTTTTTAGGAGGCCATTCAGATACCCTCGCTCGGACACCCATTTTAGGCATAGCTGGTGTACCATTAGTTTGATTACTTTCATTTTTGCTAGATGTACTTAAAGAAACAGGAGGACCCAGGTTACCATTTAAAGCTTTAAATTTTCTAGCAAAGTAGTCATCGGACTGCATACTTCTTGAAGACTCCTTGAACTTTGAGGACGTTCGGCTGGGTTTGTGCTTATCTTCTTGTGAAGACCTTTGATCGCTCATGTCCACTCAAGGGCAAGGGAGTACCTAGTCTTACCTCCAAGACTGGTACTGCTGTTATCACATATGGAACAGAGAATTGCAAAGTAAGACAACTACAGTCTGTATCAGAGCATAATCATATCAGAGTGTCTTTTTTGTTAAAAAAATCAGAAAAACAAGTCTTCATATTTCCCTCAAGTTTAGAATTTAGAATTTCCCTCAGTTCAATTTGATATCAATCCAGGTGTATTCCTTGTACCTGTTCTGAAAAAGAAAAATGTGCATTAAAATCATTTACATTCAAGAGCAGGAAGTCTACAGTGTTACTTGTAAATATAAAACATCCTAAACACTATTAGTGGCCCATATATTCTCAAAGGAACTCAGATACACACACACTGAGTATATTACAAATTATTATGTAGTCAGAAAGGTAAAGATAGAAGTATGTTCTCATTTGCACTTCTTAGCAACCAATACGTTAGCCCAGTAGTATTCTTAATTATTAATGCTAAAGGTAGAGAATATGTAAATCAATCCAAATTGTTATTAACGTACGGAAGAACTTATCTATAAACATAACAAAAGCCACTACAGTTAATTTAAATCCACTATTAATACATCCCTGCCTAATTAATTTAAATCTGCAATAGATTACATACCTATTCCATTTGTCTTCTTTTCCTACTTTCATCTCAGCATCTTTTTCAAAACCGTACTAATGCATGGAATGCCCTCCCCATCCTAGTTTGCAAAGATGACTCTCCATATTCAAGCATCTCCTGAAAAGTCACTTCTTGATGCTCATATGAACAGAGTCAACAGTAATCAAGAAATCATAAGGCATACCCTTCAAGTTACTCTCTACTGTAGGTTTTCCAGTGCAGCCTCCTTTTTTTGATGTCTCTGAAAAAGAAAGAACTATGTGGCAGGGATTGCTCTCAGCCAATATCACTCATAAATGCAGTTGTGAGTACATCTGCTAAAAACTAAGGTCTGGTCTATTTTAAAATATTGGTCAGTTTAACTAAGTCAGTGAGAAGTGTAAAAAATACAATGCTCCTGAGCAGCGTAGATAAGCTGACTTAAGTCTCTGTGTAGTCAGTGCTAGGTAAATAGAAAATTTCTTCCGTCGACCTAGCTACCAACACTCAGGGAGGTGGATTATGTACACCAATGGGAGAACGCCTGTCATCGACATAGGCAGTGTCTACACTGAAGCACTACAGCAGCAGCACAGCTGTACCACTGTAGCATTTTAAGTGTAAACAAGCCCTCAGTATTTCATTTCTTGGACGATGGACTGGAAGAATCCACAAGTGATTCTGTCCACTGGTACAAAAGAGTCAGTAAAATTTAGTCTGATTAGGAAAAACATTCAGTTGGTGATTAGAGCTGGTTGGAACATTTTCAGTGAAATTTCATTTAATTGAAGCCAAAACACTCCAAACATAAGGGAGATGTCAGTTTCAACCAAGTTTTGAATTTGGGACTTGCCATTAGGCAAACAGTGATGATATTGCAAACACCGTAAACCATGCTGGAAAATAATAAAATAAGCCGGGGCATACTGGCTTACTTTCACCTCTGGTGGAGGTAAGAGGAGGGCAGAGAGGAAAAATTTTGTTTCCTACCTATATCACAAAAGAAAAAAAGTATTTAAAATATTATTGGGGGGAAAAAGATTAAATTTAAGCTTTACAAAAGGACTTTTTTTCTTCCATATCTGGAGGAACATGGGAACCTGAACTTAGGCTTTGCCTGGTATAGCAAGACTGAAGCCCATTGTATACAAACGTAAGTTAGTTAACAGTGTTTAGAGTGCATAATCAGTCTTGCACTTGAAACTGTTTCCATTTGGCTGTACAACAGAGAAGAGGCCAAAAACACGTTAAGAACATGCTCTTCTTAAGGAACAAAAAAAAGTTGTGTTCCAGCCTAAGACCTTAAACACAATACCTACCTGTAGGTTAAAACAAAAAAGTTTTGCCTTGCCCACAGTGATCAACCAAACTATTTAACATGTTATTTAAATGTTAGTTAGTATGGAATCCAATTAAAATATCTTTAAAATATGACACACAGGATCTTTAAATATATTTTTAAGCATTTTACATTCCTTTGGTGAAAATAAAATGCAAGTAGGAAAATATCTTGTGGTATGTCTAGCTTTTGGGAAAAAATACTATTACAGAACTAAAGCACATGAATTATGGTATCATGCAAACAACCGACAGTAGCAACTAATAAGTGATCCTTCACATTCTTCAAAGAGCTTTCTCCAGATGTCAACTAATATGTTGTTAGAGGATTGGAGGTCCCCCCCTCAGAGAAAAGCAATCAAATTAGACTTAGACATCCCATCATAACCCCTCTACCTACTTTGCATTTTGCAACTACTTAAATAGTATTCAGAACAAAAAAAACAATTTTGCATTTCTGGAACAATCAAACTCCACTTATGCTGTGAAGATTAATTCTATTTTCTTTGAAGTGGCTGTAAATTAGGTTTTTCATACTATCTATCCAATTCACACATTCAAAGTGGAAAACCATTCATCAAAATCTATTCAACCTAGTTTTTTGAAGGGTATCACAAATATTTTTAAATTGTCACACAAACTAAATATAAATATAAAATGAGAAAAGACTATCCTGTAATAATCCCATTCTTCTCTTTCCCATCAAGAATTAGGAACAGAGAAATTCCTACATCAGATCAGAGCAACAGGCTGTCTATTACAGTATTGTATGTCTGACAATGGCCAGTACCAGGTGCTGTAGGGAAAGGTGCAATTTTCCACTACTGTGCGTAATTTTGGAATAAACTGCCCATGGGGAAGCTGTTTCCTATGTCCCATAAATTACTGGTGGTTTAAATACCCTGAAACAAAGCTTTAAATATCTCCCTATATAAAAAAAATAAATGGCTGTCATCCTAGCTCATGTACCTATGTATTTTCTTGTTATACATATAAATGGATAATCCTTTTTTAAACAAGCCTGTTTAGTCTTCAAGGATATCTTGTAGCACTGAGTTCCACTAGTTGATTATGTATTATGCAAAAACAGATATTTCCTTACATTTTATATATATTATCTTTCAATTTCATTAGATAGTCCCTTGTTATTGTATTATGAGAAAAAGTAAAGCAGGTGCTCCTATTTACTCTTTCTAGAGCATCTTTTGCTTCACCATGTCAACTTTTATTCATCTCCTCTGTAAACCTAACAGTCAAAAATGTTTCAGTCTCCGCTCATATGAAAGTCTTTCCATTTGTCTATTTAGAAGAGAAGCTCTTCTGGGCAGGAACAGTCTTTTTGTTATGTTTGTACAATATGGCTAGTACAACCAGGGGTGGGGTTTCTAGGCACTTCTGCAATACAAATAATAAAATCGTCATCATGTCATGCCTCTCGCAACTAATTCAGCTAGATCTTTTTTGTATAGTGACCAGAAATGCATGCACTATTTCAGCAAAGGGATAAAATTGATTTGTATGAAATAGCATTATAATCTTTTCTGTAATTTTTAAATTGCATTCCTCCCTACTCCCCAACAACGTTGGCTTATTTGACTGCTACTGTATATTGAGATGTCCAATGATGCCATGATTTGTCACATAGTTTTAACATATTGGTAGTCCAAGTCATTCCTTCCTGTGTGCAGTATACCTTGCATTTAAACACAACAAAATTTCATTTGCTATCCATTCATCTATCTTTGTTACTTCACTCTCATGTTCCCTACACTCGCCTAAGCAATTGAGTCATCTGCAACGTTTACCACCCACTTTTGATTTTATGTTCTTTTTGTCTAATTTCCTCACTTAAAAAAAAGCACACAGTGCTAGTTTTTTTTAACCTAATTACGAAGTTTTACTTAGTGACTCAGCTACTAAATTACTTCTTGAAGCACTTCATAGTTGAAATACCCCTTCCCCACCTATGTTAAACTTTCTATGCCAGCAGTTTGCTTCCACTTTTTCTACATATGCTCTTCCTTCCTCAAGATGTTCCCCAGCACCAGATACATTTCTTGATGCATGAGGAAGTGAGCAACTGCTTCACCTCTCAATCTCAACTACAGAAGTTTCGTTTCTCCATTCCAGCCTTATCTCCTCCTAGCAGATGCGTGACTTTCTTAAATGGAAGACACTCAGTTCTGAACTGGGACAATTCTACTATGTCTGTATAAATAATTCTGGCCCCTTCTGCCCTTTTAGTTCAGAATCTAGTAAATGCACCATGGGATCCATAGTGTTGATGCTCCATGCTCTCCATCACCTGAGAGGCTTTGAGGCCATGCCTCCTGTTCCATCTGACAAAACCTACAATTGTTGGAGGAAAGCATACTTCAAAAGGACTTGAGCATTGTGGCCATTCTCTTTTCTTATGCTTCTCACGTCCTTCCAGGTTCACAGAAGGTATGACAGCCCATTCTCAGGGAAACAAATATTTGTGTACACTCAGTATTTTAAAGCAATAGCATATGGTATCCACTGGGTTTAAAAAATGACAACAAAAAAAACCAGTTATTCCCTCCACTGCTTCATAAAAGTCAGAGAACACTTTAAAACTAGTGTATTGGTTGACCAAGGAGATACCTAAATTGGCACTGATG
Source organism: Dermochelys coriacea (assembly GCF_009764565.3). Classification (NCBI taxonomy): domain Eukaryota; kingdom Metazoa; phylum Chordata; order Testudines; family Dermochelyidae; genus Dermochelys; species Dermochelys coriacea. The sequence goes on from NC_050070.1 coordinate 134,030,042, forward strand.
TATGAATTAACACTTTATTGGAAACAGCAACATTTGGAAAAAAACTGCCCTTACAAGAGCCACTAAAGTGAAGGTATATGAACAAATAAGGCAGCCCTTTTAAAAATCTATAGTTGGACTAATTTACATAACCTTTTTATTTTTAATATGTCCAGTGGTTCTCAATCCATGGGACACTTAAGGCCCAATCACCACACAGCTGCGGCCCATGTAGGATCCTCAAGCCCATATAGATAGTATATATATTGTGTGGATGCAGCCCACAACACACAGAACACTGCATATGTCTGCCACAATGGTAAATCGGTTGAGAACCATTGATGTAGGCTGTGTGTACATTTAGTAGTGAATATTCCATAGATTCATAATTCAGTAATACAGAAGATGCTCTGTTTGAAAAAGGTTCAGATGATGAATAGATGGTATTACCTTCTATGGCATCACTCCCCATCTCATACATTTGTTTATCAATTGCTCTTTGCTCTATTTTTTATCTCTCCACAAAAAAGAATTGGACAAAATAGTCTACACACACCGCTCAGTTATAACTAATGCTTGCACCATTTATGATAAACTTGCTTTTGTTTGCGTTATAAAACATTTAATAAAACAGATTTCCTCCTCTGCCCCACCCCAACCCCAAAAGAATATTTGTCCATATCTTCCTCATTCCTGAACACCACACACACGCCTCTAGGTCAAGTTTCTCACTTTTCCCTTTTTTCTCCTCATCTTAGTCTTTCAGCTAGAGAGCCATTGCCAAACATGGTCAAAAGATAAAACTGGATGCCTACCCTGCTGTTCTGCTTGTGCCAGTCCTCTGCACTAGGGCTGCTGGATGTTATGCAAATAATTTAAGTTCCTTCCACAGAATTACAAAGACTTCCTTCTGAGCTCAATACAGCAGCTGGTTTGTTAGCCACAGTTTCAGTTCTCTTTAAGGTGGAATGTTTCCAAGTTTTCTGGGGACCTGGATATATGCCTACAAATGGTCCTGTGCCAATAACAGAGCAATGAATAAAAACTGTACTATTGGACTACCCTGTAAAAAGGAGGCTGCTTGGTAACCCTGCCTCATTGTCAGCCTTGATAGACAGAAATTAATGATGTAAGGGGCCTTTCTGAGATTATTTTGTTGATCAAGAAACTAGAAATCTGCCCCTATTATTAGAGAATTTTATCACCCTAAAAAGAATGCATAATTAATCCTTGTACTATTCATCAAGATTAAAATTCAATAATTGTGATTCTGAGGCTGTGCTAATCTTAAAAAATGGGAAGTGCAATTTGATAAAATAGGACTATAAATGTGAATACCAGGCCAAATCTTATGATCAGCCAGACATTTGATTTGCATTTGACTGATTCTACACAGCATTTTGTTATGAGCAATAAGAGTTCTAGTCAGCTTTCAGTCTTCAGAGTAAAACATTTAAAGACATAGTGTTCTGTATTTTGCCAGGATAGTTAATGCAGCAGTAATACAACAGCTAATTTACAGCAAATCCATTTTTGGATGCAAGCTTAGCTTGGGACCCATCCTTCTATGACCTATGGAAATAATAGGGTGCAAAAGCAAAGAGGGGAGGGTCTATAAGCTACCTTTCTCCTCAAGAACTTTAAACTAGAGAATTCACTGGAGTAACATCAAGGTAGCTACAGTGTTAGTGGAAGAATACCTAAACTTTCAACTATTTAAGATAGAATCACCTGTACAAAAGTTGTCACAAGGAAAATATAGGTTTCAGAGTAGCAGCCGTGTTAGTCTGTATTCGCAAAAAGAAAAGGAGTACTTGTGGCACCTTAGAGACTAACAAATTTATTAGAGCATAAGCTTTCGTGAGCTATATCTCACTTCATTGGATGCATTTGGTGGAAAAAACAGAGGGGAGATTGATATACACACACAGAGAACATGAAACAATGGCTTTATCATACACACTGTAAGGAGAGTGATCACTTAAGATAAGCCATCACCAGCAGCAGGAGGGCGAAAGGAGGAAAACCTTTCATGGTGACAAGCAAGGTAGGCTATTTTCAGCAGTTAACAAGAATATCGGAGGAACAGTGGGGGGTGGGGTGGGGGGGAGAAACACCATGGGGAAATAGTTTTACTTTGTGTAATGACTCATCCATTCCCAGTCTCTCTTCAAGCCTAAATTAATTGTATCCAGTTTGCAAATTAATTCCAATTCAGCAGTCTCTCGTTGGAGTCTGTTTTTGAAGCTTTTTTGTTGAAGGATAGCCACTCTTAGGTCTGTAATCGAGTGACCAGAGAGATTGAAGTGTTCTCCAACTGGTTTTTGAATGTTCTAATTCTTGACGTCTGATTTGTGTCCATTCATGCTTTTACGTAGAGACTGTCCAGTTTGACCAATGTACATGGCAGAGGGGCATTGCTGGCACATGATGGCATATATCACATTGGTAGATGCGCAGGTGAACGAGCCTCTGATAGTGTGGCTGATGTGATTAGGTCCTATGATGGTGTCCCCTGAATAGATATGTGGACAGAGTTGGCAACGGGCTTTGTTGCAAGGATAGGTTCCTGGGTAGGTGGTTCTGTTGTGTGGTGTGTGGTTGCTGGTGAGTATTTGCTTCAGATTGGGGGGCTGTCTGTAAGCAAGGACTGGCCTGTCTCCCAAGATCTGTGAGAGTGATGGGTTGTCCTTCAGGATCACGCCACAAGGGGCCACAACAGTGGTTCCCGTAACCCACCCAGCAATATTGTTAATCTATCCAACTATACTCTTAGCCCAGCAGAAGAATCTGTCCTATCTCGGGGCCTCTCCTTTTGCCTCTCCACCCCCACGAACATGATACAGTTCTGTGGTGACCTAGAATCCTATTTTCGACATCTCCGACTCAAGGAATATTTCCAACACACCTCTGACCAACATATTAACCCACAGAGACCTTCCTACCAACACTAGAAAAAGAAGGATTCTGGGTGGACTACTCCTGAAGGTCGAAACAGCAGCCTGGACTTCTACATAGAGTGCTTCCGCGGACATGCACGAGCTGAAATTGTGGAAAAGCAGCATCGCTTGCCCCATAACCTGAGCCATGCAGAACACAATGCCATCTACAGCCTCAGAAACAACTCTGACATCATAATCAAAAAGGCTGACAAAGGAGGTGCTGTCGTCATCATGAATAGGTCGAAGTATGAACGAAAGGCTACTAGGCAGCTCTCCAACACCACTTTCTACAAGCCATTACCCTCTGATCCCACTGAGAGTTACCAAAAGAAACTACAGCATTTGCTCAAGAAACTCCCTGAAAAAGCACAAGAACAAATTCGCACAGACACACCCCTAGAACCCCGACCTGGGGTATTCTATCTGCTACCCAAGATCCATAAACCTGGAAATCCTGGACGCCCCATCATCTCAGGCATTGACAACCTGACAGCAGGATTGTCTGGCTATGTAGACTCCCTCCTCAGACCCTACGTTACCAGCACTCCCAGCTATCTTCGAGACACCACTGACTTCCTGAGGAAACTACAATCCATTGGTGTTCTTCCTAAAAACACCATCCCAGCCACTATGGATGTAGAAGCCCTCTACACCAACATTCCACACAAAGATGGGCTACAAGCCGTCAGGAACAGTATCCCCGATAATGTCATGGCTAACCTGGTGGCTGAACTTTGTCCTCACCCATAACTATTTCACATTTGGGGACAATGTATACCTTCAAGTAAGCAGCACTGCGATGGGTACCCGCATGGCCCCACAGTATGCCAACATTTTTATGGCTGACTTAGAACAACGCTTTCTCAGCTCTCGTCTCCTAATGGCCCTACTCTACTTGCGCTACATAGATGACATCATCATCTGGACCCATGGAAAAGAAGCCCTTGAGGAATTCCACCATGATTTCAACAATTTCCATCCCACCATCAACCTCAGCCTGGACTAGTCCACACAGGAGATCCACTTCCTGGACACTATGGTGCTAATACGCGATGGTCACAAACACCACCCTATATCGGAAACCTACTGACCGCTATTCCTACCTACATGCCTCTACCTTTCATCCAGATCATACCACACGATCCATTGTCTACAGCCAAGCTCTACGATATAACCGCATTTGCTCCAACCTCTCAGACAGAGACACACCTACAAGATCTCTATCATGCATTCCTTCAACTACTATACCCACCTGCTGAAGTGAAGGAAGATTGACAGAGCCAGAAGAGTACCCAGAAGTCACCTACTACAGGACAGGCCCAACAAAGAAAACAACAGAACGCCACTAGCCATCACCTTCAGCCCCCAACTAAAACCTCTCCAACGCATCATCAAGGATCTAAAACCTGTCCTGAAGGACGACCCATCACTCTCACAGATCTTGGGAGACAGGCCAGTCCTTGCTTACAGACAGCCCCCCAATCTGAAGCAAATACTCACCAGCAACCACACACCACACAACAGAACCACCAACCCAGGAACCTATCCTTGCAACAAAGCCCGTTGCCAACTCTGTCCACGTATCTATTCAGGGGACACCATCATAGGGCCTAATCACATCAGCCACACTATCAGAGGCTCCTTCACCTGCGCATCTACCAATGTGATATATGCCATCATGTGCCAGCAATGCCCCTCTGCCATGTACATTGGTCAAACTGGACAGTCTCTACGTCAAAGCATGAATGGACACAAATCAGACGTCAAGAATTAGAACATTCAAAAACCAGTTGGAGAACACTTCAATCTCTCTGGTCACTCGATCACAGACCTAAGAGTGGCTATACTTCAACAAAAAAGCTTCAAAAACAGACTCCAACGAGAGACTGCTGAATTGGAATTAATTTGCAAACTGGATACAATTAACTTAGGCTTGAATAGAGACTGGGAATGGATGAGTCATTACACAAAGTAAAACTATTTCCCCATGGTATTTCTCCCCCCCACCCCACCATCCCTCTGATATTCTTGTTAACTGCTGGTAATAGCCTACCTTGCTTGTCACCATGAAAGGTTTTCCTCCTTTCGTCCCCCTGCTGCTGGTGATGGCTTATCTTAAGTGATCACTCTCCTTACAGTGTGTATGATAAAGCCATTGTTTCATGTTCTCTGTGTGTGTATATCAATCTCCCCTCTGTTTTTTCCACCAAATGCATCCAATGAAGTGAGCTGTAGCTCACAAAAGCTTATGCTCTAATAAATTTGTTAGTCTCTAAGGTGCCACAAGTACTCCTTTTCTTTAAGGAAAATATAGACACTTAATTTAGTCTTAATTTACAATACCTTTCTAAATGAAATGGTTTTCCGTTTGCTTCTTTCCTTGTTTTTAACCACTAATATTAAGAATCGTTATTTGGAAAAACACTTGTAGATGGAGTTCATCTGTTCCTATTGTTTGTTCCTTAAAGCCAGACACTAGAGATTTACAGCTTGGGTTCCTAAATCAGAATGGCCTGGATTTTTAGAGGCACGGTGGAGAGTGTGGGTGCTCATTTAGGAGTGTGGGTGCTCAATAGGGATTTAGGTGCTTAACTTTCGATATCCAAGTTGGAAAAGCTTGGCCATATTCCTTTGTGTGATATCACAATTAACTGCTCTTGACATTGTGATGATATCACACAAAGGATTATTATTCCAAATGACACACATGCACCAAGAGCAGATGAACTCCTTTAGCAAGAGCCTGTTTTCATGCAAATGTCCTTAGAAAACGTGGTATTTAAGCATAATTGTCTTAAATAGAATGTTTTTCAAGGTTTTCCATGAGGCATCAGTGAATCTTTAAGGCTAACACTAACTATAATTGAGTCACTTATCTGGATTGCAGCTGTGGAAAAAGGACTGAAAACAGTACAATGCACAAATTATGAACCCAGTTCATGAAACGATGGCTCAAATTATTATACATCAGATTTACAATTAAACTGTAACTACAGTATAAATGGTTACTTCTTATACCCATACTTCAGATCCATGATTAATATGCAGATTTAGACAGAAGGCAGAAGAGACATGGGAAGCCCCTCATTTTGATTAATGGGGATACACGGGGTTCTGTATACTGAGTATTTGTTGTGAACTTACTCATTTGTGCTCTTTCTTCACATGTATAATCTTTGGTTGCAAGTGAACTGTAAGGGCAGAAAATGAAAAAAAGCTTGCTGAGATAAAAAACTATGATAAAATATCTAAAAAAATATTCCATTATATTACTGTTATTGTGATAGATCAAGGCTTGGATTATTTGAAATGAGAGTTATAATTACGCAATTATGCTAATACACTCTGGGAATGATTCTCCATTTACACTGATGCAAATCAGAAGCAATTCCTTTTATGTCAATGGAGTAACACTACCAGAAAACAGGTGTAAATGAATGGAGAATTAGACCTTATATTTGTACTTCATCAATGGTCTCTTCCACACTCAGATAAATGCTAGAGACATTTATCTTAAAGTAAACACTGAAGCAAAGCCACAATATATAACCTTGAAGCTATACACTTTTACCAATAAAATGTTGCCTGATGTCAGTGAAATTTCTCAAAAGGTTAAAAAAAGCTTTCTAAATCATAATCATGTTTCCCTTTGGAATTGGAAGGGATCCAAGATGGCAATCACAATAAAATCTACTGCAGCAGTTTTAGAAGATTTAAAAATAAAAAGCAAAACCAAACAAAAACCTCTTAGCTTTCCTATAAAACAGACTTATGGACTGGATTCCCTCTCTTCACTTAGGAAATCAAAGATGACAAAGTGATTTACAGAGTCCCACCTCCCAATTATTATGATCATCGTTATTATGTCAAGATACATTGCAATCGGTTATGAAGCACACACAAGTATAATTTGCAATTAACATTTTTTATTTATTTATTTTGGATTTGGAAAGGTAACAAAGTACCTAACCCCAAACTCTAGGCACCTATTGACAGAGGTGTTTTTATACACTTTTTTTTAATCATTTTCCCAGAAAATCAACCTTAAATATTGTAGCTCAATTGGTATTTTGTTTCATAAGGAAATGATAATCTTTTCAGCAAGCAATTGGTATAGTCCCACAATTAACATTTCTACTTTACATTACTATCTTAATTAGCACAATGCTGCTTCAATTTCATTAAGAATATTTCAGAGACAGAATAAAGTTGCTGAAGGGACTTTTAATTTTAATTTTTTTTATTATTATTTTGCTGAAAGGAAAAAAGTGTTTTAAATTTCAGAATAAGTACTTTAGATTTTTCTTGGACTATTGACACCACTACCCTACTATCTTATTTCGGCATTTTGATAAATGATACAAGTTTTGGCAGTTGGACATTTTAAGGCTAATCTGCTTTCTAAAACAAAGTACATCCCCCACTGTTCTTATAGCTCTGTCAAAAATGGGCTTTTTACCATGCTATCTATGCCAAAGTTTGATTAAATGACCAAAGTTGAAGAGTGGATTGGGATATGACCTCATGCAGGTTGGACTACATAGACGTGGAGGGTGAAATCCTGGCTCCACTGAAGCCAATGGCAAACTCTTATTTACTTCATTTGGGCCATATTTTCATGCGTCGACTTGCAATTCAGTTAGACTATTTTTAGTACATTTATGGTACACACACACACACACACACACACACACACACACACACACACACACACGATTTACAAGGTAAAGAACAGTATTAAAACAATTATATCCTCAGATCAAGGGATTTTTCTGGGAGAAGAACGAACAGCTGTGTGTACTAACTGTTTCCTATTAAGCCAGAAGGGAGAAAAAGTTGCCCTCACACCATTTCTCCTAGATTATTTTAGCCAGCAAGTATTCATTTACCATGATTCATGGATCAAACTGCAGAAGGAAGTTATTTGCCTATAACCTGAGTTTTTCAATACGAGCAGACAGCGCAGCTTAGGCTGATAGTAGTTTCTAGAAGCAGTGCTCGTTGGAGCACTCACCACCCTGTAACCCTGCCCCTTCCTTCATGGCTCTGGACATTTGGATAGCAGAACTACAAAAGGACAACTTCGCTTGCCGACCACCTTAGCTCCTTCCTGTCCCTCCTCGGGTTAAAAGTTGAAATTAGGACTCCAAGGAGGAAGAGAAGATGGGCAGGGGAGCATGAATGTGCAGAGGTTATTTCAAAGAATTGCAGTTACATGTGAGCAACCTTCATTATCTCTTCTGCACATTTTCCACTCTCAGGATTTTAGCAAGCAGTATTCCTGCCTTCGGAGTGTGGGACAAAGAAGCCTAGTTAAATGGAGATTGTAATACTGCTTTACCAAATTGTACAGCTCTTCTAGATGCCACATCTGACACAGCATTGGTGCCAACTGGCAAAGGACTCACTGCTCTCTTCTCAGACCGGACAAACACACTCACCCAATACACTGCTTTCATGGTATTTAGCCATAAAGGGTGGGATGTGAGGTCTCTACTGAAAGCTTGTAACTCATCAATAGTGTGATATGTGTATACAGACAATATTTAAGGCTTAATGTAACTGTATAGAAAATTATGCCCTTTTTAAGTCTTGGAGCCAAAGTGAGTCACCTGGGTATATCATATGTCTCAGTGATGGCTCATTCTAGTGGGAAGGAGCGTCACCCCTCCCTGGCTAGCCACTTATGCAATGTATTGCTCAGTGTTGCAACAACTGAGAAAAGTCAATGGAAAATCAAAGACAAGCTATAAACATCAAAACTACTTGGCAGTGAAAAAGCAAAATATGACAGCAAGGGGATGGCCCTGTCTGTGAACAAAGACAAAAGATTGAGTCAGTGCATCACAAGCTGGAAAAAGACACTACATTAATTCACTGAAGAGGTACCTTGAAACAACAAAGGTGAAATATCATAAAAGACTGGGTCTAGCAAACGCTACAAAAGACAGAACTTTGGAGTGAGAATCTACTCTATTAGATAAGAATAAGTATATTCCCTATTCTCGGTTTTACAATTTTGTTTTGTATGTGACAGTTTCCAAAACTCTCACTTATTTCTATTTGATTCTCTGTTCTTTTCTTTAAAAAATTTCCTTTTGTTTTACTATAATTGAACTCAAATGTTGTGTGTGATACAGAAGCAGCGGCCTAAGGTAAAACTAGTAAATTAGGGTACATTATTCCTTTGAATTGGGATCTAAGATTTCTGTAGGTATCCAGTGAAAGGCCAAATACCACAGGGGGATGCTTTGAAGGCACTCAGGGGATGAGGTGCCTATATTATCAATTTGCACGGCAAAGGCAGCGCTGCTCTAGCTCAGAGGAGAGAATGTGAGTGAAAGACAAGCTAGTTGTGTTAGGGAGCTAACACTCAGCTGGCACAGGCAAGACTTGCTCACGCTGGAAGTAAGTGGCAACAAGGTGACTCTTAGCTCTGGGTGCCCCCAGAAGCATCACAACTTCTACGGAATAATGCTTTGTGAATGCATGAATCAACCTCCAAGTGGAATCTTTACAGGTTGCCAATATGGAATATGTCTAAAGTAGGTGGTGACAGTGGCTTTCATTCTAGTTGAGTGCACTCCAAGCACCCTGGAAGAGGAACAGAGGTATATTTATAACACACTTTCATATAGCTTAACCCCCTTAGAAAGGCATTGGGATACAACTGCCTGCCCTTTATTATTTTTCCCCATAAGGAGAATAAAGTATATTTAGAACAATAAATACAAAGTAAACAGAAGGTAAATTTCGCATAGTACTTTACATCTTCGAAGTGGTTCAAAGCACCTTACAGAGTAGGACATCAAATGCTGGTAGTGTTCTGTGAAAGGCAGCAAAATAAATACCCTCAGCATTAGTGTGGACCTCACCCCAACCATCAGAACTGATTTCATTAAGACGGGTAGCATTAGCCAGAACACTAGAGTTATCCCCTGCTATGCAAGAAAAGCAAGGTGTCAGCCAAGACTGCATTTGTGCAATCCCCCCGACAAAGTCAAGATGTTCAGTGAAATAGTTTTTCAAGTCAAATCTGCAGCCAAAGTTTAGAGAGAGACGGGGTGGGGGGGACTTCTGTACTGTAGAAATAGTGTACTCGGCAACTTTGGAGGTTGGGTGAGGAAAGGAAGCATCTTATATAGCTTTTAAGCTGTCCTCTGAGTGATTCAAGTACCATATTAACTGGCTCTGGAGAGAGCAAATTCACCTTGGCCTGAAGACTTGGCCTGACAATAAGTCTTTGAGGGGATAAAAGGGAAATTGTGTGCATTTGGAAGAGGGGACTTCTCAGCAGTATTCAGTATCTAGCAGGTATATTCTCACTAGACCGATGTTTAAATCCCCCATTTGTTGAGATAGCGACTCGCTGCATAGAAATGAAAACAAACTTCTCACTTTGCAATTATATGGACTAAAGAATGTTATTTTTAAAAAACTGAATATGCATAACTTAATACAGCTCTCCCACTGTATTTAGAGAAAAAAGCAGCAATCCAGAAATATAAAATATAAGACTATGACACACATTTCATTTTATAAAACACATGAAAGAGCACACAACCCTCTCACAAACTTATTCACATCAGCAATCATTATTTTAGCTGGTTTTCTACGTTAATGCACAAAATAGTTATTGAAATTGCAACAGAGAGAAAACAATATGCACAACAGCAGGTACGGGGAACAAATTAAGAGCAGAGAATATTAAGATTCATATCCAGTTTAACAAAAAGATTAAGTTGTTTGCATTCTCAGGTACATATTCAAATTGTAAATAAGAGTAACCTCTTGAATTCATCATTTTTCATTTATTATTTCTAATTTATCCTTTTATCAACATTTCTGAAGAGAGGATTGTAATCCTACACAAAAGATGACAAAAAAAAGTGTCTACTGTTGGGGGCTTATTACTTCACCCACTTACAATGAGATACTTGCATAGAATATCAGGGTTGGAAGGGACCTCAGGAGATCATCTAGTCCAACCCCCTGCTCAAAGCAGGACCAGTCCCCCAATTTTTGCCACAGAACCCTAAATGGCCCACTCAAGGATTGAACTCACAACCCTGGGTTTAGCAGACCAATGTTCAAACCACTGAGCTATCCGTCCCCCACTTACTTCTCTGGTCCTTCTCACAGGAACAGAGAGCAACAATACCCGAAGTCCAAAGGTGCAAACAATTCAATGTTTATTGGGGTGAACTTTCAGCAAGCATGATTCCAGTTTCCTTCCTTAATGTCCCCCTTCCCAGCTCTGACACCACAGAGCCTTACCTGTTTCCCTGTTCCCATTCCCCCCCTTAGCAAAACATGATTTCAATTTCCCCACCTCCATTCCCTGTTCCCATTCCCCTGCTTACTTCCTGATTGACTGCAGACTATATAGTAAAACTTGAGTTCTGCTTAGCTATACCTTAACCAATCATTTTCCTGAAATTTAACTAACCAATCCTAACATATTGTGACATGATTATTTAACCAGTTATATCCCACCACCTTAGTTTACACCCAGCAAAAATTAATTATACAGCAGACAAACAATCACAGAACCAGACAGATTATACAACAAAACAATAGGGAAATGGGTCGCAATGATAGAACAAACAGAGAAATGAGGATTTCACATCCCAGCTATTGATAAGCGAGTTCTTGCCAGACAGGATGCTATCAAACTAAGTTTCCTTTTACATTTTCTAGGCACTTCCCTTTCTCTGGAGGCGATAGGCATTATCAGGACAGGACTGTATTCTTAACAGCCCAATACCACCTTATTTCAATGTGGCTAGTTTGGAATGTAAAGATGTGACCATTCACGTCCCAGCTTATGGCTGCCTCTGCTGCTTAGCCAGAGGCCTTAGCCTAAGAACAGGGCCTCAGACTGTCACAGTGAGAAAAGGCCTTATACAGTCACACACTGATTTTGATTCTCTCTTTTATACCTCTATAACTAGCAGAGTGATAAGAATACTCCTAAATTCTTAGAGTCTAGGCCTTTACAAACAGGTCTGAATATCTATATCCTAACATCTACCATCACCCATGTCTTGGTGAGAGAGGGAGGGAGGGAGATTGTCTGACCAGACAAACATGGAAAAGACAAACCCTGGGATCCTGAGAAGAGGGTTAAAGGAAGAATCAAGAATAGCATCTCTGTTACTTACCAGCACCCCCCCGTTTCCCCAACATGCCAAAGCTTTTACTGTAGTTTGATATTCTGGTACTCCTCCATGCTGGCAATACCTCCCAACTTAGTCATCCACAAACATTATTAGCACTTTCCCAATCAATAAAAATATGACTAATTTAAAATGGCAGAATGAATATTTAATCCTCCTGAATTAATTTAGAGCCTTTCCACATGCTTTAATATGGAACAAGTGTGCACCTAATTCCTTCTAGAACAAACATTAAGTCTGGGTTTCTTAACTAGGGTTCCGGGGGGGGAAGGGAGAATAAAAACATATACTGTACATTATAGCACGTATATTCCTATTTAGCCCATTCTGCAAAGAAAACTAGGCCATTTTTCAAAATTCCATCTCTCCCATCAGTTATCATAGACTCATAAATGCTACAGTTTATTTCACAGCATTGACTGGCCCAACTTCATTGTGTAACAAAAGTTTTCTTTAGTAGTACAAGCATGACAGTTATTGCACAATTCTCCTTATTTTTATACATTTAAGGCTGTTGCTTCTGATATAAAAGTAATTTCACAGTCTATGTTATGACTAGTGAAATATTTTCCCATTGCATATTGTTTATTTATGGGGGAGGGGTGTTAAACTGGAAGAACTGCAAGTCTCACCTTGGAGACAGAGAGTGTGTGTAGTGCGAAGAAACAATTCTGCAAAGCAAGCATATTTGATAATTTAAACTTTTTCAAATGTGCCCACAATTCGTAATTACTAGAATGACTAGCTTAGGATAAGATCTGAAAAGCAAACAACTGGACTCAAATTCCAGCTCCTTTCTGTTCCAATTCTTATCTTCCTTCTCCTTCCCCTTTGGAGGTTTCATCCCAAACCAGTTCTCAATCCTCCCCTGTCCCACTACAGATTTTCTCTTTATCCAATACATGAACCCCCCCTTTCTATTCTAATGCAGACTCCCTTCTGAGCTCATCTCTAACTTTCTACCTCTTCACCTGCAAAGATTTTCCAAATCCCAACATCTTGTTCTATTAATATCAGCCTTTTGCTAACGAAGATGGATGTTCCTGCAGATGCTTATCTCAGCATGGTCCAGAAGCATCCCTTAGTCTAATGTTTCCCACACTTAAAAGCTGAACCCCTGCCCCCCTTCAGAAAAATGTAACCAATCTCACCCCCTGGTAGGCCCTAGATGTATTACTAAAGGCTTATGCATGCTCCAACTTCTTTTGAACTTCTTCCCCTTTGACACACACACACACACACACACACACACACACACTTTAAGAAACATCAGTGTAAATTTCATAACACACTTCCTCTCGTTTCTTAAAATGTCCTGGATCAGCAAATCACTGACATTTATATTGACATAAATATTGACATTTAAAGTATCATTGCCATCTGAATTCACAGTCATTGAAATGAATGAGGCAGTTCACAGCTCAGAACTATTGTTTCTGGCTCTCTGCAAACATCACATCACTGATCACATTCCCTCCAATTTGAAGGTTTCAGAGTAGCAGCCGTGTTAGTCTGTATTCTCAAAAAGAAAAGGAGTACTTGTGGCACCTTAGAGACTAACAAATTTATTAGAGCATAAGCTTTCGTGAGCTACAGCTCACTTCATCGGATGCATTTGGTGGAAAAAACAGTAGAGATTTATATACACACACACAGAGAACATGAAACAATGGGTTTATCATACACACTGTAAGGAGAGTGATCACTTAAGATAAGCCATCACCAACAGCAGGGGGGGGAAGGAGGAAAACCTTTCATGGTGACAAGCAGGTAGGCTATTTCCCCATGGTATTTCTCCCTCCCACCCCCCCCCCCCACTGTTCCTCTGATATTCTTGTTAACTGCTGGAATTAGCCTACCTGCTTGTCACCATGAAAGGTTTTCCTCCTTCCCCCCCCCTGCTGTTGGTGATGGCTTATCTTAAGTGATCACTCTCCTTACAGTAAAAAGAAAAGGAGTACGTGTGGCACCTTAGAGACTAACAAATTTATTAGAGCATAAGCTTTCGTGAGCTACAGCTCACTTCATCGGATGCATTTGGTGGAAAAAGCAGAGGAGAGATTTATATACACACACACACACAGAGAACATGAAACAATGGGTTTATCATACACACTGTAAGGAGAGTGATCACTTAAGATGAGCCATCACCAGCAGCAGGGGGGGGAAGGAGGAAAACCTTTCATGGTGACAAGCAGGTAGGCTAATTCCAGCAGTTAACAAGAATATCAGAGGAACAGTGGGGGGTGGGGTGGGAGGGAGAAATACCATGGGGAAATAGTTTTACTTTGTGTAATGACTCATCCATTCCCAGTCTCTATTCAAGCCTAAGTTAATTGTATCCAGTTTGCAAATTAATTACTATATGCCACAAGGGGCCACAACAATGGTTCCCGTAACCCACCCAGCAATATTGTTAATCTATCCAACTATACTCTTAGCCCAGCGGAAGAATCTGTCCTATCTCGGGGCCTCTCCTTTTGCCCCTCCACCCCCACGAACATGATACAGTTCTGTGGTGACCTAGAATCCTATTTTCGACGTCTCAGACTCAAGGAATATTTCCAACACACCTCTGACCAACATATTAACCCACAGAGACCTTCCTGCCAACACTACAAAAAGAAGGATTCTAGGTGGACTCCTCCTGAAGGTCGAAACAGCAGCCTGGATTTCTACATAGACTGCTTCCGCCGACGTGCACGAGCTGAAATTGTGGAAAAGCAGCATCGCTTACCCCATAACCTCAGCCATGCAGAACACAGTGCCATCCACAGCCTCAGAAACAACTCTGACATCATAATCAAAAAGGCTGACAAAGGAGGTGCTGTCGTCATCATGAATAGGTCAGAGTATGAACAAGAGGCTACTAGGCAGCTCTCCAACACCACTTTCTACAAGCCATTACCCTCTGATCCCACTGAGAGTTACCAAAAGAAACTACAGCATTTGCTCAAGAAACTCCCTGAAAAAGCACAAGAACAAATCCGCACAGACACACCCCTGGAGCCAGGACCTGGGGTATTCTATCTGCTACCCAAGATCCATAAACCTGGAAATCCTGGACGCCCCATCATCTCAGGCATTGGCACCCTGACAGCAGGATTGTCTGGCTATGTAGACTCCCTCCTCAGGCCCTTCGTTACCAGCACTCCCAGCTATCTTCGAGACACCACCGATTTCCTGAGGAAACTACAGTCCATTGGTGATCTTCCTAAAAACACCATCCTAGCCACTATGGATGTAGAAGCCCTCTACACCAACATT
Organism: Dermochelys coriacea; assembly: GCF_009764565.3. Taxonomy (NCBI): domain Eukaryota; kingdom Metazoa; phylum Chordata; order Testudines; family Dermochelyidae; genus Dermochelys; species Dermochelys coriacea. The sequence continues at coordinate 134,045,409 of NC_050070.1, forward strand.
CCACACAAAGATGGACTACAAGCCGTCAGGAACAGTATCCCCGATACTGTCACGGCTAACCTGGTGGCAGAACTTTGTGACTTTGTCCTGACCCATAACTATTTCACATTTGGTGACAATGTATACCTTCAAATCAGCGGCACTGCGATGGGTACCCGCATGGCCCCACAGTATGCCAACATTTTATGGCTGACTTAGAACAACGCTTCCTCAGCTCTCGTTCCCTAATGCCCCTACTCTACTTGCGCTACATTGATGACATCTTCATCATCTGGACCCATGGAAAAGAAGCTCTTGAGGCATTCCACCATGATTTCAACAATTTCCATCCCACCATCAACCTCAGCCTGGACCAGTCCACACAAGAGATCCACTTCCTGGACACTACGGTGCTAATAAGCGATGGTCACATAAACACCACCCTATATCGGAAACCTACTGACCGATATTCCTACCTACATGCCTCTAGCTTTCATCCAGATCATACCACTCGATCCATTGTCTACAGCCAAGCGCTACGATATAACCGCATTTGCTCCAACCCCTCAGACAGAGACAAACACCTACAAGATCTCTATCATGCATTCCTACAACTACAGTACCCACCTGCTGAAGTGAAGAAACAGATTGACAGAGCCAGAAGAGTACCCAGAAGTCACCTACTACAGGACAGGCCCAACAAAGAAAACAACAGAACGCCACTAGCCATCACCTTCAGCCCCCAACTAAAACCCCTCCAACGCATCATCAAGGATCTACAACCTATCCTGAAGGACGAGCCATCGCTCTCTCAGATCTTGGGAGACAGACCAGTCCTTGCTTACAGACAGCCCCCCAATCTGAAGCAAATACTCACCAGCAACCACACACCACACAACAGAACCACTAACCCAGGAACCTATCCTTGCAACAAAGCCCGTTGCCAACTCTGTCCACATATCTATTCAGGGGATACCATCATAGGGCCTAATCACATCAGCCACACCATCAGAGGCTCGTTCACCTGCGCATCTACCAATGTGATATATGCCATCATGTGCCAGCAATGCCCCTCTGCCATGTACATTGGCCAAACTGGACAGTCTCTACGTAAAAGAATGAATGGACACAAATCAGACGTCAAGAATTATAACATTCAAAAACCAGTTGGAGAACACTTCAATCTCTCTGGTCACTCGATCACAGACCTAAGAGTGGCTATACTTCAACAAAAAAGCTTCAAAAACAGACTCCAACGAGAGACTGCTGAATTGGAATTAATTTGCAAACTGGATACAATTAACTTAGGCTTGAATAGAGACTGGGAATGGATGAGTCATTACACAAAGTAAAACTATTTCCCCATGGTATTTCTCCCTCCCACCCCACCCCCCACTGTTCCTCTGATATTCTTGTTAACTGCTGGAATTAGCCTACCTGCTTGTCACCATGAAAGGTTTTCCTCCTTCCCCCCCCTGCTGCTGGTGATGGCTCATCTTAAGTGATCACTCTCCTTACAGTGTGTATGATAAACCCATTGTTTCATGTTCTCTGTGTGTGTGTGTATATAAATCTCTCCTCTGCTTTTTCCACCAAATGCATCCGATGAAGTGAGCTGTAGCTCACGAAAGCTTATGCTCTAATAAATTTGTTAGTCTCTAAGGTGCCACACGTACTCCTTTTCTTTTTGCGAATACAGACTAACACGGCTGCTACTCTGAAACCTCTCCTTACAGTGTGTATGATAAACCCATTGTTTCATGTTCTCTGTGTGTGTGTATATAAATCTCTACTCTGTTTTTTCCACCAAATGCATCCGATGAAGTGAGCTGTAGCTCACGAAAGCTTATGCTCTAATAAATTTGTTAGTCTCTAAGGTGCCACAAGTACTCCTTTCCTCCAATTTGAATGTTTTCTCCTTTTGTAACTATAGCAGCCAGAGTTTCAGCTTTCATTTTAATAATAATGAAGTAAGACTCTGGAGGACAACTTAAAGGTCTGTCTAGCTTTGCTCTACCATCCAGCTTACCCTTTAAACACCCCAGTGGTGCATGGCCCACACTTTGAGAAAAGTTCCTAGACCCTGACGTGGTCACCACAGATATTACCCTTTTACATGGATGGAGAAGACAAACGCTTGCCTTAGGGCTTGTATTCCATAAAAAAGGTTCCAAAATTTGATCAAAGTAATATGGAACACTTGTTAGAAGCCAAGAGAGACCTCGAGATTAATTTGTTCATTCACACAGTGACCCTGCTCTTATGAAACATTGTATAATTGGGACCTGCCTTGAGTTCCTGAATCTCCTGTGCCTTTCCAGATAATGTAATGGCTACTAAAAAGATAGTTTTCATGAATGGGTAGTCAATGGAACAAGTTGCTGAGGGTTCAAAGGGGAGCCATTGATCCTGTTAACAATATATTGAGGTCTCAAGAGGAAATTGAGTTCTGAACTGTGGGGAAAAACATGAATAATGCATTTAAGGAATCTAGCCACTGTGAGGTGAGAAAACAGTGTGGCCCTCAGTAGGAAAGTAATTGCCGCTAGATGGACCCTTATGCAGCCAACAGAAAGTCCAGATTGTTGCGGCTCTGGTAAATGAGTGCTGAAATGACTGTTGTCAGGGGACACAGCTAGTGCTGAGCTGCCCAAATAGAAAACCTCTTCCACTTCACTTTATAAGTCTATCTAGTTGAGGCTTTTCTGCTTTGCAACAGAAAGTTCTGAGCTTCAGCTGAAGACCTTCTTTTGTAGGATTTCAGTAAGCCAGCATTGAGGCTGTCAGCTATAAGGAGACTGGGTCCAGGTTTAGGATCTGGCTGTTCTGAAAGACTATGTTGGGGCTGTAGCGAAACATTCATTAGATCCAAATATCAGAACTGCTTGGCCTATACTGGGATTATCATCATCATCAGTTGTGTCTTGCCTCAATTTCCTCAGGACCCTCAGTATCATGGGCAATCAGGGGAAAGGCCTGCAATAACACCAATGTCCAAAGGATGGGAAAGGTGTTCATCAGGGAGTTTTGCTGAGGCAAAGAGGCACATAGTGTGCCCATAAGTGAGCAGGACAGCAGCCTCTTAAGAGGGCCAAGCTTTAAATGCTGGGGACTCTGACTCCACGATAGCAGGTTGAGTCCCAGTACCAAGGATATCTATCATCATACATTTATTGTTAGTGTTGTGTCTGTTGGCAAAAAAGCACAACTACTGTACTAACTCACTAAGACGAACTAGCCTAACAAGAAATCACACAATGCGCAGAGGTTCCGTGTTGCTTCCACAGGCTGTAAGAAGGAATCGAGGGATGGAAGGACCTGCTCCACCCTTTAAGTGCAGGAAGACTGAATGTGCATCTCAGGTCCAAGCACAGCCCCAACAGATACTGATAGCCAAAAAGAATATGATCTTGCATGTGTGGGGCACACACACATGAAGAGTAGAATCCATGTGAATAATCCCTTGAAAAGCCATCAAATATGATATGCTATGGGTAACTGTAGTGAAACTGAGTGGCCTCCCTCTCCACAGGAGAGCAAGGGACCATTACACTCCCCTTGGAGGGTGAAGCCTAGATCACCCTGCCGCCCTCACTGGACATACTGGGGCATGGCCAGAAGTAAAAAAGGCAGGGCCTGCAGCACAGTTGGGGGAGAACCTGCAGAGAAGGACGCTTCACCTGTTCTGCAGCGTCCCAGAGGGGAACCTACACCTGGCTGTTCCCGATCCCCAGATGCCAACGAGGACTGGCCCAGAGTGCCTGCCACAGCATACCCCGAGGAACTGAAAGAGGCCTGGAGGCCACAGGTACGAAACCCCAGGGAGGCAGGAAGTAGCCCAGGGGCAGCCCCAGTACAACAGGCTGTGGCTCAGTCAGCGTGTTGTGGCTGGATCCCTGCTGATGCAGAGGCAACCAATCCTGCCCCCTGCACTGGCTCTGAGCTGGGACATGGTTGAGTAGAGTGGGTCCTCATCCCCCTGACCCCACCCCCGCCCCCGGGGTGCCAACTCCCTACACTTCCCTGAGAAGCTCCTGTGCTGGCAAAGGAGCCTTCCTTACCAGCCCTCTTGCAGACTGTTTGTTTGCTGGCTGCCTGAGCTCCGCCTAGCTAAATCCAGCCCTGAGACTGTTTTGTTACTGGCTGCCTGAGCATCATCAAGCCCAGGCTCCAGCTCAGTTATAGACTGTTTAAGGGCTGGCAGCTTGAGCCACCCAAGCCCAGGCTAAAGCTTGACCATGACTTTTGGTCACCCAGCCCTATTGTGGGCTCTTGACTATCCTGCGGACTAATCCTGGCCAGACAGGAGAGGGAGGGACCATTACAACAACATGTGTATCTGTGCTTAATATTTTGGCACAAATATGAACTCCTTAATTATTTCATTAATTTGCTTTGTGCCCTGTTGTGTTTAGGTATTCTAGAGGATATGGCAGTTAAAACTGAGATAATGGTGTGATTGCACTAAAATAAGTTTCAGTTGACTTAAAATCCAATTTTTCCTAAGTAAAAGCATTAAAATGGTTTGATGTAATATGGACATTATGAATCTGGATGTCTGTAAAAACAAATGTTTTCAGATCATGTATCAAAGTTTTAATGTTCTTTCCACGGGTACTAATGCGGAGAGTGGACTAGAGGGAAGGGAACAGAAGGAGACTCCGCCGATTGGAAGGCATGAGATGCACTGTCTTAGGGTTGGGGGTTCCACGACCTCCGCTCCCAAGAGAAGGAGGCAGGTGGTGGTGGTGGGGGACTCTCTCCTCAGGGGGACTGAGTCATCTATCTATCTGCTGCCCTGACCGGGAAAACTGAGAAGTCGGCTGCTTGCCAGGAGCTAGAATTCACGATGTGATGGAGAGACTGCCGAGACTCATCAAGCCCTCAGATCGCTATCCCTTCCTGCTTCTCCATGTGGGCACCTATGATACTGCCAAGAATGACTTTGAGCGAATCACTGCAGACTACGTGGCTCTGGGAAGCAGGATAAAGGAGTCTGAGGTGCAAGTGGTCTTCTCATCCATCCTCCCTGTGGAAGGAAAAGGCCTGGGTAAAGACCGTCGAATCACTGAAGTCAACGAATGGCTAAACAGGTGGTGTTGGAGAGAAGGCTTTGGATTCTTTGACCATGGCATGGTGTTCCAAGAAGGAGGAGTGCTAAGCAGAGACAGGCTCCACCTAACGAAGAGAGGGAAGAGCATCTTCGCAAGCAGGCTGGCTAACCTAGCGAGGAGGGCAAGTGCTGGAGGAACCAACTAGGAGCAGAGCTCTTCTTGACCTGCTGCTGACAAACAGGGAAGAATTAGTAGGGGAAGCAAAAGTGGATGGGAACCTGGGAGGCAGTGACCATGAGACAGTAGAGTTCAGGATCCTGACACAGGGAAGAAAGGAGAGCAGCAGAACACAGACCCTGGACTTAAGAAAAGCAGACTTTGACCCCCTCAGGGAACTGATGAGCAGGATCCCCTGGGAGAATAACATTAGGGGGAAAGGAGTCCAGGAGAGTTGGTTGTATTTTAAAGAATCCTTATTGAGGTTACAGGGACAAACCATCCCGATGTGTAGAAAGAATAGTAAATATGGCAGGCGACCAGCTTGGCTTAACAGTGAAATCCTTGCTGATCTTCAACACAAAAAAGAAGCTTACAAGAAGTGGAAGATTGGACAAATGACCAGGGAAGAGTATAAAAATATTGCTCGGGGATGCAGGAGTGAAATCAGGAAGGCCAAATCATACCTGGAGTTGCAGCTAGCAAGAGATGTTAAGAGTAACAAGAAGGGTTTCTTCAGGTATGTTAGCAACAAGAAGAAAGTCAAAGGAAGTGTGGGCCTCTTACTGAATGAGGGAGGCAACCTAGTGACAGAGGATGTGGAAAAAGCTAATGTACCCAATGCTTTTTTTGCCTCTGTCTTCACAAACAAGGTCAGCTTCCAGACTATTGCATTGGGCAACACAGCATGGGGAGGAGGTGACCAGCCCTCTGTGGAGAAAGTAGTGGCTCAGGACTATTTAGAAAAGCTGAACAAGCACAAGTCCATGGGGCCGGATGGGCTGCATCCAAGAGTGCAAAAGGGGTTGGCGGATGTGATTGCAGAGCCATTGGCCATTATCTTTGAAAACTCATGGCGATTGGGGAAGTCCCGGACAACTGGAAAAAGGCTAATGTAGTGCCCATCTTTAAAAAAGGGAAGGAGGAGGATCCTGGAAACTACAGGCCTGTCAGCCTCACCTCAGTCCCTGGAAAAATCATGGAGCAGGTCCTCAAGGAATCAATTCTGAAGCACTTAGAGGAGAGGAAAGTGATCAGGAACAGTCAGCATGGATTCACCAAGGGCAAGTCACGACTGACTAATCTAATTGCCTTCTATGATGAGACAACTGGCTCTATGGATGAGGCGAAAGCAGTGGAAGTGTTGTTCCTTGACTTTAGCAAAGCTTTTGACACTGTCTCCCACAGTGTTCTTGCCAGCAAGTTAAAGTATGGGCTGGATGAATGGATTACAAGGTGGATAGAAAGTTGGCTAGATTGTCGGGCTCAACGGGTAGTGATCAATGGCTCCATGTCTAGTTGGCAGCCGGTATAAAGTGGAGTGCCCCAAGGGTCGGGCCTCGGGCCGGTTTTGTTCAATATCTTCATAAATTATCTGGAGGATGGTGTGGATTGCACCCTCAGCAAGTTTGCAGATGACACTAAACTGGGAGGAGAGGTAGATACGCTGGAGGATAGGGATAGGATACAGAGGGACCTAGACAAATTAGAGGATTGGGCCAAAAGAAATCTGATGAGGTTCAACAAGGACAAGTGCAGAGTCCTGCATTTAGGATGGAAGAATCCCATGCACCGCTACAGACTAGGGACCAAATGGTTCGGCAACAGTTCTGCAGAAAAGGACCTAGGGGTTACAGTGGACGAGAAGCTGGATATGAGTCAACAGTGTGCCCTTGTTGCCAAGAAGGCCAATGGCATTTTGGGATGTATAAGTAGAGGCATTGCCAGCAGACCGAGGGACGTGATCGTTCCCCTCTATTCAACATTGGTGAGGCCTCATCTGGAGTACTGTGTCCAGTTTTGGGCCCCACACTACAAGAAGGATGTGGAAAAGTTGGAAAGAGTCCAGTGGAGGGCAACAAAAATGATTAGGGGGCTGGAACACATGACTTATGAGGAGAGGCTGAGGGAACTGGGATTATTTAGTCTGCAGAAGAGAAGAAGGAGGGGGGATTTGATAGCTGCTTTCAACTTGGAAAGGGGGTTCCAAAGAGGATGGATTTAGACTGTTCTCAGTAGTAGCAGATGACAGAACAAGGATAATGATCTCAAGTTGCAGTGGGGGAGGTTTAGGTTGGATATTAGGAAAAACTTTTTCACTAGGAGGGTGGTGAAACACTGGAATGCGTTACCGAGGGAGGTGGTGGAATCTCCTTCCTTAGAAGTTTTTAAGGTCAGGCTTGACAAAGCTCTGGCTGGGATGATTTAGTTGGGGATCGGTCCTGCTTTGAGGAGGGGGTTGGACAGGATGACCTCCTGAGGTCCCTTCCAACCCTGATACTCTATGAGTCTATGAAATTAATTTAAAAATACAAGTCACAGAATTTCAAAGTGTATATGTAGTTGAAAAGCAGCATTCAAGTGCTGCACCACTATGCATCTTCAGTAAAACAGTACAAAAATCAGCTATATTAACCTAAACATAGCATTTTGGTGATGCTGCAGAATAACTGATGTGGTTATTGCACTGGTATCCAAATTAATTAGTATGGACTATAGCCAGTTTGTAGTGTAAACACATTTATGTATCATAAAAATTCAGACTGAGAGGAAAAGCAGAACATCTGACTGATGTGAACATCCTAATTACAAAAAGAAAAGGAGTACTTGTGGCACCTTAGAGACTAACAAATTTATTTGAGCATAAGTTTTCGTGAGCTACAGCTCACTTCATCAGCTGCATCAGCTGTAGCTCACGAAAGCTTATGCTCAAATAAATTTGTTAGTCTCTAAGGTGCCACAAGTACTCCTTTTCTTTTTGCAAATACAGACTAACATGGCTGGTACTCTGAATCCTAATTACAGTACATGGTAACAGGTGGATTGTTCAAAATCTTGCTCATCAAGTTATGGTAAAGATGGAAGCGAACAGAGTATTTCTATTTCCATCAAATGTGCTATCTTGATGTGCACTGTGCATCTTTTTCTTTAGCAGTAGCTTACACTTTCAGAGATACTAAAATGAGCACAAAACAAAGTATGTCATTTGGCAACAGGATTCCTCTGACCAACCACTTCCTACATTACTACCAAGTATCATTTCGAACTAGCATTTCAAACCAAAATAAGCTTTGAGAAAGAAAGATGAAACCTCATACTTCTTGATTTTTTCTGGAAACTGCTTTAGTTTAACCCTGCTCCTTATTGACTAGTGGGAATTGTGAGGTAATAAATTGAAATATCACTGACCAATTTTCTATAGCCTACAAAATGAGAGGAGTCCTGTGGTTTCAGATGTAAGCAAGTAATTTTTTTAATATAATTTTGCTTCAATTGAGAGAAAGCTATCATTTCGTTTATAAAAAGAGTTCATAATGTTGAGTAAGCTCAAAAATCTCTGAATGTTCTGCTTTTTTTTAAAAAAAAATGGGCTCTTCTCTTCCCCCACACCTTACAAAGTTTGTTCGAAACAAAAACAAAATATATCGAGAAAAATATATATTGAAAACTGTAGATGACTAAAATACATTAATTTAGTATATAGGCTTCTAGTAAATTAGAACTCTGTCTTGCTTTTACATATAAAGTGTACAGTGTAACGTTACATAGTTGATTTCACAAGATACATGGAATTTCTGGTGTTTCCTGCTATTACAAAATAATTCAGTCAAGTCAGCTTTGGGACAATATGCAATCAGTTACTTAACTTCAAATCATTTTAAACAAAAACAAAAGAAGAGGAACTAAGGAACAGAGGATCTCTAATGAAATATAGAGCTTTTCATTTTTCTATAATCAGTTCAAATCCCGCCCAGGTAGGAAGCCGCCAAAAGCTCCACATAGCGAACATTTGGTAGCTTATCTCAAATCAAATGGTTGCCTCAAACTGACATACCTGATTAATGCTCATAATCAAACCTAAAAGGTGCTGTACTAAACATTAAAGGTAATAATTCTGGAAAGATCAAAGTTCTGCATAAAATATTACTCCCACACTAAGGTCTTTATAGCTTTTGTTAAAAACAAATGGTTATCTTCCTCTTTATGATTCTTCAGTTCTGGAGAGTTGCAATATGCTACAGCAAATAGTATGTCAGAAAAACTGCTTTGGAGTGTCGTGCTGGGAATGTATGCTACACATTTTCACTTTTAAATAGGGAAAAAAACTGTCGACAGAATTACAGCATGGAAATATCTTTTAAAAATTCCCAGCTGAAACAGCACATAACCATACTAAATAGAACAAAAGGCTCAACTCTCTATTTATGTACTTTCAGTCATAACCTTGATCACTATGATGAGTGGAGATAAGGAAGGTATGTTCAACATCATTTTTTCATTCAAAAAGGGTCACTACATAAACTTCCACCACCTTCCTTTGATCCTTGGTGGTAGTGGTGATGGATTAAACCAGCCTTTAAAAGGGCTACACAACATAGGATAAATCCCATTTTATTAGGTGGGGATTTTTCCCACTCCCCATCTGCTCTCTCTCACCCCACAAAAACCCTCAAAGTGCCACGTGTGTTTGCAATCACAGGCTATAGCATACACATTGCATCCTCTCTCCACCCTACTTCTGTTATTGTGAATTGGAAGAAGATAGATTTTTTTCAGATTTCTAAGATTTATTGAAATATTTAAATAAATTGCCTGCCCAGTGAAACTGACTGCGGAGGAACAGTAAAGAATGGCCTAAATGAACAGATGTGCCTTCAAATGAAAACAAAGCCAGGAAGGTGTCATTTTGACAGCTTTGAACATTTTTCGTTAACACCTGTCTGAGTAACATCCATACTGATATGAAATATTGCTAAGTAGTATGAATAAAGAAGCTATTGTCCAGTGCTCGTATGCATCAGGCAATAACAACAAAGATTCATGTTAATCAAGTAAGTGCTGGCTTGTTCTCAACTTGGGACAATATGCTCTTTATTACTGACAATATAACCTCCAAACCAAAGGCAACTCAGACACAGAATTTTAACTTATCTTATCAGGCTCTGATCCCTATGTAAATTAAAGTGTTCAAACATATGGGTGTGATCATCAGAACCAAACAGTTCACGCACTGGCATAAGAATGCACTGTGTATTTAACTAAGGGTACTGTGAAAGAAATCTCCATCTGAATCTGATGATAGCACTTGATCTAGCATATCTTTGGGCAGCCAAAAACAAACAAACTGGGCCTCATTTAAACAATTGTACATTTATAGAAATGTTTTTACCTAGTGCCAATGCATATTCTCCTTTAGCGAGGTATATTTGTAATTCAGAACATTTCTGTCAAAAACACAGCTTAGAAAGGGACAGTCAAGTTCACTGAGTTATTGAATGTTATAAACATTTAAGGGAAAACGAATTTAAAAGACAGTACAACTGGAGGATATTTCCTCCTTCCCTTCCCCCTATAATCATCTGCCCAATCAACCAACAAATCCACAGACAATTTACCAAAAATTAAAACATCATTAAGCAAATGCAATTTACTAGAGATTTTAGATAAGTGGTTTCCCATAAGCCAAATTCAAATGGTGCATAAGCAGGTGCAACTTGTCTCCAAAAGAGTTGCATCTGTTTACGTGAGATCTAAATTATCAGAGTGCCAACACTGACGCTGAGTCTACACTGCACATCTTATAGGTACGCAGTGTAGCAGCTCTTTCAGATTTCCTATCTATAAATAAATATTTTAAAGCCAGTGTGTTGTATCTTAGAGAATAAAAGTTGGCTCCTTAAAGGGTAAATGCTGATTGTCTAGGACTTTATTCACAAAATTAAAAGGCTGTATGTCCTCCAGAGCTTGACTACACTGGCAACTTTGGGGGGGGGGGGGGAGACTACAGAGATTTAGATTAATAAATTACAGTTGACTACTTTGGGGATAAGGAAAAGCAACTAAAACTAAGTTTCAAAGACCCAGAACCATGCCAGCCAGCTTAAAGAAGGTTGTACAATTTACCAAGTGTTTCATTTGCTGATCTGCTCTTCTTTCCTCTTCAAAATGTCAGTTCTTTATTGAGAAAACAAGCAGACCACCAACCCACACAGACTGCTATGGTTGCATACATCATTCCATCAGAACCGTAAGCAGCCCTGCAAATATTTAGATGCGAGGATGCAGTAATGCAAAGTCACATTTACAACTGAAATGATATGCATAAATTGTATGCATTCTAGCAATTTATTGTAACTGCATAAAACCTTCCATGAACAAATTAAGGGAACACACACTTTGTCGCATGGGATGCAATCCTATGCTCTAGGTATCCCTAAACCTGACTGCCAGAAGCTGGGACTGGACAATGGGATGGATCACTTGATGAACAGAATTGGGCAATTTATCTGGCACTGACCACTGTTGGATGACAGTATAGTGAACTAGATGGACCATTGATCTGACCCACTAAGGCCAGTTTCTGTTCTTATATAATCAAGCTCACTACCCGCACCACCAGCTCTTTGCAGCCCTCCAGTCTCCCTTCACAAGCTCCCTGTGCGCTATCCTTCCATTCCTCACTTTTTCAGGGACTTACTAACTCCCCCAACCCCTTTCCTCATGCCAGGGGCCCTTTGTACACTCCTTTTGCCCTGTCCCTGCCATTCTTATCCTCCTTTCTTCACCGTCTCTCTCTTTTAGAGTGTCAGCCTTTGTAGGGCTTATCTACACATGAATAATATCCCTGAATAACAGAACTCCATGTGTGGATAAGGCCTTAAACTGAACTGGGAGGATAGGGAGAACTAAAATGAGGGGTATTATATTGGAATACGTTATTGGCTGCCATAAAATTAGAGATAGTTGAAACTGCTGGCTCTGCTAAACAGATGATGAGGCTTTGTGTGTTCCCCATTTCCCCCTTTTGGTTTTTGCCAAAAAAAAAAAAATCAATAAGGTTTTGACCACTGATGCCTAGAATATTTCCTAAAATTTTGGATGCGGCATTCAATAGTTATCACATTACAGCCAAACAGAGAATTTCAATGCGAGGCCTCACAAGCTTGGCCAACTATACTGTACTTTGTTCTCTTGGTTTTTGTTACTTCCTTTTCCTTTTATTTATTCCACATTTTTCTTTGATTGTATGTTTTGGTATACTTTCGCCCCACATTGTCTTTGCAGTATCTGTTTTTTCCTTGGACTAACTTTTCCATTTAATATTTTGACATTTGAAATCCGTTTTACTTTGAGATCATTCCTCTTTGTTCTGACTCTTATCCAACATGCTTATTTCTGATTTTGCCTCATTCTTCACTGCAAGTCCCAGCTACTTTTCTCCTTCAGTGTTCTCTCCTCTAAGTCCCTGCTTTTCCTCCACTCCCTTCTTCTGTATATTTCCTTTTTTAAGTTTCTCTCCTTCTGTTCTTTCCTTTCTTCCCCAATATTCCCTTGCAATATTGCCCATGAATCTTTTCTATTTTGTACAGGTTCTTATACTGTGGCATCCAAGCATCTTCCAGGAGTACATTAAGCAACATGACTAGCATCTGCCACATGAGGTTCTTACCTTATTTTCCCCCATCCATCTTCCCAGGAGTCAGGGGCGAGGGAAGTTGTGTGAATCTTTAAAAAAAGTATGCTGTGTTGCTTATTTTATTTATTTTTCTTTCAGAATAAAAAAGGGCCCATACACAGACTCATGCTTCAATCCCTCTACCTCTCTTCAAAAGCCTGGTGTAACAGACAGGCCCTGCAATGTGTCCTGAAAGTGGACAAATCTTGGCTATTCTAAAAGAACCAGTAGGGTGTTTCAGAGTTGCTGGGCCCTTATGGAGAACACCCTGCCAGCCACACCACTCTCTATTACTTTGCAAAAGTGATTACAGCTATTCGCCCTGCTACTATTGCAAAGGGATAGCAGCACAGTACGAAAAGGGAAAAAACATACCACCACTATTTTGGATCCTGTATCTGACAAAAATCGTTAATATGGATTTGGCAACTTCAAATGGCATTTCCACTTCAAATGTTACCATCTGGATAAACTAGGGAGATCTGTTAACATGGGAAATATGGAGTATACCAATGCAGAGGTGGGCAAACTATGGCCTGCGGACAACATCCAGCCCACGGGACCCTCCTACCCAGCCCCTGAGCTCCTGGCCAGGAGGCTCGCCTCCGGCCCCTCCCCAGCTGTCTCCTTTCCCCACAGCCTCCGCTCACTGCACTGTCAGCACAATGCTCCGAGCAGCGGGGCTGTGAGCTCCTGGGGCAGAGCCCGGCTGACCTGGTGCTCTGTGCTGCGCGGTGCATGGCTGGCTCCAGCCAGGTGGTGCGGCTGCCTGCCCTGGTGCAGTCACGCTGCCAGCTCTCCAGGCAGCGCGGTAAGGGGGCAGGGAGAGTTGGATAGAGGGCAGGGGAGTTCGGGGGGTGGTCAGGGGTGTGGATGGGGCAGGGCGGTCAGGAAGGAGAGGAAGGGTTGGATGGGGCAGCAGGGGGCAGTCGGGGACAGGGCACAGGAGGGGTGGATGGGGTAGGGATCCCAGGGGGCAGTCAGGAAGGAGAGGGGTTGGATGGGGTGGCAGGGGGCAGTTAGGGGTGGGGAGTCCGGGAGGGGTGTCAGGGAGACGAGGTGGTTGGATGGGGTAGGCATCCTGGGGGGGCAGTCAGGAATGACAGGAGGAGTTGGATGGGGTGGTGGAGGGTCTGGATGGGGCAGGGGTCCTGGGGTGGGGGGGCTGTCAGGGGGTCGGATAAGGGGCAGGGGCACAGCGTCCCCTAACCGGCCCTCCATACAATTTCAGAAACCTGATGAGGGCCTCAGGCCAAAAAGTGTGCCTGTTCCTGGTATAATAGCTCTGTGGGAATATTTCACTACTTTTTGTGCAGAATTACTAAAGTGGAATGTACTTAACTTTTAAGTCCCTACTCTGGAGTAGAAATTAAATGGAAATATTTAGCCTTAGCTTTTAAACATTTCAGCACTTCTGAAACAATTATTAGGATGGCAAAACTGGTTGAAATCATCTTTGAGTTCAGACATTCAGATATTACTTTGTGAAAAGCTTACATATCAAAGCGCTGATGTAAGTTGAGCAAGTGTAATGCATGTCTGGGGCAAAATGATAAAACCCGATTAAGGAAATAACTTAAGTATTCATGATCAAAGTAGTTTATGAATTCAAGAACTCATCTTCAAGATGAAATGTGGATTCTGTATTACTTACGTTTCAGAGTAGCAGCCGTGTTAGTCTGTATTTGCAAAAAGAAAAGGAATACTTGTGGCACCTTAGAGACTAACAAATTTGAGCATAAGCTTTCGTGAGCTACAGCTCACTTCAGACTGAATGCATCCGATGAATGAGCTGTAGCTCACGAAAGCTTATGCTCAAATAAATTTGTTAGTCGCTAAGGTGCCACAAGTACTCCTGTATTACTTAGGCATATCTTACTGGAAAATTGAGTTTACTAAAGAAACAATGCTCTAACTGGAATTCTCTTTTCTTTACTGAAGCATTTGAAAATGGCTCTGAGCAAGAGAGCAAACTATTGTTCCATTCAGGACAATTCCTCCAGTGATCAAAGGAAAATGTGGCTATATATCTGCAAGGATATAACAAGGAGTAGCAAGCTAGATTCAAACTGGTGGTCTTTTTTGCAGAAAGGAGGAGTTTTTAAAAGGTATGCCCAAAATGCTGCCTTTCAGGTAATAAACCTGCCCTTACCAATTTTTGCTGATTTAACAATCACATTTGAGATTTTATGAAATTCCCAGTTGCAGGGAAAAAAAACCACACACAAATGGGAAGTCAACCAAGCACTAGATTATGATTTTACCATTAACTTCCTTTAGGGGGCAGCACACTGGTGCTCAGGAACTACGAAGGAGAGGAATTATGCCTCAAAGAAATAGTTCCTTCCTGCTCCTCTTTTGCTCCAAGAGCACAATAGTTTCCTACTAATCCCTATAAGCAGCAATTACTGTTGCCCACCTACATTACCTCAGCTGCACTTGCTGACTTTTTAGGGGGTGAAACCAAAGCTCATCCACTTCCCATCCATCTGTTTGAGAAGGAGGTTAGTTAAGTATCAATTAAATAGGTGTTTAAGGTTGACAACAGTGCTAAGAGGTTATTAGAACTGCCTTTCTAATTAGACAAGAAAAATTCCAGATTAAGTTAAAAGTGGCCTGCAGCGAAACAACTGCTGTCTACTATTTACTCTTGAGTGACACTATTATGCAGTTCTTTTTAATTTAGCTTTCAAACAGAAATTGTGGAGTTGAACGAATGATACTTGTCCAAACTGATCAATCATTTTTCATTTCAATAACCTTAGGACTTTTAAACAGATATCAGTGCCAATATTTATGATCTTCCATCTGGTCTGGAAAAATTGAGAATGATTACTAAATGTTTTCATCTAAACAATTTTACATGATCCATTGGTATGTGATCAATAGCTCCGACACTCATAATTCATCAACATTTGCTCGTGTGCTTCAAACTGGGGCCAGTAAAATAATGTGAGTCAATATGCAAGGAACAGAGTTGGATAACAGGAAACTAGTAAAGCCCTGTGCTTCAGCCCAACAAGAAAGGCATTATTTCCACTGAACTCTATGCAAGCCCTAGAGATAGCTCTGAAGTAACTGGGAAACAGCACACATTAACATCAAAATTTGAGAAAAATCAGCTTTTTGGAAAACTGCAGAAGTAAAGTAGCAGTGCAGAAAAGATTATCCAGAACAGAAAGGGAGTACAAGGCAGTCAACGTCTTCCTATCCTGAAACAGGTTTCAGAGTTTCAGCCATGTTAGTCTGTGTTCACAAGAAGAAAAGGAGTACTTGTGGCACCAAATAAATTTGTTAGTCTCTAAGGTGCCACAAGTACTCCTTTTCTTTTATCTGAAAGAGTCAGCCAAAAGGTGGACTCGCAGGACAAATCTACTACAGGGAGTTGAGTGTTATCACAAAGTTAAATTTTCTATTAATAGAAACCTAAACTGACAGACAGCATTCTGCTGGTCAAATATGCAATTTACCTGCTGAATAAGCAGTGCCAGTCTAGGTCTGTGCTTTCTATTATTTGTGTTGCGACATCACCCAAAGGCTCCCATCACATAATGTACACATACACCAGTAGATTTAAGTCTATATCCCGAAGTGTTCACAATTTAATTTGATAACAAGACATAATTTTCACAAAGAAAAGGAGGGAGAAAAAAGGTCAATGAAAATAAGATCACATGGTTATATGGTTTAGTTATTGCACAATTTGATAGTTCTAAATCAAAGAAAGATTTTATTTGTTTTTTTAAAGTAAAACCGCTCCACCACCTAGCCTAGATTCTTGCACATATTACAGCAGAAGTGGATCTTGAGACAGGAACTGAAGAGGAGGGTAATAACATTCTATGCATAAAGGGCAGAATGGAAAGGTGTGTAGTACTGGGAGAAAAATGAGTGTGCAATACTGGCATCATTGGAAGAGCAATATGAAAACAGACAAGAACAGGAACCACAGGGAAGCTGTGAAGGACCTTAAAGGTGAAGAAGAGAAGCTTAAAATGTTATGAAGTAGGGAACAGAGCCAAGGGAGGGATTCAAACTGGAAGGCAGCTTGGTAAGAGAATCAAGCCTGAAAAAAATTATCTGTATTTTAAAAGGTCTTTAAGGAGTATGTGCAAGAGAGTTTGTTCAAAGGAGGTCACAACAATTAAGACAGGTGACAATGAGGAGCTTAAAAATTTTAGTTGTGCAAAATTATGGACATGGTGTAGAACAGGAGGGAGGGTCAGGTCAAAGACGACCCTCGGACTATGTGTCTCAGTTCCAGGGACAAAACTGTTGTTGTAAAGAATAATAGAATGCAGTCATGGGGAGGGTTTAAGAGGAAGCATATGGCATCTAATTTTGGCCATGTTACAGTTAACTATGTTGTGACATCCAGGATGTGACGTCAGAAAGAGAGTTTGAAATATAAGATGGAATGGACAGACAAGTAAGGAGATAGTACATAAGTGTGGATAATGCAAGAAATGAATACCATCAGAGACATGTGACTGGAGGACGGCAATTTAGCAGCAACTTTTGAAATTTATTTTTGTTCAGTGTTGGAACCAAAATGTTTTCACACAAAACATTCACAAAAAGAGAGAGAGTCCCCATAGTTAGAGTACTGACCTGGGATGTTGTGGGAGACACAGGCAGAACAGGGATTTGAACTTAACTCAGAGTAGAGTTTTCATCCAAAAATCACTTCACATTAGGCACAGTGAGGACTTGAATATGGGACTCTCACATCCGAGTGCCCTAACTGCCATATTAGAGAGTATGTGAGAAAGTCTCTCAGTCTCAAACCTTATCGATGAAACATACATCTCTGCAAAATATTTCCACATATTTCATTTCAACCAAAATGTTCCAGCCAGCTCAACTTCAGAGTATATACTCTGCACAAGTCATCATATATGTGGTTAACTGGAAGAGACCTGTTTAGCATAAACAGGTATCAAACAAATATTTGATTCTGTTAATGAACAGGTTTCATATCACAGTTAAGTTACAAAAGGCAGACATCCATATCCATATCCACATAAAACGATCAACAACTGAAGTGTGGATGGGTACACACGCAGAAGGACATATGTATACATACACATGCATCTCCTTTCTCCCCCATTCTCTTCTTCTCCACCCAGGGACATTTTTGTCACAGGAAGACAGTCACACAGCTTTGAACTGTCAGATACGAGAAAAGCTTCTATCGTGCTGTGAATCCTGGTAATATTGCAATATTTTATAACTTGAACTGACTGGCATTTATCAGTACTTTCCATAGTATTCATCTAGGATGTACATCAGAAGTGGGCAAACTACAGCCCGCGGGCCACATCCGGCCTGCGGGACCATCCTACCTGGCCCCCAAGCTGCCGGCCAGGGAGGCTAGCCCCCAGCCCCTCCCCCGCAGCCACGCAGGGAGCACTCTGGCCCGCCGCTCCTGCTGGGCAGCGCAGCTTGCACCTGCCCACCTTCCAGGCTTTCTAATAAGCCAGTCCTGCTGCTCTGAGCGGCATGGTAAGGGGGCAGGGGGGTTGGATAAGGGGCAGGAGATCCTGGGGGGCAGTCAGGGGACAGGGAGCAGGGGAGGGTGGATAGGCATGGGAGTCCCAGGGGCCTGTCAGGGGGCGAAGGTATGGATAGGGATCAGGGCAGCCAGGGGACAAGGAGCAGAGGGGGTTGGATGGATTGGGGGCTCTGAGGGAGGCAGTCACGGGGAGGGAGCCAGGCTGTTTGGGGAGGCACAGCCTTCCCTACTCGGCCCTCCATACCATTTCGCAACCCTGATGTGGCCCTCAGGCCAAAAAGTTTGTCCACCCTGATGTACGTGCTTCACTGTACGCTTTATTTTTGTAAACTGGCCAATACTTTAAAAAAAAAAAGTATAGTTAAGTTTTGTTGAACAGCATATCTAGGGGGTTGCTGGAATGGATGCTTTGAGAGAAAATAAAAACTATGTTGGGGAAGCAGAGCACCAAGGAGATAATAGTATGAGTAAAGGCCAAAGAGAAGGAGGCAGTCGTCATCCAAACCCATATAGTTATTAAGGGGTACAAGGAGACAGTACACTGCTAGTGGTAATAAAGGCACTCAATCAAATTAGAATATTCGATCAGTTTATGAGCTCAGAGGAATAAATTAGCCATCAAATAATCTGTAAAAAGATAAAGAAGCTTTGCATGGGATTAGACAGTTGAACAAACAACTGCTACACTTATTCCAGACTAACGTATGACCTCCTAACAACCATTACCATCACTTTTTTCACACCATCACTTTTTTCCTCCCCTCTGACCATTGTGGATATACATTCTCTACAACAGACGTGACAGGTTATGATTATCTGTGAGGGATGGTAGGGTTCTGTATTGATATTCATCATTTCTGAGATTAAAAGCCTAATGGGAAACAGAGAAGGAGAAAAGGCTTAAATGTTTCTGTCCCAGGGGACAACAGCATTGTATTATGCATACAAGCCCATTAAAATGGAGTGAGCTGAGTGTCCTTCATCTGCACAAGTCTTAGAGAATGAAAGCCATTAAGTTTGTGACCCACAACCAGGGGGTGAAGCTTACTTCACCATAAGAATAAAAAGGCCATTAGTTCAATTAAGTTACAAGAATACTTCATTCACCACCAAAGGGGCAGACCCAAACAAGAAATAATTTTAAACTAACTAGTCAGGAATGCATTGATAGAGGGTCACCCAGTTTGCTTGGAGCTCCCCACAGAAAGGAGGAACAAGAAGATCTAAGGAAAGAAGTATGGTACCCAAGTGATCAAACTCTCTTTTCTCCAAAATTCCAGGATGCCACAACCCACACACCCACCCCTACCTAAATCCTATGTGACCTTGTGAAAATCAGTCTCTGTCTCTCCAGCACATTTGCTGGAATTTTACTTATTTTTAGGACGACCCTGCAGAAATATTTCTCATGAGTACCTTTGTTCATTCTCATATTACAGCTCCTACTTAAGACTAAATCTCCTTAGACCAAAAGGAAGATAAGAGTTGCTTTATTTTTAAAAAAAATAAAGTTATTTGTACATAGAGCATTTCAGACACTCAGTATCATAACAGTGTTGATATGTGTATATAAATTCTTACATTTTGTTTCAGAAACACTATCCCTGTTATAACATACATATCTTGTGTTTTCCCTAGAGTTGCAGCTGCTGCATTGGCAAGTGTAATATTGTTCCTCTGCGTATCATGGGTGTATTTTGTTTATGTGTACCCAAGTATTACTTTAGCATATTGACAAAAATGGACATTTTCAATGAATTCATATTAAATTAGTGTAGAACAGCTAGTTGTCATGTGCATAACATTCATAGTAAAATACACTATGCATGAAATGTTTTGTTTCTTGTTAATATGCACATGCAAACAAAAATAAAGCAAGGAGGTTCCAGATCAAAATTATGTTAACATTTAATAAAATATTTGGCATCTGAATTTGCAAAGCTTGGCATAAACCTTTATATTTTCAACAAAATTACAGCAGAGTCATTTCAAGGGATATTTTCCACCATTAAAAAAAAACCACAAGCAGCAGTATATAAAATATAAATGAAAGCTTAACAAATTAAAGTTTGCTTTAATTTCTACTGCATCACTTTGTTAACCTTAGGTATGAAGATTCAGCTCCAACAACTCACCACTGTTGTAATAATCCCGTGCAGTACACACAATAATTTAACAGAACAGGATTTCATTCCAATTCCACCATCAGTGCCAACACTTCTAACCACTTAAAATTTTTATGTTTGCATACACTAACATGTTCCTCAAAGAAATAAAGAGAACACCCTTAAACTAATTTCTACCATGTAGTGTAAAAAACACTGTCTCAAGGTCAATAAATACAAAATTTATTAGAGACACAAGATTACCTTGCTAAATCTAGAGTACCATAAATCCTGGCTGCCCACAAAACTGAGTTAGCTGAAATGCATACAGTTGTTATATAATCCACAGTCTTCCTCCTCTTCAAAGCGACCAACTGCCAAATGTAATCTAATAATTAGCATATGTAAGGTGAAAGAGATAGACCATGAATCAGTTTATCTGCTTCATAGAATATCAATTGTTTCAAAACAAACCTACAGCCTGCTATGACCACAGTAATGCCAAATAAATGGATACTGAAAAGGAACATACAGCATGGTCTGCAGGAATTTAGCAACTTAAAAATACTAAATTCTAAAATGAGCAAAAATCATTTATAAAGAAAACCTACCCTTCCAGAAAACTATTCTTGCAGGGTGGGATACATGTAAAGGAGTTAATTTTCAAATCACATGTAATTTCTAAGCATGATATGCTGCAGAAAAATTCAATATAGCTAGCAATCAGAAAATGAAGTGAAATTTCTTAGAACTATACTTTGAAAGCAATTAATAAATAAAGGAAAGCCAAAAGTAGAAGTAGATTGACAGTTCAAATGTCACCCAAACTTAATTGGCATCAATCACTAACAATGATAATGAAGATCCCTTTTCTAGGACCTTCAAGAGAGCATTGACAAAAGGCAGGATTTCATAAAGAGAAAGCTAAATCCTCCTAGCCTCTAATAAGCTTGCTAGTTACTTGACATACTTGGCAAGAAATGGCAAAAAGTGATAATACCTGCTCCAGCCCACCTCTCCGAGCAAGAATGTCTGTCAAAAATATTTACAAACCGAGTTTATATTCTAGTGCAACGATGCTTTAGGCAGCTCTGGATCCCCAGCTTCTGTTGGTATGCAGTTTTCCCCTGGTCCCCCCCCCCCCCCATGCAAAGTAGTTAATCTTGCTTGCTTTAAGGAGGTCAGAGAAGAAAAAAGGAATCGGAAGATTTCAAAGAATCATTCCTCTGCCTCCGCATCACCTTTTCTTTCGCTCACTCAAGCTCTGAAAGAACAACTGTGGACATAATCAAAACAGTTTAAGATTATATAGGGGCATGAAGAGACCTGGCATCTTAAAAAAAAAAAGTTGACCTCAGAATATGCAATTCATTCAGACAAGGGGAAAAAAAAAATCACAGTAGTGGGCTCTGGGTCAGGTTACTAGTCTAAATGACAAACAAGGAAAAAATCTGAATTCCATCAGCTATAGATGAAACTGAGATGGTATAAACTATTAAGCACTGTTCACAGTAAATCAATGCTTACCTCATTGATTTGGAGGGCTCTTAACAAGAGTAGATGAAGTACTTGTGGGACTGCTATTTTTGAAACCAGACACTGTTCCCTCCCGCTTTGCAAACAGACAGGGCGCAGAGCGGGCTGGATTAATAACCAGTCCAGGTCAGCTTCCACAAGATTATTTTAAACTGTCTGCATTTTTTAGATAGGGACTGGATGACCCAAGAAAAGACCAAATATAACAAAAGGTCATCTGTATCATATTATCAATATTTTAGGACTAAAATTTATTGAAGACAAATGTTTGGACATTTTCTGTAGGCAATGTAAACACCCTAGAAAGCAGAAAGTTTAATGAGACATATTATACTCTAGCAGTGGTATAGTTACTCCATCCAGTCTCACCATGACAAGATGTTACCCAACCTAATGAAACTTCTCAGTTAAACTAAGGAGCCACAGCCTGCAAAAGTTACCTACTTACCTGAAGACTCAGCTTACTAGTCAGGATGAAAGATACCTGGGCCACCACTCCTCAAAGTCCCCTGTAGTTTGAAGGATTAAATATTAAATAAAGACAACTGTGTTATTAAAACACAGTCAATAAAAGTTTCTATACAATTTTTTAAAAATATGAAATTTGTGCTTAGCTTTTTTTTTCCAATCTCTTCTCTTTCTGACTATACTCTAGTTTCAATTTCCTTTCTTGTGAAGTGTCTTTTCCTACATCATTTTCAGTTCATCTCCACTCATTTAGTCTACTTTTCACCCCATATTATGTGTTCTATTTTCTATCATATATATATATTTAGGGAGAAATTGGAGACAAAGAAAAGTCTGTCCTTCTCAATGGCATAACTTTCTTTTCTGATTTGTGCCCCCAACTCACCACATACCATTCTGGCACCAAGTAGAAGAAACCTTCAAGAATACATTATTGTGCCAGTCTTCAGTTCTATCCTCAGGTGGCTGAAGTAATTAATTATCTCAGATATTTCACTGATATTTGTTCTCACATAATTACAAACAAAAAAAATCCTTCAACTAATTGCAATAGTTATCCTTCAACACTTAAAAAAAACAGTATACCACCCTTTTACTTGTATCTGGGATCAGAGATATCCTGGAAATCCCTGTTCAGAATGTCTTGTTTTTCTTTTCTTTCTTTCTGGGGACACCCTTAACTCCTTTTTTCCTGATCACTGATCTGTATACTCAAAAAGAAAAGGAGTACTTGTGGCACCTTAGAGACTAACAAATTTATTTGAGCACAAACTTTTGTGAGATACAGCTCACTTCATCATTTTATGCATCTGGTGAAGTGAGCTGTAGCTCACGAAAGCTTATGCTCAAATAAATTTGTTAGTCTCAAAGGTGCCACAAGTACCCCTTTTCTTTTTGCGGATACAGACTAACACGGCTGCTACTCAGAAACCTGATCTGTATATATTTCACCTCCAATCTGTTCTCAGTCTACACCTGCAGTTCATCTGCAGTCTCCTCCCCATAGGCAAAATACATAATATCAAGGACTTGGCTGAAGGGCTGTATAGATGTTTGGCTACCAGGAAGAGTCGTAAAAAGAGCAAAGGACTTCTTTGCTCCTCACTAGCCATTATGTCCATTGTTTCCAATTGTGATGTCTTAACCAGTTCCTTATTTTATGTTTCATTCACCTGTGCTTCCTCAGTTTCTCCTCCTGATTACAACTTCCACTCTACTGTGCATCTTGTCTTCTGCTATTAATTATTTGTATCATGATAGCGTGAAGGAGTCCCAATCACGGACAAGGATGTCACTTTACAAACAGTCCCTGCCCCACTGAAAGGAAACTATACTGCTAGATATAAAAGTGTAGCCCTCTTGTTATTCATTAAGGAAAATGAACGTTGTACAACTTTTATACTTCATTATTTTGGGTTCTTTAATATCTATTCATATGTCAGTTTCTCTGATGTCATCTCTTAATTTGTTGGGAAATTCTTCTCTTAGACCTCTTATTTAGTAACAGAATTAACAGAATCAGGCCTTTATGTCCAAAAAAAGCTTCAACAATGGTGATTTCAATACACGTTTGAGTCCAAAGTTTAAGCCATTCTACTTAGTGAAATGAAATTTTTGAATAATTGGAATTGCTTTACCTTGACCACAAAATTCTTTCAAAACTGGCCAAAATATTAATGAAATAAAACCACTTTTTTTTTTTAATTTTTTATTTCTAATGTGCATGCTTGCGGATGAAGGGGAGGGGCAGTGTTCACAAAAACTGGGAAAAGAAAACTTATGAAAACAGGAAAGTGGTATTGTTAATACTACAGAAATTGTCAGGATGACTCAGAAGCAGGTACAGTACCTAAAATGATATAACTAGATTTCAAGCCTACACACAGCACTTTTAATACAAAATATGAGAATTCGTTTAGAAGAAGAGGGGAGGGACAGTGAAAAGCGCTCAGAAGTTTATTTCAACGACTGCCAGGAGTGAAAAAGAGGCAAGAAATGCAAAAATTGGAGACTTAACTTTTGAGACGCTTCAATGCTAAGGAGAAGATGGGGAGACCCTCAAACTGATACAAACACATATATTCTAAAAATTTCAGCAATTTGTTTTCTCTCACTCCTAAAATAAACTGTAAGGTTGTGGTCCACCTATCTGAACCACTGTTTAGTCTTAAATCTACATGTGTTTTATACCATTTGTCTTTCATTTTCTTACAAACTTGATATATTTTTGGCCTTAGACTGCTCTTGGGCTATTCAGTCATCCATTCTCAAACACAAAAGCTGGGAATTCTCCCGTCTCTTTCTGATAGTCTAAACAAGTTAAGAATCAGGGGAAGGCACAACTTTGCCTCCTCTACTAAAAGCAGACAGAAAGCTGTTCTCCATCCCCCAGCACTCAGGAAATTCTGTTCTACCAGAACTATGCTTCTCTGTCCCCATTATCTCTTCCACCACATGATGGTCTGTTCAAATACAAGAGATTTTACTATCACTCTTTTGGAATAACCTGCATAAAATAATTTATGAGTACTGCACTACTTCAAACTCATACAGATAAAACATACAGTATTTGATAATGTGGTATCTCAGATTTAATATTATACACAGATTATACACATACACACACATGTACGTACATGTCAAGGTTCCTTCCCCACTCTGAACTCTAGGGTACAAATGTGGGGACCCGGCATGAAAACCTCCTAAGCTTACTTTTACCAGCTTAGGTTAAAACTTCCCCAAGGTACAAACTATTTTACCTTTTGCCCTTGGACTTTCGCTGCCACCACCAAATGTCTAACCAGTATTATTATTATTATTAGGAAAGAATCCGTTTGGAAACATCTTTCCCCCCGCAAAATCCTCCCAAACTTTACCTCCCCCCGTTTCTGGGGAAGGTTTGATAAAAATCCTCACCAATTTGCAGAGGTAACCACAGACCCAAACCCTTGGATCTTAGGAACAATGAGAAAGCATTCAGTTTCTTAAAAGAAGAATTTTAATAGAAGAAAAAGTAAAGAATCACCTCTGTAAAATCAGGATGGTAAATATCTTACAGGGTAATTAGATTCAAAAGAGAGAATCCCTCTGGGCAAAACCTTAAGTTACAAAAAAAGACAAAAAAAACAATATCCATTCCATTCAGCACAGCTTATTTTCTCAGCCATTTAAAGAAAACAGAATCTAATGCATATATCTAGCTAGATTACTTACTAAGTTCTAAGACTCCGTTCCTGTTCTGTCCCCGGCAAAAGCATCACACAGACATACAAACACCTTTGCTTCTCCCCCTCCAACTTTGAAAGTATCTTGTCTCCTCATTGGTCATTTTGGTCATGTGCCAGCGAGGTTATCCTAGCTTCTTAACCCTTTATAGGTGAAAGGGTTTTTTCCTCTGGCCAGGAGGCATTTTAAAGGTGTATACCCTTCCCTTTATATTTATGACACGCCCCCCAAATCACAGATAGGGTGAAAGGCTGGCTGGGATTTCTTCCTGGAGCTCTAGGAAAAAACAGAGTTAATAAGACACATGCACCTCTAAATATACTACCAAGTATATAAAGACTAACAATATTTTCCATATCTCAAGGACGATTTTAACCAGTTGATTCGGGGAAACTTTCACGGGAGAGTGCATCAGCCACTTTGTTAGAAGCTCCTGAGATGTGTTGGATGTCGAAATAAAAATCTTGGAGAGCTAAACTCCACCAAATAAGTTTTTTGTTATTTCCCATGGTGGTATGAAGCCACTGTAGCGCAGCATGGTCGGTTTGCAGATGGAAATGCCGTCCCCAAACATATGGGCATAGCTTTTCCAGAGTGTAGACAATGGCGTAACATTCTTTTTCACTGACTGACCAGTTGCTTTCCCTCTCAGACAGCTTCTTGCTGAGAAACACTACAGGGTGGATTCTTGATCCGGTCCTTCCTATATTAAAACTGCTCCCACACCATGCTTGGATGCATCTATGGTTACTAGGAACGGTTTGTCAATGTCTGGAGCCCTTAGTACAGGGTCAAACATGAGTGTCGCTTTAAGTTGGTTAAAGGCCTTCTGACACTCTTCGGTCCACTGAACAGCATTTGGCTGTTTCTTTTTGGTTAGGTCCGTCAGTGGGACGGCGATTTGGCTGTATTGCGGTACAAATTGCCTGTAATAACCGGCCAAGCCTAAGAAGGATTGAACCCGTTTCTTTGACTTTGGGACAGGCCACTTTTGGATAGCATCCACTTTGGCCTGCAGGGGGTTGATAGTTCCTTGACCCACCTGATGTCAAAAGTAAGTCACTCTCTTTAGGCCTATTTGACACTTCTTAGCCTTAACTTAGTTAGTCCTGCCTCCCTTATGTGCTCTAAGACTTTTTGTAGATGTTCCAGGTGTTCTGCCCAGGAATCCGAAAATATGGCCACATAGTCAAGGTAGGCGACTGCATATTCTCCTAATCCCGCTAGGAGACCATCTACAAGTCTTTGGAAGGTGGCGGGTGCATTCCGCAGTCTAAAAGGGAGTACATTAAATTCATACAGCCCGACATGGGTGGTGAAAGCTGACCTTCCCTTGACAGATTCATCCAGCGGTACCTGCCAGGTACCCCTTGGTTAAGTCCAAGGTTCCCCTTGGTTAAGTCCAAGGTAGAGATGAACTGGGCCCGTCCCAGTTTCTCTAATAGTTCATCTGTGTGTGGCATTGGATAGTTGTCGGGGTGAGTTACAGCATTTAGCTTATGGTAGTCCACGCAAAAATGTATCTCCCCATCTGGTTTGGGAACTAGAACCACTGGAGATGCCCATGCACTGCCAGAGGGGCAGATTACACCCTTCTGTAACATATCCTGGATCTCCCGTTCTATAGCAGTTT
The DNA here is from genome assembly GCF_009764565.3 of Dermochelys coriacea. Lineage (NCBI taxonomy): Eukaryota > Metazoa > Chordata > Testudines > Dermochelyidae > Dermochelys > Dermochelys coriacea. The sequence continues at coordinate 134,072,596 of NC_050070.1, forward strand.
TAGCTTGAGGAGACACCCGGTAAGGTTGGACTTTAATTGGGTGAGCATTACACGTGTCAATAGAATTGTATGCCCGTTCAGTCAGTCCTTCAGTGGCTGAGAACATCAGCGCGTAGCTAGTGCACGGTTCCTGGATCTGCTGTCACTGCATATGCCCAAGGGTCATGGAGAGCTTCACCTCTTCCATGCCACCAGCACTTTTCCCTTCATAGTAGGGACCTTCAGACCACTCAGCGTCATCTCCTCCCTGGGCTGTAAACTGACAAACCTTTAATTCTCTGGAATAAAGGGGCTTTAGAGAATTAATATGGTATACCTTAGGCTTTCGGTTGGAGGTGGGGAATGCTATGAGATAATTAACAGCTCCCAAGTGCTCCTGGACCGTGAATGGCCCTTCCCAAGATGCTTCCATTTTATGGGCCTGGAGCGCCTTTAAGACCATGACCTGGTCCCCTACTTTGCAAGAACGCTCTCTGGCATGTTTATCATACCAGGCTTTTTGCTTTTTTTGAGCATCCTCTAGGTTTTCTTTAGCAAGGGTTAGAAAGGTTTGGAGGGTGTTTTGTAGGTTGGTTACAAAGTCCAGAATGTTAGTTCCTGGAGAAGGTGTAAATTCCTCCCATTGCTGCTTCATCAGCTGTAACGGCTCCTTAACCTCGCAGCCATATACAAGTTCAAATGGTGAAAACCCTAAACTAGGATGTGGTACAGCTCTGTAGGCAAAGAGCATCTGCTGCAACACTAGGTCTCAATCATTGGAGTGCTCATTTACGAATTTATGTATCATGGCCCCCAAAGTTCCATTAAAGTTCTCCACCATGCCATTTGTTTGATGGTGGTAAGGAGTGGCAACCAAGTGATTTACCCCATGAGCTTCCCAAAGGCTTTCCATAGTTCCTGCCAGGAAATTAGTTCCTGTATCTGTGAGGATGTTGGAGGGCCAACCTACCCAGGCAAAAATGTCTGCTAGTGCCTGGCACACACTTTTAGCCCTGGTGTTGCTTAGAACTACTGCTTCTGGCCATCAGGTGGCAAAATCCATGAAAGTCAGTATGTACTGCTTTGCTCTGGGTGTCTTTTTTGGAAAAGGACCCAGAATATCCACAGCTACTCACTGAAATGGAACTTCAATGATGGGGAGTGGCTGGAGAGGGGCTTTGACCTGGTCTTGGGGTTTTCCCACTTTTTGGCATACCTCACAAGACCAGACATCGGTAGAAACATCCTTGCCTATTCCCTCCCAGTGGAATGACCTTCCCAACCAGTCTTTGGTCCTGTTCACCCCAGCACAGCCACTAGGATGATCGTGGACTAAGCTCAAGAGCTTGACCTGGTACTTATTTGGAATTACCAACTGTCTCTGAGGATGCCAGTCTTCCTGGTGTCCACCAGAAAGTTTCTTTGTATAAAAGTCCTCTTTCTGCAACAAACTGGGATCGATTAGAAGAGCTGAGAGGTGGTGGATTGCTCCATGCCACCGTCCAAGCTCTCTCTATTTCCTGTTCAGTCTGGAACTGTTCCCTTGATGCTGGAGACATCAGTTCTTCATTGGATTGGGGACCTATGCTTGGTACCTCTGGAAGCGATGTAGGGGATGGGGCTGTTTCCATCGACTGTGAACCGCTCTCCACTGGTGCACTATGTTGGGGTTCAGGCTCCGGCTGAGCCTCTTGTGTAGGGTTATCGGCTGCTGCCAGTGCAGGTTCGGTGGGGCCCTCTGGTGTTGTGGTTGCAAGTACTGGATTCAGTGCTGGCAATGGGTCTGGTGCTAGTTGTTCCACCGGTTCTGGCTCTCTGGGACTGGATCCACTAATGCTGTTGCAGACATTGGCCTGGTGTCCGGGTCCATCACCTATGACTGGGTCCTGGTAGAAGTTTCCAGAACAGAGCTAGATGTGATGGCTTGTTTAGCCTGGCTGCAGGTGACCATTCCCACCCTCTTGGCTCACTTCACATGATTGGCCAAGTCTTCCCCCAACAGCATGGGGATGGGATAATCATCACAGACTGCGAAAGTCCACGTTCCTGACCAGCCCTTGTACTGGACAGGCAACTTGGCTCTAGGCAATTTGAAAGAGTTTGACTTGAAAGGCTGAATCACTTGGATCTCTGGGTTGATTAAATTGGGGTCCACTAAGGAAGCATGGACAGCTGACACTTGTGCTCCAGTGTCCCTCCACATGGTGACCTTCTTCCCACACACACTCAGTTTCCCTCCGCTCCAAGGGTATCTGGGAGGTATCTGGGCCTGAGGATCTCTGGGGTGATTCTGGTGCAATGAACTGTATTCTGTTGGGGTTCTTGGGGCAGTTGGCCTTTACATGCCCCGGCTCATTACATTTAAAACATCGTCCAGCTGACAGGTCACTGGGGCGAGGGGGCTTGCTGAAGAATGGTGTGGCAGGACGATAAGGTAGCTGGAGAGTTCCTTGGGGGGTAGGTGGGGCCTTGGGCTGGCCCCAGTAGTAGGGTGTGGTCTGAGGTTGTCCCTTCTGGTATCCGTTCCAACTGCGACCAGTTTTTTTTCTTTTCTGCCACCTCCACCCATTTGGCTCATATCTGCCCTGCTTCGATTACAGTTTTGGGTTTCCCATCTAGGATGCATCTTTCTATTTCCTCAGGAATACCCTCTAAAAACTGCTCCATTTGCATTAGAAAGGGCAAATCTTCTGGAGATTTAACACTTGCTCCTGATATCCAGGCATCCCAACATTTCACAATGTGTTAGGCATGTCGGGCAAATGACATGTCTGGTTTCCACCTTAGGGCTCTGAACCGCTGAGGGGAATGCTCGGGGGTTAGCCCCATTCTGACTCTCGCCTTGGTTTTAAACAGTTCATACTGGTTCATGTGTTCCTTAGACATTTCAGCCGCCACCTCAGCTAAGGGTCCACTGAGCTGCGGCCTCAGCTCTACCATGTATTGGTCTGTAGAGATGCTGTACTGAAGGCAGGCCCTTTCAAAGTTTTCTAAGGCGGCCTCGGTATCATCGCCTGCCTTGTAGGTGGGGAACTTTCTGGGATGGGAAGTGGTACCTGGAGAAGGATTGCTAGGGTTTGTTGGTATATTCTGCTGAGCCTTTGCCTTCTCCTCCTCCAGTGCATGCTTCCTCTCTTTTTCCTTCTCCTCCAGTTCTTTGGCCCTTGCCTCCATAGCTCTCCGGTGAGCAGCCTCTAGGGTTTTTTTCTGCCTCTTTCGCTACCTCCATTTCTCTCCTGTGGGCAGCTTCTAGGGCTTTTTCTGCCTCTTTCGCTGCCTCCAGTCTGGCTAACTCCAATTTGTGTTGTGTCTTGGTTTCTGTCATCTTGCCTCTCTGTTTTTAACTAACTTTGCACCCGAGAGTTAGAACAAAACATAACAAAAACAAAAATAAAAACTTGGCTCGTAAAATTTTGGGGTGCTGTCCAGATACTTATGTTCCCTGATAGTGATTGTCAGCCTACAGAAAAATCCTTAAAAAAAAAAAAAAAAAAAAACCCTAACACCTTTGTCTCCAGGCAAATAGGCAGAAAACCACTCTAGTTGCTCTTAGGTTAAAAAAAAAAAAACAAAAAACACACTTCTTCAGGTCTGTGAATTTCCCTGCAGGAGGTTAACTACCCTGCCTTTAGGTAGAGAAAGCTCCAGCTCACAAAAGACAATTCCCTTTTGTCTCCGCTCTGGCCCCCAAGCAGAGAAAAAAAAAGCTAACTGCTTTCAGCTGAAAACCTGCTTTCCAGCAGCCCAAAAGGAAAAAAAATATTTCCTTTTCAAATCTGTGATTCTGGTTCAAAATATCTCAAATTGATCTCAAAATGATTTCAAGTTAATCCCACTGCTCTGCCACCATGTCAAGGTTCCTTCCCCACTCTGAACTCTAGGGTACAGATATGGGGACTGGCATGAAAACCTCCTAAGCTTACTTTTACCAGCTTAGGTTAAAACTTCCCCAAGGTACAAACTATTTTACCTTTTGCCCTTGGACTTTCGCTGCCACCACCAAATGTCTAACTGGTATTATTATTATTATTATTAGGAAAGAATCCGTTTGGAAACATCTTTCCCCCCCAAAATCCTCCCAAACGTTACCCCCCTTTTCTGGGGAAGGTTTGATAAAAATCCTCACCAAGTTGCATAGGTGAACACAGACCCAAACCCTTGGATCTTAGGAACAATGAAAAAGCATTCAGTTTCTTAAAAGAATTTTAATAGAAGTAAAAAGAATCATCTCTGTAAAATCAGGATGGTAAATACCTTACAGGGTAATTAGATTCAAAAACAGAGAATCCCTCTAGGCAAAACCTTAAGTTACAAAAAGACACAAACACAGGAATATCCATTCCATTCAGCACAGCTTATTTTCTCAGCCATTTAAGGAAAACAGAATCCAACGCATATCTAGCTAGATTACTTACTAAACTCTAAGACTCCATTCGTGTTCTGTCCCCAGCAAAAGCATCACACAGAGGGGGGGGCTTTGTTTTTCCCTACCCCCAGCTTTTGAAAGTATCTTGTCTCCTCATTGGTCATTTTGGTCAGGTGCCAGCGAGGTTATCCTAGCTTCTTAACCCTTTACAGGTGAAAGGGTTTTTCCTCTGGCCAGGAGGGATTTTAAAGGTGTTTACCCTTCCCTTTATATTTATGACAACAAGTCACAGAATGTGTGTATTACAGATGTAGTTTTAAAAACATTCAGCAGATGTTCTATTAAACCATCAAGAAAGTAATAGACAAAATGTAGGAAGTTTAAGTAACTTAGTATATATCAGCATTGTATGCTCAAGTAAGTTTTATACAAATACACAAAATGTATAAATTCCATTGCTTGGTATTCTCAGGTCAAAACTTCAAATTTCCAACAAATCCAGTCCTGAAGAGAAACAGTAATACCATTACCATCTGAACTTTGCTAGGATCATTTCACGTGATCATTTCAGTTAATCTCTCTATGCATCAGATTTTTTTGAGAGAATGTTAAGTGACAAAATTTATCCCCAGTGTACCGAACTGTAAGCCCCAGGAAAGTCAAAGGAATTACAATGGGGAAAAATGAAAAGTTTTTACATATATTCCCATAAGGAAATATTTGCCAAAGAAGTGCTTATTCAGGGAAGAAAGACACGTGGGAGTACACTTTTTAATGAAGCAATCATTTCTCTATTGTGCTGCAGGGAGCATTTGATGACCAGATGGTAATCAGATGCTGTGTTCAGCCAGCATGAAGTACAGTACTACTTAACTAGGGCCGTGTGCTAGAGTTATAAAAACAACCCATTGCACTGGATTTGGACCAGACCAAGAAGTTTACACAGTAAGAGACCACAAAAATAAAGTGACTATCACCTTTAATTCCTTTCACAGCAAATATCAGCCTGTCTCAATTCTTTGGCAAGTGCAGTTTCCTAAGATTTTGCAGAGGCAGTCTAATTAGCTCTTATAAAGAGCTCCATTTTTGAGCAGCCTGGTGCTGCTTTCAATTTTTGGTCATGTCAGTTCTTTTCCAAGGAACAGTCACACTTCCCAGCTGAAGATCTGCAAAGTCACCAAAATTATAATTTGATTTTTGACTTAGCCAGCACACTAGGAATGCAATCATTCTTCACTATAATGAGATTTGGCAATCATGCCTCATAAAACTACTGCACTCATATATTTACAATCTTTAATAAAGGCAAGCTGCCAAATTACAAATTTTAACAAAAGCTAAGTTTTACCTGTGCCTATAGTTACACAAGCAAATGATTCCATTTGGTGTTTTAATCACACCCATCAAAACTTCAGTCAAAGTTGTTCAGCATTAAGAAAACAGTAGTTAGAAGCAATTGTTTGTTATATCAAATCTTAAGCACTCAAGTTTAAAAGTACATCATATTGGGTTGCCAGGCATCCAGTTTTCAGCTCGGAGGTGCAGGGGCAGCAAGGGGGGCTCTGTGCGTTGCCCCTGCCCCGAGTGCTGGATCTGCAGCTCCCATTGGCCATGAACCACAACCAGTGGGAGTTGTGGGGGTGGCACCTACAGATGGGGGCAGTGTCCGGAGCCCTCTGGTCACCCCTCCACCTAGGAACCAGAAGGACATGCCAGCCACTTCCCAGGAGCTGCCTGAGGTAAGCGCTACCCAGAGCCCACACCCCAAACCCTCTCCCACTCCCCAAACCACCACCCCAGCTTGGAACCCCCTCCTGCACCCAAACTCCTTCCTGCACCCCAACCTCTTACCCCAGCTGAGAGCCCCCTCCCACATCCTGAACCCCTCATTTTGGCCCCACCCTGGAGCCCACAACCCCAGCCCAGAGCCTGTACCCCCTCCCATACCTCAACCCCCTGCCCCAGCCGGGAGCCCTCTACCTGTGCCCCAAACCAGTCATCCCCAGCCCCAGCCCAGATCCTGTTCCCCCAGCCAGAGCCCTCACTTCCTCCCGCACCCCAAACCCCTTCCCCAGCTGGGTGAAAATGAGTGAGTGAGTAAAAGGGGCAAAAGCGAGTAATGGAGGGGGCATGCAGTGAGCAGGGGTGGGGCCTCAGAGAAAGAGTGGGGCAAGGGCGTTCAGTTTTCTGCAGTCAGAAAGTTGGCAACCCCAACATCATATGAAAGGCAGAATATAATATTAAGATTAAAATAAATAGGAGAAAATTCTAGTTTGATAAAATTGAAGAAATGCAAAGGACACTGAGATAGACATAGATATGGCTGTATCACACTCACACAAAACATTATGTCATCTCCTTCTGTAATATCCTCATATTTGCAATACCCTCTTTGAAGCTTGAAAATGAAGCATCTTCCTTACCACTTTTCTTCTTTTTCAGTTAGCAAAGAAGCATTTCCTTGTTCATTGTCTATCATTAGCATCAGCACTACTTCAACAGTTAGCTCCTAATAAAGGAAGCACTGGGCATACAAGATTGTTTTTGGCATTCAAATGAAAATAGTGGCTCTCCAATTTGTTAGCTGAAAATTAAAAATAGCCATCGACTTCAATGAGCAGAGGGGGCTTGAACCTTGCAGGATCTGGCCTTCTGAAATGAATTTTGAAGACTGGTATTTCTGATTCTTTAAAGTATGTTTCTACTCTACAAGGTTACCATGAGTGATGCACTGAAGGGAGCTCCCAGGGACCCTTTCTTAAATCTCTTCCACCGAGTAGAATGGAAAGTTAAGATGATTTTCCCTGTCTCCTCGAGTTCACACCTTCCTGCTTACTGTTAAGTCATCTCTACTCGAGAGGATTTATCCCTGTGGCTCAAATACACTTCTGGATTTTTTTTTCCTTTGAGTTGACCAGAATATTGGAGTAAAGTAACAAAATCCCTGTGAAAAACACCAGCAATCCCCAAAACGAACAGTATTATATAACTATCAATACTCCGAATATATTTTTCAGAAATGTTTATAACAAGTGCTGCTGCTTAATATAAGTTTGCCTAATGTCACGCCCTCCCTCATTGGCTATGGTTTTGAGAGTTTTTGTTTAGACAGGAAGAAAAATTAATAGATTGCACAGTCTTTCCTCCTTCCTCCCTACAAGTGCCCTCTCCACCCCCCCCCCCAACACACAGGGTTTAAACGCAAGGAAATTTTTTTTGTAGGAGCCCCTTATGAAAGCATTGACAGCACATTACTGACTATTCTGCAAACAGTACTTTTATTCCACAGTTCCTTGTATATTCTGAATGTCTTATCAACTAACGGTAATAAGTATGTTTCCACTGCTTACTACCCCGTTAGTACTCAGAATCCAAATCTGGTAATACTAAGAAAGCCAGAGCTAGATTGTTCTCTGAGGCATAAACAGGATTGTTTACTAAGCTCCAGGTACATTAGTGTGATTCTGTGGAAAACAATGACACTGCACAGGTGTCACTGAGGCCATTTCTAGTAATGATACATGAAAAGAACCCAGCTTAACTTTCAAAATCCAACTGAGTCTTCAGCGCTGACTGTTAGAAAACCATTTTTATTTGCAAAACCAAGTACATCTCATAAGAAAGTCATCGAGTGAGAATAATTTCAGGATATTTCAATATTTTTAAGCAGTCACTTTTAGAGTACGATAGAACTATATATTAAGCCTTACCTAATCAAATGACGACAGTTTAAAGACTAGCCCAAGAGCAGTTTTAACTTCTTGAGTAACAAAACAAAAAACAAAAAACAAAACTTTTAATCATTCATTTAATTTTACAGCTGTCTTCTTTACTTAGCAGGGAAGAGAATTAAAGAATCTACCAACAAATTTTAGAACTCAAAAAAAAACTTCTGTTTATAGCTTAGTAAGTCAAAAATTAGACCAAGTTTGGTCACCAAAACTTTCCAAAACTACAGCCTCAGGTTCCAAGTGCAAAAAAAAAAAAAAAAAAAATCAAAATCTATTTGCACATTCAAGTTGGTTACTTGCATGCACAAATGTAGATGCATGTGTGCATCCATTTCTTCTGTGGAGATTTTAGCTTTAAAAGGTGATGAATATATTTTTAAAAGGTGACTAAGGGTTTTCCAAACAATTTTAAAATTAGATCATTCATTTAGATAGCCTGGTTGTGAAATCACTACCCTCAACAGATTAACAGGTATGCTTACCTTTGGTTATAAGGGTTCCAAAAGTATGCCTTCTCACTTCCCTGTTTACAGAGACTGGGAACAATGAAGAGGAGCCTGGAAGTCAAATGAGAAATCCTTATTTTAAATATGAAGGTTCCCTAAACATGTATATCAATAGCAGGCATTCATAAAAATCAGTATTCTATATCTTAAACCAGGGGTTCTCAAACGTTATTGCACCACGCCCCCTTCCGACAACAAAAATTGCTACATGACCCAGGACGGGAAATCAAAGACTGGGCCTACCCAAGCCCTGCCACCCGGCGGCAGGCGAGGTCTCTAACCAGAGCTTGGGGCAGTGGTGCTCGGGCTTCAGCTTCAGCCCTAGGCCCCAAACCTAATACTAGCCTTGGCGACTCCTTTAAAACAGGGTCATGACCCACTTTGGAGTCCTGACCCACAGTTTGAGAACCGCTGTCTAACTATTTAACATAGAACAATAATCTACATACACAAATATGGAAATATAGCACTGAACAGTGAGAAATCAGTACAACTGTTTTATAATCTATATGATTTATGGCTACAACCTCTTGGGTGTAATTAATATGCTAAAATATGTGGTAATTATTCCTGACTACAAAATGTCAAGGTATTTAACTTTGATTCCTGGAGCCAAAAAGCAATTTCTTGAGATATTAATGAAGAAAATCCACATTCTGTACATTCCAGTGCCTAGATGTACAGTACTAGGAATGAATATTCTATATGAAAGAAGCTAGAACAAGAAAATTTTACATAGGTCTGTCTACCTGAACAACACAGATGTGGAATACAAACTAATATTCCCTAAGAGGTGGCTGGACCCTTTCTAATCTATATCTGTATTAACAGAATTGCAATACAGACATTTAATGTGCTCCCTAGATAATAAAAAATACTTTTATATGCAGTTTTACACCTATATAGTTGAAAACACAACAGGAACAGATGTACACACACACACAGTACATGAAAAGATGGGAGTTGCCTTACCAAGTCGGGGGGAGACTGACCCCCACTTGGTAAGCCAACTCCCCCGTCTTTTCACGTACTATGTGTGTGCGTACATACACACACCCCGATACTGTATTTTCCATTCCATGCATCTGATTTTCCACGAAAGCTTATGCCCAAATACATTCGTTAGTCTCTAAGGTGTCAAAAGGACTCCTCGTTGTTTTTGCTGACACAGACTAGCACAGCTACCACTCTGAAACCTCTCAAAATAGAATTAACCTGAGACTAAAAAGATATTATAAACTCTGTTCAATTAGCTTTGAATTCAAAAAAGTTATTTTCCCAGAAGAAACAGCTTTATCTCGATACATACAGTATACAAATATATTATTTAATACAAATCTTCATCTTAAAATATATTGGGAGCAGTTTAAAAGATGTTACTAAAAAATTTGTTTCCAGAACAATATAGCAACACAGTTTTGCAATGCTTAAGAAAGCATAGATGACCACAATGCAGTGTTGCAAACTCTCATAATTGTATCCTAAGTCTTGCAGTGCTCGATGTTTCTCTGAAAGCCCCAGATCTTAGAGGCATGTGATTACATGAGAATCTCAGCTTTTGCCTTTTTGTTGTTGTTGTTTTGGGTAAGTCCCTAGCCCTCATAGTTGTAGAGAAAAAGCACGAAAACATGACTTGAATTTACTCTAAAGGCTCAGATGCCAGAAAGCTAAGATAGAATCCTTTTTTATTTTAATTGTACGATTTTCAAGCCAATATATTTTTTTTTAAGCCCTGACTCATTGATTTCTAAATGTTTCAGGGAAGCATGTTTCCTCCTTCCCACATGATACGTTGAATTTTTTCCATGCAGTGCATACTTCTAGAACGTGCCCCAAATCTCAGAGAGGACTCCTAGATTGCTGATTTGTGTGTTAGAAAATGGCAAATCAATCATCTGGTGAAGTGGTATTTGGAAGATTATGTAGCTTTTTATGAGACTGCCAGCCAAATGCATCCGACGAAGTGAGCTGTAGCTCACGAAAGTTTATGCTCTAATAAATTTGTTAGTCTCCAAGGTGCCACAAGTACTCCTTTTCTTTTAACCAAAAGACAATCACTAGACTTTCTCCACAGGTTAGAACATTTTTTTTTTTAAATCTAAAACTCATCCAGAATACTCCCTGAGAAAAAGTTTATTTTAAGTGAGTATGACTGAAAAGAAAAAGGAATTAACTACTTTAGATGAAGCTTATTATTCCACAAGCATTTTAAGACTGGTCTACAGAATCCCTTACTCAGAATGTTGATAAGCATCTACAAAATGAAATAAAAGAACCCTCACTTGCTTAAAACTTCTCATCTTAGGCTATGTCTATACTATACAGCTTTTCACAACACGGCTGTTCTGCTACAGCCGTGCCACTACAAGGCACACAGTGTAGCTGCTGTTTGTCGGCAGGAGAGAGCTCTCCTGCCGACAAAAAACTTTCACCCCCAATGAGCAGAGATAACATTGTCGGATACCTGTCGACAAAGAACTGTTCACACCAGCGCTTGTCGTCAACAAAACTTGTGTGTTTCGGAGGGGCGTTTTTTTAACACCTCTATGACAGAAGTTTTGTCTTTCACTTGCCAGTGTAGACAAAGCCTAGGGGAAAACACTGAGAAAGGCCTAGAGAGTTAGAAAATAGGCAGAAAACATGGCTGGATGACTTCTTGAAAGTAATTTTAAGACAGTTTGTAGTAGAACATTAGAAGATCCTGGATCCCCAGGTTGCATTAAACATACTTGCTGTAGAACCACAACTACAAAGTGAGAAACAGCAGGATTCAACAAAAGAATGTAACGTAAGAGGATAGGGTGCATGGCATATAGGTTGAGATTTGAACAAAACAAACTCCTTCCTTTTCAGACCTTAAGAAAACGCCCTTTATATAAAATGTCTAGAATAACTTTAATGGGGGGAATTAAGAGGCAAAGTTTTAGCAACAGCACCACTGAGGTCCATTCATCAAACATGTCAGGAGTCTGCACAGTTTCAGTTTCCAAAATCAAAAACCTAGCCCACCACTTTTGTCCCTTTTCACTGGTTTGGGTAGAAATACTTGGGAGTTAGGATTTCTGTCCAGAGCACTGGAACCATCGTGTGGGGAAAAGGGACTCATTCTTACCATGATACATTGCTTCATAAAATATAGTCTAATTTATATTTTGATAGCCTTATGCTAGAATTTAAGCATTTCTGGCTTTTAGCTATATTTTAAGCAAACTGCTCTTTTGCGTCTTCACTGCCATAATTCGAATTATATATTTTGGTGTTTTTCCTATGTACAACTATTAAATGCCTTGGACATTTAATAAGACATGGAGTAGAAGAATGGACATAAAAAGTAGAATTATTACAATAGATTTCCACTTTAAATTATTATGGTAGAAAAATGCTTAACTAAAAATTTCACCTTGTCAAGGACTACATCTACTCCAGGCATGCCTGTGTCATACCTGCCTATTTTACTGTTTGAACTTATTACTGTCTGCACTTCCAATTAATGTATCTTCAAGAAAGTCTGCTTACTTTATAATGCATATTGCTTCATCATCAGAATTCAAAGCTAGTAAGTCCACAATCTTTGCTGGTGATAATGATGGCGGGTGCAACGGAGGATACAAAAGAGACTGAATGAAAATCAAGTGATTAATCATAGATTTAAGTTATACAGTTGGCTGCGAGAAAAAATAAAAGAAAACATGGTTTAACTTGTAAATTGAACATTGACAAACTCACGGATGAAGAATTACTACTACATTTCTAACAAGAATCACATTTAATATATTTTATGAGTTATGACAAACTAAGGAAAGCATACTCCATGTACTTTAAGCCATTATTTGGGGAAAATCTGACTGGCTTTTTTTCTGTAGTGAAGAAGACTATTTCAAAGGTTGCCAGCTGGAAAGCGGGCCCTGCAAAGCAATCTGAGACAAGATGACACATTTTCAAGGTGGTTTTACTATTACATAATGTATTGAGATACTCATGCTCTACAAATTCCTAGTGCATTTTTAAAATAAAAACTATCTACAGCTAATCAAGTTCTTAAAACACAAATATAGTGGTTGGGGACAGATCCTGACAGGGGCTGAATACCCAACAACTCCTTTGATTTCAACAGGTTTCAGAGTAGCAGCCATGTTAGTCTGTATTCGCAAAAAGAAAAGGAGGACTTGTGGCACCTTAGAGACTAACATTTATTTGAGCATAAGCTTTTGAAGTGAGCTACAGCTCACTTCAAAAGCTTATGCTCAAATAAATTTGTTAGTCTCTGAGGTGCCACAAGTACTCCTTTTCTTTTTGATTTCAACAGTTAACATGGGTTGCTCGGTACATCTCTCAGTTAGGGCTGAAATGATTACATGTATTTCGCTGCTAATTTCCCCTCAGAAAGGTAAGCTTCATTTAACTTGCAATATCCCAAACACAATGGGCTGATCTCTGTAAAAGGCACTTTTCCTTCCTTTCATACAGAAAACATCCTGTAAACAATCTATTTCCACTCTGTTAACTGATTGCCTTTCCTGCCAATAAACAAAAGCAATAGCAAGCAGCAGTGAGAGCTAGAAAGTTTTGTTTCATTTCCTACTGTGCAGGTGTTTTATACAAGGCATCTATTGTAATTCTTCAAGTTTAGTTTCAAAGAAAAAACATGCTGCTTCTTTCCAAAGCATAGACCAAGAACAACAGAATTAAGGAAATAGCAGTATGCTTCAGTGTGAAGCAAAACAGAAGTATACAGCAACCATACCATACACAAGACCAACAAGTTTTCCTATTTTATTGGCCAACTGAGACAAAAAGGGAGGAGAAAAAAAAACGGAGTAAAATATATGGAATCACAAGACAAGCGCAGAACACCATCTGATCAGTCACTTTTATTGCATCTCATTCTCAGACCCCAATATTTGTGTGCTAATTCTCTCTTTAGTTCCCAATTCTGCAACTGCCTCCAGCAGGTCAACTCCTGTGTAGGGTTGCCAACTTTCTTGTCACACAAAACTGAACACACTTGCCCAGCCCCACCTTGAGGCCCCTTCCCCCACCCCTTCGGAGGCCCCGCCCCTGCTCACTCCACCCCCTTCTCCCCGTCACGCGCTCTCCCCACGCTCACTCATTCACTCATTTTCATTGGGCTGGGGATGCAGGCTCTGATGTGGGGCCAGGGATGATGGATTTGGGGTGCAGGGGGGATCCAGGCTGGGGCTCAAGGGTTCGGAGTGCTAGAGGGGGCTCTGGGCTGAGGCAGGTGGTTGGAGGGGGGGGGGGGAGGGCAGGGCGTTCCAGGCTGGAATTGAGGAGTTTGGAGGAGAGGGGGCAGGGGATTGGGATGCAGGAGTGGGGGGTGCAGGCTCCAAGCAGCGCTTACCTCAAGCAGCTCCCAGAAGCAGCAGCATCTTCCCGCTCTGGCTCCTACGCGGAGGCATGGCCAGGTGGCTCTGCACACTGCCCCATCCGCAGGTGCTGCCCCTGCAGCTAGTTCCCATTGGCCGAGAACCGCAGCCAATGGGAGCTGCAGAGCCGGAGCTTGGGACTGGGGCAGTATGCAGAGCCCCCGGCCGCCCCTATGCATAGGAGCCGGAGGAGTGGGATATGCTGCTACTTCTGGGAACCGTGTGGAGCCTTAGTAGTAGCTTTAATAGTTGTGTCAGTTCCAATATCCAGGCCAATTGGGTTGCCAACTGTCTAATCACACAAACCCAAACATCCTTACCCTGCACCCACCCCACTCCCTCCATCCCTCCCCCCACCTCGCTCAATTGGTCTCCCCCACCTTCACTCACTTTCGCTGGGGAAGGGGGTTGGGGTGCAGGAGGGAGAGAAGGGTCAAGCTCTGGGAGGGAGTTTGGGTGCTAGAGGGGACTCAGGACTGGGGCAGGGGGTTGGGGTGCAGGCTCTGGGAGGGAGTTTGAGCGCAGGAGGGTGCTCTGGGCTGGGGTAGGGGTGTAGGCTCTGACCAGGAGGCGCTTACCTCGAGTGGCTTCCGGTCAGTGGCGCAGCGGGGCTAAGGCAGGCTCCCTGCCTGCCCTGGTCCCGTGCCGCTCCCGCGAGTGCTGCCCCCGCAGCTCCCATTGGCCACAGTTCCAAAGCAGGGCAAGGGTGTTTGCGTTTGTGTGATTAGACAGTTGGCAACCCTACAGGCCAAATTCCACCTTGTGAAGTTAAACACAGTATAACTAAAACCCACCTTGGAATTTCCATTTAGAGATTTCTCTTGTTGTATTGTCCTAAACTGTTCCACCACTAAAATGATTAATAACCTTACCCACCCACCCAAATCCTATGATGTGCTAACATCAGTTGGTCACTTCATGCTAGGCAGTTACTTAAATGGAGTTTGTAAAATGTCAAGATACATTTATGTAACTTTTTATCATGATGTAAGATCATTATCAGAGCCTTGCAATTCTCCATTGCCCAGGATTAGAAGGGAAAAAAATATTTCTATAGGTTTGTAATAAAAAGGCAAGTGCAACTAAAATAAAAGTTATTCTGTAATACGTTTACCTCTGTTAAAAAGATCTTGAAAGTTAACCCTATTACAAAAAATCACTAAATCAAGTAATCTTAATTAAAGCATTTTTCATTTAACAAAATTCAAGTCATTATTTTTAAAAATCTCTTCCCTAAATAATTGACAGTTTATTTGCTTATGTATATTTTTGAATTCGTAGTATTTGATTGTCCATGTGTATTTCACTTTGCATGATTTCCATGCACATATTTGAATTACTGTACATACAACAAATATGACATATATGCATGATCATTTACAAGAATCTCTTCAGATCATGTTTTAAACTGCAACCTATTGCTATTTGTGCTTTGATTTTTCATTGAGTCACCATAAGACATACCATGCCCATTTTCCCCGGGAAGCAATGCATTCTTGCAAAGCTGAACTGACATACGTTACATGATCAGTGAGCTGGCCAAGTAAATTATATCATTAAAGCCTGGCTACTTATAAAAGTAGTAAGAATTGAAAGTGATTAGTTATATGCTGTACATGTAGTTGTATGTTAAAAACTGGACAACCATTTAGTTTTTGTTTGCACAGCTGGTTGCCGAGTTTGGTTGTCTATAGAATCTGCTGAACTACCAATAATTTTTATGAGTCCCTTCTATATTTTAGATAATGAACTACACTCCGTAAATAGTGAAACTGACATAATATGTAGTGCATAATATATTGGTTAGTAAAACAACCTGGAGCAAACTGAAAGAAACAACATAAAGTGGTTGCCCTTTAGCCATACAGCAATTAAACTTGTGTGCGCTCAAATGCAACGTGCCTCTACCCATGGGGTAGTTTTAGCACATTTCAAATGTAGATACTTTTTTTTTTTTTTTAAACCAAGTTGCATGGTTTTATTGCACTTAATTTAATTATGGAAATACATGTTAAAGATTACTTTCCCATTTGAACAAGGAGGTGCAGAGGGTAGAGGAATTGTGCCTCATATTGAATGCATCAGTTGGATGACAAAATATCAATGGAAAAGATTTGCCCATCATTTTGGCTCGAGTCTCCTTACCATCCACAACAATAGATAATAAGAAACTATGATAATTTAGCTTCAAATTTCTTACTTTCCTCCGGAATCCTCACCACTCAACTCTATCACTGTTTGTTTAACACACCACCACCTTCCCTGTTATGGAAGTTCTGTTCATTCCCTCCTTCTTCCACACATATGGATCATGTCCAGATCCCGTCACTTCTTCCTCCACAACACTTCTATGATCTGTTTATTTTGTTCTGTCCACACAGATAAAAACGTAATCAAGATGTGAGAGAAGGGTCTGAAACCACTTTTTCTCTAGTGGATAGACTACTAGTCAGGGACTCAGGAGCCTTGGGTTCAATACCTAGATTGCACCTTATACTACTCTGTGCCTAAGTTTACCATCTGTAAAATGAAGATAATATTGTGAAAATAAAAATACACTAATGTTGTGAGGTGTTCTGGTGATAAAAAACAAGCACTAAAACAGATTGGGAAGCAGACAAGCTTCATATCTAGCCTACCTAAAAATACCTCCGTGCCTTCTTCCATTCAGCATCATAGGCAGAGCAAGCCTCTCCTAAATTGGCCCTCTTATTAAAATCCCTCAAAACCCATAATTAGCCTGACACCTACAAGAATTCATTTTATTTAAAAAACAAAAAAAAGAGTAACTTTACTCCAGGTTGTTCTCTTGTATTAGGGTCAATCTTATTGTTAACCCCCTCTTTCCCTGCCCCCCCCTTCCAAACTGCTCCCACCTTTATGTAAAGTATCAGTTTAAGAACCTTGGGGCCAGCACCATGCATTTTTATTTGTGTTGAAAGACACTGCCCACACTCCTGGGTACTGTAAAATAAACTATTAAATTATAAATAAGACCTATAAAGGTTATCAAGAAGTCAGAGTTCCTTTTACTGCATTAGCGGTTTCTTCAGTAATAATTTGCAGATGACAATGTTTGGGGCGGGGTAAATAAGGAAGAGGACAGGTCACTAACGGAGTGATCTAGATCTCCTGGTAAGCTGAGCACAAGCAAACAATATGCATAAAGTCATATCTAGGAACAAAAAGCCATACTTACAGGGAAGCAGCAACCCTGTAAAGGACTTGGGGGGTCATGGTGGATAATTGGCTAAACATGAGCTCTCACTGTGAGACTGACTATAAGGGCTAATTACAACCCTTGAATATATAAATAGGAGATTACCAAGTAGGAGTAGGGAGGTTATATTACCTCTATATTTGGCACAAGCACGACTACTACTGGAATACGGTGTCCAGTTCTAGTAGCCACAATTCAAGAAAGATGCTGATGAATTGGAAAGGGTTCAAGATACAACCCCCAAGAATGATTAAAAGATTGGAAAACAAGTCATAGTGACTGTGCTCCTTAAGTCTATCCATTTAGCTTAACAAAGGGAAAGTTAAGGAGTTTACAAGTACCTAGATGGGGAACAAACAAAAATACGATAAATGGCTCTTTGATCTAGCAGACAAAGGTATAAAAATACAACTTCTGGAAGCTGAAGTTACACAAATTCAGACTGAAAATAAGACGTAAATTTTTAATAAGTGAGAGTAATTAACCATTGGAACAATTACCAAAAGTTGAAGTGGATTCTCCACCACTGGCAATTTTTAAATCAAGATTGGCTGTTTTTCTAAAATATAGGCCTTCAGATGTTTTTCTAAAAAGGGTTCTCAAACTGTGAGTAGGGACCCCAAAGCGGGACCCAACCCCATTTTAATGGGGTTGCCTGGGCTGGTGTTAGACTTGCTGGGGCCTGGAATCAAATCCCGAGCCTCGCTGCCCAGGGCCAAAGCCGAAGCCCTTAGGCTTTGACTTTGGTCCCCACAGCCTGGGGCGGCGGAGCTCAGGTGTGCTCAGGCTCTGGTCCCCTCTCCTGGGGTTTCAGAGTAGCAGCCGTGTTAGTCTGTAATCGCAAAAAGAAAAGGAGTACTTGTGGCACCTTAGAGACTAACAAATGTATTTGAGCATAAGCTTTCGAGAGGGCCTATGTAGTAATTTTTGTTGTCAAAAGGGGGTTGAGGTGCAATGAAGTTTGAGAATGCCTGCTCTAGTTCAAACAAGAATTAATCCAGGGAAGTCCCATAATCTCTATTATATAGGTGATCACATTGTGACCTAACGATCCCTTCTTTAATCTATTAACAATATTTGATTAATATTTATAGTTTTTATGTCTTCAAAGCACTGTCCAAGCATTGGATATTTAGCACTCACAGTCACCTTAAGTAGTAGATAATTAGGTGATGTGATCTCCATTTCACAGAACACCCAAAAAAATCCCAACCAAAAACAAGCTTTCAAGGCCACATAGGAAGTCAGCAGCAAAATTGGAATTAGAGTGAAAAAGCTCCTAATTCTAAATCTCTTGCACAGTTTACCAGACTAGATCCATGCTGCAGCCATTTCTATCACAATCCACTGCAAATGGAGGAACATGTTCAAAAGCTGTCTTGCCAATAGGGAAGCGAAAGTGTCAAAGGACAGTTTTTTACTATCATGTTTTAAGTCAGTTGTGCAGTCAGCCAGAGATTTTTGCTAAATTCATCTAACAGGGTTCACTGTGGATGAAGGGTATAATACACATAGAACTGGCCTGCTTACTCAAAGGTTTCATAGAAGACAAGTAATAGACACTGTTCATCTATTAAAGTGTAGCTGATATGCAGACTTCCATAATATAATAAATAAAGTACAAGACTGGGAACCCCAGAGTCCTATTCCTAGCTCCACAGTTACCTGTAGTTTCTAGTATAGTGAGTGGAACTGGGGGGGGGGGGGTCAGACTTCAGGAGGGATATTGTTCAGGAGAGAATCAGGCCCAGGTGGCTTGTGCATAACATTCTGGAGCCTCATTATGCAACAAGCCATTCAGCATAACTAATTTTAAAAAGATAGGTGTCAGAGTAAAAAAAAGCTTCACGAAAGCTTATGCTCAAATAAATTTGTTAGTCTCTAAGGTGGCACGAGTACTCTTAAAAAAAAATGGCTTTCCCACAATTTACCAGCCTGCCACATCAGTTATTCCTAATGATGAAAAAGGTTCATTTGGAGCTGGAGCAGAAAACATTCAGGAAGCAGGGGTTGCAAAGAACCTGCAGACACAGTACTCCTGTGGCATTAAGGGATTCCTCTGCGAAGGCATAAATGACCATTTGCTGCCCACTTCATCTCTCTACATCCTTCCCAGCTCATGGCTGCTGATACTCAGAAAGGAGCACAGGAAGGAAGATCAGAATATCAAGGGCAATATTAGTGAAACTAATAATACTGACTGAAATACCAAACAGATTGACGCACCACTGCAGGGAAACAAGAAGGGGTCCCTATCTTCCCCAATCTTACAAGCAGAGCAGTGGGAAACTTGCAGTGCCTCGGATATCAATTCAATGAAAAGAAAAAATGAAAGGATGTGAAGGTGCTGATGCTGAAAAATGTTAATGAATGTCTTACAGATGGAACTGCAGATCTCGGGTAGAAGTTACTAAATGAGGCAGAAATCCTTGATGGTATTCACAGTAAAGCAAGCAAGTGGAAAACTGATGCCAGCGGCAAAAAAGAGTAAGCAAGAGAGAGGTGGTACCTGACAATTTCCAATTAAAAATACAGCAGTGCCGGCAGTTGACACATTAAGCAAACGCGTAAAAACAGCAAGTTGACACCAAGAGAAAATATTTTTAGAACAGCACATACAGTCAACTCAGAAGTCAGCATATGAAGCAATAAAACAGCAGTAATTGTTTCCATGTTCCAGTTTAATTTACTGCTTTCTGTGTTAGATTTTTGGAGGGGTGGACTATATTACTGAACACCAACCACATTTTTTCTCCTCCAGAAAAATTTCACTCTAGAAGACACAATAACTTATACTGACTTTCCATTAGAATTTGATATGTAAGCCCCTTTCACCCGAACAGCTATCAGGCGTTATGCCTTAAACTAGTTACCTATACTTATATTTTTATGTATTTTTATAGAGAAAAACTGTACCATATTATATAGTTGTACTATTACACAGTCAACACAAATAATCCTTAATTGGAGCCGACAACCGCGGAGGAATGCACAGCCTCCTCTCAACAGGACAGAAGAGTACTTCGGCTCTCATGAGAGCTGCCATGTTCAAACTGTGAACGTGCAAAACTCATGAATATCCTTAATACCCAAGAGACTATTCTATTTCTAAAGAAAACGAAAAAAAAAAAAAAGTGGAGATTATGCCCAAGGAGTCTAGAGCAGAACAGTATTTAACACATAATTATAACAAATTTCCCCTGGTAATGGAGTTACGTAATATTCTCTTGCCAACACAAGAGCCCTAGACAAAACGTGGCCTAATGCTCTTAGGCATTTTCTAATTTAAGACGACCAAGCAGTTAACCATGCAACATTCTTAACGGACTAATGAAAAAGACAAACCCCCCCCTACTCATCAAGAAAAGGAAACAAGTTATTCACATATCCTAAAATAAATATAGACTAAGCCCAACACTCACGATGCTGCGTTCTAATTATCTACACATAGAATAATAAAAAAATAATATCAAACAGTCCTACAGAAAGAACATGGAACCTACTAATTAAATTTAAGTACGTGTTGAAGCTCTAGGTTGTTCAAAAAAAATATAAAACCAATATTTATATGAAAGATTATAAAATATTTAGGTGGTTGTGTAATTTAGTATTTAGCTAATGAACTGAAATGATTCCAACTGTAATAGGAAAAAAGCAAAATTAACCAACCTACAATAGAATTTGCTTTTTTATTACAAGGTGAAAAGTACATTTCAATTTCAGCATACAAAAGACAATGCATCAGAGAGGGGAAAAACTTTCATTTCGTTGACATGGATTCAGGTCTCAAGTCACAAATGCAATACAAGTGAAACCACAATTACTGCTTGCATCATTCTAATGCTTGACGGACAATTCCATTCTCAAACCACTGTTGTCCATGGAGAGTAGGATGGTCATATGGCGTTAGTACCAATTCTTGTTTCCAGTTATTAAATCTCAGCAAGGAGTTAAAATTTTGTTTCTTAATATTTTTCCATTTCAGTAATTGCTGAAGCTGCCACATAGAGGTTATATGATTGTTGCTTGACAGGAGACTTGGTTAGTGGGACACACTCTACTACGACAGGTTTCAGAGTAGCAGCCATGTTAGTCTGTATTCGCAAAAAGAAAAGGAGTACTTGTGGCACCTTAGAGACTAACAAATTTATTAGAGCATAAGCTTCCGTGAGCTACAGCTCACTTCAATGCATCCGATGAAGTGAGCTGTAGCTCACGAAAGCTTATGCTCTAATAAATTTGTTAGTCTCTAAGGTGCCACAAGTACTCCTACTCTACTACAATGTCGTCCAAACTACAAAAAAGTTTGAGAATCCTTGCATGCCCAGTGATTCGGACATCAGTCCATGTTGCTTTTCAATAGGATAAAATGTATGTATGGTAAAAGACAGTTACCTTTTCTGTAACTGGTGTTCTTCGAGATGTGTTGCTCATGTCCATTCCATATTAGGTGTGTGCTCACCACATGCACCAGTGCTGGAATTTTTTCCCTCAGCAGTATCCGTAGGGGATCAGCTCTGGAGCCCTCTGCATTAGTGCCAGCAGTATAAGGGGCCACCTTTGGAAAATCATGCAGGCTACCTCTGGATAGAGCAACCACTTGTGGTGAGAGGAGAAGTCCCAGCTGAGCTGGTCCGCCAGCATATTCTTGACACTGGGAACATGACAAGCTTCCAGATGAATTTCATGGCTGATGCAGAAGTCCCATAGACAGAGTGCCTCTTGACAGAGTCGACGAGCGCACTTCCCGTTGCCTGTTAATGTAGAACATGGAGGCTACGTTGTCCATCAGGACTCGTACCTCCTTGCTCACAGGTGGGGCAGGAAGACTCTGCATGCCAGCCAGACTGCTCAGAGCTCTGACGTTTATGTGCAACTTCGCCTCCTCCAGGGACCACATCCCGTGTCTGGAGGTCGCTGAGATGCACACCCCAGCCAAGGTCCAAGGCGCCCGACACCAACTCGATGGAGTGAGGGGGGTTCTCGAAAGAAACGCCCTCCAGGACTATCCTGCAGTCGGGTCCACAATTGCAATGAGGTAAGTATCGCCTGGGGAATGAACAATCTTTTCCAGAGGGTCTCTGGACTGGGAATAGACCATCCACAGCCATTGTTGCAGGGGCTGCATTTAGAGCCTGGCATGGCGGACCACATAAGTGCACGCTGCCATGTGACCCAGGAAGAGCCTGGGTGTAGTCAAAGGGAATGCAGAGACTTCACAATGAGGTTCATCAATGTTTGGAACCTTTCCAGCAGCAGGAAGGCCCTGGCACAGGTCGAGTTGAAGACCACTTAGATGAACTCTACCCTCTGCACTTGCACTAACGTCGATTTTTTGTCATTTACCAGTAGGGCCAGAGAGAGGTAAGTTGCCTGAAACACCACAACAGCCCTTTGGACTTGAGACCTGCAGCTTCCCTTGACAAGCCGGTCGTCGAGGTATAGGTAGATCTGAATACCCCAGCACCTGAGGTAAGCCTCTACCACTGACATGCATTTGGTAAACACTCTCTGTGCTGTCCCCAAGCACAACAGGAGGACCACAAAGGACCGAACTGGTAGTGGTGGGGCCCCACCGTAAACCAGAGGAAGTGTCTGTGCCCTTGAAAGATCGCTACGTGGAAGTATGCGTCCTTCAAGTCGAGGACAGCATACCAGTCTCCTGAATTCAGGGAGGGGATAACAGAAGCCAGGGAAACCATGTGGAACTTTAACTTCTTTAGGTACTTGTTGAGATCTCGCAGATCCAGGATGGGCCGAAGACCACCCTCGGCCTTGGGGTTAAAAAGTACCAGGAATAGAACCCTTTGTTCCTGTACTTGAGAGGAACTTCTTCCACCGCACCCAGCTGTAGTAACACCTTTACCTCCTTCACATGGAGACTCTTGTGAGAGGGGTCCCTGAAGAGGGATGGGGAAAGCAAGTGGGAAGGGGGGTAGAAAGGAACTGGAGGATATAACCCTGTTTTACTGTGGTGGGGACATGCTGACTGCTGCTTCCCACAGCATCTCCCATTGGCCAGGAATGGCGAACCGTGGCCACTGGGAGCTGTGGGCAGCCGTACCTGCGGACAGTCAAGGTAAAGAAACTGTCTCACGGCCTGCCAACAGATTACACTGATGGGCCACGTGCAGCACACGGGCCGCAGGTTGCCCACCACTGATCTAGCCCATAGAGTATATACTGAGAGGACTAATATGGAATCACCTATGTGGGCCATAACGTTGGACTTTTTCTTGGGAAGGGGTGTCTTTAAATCAGAAAATTTGTAGCCTGATGAAAAAATGTAACTATAAATTACAGTTTTGATTTGATACAATAGGATAATCTGTTTTCAAGAACTGGGAACAGGATTAC
Organism: Dermochelys coriacea; assembly: GCF_009764565.3. NCBI lineage: Eukaryota > Metazoa > Chordata > Testudines > Dermochelyidae > Dermochelys > Dermochelys coriacea. The sequence goes on from NC_050070.1 coordinate 134,096,142, forward strand.
AGGTCTGTTTTTGTTACCTTTCCACACAGTTAAAGAGGCTCACCCTAATTATCTGAACTAAATTAAGAGTTATTACTTCCTTTACAGTCCTGCTTATACATGTTTATCCACAGAACTCACTGTTCTTAGTTCCTGGAGGACTGTGGTCCCCCTCCTGCATGGAATTACATAAACTTAATTCAATAAGATTTATCCAGGACACTGCAGAAAACTTGCATCCGTCACATTCAGTACAAGATGTATTTGGATATCACTATGTACTTCTCGGTATACTTAATTTGTCCAATTCCTCTGCTAACAGTAACCAATTCAAGAATTGCTTTCTCCTGTCCTCATTCATCTCACATTAGAGGTGAAGAGATGGCTTATTCATCAGCACCAGCGATAAAGATACAACAGGCCAAATGCTGTTCATAATTAAATCTGTGCAACTCCTACTTCAAATTCTGCTCTTTAGTGAAGCTGCACTTGTGCAACTGATGGCAGAATTTAAGACAATGGTGACGCACTGGCAGACCAGGTGTCAGCTCTTCCCAAGGCTTTAGGCCTCAGCCAAGCACTGACAAATGCATTGCTGAAAACCAGTCCCGCTCACCTGTGTGTTTGTATGGTTAAGATGGTTACTGATGTTCTCTGTGTATATAAATCTCCCCACTGTATTTTCCACTGAATGCATCCGATGAAGTGAGCTGTAGCTCACGAAAGCTTATGCTCAAATAAATTTGTTAGTCTCAAGGTTCCACAAGTATGCCTTTTCTTTTTGAGGATACAGACTAACACGGCTGCTATTCTAAAACAATGTGTTTAGACTTATGAAATGCTTGTAAATTGCTGTATGTATTAATCTAACATAACTTTATCACGTGCTATAAAGTAATACTTAAGTTTTTGTTTTATAGCTGTGAAAATGTTTGCCCTGAAACTGTCAAACTGTCAGAAGGAATCATCTCCTGCTCATTAAGAAGGCTATCAAAACTAAATGGGCCATTGTGGGACATCAGGATACAAAGACTGTTAATTGCCCCTTCACACATCATGAAAAGACTACGTGCAAAAGAGCTCATTCCATCAGTTTGAATTATGGAGGAAGGACAAAAATAGTAAACAAGAAAATCGGTCATCTCTTTGCTGTTTTGACTCTCACAGGGCTGGAGCTAGGAAACAGAAGCAGAGTTTCCCAGTGTCAACCTGCGTTAACCCTAAAAGACATTCAGTGCTGACAGATGACTACAACTCTAACTCATTCATGTATATATGTTTGCCTGCTTTAACCTGTAGATAACTCATTTCCTTTTTCCTAGTTAGTAAATCCTTAGTTGGTTTACTATAGGACTGGCTACAAGTGGTGTCTTTGGTATGAGATGTGAGGTACAAATTGACCTGGGATAAGTGACTGGAAACAACCTGAATCTTGTGTGATCTTTGGTGTATGGTAACCGACTGTCACTAAGTGCATCTTGTCTGGGTGGGAAGATAGAGTGAAATGCCCAAGGGGACTGTCTGTGAATCATAGAATATCAGGGTTGGAAGGGACCTCAGGAGGTCATCTAGTCCAACCCCCTCCTCAAAGCAGGACCAATCCCCAACTAAATCATCCCAGGCCTGACCTTAAAAACTTCTAAGGAAGGAGATTCCACCACCTCCCTCGGTAACGCATTCCAGTGTTTCACCACCCTCCTAGTGAAAAAGTTTTTCCTAATATCCAACCTAAACCTCCCCCACTGCAACTTGAGATCATTATCCTTGTTCTGTCATCTGCTACTACTGAGAACAGTCTAAATCCATCCTCTTTGGAACCCCCTTTCCAAGTTGAAAGCAGCTATCAAATCCCCCCTCATTATTCTCTTCTGCAGACTAAATAATCCCAGTTCCCTCAGCCTCTCCTCATAAGTCATGTGTTCCAGCCCCCTAATCATTTTTGTTGCCCTCCACTGGACTCTTTCCAACTTTTCCACATCCTTCTTGTAGCGTGGGGCCCAAAACTGGACACAGTACTCCAGATGAAGCCTCACCAATGCCGAATAGAGGGGAATGATCATGTCTCTCGATCTCTGTTGGCAATGCTCCTGCTTATACAACCCAAAATGCCGTTAGCCTTCTTGGCAACAAGGGCACATTGTTGACTCATACAGCTTCTCGCCCACTGTAACCCCTAGGTCCCTTTCTGTAGAACTGCTGCCTACCCATTCGGTCCCTAGTCTGTAGCAGTGTATGGGATTCTTCCATCCCAAGTGCAGGACTCTGCACTTGTCCTTGTTGAACCTCATCAGATTTCTTTTGGCCCAATCCTCTAATTTGTCTAGGTTCCTCTGCAACCTATCCCTACCCTCCAGCGTATTTACCACTCCTCCCAGTTTAGTGTCATCTGCAAATTTGCTGAAGGTGCAATCCACGCAATCCTCCAGATCGTTAATGAAGATATTGAACAAAACCGGTCACAGGACCAACCCTTGGGGCACTCCGCTTGATACCAGTTGCCAAATAGACAGAGCCATTGATCACTACCTGTTGAGCCCACGATTTAGCAAGCTTTCTATCCATCTTATAGTCCATTCATCCAGGCCATACTTCTTTAACTTTCTGGCAAGAATACTGTGGGAGACCGTATCAAGAGCTTTGCTAAAGTCAAGGAATAATACATTCACAGCTTTCCCCCTCATCCACAGAGCCAGTTATCTCATCACAGAAGGCAATTAGGTTAGTCAGGTATGATTTGCTCTTGGTGAATCCATGCTGACTATTCCTGATCACTTTCCTCTCCTCTAAGTGCTTCAGAATGGATTCCTTGAGGACCTGCTCCATGATTTCTTCCAGGAGCCTGAGGTGAGGCTGACTGGCTGTAGTTCCCCGGATCCTCCTCCTTCCCTTTTTTAAAGATGGGCACTACATTAGCCTTTTTCCAATCATCCGAGACCTCCCTCGATCACTATGAGTTTTCAAAAGTAAAATAACTCTATGGTAAGACTGTTATAGTGCTTTAGGAATTCACATTTTTACTGAAATCTAATTCTAGAACATACTGCCAGTTTGGGGTGTCTGCCCTGCTTTTTAACAGTCTGCCCTGAGGTTTGCACAGGTTACACTCTAATTGGAATGCAACAGTTTTGTTGAATAGCTTAATATGACATGAATCCAATCCACTCGCCCAAACCTGTGTTGGTTCTCAAGGATTGAAGGTAGTAAAAGTTTGTCAGTAAAACAAGCAGATATGATTGAATGTATACAGACAACAGATCTTAGTAAGGGTGTACCATTTTTCAGTGTTACTTTGGAGTGTAACACTTTTGAGAGTAGATACACACTTTAAGCCCTCCACCATCTCCTGATACAAGTCAGCTATCCCTGGTTCATGATAATTATGACCGACATTGCTTTCCCACATTCCTTTTTTTCTTTATTGGTAGGCAAGATAGATTCAGAAAAACTTTCCATAGAACAGTTTGAAATTAAAACCTACTTTCTGGTTAGGAGATCAGCCTCATTTTGCTTCCTCTTCTGAATGTGACAGATGTGCTCTTTTCTGTTCTCTTTTTTCTGCAAGGACCTAGCTAGGCAGAAATTCAGCTTCAAATTCTTAACGCTACCATTACTGCAGAAGTATTTCAATTAGATATTTAGCATTGCATAGTTTGTGTGCTTTCATAAGCAGAGATATGGACTGTGGAAGAGAAATTTTTCAATAAACCAACTAGCCAACTAAACCAGAAATGTCCCCAAAGGCACACAACAGATTAATATGGGGAACAGGGGATGTGAACTATGCATAGTGTAACAAAGCTCTGTCCTTGCCTCAGTGGGTCCCGTGTTTCCTGGTGGATTTCGCTAGCCTCCGAGGCTCACTGTGACCCTCCACGTAATCCTTTTTCTAGAGACAAGGGTAACAGTCTACTGAGCCATTTTCATCATAAGCCAGTGAGGGAGGTGAGGAGAAGTTATCCTTCCTTGCACAGTCGCTGTTGTCTCACAGTCTCAGTGATTAAACAGGGTGCAAAGGTGGTGGCGGGGGAGCCCAGGCCCACCTTCTACTCCGGGCTCCAGCCCAGGGACCCCAATAGTATCAGCTATGGTAGCTGACCTTTTAGAAACAGGAAATGTACAATTCCCTGGGCTACTTCCCCCACAGCAGCCCTCACTTCCTCAAGCTCCACTTCACCCTTACCTCAGGGCCTCCTTCCTTGTACCTGATATGGTGTGTACTACTCAGCCTCTCCAGCCACGCAACTTCTTCCCACAGCTCCTGTCATGCACTCCACCTGAGTGACTGGGAGGCTTTTAACTAGTTTTAGCCAGCCCCTGATTGACTTCAGGTGTCCCAATCAACATAGCCTTCCCCCTGCCTTCTGGAAAGTTCTTAATTGGCCCCAGGTATCTTAATTGACCTGGAGCAGCTGCCATTTCACTTAACCTGGTACCAGGGATTTGTTTAGCCTGGAGCTAATATATCTATCTATCTCCCACTACTTTTCTATAGTCATCTGGCCTTGCCCCGTCACAATAGAAGGAAAAAGAAATTGGCATTGGAAGTATGCCATCAAATATCACTTAAGGCATGAACAAGACTTTGCCATCCCTATCTATTTACTATGGAACAAAAATTTCTGTTACTACAGAGATTCATTTGCTGTTCTGATAATAAATGAGTAGTATTCAGCAGACTTTTACAGACTTACTGTCTAAAATAAAATAGATACACAGATTTAAATCATAATTAGCAATAACATTTTGCTTTGCAGTGTGCCATATCCAATTACTTTCCTTCCATCTTTAGATGAGAATCTCTGCACTTGTGTATTTGAAGAAAATCTGCTGCTGATTTTAACATGTCCGTAATTCTGAGACACTGCTGTGGCTCTCCAATAGTTATAATGAGGGGAAAGGGTCACTTTTTTTTTTTAAAAAAAGTTTATTCACCAAAAGGCAACCCATTACATTTCAATATGCAAATTGTTTAGGAATAACATTGTGCCACAAAAGTGGCTACAGGTTACAGACAAAGAGTCCCTACCCTGTGGAGTTTACACCCTAATTGAACATCCTCAAGACCCTACAGAAACTGCAAGTTATGTTCATATCGCCTTCATCACATCACATATATTATTCCAATGAGCTCAGAACATACTTGTTTGTGAGTTTGAAAATAAATCTAAAGGTAACAGTAGACATCAGAAAATATTTTTTCACGTTTTCTCATTTACTCAGGATGATTCCTCAATGAATCCACATTATCGCAATGAATGAATTAATAGTAAAAATGACAACTGCAATTATTTCCCCAAAGCTTGTTTTCTATGCCATATTGAATCTGAAACACAGCTAAAGAATTCTGTTTCTATAGTTTTGTCCGACATTAGTAGTTATAATAGATTCCCCAGTCTTGGGTTTGAGCTTTCTTCCTGTGACTGGGATGGACTGTCTACGTTTAAAACACTAAACATTAAACCATCTCACCAGCAGGTGGCACGTACTATAAAGGCCAATAATTTCCCAAGCTATCAGTTCCTTTCAAAACAAATAGACATTTAAGAGCCTCATTCTGCAAGGAAGGTGTGTTATGATATGCACTAGAACTACTAAAACTTTTGAGAACAAGATAATGTGTAAATATTTTTCTCTTCTCCAGAAGTAAGTTACAATAGATCCCCCCACTCTTGGAGATTAAGAATGCATCTGGAAAGGTTATTAAAGGTACAAGTAGGCAAATCAATAGTAGTGTTACAACAATATACACAACATAAAGTAATGAGAAAGCACTAACAGGGGAAAGAATACTATGAGAATTTATTTTCACAGTCCTAGAAAGAATCAAGCTATCCCACGAAAAAAAAAATTGTTACAAGTTTAGAGTTAGGACCCTCCTCCTTTACACGGTCCCAGAGCTCAGGATCCAGCCCCGAGCCTGAATGTCTACACAACAGTTTCAGCCCAGAGCCTGAGCCCAAGTCAGCAGACCAGAGCCAGTAGTGGAATTTTTTTCCATCCAAAAGAAGAAAACTATGAATCCTCATTTAGTTTGCAGACTGAATTTCTTAATGACACTCTCATTAAAAGTTCTTGTTAGCAAATGCAGTTTGCTTTCACCTTCAGAACTGTCTGCATTAATAATGAGTAATACTTTATGTGAATAACTCCACGTGGAGCTATTCTCATGTCACTGCTTTGACAGCAGCTCCATGGTAGGTGAGAGTGTGAACACCCTACAAATGAATTCATTCAGTGGCCTAGTTCAATGCATCACTAAGAACCAAGGAATATCAATCCCCACACAAGGGTTAGTACAGCACCACTGGGGATGTAGTTACACAGGTCTGGCAGAAGTAGGGCTTCTCAGGGAGACATTCCACTCATGCTCAGCTAGTCCAGGCTCTCTCTGTAGAGAAGGCATACCCTTATTAAAGTCTCTCTGACCTTCTTTTGATGGGCTGGATTTTTAAAATGGCTTAAGTAACTTTTAAAGGGACTTGTGCTTCTAAGTCACTGATGACATTTCCACCTAATGTGCCCTTCGTGGCTAGAGATGGTCACCCTGGGCACAGTGTGACCTATTGTATTGCTGCCAAATTCAAGAAGAAGAAGTTGGATTTAAATAATTAGGGTTTTAATCCACTCTGCTTAAAAACCCCAGAGGTTTTTCCACATCCAACTAGCAGAGCAGGTTCTTGCCTAAGAATATGTCTACACCGCAGCTGGGAGGTGCAATTCCCAGCACAAGTAGAGGGAAACATGACAGCTCTGCTTGACTTATAGTGCTAAAATAGCGGCATAGCTACAGCAGCACAGGAAGCAGCTCAGGCTAGCCAACTGAGCACAATCCCGCCTGAGCCCGAGCAGAGGCAGATTTACAGTGAAAAACAACAGCCCCCCCCCCAACGACAGGAAGCCCCAGGGCTGGGCAGCTGCGGGGGCAGAAGCTTGGTCCTCCCGGCTCCTGGGGCTCCTGCTGCAGGCTCCGCTCCCACCAGCGGCCAAGCTCCCCCCTCTTCCCCCGAGCATGCTGTGTTCTTGCTCGCCCCGCCCCATCCCTCCCAGCGCTTCCCCTGCCTCCAAACAGCTGTTTGCCCATGCTCAGGGCTCTCCGGGGGGGGGGGGGGGGAGTGGGGCTGCAGCGTGCTTGGTGGGGAGGAGGCAGAGAAGAGGTGGGGCCTCCGCACTCCCCCTACACATAGCCCCCCAATGCCCTGCTATGAGCTGCTCAGGGCAGGAGCACCCCAACCCCAGCCCGTCCTGACTCCTGCACCCCTTCACACACACCCTGCCCTCCCTGACTCCTGCACCCCCCCCCCGAGCACCAAACAGGAGCTCCTGCACATACACACACACACACACACCCCTCATTCCCACCTGCACCCCTTGCACCACATCGGAGCTGCCCCAGGTAAGCACTCCACACCCCAACCTCCTGCCCCAACCCCCAGCCCTGACTCCTGCATCCCCCCTCACAGAGCCCCAGCCCCTTTCCCTCCAACTCCTGCACCCCCCATCACACACGCTCAGCCCTGACTCCTGCACCTGCCCCACCTCCAGCCTCCCCCCATCCCCACCTACAACCCTTGCACCAAACAGGAGCTGCCCTGGGTAAGCACTTTACACCCCAAATCCCTGTCCCAGCCCTGAGCCCCCTCCCGCACCTTAACTCCTGGCCAGACCCTGCACCCTGACTTCCTCCCAGACCCCGCACCCCCAGCCCTGAGCCCCCTCCCACACCATAACTCCTGGCCAGACCCCACACCCCAACACTATGATGATTTTTTTTAAATAAAGCGCTCTTGTCCAAAGCACTTTACAATCGTTAGCTAACAGTACGAACAACATTTGGAAAGATCATTAAGTGGTGAGCCGAGACCCTCAGCAATTTTCAAGTGGTCTGTGGAAAAATAAGTTTGATTGTTTTTGTAGTCTAAGTACCTCACTTTATTTTCATTTACTTCCTCTTACTTACAGGAGGAGGAGGAGGAGGAGGAAGTGAAAGAATGAAAAATGGGGGCAAGAGAGAGAATGTTCTTTTTCTTGGCTGGGTCCCCATGAGGGGCCCAAAAATGAAGTCAAATACAGGACCCCACTAACCTAAATCTGCCTCTGCCCCTGAGTATGTAATTGGGAGGATAGCCAAAGCCTCCACAGACATTACTAATTTTAGCATGCTAGCTTGAGCAGAACTAGCGAGCATTTGTCTCTTTGCCCTGGGAATCACACCTCCCAGCTGCTGTACAGACATATCCTAAATGGCCATACAATGCAAGGAGAAACATACTTGCCAGCACTAAATGTTCAAAGGTAAAATTTTGACTGACTTGCAAGGAATCTGAGGTATCCACAACACCATCCTATTTTTATCTAAGGAATTCATAGGGCTCAATGGAGCTGTGCTGATCTACACCAGCTGAGGATTTCGCCTGTATCATCTCATTTTGTAAAAATTAGGGTAGGATTGAGAAGTCACTAGAGCTGAAGTTCACTTAGTTTGTGAACAGATGTTATTGCCACCAGGAATAAAAATCTCGTTTAAAACTGGAGCTCACAGGTATCGGGTGGCTCAAAAGGAGGCATATCAATTCCAAACCTAACATGAAGTTTCAAATATGAACAGACCTCTCATGAGCCTGGTCACTATGAGCTGAAGAGAAACTGCTCTGTGTTCTATTTAGTGCAAAGAATAATTAGCTAAAAGAACCAAAAAGGAACATTTCCCTGATCCAGAATGACATAGTTTTTGACAACTTTCTGCATCTATGTGGACAACTGAAAGTAAAGTTGCGTCCCTTTAAACAGAAATTGTGAGAGATCTGGTGTGTTATATAACCTTTTAGTTCTCATCCTATTTTTCAGTTGACAACACAAACACAGAAGTCACTCCATAGTTTGGCAAAGCCCCAGCTCATAGCCACAGGTGCTGAGAAGGAACTGAAGGGAGATCTGGATGGTACCACCCTTTATACCACTCATTTGATGGCACAAAGAGGCGCAGGGCACATGTTTCATCCCAAATGCACTGAGCATGTAGACACATGCAGCCATTTAAGAGATATATAGTACTGAAATATAATGTATTGACCCAAGGATCTTATTGCCCACATTCTTTATTTTTTCCACTGGTATTCCTTTAACATATATGGATTCAGCAATGACTGGCAGCCATTTGAGTTTGGAACAATGATTGGGTGGGGGGATTGTTTACTTTTTAAAGCTCCTCCTCAAAACCAGATCTATCACAATGGAATAATTGACTAATACTAGCTACTGAGAACAAATGCATTTTAATTTATTGTTGACATGTTATTTTTATTATATATATTCGCTATTAATCCTCCGCTCCTGTGACTAGATAGGATATAAGCAACACACAAAAATCTGCCCAATGCATTCAGGAGTTTTGAAAAGTTTACACAATGTCATGCATATTGTTATACAATTTTCAGTCTTTGTCCCTCAAAATATATAGTGATCAACATTAGACACTATTTTGTTCTTGATGCAAAGAGATTTGGAGATTCTAAAGATTTGGCCTTCTTGGTTCAAAGTGAATTTATACAATGTATAGAAAAGTCAAAACTCCAGACCTTTCCATCATGATGGAGAAAAAAAAAACAATAGGTGACCTTGCAGACATTAAGCTTGGTTTGAGAGTGATACAATCAGATTAGTATACTGGGAATAAGCATCCAAACCCTGCTTCTTCTCTCTTTTGTATTGAAAGTGACAGCTGAAAAGAGTCTATATCAGCTATGTGGCAGCAGTGACAGTTCTGCACAAAGGGAGGCTCACTTCTCAAGTTTTTGCTTATTCTCATACATCACCCCATCACACAAGATAGCATTAAGTTTTCTGACAGATCTTTTGTTCAACTGAAACTGCAAGGATATACCTTGGTTTACTTACCTGATTGTGAATTCCTATAAACATACTCTCATTTCATCATACCCCGCTCCCACATAATACAAAAATAGGTCAGATAAAATAATATATGCAGAAAAAGTCATATTGACCTAATTTGGAGTTTAAAGCATTTAAAATTGAGATTATGCAATGTTCAACCTGAAATCTAGATAATTAACATGGAATTTAGGTCTATGGCATTCATTGTGAAGTAAATTTATGATAAACAGGAACTTTATTAAGTTATTGTTTTGATTTCAGCAGAGAAATGTGGTTTAAGCAAATCTGAGAAGTAATGTCTAAAACTGAAAACATGGGGAAAATATATCTAAATGAAAGCATTATAGACTGACATTTCTTTCAGCTAATACAAAAATCTTGAATGTCAATTGCTTAATAATTCTGTGTGTGTGTTTTTGTTTAAGATTTTCATTCTATCTGCTCTTTTTTCCACCTCCCTCTGTCCCCATCATTATGGTACTTAAGTGTCTCTAGAAAGGGTCAGTCACTCCAACTCTTGTAAACTGTGTGAATTTTAGGGAAGTAAACCAATGAGGATCCTATCATATACATTGCCACTTTATGGGGAAGTAGTATGGAGAGAAACTGCTACTCTATATGCATTAGTGTTTGATAAATCTTGACTGTTTCAGTGTAAGCAAGTTTTAAATGTGCATATTAGAATATTCTGATGAGAGAGTCAAGTTAAAAGTATTATTTTCTCCATGTGCAAGTACTTTATGATGCTTCATATATTGCCTCATCTTTAGAGATCTAAGTTGTATTTATGCAAGTTGTAATCATCAAAATTTAGCGGTATTTAAGTGAAGAATAGCAGCCAACTGTGGAGGAAGGGAAAGAAAAGAAGGGAATTTTTGGCCAAGGGCAACAGGGCTAGCACCCAATTTTAAATGCCAGAGCATAGTTCGCATCCATACAAAGCTGAAAGACATAACTATGGTTGGTCTTTTTTTTTGTTTGGCTTTAAAGGACCTCACCTGAAATGCACTTGCACAAGATACATTGAACTATTTACTTCAGAAGAATAAAAAGCTGAATCAACTATGGACATAGTTGAGAGAAGTGGAAAAACAGGGCACTGGGACTGACATCACTGGGCCAGGTTGGATATATAGGTCAGGCTGAGTTAGGTAGGTCCTTAAAAGGAAAGAACAAGTAATTTATCTTCACATGCTGCTTAAATGTGAGCCAGAAGAAGAGGTATCTGAAGGTGGCACTGACAGTCAAATTTTTTTTAAAAAAGTGTATTTTAGCAGTTGTATTCTGGATGAACTGGAGGAAGGGGGATGGGAATACAATGGAGGAAAAGAGGCAGCTGTAATAGTCAAGACACAAGATTACCAGAGAATAAACAAGAGTTTTAGATGCCAGAAAAGGAAGAACTGGATTTTCAAAACACTGTGCAGGAAAAAATGGTTAGATTTGGACAAGGCCTGGATGTGTGGGAAGAAGGTGGCAGCATCAAAGATCACACACATGATGAGTCTTACTGTAAACAGTAAGATTATAAACATTCTAGGCAGCATTAGCAGTGATGTCTAACACTTTTCAGTTGCTTATAAATTTGACAGACTTGAACCTTTCAGGTTGAAGTTTTCCATGTTGGATCTCTGCCTCAGCCTGAATTTATTTTGGGAGTAGGAGGGCAGAAGTTTCAGCAACAACTGTTAATCTATTTCTGAGAAAAAAAGGTTAGGGGAAATATGGTTTTGCCAATGTAAAAAATTCTTACAACTGTTTCATTGAAAAGCTCTAACACCTCCATGCTTTGGAGCAGGGATTTGAAATGTGACAGGATAATTTTTGATGTCCCTGTGAAAATCTACCCAAATTGGTCTGAATTCTGAACCTCTGAAAAATCACCATTTAAACATGCTCAGTAGAGGCTTGTTAAAAGCAGAGAGCAAAATCCTCCAAAACATTCTAATTCCATGGAGAATGTGCCATCCTCACAGAGGACACTAAGCATGCTCCAGTCCAGGGCTGAGCAGTAGTTTTGCAGCAATTGTTCCCCAAGGCTTCTGAAGGTAATTGCCGTGTCAAATATTTATTCAGCAGCAAAAAGCTATGTTAACACAGAATTAAGGTTGTTTGGCGGTATGTTGCCCCCTTGCACAAAGTTGGGTTGAGCAAAACCTCAAACTTCTGAAAAATCAGGAAATGCAGTTAAGGTTTCCCATGCAACCTTAACTCTGCCCTCTTTCAGAAATGCCCTAATACATCCCATTAATACACACTCACCTACACACCCACCTTTACTCTGTCAACCTCACAACTGCTGAAAACGTACAAGCTCTTCACCTGCTTTTGTAACCCATTCACTTTCACCCATAGTATTCTATCTAATACTATTAAAGGACAAAAGTGGGGGGGGAAGGGTTGCCCACAGTCATGTGATGTTCTCAGATGAATGAGAGCGTAAAATGGAGATCAGTACAACCTGAAACAAAAGTTCTGAGACATGAACTGTTCCATTCATCTCAACAGATGTTTCCATTTCCCTCCCAAGAATTTTAGAGACTGATATATACGAAAAATGTCCATTCTCAGCTATCCACCCAAAAGGGCAACATCATCCAAAAACTGGCTCACATGAAGTGGTGCGGGGGGGAACTAACCCCATGTAGATGGGCCCCCAAATCCTAGCACACAATGGGGAGAAGTGTGAGGAGCTCGGACATACCCAGAGGGACAAGGCTCCAATATCTGAGCTCATTTTAGGGAGGTGAGGGGGACTCAGATTCCACTAGAGGAACAAGAATCCCCTAGATCTGGGTAGACACCTGGGAGGGGAATGTGGGGCTGACACTGCTCCTTCCCCCTCAGTCCCCCTGGCATTCCCCACCACATCCCCCTTCTCACTCCTCCACTCTGCCCAACTTTTCTCCCCTCACCTCCCATTTATCCCCCGTAACTTCCTCCCCTCACTGCAGCCCTACTCCCTCTTTCCCCTCCATTCCTCCACCTCCACAGTCATCAATCTCAGTGAGATCTGTGATTCATCCAGTCATTAGTACCTCTCAGTTTAACAGTGGAAGGAAACCTTTTTTGGGGGGGGAGGAGGGCCTGTAACTCAGGAACCCCTCAGTTACACGACTCCAAATTTGTATCACTAATCCTACCTTACGACCCCAGGAGGTACACCAAATTTCAAAGCAATCCGAGTAACTGTTTGGATTCTAAAGCACTTGCATGAGTCAAGCTTTGAAGCATGTAAAATGGTGGGAATGGAAACCCTCTAGTGATTTTTCAGTATTGTACATTTTTACAGAACACATATGCCATTTATAAATTACCTTTTTCAATTTGGGTCCAGGAAAGATTTGGAGGGTGCCATGCACCATCTTGGGTAAGGCTTGACAGATAGAAAACATTTTGACGCACATCAACAGTTTTATCATTAGTTCTTTGCAAAAAGACAATTAGGGCGTGTCTACACTGTAATAAAACATCTGTGGCTGTTCTGTGTCAGTTTACTCAAGCTCGCAGAGCTTGGGCTGGAACCAAGGGTCCCAGAGCCCTGGCTCCAGCCTGAGCCCGAAGGCCCACACTGCAATTTTATACTCGAGTAGACTGACCACCATGAGTCCGAGTCAGCTGACATGGACCAGCCTCAGGTGTTTTATTGCAGTGTAGCTATACCCCTGCAAAAACTTCTTTAAAAATTGCTAACAGTTAAGGCTTATATCTTCAGAATCCTAGCTCAAATGACTCTGAATTTGAGTCACTAACCCTACCATGCATCCTCCAGAGTCACACCAAATTTAAAAAGAAATCTGACTAACCATGTTGATTTTAAAAGGAGTTTGAAAAGTAAACCTTTAAACAGAAGTCATGACACAACCTTAACCATAGTGGCACTGCCACACCACTATACAGAGCTATCAGCCTATATGGTAATTTACAATAGTATGCCGAACAGAAATCCTTGCATTCAAGGTCTCACAAGCTAAAACAACAAGTCTGTATTGTCCTCAAACTAATGTACTATAGAAGAGTTATATATAAAAAAGGTAGTGTTGCCTAGGAAATCAAGCACAGGACTGGGACTCAGGAGATGTAGGTTCTATTCCCTGATCTACCACTGGCCTGCTGGATGACCTTGGGCAAGCCACTGCCATTCTGTGCCTCAGTTTCCCCCTCTGTAAAATAGGGACGACACTGGCCTCCTTTGAAAATGCTTTGAGATCTACTGATGAAGTGTGCTATCAATTTGCTAAGTAGTAGTAATATTACTGAGTAGTTGAGTTTATTTTTAAAAAGCTGCTGCATATATTAAATAATTTGAACCCATTTGTTTATAAACAGAGAAAATCCTTAATTTATATAATGGATAACTATCTTAGGCACTTACTCAGATACTACAATGATGGGAACCATACATCTCACAACTATTAATGTATCACTCTCAATGCCCCTGTGATGTGGAGAAGTGCTATTATCCCCATTTTACATATGTGAATTCAAGAACAGAAAAGCTGAATGTTCAAAGTCCTATAGGAAGTCTGTAGTAGAGCAGGAACCTGAACACAAGTTTCCCAAATCCTAGACTAGTGCCCTACATTGAACCATCCTTCCTTTCCTCACCTATTAACGTTTGAATAAAAAGTAACTGAGTATTAACATGCAAATAACTAGTAGTCTGGAAACTTAATTTCTTTGCCAATATGATTTATAAAAGAATTTCAGGTTAATTTTTTCTCCCCACTCCCAAAATTAGACCAAATCAAAACACGAAGAAGTTCAAATGTTTTATTTTGAAAGTGTCAAAACAGAATGTTTCAACTGTTTGGAATTTCTCCTCCTTTTTTCAGCAGAAAATATTCAACAAATTTGACACAAATTAGTGAATAGTTTTGGCCTCCTTGAAATTACACTTTTCAGCAAGTTCACTATTTGCCAAAAAATCTTCCTTCAGCTCGATGCAGTTCCTTCATATCTTTTGGAGCCCAGAAAGGAGCATTTCTCTCTTCTGATGATATACTGTTTCACCTTGTTTGAAAGGACAAAGTTCTCCCTTTAAAATTAGCAAAAGTGAATTTAATATTTAACAGTGCACTTTAGTCCCTTAAGAACTGATCCATGAGTTGAAAGTTAGAAGAAAAAAAAAGTACACCTTAATTCACTTACACCCATTGCTATTTTAAATGAATTAGACTGAACGAATGGGTACCCTTTGTGCAATTATGCCTTACCACAGTGGTTTTCAAGACGAACTGTTCTAGGGTTTTTTTTTGTTTTTTTTTTTTAAACACATTTATTACACCATTGCAAATAGACATCAAGGGCTTCATTATAAAACACAAATTTTCAGGTTTATATTTTATCTCAGATTGCATGGTCAGCTCAAATGTGAGAATCTTTATATTATTGCTGTAAATAAATTGAATTGTTTGCGACAAATACTCTAAAGATTTGTTTTAGTAGTTACAATTGTGCTGTAGTGTTTCAGCACAGAAGGCCTCAGAACAATGGTTTCTATTAGTCTAGTCCCAGAAAAATGCTCATAAAGACTCAAATTGACTGTAAATAGATATCAAGTAATTGAAAAAATGACAACTTAATTAAACAATGTTTGAAAGTAAGGAAAACAGAATTAAGGTACATAAATTTTTTTTGTGCCCTGATGAGGATTGAATGGGGGAGGAGTGCTTGTTAGGGAATGGCTGATGTTATCCTAAGTCATGATTGGCTAAATAGAAAGAGGTGGTTAACTCACTTTCCTGGTCTTCCAGCCTCAAGTGTTCTCTGCTTTCCTTCAAACCCATCAAATGACTCTGCCTCCTTTTACTTTCCCCAACAATCTTCACAAGACTTCTAGTGCCCATAACAGAATTTGAAGCCCAAATGTCTCTGCTGAGTTCCAGTGATACAATGATCCCTATTGATACTTCATCCCATTCAATTCTATGCATCAAAGTCTGTCCTAGATTTTTTAATCAAAACCTTAAATGATTAGTTTCATAAGCAAGTTTGTCACAGTTCAAAGAAGTCAAGCTTATTTTCCATTTTTTCCTTGAATCCAAACACTTTCAATTTCTTTTTACTCTGAGTAGTGCCAGTAGAAGTGTATTCCTTTCTTATTACCTGGAATTGAGTTTAATGTGCTATCTCTGCAGCTCTGCGGTGCTGCTAGTTTGCAGTCAGTGCAAATACTAATCAATTTTCTCTTTACACCATCCTACAATACATCACCTCCAAAACCACATCCCACCTGAGTTCTCAAATTTAACAATGTTAGAATATATTTTTAAATACACATGCATTCTAACTGTAGTCCCAAGTAAAAATAAATAAATTTTTACATTGAAATATTGCCCTTTAAAATATCAATGAAATATTTTAAACAAAAATACTAGAAACTCAGAAAATATGCAGTTAAGGTTTTCATATTAACCTTAACAATGACCTGCAAAGGGAGGAAACTGAGCTGGTTTTTTTCGACCAAAAGAAATTACCTGATGTTTGAAATTCAAGTCATGTATAGTTTTTAAGGTTCTATGTTAAATGAAGAACTAATGAAATTATGACATCACTAGTGTAAAGAGTTACAGTAAAGTAATAAGTGACAAAGATTTTAAATCAGACTGTTTAAAACTGTATTACCACCTATTCAGGCTCCAGTGACTAATATTTTTGAGATAGGACATCTTCATTAAAGTTTCAACATCCCAACTCCTTCAGCTAAGTTACAAGAGCTAACATACATCTTTATCTCAAGGGGAAAAAAACATCCTGAGATCAGAGTTGATATTCCAAAAGGTTAAAAAAAAAAAAGGAGCAAATAATTTTTAAATAAAAAAAAGAAAATAGTGTTTTGAAGCACTCTTTACACAATATAAAAGAAGGTACAAAAGGTTTTGTTTTGTTTTTTTAATTAAATTTCTCTGCTCCAGTAGCCCTACTCACCTTCCACCTAAAGAATGTGGATCCTCAACAGATCACACATTCAATGGTTTAATTTGGCAATTTCAACAGTATTGTCTTCAGTGGTACAGAGACAACGTGTACCCCCTCTTGAAGCCTACATTGAATTGAGGTCTGGGAGAAGTCCTCTGATATCAGGAGAGGATTATCTTTGGGATGAAGGTCCAATACTGAATATTAATTCTGCATTTGTCAACAGGCAGCACACAGGTATTAATAGGCAGCTGCCTGCTGCTGGTGTAGTATGGAGGACTCACACTGAGTGAGTGAATAGGAGCTCTATAGAGCAAGTTCGCACTGTGGAGATTTTTCATACTTTTCTTACCATTGTTACCAATGATTCAGCTCTACAAGTATTAGCAACACTGGAATACCTGTTGCACACGGACTGGCTGGCTGCCATCACCATTTTTAAAGTACCACTTCAGTTAATCCTGCTCAGAACAGGTTTAATCAATGTGCTTAAAATCATATAAAGACCCACTACTGTTAATACAATTGAGATGAACTGGTGTCAGCAAAAGTGAAGTTTTTGGGAGGGTATCCTTACTGTAGAGTGGGTTCAATCATCCTCAGGTTACTTCACATGATTTACTGGGTTGGGGCAAGTGAATGCTGACAATTGTATGCTGCTTGAGGAGGAAGGTAGCTGCCTGTGCATATGCCAGCTCCCCTCTCCTCTGCTACAGGAAGGGTGTGTCAGTTATTCTTGGACAGCAGCCCATGTGTGTTAAGTAAGCAATGTAAAGATAAAACTAACTGTACCATGCCTGGAATGTAGTATCTCAGAATCCTTGGCTGGTGCAGTAACTGAGTATCTGTACAACTCAACTCTCCTACAAGTATGTCCAGCCTATATAGGGAGGATTAACAGGGCAGATGGGCCCCTCAAGCCCAGACTGGTACGGTGAATGAAAAAGGGTGTTATCTGGGTTGCACATGAAGAGCAAGATTAAACGGAAGAAATCCTTGGCCCACTGAAGCCAAAGGTAGTTTTGCTATTGACTTTATGCTATGGACCAGGATTTCACCAAATATGTGATAATCTCGGACCCATAGCAAGGAGATACATTTGAGAGGAGAGTCTCCAGCTTCTGTATTGGGGGTGAGTGAGTAATTCACTGGTTATAATATAGCATGCAAGTCAGACTAGTGCTAACCTGTGTATCATATTGTAAATCTAGACTGGTTATAGTGGCCAGTTTTAAGCTCCATTAATTATAAAGGTTGATACTAGGTGGGGATTTAAGGACAGATGAGGTAGATTTTGGTCTTGGTTTCCAAAAGAAGTGATACTCTCTTTTATTAATTCATGTAATTCAAATGGAAATTTACATATGCTTCTGTGGTGCTTGCAAAATTAACAAAGTATTTACACACACAGGACAACAAGTGAAAATGATTAGACACTGACAAAATAAAACTAACTTGATTCTATTGTCCATGCAAACAAGATAAAAGAAGAGCAAAGTGAATTCTTCTAATTCTCAGTAATCCAAGTTGTCCAAAACAGGAAAAAAAATGGTTCTCTTATCAATATTATTTAGCCTCATTGTTTAACTGTGTACTTTAAGTTTTTTTTATTATTATTATTATTTATTTTGGTTGAGAACCAAGTTTGTCACAGAGTTCAAGGACATCAAACTTATTTTCAAGCTTTTTCCTTGAGCCCCAAAAATTTTTATTTCTTTATTTAAAAAATGGGCAAAACTTCTTAAAAAGTTCTCTACTTCATTTGTAATATTTTTTACTAGCTATATTTCCAGCTCATAATTTTAATCACAAACCTTATGATATTTGGTGTTTTAATTAAAATCCAAGCTATCAGAGATAAGTGACTACATGAAAATCTCAGCTTTCAAGTTTCTCACCCTCACATCTGCAACCAACATCTTTAAACATGTGATCTTCATGTACTCTAAAGACTCAACAACCAGAAGGTAAACAAAAAGAACCTCAATTTCTTTAAACTAATTGCATGATCTTTTGGTGCCTAACTCTCAAGTTTTGAACATTTGGGGTTGGGAATACTGCTAACATTTTACAGAGCAAGATCAGGCTTAAAACAAGGCAAGCAAAAGCAAGACGCTGGGGCAAGGCCAAAAACTTTATATACAAAATATAAAAATGGTGGTGTGGATCTTAGGGTCCTGCCCAACAAATATGAAACACCAAAATCACTTTCCGGAATTTTAAAATATTTTAGGCACTGAGACAAATGAGAGGCATACCTGACATTTATTTGGAAATCTAAAACAAAGTTTTCAATAGAAAACTCACCAGCTCCAGGGGGGAAGGGGGGGGGGAAGAAGAGAAGGGGAATAATCACTATCTGAACATTTTTTTAAAACTTACTATTATCCCAACACTTATTATTACTACAAGTGAAAGTTAGAGGGGGGGGGGGAAAGCTCCTCTTCCACCGTTTACCTTGTGCATTTGACAACATGACAGACACTGGCTACACACTTTCTCCTCTAAAGACACCTTCCCAATTGTATTAGTCTTTCATTCGTTAACACACAAAAGAAAAAGCATATGAAGAGTAGGCAAATGTGGTTTTAAAACCACAAAAATATAGTTAAGGGAAAATCTCAGAGCCAGATGCAATACCTGCAACTAGTTAAAAAAAACGTTGACTAGATTTCATGTTGACTATGTTCCTTTATACATTAAATATGTTCTAAAAATCCCTGCCCCCCCAATTACTTATGCAAGCCCCAGACCAAAGAAACCCAAGTCTTTCCTTCCCATTTATCCCCAAAAAAGTCAGTATTACTGGTTTCATATTTTTTTTTTTTTAGTAAAGCAGCTTATCCACTTCGCCATGTATTCTGTTCACATATTACTACGTACACAGATTTTTTTTCCTCTCTGTGAACCACATAATAAGTTTACATTGCCTGTCTTATGTTCAAACAAAACAAAATGCCCCTTCCCTAAACATTTCCTTCTCTGTCTGCCTCTCTTTTCTTGCTGAATTTTCTCTACAGATAACTTAATGCCCCTTCATCGCAATCAGATGGGCAGCAATTCAGATGTACAAGCAACAGGAGCTAGCAAAACAGGATACAAAAAAAGAATTCATGGTTCTGCCTTCAAAATTAGCAATTAATGGCCAAAGCTGTATGTAGAAAAAAAGATTACAAACTGGGTTATAGTTTGCAAGAATACTGGCACTGCATGATGGTTTCTTGAGTACAGGTTAGGTTATTACAGGTTTCAGTAATGTTGGAAAGTATTCCTAAAGAAAATGTCAACTTTCATGAGCAATAATCCTACATATTCCCCTGATGTTTTCACCAGCCAGGAAACATGCATAGGCTATTCCTCACATACAATTACACAAATCTCACTCAGAGCGCTAAGAACATCTGATATAGTACTATTCCAAACTCAGTGAGGGAAAGTGGCATATTCCACACAGAATTTTCTCCATAGTAAGAGAAGTTGCCTCATACAGTCTACTTTTTCTGTGAAATGTGCTGAGAACTCTCTTTGCCACCATCACTTGGATTCTGGGGCTGGGTGAAGGCAGAATAATGATCATGATTTTGCAGTTTTCACTGCAGAGAAAAAAAAAAAGTCTGCTTGATCCATCCTTCTGAAAAGAGAATTTTAAGATCCTAACTTCTCCTTGAAGATGGCAAAGGCAAGATCATGCATGACACTGGTGTGTTCGTTACATTCCTAATATAGTCTCACAAATGAAGATCAGGTCTAAGGTGTTTCTGTCTTCTTCATGAAGTTGAGATACTCATACAAGGATAGCCATGGTGGCTACAACATCGTGGGCTATACTGAGAAAGTCATCTGTGTGGATACTGAAGTCCTCTAATTATGAAGCTTGGAGACTCTAGGATTCAGATTTGGTAGAAGTTCTCTTCATTCAGGCAAGTAGTTAAAGAAGAGTGAAATAACCTGCATTCTGCAAGGTCTCCAGTATTCACTGTATGTCAAAAAAGAAAAAGGAGTACTTGTGGCACCTTAACAGGTTTCAGAGTAGCAGCTGTGTTAGTTTGTATTCGCAAAAAGAAAAGGCATACTTGTGGCATCTTAGAGACTAAAATTTATTTGAGCATAAGCTTTCATGAGCTGTCTCTAAGGTGCCACAAGTACTCCTTTTCTTTTGCAAATACAGTCTAACATGGCTGCTACTCTGAAACCTGACTATATGTCATTTGATTCATATATTATCTGGATGCAACCTATCCTTGAGCTCCTTTGCATTTACTAGACTTGTGATGCACTGAGTATGCAGTGGGGGTTAACTGTGCCATATAGGTTTAGCAGACTCCAAATATAAACCTGCAACACAGATAAAAGACTAGGAGAGTATTTGAAAATGCATTAGAACCATGTTGTTTACTAGACACTATAAATCACTGTTGTGGCTGATTTTCCACTCTTAAAATAGAAGTGTTACATTGAATAGAAGTGCTGATTTTTTAGCAAGAGGAAACATTATTGTGTAAAGTTTTGAGACTCTAAATGACCTTGATCTAGATGATCAAACACCACACTGCTTTCGTTATATGCAAAGGAGAGGTGAAAAAACCCTCTTTCAAAGTGCCACAACACGAAGTAAAAATAAAGCTAAAAAAATCCCTCTCCTCTTAAAGTTATCACAAACTGCTGTTTTCTCATGAGAAAAAGTTCCATGAACTTCTCAGATATATTGGTTTGGGCAAAAGATTAGCAGCATCAGCCCAACCCATCTGTAACATATTCTGGACCAAAGATGACTCCAGAAGGTAGCAACTACAACTTGTAAATAGCAAAATGTTAAGCTACTACCGCCTAGAACAGGGGTGGGCAAACTACAGCCCAGCGGCTGCATCCAGCCCTTCAGACGTTTTAATCCAGCCCTCGAGCTCCTGCCGGGGAGCGGGGTCTGCAGTTTGTCCCACTCCACGTATGCGGTGGCTCCGCGTGGTTCCTGGAAGCGGCATCCTGTCCCGACTCCAGCTCCTACATGTAGGGGTAGCCAGGGGGCTCCGCAAGCACCTCCTCTGCAGCTCCCATTGGCCGGCAACCATGGCCAATGGGAGCTGCAGGGGCAGCACCTGCAGACAGGACAGTGCACAGAGCTGCCTGGCCACATTGCCACGTAGGAGCCAGAGGGGGGACATGCTGCTGCTTCTGGGAACTATTTGAGGTAAGCACCGCCCAGAGGTCAAGTGCTGCTGCACTCTTGACCCCCTCCAGTGCCCCAACCCCCTGCCCCAGCCCTGATCCCCTCCCACCCTCCTGCACCCCAGAGCCCACACCCCCAGCCAGAGCCCTCCCACCCGCACCAACCCAGAACCCTCTCCTCCTCCCTGAACTCCTCATTTCTGCCCCCATCTCAGAGCCCGCACCCCCAATCGGAGCCCTCACACACACCCTGCACACTAACCCCCAATTTCGTGAGCATTTATGGCCCACCGTACAATCTCCATATCAGATGTGGCCCTTGGGCCCAAAAGTTTGCACGCCCATGACCTAGAACAATGAACTAAAAGAGAAAGCATTTTTTTTTCCTCTTCAAAAGGCAAAAAACTGAATTGTAACTATTCAAACTTCACAAACAGAAGCAGCAAAATGTTGTATCACATGTAACAACATTTTCAGTATTACTAGAGAAGGCAAAAAAGATGCTATCACATAGTGATCATTGAACACTTCAGAAAAAACACAACACAAAACTCCTCACCACCACCACCATCATTTTGGACTAGAGTCACAAAAGGAGATAGGTGACTAGAAATCAAAATACCAGAATCAAGCCTACTGGGTTCACAAAAGCCCAGTTAATTGCCCTAAAACCTGTAGGTGCCTAAACTCGCTCAGCACCTACATTTTTGCAGTGAAATTTCCCTAGCCTATGGGTATGCCTCTGCTCACTCACCCTGCAGCCCCACAATATACATTCAGACACTTAAGTCCCAGTGCAATGCATGAATTGATGCCTAACTTGAATGGTGGGCCTGATCAGGTAAGTATGTTCAGAACTTGCATGCTGCATCAGGTCCACGTTGGCAAGCTTACACAAAATGGCTAACAGAGTTGCTGCTATTTACAGGCTCCCTGGGTTGGGGCCCAGAGTAGTGGGCGGGCCTGGGTTCCCCCACTCGCAATTGGTGAAGTGGCAGGACTGTTGGTGACAGAGATCCTCCCCCTGGAACAGGGAATCAGATGACAACCTAGTTGGAGGGCTGAATCGAGAAGAGGATGCTGTGGTTCTGGGAGCCAAGAGAGGAGCTGTAGGTGTGAACAGAGAGTGTGCCAGTGTGCAGACCATGGATATAGATGTCTGCCTCAAGCTAATCCCCAGCATGACCTGGAGGAGGAGTCAATTGGGCGATGAGAGCTGCACCCATAACAGGTCCTCAATGTGGATTTTCCAACTCCAAAACGATTTTCCTCTGATGGTATCAACCTACTGTTACAAGGTTACAGAATGCAATCGCCACTCATTTCTCCACTGTTAATGCAGCTCTCATGCTGGTGTCCCTGCACCAAAGGGTTGGGAGGAGCTTGGCACACTGATACAGGAATGAGGCCTTTTGGATCTGAAAGTTCTGCAGCTCATCATCCCAAACCTGCATTACAATGTGATCCCACCAATAAGTACTTCTTTCCTCGGCTCAGAAGCAGCGGCTCTGCAAATACCAACAACAACCTTGAATTCTTTTTATGTTCTGTCCCTCAAACTGTCCTCCAAGTAACTGTCATGTCCCCTGCTGTTGCAGTGCTTCCTGAGGTTCTGCAAATACAGGAGACTTGCATGTCCTATATTTGCAATGTTCGCAAGAATAGTGCAGAGCCCTGTGGACTCCAGGCTTCTGAAAGGGATGGCAGAGACAGAAAAGTGCTGTACAGGTTTGTGGGATTTTTTTATTTTATTTTTTTTTTTAAAGGCACAAAAAGTATGGGACACGGATGGCATAAGAAGATGGAGAATGTTGAATGCTGGGAACTTGACTACTAGCTCCCAGAGATCCCTGGGCAAGACATTTCTACCCCACTCCACATTGTGAAAATTTTCCAAAAGGCATTGCGCAGGATAGTGGCACGTACACACTGGGATACTTGCCCAAGGCGCCCTGCATTTTTCATCGACACAAGCACTGAGTGTGTGCAATATCAATGAAAGCAGCAAAGTATGTATGTGCACAGGTGACATACTTTGGCAGCTGTATGCCAAACTTAACTTGCACTGACCAAAGTTTGTAGCATAGACACGGTCTAAGTATTTGATACTGAGCCTGCCTGGCTGCAGTAGACTGGAAGACTGAGCTTTGTCAGTGAAAACACCAACAGGAAACATTTTGGTCACAGACACTAGCAGGTAATACTATTCCATTCCACACGAGTTCCAGAAAGAGCACTGACTGTTTCAGGTACTTAACAAATGGACACCACGCTTGAGTAAAAGCCTCCCCCATTTTCTCCCGACATTTAAGTGAGCGTTGGGAGAGGATACCTGGCCCCTCTTATCGGTTTCCCTTCACACAAGTCCCAGAGGATAAACAATAGATCACTCCTTCTGGATGGGGGAATAGGAGATGTAGGGAAGGATGAGAACTCCCCAGAGCATCCTCTGAGAAGTCTGCCTCTCACAACAGAGGATGGAGTTATAATCAGACAGTTGTTTGTGGATTGCCACTACAAAGGAAATAGAAAAAAGTCTGCAAAGAGAAAAAGGAGAGATCTTAACAGTTTAGCAATGAAAACTTAATTGTACCAGATCTGAGAATTTTCCCCATTCTACTTATAGTTATAAAACTAGAGGCACTACAGTACTTATCTACATGCTTGCCCCTACCACATTCAATGAGCACCTACACAACCTAATACAATGCAATAAAGACAAAGACCCCCAAAGGACATTAAACAGTTATGGTTGATAGATTGCTATGGTTGATAAAAAGCTAACAAATGGCATCTGTACCCTAATAAATGGCCTAAGAACCCCTACACACCCCCACCCCACCAAAGGTCTGTTCCTGTAGATCGGGGTGGGCAAACTTTTTGGCTTGAGGGCCACATCAGGGTTGTGAAACTGTATGGAGGGCCGGGTAGGGAAGGCTGTGTCTCCCCAAACCCTAATGCTATCTGCCCCCTCCCATTTCTCGCCCCTTGACTGCCCCCCTCAGAACCTCCAATCCATCCAACCCCCCCCTTGTCCCCTGACCACTCCCTCCTGGAACTCCCCACCCTTAACTGCCCCCTGGGACCCCACCCCCATCCAACTCCCCCTGCTCCCTGACTGCCCTGACCCCATCCACACCCCCACACCCTGACAGGCCCCGCCTCTAAAGCCCCTTTCAGAATGCGGCCCTGCAAACATGGGCAGAGGAGTCAGGAGGAACAGGGGCAGCCGCAGTGCCAGGGAAGCTGCGGTTTCCCGTTCAAAGCGCCACTTTTCTCCAGCTGGCTGCGCGGCTGCCCGGTGCTCCTCCTGAGTCCTCCGCCAGCGTTGGCCGCTCTCTCGCCACCTGCACCACCCGCCTGTTCCCCTGTGGCTGCAGGTGAGCCTCCCCTTCCTGCTCTCCCCTGCCCCTGCAGTGCAGCCCCCTTCCGCGCTGGCAGCACGGCGAGCTGAGGCTGCGGGGGAGGGGAACAGCAGGGGATGGCCGAGGGCTAGCCTCCCCGGCGGGGAGCTCAGGACAGGCCCACGGGCCATAGTTTGCCCATCTCTGCTGTAGATAGTAGCAAACACTGAAGGCAGATTATAGGTTGAACTGGCATACTATGAAGCGTTATTCAAGTTGCAGCCTTGCCCATCAGCATATGTTATGGAGAAGATCACAAGAGTAAGAAAGCTTATGGAGACAGAACATCCTTTATGGTATGCAGGTTTTACATGTACATATAAATGTTTTGATGTTTGATATTATCTTTCTTACTTCATTTGAAATAGTTACCATTGCAATTTCAGACCATATCTTTCCGATACTTGTTACCAATTTTGCTTTATATGTTGATTTCACATCTTGTGAAAGATTCAGTGAAACTGAACATAAAAGCTTTTTTTAAAAAGAAACAGTTTAACAATAAAAACCTCAAATTAGCAATATAGTTGCCTAGAACTCCAAAAATGTGGAAAAAGTTTTGAAAATTACAAGTGAAACATTGACACAAATAACTGATCAGATACCAAATTACAACACCTAGCAAAAGCTATAAAAAGGATGGACAAAACAAAACAAGACAGTTGTGATCATCTTCGTATTCGTGATATTACAAATTTGGGTTTGAACGTGACAGATTCATTCCAGGAAGATGACATCTCAACTGATGGCAGTCTGAGGGACCAAACAAACCCCTCACAAATGAAAAGGCTTCAAGACTTTATGGGTCAGTCACAGAATTGTGCAAGTCACTGACAGTGCCCATATAAAAGAACATTCAATAGAATCCTGAAATTAGATAGAAATGGAAGAAGTCACTCTCAATACTTGTATTATCCTGTGTAAAAAAGTGTAGGTCACCACGAGAAAAAGTTAATTACTGATCCACTGCATTACGCAACAGTGATATGAAGATGACTTTTTTCCACCAAATGCATCCGACGAAGTGAGCTGTAGCTCACGAAAGCTTATGCTCTAATAAATTTGTTAGTCTCTAAGGTGCCACAAGTACTCCTTTTCTTTTTTGCGAATACAGACTAATACGGCTGCTACTCTGAAACCTGTCATGAAGATGACTGTTCACCTATGAAAATTTAATATGATGCAGAAACTCATTAAAATAAATAGTTGATTTCCTTCAGGGCGGGAATGGCATTGATAATATATGGTGACTGGCTAACGTTCTCCACTATTCAAAAAGTTAAGCCTTATAGCATGCTTAAATGCAGAAGAGATTTTCAGCCCGGTTGAGTGAAAGTACTTCTGAAACACTATTTGTAATCAGAGTAGCAGCCGTGTTAGTCTGTATTCGCAAAAAGAAAAGGAGTACTTGTGGCACCTGAGAGACTAACAAAGTTAGTCTCTCAGGTGCCACAAGTACTCCTTTTCTTTTTACTATTTGGCATGGGCTTTAATGAGATCTTGTACAGAGGCCCTAAATGATTGAAAAACTAAACAGAGCTTGCAGATAATGTCTGAAAAGAAAAATGTCAGGGTACCCATTCTTTCCCTTATTTAATATTTTAGTTGAATCCATTAGTATGCCTGATCCATCCATTCCCTTCCTGAAATACATGGAGCATCTAGTGTAACTTACAGAGCCTCCCATCTCTAGATACCCAAATAATATTTAGTTCAAACACACTAGTATAATAAACCATAATATTTAGTAATAATTGCACAAAACCAAACACACTTCCCCCCCCCAACTCGGGGCCCTGCCCGCCTCATCCACTTTCACTGGGCTGGGGCCCCGAGGTGGGGCAAGAAATGAGAGGTTCAGGGTGCAGGAGGGAGCTTCGGGCTGGGGGAGGGGCTCAGGGTGCAGGCTCCAGGAGGGAGTTTGGGTGCAGGAGGGGGTTCTGACTGGGGCAGGGGGTTCAGGCTCCAGCAGAGCAGAGCTTACCTCAGGCAGCTCCTGGTCGACAGCACAGCAGGGCGAAGGCAAGCTCCCTGCCTGCATGGCTCTGTGCCGCTCCCAGAAGTGGCCGCCATGTCCAGCCCCTAGGCATAGGCACAGCCAGGCGGCTTTGCACAATGCACACTGCCCAGGTCCACATGCGCCACCCCCCAGTTCCCGGACAATGGGAGCAGTGCTTGGAGCCTTCCTGATCATGCCTGCACCTAGGGGCCACAAAGACATGCTCGCTTCTGGGAACTGCGTGGGGCCAGGGCAGAGAGGGAGCCTGCCTTAGCCCCACTGACCAGACTTTTAATGGCCCGGTCAGTGGGGCTGACCGGAGTCACCAGGGTCCCTTCTTGACCGGGCATTCCGGTCAAAAACCAGACACCTGGCAACCCTATGGGGAGTGAGGCCTGGAGGAATGGCCTGGGATTACTTTAAATCAAAGCTGCAGAAGCTATCGGAAGCCTGTATCCCAAGAAAGGGGAAAAAATTCATAGGAAGGAGTTGTAGACCAAGCTGGATGAGCAAGCATCTTAGAGAGGTGATTAAGAAGAAGCAGAAAGCATACAGGGAGTGGAAGATGGGAGAGATCAGCAAGGAAAGCTACCTAATTGAGGTCAGAATAAGTAGGGATAAAGTGAGACAGGCTAAAAGTCGAGTAGAGTTGGACCTTGCAAAGGGAATTAAAACCAATAGTAAAAAGGTTCTATAGCCATATAAATAAGAAAACTAAGAAAGAAGAAGTGGGGCCGCTAAACACTGAGGATGGAGTGGAGGTTAAAGATAATCTAGGCATGGCCCAATATCTAAACAAATACTTTGCCTCAGTCTTTAATAAGGCTAAAGAGGATCTTAGGGATAATGGTAGCATGACAAATGGGAATGAAGATATGGAGGTAGATATTACCATATCTGAGGTAGAAGCGAAACTGAAACAGCTTAATGGGACTAAATCAGGGGGCCCAGATAATCTTCATCCAAGATTATTAAAGGAATTGGCACCTGAAATTGCAAGCCCATTAGCAAGAATTTCTAATGAATCTGTAAACTCAGGAGTTGTACCGAATGATTGGAGAATTGCTAATATAGTGCCTATTTTTAAGAAAAGAAAAAAACGTGATCCGGGTAATTACAGGCCAGTTAGTTTGACATCTGTAGTATGCAAAGTCCTGGAAAAAATTTTGAAGGAGAAATTAGTTAAGGACATTGAAGTCAATGGTAAATGGGACAAAATACAACATGGTTTTACAAAAGGTAGATCGTGCCAAACCATCCTAATCTCCTTTTTTGAAAAGGTAACAGATTTTTTAGATAAAGGAAATGCAGTGGATCTAATTTACCTAGATTTCAGTAAGGCATTTGATACCGTGCCACATGGGGAATTAGTTAAATTGGAGAAGATGGGGATCAATATGAACATCAAAAGGTGGATAAGGAATTGGTTAAAGGGGAGACTGCAACGGGTCCTACTGAAAGGAGAACTGTCAGGCTGGAGGGAGGTTACCAGCGGAGTTCCTCAGGGATCGGTTTTGGGACCAATCTTATTTAATCTTTTTATTACTGACCTTGGCACAAAAAGTGGGAGTGTGCTAATAAAGTTTGCAGATGATACAAAGCTGGGAGGTATTGCCAATTCGGAGAAGGATCGGGATATTATACAGGAGCATCTGGATGACCTTGTAAACCGGAGTAATAGTAATAGGATGAAATTTAATAGTGAGAAGTGTAAGGTTATGCATTTACGGATTAACAACAAGAATTTTAGTTATAAGTTGGGGACGCATCAATTAGAAGTAACGGAAGAGGAGAAGGACCTTGGAGTATTGGTTGATCATAGGATGACTATGAGCTGCCAATGTGATATGGCTGTGAAAAAAGCTAATGCAGTTTTGGGATGCATCAGGAGAGGCATTTCCAGTAGAGATAAGGAGGTTTTAGTACCATTATACAAGGCACTGGTGAGACCTCACCTAGAATACTGTGTGCAGTTCTGGTCTCCAATGTTTAAAAAGGATGAATTCAAACTGGAGCAGGTACAGAAAAGGGCTACTAGGATGATCCGAGGAATGGAAAACTTGTCTTATGAAAGGAGACTTAAGGAGCTTGGCTTGTTTAGCCTAACTAAAAGAAGGTTGAGGGGAGATATGATTGCTCTCTATAAATATATCAGAGGGATAAATACAGGAGAGGGAGAGGAATTAGTTCAGCTCAGCACCAATGTGGACACAAGAACAAATGGGTATAAACTGGCCACCAGGAAGTTTAGACTTGAAATTAGATGAAGGTTTCTAACCATCAGAGGAGTGAAGTTTGGAATAGCCTTCCAAGGGAAGCAGTGGGGGCAAAAGATCTATCTGGTTTTAAGATTCTACTCGATAAGTTTATGGAGGAGATGGTATGATGGGATAATGGGATTTTGGTAAGTAACTGATCTTTAAATATTCAGGGTAAATAGGACTAATCCCCTGAGATGGGATATTAGATGGATGGAATCTGAGTTACTACAGAAAATTCTTTCCTGGGTATCTGGCTGGTGAATCTTGCCCATATGCTCAGGGTTTAGCTGATCACCATATTTGGGGTCGGGAAGGAATTTTCCTCCAGGGCAGATTGGAGAGGCCCTGGAGGTTTTTCGCCTTCCTCTGTAGCATGGGGCACGGGTCACTTGAGGGAGGCTTCTCTGCTCCTTGAAGTCTTTAAACCATGATTTAAGGACTTCAATAGCTCAGACATAGGTGAGGTTTTTTGTAGGAGTGGGTGGGTGAGATTCTGTGGCCTGCGCTGTGCAGGAGGTCAGACTAGATGACCAGAATGGTCCCTTCTGACCTTAGTATCTATGAATGAAGGCTTGAAACATAACCCAACTAAAAATAAAAAGCAGACCGCCATATTTGTTCAATAATTACAGTCAGGGGCGACAGTCTTGAGCAGGTTTCAGAGTAGTAGCCGTGTTAGTCTGTATTAGCAAAAACAACAAGGAGTCCTTGTGGCACCTTATAGACTAACAAATTTAGTTGGGCATAAGCTTTCATGGGCTAGAACCCACTTAATTGGAGTGAAAATACAGGAGCAGGTATAAATAATATATGAAAGGATGCGGGGGTTGCTTTACCAAGTGTGAGGTCAGTCTAACGAGATAAATCAATTAACAGCAGGATATAAAGGGAGGAAAAGTAACTTTTGAAGTGGTAAGAGAATGGCCCGATGAAGTGAGCTGTAGCTCACGAAAGCTTATGCTCAAAATAAATTTTAGTCTGTAAGGTGCCATAAGTACTCCTTTTCTTTTTGCGAATACAGACTAACACTGCTGCTGCTCTGAAACCTGCCATTACCGACAGTTGATAAGATGTGTGAGTAACAATAGGGAGAAATTAGTATTGCGGAAGTTAAGTTTAGGTTTTGTAATGACCCAACCATTCCCAGTCTCTATTCAGGCCTAATCTGATGGTATCCAGTTTGCAAATTAATTCCACTTCTGAAGCTTCACGTTGGAGTCTGTTTTTGAAGGGTTTTTTTTGTTGAATTGCCAATTTTAGGTCTGTTATTGAGTGGCCAGGGAGGTTGAAATGTTCTCCTACTGGTTTTTGAAAAGTTATGATTCCTGATGTCAGATTTGTGTCCATTAATTCTTTTGCGTAGAGACTCTCTGGTTTGGCCAATGTACTTGGCAGAGGAGCATTACTGGCACATAATGGCATATATCAAATTGGTAGATGTGCAGGGGAACAAGCCCTTGATGGTGGCTGATGTGGTTGGGTCCTATGACAGCGTCTCTTGAATAGATATGTGTACAGAGTTGGCACCGGGATTTGTAGCAGGGTTTGGTTCCTGGGTTGGTGTTTTTGTTGTGTGGTGTGTAGTTGCTGGTGAGTATTTGCTTCAGGTTGAGCAGGTGGGACTTAAAGTATATGTTGGTGAGACTGAGATTTTGATAACAGAGAGGACCACCCACTATAAAGGATATTACAGACAGAAGCTTAGAAGAGTGAAATAATTTAAATTACGAGGATCACTGGTTGCACACAATGGTGTCCTCCTGAGCGATGCCCAGCATCATACAAAAGATGTTTGGTACAAATGGCAGGAGCTAACCCAAATTCACTGTGATAAAAAGATGCCAATAAAGTTAAAGTAGAGTGTATAAAACTATAATTATACACATTCTAATATACAGGACAGACTTTGCCAGCCACAGGAAATTAGTATGCTTTCCACTATGAAAATAAAACTGTTGAGATGATCAAATTGTTGGATGCCCCATGATAGAAAATGAAATGAGGTTGTAAGGGGCCTAAAGCAGGTTGCCCCAAATGAAGAAAAGTTGAGGGAGACTAAGCTAAATTAGTGCTGACATGCCCAGCAGAGACGACAGAAATTGTATGGGTACGATGGCCCTTGCAATGATCATGGATGGAAGACAAGTGGAGAGGTCAAAGACTCAGAACATGGACTGGATGTCAGAGGATCTTCGAGAGACCAATTTGCACAACAGCCAGGCGTACAGTCGTGAGTTTTGTAAGGAGGCTATAAAAGTTGACAACCCTTAATAAGGTTGAAAGAAAGATTATGGGGGGAAGAGATGGTTTATTATTTAGAAAAACAGACAATATTCTGTGAACCTTGTGTCCTCTTGCTATCTGCTTCCTTCTCACATGTGCAACTATAGCTTTTTAAAAAGAAAAGGAGTACTTGTGGCACCTTAGAGACTAAAATTTATTTGAGCATAAGCTTTCGTGAGCTACAGCTCACTTCATCGGATGCGTTCAGTGGAAAATACAGTGGGGAGATTTTCTTTTTGCGAATACAGACTAACACGGCTGCTACTCTGAAACCTGTCATATAGCTTTTTAGTAAGCATTTCCCATGCAATCACGCAGTTTTGAAAATTCACACATTGAATAGTGTCCCCCGCCCCCAATTCAGAATTTGCTTTTTGAAATTAACAGTTTGAGTTGACGTGTGTATTAGAGTGAAAAGCCACTAAAAGTCAGTGTGTCATTTTATTTTCTGAAAAATATATTTTCTTGTAATTGAGCAAAAAAGCAAAGCACAGTAGAGGCTTTCAGAAGTACTTCATCCATGGCTGTGCCACTTAACTTTTTTTTAATGTTGTTTAAAAAAAGCTGCTAAACCTAGATGTTTGATTCCTAATTTACTTTTTTATAATGGAAAGTTAAGTGACAAAGTCAGATAAACTCCCAGTTAAAGGCAAAGTAGTCTCCCTCTTCTCTAATCACCACGGTAGATTCAAGGGGTAGGGGGAAGCAGCCTGCTAATCACTGGGCATTTTGACTCATTGTGGATATAATAGCCAAAATGCAGGAATGAAAGGTTCACTGTAACCTTAAGGATGAGAATGTAAATTTAGGAGTCAGGAAGATTCAAAAGTAAATTCAAAGCAACATTAACTCCTCCCTATAATCCTACTGCACATCCAGCAGAACCTCATCTCACTCACACTAGTAACTGGGAACTGCATGTTACTGATGTAAAGCTTAAAACTAGAAGGCTTAAAAGGAAAGTAGGCTCTCTGCTTCCACTGTAGGAGAAAAAGGAATCTAGGTTTCTCTTCTCTATTTATATAAATTATAATTCTCCTCCAGTGGATTTCAGTATAGTGTTTTACTGTTAGGAGTTGTATCATTTGCAAAAATAAAACAAGTTAAACGTATTTATGAAAAGAGG
The DNA here is from genome assembly GCF_009764565.3 of Dermochelys coriacea. NCBI lineage: Eukaryota > Metazoa > Chordata > Testudines > Dermochelyidae > Dermochelys > Dermochelys coriacea. The sequence goes on from NC_050070.1 coordinate 134,129,169, forward strand.
AGACACTGAAATGTATAACCTGGGTAAAGCGGGTCACCTTGAGCGGACACAGATGGACTCCGTTGGGTTGCAAATTCAAATTTGACAAGTCTCACAAAGTTCTGTTGAATAAAGCAAGAGCTCTGTCCAAAGGTCCTGCTTTGCTGTTCTCCACCAAGTAATTCTGATCCCCATATGGAGCTTACTGTGAGGAACTGGACAAATGGTGGTGGTGAGGAAAGGTGGACAGAAAGTGGTGGTGTTCAGGTCACCGGCAATAAACAAAAATTCATGGAAGCCCATCACCTGCCCCTGACTTGCACTAAAAGTATCCCTGACAAAATGGGTAAGGAGGAGGGTTCAGCACCCACTCCTGCTGGAGCTCCGAGGTCCCCCATTGCCCCAACAGTGAATGGGAGCTCCAGGGTCCCCTTGCTACCCCAGAGCGCCTCCCACTGTAGCTGGGAGCTCCAGGGTTCCCTGCCTGCCTGTGGCAGCTGGGAGCTGCAGGGGGCGACTGGGAGCTCCTGGGTCCCTCTGCTGCCCGGAAGCTACCAGCTGTGGGGTGGCCAACCACCAGCAGCGGTTGAGAGCTGCAGGGCCCCGCTGGATGACAGCTGCAGCCCCGGGCAGAAAATATCACAGAGATCGCTGGAAGTCATGGATTCCGTGACCTCCGACACATAATTGTAGCCTTAATTATTAGTAGTTGCCTGAGCCTTACATTAACGTCTAGTATGTGTGTCACATAGCTTCCCTAAAACTTCAACAAGATACCATCACCCTTAAAAGACTACTAGCTGGAGGTCTACAATGGATGAAAATAACCTGCTACACACAAGGCTGACAATGGTTCCAACAGATGCAATAAGCAATGCATATTTCCCACAATAAGATCTGCACACCTCCAGAAGAAAAGGTGTGATGTTCCTGTTGACTTGCCATGACTGACTTTGTGACATCCTGTTGCAAAGGTTCTTCAGGTATTCATGTCCAGTGCCAGTCTCAGATGACTGGCCTCACAGAGTGGCAGCCACCATGGCCTCACAGAGCGGCAGGCTGATGAACTTCTGAAGTCCTAACTTATAGCCACCTATTTGCAACCTGTGATGAAGATCGTGGACTAGGCTTAACAGATTGCTAACCCGAGTGGCAAGAGAGGCTTTCACAATGCAGAAGTTTGGCTTAACCAATCTTCACAGTGTGACTGCAGGACAGCAATTCAGATGATCCAACATGTGGTGGAGGAGTACACAGTTAGATGATTGGAAACTGGACTGCAACACTTGCTACCCTCAGCGTTGCAGCAGTTAGATGGCAAAACAATCTAGATATTACTCCTGTGGGGATTCTGCAGGACTGTACACCCACAGAAAACAGTCCCCTGCACCCGCAGATTTCCTGTTTTTCCCTGCAGAAAATGGCCGACACCTCCCACCACCACCACGCCCGATCTACCCACACCCAGATCCCCACATTGAACCCAACCACCATCACCTGGATCCCCTGCAGAGTCCCACTGCCCCTGCCATAGGCGCTGACTCCGTTGGTGCTCTAGGGCTGGAGAACACAGAGGAAAAAAAATGGTGAGTGCACAGCACCCACCGGCAGCTCCCCTATCAGCTCCCGCCCACCCCCGGCACCTCCCACCTACTGGCAGCCCCATGGATCAGTGTTTCCCCCTCTGTCCCCATGCCGCCTGCCTGCTGCGAAGAGCTGTTTTGCCGTGTGCAGGAAGGCGTGGAGACACAGTGCACTCAAGGGAGGGGGCAGAACTGGGTGGGAAGAGGCAGGGACGGTATATTGGGGAAGAAGTGGAGTGGGGGCAGGGCATGGGGCAGAGCTGGGGGTCGAGCACCCCCTGGCAGTTTGAAAAGTTGGCGCCTATGGCCCCTGCACCTAGAACCCCTCCCCGCAACGAGCCCCTGTGCATCCAGATCTCACTGAGCTGCCTGCACCCAGATTGCTCCACACAGAAACCTCTCACCCCACACCTGGATCCCCCCCACACACACTTGCATCCTGCCGGGCTGTACCTGCCCAGTGCCTGGCACAGAGGGGCACGGCCCCCGGGTGTTTCTGGGGAAGGCCCAGCCCTTGCACTTTGTTAGGGTCAGGTGCAGCCTCACTGCCAAGTCCCTGTACTGGGGGAGAAGGGGACTTCAGGGTGATTTCCCACCTCAATGCAACCAGTGGCCTGTGCTCCCCACTGCCAGAACCAAAATTATTTATTGACAAACCAAAATTGTAGAATTTTGAAATATTGTACACAGCATTTTTAATTTTCTGGCGGGGGGGGGGGGGGGGAGAGGAAGAGACAGACAAGATAACCAGATTGCTCAGGAGACTCATTCTCTGTCAGCAAAAAGGTATTGTGTAGAACAAGGCACCACGGTATTAGTCAAAGAGAGGTAAAAATTGTAAGATTTGTTATAGCAATGCCACAAGCAAGAGTAAACCTAATCTGATGAGATTTACACTTTCAGCAATACAATGTAAAGTCTCAGGACTATCTATAAACATATAAAAATAATCAGTGTTTTCAAGCAAGATGAGACTTTTTAAATTAGGATTTTAGGCAAAGCTACAATTTCTCCAGAATTTTATTTTGTTTGTTTACTTTTGGTGGAGGGATAATATGCACAAGGTGCCAAGATGCGACTTTTATAGTCTATAATTGTTTCAGCAAGAAAAAAAAAATGTTCTTATCAGATCATCAACCTGTAAAAGCCAAAAGACTAACCCATCTTGAAACTTTAATGATGTGATGGGAAAGTCTTCTGGATACTTGCAATGTAGCTTTAACAAAATTTGTTTTTTGTTTGTTTTTTAAATACACCACTTCAACTGCATTTAAAAAAATCTGACCATGATCATATATGCAACTGCTACTTAATAGATCAGCTAATGGTTTTCCTGATGAGCACGGTATGGCACAATATGAAGGACAGTATGAATTAGTATATATGTGCCATCCACCCATCAACCACAATCTAAGAAATCAGTGAAGCACTTGGTGGTGGTCCATAGAGAAATGGCTGGTTACATGAATCTGGTTTTCCTGCCTTGTTTCCTGTTGCTAAATTGCATATAATAGACAGCTAACATACATTTTAATTCTTTTCTAATATTTTTCCACATAAGCAATTGCTGTAATTGTCACCAGAATGTTATGGCAATTGCACAGTTGTTAGTGGGAGAGAAAGTGGTCAGTCCATGAGAACCTCTGTTAAACAGAGGTCCACACAATAAAAAGTTGGACAACTTCTGACCTTCCTGCATACTTAATGTAGTGAAATTAGTTCACTGGAATACTGACATTGTTGAGTATAGTCTACAGAAGAAAGAGAAAAGGAAGAAAAAGGTGAGGATCATCATCATAGGTCTGGTTTTCAAAGATGAGTGAACACAACTATTTATGCAAAAACTCTGTTTTCACACATAGCCATGGTATTTTCACAAGCACTTCGCAAATTACAGGTTTCAGAGTAGCAGCCGTGTTAGTCTGTATTCGCAAAAAGAAAAGGAGTACTTGTGGCACCTTAGAGACTGTCACAAGTACTCCTTTTCTTTTTGCGAATACAGACTAACACGGCTGCTACTCTGAAACCTGTGATTATGCAAGGCACTGAATTTAGCCGTATAGAGTGGAAATCTGTCAACTTCAAAATTTGTTAGTCTCTAAGGTGCCACAAGTACTCCTTTTCTTTTCGCAAATTAGTTGCCTCACTGGTCATTTGTGCATGCAAATATTTAATTTGCATAAACCACCCTTGAAAGGATCTTTTGTGTTTACAGTATTTACAAAATCAGCAATACTAGAAAAAAGAAAAGAAGGTAACAGCAAAATGCCAAATAAAAAGATATAAGAACATAGAAACTGCAGTACATATCTGCTACAAACCCCTAAGATGGAAGAAAAGCATGAATGAAAAAACTGCTGGACTATTAAGGAGTTTGAAATGACTGGATATTGATCTAATGGAGTATTTTAACTACATGGATGCCAGTTAGTTGGCAAATATAGTTAAACACAAATCAAAGTGATTCCTAAATAAAGGTAGAGGACCACTTCATGATCCACCAAAATCAATAAAACCATTGCTAACAAGTCATCTTTGTCTTCCCTGGAAAATAAATACTATTTTACTCAAACCCATTCTATACCTTCTCACACACATTTTTCACCCCACTAAGCATATTCACAAACTCATATGAAATTAAAACACTTCTACACACTTTCACTGTACTTGTTTGGCACTTTACATATTATGACCACATACAGAGAACTCTCTTTCTGGTAATTTAGTTTCATGTAAGTAACTAACTGGTATAAAACAGGTACGCCTTATGCATTAGGTAGAGAACAGAATACAAATTCTTAAAAAACGTCAAGCATCTAATTTCCAACTGGCAATGCTATCATTAGTGAATAGCTTATGATTAAACATTTACTGCATAATGTATTTGTGTGGATGACATAAATCAATACATGCAGCAGAAGAGCAGGAATGCCTAGCGTTTTCACTCTAGCTCTCTTATGTCAGATTAAGCAAATCGACACAATCCAGACCTTAAATCAATTCTTGCCTTGCCTTAACCCATCCCACAAATTCCACAGTCAAACTTCAAATATTTTGCTTTGAGTTTCAGAATGGAAGAGATCAGAGTAATAATGACAATACCACTGAGAAAATAGGACTTGGATTTGTAAATACAATGGGTTGTTTTGCACTAGTCTAACGAACAAAATTATTCTCACACTGGGTTTGAATTCATTCTCAATTAGAATTTTTACATGACAAACCCAGACCATCCAGTTCAATCCAAATCACAGCTGGCAACCCTCACAGCACCAATGTGGCAAAGCAGCCACTCACTCTTAAACAGCTCCCTCCATTGATACAGAAAAACAGTCAGGACAATAAGCTGTTGTCCTGACAACCTCACAAAGCAAAGACTAGGTTTACTTTACTCCAGCAGAATAGTAAGGATAACCTCTTCACCTTAAAATGCTCCTAATTCTTCAAGGACAGCTAGCCATTACAATAAGCAAAAACAAGTATAACAAAATATACATATGTATTTAATCTTCACTATCGAGTCTCACAAATATTTCAATGAGATTTTGAGTATAAGATTAAGAACATTTAAAATAGTTGCTTCCAGTGTTAAGAACATGAGAAAATACCTGGGGATTTGGGTTTTGTTTGCTTCAAGTGACTTATAAAACGAATAAATAGTTTATTCTGAACTAGAAACTACAAATGAATACAACAGGGGTTGAGGGAGAAGAGACAGGAACAGAAGGAAGTAAATAGCTTCCAGACCTCAGAAACAAACAGAAAAAAACAGTAATTGAAATCTTCTTTCATAAAGCTCTCTCTACAGAATACATAAAAAAAGACTGAATTGTTTTTTAGTAATAGAATTTTGCCAGCTACTCTAAGCAGTGTGTTAATTGCAGCTCCCCTTTTAATCCTTCTTCTGAGAGAAAAAAGATACCGTAAATATTTAAGCAAAGTGTCCATTTAAACTATAAAAGCTGTATTCTGGCTTTGCTTCTCTTCTATTCTGCTTTCAAATCCTGTAACAATTGAACTAGAGAGTTGACTGCTGAATGTGAAATCCCATACGAATCAGATCCAGCATTAAGGAATTAGAGATGGGCCAGAGTTGGCCCCTCAATCTATTGCACATCAAATCAAAGCTTGATCCTCCCCACTCTCCCCCAAAAAAATAAAAAGCAACCTATAAAGCCATCTATAGAAGGGCTCAAAGATACTTACTAGGCTACACAAACATTTTTATTTCATACAACATTGTTACTCTATCCCCAAAGTGCGTTCAAAGTAGACTGTTACAATAATTATGCAATCTCCACCATTAAGTTTTGTTAACAAAAAGGATTATATCAATTCTGTAACTTTAACACAGACCCTGTCTAGTTTAAAGTAAAGATCAATAAAGTGAACACAGATTAGAAAAATGAAATATGAATTTAAATTTTTATTTCATACCTTCCTAAGTGAATTTTAAGTACTCCAATACATTCTCAACTTCTTTTCATGTAATTCAGAGCCATTATGAAAGATGGAGAGGCCATCAACAGAGTTCACAGGCACTGGCCCTGGTGAGAAACCCAGAACTTGGATGGGAAGCTAAGGAAGAAGAGGGGATACCAAGATCTGTCCTGGAATCTGCAGAGACTCCATTTTTCACATCAGTTTCTGCATACCAGGGATGAAAACCTAACCCTGTCAGAGACAATGACAGAGACTATTGACTTTAATTGGGCCAGGATTTCAATGTAAATGTCTGAAATTTGAAAAGCCTTCCTCTGACCTCTAAACAGAGAGAAAGATATTCTCAACCCCTCACCCATCTTGAGCCTCCCTGGTTACTGCTGGGCACTGGCCTACCTCTCCTCGGCCTCTTTTCATCAGAAACAGCCACACTGACTTCCTACACTACTGCTCAGCTTTCTCAAGCAGGGATAAGGTGCAGTTGCAATAATTTCTTGTTGGTGTCACTGTGCCTGCAGAATCCTCAATAACAGTAGTGAAACTAAGCAAATGCCTTGTTTCGTTTCAGGTAGCAGCTACTGCTCCTAAAACCTATGAACAGCACCAGTTACTGGAGCTGTCTGTCTGCAGATTTAGGAAGAAAAGAGAGCATCTGTTCACATTTATTGCAAGTTTGGAAAATTGCCTTTATAGTCATGAAGTTTAGAAACTTTATTTTGGAAATGGAACCTCTAATTCTGTAGAAAATGATTTCACACACACTAGGGAAACTCACTACTCACCATCTCCAAGTGGATTTTTCTAAATGCTGTTGTAATTATACATTTGTAAATAACTTAATGATCCAAACAATAAGTTCTACATAGCTTCTGATCAGAACTTTAAACACAAAACTATCACAACAACATTAACATGACATTTCTGCTATCAACTCAAAAAGTAAGAGTTCCATTAAATTTAAGCTTCCCACACTTCTCCACTCATTCAATTGTTCCTAGATATGGCTGAAAATCTGGTCATTGCTGTACAGATAGAGATATCATGGGGTAAAGTCTCCAGTCTTCACCAATTTGCTTTTGTTGTATATGTCTGAACTTTAAGCATCACTGTAATAAAGTGAATTGAACGTTAATAATCTTTAAAAAAGGGGGGGAGGACGTGTACTTTATTCAAGTCCAAAACTTCCTTGAAAATCCAAGTTATGTACCTTACTATCAAAACAGTCATTATGCACCAGGTCTATCTGAATATTTTTTTGCCAGACACTCTTAATGCGTCTTTTGTTAGAGAAAATAGCATTTTTATATAAAAAAATCAGAAGCCATTCTTTCCAAACAACAATTGTTGTATTCATCAGAGCTCTAAACTAAAAAGTATACTCATTCATTCATCATATAATGAGACTGAGTTAGCAGAGAGCTTTTCCCTTTTGTCTCCCACAAAACACAGATGAAATAAATGGACTGAAGAAAGAACAAGCATCACTTAAACTCAACTGCCCAGCCTGCTCAGATTACTAGAAGATGAGATTCTCCTAAAAAATGGCCTTTTTAAGATGGCAAAAATGAATGGTTTTCAGAAGTCGGATACAAACTAAACTATATGATATACTATAAATACAATACTGCAACCTAAACAATAAAAATAGGAATTGTCCATCTTTTAGTTCACTGATTCACAATCCAATTTGTCCAATCACCTGTCAAGTCTGGTCATAAAACATAACATAAAACATATAGCATTTTAAACTGCAAAGCAAACCACACTGAGATAGAGCAGCATTCTTCAAAACAAGGTTTCATTTCAAGCTGACAATATTGTTACTGTTGGGAAGCTTGAATGACTAATGTGAGAAACTAGATAAGCAGAAGCCCCACCCTCTTTCCATAGTCACTATATCTATAGTGTGCATCTTGTATTTTTACACTGATTACACGGAAGCTCTCACTCATTGTTACAACACCCCATTCACTCATCTGTAAGAGGCATGAAGCTACAAAACATCCTATTCTCCAACAACACAAGACAATCAAATTCCCAGTCTAGGCAAATGAAAATTATTTTCTTACTGCCTGCAGGTCAAACGGCTGATCTGCACTTAAAAATCCTGGGTGCAATGAGTGACTGATGTGTCCAATGTAAAGCTGAAAATGAAAGCTGGCTTCCTACCTCAGTTCACTTGCAAATGTCAAACAGCAAAAGAGATTTATGATTTTGCCTGTTTTGATCACAGCTTTGCTTAGTTCCTCTTCTAGCTCTCCTTATTCACAATGTGAATCATACTGCACACTGATCGTAATTAATGGCTACCCAAAAAAAGTGTGTCATATTTGTGACAGACAATCAACACTGAAATTCAGGTTCTCCTTGGACAGAAGCCTTTAAGAATGCCCTTGCTTGAGAAGCATGTTAATGCCAGTAATGTAGGCTTCAGCTTTTGTTTTAGTCTAGATTTCACGTCAGACTTTTAATACAAGGAAGTAATAGGCTTTTTACTGATCAAAAATGTCATTAGTTAAGTGGTCCTGTAACCTGACACACAGGTATTCCTTGATGCTTTATGACCTGTCAAATCAACCTACAGGATGTGCAAAAACCAAGACAATGGATTCAGAGACCTCTCTCTGTGATCATGCTTTATATGAACATTACATAAATTATAAATAAACTGTTGAGTCTCAGTAATGTTAAATGTCCAAAATGCATTACAACCCTTGATGATTTAAACATTTCAGAGTGGTTTTAAAATTCAAATCTTCCAAATACTATTACAATAAGCAAATATGTGACCCAATGCAGCATTCCATTGAACACTATGGAGTATTGGACATAAAATACAGGATTGGGGCCATGATCATTCCTAAACCCAGCAAGCTCTGATGCGCTGTGCTACTAAATTCAGGGTTGAAGTGTAGCATGGCATCTCAAAGCATCTGCAGAATTTAGGCAAGGTTAGCTGTTTTCCCCATGAGTGTTAGTACAACACAGTCCTAAAATAAACAAGTAAAGAAAAAAAGTCTATCAAACTATCGGAGGAAATGGTAACTTAGACTGGGTTGTTTGTAAATGAAAAACAACCCGCTTCATTATCATGAACCCCATACTTGGATTTCACAAACTTCCAAATCAATCTAAATAGCTATCTCCTATAAAAATACCCTAAATATTTTTCTGAACATCTAACTGTGTCTTAGAACTAAAAGATTTGCTGTAAATATTGGTAATAATGTGCATGTAGAATTACTTCTGTCCAACAGTCAGGTACTGATCAAAACAAATTGTAAATGAGTAAACTTTAAATTCTGTTTAGGTCTAATCAGCGCATAACTGATTATGAAGGCATCTTAGAATTTGTAGATAAACAGAGATACATAAATTAGGCAGCAGAGACAGACAAGTCAGAACCATTCCCTGTTTTCTGATATAAGAAAGCCACCTAGCGTAAACATTTAGAAATGAAAATTGCACACAAAAGACTCAAGAAAAGAATCCACACGAGCCATTCGTATCAACTTTGCATGGGTCTTCAGCATCATGAGCAACAAAAATAAAGTTTTAGCCACTAGAAGAAAGGCTGAGTTATAACATTATAAGTACCAACGTTTTAAAGTTATCCTACAATTAATATTAATAGCATACTGATGCACTTAGTATGTTAATACACACATTTGACAATAGTCAACTTTAGAGCAGTCTTCTGTCAAGATTAGGCTGAAGCTAGCTGCATGCCAGTATTGACTGATGCCTCCCAAGCAAAAGACTATGTTATACAGTAACTGCAACATAAAAATAAGTAAACAAACACAAAGTAGTTCTCGCCTGTGTTTCAGGGAATGAACCCGACACTTTAACAGAAAAAAAAAATTGAAAATGGATCACGGGGTACATATCAGAGTACTGTATTACAGAAATAAGAAAGCAAAAGATGTTTTTGAAAAAGAATGTAGGGTCCTAGATACAAAACAAAACAAAACAAACAAACATCAAATGGTCTGTGAAATCACTTAAAGAAACAGGACCAGTTCAGTCTGTTAAAGTGTGTGTGTCCCTCTGCTAACCCTAAATCTACCCTGGTCTCTCTTCCATGATCTCTCCCGAACAATATCCCACAGGGGCCTGATAAAAATAAACGTGTTTAAAAAGCTGCTTTTCAAGACCAACGCACCTTGACGGACCTGTTTTAAAAAAAAAAAAAAAAAAAAAGCAGCGCCTCGAGGCGACCCCCCTCCCCCGTGGAAATGCTTTACGCAGCCCATCGGAGCTCTTTTTAAAAGCCTGGCGCAGCGGCCCCACGCCAGGGGTAACGCCGAGAAGGGGGTGCCCCACTGCGCCGCGGGGGAGATTCCCCCCCACCCCGCCTCCTCCGGGGACTCTCTCCTCCCGCCGCAGGCACCACGGCTGCTCTGGGGCTGGCGAGACGGCGCCTCACACCCCCACCCTCCCCAAACTGGGGGGCCCCCTGCAGACCCCCGCCCCCCCCAGCCTCGGCTCGCTCCCATCCCTCCAAACCCCCCCCCCCGAACCCGGGGCTCCCCCCTTACTCCACCCCGCACAGCGACTCCCCCGCCCCCCCCCCTTCCAAGCCCGCTTCGCTCGCCCCTCTCCCCAGGAGACGCGCACCCCGCCCCGGACACGGCTCCTTTACCTGCTCCGCCAGCCGAGCGCTGCCGCGCGATCCCCGCCCCCGAGCCGTGTCCCCCGCCCGGCTCCCCGGGACGCTCCGGGCTGGGCAGGGCAGGGCAGGGCAGGGCAGGGGCGGCCGGGGCTGCGGAGCGACTCGCTCTCTCGCGCCCGCTGCCCGGCGTTAGTTGCCGGCGCTGAGTCTCGGCTCCGTCTCTCAGCTGCCGCCGGACGGGGAAGGGAGGGGGAGCGAGACTCCCGCCCTTCCGCACGCGCCCCGCCCCTGGCCTCGCCTCCCCCTCCTCCCATTGGCTCCACCGCCTCAAGCCCAGCCCTTGGAGGAATCTTAACTCTCGATTGGGGGCTCGCCCTGTCTCTCAAGGAGCAACGCCACGCCCACGCCGTCTGGCGGCCCCGCTCCCTGCGGCTGGGTCCGTTGATCGTTCGCTGTTTAGCCTCCCGCGCCTGGGCTCCACGTTCTGGGGGCCACGTGGGGGGCTCGCGCTGCGCGGGGAGCAGCGGCTGCACGAGCAGGTGGTGCTGCACCGCGGAGGGGTTCTGGCCCTGGGGGCGGGGATGCATAGGGCCCGGTCCGCTGTGTGAGGGGCGCGGGCTGCCACTCCTGCTCCCAAAGAAAACTTCGGACAACTCCTTATCCGCATTAGGCAATGAAGGATCGGGCCCTGCTCTCGCACTAACTGAGCTAGAAGCCAAGCTGCGCCCTTTGCAGCAAGGCTGTACACATCACACCAACAGTCAGTAATCGTTGTCTTCGCTTTCAAGACCCTGGACAACTCCGCCCAGACCCACACCTCTCTGATCTTATTTCTTGCTGGGTTTTGTCTGTTTCGCGTCAGTGCCCACTCCATGCCCTCCCACTCCTATTTCTGTGCCTTAAGCACAGAGCAACCTTCCAAACTCTGTGCGCTAGGCCCCCACCCGCCCCCCGTTCAAATCCTTCCTAACGTCTCTTTTCTTCTTGGAGCCCCACAAGAACTGAATTAGTAGCCATTTTAAAATATACAATCGTTATTAATAAACATATTCTGAATAATAATGAAATCCTACATGGATAACACACACATATGCAAGTGAGAAGTACATGAGAACCCCAGTGAGCTAGGATGGCATAGCTCTGTTTCTGCATTGTCCATCTTTGTTATTTTTCCATAGTTATTGTTATTCTTATATATAGTTTGATAGGATTGTTTTGAAATCAATAAAGATACTTATAATAAATACACACTAAATTATTTCTTCTGAATGACCCTCTGTTTTTGCTTTCTGTACGCCACTCTTTTAGATAGTAAACTGGGGCAGAGAATGTCTTCATCTTGTCTATGACAGAAAAGAACACATTGTCTTTACTTAACAAATAGGCCAAAACTATTTATCCAAATTTCTCCTGCCTTCACAAACTTCAGGGGTGTTGTAATAAGTGATGCAAACAAGATCTGGTTTTGGCTTTGAAAAAGTCATCAGTCTGTCTCCATTTGTATTAGGGCTAGTTCAGACAGGGGGCCCACCTCACCAAGATGAGGTTGCACAATAAATATGTTAATTTTCATGCCATCATTCTGACAGTTGAAATAGTGTTTCCCTCTCCACTACTCCAAATTATGAAGAGGACTGCAACATACTTTAAAATGAAAGCCCACTCCTATGTAAACCTATAGAAATAAACCCATGGAACTGCTTTTTTCCTATTGTTATGTAACTTTCTGGTTGCACCAGTTTGCTCAGTCCTTGTGAATAGGCAGCATATTGACATTTACAAGAATTGTGCTGTCTTGTAAAGTTCACTTTACTACCTATTTTTCCTATAGAAACAGAGCAGAACGACACAGTGGAGAGTAAAATGCATCCGATGAAGTGAGCTGTAGCTCACGAAAGCTTATGCTCTAATAAATTTGTTAGTCTCTAAGGTGCCACAAGTACTCCTTTTCTTTTTGAGAATACAGACTAACACGGCTGCTACTCTGAAACAGTGGAGAGGAAATGCCATATGGATGCCCAGGATCCCAAACACACGTTAGATCAAATTTTAGATTACTCGCTTTAACTGTTCCTTTTAAAAAGAAAAGGAGTACTTGTGGCATCTTAGAGACTAACAAATTTATTTGAGCATAAGCTTTCTTGAGCCACAGCTCACTTTATCGGATGCATGCTCAAATAAATTTGTTAGTCTGTAAGGTGCCACAAGAACCCCTTTTCTTTTTTGTGGATACAGACTAACACGGCTGCTACTCTGAAACCTGTTCCTTTTAAATACACTTTAAATCAGAAACATACACTACCCTCTACAGAATTCAGAGACTCCATATTTACCTGCAGAAGAAACCATTATATATCATGATTTACTCCAAGGTACAGATAAATATATCTATTATTTAATATTTGAATTAGTTTTAAATGTTATTTTTAACTAAAATGACTCTTAGATGATAGCTGATTTGTGTATTAAGGCAAGGGGACAGGCACCATTTTGGTGCCATGAAACTCGGAGAGAAACACAGCCAGTAAAACAAGGTATTTCTCCATTATGAGCATTTGATAAATATTCTTGGTGGCAAGTTAATTCCTTTAAAACCCAGATTAGTTAAGGAAAACTCACCTCAAGAGAAAGAGTCTTAACCCAGAGAATACAGATAGGTTTAAGTATACCACAAAGAATATATTATAAAGCCTGGTTTTTGCTATTATTTCTTATTCTTATTATTTCTTCTTATTGCCCAGTCTCTTTATTGTAATGCTCTGGCTGCTTGTTCCTCTAAATCTTTCTCAGGAAATCAGGTGCCTCTCCTGTTCAAGAAGTTCAAGCTTCTTGCTACAGCAATTCAGTTTTTTCACATTGTGACTCTTGCTGTCTCTCTGCTTCTCTGCATCTGATGAGAAATTCTCTCACCAAAAGGGTTGCTCTGCACTCCCCATCCCTCCTAGAATCCTTCCATATGGAGACCCCAATGCTCTTCCTAATCATTCCTCCCCTTTTTGCTCTTTTCTCTTCTCCCCGCACCCTCCCCTCAAAAATCCCAAGTTATGCCTGTTGGTCCTGCTGGGTGGAGGTTGAAAGCTTCTCCCTACATCTTGTCATGATTGTCCCTGAATTGATAAGTGTACGTTCCTATCAAGTGATGCAATAAAATCTTGGTCAAATTCTATTCTCAGTTGCATCCAGGCAACCCTGTAACTGACAGCAGAATTTGACCAAGAATTACCAGTCTGGGAACAAGAGAGTAAAAGTCTCCTATTTGGATTCTCTATATTACTGGAGCAGCCTCATGTCCTAGATTGTCAGAGTCCCCTGCTCCACAGAACAGTTACCAGCAGTTTTATTGTGTATCTTTAACAATTATACGTTTTATTCAGGAATGTGCTTTTACTACTATCACCACTAGGTGTCCTCTATCAATTACACAGCTGCGCCTCAAAAGACACAATACTAACTTCTAGCAGGCTCTCTACAGACTAAGATATCTCTAATTCAGTCTTACTTGCATTCAGTCAAATGACTAACAAGTTATATTATTGCTTTTCTGCTGCCTATCACATCTCAATATGGCTAAACTGTTCTTTTACAAACTTGGCCTTACATGTGAAATATTTTTTGATCTGATATATTGATACACTGACATAGCATAACAAACAGCACTATTGCATCTGGCACACTGAAAACAACAGTTGGCATCTGCTTGTTGATTAAGATTTATATAATAAAGTGCTTTGGATGCAGATCAAGTTTCTGCACCATATGTACTCTTTCACCTACCTTGACAAAGGAAAAAAAATGACAAGGAAAACTGACTGAAAGGTGTAGATGTACTGTATGTTTCAGAGCACCTTTGTATCATTCACAGACATGCTAATAAATCCCTATAAGGATTTTCTTTATGCCTCTACAACAGTGGTTCCCAAACTGGGGTTCACGAACCTCTGGGGTTCACAGAATGTTACAGGGGGTTCACCAGAAAAATTTCACAATGGCAGCCAGAGGACCCCGGGCATTGGAGGCAGCAGGTGGGACCCAGTTGCAGGGCAAACAGCCCGAGCCCCAGAGAGAGTGGGGCCGGGCAGTTGGGGCTGGCAGCCCAAGCCCCGGCGATCAGCGGGATCTGCAGCCCAATCTCAGTGGAGCTCAGTTGACCGAGGCGGTCAATGGGGTCCAGCAGCAGGAGCTTTGCTGAGTGCGGAGGAAATTTAAACTTAAATCCCTGGAAATATTCATTTTTAGAAGGGGGTTCATGAGATTTCACAATTTAGTGAAAGGGGTTCAAGGGCTGTTAAAGTTTGGGAACTACTGCTCTACAGCGATACCATTAACTCCTTCCTGCACTTAGGGTGAAATTCACCCCTCTGCAAAAAGCCAGTGTAAGGCCCATATACCAGTTAACACTTACTTTTAAGGCTTAAACTGGACTTGGGAGGTACACAGACCTTGTGTTGGTGCTCAGCACGGGGGTGAATTTCACCTTTAACAAACAGCCCTAATAATGCAGTCCATGTGTTTAAAAAGATATTTGTGATCTGAGTTAATGAAAAGGATGCATCTGATGAAGTGAGCTGTAGCTCATGAAAGCTTATGCTCAAATAAATTTGTTAGTCTCTAACGTGCCACAAGTACTCCTTTTCTTTTTGAGTTAATGAAGTGAGAGTGCTACATTAGCAGGCATACAACATATAATATGCTTAGACTGAATTCCTAAACTTATATATTACCTATAACTTGACAAGACCCAATAAGCTGCTGTTGCCATACAGACGTGTGATGCCAGAACAGTCTGAAGTCATGCTCTGATCATTATTTATTTATTTTTAGGCAGTGTAGTTCTCTTCCTGTGTCACTCCATTTGCTTGCAAGGCTACCATCTGTTCACTCTCAGGGACATGACAGGAGAGAAACAAAGAAAAGGAGACAGAATACAGGTACAAAGAGGTAAACAGGAGCTTTTGCATTAAGCAGAGTTGGTTCAGGGATCTGGAATGCACGAGGAATAGGAAGGGGCTGAATCCCCTGTCCTAGCAAAACTAAAACAGAAATTGAAAGTGCAACTGAAAAGGGATGGAAAGATGGGGGAGATGTTGAATTTCCTTTGACATTCAAATACCTCCAGATTGTATCAATTTTTCTACAATTTTCTGATGGAGGACACCCCTTCTACTATAGATTTGAGATTTAAAACCTACATCAAATCAGCTTTATCTCCACTATATCTTTTCTTCGAATCTCCATTCCTTATTTAAATTCAAATCAGCTGCAATGCTGTCTAACCCAAACTACCCACATTTGGAGCTGCAGTTCAGAAACTGCTAACACATAGGTAGCTGTTCAAAAATCTTATACAGTTCAGTTGTTTCCATTGACTTAAAGACTTAGTAAATTCACTTCTCAGTTCATGCATCTAGAAATAGATCTGTTAGTATGCCAGGCAAAAGGAGGAGTGGCTGGAGGCAGTGTAGTGAGGCATGTTTGGCTGACATGGGTGTGTGAACAGGCCCAGTGAAGAAAGGATTTGTTTGTTTCCTTGATCCTGGGATCCTCCCTAGAATCCAGGTGAAGCAGGGGTAAGTAAATTAGTACTGACTGCAAGATCAGACAGTTTATACAGAGAGGTCATATAATTCACAAATATTTTCTCTGATATTGTTCAGTATTTTCTTAAATACTCACCCAGGATGAAATTCACACAGGTACAGAGATTCCACACAAGGCCTAGACCCTTCCAAGGGGTTGTGTAGGGGAAAGCTATGGGCAGATGCATTTGCAGAATGGCTTCCACACCTTCTTTTTACCATAGGTTTCCACCATAGCATGATGCAAAGTCAACATGAGGGTAGATCAGGAAAAGGAGCCACAGAATCCATTATTCTATAGATCCAGTGACCCTAAGATCCCACAAAAGTGGCATGGACAGTTTGCATCCACTATTCCAGCCCCTAAGAGTAGTAACAGGTTTCAGAGTAGCAGCCATGTTAGTCTGTATTCGCAAAAAGAAAAGGAGTACTTGTGGCACCTTAGAGACTAACAAATTTATTTGAGCATAAGCTTTCGTGAGCTACAGCTCACTTCATTGGATGCATTTGGTGGAAAATACAGTGGGGAGATTGTGTTAGTTAACTGCAACTCCAAATGTGGGTAGTTTGGGTTAGACAGCATTGCAGCTGATTTGAATTTAAATAAGGAATGGAGATTCGAAGAAAAGATATGGTGGAGATAAAGCTGATTTGATGTAGGTTTTAAATCTCAAATCTATAGTAGAAGGGGTGTCCTCCATCAGAAAATTGTAGAAAAATTGATACAATCTGGAGGTATTTGAATGTCAAAGGAAATTCAACATCCCCCCCATCTTTCTATCCCTTTTCAGTTACACTTTCAATTTCCGTTTTAGTTTTGCTAGGACAGGGGATTCATTCCCTTCCTATTCCTCCTGCATTCCAGATCCCTGAACCAACCCTGCTTAGTGTGTATATAAATCTCCAAACTGTATTTTCCACCAAATGCATCCGATGAAGTGAGCTGTAACTCACGAAAGCTTATGTTCAAATAAATTTGTTAGTCTCTAAGGTGCCACAAGTACTCCTTTTCTTTTTAAGAGTAGTAACTTTTCCCACATTGGGACTGAGGAGTTGATTTAACTCACTCAAACCCCTTGCATTTAAACAATGTAAAAGACCTTTTATTTGAGCCATGTGTGGGAAACCAATTTCCAATAATCCATAAAATGTCTATTTTACACATTGCTATTAAAATACAAAAACAATTTACCACAATGTTAATATTACATCCCAGTGGCTTTCCTAAATCACAACTTACTAAGTGTAACAAACTTTGCTCTACATCCCCTGAAACGGACTTGGAAAGCCCTGATGTAGGAAAACACTATTTGTTTTCATTAGTGATATCCTTCAAATGAACCTCATATTAACTGAAGGGACATACAATGTTTCATCTCATTTCCCCTAGTTTACTTACTATTGCCTCCCTTTTCTGTGGTTTACCAGCAGGAAACCACTAGCGGGGACATATCCAGATATGATTAGACACCATAAAATTATCATCTTTACTCTAACCATGCTGACATTCTCCAGTCTTTCTTCTGAAACTCTGAAATGAGAATCACAGCTGTTCCAGCTTCAATTCACATGGGGGAAGAATCCAATTTTGTTTAATTCCACACCCCAACCACCAGTTATGTTCCTTGTGATGAAGTGCCACACAATAAAAATTGGGTTTCTTTACTGATGAGCATTTCAGACAATATGCGAGATTCACCCCAGTTTATGCTGATCGAAACCAGGGCACAGAGCTCCTGGCAGTGGAAAGATCTTCAGGAGAGAAAATATGGAACTGCAAGGCAGCTGCAACCTCCCCTCTGCTTGAGGACCCTCTGGCTGCAGCAGAGCTTGAAACATGGGCTGTGATGGCAAGGAAGGGGATATGACTGGATCAGCAGGGATATGCCCGGAGTCAGCACTTTTCCACTGCAGCTTATACCAGCAGGTTTCCTATGGGGCCCCCACTGCACATTAAAGCTATCCTCCTGTGGCATAAACATTGAAGGAGGCGGCAGCAGCAAGAAACACTTTCTGTTCTCACTATGGTGAATGCCTGAAGAGCACAGCTGATCTAACTGTAATGCGGATATATGGTACTACCAAATCAGAATTCTCCACACACTTAACTTGCTGCTAGTGTTGTAAACCCATTTTGCATTCACTTTGCACCACTCTGGATGACTATGGAAGTTGCAAGTCCATTGAAAATCAGGCCCCCAGGTATTTAAAATTTACAGTCATGTTAGATGGCATGTCATTTTTCATGTGAATAAGGGTGTAGATGTCCATATCCTGGCCAAATTCAAACACAGGAAAATTACACTCAAACTTGCCCCAAATCCTCTATTGCATCAACTGGATTCAATATTCTTCTGCTGTTCCTACTGTGATCCATTGTGCAATATTAGTGTGCAACATTGTGTCTGCATTTCAGTAATTATTGAAATGATACCTCTAATCTCTTACCTACCTCACACACAAAGAGAGACAGAGTGTGAGAGAGACTTAATTGACAGGCCCAATTCTCTGCGTGAGTTAGGCTGACAGAAACTTAGCTATGGGCAGTGGCAGAAATTTACGCCTGAGAGGGAATCATAGCAGTTCAAGCCGACTGCAACACCCTAGTCTGCTGGGGGACCTGGCACTATCCAGAAAATGGATGAGGTCAGCCATGGAGAGGATAAGCCCAGGTCATCCAGGAGATGGGCTGACTCAGCACACCTCCCAGACAACCGCTGCTGGCAGAACTCTTACTGAATTCCAGCCAGAACATAAAGCTGCTTCCACCCCAATCCCCACCTCTCCTATTATAGAATCCTATGAGGCAGTAGCAGCTGTACTATCCTATCCCCTTCCTTTGGGGGAATCCCTTTTTGGTGCAGCTGTACCCATGTAAGGAGGGGAGTGCAAGTGGTACCCTCAATGAATCTGTGAAGTGAATCAAGCCCAGTGATTTTTAATGCTTTGAAATTATAGATTGAAAGATGCTATAGAAGAGCCAAGTGTGTCATTATTATTACAATTACCATAGCTCTTAGGCACTCCAGTAATGGACCAGAACCCCACTGTGCTAGGCACGGCACAAACAAAGAACAAAAATGTTCCCTGCCCTCCAAAGAGTTTATAATCTAAGTATATGGCAAGAGACAACAGGTGAATACAGATAGACAGGGAAGCACAAGGGAACAATGAAACAATAATGGTTACATGACAGGCAGTGTCTCAGCATATCAGCAGCCTAACCATTGTCAAGTTTTTTGTAGGCACATAGCAAATGAGAATTTTAAGGAGGCATTGGAGGGAGGATAATGTTTACAGGGAGCTCCTCCCAAGCATGTGGGGCAGCATGGGTGAAAGCATGAAAGGACATGTTTGAAAATTTAACAAGTGAGCAATGGAGGCTGACATCATGGGCTGATCAGAGGTGGGAGTCAACAACTTAGTAGTGAATGAGAGATAATTGGTAGGCCCTTCAAAGTTGTGAAGGGCTTTGAAGGTAAAAACAGGTATCTTGCATTTGATCCAATAAAGAAAGGGGAGGCAGTGAAAGGATGCAAAGAGAAGAGCTGACATGGCCAAAGTGGTGGACTAAGAAAATGATCTTTGCAGCAGCAGTATTAATGGCCATGAGTGGGGCATTTATTAAGGCCAGAGAGAAGGATGTTGCAGTAATCAAGACATGAGAAGATGAAAGCCTGGTTGAGAGTTTAGCTGCATAGATAGCTAGGAAAGCCTACATCTTAGAGATGTTATGCAAAGTTTGTAATGTAGTTAGTTCCTGTCATCATCATTTTACTTGAGTTCCAACTTCCAACCTAACCCATCCCCTTTCGTTTTTTAATTGCTAATAATTTTCACAGACAAATTCCTTTTGAACTGACATTTTCCAGATTTAGTCTTAGCCTAAAATCATTTTTGGGTGTTTGAAAGATGTAGCAAGATAAACTGAATTATTCAAGCGTGAAAAAATACTTTTGCCTTATGTTCCAATCACAACATTTGCACTTGGCTAACAAAAAAAAATGGCTGAAATTAAAAACTTTAAACTTGTTTATTTTGTAGACCTCATTATCTCTTGAAAAAAAAAATCAAACCTAGTTGGAAGAAAATTGTTCAGAAATTTTAAAGATATGAAAATTCAAAGCTGGCAATTTCACACATACATTAGAACTTTAAAATGTATTTTTAAAGCATTTTCAGGAGACATAACTGGGTGAATAAATTTTGAAATAATTTTTTAAATGTTTGTATATATTCAGCTCAAGTGGATGCTCCTACAACTACAGAAGTGTGAAGAGCAGAAGACTGCATGAAATCCACTAGAGCCCTTGCTAAATTAATCCAATATACCCAGGGAGAATTAGATAGTACAGGGGGGGAACTATAGAAAATTCTAAAATAGATCATTGTTAAGGATTACCGTAGTTAAAGACACATTTGTTAAGAACTTTTCAACTTGGAACAACAGAATTAAAGGCGATAATGGAGGGGATAACCGATATGCTATATTTTACCCCAAGTAACTTACATTTGGAGTTGACCTGTTAATCCACCAGTGGATGTTCAAAAATCTCATACAGCTCATTCTCTCATGCTCAGCCTCTCTCTGCTGAAACAAATTTGTTGTGGTTGAAATTCTCCCCTGTGTAGGTGGTCCATACAGGGCTCAGGGCACCAATTAAGCCCCTCTACAATCCTTGTAGTTGGAATTGAGTGGGGCATAAGGCCTTGTCTGGATCATCTACACAGGGAATGAATTTCATTCTGTTAGGGTTCAATTTGGCAGATTTAAATGTAACTTTGTTGAGTGATCTTGAATCTGTGCCTCAACCCAATCTGTGTACTTCTTCTCTAGTTGTCTGAGATACCATCCTAGCTCAAACCCTTTTCTGTCTGTTTTCTATACATATCTGCCTCTCTAAAGCATTGGTTTCTGAGCTTTACAATCAGAAAACATTTGTTCCCTCTGGAATTCACAGAGGTGCACATCTGGGCTTAAACACAACATAGGAATACTAAAGCCCAAATATTTATCTTTCATATTGATGCCAGAGATAACATGTACTCTGATGTATCTACTGGAACTCTATTGAGGAAGCACCTGCTTCTGTGTGCTGAAAATCTTTAGAGAGGAGGATAACCTGGAAGTTGAATTCTTACATGTTTCCAAGCTCTAGACACACCTTTTATCCATGTATTATGTCTCCTGGTACTTTATAATTGCTGCATCTTGGCTGCTAGTTGTGGGTGTCATTTCACAACAAGTTATCTCTTCAATCTCATTGGCTAATCCACAACCTTGTTTTCCCTTTTGCACACCATGCTAAAGTGATATGACTGTTGCTGGAAACAAAGGGTTTTTGACTCATCCATCACATGAGACATTTAACAGTTTAATGGGTTTTATTTTTCTGCTGAGACTGTTCATGCAGTGCCTTGACTAGTATTACAAAACTACCTTTACCTAACTTTTGACCTCCAATAAAAATCAGCGAATTTGTTCAGTGTTTCAGAAATTACCAGATCATAAATATCATTCCAGAAACTGTAGGCTTTTTTAACAGTTAGTTTTAAATGATTCGGGCCAAACTCTTGTATAAGAAAAATGCCTCTTACTCTTTCTTATACTAAGGCTCTTTACACCATTCTGGCAATGTTATGTGTAAACAAGACTAAGACACTTTGACTGCAATGGGAGTTTTGCTAGAGTAAAACCTGAGTAAAGACCTCAGGATCATTGCATCATTAACAAGTTTCATATTTACCTCATCATCTGCTCCTTCCCACCACTTCTGTTTGTCTTGTCCCTCTGTTGTGTCTTGACATAAGATTGTAAACTCTCAAGAACAGGGATTGTGTCTTTTGCTTGAATATCTGTATGACACCCAGCCTAGCACAATGAGACCCTGATTGGGACATCTAGATACTACTGTAACTTCAGTCATAAATAGTAACACATGTGCTGGTGCTATGCAGAAGTATAGTAAAAGACTGGCCCTTCCCCCAAAGTATTTACAATTTGAGTTTAAGGCAAGATGCAAATGAGCATGGGAAAGAGGTTAGTATAAGTGAATATTCAAAAATGCACACTGGAGATAGATATTGGGCTGGATTCACCTCATGGGTGATGGAGAATGCTCTCTCATTCACTCACCCCAGAAGGGGAAAGCAGCTTTAAGGCCTTATGGAGAAAGTTAGAAATTTAGGAACTCAGCTGACAGAGGCTGTTTGGGAGATGCACTAAATTATCATTCCCCCAGCTACAAACTGTTGACTATGCCCTCAGCAGAGTAAGAGTTACGAACCTTTTGCACTGCTGCATCCCGACTCCATGTAGGCTTTTTTGCTGCCAGTGGTACGATCAGATTTTCAAAGAGTTAAAAATGTAGGCAGTAGCCATAGAAGGATATATTTCAGAAGGTGGATATATGTGCTTAGCCAGCTGATGTCAGTTTCAAAGCTCAGCTGACTAGTAGTTTGTTCAGGTGGCCAGAGTCTGCAAAGCAAAGGGATAACTGAAAAAAAATGCTGTTTTGTGGAAAACTCACAGTGAAGGGCCCTGAAAACAGATATTTCTGGTTTTCAGAGGCATATGGTCACCACAGGTTGGGGGCACAGCCTAAGTTCCACTGACACTAAACGGTTGACCTGGGCCCACTAATTTCAGTTATGGTTGTAGCTGAGGATCCTTTTTAAGCCTATAGAAAAAAAAGCAAACAAATAATCAATGTATTTATTTATTTAACCTTTTGTGTTGCTGGAAAACTTCAACCATCAGATGTTCAGTTTCCTTTCCTCCTCTTCTTTGCTCTGTCTCTTTATTTATATTCTCATTCCATTTCATTTTTTAAATTTTATTTTATTTACTTGTAATCAAAAAAAAAACCCCTAAAGTGTTAACAGAAGATCTGGCACTGCCCCATAAATTCACTCTATGACCTGGTCCAAAGCTCGCTGAAGACAATGGGAATATTTCCATTGACTTCAATGGGCTTTGGATCAGACCCTTACAGCAGAAATCCATTATCCAGAGAGGGAGAAGAAGCTAAGGTAAACAGCTTCCAAAATCTTTCAAACACAACAGAGCATTAATTAATTCAAAACACAACAGAACATCTTTTTTCTTATTACTACATTTAAACCAATACTGTTCTCAACACTTTCTTTCTAATTTGTGTGTGTACATTTTCCTTTCCTTTCCATGCTTTACACCTCATATGCAGAAGAAAGGAAAAGGAGATATACATCCATTAAACAAGCCAACAGATGAGAATGCTCATGATAGCTTTTAGCCATATTGTTGAGTGGCTGAAAATAAAGAAGTCATCCTTTCACTTATAGGCCAACAAAGTACAGAGTTGTGTGGGACTGACTGCCAGAGAGTTTTCCACAAATTCAGTAAATAGGCTGGTCAACTTCAGAGTAGTCTCCTAATCTCTGTTCCTTTTGAGAGGTTAATATTTCCATAGATCTCACCTCCCAAATATATTTGAACCAGAATGGTAGTACTGGGCTAAAAAAAAAAAAAACAAAAAAACCCTACAAACTCTCTTTTTCTGGCTTACATTATTTCCAACACAAATGTTAAAATAAGATTCTGGCTACTCAAATATTTCTACCTCAATACAGTGCAATATTCCATCTCTTACCTATCAAAACAATGTCACACATGGTGTAAATTAACTTTTGTTTCTGCAGTGCCTTTCACCTTTTCTCCACACATGAACTCCCGCTCTCTCTTTGCACACAGCCCTGGTTGTGAATTGACCCAGGCCTAGACTCTCACCTGTCCAAATTATCAAGCTATACATGTTTTGAGTTACACTTGAAATATGACAACTGGGAGACCAATTGTGAATGAGTGAATTATGCTAATTGGCAAAGGAATAAAGGCAATTAAAAAAAAAAAGAAGAGTAAAATGCATCTTCTATAGGTTCATTTAAATTATTTCTAATACTTCTTAAAGTGCTGTATGTCAAGTGCTGTATGTTCCTTCCCCACTCTGAACTCTAGGGTACAGATGTGGGGACCCGCATGAAAGACCCCCTAAACTTATTCTTACCAACTTAGGTTAAAAACTTCCCCAAGGTACAAACTTTGCCTTGGCCTTGAACAGTATGCTGCCACCATCAAGTGTTTTAAACAAAGAACAGGGAAAGAGACCACTTGGAGACGTCTTTCCCCCAAAATATCCCCCCCAAGCCCTATACCCCCTTTCCTGGGGAAGGCTTGATAATAATCCTCACCAATTGGTACAGGTGAACACAGACCCAAACCCTTGGATCTTAAGAACAATGAAAAAGCAATCAGGTTCTTAAAAGAAAAATTTTAATTAAAGAAAAAGTAAAAGAATCACCTCTGTAAAATCAGGATGGAAAATACTTTACAGGGTATTCAGATTCAAAATACAGAGGATCCTCCTCTGGGCAAAACCTTAAAGTTACAGAAAACAGGAATAAACCTCCCTCTTAACACAGAGGAAATTCACATAAAACAAAAGATAAACTAATCTGCCTTGCCTGGCTTACCTATACTGGTTGCAATATTGGAGACTTGGATTAGGATGGGTTGGAGAAGATGGATTTCTGTCTGGCCTCTCTCAGTCCCAAGAGAGAACAAACACATAAACAAAGAGCACAAACAAAAGCCTTCCCCCAATTTGAAAGTATCTTGTTCCCTTATTGGTCCTTTGGGTCAAGTGCCAGCCAGGTTAGCTGAGCTTCTTAACCCTTTACAGGTAACAGGATGTTGTCTCTGGCCAGGAGGGATTTTATAGTACTGTATACAGAAAGGTGGTTACCCTTCCCTTCATATTTATGACACTGTAGTATAGGAAGACATAGTAACATGAGACTACACTGCTATTAAATCAGTGCCCAGTAGTAAAGAAAGTTCACCTTCTCTGTGCAGATTATACAATTGGGGCTCAATCCTGCAAGGTACTGAGCACTCCAGCCCTGATCCAGCAAAGCACCCAAGTACCTGCTTAACAGCAAGCACATGATTAGTCTCACTGAAGTCAATGTGACCATTCATGTGCCTAAATGCTTTGCTGGATCAAGGCCAAGTGCTTAGCACTTTGTGGAATCAAGTCCTGGGTGCACAAGGAGGTGAGGTTACAAGGAGCCTTTCCTCCTTGGCCAACTCATGCAGGAACCAGACACCCTGCTAGTGCTCTTGAGGGCAAAAGCCATTCCAGAAGGGGAAATATGGTGGTGGTGGTGATGTGGCTCCATCTCACCCTACATTGGCCTGCAGAGATGGAGAGAAAATGGAGAGAGCTGGTTACACCCTTTAAAAGAGTGATACAATGAGCTCTTTCCTCTATGTGCTGGGGAGCTCTTGGAGGCATTCCTCTTCCTGGGGCTTTAATGAACCCCCAATGCAGGATAGTATTTAATTGTCACAATCTGACCCTGGATTAGTGAGATTCTATTCTATTCAAACAGAGCTACAAAATACACTCCTCCTCCCCACCCCCATCCCTTGCAATATAACAGCAATTTCATATCTGGCATTGCTGCTTTTGAATTGAGCTTGTAGGCTTATTCGGCCCAATCCTGCTTCCAATGAAAACAATAGCAAAGCTCCCACCAATTTATGGGAGCAGAATCAAGCCCAGAACAGGGATAACTTTTTAAAATTTCAAATGACACCAAAATGCCACTTTTCATTTAAACAGCACAGTCTCCTCTAAAAAGGCTGCATGCACATTTTGCCTTAAGTCAAACCCCAAGAAACATTGTGCCCAACAGACTTTACACATGAGCTGTCCAGACACTGTAGTTAGGTTAAAATGATCTTGCAGTGGAGGAAAGCTGCCTATGTAAGGATATTTCTCAGTTCCTTAGCTTTGAAATCAGAACATTACTTTAAAAAAAAAAAACTGTATAAAGACCCAAAATAGGAGACAGGAACTTTAAAAAAGCACCTAAGAAGCTGTACTATTGATTATGAATATAAATATTCAGCTCTTTATATCTATGGCCCTCAGCACCATGCAAGATCTCTGTTTTAAAGATGGAGGACTGAGGCAAAGGCAATTAAGTGACTTGCCCAGTCACCCACGAAGTCTGTGGCTGGGCCAAGAATGGAACCCAGGTTTCCTGTTCCATGCTAGTCTATTTCCTCTTCTCAAAGTCCAGTGGAATACAGGAAGAGAGAATGCATAGGTGCTGCTAATTACACAGCATAACCTCTAAGTGGCTGGAGCAGA
The DNA here is from genome assembly GCF_009764565.3 of Dermochelys coriacea. Classification (NCBI taxonomy): domain Eukaryota; kingdom Metazoa; phylum Chordata; order Testudines; family Dermochelyidae; genus Dermochelys; species Dermochelys coriacea. The sequence goes on from NC_050070.1 coordinate 134,155,564, forward strand.
TGAATCCTTACATAACAAAAAGCATGCTTCAGTGAAGTATTTCCTAGTGGATTTTTGTGGAAGAAATGTAGAAAATATTGGCCCATATTCAGGGACACACTGGGTACCTCTACACCGGAATGGTGGGGCTGCTGTGGAGAAGGCTCTCCCACCAAAATTTTGAAGATTATAGGAAGAGTCAAAAAGGGGTGCTAGATGAATGGAAGTACCAGGGAAGGGAGAAAATAAAAAAGGTATAAGGGTTAGCCTGGAACCCATATAAGGCCCAGTTGTGATACCATGATTCATGCTGAATAGTACTTTGCGCCATGTGGAGTAACTTACTCCACAGTCTGAGTAAGAGTACCAGACTCTGGCCCCTAGAGTTTTAAAAGCAAGGAAGGCAATTTTTGGAGGTGTCCCCTGAAATGAATGAATCAATAAAGCTCTCTTAGGATGGGGCAATGGATCTCTCTACTTAGTATATGTGAGCTGGGTGATACTTTAGGACTTTGCTGGTAATTTTCAGTGATGGACAGCCAAGCAATTAACAAATATGCCTCAGAAGCAATGCTTGAATTGGGAAAGAAAAGAGATTGTGTGCTACCCATGGCCTCAAAACGGCGCCCATGCCCCCCAATGATAGTATGCCCAGGTTTAACTTAGGTTTTTTCCTCCTTTATTCATCTGGCAACAATAGGAAGAAGTGGTACAGCATAACCACCTGTACTCCCACACATGCAGTTCAAGCACTGCACAGAAGAAAGGAAAGGTTGAGAAAACAACTGGGGACAGTCTTCTGCCTGAAAATTTTCTGAAGCAAAGGATGGGATGACACAGATGTCTGGACATCTGGTACCTTGTGTCTGACAGTTCTTCTGGTTTAAACAATCTTTGTTCAATGAATTCTCAAAAGTTGAATCAAGCCCTTTAGCAACTTTATCATATGCTTTTGAATTTTGATTGAACAGTGATTCTTTTGCCCCAAGGTTGCAAAGGAGTATGCACTAAAAAAGAGAAGGAGTATGCACAGAGGACATTTGGAGAGAGAGATACTCATAAGGCACCAAGGATTGAATACTATGAAAACACTGTCATTTCAGCAGCTTTCATTAAGGAATGTATTTTCTTCAGTAGAACGCTCACAAGGAATTCTATTTTGTCCAGTTTTTATGCTACATGATATAGTTTTAGCGAACTAATTTCTACTCTATCTTTTTTCTGAATAAATGTATGGCTGGTTGTGAGTGGGTAGGTGTGTATGTGTATATATTCACATACTGTTTCTTGTTTGTCTTGGAAATTCCAGTTGGAGGAACCACCCAATTAACATATTACAAAGACAAGCCTCAAACCTGTGGACTGAGGTTCAAAAGGATTGCTTGAATGAGGGTACTTTGCTTAAGTGTGCTTTAGATTGGGGGAGTGGATGCAAAGATCTCCTCCACCCCCTTCAGTGTTCATATGCAGGATGAACCATAATTTGACAGTCTATTCTCCCTGAGTACACAGGGAGTGGGGTCACTAATGCTGCTGGCAGCATTGAAAGGCCCAGAGGGCTGCTCAACTGATGCCACAGAAAGGATGTTAAGAACTTTTGTGGGCACTGGAAGAATCAAACCACCTCAGGATACCAGCTACGTTCACAAAGCCATTGGAAAATTCAGCAAGTATTGCTAAAATAACTGGGAATACTGACTGAGACTGAGGGGAATGCCTTGAGAGAGGAAACTGGAAAATTATTGACAGAGGCCTTCCCTGACTCTCCTATCATGCTTATTATGCACCAGTGTAGCTGTGTTGAATACAATGGATATGCTTCTGATTCACACCAACGTAAGAGAACCATCAGGCCCTGTTGCTCTGAGTTTGGATTTGGAGTAGCTCCTGATTTATATATGTGTACTGGGATCAGAATCAGAGGCGCCAGGAGTCCTGATTCTCCATCACCTGCTTTGATGACTAATTTGACCCAATTCTCAGTTACTTGGGTCCTGAATTTGGGGCAGGAATGGAAAGGGTGGGCAAAGGTGGCTTTAACCACCTTTGCGATCCCTCTGTGCTGGGCTCACTCAGGGGCCTGCCTGACCTCTGGTATAAGTTAGAGTAGCCTTAGATCTGTTCTCACTTACACTTTGCTTCCAAGCCCCCTTATGGGTCTTGCACAGAATAGCTGTAGCACAGTGCATTCCTGCTACACCCCTGCAGCATCCCAGCACAAACCAACCTCAGGGGCTAGCAGCAGGGCAGGTACCGAGCCCATGTGCCAACTGGGAAGACTCCTTGCTCAGGGTAGGGTTGTCAATTCTGACTGAAGCTATTCTGGGAGGTTTTTTTTTTTTTTTTTTTACAACATGACCTAATGTCATTTTCTTAAAATATCCTATTAAAATCTCCTGGATTGCTTTCAGTAGTCACCAGAAGATCAGTGCTGATTCCAGGAGACTCCAGGCCAATCCTGAAGGATTGGCAACCCTAGCTTGGGGAGAATTCTCTTGTGGCTGTCAGAGTGGTATAACATGCAAATGAGGGTCAGGCTTTCCTTGTGAAAAATTTAAAAAGTAGGCCACATGGTACCAGTTAGTAACTACAAAGGGTGTATCTGTCTCTAGTAGTATGTTGGGCTTCTTTTGCATGTTGAAAATCCTTGAATGAGGGGACAGACACCCCTGGAAAAAGATGATGGACAAAGTTGGGAGGAAAAAGCCAGGCAGAGGATTCATTCCAGTGACTGAGGACCTATTCCTTTTTTACACCCAACACTGCACAGAATCAACACATCATTATAGAAGGAGATTGGTTTTGTCTCCTGTTAAAAAGTATTTAGGCTGAAGTGTGCATTCTTTATTCTGCAAAATGCAGGCAACTTCACGAGAGGACTGAATAACACACATTATTTTTATGATGGGGAGTCCATTTATAGAGCTCAGAACTAGTGAGATTGTTGATTCTTATTGATTAGCTTCTTGATGGTGTTAAAACAACTATGTATTAATTAGTAATCTATTAACAAATGATTTTCCTCCATCTATTCCCCACCTCTGATACCCATCAGTGAGGAGTTTTCTTCTGCTTCCCAACATGTGTCCTGTTATCTTCCATAGCTCAGTCTCCTCTCCCCCATCCCACTCACACCATATTCTTCTGTCTTTGCAGTGGAATCCATGGGGATTCATAGTACAGGGGAACAGTACAGGACAGTTTCCCTGTGCCATTGTGCTTTGACTCTACTGCAAAATGAAACATACTAACATTCAACATGTTTCATTTTGATCTCTATTGTGCATATGGCACAGCAGACTGCAGCAAGCATGGGAAGAAGAGACAATGACGTGAGGTAGAAGAGTCAATAGGGAAAACATGGGAGAGGAGAGAGAAGAGGCAATACTTTGCTCAGCCAAGGTTTGATAATTGCATGCTTGGATCTATAGTCTCCTTGGGTCATATCTCCATATTAAAAATGACTGCCGCTCCATTTTAGATAAATTAGGTATTCCTGGCAGTTTACCAATGAAACCTGCAATTGGGCAATGTTTGGCCAGCCCCTTCTTTCATGGTACTTGATAGGAATATTGATTCCATATCCCATGAGTAACATTTTCTACCATCTCTGCCTGGCTAGGAAACTCCATCCCATTCTCATGGACAAAGACCTGCCATCAGTTACCTATGCCTTCATCTCCTCTTTGCTGGAAATAAGGCATCAATTTTTCATGGTGAGAGTAATTAACCATTGGAACAATTTGTCAAGGGTTGTAGTGAGTCTCCATCACTGACTATTTTAAAATCAAGACTGGATGTTTTTCTAAAAAATATGGTATAGGAATTATTTTGGGGCAGTCCTATGGCCTGTGCTATACATAGGATCAGACTAGATGATCATGATAGTCCCTTCTGGTCTCGAAATCCATGAATCTATGATTACACCAAATGCAATATACCTGAGCATGAAGGTTTTGGCACTTAGGAAGCTTCAGCTAGTTATGATTGCTACAATGTCTCCCCTCAGCAACACAGGTTACCACGGATATGTCACACTTGTCCTCTACTCTTCATGACCTGTGCCCAGGGTATCTAAAAGACTATCTAATACTCTGTAATGAAGACCGTGATTGACAACTATGCTTCTCTGGCCCAATGGAACTCTCAACAATAGGAGTAAAGCTTGTCTGTGCGGGAAACAGAACTTTCTCTGGGGTGGTTCAAAACTGTGGAATGAACTCCCCTAAGAACTAAGGACCATTCACAACCCTCATCACTTTCTCCTAGAAATGCCAGATGCATTTCTTTTACCTTGCCTTCTCTAACACACAGCAATAGGTATATTTATATGAACAAAAAATAACAAACCCTACCAAAACAGGACATTCCACTGCACATGCTTCTCCCTCTGGGGAGAGGCTGAGAAAACAAACACCACATAACAGATGTGTTGTCATGTTGCTTAATGCACTACCAGAAGATGCTGAGATGCTATGGTGATGAGGGTGGTATAAAAACCTATGTAGAACAGAAGAATAAAATAGAATCCTGAGCTGAAAGCCCAGTGAACTCCATTAGAGTCTTTATAGATTCATAGATACTAAGGTCAGAAGGGACCACTCTGATCATCTAGTCCGACCTCCTGCACAGCGCAGGCCACAGAATGTCACCCACCACTCCTATGAAAAACCTCACCCATGTCTGAGCTATTGAAGTCCTCAAATCATGGTTCAAAACTTCAAGGAGCAGAGAAGCCTCCCTCCAGTCAACCATGCCCCATGCTACAGAGGAAGGCAAAAAAACCTCCAGGGCCTCTCCAATCTGCCCTGGAGGAAAACTCCCTCCCGACCCCAAACATGGCAATCAGCCAAACCCTGAGCACATGGGCAAGATTCACCAGCCAGATACCCAGGAAAGAATTTTCTATAGTAAATCGATCCCATCCATCTAATATCCCATCTCAGGGGATTTGGCCTATTTACCCTGAATATTTAAAGATAAATTACTTACCAAAATCCCATTATCCCATCATACCATCTCCTCCATAAACTTATCGAGTAGAATCTTAAAACCAGATAGATCTTTTGCCCCCACTGCTTCCCTTGGAAGGTTATTCCAAAACTTCACTCCTCTGATGGTTAAAAACCTTCGTCTGATTTCAAGTCTAAACTTCCTGGTGGCCAGTTTATACCCATTTGTTCTTGTGTCCACATTGGTGCTGAGCTGAAATAATTCCTCTCCCTCTCCTATATTTATCCCTCTGATATATTTATAGAGAGCAATCATATCTCCCCTCAACCTTCTTTTAGTTAGGCTAAACAAGCCAAGCTCCTTAAGTCTCCTTTCATAAGACAAGTTTTCCATTCCTCGGATCATCCGAGTAGCCCTTCTCTGTACCTGCTCCAGTTTGAATTCATCCTTTTTAAACATGGGAGACCAGAACTGCACACAGTATTCTAGGTGAGGTCTCACCAGTGCCTTGTATAACGGTACTAAAACCTCCTTAGCCCTACTGGAAATGCCTCTCCTGATGCATCCCAAAACCGCATTAGCTTTTTTCACAGCCGTATCACATTGGCAGCTCATAGTCATCCTATGATCAACCAATACTCCAAGGTCCTTCTCCTCTTCCGTTACTTCTAATTGATGCGTCCCCAACTTATAACTAAAATTCTTGTTATTAATCCCTAAATGCATAACCTTACACTTCTCACTACTAAATTTCATCCTATTACTATTACTCCAGTTTACAAGGTCATCCAGATCCTCCTGTATAATATCCCGATCCTTCTCCGAATTGGCAATACCTCCCAGCTTTGTATCATCTGCAAACTTTATTAGCACACTCCCACTTTTTGTGCCAAGGTCAGTAATAAAAAGATTAAATAAGATTGGTCCCAAAACCGATCCCTGAGGAACTCCACTGGTAACCTCCCTCCAATCTGACAGTTCGCCTTTCAGTAGGACCCGTTGCAGTCTCCCCTTTAACCAATTCCTTATCCACCTTCTGATGTTCATATTGATCCCCATCTTCTCCAATTTAACTAATAATTCCCCATGTGGCACGGTATCAAATGCCTTACTGAAATCTAGGTAAATTAGATCCACTGCATTTCCTTTATCTAAAAAATCTGCTACCTTTTCAAAAAAGGAGATTAGGTTGGTTTGGCACGATCTACCTTTTGTAAAACCATGTTGTATTTTGTCCCATTTACCATTGACTTCAATGTCCTTAACTAATTTCTCCTTCAAAATTTTTTCCAGGACCTTGCATACTACAGATGTCAAACTAACTGGCCTGTAGTTACCTGGATCACTTTTTTTTCCTTTCTTAAAAATAGGAACTATATTAGCAATTCTCTTTAAACTTCTCTCTGCTGGCTTCAGTTGATGGACCATTAGTTCAAAGAGCCAGAAGACCAAAAGTGCTGTTGCCTAGTTTCAAACCTAGTGGGCCAATCTAAACCAGCTTAATATTTTAAAATGTCATTTCCTCAAGGAATATCATATGAGCTGCCCTAGCCCTTTGTCTCCCTGCCCACACTTCCACATTAAACAACACCTATACCCAATGCAGTTTTTAACACAAACAAGCACACATTTAATGTGTCTGCTACAGATAGCCAGGATTTTTTTTTTCAAATGTAAGAGTCTGGAAAATCCCACACATTCTTAATTTTTTGCATTGTAGGCACATCCTGAGGCAAACATCACAACAAAAGGACTTCCAAGAGCCAGCTGTTACCCTGGAGGACATGAAAAGGAAGTGTTAACAGTACCAATATAGAAGTGTCAGTGTCATCATAATCATTGTGCTACCAGTCAGATTCTGACTCTTCCATTAAGATAAGCTTCACCATCACAACTGTGAAATCCAAGACTTTGCAATTCACTTATCTTGAGAAAACAGATTTGTTCAGATAGTCAGATCATTTGAAATGTGCAAATACATTTCAGATGACAATTTTAAAAAAAAAAAAAAATCTATGCATGGGAAAGGCACTAACCAGGACACAATTATAGGGAATATCAAGAATGATATTCTGAAGATGTTCCCATTGAAGCAAAGTTCTTTGCACATAGGTGTAAAACAAGAGAGTGTGCCACATCTAATGCATGCAACTAGAGCTGGCTGGAGACCAGCAATTCCATGTCATGAAGACTGTTTTTGTTTTGATGCAGGATGAAAACCAAACCTTTCAAAAGTTTTTGCAAAATTGAATTTTGTTGAAATGTCCATTTTTGGAACAAAAAAGGTCAGTTTTTCCATTTTGGTCTCTCTCTGTCTCTATCAGTAGTTACTGTAGCAACTTGCATGGAACTTGATGAGAGGAGCACAGGTTGCAGGAGGGAAGAGTTGGGAGGATATACCAATAAGTCAGTGTGTTTGCTTTGCTTCTTGGTGGTGGTGTTTTGTTTTCCTGTTAATTACACTCTCTTCCTTACTGAGAGTTATTGGCTGCTATGTTTCATGTACCATATACTGGGTAATATGATAGGACTCCATGTTTCTAAAACTAAGCTGTCTCTTTTGTAAGAGAACTATTTATAGAGATGCTGCAATTACAGCTAATATTTGCATAACATTGCATGGACAAACAGACTGACTTCCTGGTGCCTCCTCCAAACTCTTCCCTCCTGTAATCTGTTCTCCTCCTTCCAAGTTCCATGCATCTTGCTAGAGACCAGAGAGCCCTAGATTTCAGAATTTTTCCCATTGAAAAGTTTGTCAATACATCTCCATGAAACATTTCAGCTTCAACAAAACAGAAAATTTAGTTAAAATTACCCTTAGCAGAAGATTTTCCTACCAGCTACAGATTCAACAGTTCTGCTGAGAATTTTTCTTCCATTTCCAATGGCGAATTAAAACAAGCCTAACAACTTTAACTAATTTTTACAATAAGGGGAGATACAATGAGTAACTTGTTGAAAACTTGATGTCCAGTCCTGTTCCCATTGAAATCAATGGTATAAGTTTACAATGAGTAATTGCTGTTTTGTGTCTGGCCTGCTTTTGGACAGTTTGAGGCATGAAGTGTAATTTCCTGCTATTTGCAAGGCAAAACCAGAATGGATGCAGGAATCCAATAACCTCCTGCTCCTGCATTGCAGAGGTGACACAGGAGTTAATCATCTATATATTTTTCAAATATGCAGCCTCTTTTACATTTGAATATATATTAGAAAAGAAAGCTGAGACTGGAAAAACTCCCAAATGTCTCCCCACACTGGAAGTGGCCAATATATTACCTTCCAAGGACATGACTAGGTTTCAGTTAGACACCTTTTACTGCCAAGAATCTAATCCTGGGGTTTATTTGGATTTAACTTTTTTTTTCCATTCAGATTTGAATATTGCACAGTATAATTCTGCACATAAAGAAAAACTGGACAAATACTAGGATCAGATTCAAAAGACTAACTGGCTGAGATTTGCATAGCAGTGAAAGACCATATTATGCTTGAGAGAGATAAGATGGGTGAAGTAATATCTTTTATTGGACCAACTTCTGTTAGTGAGAAAGACAAGCTTTCGAACTTACACCGAGCTCTTCTTCAGGTCTGGGATAATATGCTTTAGTTAGTGTATTTCTTTACGAGCTTTTCTATGTCACCCTTAGTATCTGAGTGCCTCACAACCATTCATGAAGTTATTCTCACAAAACCTCACTCAACTAGGGAAATATTATCCCCATTTTACAGGAGAGGAGCTGAGGCAAAGAGAAACTGAATGACTTGTCCAAGGTCAGATGGGAAGTCTGTGGCAGAGCCAAAAATTAACTCCTGAATCGTAGGCCAGAATATTAACCACAAGAGTTGTGGTAAACAACAGGGGCAACAAATTAGACACCATTCAGCCAGTCAGATGCTGAATGATATCTGTCAGAGAAAATACAGAAGGAGTGGATGGCTCAGTGAATTATTAATGGGCTAATAATCCTTTCACCTCTAGATTCAAACCAGTAGAGATAATTGTGACCCAGAGAGTACCTCAATGCCAACTTGCAAAGGACACACCATACCATAACTCTCATCAGTCCTGACATATTCATTGCCCCCAACACACTGTTGTCATATTCTGTATCTAAAAGGTGTCATGTGAAGTATCATATGCCAACTGGTAATATGCTGGTCATTAATATTATTGTGTGATGTTTGTATGGGGGCAGTGTATAAAGAATTATAGATGGGTGATGGAAATATATTCTTAAAAGGTGTTGTGCAAATAATAGATAAGCTCAGCCTGTCCTAGACAAAGGAATGTTGTTTCGCCTGTCTTCCCATGTCTCCAACGTAAATTGAGTTAGGTATTATTACCTCCGAGGACAATGAAAAGTACATTTACATATATGGTAAACAAAGCCATCAAGCTAAATAAGCCAGGGTAAAGACCGTTTAATGATCAGGACAGGGATGGAGCCTGCACCCCCCAGGAAACCTTCCTTGCTCTTGAAACAGAGATGATAAACTTTGGAAAATATAAGCAAAGGCAGAAAGCCATTTTGATATCCATCATCTAGGGGACAAAGAAGGAGCAGTGTCCTTTGAGCTCATGAAAAAAGGGAATCCTCTTGGCCTGAAAACCAAAAGTATCTGGAACTGACTACAGATGAGAGACCTGCTTAGACAAAGATTGTAACTTGCTGAAGTTAAGTTTTAGTCACTAGAAAGCATGTGTTGTCATGTTTTACTTGTAACCATAACTTTGTTCTATTCTTACTTTTATCACTTCAATCTGTCCTTTGTTAATAAAATTATTCTTGTTCTATTACAAAGCCATTTTAGTGCTATGTATTAAACTGAAGGGTGAAGTAATCCATTAAACTAACAGGCTGATGTATGTTCTGTCTATCAGAAGGCAGGAAACTTAATAACTTCTGTGAGCATCCAGTGAGAGGGACTGGACACTGTAGGGGAGACTGTATTGAAGAAATGGGGCTGGAAGAGCTATTGGTGTTACCCTGGAGATGGAAGCCAGAGTGAGATCATTGTGCTGTGAGCAGGCTGCTGGTTTCAGGGCTTTGAGCCAAAGCTGCACAACACTTATTGGTGAGGGTGAACCCCCAAAGCATAACAGTATGTAATAAACCTTTTACCACAAGATAGCTGTTCAGAGCTCTGCAAGAAATGAATTGAAAGTCTCAGCCCAATACCTAGTGGATAAGTGTCCACGATGCAAAAGTGCAAAAGCTACCACCACCATTGGTGATAGTTGGCAGTCTCAAATTACAGGCCAATGATTGAACAGACATGGAGAATGAACTATTCTCATGCCCTAAAGTGGTTACCAGAAGGATTGAGGGACACTTGGTAGGACAGGGCATAAAAGTTTGCAGTACTGTTGCTTGGGCCATGCCTATTCTGTGTTTAAGTGAAGGATCTGAATATCCAAGATGGCCAAGCGCAAGCACTATGTTCATCATCAACAATAAAAAAAATGAACCTTTTTAAAATTAAGAGAGTAGAATAGATCAGCGACATCAGTTGTAAAATTTACAGACCTGGTAAGTTTCCGCAAGAGGATTGAAAGTTATGGTAGTTTGGAACAAACACCTCAAATACCATTAATTTCTTGAAAATCATTTGAACACAGTTAAAATCTCCCTAGCCTCAAGAATATTTCTGCCTGTATTTCTATATGTAAAATATGCAAGTAAGTTGCATAAAGATGGGCAGATTTGTGATGTTTTCCTCATTTAAAAAATAGGCAACCAGCTACTCACAATCTTCACTGGATTAGATTGTACCAAAACCTGAACCCAAATCTTGGCTCTTCAGTTGATTTTTGCTCCCACCTGCCACATCTTTCCCTTCCTAAACTCATGTCTTGGCTTCCCATTCCCTGCTTGTTTTCCTTTTGTCTCCCTTGCCTCCTGAACTCTGATCCCATTAAAGATGCTTAGAATAGATAACAGCTGTAGTGGACAAAATAAGATTTGACCAATCAATCCATTCCGAATGGCCATGTATTAAGAAGACAATAATGGTTGCCTTCTATTCTACTGGGTAAGAGTGAAAAGTCTTTAGCTTTAAATCAGATAAAGGTCAAAACCTACTCCATTTGTTCAGATGAAACATTATTATTTGTATTTTGTTAGTATGTAGAGTTTGCAACCAGAGATCAGAGTCACTTTGCACTAGGTTCTGTACACTGCACACATAATGTAGTGACAGTATCTGTCTGAAAGAATTTACAATCTAAGTATAAGATGACAGACCACAGGTGGACACAATGAACGCTGAGTCAGTTATGACAGATGTAATAAGCATTGATTACAGCCTGGCTATTGACTTCAGTGGGACTATTTATTTGAGTAAAGAGCAGGATTTGACTCAGAGGGCCAAATCCTCAGCTGGTGGACATGAGCCTTGCTTCACTGAAGTCAACAGAGCCATGCTGATTTACACCAGCTGAAGATTTGGCCTTATCTTTTGATATTGTAACAAATGCTGTTGCTACATCAAAGCGCTATTTGATGTTTTCCACCTAGGATCAAATTTCTCGCCTATTGCTCTCAAGCTTGGAGTATTGTAGAAGAACTTCAAAAAGTATTATGAGGACTGTGTTATGGTAGTGCCAAAAGGCCGCATCGGAATCTGGATCCCATTTTGCTGGGAGCTGTACAAACATACAGGCACAGGGAACATGTTCTGAAAAGCTTGCAGTCTAATTTGACTAAGAGAAATCGTGGGGCTCTCACTAATGAGGGAACTTGGAAATATTCCCATTATTTGTTTGAGGTTTAGACCATCATTCTGCTTGACAAAATGGAGAGGAGAAAGGAACATTGCCAGCTTTTTAATAGCAATCACCTGGATTCTCCCAGAAAGCAGGTCCTTACATCCCAACTCAATGTGCTGAGTAATGCAACCTGGAAAAAAAATTCCTCCTCCCTCCAGAATTGTCCCTTCAACTTTTTAAAATACACACTAATAAGATAATGATTATAATGAGTTCATTTATGAAAAATGTACTTTCCTCACTGAAGTAGTTGCAAACGGAAAGCCTAATTGCCCTTAAACACAAGGGCATGAGCTCACATAAAAAGGTTTGGCAACCTCTTTAGGACTCACTGGCATCATCTCCAGCTAGTTCTGAAAACTCAGCTTCATTAATGTGACTCTTGCTACTTACAGTGGTGAAAGTATTAGCTCTGTTTTGGTATAGTAATGACACTGGCTATGCACCTAGAAAGGTGAGTAAGAGGGCATAAGACACACCTTCATAGGCAACTAATATGATAGATAGCAGTATGGGGGGAGCATAGAGGGCACTCTCTCCCCTCTCACCCACCAGCTGGGCAGGAACAGGGAGTGGTCAGAGTGTTGGTTGGCTCCATTCCTCCCTCTCCTCCCACCCCCAACATGCCAGCCAGCACTGCTGAGCCAGGACAAAGGGTGAAGCAAAGCAAGGTAGGCACCAGTAACCAGATTGTGATGCTCAAGCTCTTGGCAAAGATACAACTGAGTCCTTTAGAATACAAAGAATTACCTTATTGTTTTCATTGCACTAGTTCCAAATAAGATCAAGACCCCATTATACTAGGCACTGTACAAAAACACTGTCCCTGCCTTGAAGGGCTCATGATCTAAACAGATAAAGGGAAGGTGGGGAAACAAAAGCACAGAGAAGTGAAGTGATTTTGCCCAAGGTCACACTGTTGGTCTGTAGCAGAGCCAGGATTAGACCCCACATCTTCTGATTCACAGGCCAGTGCCCTATCCACTAGATCACACTGCCTGACATGGCTCCATGGTGCACACTAAAGTATATGAATGGCATAAACCATTTCTTGCAGAAAAAGATAATTCTTCTTTAATGTGCTCTCCAGGTAATAGAATACTATCAACTACTTCTGTTGCTCAGGCTCATCAAGCAATTGAACGAGGAGCTGATTTTCCTGCATTTAATTTTACATGTCCATGAAGTATGATTTATATTGAGAGGGAACAATAAGTCCATTAAGGACAAGAATAATTGAACACAAGGGCAATGAAAAGGAATGATGTCAACTCTCCCATTGATAGAGTGATTGTTCTCTTCTTAAAATACTTATCACTAACAAGTGATTTATGGGCTTAGACAGCATAATAAAACTAAGGGGGCAAAGAGACAAGCAAATCACAGCTATTAAAAAGAAGATGACGACCTTCACGGTCTTTATTTTAGCCTTAATGCCCCAAAGGTTTGATACTAATAAACAAACAACAACACTTGCTTTCATTTCCAAAGGGATTTGCATGATTGATGAATTAATCCTCAACACCACCCTCAAAGAAAAACAACAATGACGATGTAACAGAGTTACACTGAAGGCTTTGGAAGTTTGGTCCTAACATTTCCCAATTTCAGTAGTTTGTGCTACAAAGAAGTTTTGTTTGGAATTATTAAAAAAACTAGCCTCTTGTAAAAGTTTAAGGTTATTCTGTCTGTGCTATAATATTTGTATTTGTTTGATAACTTGAAAGGGTTTGGGCTAAAGTGCTTTAATTCTCTGCCTGTTTAAACTTATGTACAATTTAAGTATAAATGAATTAAGCCCTGATTCATCAAGGTATTTAAGCATCTGGCTAACTTTAAGCATGTGAAATGTCCCATTGCCTTCCATTTAGGCTTGTGCTTCAGTACCTCCCTCAGATGCAGCATTCGAGAGCATTTTCGGTGCACGTCAAGGGTGGAGGAAACACAGTAGAAATGCAGCAAGAGGATGAGACAAAGAATTTGAGGAGACTAACCGCCAATGAAAAATCACCATTTAAGTACTACTTCATTTGCATTTGGGAATTATGAAATGTCTCTGGTTTCAGGCTGAGGGGTAAATCCTGGAATATTTTAGATTCAGACAGACTAAGACTGTAGGCGCTGTAAGGGAAACTGAAGAAACTCTTAAGATGCTAAGAGATAGTACATTTAAATTTGGATTGTGCCCTGAAAAGGGCCTCAGGGAAATTAAAAACAGATCCGACATCTAGCTAATCTATCCATCCATCTATTCTTGGGTTTTTAAGGTGTCTGTCCTTGTGGCATCTAAACACCCAAAACTATGAGGGCAGAATTGGAACTATATGTGTGACAGACAGAAATCCTGCTATTTCTTTCTTCCTTATCAGATTATTTATTACACCTGCACAAGACCAGGTATATTCCAAGTCAACTGGATTACAAATAATTTAATCAGGAATTCAGTAACTGCAAATCATTATTCTTACTTTCAACTATTTTACAACTATTAAAGTTTACTAATAAAGTGCTGCATTTCTGTGGGTAGATATTTGCTTTTAACTAACAAAAGGATAAAGTATGGACCAGCCAGCCAGTTTGAGGCCTATGCACCACTAAGTCCCATTCAGGCCCTCAAGTTGACATAAATCTTGTGCTGGCCTTATGCACAGGGATCTATTTTACCCATAATGCCTTTTATTCAAACAACTCAAAGTGCTTTACCAACATTCATCAACCATCATATTTCCTTCAGAAGTACTGTCTTCATTTCTTAAATGAGGCACCAGAGGTACATGCCCATAGTAAAATCAGTGGCTGGACAGGGATTAGAACCCATGACTTTGTTCTTTCCAGTGCTGTGTTTAGGGTAAACTTTTCTCAACATGACAGCTAAGACCCCACTCCTTCAAAGATGTATAGAGCTGCCACTGCTGCTTAATTTTTACACACTCTGAGCCCTCCCACTGAAGTCAGCGGGCCTACTCCTAGTGCCTAAAATTAAGCACATACATAAATCTTTGCAGAATTGGGTCCTAAGGGTTCAATCCTGCCAAGCACTGGGCACTCTGTCCCTAATCTATCAATTACTTGAACTACTAATGTTCTTAAAATTAAGCACACGCTTAAGTACTTTGGAGGATCAGGATCAGAGTGCTCAGCAGTTAGCAAGATCAAGTTCTAAGAGAGTAGTAATTTACCATTCTTATTAATGAGCCATTTTATGCTTGTTAATGAAGTAATATGCTTTTGTCTGATTTGTGACTTGCTACTTTGATTTCCTTTAACTATTTCAATTTTGAAGCAAAAGGAAGGGAGACAAATTTTATTGGACTTGCTTTTATGTAAAACTGTTAGCGTTGGTTGCTTTATAGCTGGTTCACGTTGGGGGTGGAATAAGGATATTTTTTCACATTTAACTATATACATAGAGTTTTATTGCATAAGGAATTTGGGTTATGTAAAAAAAAAGTGATGAATGTTTATACATTTATTTTGTTTTTTTTGCAATAATGCTAGATGCCCTAAAGCTGCATAAAAGCCAGATTATTTCTATTGTATATTCAAAAGATAGTTTCCTTCTGACTGGCAGAATGAAGAGAAGTTAAATTGATTTAGCATTGTCCATTTTGGCCCAACATTCAGATACAGTAGAAGTAAAAACTTTTAGAAAACCTTAATCCAGTAGAAATGGTTGGGGGGTATTTTTTATTACAAGTGAACTATTTTAAAGGAAGTTTTCAGAGTAGCAGCCATGTTAGTCTGTATTCGCAAAAAGAAAAAGGAGGACTTCTGGCACCTTAGAGACTAACAAATTTATTTGAGCATAAGCTTTTGTGAGCTACAGCTCACTTCATAGGATGCTTTCAGTGGAAAATACAGTGAGGAGATTTATATACATAGAGAACATGAAACAATGGCATTGCCATACACACTGTAACGAGAGTGATCTCTTGAGGTGAGCTATTACCAGCAGGAGAGCGGGGGGGGGGCTTGGAACCTTTTGTAGTGATAATCAAGGTGGGCCATTTCCAGCAGTTGACAAGAACATCTGGGGAAGATTCTCCTACAATATTTGGGTCTCAAACAGTGCAGCAGCATTGGGATGCACAAGAACCTGAACTTGCCTGCATGCTGTCTAGTTTATTTCCATGATCCAAACTGTGTGAACTACAAATACAAATAAGTAAACAAGTTATAAATGGGTGAAAACAATTAACTATGCATTATGTTCTTTACCCGTGTACTCTACATGCACTCGGAATGCAGTTCTTGAGATATGTGCCATCTTAGCCTTTGAACGCATTAGATCTTACAAGCGAAGTAGGTATAGTGGAATTAGAACTCCTCTGGGGTCTCTGGAAAAAAAAAACCATGGGGCTACAGGAAAATGGGATGCTGAGCAGGTCGCACTTCTGCCTGTACCCCATTCTCTCCACGTGGTGTTTGGGAGCATGGTGCTATTGGAGATGCTGCATTTCAGAATGGAATTAAACCCAAAAGCCACCATTTGTCATTTAAAATCCCACGACAAGTCCAAGCTTTAGCTCTAGCTTCACTGCTAAATGCTACTGACCTAAGGTCTCCATTTGCTTGAGCTGGATAAGTTGCTGTTCTTTACTTTCTGTTCCTTCTCTGTTGCATACAGCTGGTCAGGAAGGGGTTTATTTAGCCCATGGAAAATGTTGACTATTTTAAAAAAAAAAAAAATAATTCCTGTAATCAAATTGTCCTGTGGAAAAATCCTATTTGTTCAAAAACCAAAAACTGATTTATTTATTTTGCCAAAAAAGATGGAAAAGTGTGTGTGTGTGTGTGTGTGTGTGTGAGAGAAAAAACCTGAAAATTCTCAAGAAAAACAGACACTTTCTGTGAAAATTTTCATTGAATTACAAACCCTATTTTTTATCAAAATAAGTTTCCATTGAAACTTTTTGACTAGCCCTCCTGTTGCATGGTATTGCTGGAACTCAGGGGTTGCTGCATCCCACTCCAGCTGGGGCTGCATTTTGCGTAGTCGATGAAGCCAACCCGGTGTGTGTGTGTGTGTGTGTATATCACTCGTAATTCAGTAAAGTGCTTTGAGCATTGATAAAGATATTAAAACAATCAATAAATGTGATCATAATTAAACACTGATCCAATACAAATACTCAGAATACTGTGCTCTGAGTTACAGTAATTTGATTTTAATGTAATTCAAACAATGGATTTCAGCCTGTCCTTTAGACAGTAACATTATCCTGCTCCAGAAGGGAAATCAAAATAACAGTAAAATATAATAATGGATTTAATAGTAAAATGGATCTTGAACAGTAATACTCTTTCCCATTGAAACTTACATTGCAAGAGGATTACATCAAGAGTTTCATATTTTCCAAAATTATGTTCCAATTCTGCACTAAAATGATTGCTTTACATAACACTATGAAGTGTCCTTCAAACAGGAGCTAAACCTTTGCATAAGCCTTTAAATGACACAAGTTTAGGTTAAAATGAATGTAAGCAATTACTAAATCTTCCAGATGTCTAATTTTCCCCCGGTCTATGCAGGTATATCATCTTGCATCCTGCAGATATTCTACATAACTCAACAGATACATGTTAATCCCAGGTGCACTGTTATATGGAAGCAGATTTTGTTGGACTGTTAAAAGACAGAAGGTCAAATGTGGTCATGGGAATTTCCTTTAAGACTATATAAGGCACCAGCCATATGAAGTCTGATGTGATGATTTTATGCTATTTTGTATTCCACCAAATGGGGAAAAACATGGAGAACTGGAAATGTTGTGTCCCTTTTGGGCTGATTGCAACATTACTGGAAGCTCCTTGAATGAATTCAGTTTTGTTGAATGTGTGTAGCTTAAATGAGTATCTACCCCATCTGACTTTGCGCTCAATACTGCCTACAAAGGGCTGAGTACCTCCGACCAAGATTTAACAGACCTGGCTTCTATTCCGGCTTAGCCACTGCCATGCTGGGTGACCTTGGGCAAATCATTTCACCTCCCCTTACTTAGTTTCCTTATCTGTAAAATGAAATAATGATACTGATCTCTTTTGTAAAGCACGTTGAGATCTATGGATGAAAATGCCTACATTATAAATTATTATTATTATTTATTAAACTCCCATTGCTCTCTCAGGAGCCAGTCAGTATCTCTCACAATCTGTTCCTATTACACCTAAAGTATTTACCTAAAGTATTAGCCCAATGAGGAGGAAAGATGGCTCAGTGATTGGGGCACTGGCCTAGGATGTGGGACTCAATTGTCTATTCAGATATGGTCTTCCTGTGTGACCCTGGGCAAGTCACGTGGCCTCTCTGTGCCTCAGTTCTCTGTCAGGGGTCCTAGAGAGGTGACAGGCACCCTAGGGATAAACTGCCCATTGAAACATCATTAAATGACACCCCTATGACTATGCTCGTCACTATATATATATATATATATATATATATATATATATATATATATATATATTAATGTGGCAGAGCTCCAACCTTGTCCCCATGGGTCCCACGCTTCCAGGCGGTTTATGCTAGCTCCAGAGGTTCACTGCAACCCTCCACATAGCCCTTCTCTCTCTCTCTAGGGACAGGGATACAGTCTATTGAGCCCTTTTCATCATAAGTCAGCAATGGAGGTTGGTGAGAGAATTCCCACAGGCTCCGTTGCTCCTACAGCCTCATGCCAAAACAGTTTGGCCTCCTATCCTGACAGGGGCCCGTTTTCCCCTCCCAGGGGGTGTTTCTGTAGTGGTGGGGGTGGGGGGGGAAACCCAGGCCTGCCCTCTACTCTGGGTTCTGGGCCAGGGACCCTAATGGTAGCAGCTGTTGGCAGCCAACCTTTTACTACCAGAGTTGCTACATTTCCCTGGGCCACTTCCCCACAGCTCTCCTGCTTCTCCCTTCTTCACGCTTACCTTAGGGCTCCCTTACCAAGGACTTGAGGGTGTCTTTATTAACCAGCCCTTCAGCCACACTTCCGCTCCTCTCTGCCTGACTGGAGTGAGCCCTTTTATATTATCAGAGGGGGCTTAATTAGAGTCAGGTGGTTACATTAGCTTAATGGCCTCACCTGACTCTTTGCAGGTTAATTGGAGTCAGGTGTTCTCATTAGCCTGGAGCAGCTCTTGCTCTAGTCAGTCAGGGAACAGAAACATGCTCATCCAGTGGACAGTAGATCTGCCTTCGGCTACTCTGCTGTATCCAACTGGCCTGGGTCTATCACAATAGATTGATAGATAAATAAATTGTCCCAGCATGCACTGGTCCAAGTGCAAAACATGAGATGGACTCTTCTTGTTCCAAAGTCCTGGCTCAGGACCCGCAGGGGAACCTTCCTAGAAAATTACACTTTGCTCCTCTTACATCTTTGCCTCTGGTAAACTCTACTAAGAATATGTCTACACTACGAAATTAGGTCGAATTTATAAAAGTCGGTTTTGTAGAAAGCATTTTTATACAGTCGAGTGTGTGTCCCCCCACACAAATGCTCCAAGTGCATGTAGTCAGCAGACTGTGTCCACAGTACCAAGGCAACAGTCAACTTCCGGAGCTTTGCACTGTGAGTAGCTATCCCAAGGTTCCCGCAGTCTCCACCGCCAATTTGAATTCTGGATAGAAATCCCAGTGCCTGATGGAGCTAAAACATTGTCGCGGGTGGTTCTGGGTACATATCGTCAGGCCCCCGTTCCCTCCCTCCCTCCGTAAAAGCAAGGGCAGACAATCGTTTTGCGCCTTTTTTCTTGAGTTACCAAGAGTTACTGTGCAGACGCCGTACCATAGCAAGCATGGACCCGGCTCAGCTAACCGTCACTATATGTCTCCTGGGTGCTGGCAGATGTGGTACGGCATTGCTACACAGCAGCAGTTTATTGCCTTTTGGCAGCAGACAGTGCAGTATGACGGGTAGCCGTCATCGATGTAGTCCTGGGTGCTCTTTTAACCAGGCGCCTAGGTAAACATGGGAGTGACTCAGCCAGGTCATTTCCCTTGTTTCGTCTCATGGCAATTGAGTCCTACCGGCAGCACACAGTCTTTTAATCTGCAGCTAGCAGAAGACGATGGCCAGTAATCATACTGCACCGTCTTCTGCAGAGCACCCAGGAGGTGATGATGGCTAGCGGTCCTACTGCACAGTCTGCTGCCAGCATGATGTATAAAGATAGATGAAGTGGCTCAAAACAAGAAATAGACCAGATTTGTTTTGTATTCATTTTCTCCTCCCTCCCTCTGTGAAATCGACAGCCTGCTAAACCCAGTTTTGAGTTCTATCCTTGAGGTTTTGAGTTCTATCCTTGAGGCAGCCATTCAGTTTCTCGCAAAGCCACCCCCTTTGTTGATTTTAATTACCTGTAAGCCAACCCTGTAAACCATGTCGTCAGTCACGCCTTCCTCCGTCAGGGCAACAGCAGACAATCGTTCCGCGCCTTTTTTCTGTGCAGACGCCATACCATGGCAAGCATGGAGCCTGCTCAGATCACTTTGGCAATTAGGAGCACATTAAACACCACACGCATTATCCAGCAGTATATGCTGCACCAGAACCTGGCAAAGTGAAACCAGGCGAGTAGGCGACATCAGCGCAGTGACGAGAGTGATGAGGACATGGACACAGACTTCTCTCAAAGCACAGGCCCTGCCAATGTGGGCATCATGGTGCTAATGGGGCAGGTTCATGCAGTGGAACGCCGATTCTGGGCTCGGGAAACAAGCACAGACTGGTGGGACCGCATAGTGTTGCAGGTCTGGGACGATTCCCAGTGGCTGCAAAACTTTTGCATGCATAAGGGCACTTTCATGGAACTTTGTGACTTGTTTTCCCCTGCTCTGAGGTGCAAGAATACCAAGATGAGAGCAGCCCTCACAGTTGAGAAGCGAGTGGCAATAGCCCTGTAGAAGCTTGCAAAGCTACCGGTCAGTCGGGAATCAATTTGGAGTGGGCAAATCTACTGTGGAGGCTGCTGTGATGCAAGTAGCCAACGCAATGAAAGATCTCCTGATATTAAGGTTAGTGACCCTGGGAAATGTGCAGGTCATAGTGGATGGCTTTGCTGCAATGGGATTCCCTAACTGTGGTGGGGCCATGGACGGAACCCATATCCCTATCTTGGCACCGGAGCACCAAGACTGCGAGTACATAAACCGCAAGGGGTACTTTTCAATAGTGCGGCAAGCACTGGTGGATCACAAGGGACGTTTCACCAACATCAACGTGGGATGGCCGGGAAAGGTACATGACGCTCGCATCTTCAGGAACTCTGGTCTGTTTCAAAAGTTGCAGGAAGGGACTTTCTTCCCAGACCAGAAAATAACCGTTGGGGATGTTGAAATGCCTATAGTTATCCTTGCAGACCCATCCTACCCCTTAATGCCATGGCTCATGAAGCCATACACAGGCAGCCTGGAGAGTAGTCAGGAGCTGTTCAACTACAGGCTGAGCAAGTGCAGAATGGTGGTAGAATGTGCATTTGGATGTTTAAAAGTGCGCTGGTGCAGTTTACTGACTCGGTTAGACCTCAGTGAAACCAATATTCCCACTGTTATTACTGCTTGCTGTGCGCTCCACAATATCTGTGAGAGTAAGGGGGAGACGTTTATGGCAGGGTGGGAGGTTGAGGAAAATCGCCTGGCTGCTGGTTACGCACAGCCAGTCACCAGGGCAGTTAGAAGAGCACATGAGGGTGTGGTGCACATCAGAGAAGCTTTGAAAACCAGTTTCATGACTGGCCAGGCTACGGTGTGAAAGTTCTGTTTGTTTCTCCTTGATGAAACCCCGCTCCCCTTGGTTCACTCTACTTCCCTGTAAGCTAACCACCCTCCCCACCTACCTTCGATCACCGCTTGCAGAGGCAATAAAGTCATTGTTGCTTCACATTCATGCATTCTTTATTAATTCATCACACAAATAGGGGGATAATTACCAAGGTAGCGCAGGAGGGGTGGTGGAGGAGGGAAGGACAAGGCCACACAGCACTTCAAAAGTTTAAAACGTATTGAATGCCAGCCTTCTGTTACTTGGGCAATCCTCTGAGGTGGAGTGGCTGGATGCCCCCCCACCACGTTCTTGGCCGTCTGGGTGAGGAGGCTATGGAACTTGGGGAGAAGGGTGGTTGATTACACAGGGCCTGTAGCGGCGGTCTGTGCTCCTGCTGCCTTTCCTGCAGCTCAACCATATGCTGGAGCATATTAGTTTGATCTTCCAGCATCCACAGCATTGCATCCTGCCTCCTCTCATCATGCTGCTGCCACCTTTCAGCTTCAGCCCTCTCTTCAGCCCGCCACTTACTTTCTTCAGCCTGCCACCTTTCCTCCTGGTCATTTTGTGCTTTCCTGCACTCTGACATTGTCTGCCTCCATGCATTTGTCTGTGCTCTGTCAGTGTGGGAGGACAGCATGAGCTCAGAGAACATTTAATCGCAAGTGCGTTTTTTTCCACCTTCTAATCTTCGCTAGCCTCTGGGAAGGAGAAGATCCTGTGATCCTTGAAACACATGCAGCTGGTGGAGAAAAAAAAGGGAGAGTGGTATTTGAAAAGACACATTTTATAGAACAATGGGTACACACTTTCACAGTAAACCTTGCTGTTAACATTACATACATAGCACATGTGCTTTCGTTACAAGGTTGCATTTTGCCTCCCCCCACCACGTGGCTAACAGCGGGGAACATTTCTGTTCAGCCATAAGCAAACAGCACAGCAGGAACGGGCACCTCTGAATGTCCCCTTAAGAAAAGCACCCAATTTCAACCAGGTGACCATGAATGATGTCACTCTCCTGAGGATAATACAGAGAGATAAAGAACGGATGTTGTTTGAACGCCAGCAAACACACACTGCAATGCTTTGTTCTACAATGATTCCCGAGTACGTTCTACTGGCCTGGAGTGGTAAAGTGTCCTACCATGGTGGATGGAATAAGGCTGCCCTCCCCAGAAACCTTTTGCAAAGGCTTTGGGAGTATATCCAGGAGAGCCACGAATGCCAGGGCAAATTAATCATTAAACATGTTGGCTTTTAAACCTTGTATAGTATTTTAAAAGGTACACTCACCAGAGCTCCCTTCTCCACCTGGTGGGTCCAGGAGGCAGCCTTGGGTGGGTTCAGGGGGTACTGGCTCCAGGTCCAGGGTGAGAAACAGTTCCTGGCTGTCGGGAAAACCAGTTTCTCCGCTTGTTTGCTGTGAGCTATCTACAGCCTCCTCATCATTGTCTTCCTCATCCCCAAAACCTGCTTCCGTGTTGCCTCCATCTCCATTGAAGGAGTCAAACAATACGGCTGGGGTAGAGGTGGCTGAACCCCCTAAAATGGCATGCAGCTCATCATAGAAGTGTCATGTTTGGGGCTCTGACCCGGAGCAGCCATTGGCCTCTCTGGTTTTCTGGTAGGCTTGCCTCAGCTCCTTAAGTTTCAGGTGGCACTGCTTTGGGTCCCTGTTATGGCCTCTGTCCTTCATGCCCTGGGAGATTTTCACAAATGTTTTGGCATTTCGAAAACTGGAACGTAGTTCTGATAGCACGGATTCCTCTCCCCATACAGCGATCAGATCCCGTACCTCCTGTTCGGTCCATGCTGGAGCTCTTTTGCGATTCTGGGACTCCATCATGATCACCTCTGCTGATGAGCTCTGCATGGTCACCTGCAGCTTGCCACACTGGCCAAACAGGAAATTGAAATTCAAAAGTTCGCAGGCCTTTTCCTGTCTACCTGGTCAGTGCATCTGAGTTGAGAGTGCTGTCTAGAGTGGTCACAATGGAGCACTCTGGATAGCTCCTGGAGGCCAATACCATCTAATTGCGTCCACAGTACCCCAAATTCGACCCAGCAAAACCGATTTCAGTGCTAATCCCCTTGTCGGGGGTGGAGTAAGGAAATCGATTTTAAGAGCCCTTTAAGTCGAAAAAAAGGGCTTTGTCATGTTGGCGGGTGCAGGGTTACATCGATTTAACGCTGCTAAATTCGACCTCATCGCCTAGTGTAGACCAGGGCTAAGTGACATCTGAACTGTGCAACATCAAGGATTGTAATGTATTTCCTAGTACAGCTTACAATATATGTTGAGAGCAGCAGACAGGGCTTTATTCAGTCATATTGACTGTGAACAGACCAAAAGAGAAGGTCAGAGAAAACTTTTACTCTGCTAGATCACATTTCCCTCCCCCTTACCCCTTTCTTATGAACCTCCCTCAGTTTGATTTTCAGGCCCTCCACACTTCATCGGTCAGTGTCTACAGCCCTGACAACATACAACCATTAAAACTGGTGAGGCCTCCTTCTATTTGGATCTGTTTCAAACCTGGATTAAAACCCTGCCCTTTTTGGCTAATATACAACACTCCTGCCTCTCTGAAATTTAAGGCAGATCAAAGTTTGTGTGTAGGTTTGGAGAGACCACCACCACAACTTAAATGAAAGTGCAGTATTATTCTTTACTCCTATCATTTATGCTCATTGTTGGTCATCAACGATAACTAATAATCTTTCATTTAGCATACAATGGATGATGAGCAGAAGGCATGGGTGAACTCCTAGGGATAAAATAGTAACTGATCTAATCCTCCAAGCCAATTTTTTCTTTTGAAATTCAGAGAGAGTTGGTTGACTTTTTTGGTTTTTCACATGACTCTACACTTCCTTTTCTCCAGCTGAGATCAGAATCAGAACTGCTAAATTACCATGGGAAAGGTTGCTCTTGTGGTTCTTCTGGCAGAAATACATGTGGGAAGTATCTCAAATCTCATGATATAATGGGATTTTCAACTCCATTGTCTAGACCCAGGAGCTTTGGGTAGTTTAAAGTATCTTAGGTGCCTACCTGAACGGTTAGCATTTTTGTCAGTGTCTAGCAAATATACAAAATATATGTAGGTGATGGCAATATAGGAATCCTTAGGGCCAGATCCTGGCCCCCATTATGGTTGCTTTGCATTGATCTAGTGCAATGGTTCCCAAACTGGGGTTCGTGAACCCCTGGGGGTTCACAAAATGTTACAGGGGGTTCTCAGGAAAAAATTCCCTAATGGTGGACAGAGCTGTCCCTAGGGACCCCGGGCAGCACAAGGCCAGCAGCCTGGAGCCCTAGGACTTCCAAGAGCTAAACAGATCAAAACAAGCATATCTATCACACTGAGGAGATTTAAACTTCAAGACTCCTTATAAGACATGGAAAGGGAGGTGGATATTTTTTGCTATTTTTAAAATTAAATAGGTAGCTAGTATTGTTTTTTAAATTATTATGAAGAACAAGTTTAAGCTTGTTGTAATGTGCATTGTTTGCCTGGACTGCTCAAGACCTGAATGCTTGGGTAGGAGGTTTGAGTTGGCTTCTTAAAAACTTTCATGCTGTTTCACATCTGATACTCCTTGATGAAACATAGGAGCCTTGTCTTATAACAGGCTTATTCAAAGTGATACAAGCTACGAAAGTGAGATCTTGGAAGCGTGTTGCCATTTTCATAATGTAATAAAAATACTGTCATGATACATAATAATTAATAATAAATAGTGTGGAATAAGCATGTCATAAAAACAAATTTTATATTTCCAAGATCACTGCTTTTATAATTTTTACTCAGGAAAAGGAGAAAATCCCTGGAACTATTCATTTTTAGGAGGGCGTTCGTGAAACTTGACATTTTAGTGAAAGGGGTTCACAGGTTGTCGAAGTTGGAGAACTACTGCTCGAGTGGATTAAAGCAACAGTAATGCTGGGTTTAATGAAAGGGAGTACTTGTGGCACCTTAGAGACTAACAAATTTATTAGAGCATAAGCTTTCGTGAGCTACAGCTCACTTCATCGGATGCATTTGGTGGAAAAAAAAAAAAAGTTTTTGTTTTTTTTTTTTTTCCACCAAATGCATCCGATGAAGTGAGCTGTAGCTCACGAAAGCTTATGCTCTAATAAATTTGTTAGTCTCTAAGGTGCCACAAGTACTCCTTTTCTTTTTGCGAATACAGACTAACACGGCTGCTACTCTGAAAGCTGGGTTTAATCACTCCCTGGAGTATTTCCTGCATATTTCCCCTGCATAGCTTCCTGATGTGGTAGATGTGACAAGGAGAATAGGGAAGTTTGCTCCACAGAACCCCGCTGTCCACCAGGGATATAGGTAATGGAGATTGCTCTAAATTCTGCTGGGGACTGTCTTAGTCCTAGATAACCCCAATAGCAAGGGGCATGAAGGTGATGAAAAGCCATCTTGTCCCTGTCCTTTCCTGAGCTACACTGAGCTCACCTCAGATAGAGCCACCCGGAATAGACCCTTATTGGCTAATTGCAGACTAGTTCCTATCTAGATTTGTTTTCATGGAATTAATTTCCTTTTAGTTCCCTAATATGAAGTAATCAGTAACACTAATCAATGGAGATGCAGCAGTGCTTCCTATCACTGAAATTTTATTCACTTGCCTCCATTGTCATTGGCTAAATAACGTTTTAAAATTATATAATTGAACCAGTTACAAACTAACAGGTCTATTATATTTCTGTCAACTGCTGTTTCACCTCTTAATATTTTTTCTCTTTCTCCCTGATATATCTATCCCTTCCAAGAAACTCAGAAGTTTGAAGCACAAGGAGAACATTCTGCAAGCAATAACAAAGGCAATAAAAGCCTTATTTATGGGATTCCAATAGCTGATGTGGAGCTAACAAAAGAATGTTGGTTCTTTACATAAATACTCAACAAGACAATAGTCTGTCTAGGTCAATCCATTTCAAGATCAATGTCAAAAGATGATAAGGCTAAATAAATTATGATCACATTGCATAGAAAGAGAGAGAGAGAAGGGATAAGACATGAACATGTTTCAAATAATAAACAGGCCATATTGTGAACACTGACCTCAGAAGCATACTTTATTCTTAAAGGCAAGGGGAGATCTGGAAGAAAATGGCTAGCTTCATGGAGGTGGACAATTAAGCCACAGAAGAGTTGTTGTACATTTGACATTTCATTTAAAATATCATTTATCAAATATCTCCTTCACTTTTAATGAAGAAACAGTAGAAGACCAGCTCCAAAGAGCCAGCTGTTATCCACAATATTTCAGTTTCCTCTAGCTGAAAATGTGGATGAATTTTCCAGTAGTATGTGCATTAATTTCCCTTGGCATCCAGAGATGAAAAATCATGCACAGCGACTATTTTTTCCAGTGTTATATTTCCTAAGGTCATTCTTTAAAAAGCATCTCTTTCTTTTCCTCTGCATTTATCATTTTTCACCTTGGGGAATATGAAAGACATAGAGGAGTATGTGGGGGGGAGCAGGGGTGCACTTCAAGTGTGGTTAAAAGTGAATCACCCTTTGAAATAAGAAAAGGAGTACTTGTGGCACCTTAGAGACTAACAAATTTATTAGAGCATAAGCTTTCGTGAGCTACAGCTCACTTCATCGGATGCATTTGGTGGAAAAAACAGAGGAGAGATTTATATACACACACACAGAGAACATGAAACAATGGGTTTATCATACACACTGTAAGGAGAGTGATCACTTAAGATAAGCCATCACCAACAGCAGGGGGGGAAGGAGGAAAACCTTTCATGGTGACAAGCAGGTAGGCTAATTCCAGCAGTTAACAAGAATATCAGAGGAACAGTGGGGGGTGGGGTGGGAGGGAGAAATACCATGGGGAAATAGTTTTACTTTGTGTAATGACTCATCCATTCCCAGTCTCTATTCAAGCCTAAGTTAATTGTATCCAGTTTGCAAATTAATTCCAATTCAGCAGTCTCTCGTTGGAGTCTGTTTTTGAAGCTTTTTTGTTGAAGTATAGCCACTCTTAGGTCTGTGATCGAGTGACCAGAGAGATTGAAGTGTTCTCCAACTGGTTTTTGAATGTTATAATTCTTGACGTCTGATTTGTGTCCATTCATTCTTTTACGTAGAGACTGTCCAGTTTGGCCAATGTACATGGCAGAGGGGCATTGCTGGCACATGATGGCATATATCACATTGGTAGATGCGCAGGTGAACGAGCCTCTGATAGTGTGGCTGATGTGATTAGGCCCTATGATGGTATCCCCTGAATAGATATGTGGACAGAGTTGGCAACGGGCTTTGTTGCAAGGATAGGTTCCTGGGTTAGTGGTTCTGTTGTGTGGTGTGTGGTTGCTGGTGAGTATTTGCTTCAGATTGGGGGGCTGTCTGTGAGCAAGGACTGGTCTGTCTCCCAAGATCTGAGAGAGCGATGGCTCGTCCTTCAGGATAGGTTGTAGATCCTTGATGATGCGTTGGAGAGGTTTTAGTTGGGGGCTGAAGGTGATTTCCCTATTAATTAAATTAAATAGTGAAATAGTGATTTCACTATTTCCCCATGGTATTTCTCCCTCCCACCCCACCCCCCACTGTTCCTCTGATATTCTTGTTAACTGCTGGAATTAGCCTACCTGCTTGTCACCATGAAAGGTTTTCCTCCTTCCCCCCCCCTGCTGTTGGTGATGGCTTATCTTAAGTGATCACTCTCCTTACAGGGTGTATGATAAACCCATTGTTTCATGTTCTCTGTGTGTGTGTATTTAAATCTCTCCTCTGTTTTTTCCACCAAATGCATCCGATGAAGTGAGCTGTAGCTCACGAAAGCTTATGCTCTAATAAATTTGTTAGTCTCTAAGGTGCCACAAGTACTCCTTTTCTTTTTGCGAATACAGACTAACACGGCTGCTACTCTGAAACCCTTTGAAATAGTAAATTCTAATAATAATAATAATTAATAAAAAAACATAAAAAATATCCCAACCATCCAAGTCAGTAAAAACTTTTAAACAATAGCAGACAAAGAAGGTCAAAATTGTCCTTTCAATTACACTAAATGTAGATCTGGGATAATGCCACTGGACTTCAGTAGAATTAGTCTAGATTTACATCCCTGTAAAGGAGAGCAGGCTCTGATTCAAAACAAAGTTTAACAAATCTAAAGGCAGTAAAGGTATGACTAAAGTGATGAACATACAGGAATACACTTTAGAGGCAAGACGATCTAAGTACTAAAAGTTTATCAATAGTAATCAGCCAGTGGTGGAGGTTATGTAACAATTTAAAGGTTTTAAGACCTTAGACTCGATCCGCAGCTGATGTAAATTAGTAGAGTTCTATTCACTTCAATGAAACCACACTGATTTACCCAAGCTGAAAGTCTGGCCAGCATTGCTGTTTTCTAAGCAAAGTAGAAAAGTCAACCAAATTACTAATGGCAAGCAAACCTCATAATATTGGTATTCCTTTTGACCCAAACAGGTAGTCAAAGTTTGGGGCCTTGTGGGTTTTTTCCACATTTAGAAGAAACTGATGACAGACAGGTATTTTCTTTGATGCAATCTTGTTTATTTACAAATATTATACATAAAGTCCTGTTTGCCTGAACATAGTAAGAGTCACACAACAGGAGACAGCTGCTGTTCCCATACCTGCCTTTCCAACCAGCATTCTGTGTTCAAGAAGTTTCCTCTCTTAGCCACATTATTCACCAGTAACATTCTGTTACTGTCTGTTTGGCTGTCTGGACATTTCTGTCTCTCTCTGGCTTAACTCCTCCTCTCACACACACATAGACAAAAACTGTTTCACCAATCAAAGCCCTAGTCCCTGCATTTGCTATCAATCCCCTGGGAAAACCCTTTGGTTTAGCTTCTGCTTGAGCTTTTCCAGTGCCTGTGCTACCGCTATTATTTCAGCCACTTGGTCATAATAGCTTCTTTATAGGTATCCTTAACGGGAGGCAGTGGTTGTGCCTGACACATAACAACAAGGTTTAACCCAACTCACAATAGCACCCAGAGGCTTTTCTTGGATAAACATCTAAATGTTAGTAGCTTATTCAAACCCTTCTGGTCTGTAAAATTGGGCAAATGATCTCATAAGGACAAGCTCTCTCATGGTGTTATAGTATTTCTGTTCCCAGTATCTGCCAAAACCTGGAAGTCCAGGCATACAGATTAGTCTGTTGGCGATACCCCAAAATGAGACAAAAGCTTATAGGTACCAGTAGTTAGTCTGCAGATTCATCATTTACTGCATTCCTTGGACACAAATATAATCTCTCTAGGTTCAGAAACCACACACAAGCAAACTAAATTGAATCATATTCTTAGGGAGCTCTAATCACGTAGACTCTAAGGTGCTCAGTGAATACAGTAATTAGTAGTATAAAATGAGGAAGGCAGACTTCACATGCGTGCACACACGTCTGCTCATTCAGTCTGGCAGCCATCCAGACTCTTTCCCAAAGTACAATGATATATGAAAATTAACACAATGGCCAAGATTCTGGGCTGTGCCCGAGCTATGCTCTGTGCAGTTCAGGAGCAGGTATTGGCAGTCACCACCATTCCTCATTGCACTTTAGAGCATGCTCAGGTGAATCCTTAGGGAGCAGATCCTTGAGATTTATTTCCATAGGAAACACATGGAATGATTCTGTTTCCATGGAAGTCAATGGGAATTTTGCCTTTAACTTCTGTTGGCCAATGAAGAATAAAACTGACAAATGGTGTGACGTTCTGGTCATTTTCCGGCAATGTGCAACCCCCAGAAAAATCAGCAACAATAATTTTAGCCAATTACAAGATAATGGGGGTAAGCAAAGGCAACCCAGCCACACAATAAGACCTACCTTGATTCGAGAATGACCTTGGGATTCTTGTTGCTGAGTCAAGGGTGAGAGAGCACATTGCCTTGGTAATGGGTTTCTTATCTGATGATGGGTATGAGCGACAATATTTTTGCAGCAGCCCCAGTGACTCATCCAGAGAGTAGCTGCAGTAGCATTTGCGTGGTAGTGAACACACATATTTAGTCCGGAGGAGAGGGGGTGTAAGGGAGAAATGGGCCCATTCCAGAAGAATGAAGTACTGATATAATAAAAAAAAAATTCACCTTTGCACAGCGCCTTTCATTATGAAGGATTCCTTGATAGTCCAGTCTATATACAGAGAGAGAGAGCACGCAAGCAGCAGCCACCTCAGCAGGGCAATGTGACAGCCATTCCGCACCAGCGGTGCTACACAATAGTGTTTAAGAAGGGAAGTAAAGAACAGCTTCTCCAACTGAATACACAGAAACAGGACACCATGCAGTGAATAATGCTCAGGATATATTTGCAATTATGTACCTCTGCAATCAGGAGTCTCTCTCATTCTTCTAGTTTCCCAATTCTGGGGGAGTGCAAAAACAATGCTTTGTGCTAGTTAACTGGGTTTTCTTTAACAAACATAAAGCACTAAAAAATGCAAGCATGTTAGGGAGAAGGGAAATAAGGAGCCATTTTCTCCTTCCACACCTGTATAGGCAGCCGCAAAGCTGCAACCTGGTCTCCCAAAGCTCAAGGACATCTGCTAATTCTGCCACCAGTGCTGCCTGCTCAGAAGGGCCAGGCTGGGACTGAACCAGCTAGCACTGGCAATACAAAAACCTGCTATGTTTGTAGTAATGAGGGCTGCTGCTTAGTGTGCTCTCTCCAGCTGCCCAGAGGCATTATGTCTTACCCAGCCATAATGAGCCAGATCCTCAGCTAATGTCAATAGGCATATAGTTCCATTGAAGCCCATGGACTTGTGCCAAATTACCCAGATGGTGATGTGGCCCTATGTCATAAGAACAGCCATACTGGGTCAAACCAATGGTCCATCTAGCCTCCTAGCCTGTTTTCCAGCAGCAGACAATGCCAGATGCTTCAGAATGAACGAAAAGAACAAGGCAGTTTATTAAGTGATTGATCCCCTGTTGTCCACTCCCAGCATCCGGCTGTCAGAGGTTTCTGGACACCCAAAGCATGAGATTGCATCCCTGACCAGCTTGGCTAATAGCCATTGATGCACCTATCCTCCATTAACTTAGCTAATTTTTTTTAACCCAGTTATACTTTTGGCCTTCACAACATCACCTGGCAGTGAGTTCCACTGGTTGACAGTGCATTGTGTAAAGAATTACTTCCTTTTGTTTTTTTAAAAACTGCCGCCTATTAATTTCATTGGGTGACCCCTTGTGTTATACGAGGGGTAAATAACACTTCCTTCTTCACTTTCTCCACACCATTCATGATTTTATAGACCTCTATCATATCCCCCAGCACCCTCCCACACACACTTAGTTATCTCTTTTCTAAGCCTAACAATCCCAGTCTTTTTAATCTCTTCTCAGATGGAAGCTGCTCCCCATATCACTTTTGTTGCCCTTTTCTCTACCTTTTCGAATTCTAATATATCTTTATTATCTTTTTAGATGGGGCAAGCAGAACTGCATGCAGTATTCAAGGTGTGGGGATACCATGGATTTATATAGTGCCATTATATTTTCTGTCTTCTTTTCTATCCCATTCCTAATGACTGCTAACGTTGTTAGATTTTCTGACGGCCGCTGCACATTGAATGGATGTTTTCAGGGAACTATCCACAATGACTCCGAGATCTCTTTCTTGAGTGGGAACGGCTAAATTAGACCCCCATCTTTTTGTATGTATAGTTGGATTTATGTTTTCCAATGTGCTTTGCATTTATTAACATTGAATTTCATCTGCCATTTTGTTGACCAGTCAACCAGTTTTGTGAGATCCCTTTGTAACCCTTAGCAGCACTGCACCCCCGGTGACGACGGACAGCTGAGCTGGTTGGCAATTTTTCAATGAAACATTTTCTTCATCAGAAAATGCTGATTCATCTAAATTTTTGTGTGGTGGGGGGAGCAAGTGAGCAAGAGACCCTCACTACAGAACAGCCAATAGTTTGGTGTCTAGGCTGCTCCCATGGAATGTGGGAGACCTAGGGTCAAATCCTGATCTGCATAGACACATTCCATGTGCCTTCACCACCAGACTAGAGAGAAAATTACTATAACCTGGTTTCTGGGGATTTGAAGCTGGGTTTCCCATAGCCCAGATGAGTGTCTTAACCATTAGGGTGCTTGTCTTCCTCAAGAGGTCTCATCATAAGTGCCAACTCTGTAGGTGCTCCAGGGCTGGAGCACCCACAGAAAAAAAATGGTGGGTGCTCAGCACCCACCAGCAGTCTCCCCAATCAGCTCTTCCCCCACCTCCTCCAGCGGCTCTGCCGATCAGGTCCTCCCTCTCCCTCCCAGCACCTCCCGCCTACCACAATCAGCTGTTCACTGGCATGCGGGAGGCACTGGGAGGGAAAGGGAGGAATGGGGGCAAGAAGAGGCAGGGAAGGGGGCGGGAAGGGACAGGAAGAGCAGGGGCAGGGTTGGAGTGTGGGCGGGAAGAGGAGGGGCTGGGGTGAGGTGTTGGGGGAGGGATGGAGTGGGGGCAGGGCCTGGGGCGGAACAGGAGTCGAGCACCCCCTGGGAACTGGGGAAGTCAGCACCTCTGGGTCTCATGCAGAATGAAAACAAATGTCAAAACTGCAAATTTTTTCATGAAACAAAATTCTTGTTTTCCAGCCAGCCCCATATATGAACACACAGCAAAAAGATGGCCAGTGCCCAAAAGACCTTACAATGGAGGGTGATGACAAAGCACAATAGGTGGATGAGACTAACAAACCAATAGAGGTGGGAGTGCCAAGTTAATAATAATACTGTTATCCCTTTTTGACCTGGGAAGTTAGTAAAAATTTGGAACCATGGTAATGTTTCAGTTGGAAGTAGAAATTGATGATGGAGTCTGATACTGTCTTTGATGAAATCTTGTTTATTTACAAGGAATGCACAAAGTCCTGCTTCTACAAATACAGGAGGAACCTAAAGCTAAAGGAGCAGTTTCCTAGGCACCCAAACTTCTTACACTTAAGCTTCAGCATAAGAAGCTTAAACTCCTCAAGCTTACACACCCAGCCTTCTTTCAGCCATCATCCCCTACCCAGAACTTTTCTCTATGCTTCTCCCAGGGTCACACCATGCTTCACTTGGGCTACTGCTTCACTTTCTTGCTCTGCTCTCAGTCTCTTGCCTGCACCCCAGCTTTTCTTTTTCCACACATTCCCACTTACCCAGTCATAATACCCACTTAATGCCCTGCCCACAAGGTGCTAGATCCTGGGTAGACTCTGTTAGGCCTTGTTTGGGGTGTAGTCCATTAACTGTCTTTTACCACAATCTTAAGTGAAGGGCACATTCACATAGTTTCAATGAGGTTTTAACTCAGCCAATAATGAGGTTTAAGCCAGCTCATAACAATACAAGCATGTCTGCATGTACACTAACCACATGCACAAGGTAGCTTACCACCTGCCTAACAGTTATTTTTCATGATATGTTACTTATTTAGAATATGACAACAAAATGCATGTTTATGCATAAGAGTTAATTATGCCAATGATAAGGAAATCAAGGAGCGGCAGCGAACCAGCGGAGCAGCGGGGACAGCAGAGCAGCTCACAGCAGGAGTTTGCCTGGGACTGGTAAGTATCCGAGTGTGTGTGTTTGCTTGCTGAGGAAGTATCCGAGCGTGTGTTTGCTGGGAGGGAGCCTGAGTGAGTGTCTGATTGGCTGCTAGCCTGCAGGGGGCGGGCATTAGGGTGTCTGTGTGTTTGCGTCAGGGAAGCCTGGCTGTTTAAAAATAGCCGGAGCCTCGCGAACCAGCTGAGCAGCGGGGACAGCAGAGCAGCTCACAGCAGGAGTTTGCCTGGGAGTTCGCCTGGAGTTCGCCCATTGAGGCTTACATCTTGCCAACGTCTCTGAGGAAGCTCCGTAGTAGATAGGTGATATGGAAGGGGGGAATTCAGCTGTTGTGACCTGCACTGGATGTGCCATGTTTGTCTTTCTTCCACAGGACAGAAGCGACTTTGTCTGTACAAAGTGCAAGCTGGTCTCCATATTGGAAGAGAAGATTGAAGGTCTGGAGCAACAGGTAACGACCCTGCGTTGTATACGAGAGACTGAGGATTTTCTGGACCAAACTCAGGATAGCCTTCTAGGGGCACAAAGCTCTAAAGATGTAGAGCAGGTTGCACAGAGGAGCCAAGAGGCCAGTGAAGAAGCTTGGCAACATGTGACCTCCAGAAGAGGTAAGCGGAATGTCCGGGTTCCAGTAACACAGACACAGGTAACTAACCGCTTTCATGTTCTCTCCACAGGTACCAATGCGGAGAGTGGACCAGATGATATGTCTGGGGGGAGAAAGCAGAAGGAGACTCCGCTGGTTGGGAGGCATGAGATGCGATGTCCTGAGGTTGGAGGTTCCACGACCACCACTCCCAAGAGGAGAAGGCGGGTGGTGGTGGTCGGGGACTCTCTCCTCCGGGGGACTGAGTCATCTATCTGCCGCCCTGACCGGGAAAACCGAGAAGTCTGCTGCTTGCCAGGGGCTAAGATTCGTGATGTGACGGAGAGACTGCCGAGACTCATCAAGCCCTCGGATCGCTACCCCTTCCTGCTTCTCCACGTGGGCACCAATGATACTGCCAAGAATGACCTTGAGCGGATCACTGCGGACTATGTGGCTCTGGGAAGAAGGATAAAGGAGTTGGAGGCGCAAGTGGTGTTCTCGTCCATCCTCCCCGTGGAAGGAAAAGGCCTGGGTAGGGACCGTCGAATCGTGGAGGTCAACGAATGGCTACGCAGGTGGTGTCGGAGAGAAGGCTTTGGATTCTTTGACCATGGGATGGTGTTCCATGAAGGAGGAGTGCTGGGCAGAGACGGGCTCCATCTTACGAAGAGAGGGAAGAACATCTTTGCCAGCAGGCTGGCTAACCTAGTGAGGAGGGCTTTAAACTAGGTTCACCGGGGGAAGGAGACCAAAGCCCTGAGGTAAGTGGGAAAGCGGGATACCGGGAGGAAGCACAGGCAGGAAGGTCTGTGAGGGGAGGGCTCCTGCCTCATACTGGGAATGAGGGGCGATCAACAGGTTATCTCAAGTGCTTATATACAAATGCACAAAGCCTTGGAAACAAGCAGGGAGAACTGGAGGTCCTGGTGATGTCAAGGAATTATGACGTGATTGGAATAACAGAGACTTGGTGGGATAACTCACATGACTGGAGTACAGTCATGGATGGTTATAAACTGTTCAGGAAGGACAGGCAGGGCAGAAAAGGTGGGGGAGTAGCACTGTATGTAAGGGAGCAGTATGACTGCTCAGAGCTCCGGTACGAAACTGTGGAAAAACCTGAGTGTCTCTGGATTAAGTTTAGAAGTGTGTGCAACAAGAGTGATGTCATGGTGGGAGTCTGCTATAGACCACCGGACCAGGGGGATGAGGTGGATGAGGCTTTCTTCCGGCAACTCACGGAAGCTACTAGATCGCATGCCCTGATTCTCATGGGTGACTTTAATTTTCCTGATATCTGCTGGGAGAGCAATACAGCGGTGCATAGACAATCCAGGAAGTTTTTGGAAAGCGTAGGGGACAATTTCCTGGTGCAAGTGCTAGGGGAGCCAACTAGGGGGAGCGCTTTTCTTGACCTGCTGCTCACAAACCGGGTAGAATTAGTGGGGGAAGCAAAAGTGGATGGGAATCTGGGAGGCAGTGACCATGAGTTGGTTGAGTTCAGGATCCTGACGCAGGGAAGAAAGGTAAGCAGCAGGATACGGACCCTGGACTTCAGGAAAGCAGACTTTGACTCCCTCAGGGAACAGATGGCCAGGATCCCCTGGGGGACTAACATGAAAGGGAAGGGAGTCCAGGAGAGCTGGCTGTATTTCAAGGAATCCCTGTTGAGGTTACAGGGACAAACCATCCCGATGAGTCGAAAGAATAGTAAATATGGCAGGCGACCAGCTTGGCTTAATGGTGAAATCCTAGCGGATCTTAAACATAAAAAAGAAGCTTACAAGAAGTGGAAGCTTGGACATATGACCAGGGAAGAGTATAAAAATATTGCTCGGGCATGTAGGAAAGATATCAGGAGGGCCAAATCGCACCTGGAGCTGCAGCTAGCAAGAGATGTCAAGAGTAACAAGAAGGGTTTCTTCAGGTATGTTGGCAACAAGAAGAAAGCCAAGGAAAGTGTGGGCCCCTTACTGAATGAGGGAGGCAAGCTAGTGACAGAGGATGTGGAAAAAGCTAATGTACTCAATGCTTTTTTTGCCTCTGTTTTCACTAACAAGGTCAGCTCCCAGACTGCTGTGCTGGGCAACACAAAATGGGGAAGAGATGGCCAGCCCTCTGTAGAGATAGAGGTGGTTAGGGACTATTTAGAAAAGCTGGACGTGCACAAGTCCATGGGGCCGGACGAATTGCATCCGAGAGTGCTGAAGGAATTGGCGGCTGTGATTGCAGAGCCCTTGGCCATTATCTTTGAAAACTCGTGGCGAACGGGGGAAGTCCCGGATGACTGGAAAAAGGCTAATGTAGTGCCCATCTTTAAAAAAGGGAAGAAGGAGGATCCTGGGAACTACAGGCCGGTCAGCCTAACCTCAGTCCCTGGAAAAATCATGGAGCAGGTCCTCAAAGAATCAATCCTGAAGCACTTAGAGGAGAGGAAAGTGATCAGGAACAGTCAGCATGGATTCACCAAGGGAAGGTCATGCCTGACTAATCTAATCGCCTTTTATGATGAGATTACTGGTTCTGTGGATGAAGGGAAAGCAGTGGATGTATTGTTTCTTGACTTTAGCAAAGCTTTTGACACGGTCTCCCACAGCATTCTTGTCAGCAAGTTAAGGAAGTATGGGCTGGATGAATGCACTATAAGGTGGGTAGAAAGCTGGCTAGATTGTCGGGCTCAACGGGTAGTGATCAATGGCTCCATGTCTAGTTGGCAGCCGGTGTCAAGTGG
The DNA here is from genome assembly GCF_009764565.3 of Dermochelys coriacea. Lineage (NCBI taxonomy): Eukaryota > Metazoa > Chordata > Testudines > Dermochelyidae > Dermochelys > Dermochelys coriacea. The sequence continues at coordinate 134,192,927 of NC_050070.1, forward strand.
AGTGCCCCAGGGGTCGGTCCTGGGGCCCGTTTTGTTCAATATCTTCATAAATGATCTGGAGGATGGTGTGGATTGCACTCTCAGCAAATTTGCGGATGATACTAAACTGGGAGGAGTGGTAGATACGCTGGAGGGGAGGGATAGGATACAGAAGGACCTAGACAAATTGGAGGATTGGGCCAAAAGAAATCTAATGAGGTTCAATAAGGATAAATGCAGGGTCCTGCACTTAGGATGGAAGAATCCAATGCACCGCTACAGACTAGGGACCGAATGGCTCGGCAGCAGTTCTGCGGAAAAGGACCTAGGGGTGACAGTGGACGAGAAGCTGGATATGAGTCAGCAGTGTGCCCTTGTTGCCAAGAAGGCCAATGGCATTTTGGGTTGTATAAGTAGGGGCATAGCGAGCAGATCGAGGGACGTGATCGTTCCCCTCTATTCGACACTGGTGAGGCCTCATCTGGAGTACTGTGTCCAGTTTGGGCCCCACACTACAGGAAGGATGTGGATAAATTGGAAAGAGTACAACGAAGGGCAACGAAAATGATTAGGGGTCTAGAGCACATGACTTATGAGGAGAGGCTGAGGGAGCTGGGATTGTTTAGTCTGCAGAAGAGAAGAATGAGGGGGGATTTGATAGCTGCTTTCAACTACCTGAAAGGGGGTTTCAAAGAGGATGGCTCTAGACTGTTCTCAATGGTAGCAGATGACAGAACGAGGAGTAATGGTCTCAAGTTGCAATGGGGGAGGTTTAGATTGGATATTAGGAAAAACTTTTTCACTAAGAGGGTGGTGAAACACTGGAATGCGTTACCTAGGGAGGTGGTAGAATCTCCTTCCTTAGAGGTTTTTAAGGTCAGGCTTGACAAAGCCCTAGCTGGGATGATTTAACTGGGACTTGGTCCTGCTTTGAGCAGGGGGTTGGACTAGATGACCTTCTGGGGTCCCTTCCAACCCTGATATTCTATGATTCTATGATTCTATGAAATCAAGATGATGTTAATAACCCAGTTTGCACTTAGGCTTGATTTTGTTTTAATTTGATTCATTGACTTGGCATTAGCATGAGTTCCAGTGTGACTAAGGCAAACTCTGTTGTACATATGATGGATCTCTTCACACTGAACCACCCAAAGGAACTCAGTAGCCTTTGTAAGCAAGGTCATGTCTTAAAGCATTTGCTGTAATCATGTCAGAGTCAATAAATATTTATATTTATGTCTGCTAGCTGTAACAGTACAGGTGGTTTTAATTAAGGAAGAAAGGATTCAGGATCAAGAAAGGAAGGGGACATTGCAGCTTTGGCCTTCACTATTGGAATAAATTTTATTGACACAGGCTAGCATATATCGTTGCCTGTCATACCTCATGGGAATCTCTTTCCTTAGTTCCTTTATAAAGAATATTTTTCTATTGTTACTTATATGGCACCGTGAATTAATGATAAACCTAAGACTTAATTTCGGCCCCCTTCAAAGATAATTTTGTGAAGTGTGCAGAATTACATGACAATTCAGTTACATATTTTGGGATGCTTTCGACGCCACCAAGATGGCTCATAAGCTTCACTTCTTCTGCCAAAACCAAAACCAAGATAAGTGGCAGACTAAATTGGAAACTCAGCATAGACAGCTCGAGGCTCAGTATAAATGCTTCTGACATTCCCACACATATGCTGAATTACTTGCAGTTAGTCTCTGGCTTTCAGAATTGGCACATGAACAGACAGAGCTCATGCTCCTTCTGGCCCAAAAGAAACTTTACAGAGTGCAAAATGAAGCATGTAAATTATTAGTCCCTGGATCTGGGCAATTAGAGGGTTAGTGGATTCATACAAGCAATTTCAACAATCAACAGAATGCTGTCGTATGCTCACAGCTTTCTGCATCTCACTGGACCAATCAGCACTTAATGACAGAGAGACAAAATATACTGACTGAAATCCAGCCCTCCCAATTAAAAGGGAGGAGACTTTGAACTGGATTCTATTATTCTTTTGCCAATGTTGTGTGGGGGTCATAGGGAATCTGACCTTTGTGGGAAATTGGTGGAACTGAGAGACTTGTGGCTGAATGAAGATTTTTCAGGCAAAAATTTGGTTGAGTATTTGATTTTTACCTGACTTCAAATCATTCATTCAGAGTGATCACTAGATAAATGGTTTCATTGTTTTAACGGTGACAGTAAAATAATGATGACATTTTAGGCAACTTTTTGTAATAAGTTTGGAAGACCTTCTTGCACACATTTTCCTTAATTCGGGATAGAAGTTTATGTTGGAAAACAAAAACAAAAACCAACCAGCAAAATTTACATTAGTTAGATTTGAAATTCCTGCTAGTACATTTAACTAGAAAACACAAAGTCAAGCGGCAGTGGATTAGCAAAAAGAAAAGGAGGACTTGTGGCACCTTAGAGACTAACAAATTTATTTGAGCATAAGCTTTCGTGAGCTACAGCTCACTTCATTGGATTAGCAGTTACAGGTGTACTACACAGAGCAGTTCAAGTACTGAAAACATTGGGCCTGATTCTTTTTGACCTGTACCTTATGTAGACATTTACATCAATACAAAGTGAGTATGTGAAAACAATACAAATGGGAGTAAAACACTAACATTCTGATATGGTAGTTTCTTTCACACCCAATTTGCACTGGTATAAATGACTACATGAAGTGCAGGGCAATGGAAAATCTGGCCCATTGTGTGAATGAACACTCATTTGAAACAGCTGTTTAGTTTCACCATATTTATATCCCTCATCATTTGCTATTCACAATCACTCAAATGAGATTTTGTTCATACTAATGTTAGGGGAACTGCTGTGGGTTCCACAAACACTCCAATTCCAACACAAAAAAGATTATGCACAATATCTGGGGGCAGATCCTCAGGTGGCGTGAACTCAAAGCTCCATCAGTAAAACAATTTAAGCCAGCTGATGATCTGTCCTCTGCTACTGTTTATTTTTCCTCATTCTTAAAAAGCATCAGCCATCAAATCAGGGAGCAGAAATAATACCATGCGACGTAGATAAGCAACCCCACACCATGCATAGTCAAAGTGAACAGTTTGACCACCACAGATTGAAGTTTTCAGATATACATTAATCAGTAAATATGTGCGAATAGCAGAAACATAAGCAAAGATCTTGGCTGAGTCATGAACAGGAAAAGAGAAAGAACATTCTCCAGATTATTTATTCACAGTTAACAATTTGTCCCATTCTAGTTACAAATATTGGAATGCTTTCCTAGCAGAACTGTTGGTTATATTTCTTTCCTGGCTGCTATGTGTACAGAAGATTAAATATACAACTAGTTGATTAGAGGCTATAGAAATGGAACTGTAGAACTTTTTACTTAAATGCAATTATACTCTTAAAACAATAATACCTAGCACTTTTCATCAGTAGCTCTCAAAGCACTTTCCAAAGGAGACCAGTATCATTATCCCCATTTTACAGATGGGGAAAACAGATACAAAAGGTTAGGTAAATGTCATCTCAGAGCGTGAAGCAGAGATGCAATTTCTAGGCATTGTAGATAGCTGCTTCTTGGAGCAGCTGATCCTAGAACCCACGACGGAAGAGGCAATTCTTGATTTAATCCTAAATGGAGCACAGGATCTAGTGCAAGAAATAATTATAGCTGAACTGCTTGGTAATAGTGACCATAATGTAATTACGTTTAACATCCTTCTAGGGAGGATAATACCAAAAAAAAAATCCACCATAACTTTAAAAAGGGGAACAATACAAAATGAGGATGCTTGTTAAACAGAAATTAAAAGGACATGTCACAAGGGTTAAATGCCTGCAAGCATCATGAGGACTATTTAAAAACACCGTAATAGAGGCTCAGACTAAATGTATACTCCAAAGAAAATAAGAGGACCAAAATAATTCCACAATGGCTAAACAGCAGAGTAATGGAGGCCATAAGAGGCAAAAAAAAGGCACCCTTTAAAATTTGGAAGTCAAACCCTAATGAGGAAAATAGGAAGGAACAGAAACTCTGGCAGGCTAATTGTAAAAGTATAGTAAGGAAGGCCAAGAAAGAACTTGAGAAACATCTGCTAAGAATGCAAAAACTAACAGAGAATTTTTGTTAAGTACATTAGAAACAGAAAACTTGCCAAACAGTGGGGGCACTAGGTGACCAAGGTGTTAAATGAGCACTCAAGGAAGACAAGTCTAAATGGATTCTTTCAATCGGTCTTTACTGCAGAAGATGTGGGGGAGCTACCCACATCAGAATAATTCTTTTAAAGTAACAAATCTGAGGCAATGTCCCACATTGATGTGTTAATAGAAGAGGTTTTAGAACAAATTGATATATTAAACAATAAGAAGTCACCAGGACCAGATCATCACCCAAGTGTTATGAAGGAACGCAAATATAAAAATTGCAGAACTACTAACTGTAGTATGTAAGTGATCTCTGGAATCAGCCTCTGTACTAAATGACTGGAGGACAGCTAATATAATGGCGATTTTTTAAAAGAGCTCCAGAGGCAATCTTGACAATTACAGTCCAGTAAGCCTAAACTTCAATACCAGACGATTTGGTAGACTAAAGAACAGAATTATCAGACACAGAGGAACATAATATGTTGGGGGAAGTGTCAACACAGCTTTTGTAAAGGGAGGTCATGCCTGACCTCTCTTTTAGAATTCTTTGTGGGTGTCAACAAGCATGTGGATAAGGGTGATCCAGTAGACAGTGGATTTTCAGAAAGCCTTTGCAAGGTCCCTCATCAAAGGCTCTTAAGGAAACTATGTAGTCATGGGATAACAGAGAAGGTCATCTCATGGATCAGGAGCTGGTTAAAAGATTGGAAACAAAGGGTAGGAGTAAATGGTCAGTATTCACAATGGAGAGAGGTAAACAGTGGGGTCCCTGAAGGATCTGCACCGTGGCCTGTGTTCTACATATTCATTAATGCTCTGGAAAAGGGAGTGAACAGTGAAGTAGCAAAGTTTGCAGATGTTACAAAATTATTCAAGATAGTTAAATCCAAAGCTGACTGTGAAGAGTTACAAAGGGATCTCACGAAACTGGGCGACTTAGCAATAAAGTGGCAAAAGAAATTCAACACTCATAACTGCAAAATAATTCACATCAGAAAAAATAAGCCCAACTATACATATATAATGATGAGTTCTAAATTAGCTGTTACCACCCAAAGAGATCTTGGAATCTCTGGATAGTTCTCTGAAAAACAGCTCAGTGTGCAGAATCAGTCAGAAAATCTAACAGAACATTAGAAACTATTAGGAAAGGGATGGAAAAGACAGAAAATATCATAATTACTGTGAAAGTCCAGTGACAGGGGTTAGACACAACAGAGATGCTTCCAGCGTGTTTGGGGGCTAACGTACACCGGTTGTTACCTGCAAACCAGAGTAAAGGCTGGCAGAGCTTCTGAGGAGATTGTCTGGTAGCTAACAGACTGGTGCAACAGAGAGCTGACATCCAGTTTAGCACCAGCAAGTCTCTCTCTTGCTCAGGCAGGGGGTAATAAGGTGACTCACAGTCATGGGTGCCCTGAGAAAGTCATGAATTTGAGTATTACATGTTGCTATTTAAAGCCACAGAAACTAACAGCATTTGTTTTTAAGAGTTATGTTAATTGTAATAGATAAAGGAGAGCAGAACACTGTAAATCAAAGCACCGCAGTGCTATTATACAATCTGTGCTGGTGTTTCACCATAATTTCTACAATAGAGAGACCAAAGATAGGTCAGACTTACTTACCTCTAGCTGGTGGTTTTATGCTAAATCCCCAAACACCTCTCCCTTAGGTGAGGATACTCAAATGGGAAGTGGAAGATCTGGGTTCAAGTCCCTGCTCCAAATCCGACAGCGGCAGAATTTGAACTCGTGTCTCCTGCATCCCAGCTGAGTGGCATACCCATTAAGCTTGATGCTCTCTGTCCTGACCTTCTTGCCCCTAGGTAGGAGCCTCCAGTGGACTTGCTTTGAGAACACATAGAGGATCAGGCCCTGCGGGTTAGCAAAGCAGGGAATGCCTAGTTTGACATCCCTTCAGGGCTACTAGGCCTTTGATTTCAGTGAGGGCTCAGAGCAGCTCATTAGCTGTGGGGTGGCATCAGTATTTGGGTGGTTTTGTGCATACTCACTAATGGAAATATAGCTGTCTTAAAAAGAAAAGCAGTACTTGTGGCACCTTAGAGACTAACAAATTTATTAGAGCATAAGCTTTCGTGAGCTACAGCTCACTTTGTCTTAGGGACTTAAGTGCCCATAGGGTTTGTCGATGGTTTTGGGACTACCCATGGTGCCTAAATGTTGGATTTAGATACCTAAAGAGACAGTTAGGTGCCTCAGTACCTTTGTGAATCTAGCCCATCGTATATGCTGCAAAACCCACAAGTTTGTAAAGATGAGTCTGTTGCAGTGCTGACTTGCTGCTGGAGAGGCACTCATGTCTGAAAAACAAACGGCGTAACATTCACCTAATTCCTGGCTTGCGGAGTCTGTGGGCCAATGTTGCCAATTCCAAAGCAGTTAAAACTTCTCAATAGCCAAAATGCAATGGGGAGTGAAAAAGCCAAACATCACCCCTCCCGCCTTGTGACACAGCAGAGGCTCAGTGAAACAGACAACGTAGAAAGATATATTTCTTCTATATGCCACAGAGATCAGAGAGAGGCTTGAATGGTTAACCCTATACAGTATAGTCCAGGAATTCCCTAAACAGTCTATGCTGTTTGGTCAAGACTGAAAACCCATAAGAGTGTTCTCCGCTATTCTATCCTAACATTATCTTGGCTTTCTCACTTTCTGGCCCTCTATCTAGGGCAGCAGTATCAGCCACTGGGGTATTCCCACTACTATATTGTGAACTGATTACCAGAAGTCACTTTGCTGTCTTCAGTTTCCTCATGACCCTACAAAGAGCCATTTGGAAAAATATTAACAGAAGCCACAGTTCACTTCTTAGAAGTGGCTGCAACAAATGTGATGACAGAAGTTAACAGCACTTCGCAATTAAGTAGCGTATTTTATCTGGAAATCTTGAAGTACCTAACACAAAAAGTTGTTACTCACCATTTTATAGATGGGGAAGCTGAAGTACAGAAAGTTTAGATACTTCACCCAATGTTACACAGTGAATCTATGGCAAAGCCAGTGTACTTGGTCATCTCAGTCTTGCATGGTGGGTTTTTCCGCAAAGGTTCCTCATCTTGGAATTTAACCACAGATAAAGTTTGTCAGATCACTGACAGATGCCTTCATGTAACAGAGTCACAAAGGGCATCACATGTAAAAATACAATTTGGGATGTTTTAGCAACAAGCTTAGTTCTGGGGAAAGATGACAAGTCGAGAACTCTAGAGATTTGGGGACAGATCTCAACTGGTGTAAATTGACATATCTCCATTGACTTAATTCTTCCATCCACAGAACAAGTACAATATAAGCAGTGGAAGTGCATTCCTCACACAGTTCCAGCAATGTGCCTCCACACTGTTCTGTTGGGACCACCTCTATGACATGGAGGATAATTCAGTTTCCGTGCCCAGAAATTCTTGGTTTCTCCACTGACACTGACACCGAGGTTACAAATGTGATGATGGGTGAACAACCACTTGTCCACTAGGAGCTGGACTGAAACACCAGCCTCATTTTAGCTAGGACCCTTCCCCCCCAGAAGCTGTCTAATGGCAATGTTTTTCATTTATTAACAAACTGGGCTTAATTTGAACTAGAAGGTAATGTCTCTATCTATCGCTCCATAAAAAACACACTCTGAATGTATAAGCTCAGATGGGTACGAAGTGAGAATGTTCCTCGCTCTCCTCCCCCCACACGCCCCAATGTATTCTCAGGTTCGTTCCTCTCCTTCTACTGAAGCATCCGGAATGGCTATTGCTGGAGATGAGATATCAGGTAGGGTGGGCCGGTACTCTGGTGCAGTACTGAGAATACTCCTCAGGCACTTGGCTGGTGGGTCTTGCTCTCATGCTCAGGGTCTGATCACCATAGTCATGCTTGGAAAGGAATCCTCCCCCATGTCAGATTGGCAGGGACCTTGCGGGATTTTCACCATCCTCTGTAGCATGGGGCCCAGGTTACTTACTAGGTTCATTTAACCAAATCAGTTCCTTGCCACTGCAAAGGCCTTGAGCATTGGTCCCTCCTGTTCTCTGCCTGTGGCATACAACAGTCAGTCTCCTAGGGCTGTAGTACTTTAGCCTAATTCTGTTTGTTTCGTTTAGTGTTAGGGTTGTGTTGGTGGCCTGTGATATACAGGAGATTAGACTGGATGATCTGCTAATCTCTTCCCAACCTTACACTCCACGACATTAAGATATTAAAGTGGAGCTGCTTGAATTTTTTTTTTTTACAGTACAGATTTCTATCATAAAATATAGTTTTATCAAAACTGAAACATTTCACAGGTGTGTGAATTTTGCTGATGTTATTATGGGGCATGTAAACATGTTACCTCCTCCTGGTCACCCTCTTGTGGCCTCAGGGCAGCCCTGCACATGGCCCATTGACTCAGTTTCCTTCTTCATTCTTTAAATAAACTCAATTCAGCCTTCAGAGTATATAAATTAGAATCTATAGAATATATAAAGATGTCCTACTACTGTAAACCAGAATCCCCATGACACAGTCCAAATGGTATATTCCTCCAAACAGTCCTACAGCAAATGCAGCTTTGGCATCTCTCACTACATCCCAGGTCATCTTTCATGTACAGCTCCAACTCTTCCCTGGAGTATTCATTGGGCTCACTCTTCCATCATTCCCCTGCCTTCAACTCCCACCCCTCTTCCTGGCCTCCTGCTTCAGCTCTCCAGCAGGTGTCTCCCTCTGCTGCTCTCAGCCTTCAGCCCTCTCTGGCCCCCAATCTCTGGCCCGGAGAAGTTTGTAGGTGACCCCTGACTGCCTCCTGCTTTCACCAGCCTGATTTGGCTCTACTGCTCAGCCAGGGAATTCTCTCCCTTTCTCAACTCTGGGTTAAGGCTTGTGAACAGTTCTTTATAGCTCCCTGGGCAGCCCCATCCTCCTCATTAAACCACACTAGGGCACACCTGACCTGGAACAGAAGTGCTGAGCCCAATTTTACTTAAGAAGCTAGCTATGCTGTTACAGGGAGAAAAGCTGAAATGAACTCTTTCAACTTCCTCATTTCAGTAATGCCAAATGGTTCATTCTGATAAGGTTAAACTATTTCACTTTTTACTATTTTACTTTAGCATTTTGATCAATTCCATCTAGACTTGTATTAATATTTACATGACGTTAGATTTAATATTATACTGGTTCTGCATTATCCAAGAAAATGTTCTGATGTTTTCACATTGAATTTTTAGAATTTCCATTCCTTGAGAATTTTGACTTTTTATTCCAATTTGGAACACAAACACTTTCACAATATCAAAATTTCCAGCAGAATAGAATTCCATGTTCAGACACAGGTCTCTGTATTAATGCGTGCATTGTGGCTTTATATTTCAGTCTGATTGTGACCCTTTCTTCTACCTAGTAAATAAATAATGTCTCTTCTGACTGCTCAGTTAGAGCATGTTGCAGGAAGTGTGCTCCTGTGGGAGTTCTCTTTGACATGACATATTTTCTCCTAAAATTTAGCTTATTGAATTTCTCTTTGATTTCCTTTGCTGAATGGGCTTGCCAGAAAGAAACATGTAGCTTAATATCTCTAAGGCAATAAGAATCTTCACAAAGTTGAGGAAGCAGTACTAACTAAGGTCATTCTGGAGAGAAGGTGGGGGGGGAATCCCCTTCTGACTTTTCCCTCTTTAACTCCAGTTCAGGGTAGAATCACGGAAACTGGAAACTTTTGAATGTGAAGGATTCTATTTTTCTTTTAAAGCTTCCGTACTCTCCTCCCCCTGCCCCGCTGCAAAAAAAAAAAAAAAAAGGTATTCTGCAGAATAGTGTAGTATTTCTTCATTTTTAAGGATTGAGTCACACAATAGGTTACCCAGATGGGTTGGAGTTTGGGCTCTCTTATAAATTTCAACACAAGACGAAAGGTTTGATCTCACTTACACCAGTTTAAGTCCTCAGTTACGCCAGGGTATATGGAAGAAGATCCACAATACACAAACTCCGATAGAACTGGAGCCTGGAGGTTGTTCCATTACTTTGATCCACTTCCTGGATTTATAATATATTGGTGTTCCCGCCCCAACATATCCAAATGCCTTCAAAGGTTCTTTAAATTGGCAACAATGGGGAAAGGATCTGATTAGCATCACTTACAACAGTAAATGGAAAAAATCACAAAGAGTCCCAACCAGCTGAAGAAGATGGCTATCAGTAAGGTTTATGATATGAAGATCTTACTGAAGAACCACAATAGGTGTGTTTGCTCCATCTGAAATAGAAACACCATAAGAAGGGAGACTGATCTGTGTGAGATTCATGATTATGTTAAATCTTCCCTTCCTTCCCCCCAGCCAAAAAACAAAAGAAAAAGAAAGAAAAGAAAAAGAAAAAACGTTCAGTGGAAATCCCTAGTAAAGAAGGATCGTAGGGCTGCCCCATTTTCCTGGAGCATTAACTTCATGACCAAATTAATGGGACATTAGGCCATAGAGATTTTTTTAAGCTGCAAATGTCTCTCAGTGAAATGCCTATTGTTTAAGTGTGTGCCACTATATTCAAAAATAACCAGGGCTGGCTTTTGGTTAACAACGCTAAACTGTGAGGCTCATAAGGGTGGACCTGGGAATTTGGGCACCATAATTCTCTTTGGCTCTTTTGAAAACCCCAGCTATAACATATACACATATTGATGGGTATTGATTGATCTGTGTTGTGTGCTCTAGAAATATTTATCACTATAGCCAAATGTTAGGGATAGATTTACCTCAGAATGTTAGTTTTAGCTTTCAGTTTTAGCTTAGATGGACATCCAGAATACACTTGTTGCATCTGCAGCTTATCCAAACTTTCAGCGGGCACCATGGCTCCCTTTCCAGTACAGCCTTCTCCTTCCCCACTCAACAAATATTTCCTCTTATCTAATGCACTCTTCTGAGGAGAAGGAGGGACAGTCAGCTACGGGGACCAGCAGTCAGCTACAGGGACTTTCCAGATGTGCTTACTAATTCTCTCAGTTCTTCACAGGGATGACTGAAGCTCCCCACCTCCTCTTTAAAAATGGGGAATAACTCTAGACCCACTCCCCCATGTCCAGTTTGGGGCATACAGCAGGCTTCCTCTCCACTTTTGAAGGGGAAAATACTACTTTCTAAGCCACTGGGGTCATGTAATCACTATAGTAAAATGGTGATCTCACCTTCACTCAGGTAGTCCCTTCATGCGACTATTTGAACATTGGCCTGCTAAACCCAGGGTTGTGAGTTCAATCCTTGAGGGGGCCATTTAGGGATCTGGGGCAAAAATTTGGGATTGGTCCTGCTTTGAGCAGCGGGTTGGATTAGATGACCTCCTGAGGTCCCTTCCAACCCTGATATTCTACGACACATTTAAGACCCCTCCACAATCCCTTCCTCTACACAGAAATGCATTTCCATGTTCTGGTGCCCTTCACCTCACAGGTTCATGAAGTATGGTGGATAGGTCTGTTACCCCCTTCCCCTGCCCCACGCCTTTCAAGTTGATATACTTACATACCTGAAATCCAGTGATGATGGCAACCATGAAGTCTGGAGAGATGCTGCAGTAGGTTATCCAGAAGACCCCATTCTGGAGGGGAAAATTAAGCGAGAGCAGACAGAGTCTGTTAATAACACATTCGCTGCTTTCCACTGCAGAGCTCTCAAGGTGCAAAACTTAAGATGTGTATGACTTGACAAGCCTATAAAGCACTTGCAATTAGGGTGGGTAGGTTTGGCACCAGGAAGAGGATCTAAAAGGCCAGAGGAACAGCCATCTGAAAAGGGAAGTAGGAGGCACTTGTCACAGAAAGAAATTGGAGGGGTTTGGCTGTCTAAAAGAGGGCCAGGGCACTTGTAGCAAAGGCAGCAAGAGGTGTTGGTTAAGAGAGGGAGTGGTGAGGAGTGTTTTCCCCTTCATCAAGTGCACATTTTGGTTTGTTATTTTAAAGTTGCTAGAATTGAATTTTGTTCAGTATTTTTAGCTATCTAGGGACAGATTCTGATACCCTTCCTCAGACTGAGTCCTGGTAACTTTTCTGGCGATTGGGGGATGGCAGGGATGAGCTTTGAAAGGAATCCTGGGCCTGATTCTGATCTCATTAACAAGTATAAAGCAGGAGTGACTCCATCAAAGTCAACAGAGTTACACCAGTTTTGAACCAGTGTAAGTGAGGTGAGACTCAAGCCTCTTTGGCTCTACTGCTCCCCATTCTGTGGGTGTGAGATAGGTAAGACTGCCATTCTCCAGGGCTTCTGTACTGCACTGTAGAGTTGCTAGGCATCGCTACGCTGCTCATAATAAAAGGCCACCATTATCTCGAAGTGTTTGGCTACCAATGGACACTTGACATAAAGTGTGTGGTTTTTTATTTTTAAATCTCCTTTCTGACCACCCCGCCTTGAATATCATTGGAGCAGATAATTCAATTTTATATTTGCACTTTAGTTTTTATTTTAATTTATACTGCACAGTCTGGTGAAAATATATCCTGCTTTGTGGAAAACAAACCACAAAAGACTATCTGTTTGTTTTATCTGTGTAATAATGGAAGCATATTGTCAAAAAAAATTAGAATGGTAGAGGTATAGACAGGAGGATTTCCTCCGGAAATGGTGAGTTATTTTACTATAGGACAGAGGTGGGCAAACTACGGCCCAGCGGCCGCATCCAGGCCTTCAGACATTTTAATCCGGCCCTCGAGTTCCAGCCAGGGAGCGGGGAGCGGGTCCAGGGCTTGTCCTGCTCTGTGCATGTCAGGGCTCCACGCGGCTTCTGGAAGCAGTGGCACATCCCCCTTCCACCTTCTATACATAGGGACAGCCAGGGCGCTCCGCACACTGCCCCCACAGCTCCCATTGCAGGGGCAGTGCCTGTGGATGGGGCAGCGCGCAGAGCTTCCTGGCCGTGCCTCCGCATTGGAGCTGAAGAAGAGGACATGTTGCTGCTTCTGGGAGCTGCTTGAGGTAAGCGCCGCCAGGAGCCTGCACCCGACCCTGTCCTGCACCCCAACCCCCCACCCCAGCCCTAATCCCCCTCCTGCCCTCCGCACCCCTCAGTCCCAGCCCGGAGCACCCACCTGCACCTCCAACCCCTCATCTCCAGCCCCACCCCAGAACCCGCATCCCCACCCAAAGCCCTCACCCCCTCCCGCACCCCAACCCCCAATTCCATGAGCATACAATTTCCATACCCAGATGTGGCCCTTAGGCCAAAAAGTTTGCTCACCCCTGCTATAGGAGGAAAGGAAGTGAATGTAGTAAACTACAATGATGCAGTAAGTTTGATAGATATTGATCAACATTGACTTGACTCTGTTTTCACTTACGCTGGTGTAATCTCATTGACTGCAATGGAGTTACTCCTGCTCTACACTGGTATAGATGAGCTCTGAACTGGACATTTTGCATTAGTGTGATTAAAATTCTAGTCACTTAGTCTACTCTAGCTCAAGACTTGCACATAAGGGTTAATGACAGGTTTCAGAGTAGCAGCCGTGTTAGTCTGTATTCGCAAAAAGAAAAGGAGTACTTGTGGCACCTTAGAGACTTACAAATTTATTAGAGCATAAGCTTTCGTGAGCTACAGCTCACTTCATCGGATGCATTAAGGGTTAATGAAACAGACTGGAGATGTACAGAAGAGGTTTATCACATTAAAATGGTTATTGTACATGGATTCATACAAAAGTATGAAATCACAGTTTTTGATGAGATTAGAATTTTAACTGAAATATTCTTTAATTTGCAAGGAATTTGGAGATAGTTTAAAAAATGTATTGTGACAGGATCGGGCCAGATGGCTATAGGAGAGTAATAGAAGGCAGATATATTAGCCCCAGGCTAAGTAGGTCCCTTTTCCCTGGGTAAGGTAACAGGGAAGGTTCCAGAACAATCAGGAACCTTCTGGAGACAATGAAGACAGGCTGATTAGAACACCTGCAGCCAATCAAGAAGCTGCTAGAATCAATTAAGGTAGGCTAATTAGGGCACCTGGGTTTTAAAAAGGAGCTCACTTCAGTTTGTGGTGTGCGTGTGAGGAGCTGGGAGCAAGAGGCACTAGGAGCTGAGAGTGAGAACGCGGAATGAGGTGTACAAGCATTATCAGACACCAGGAGGAAGGTCCTATGGTGAGGATAAAGAAGGTGTTGGGAGGAGGCCATGGGGAAGTAGCCCAGGGAGTTGTAGCTGTCGTACAGCTGTTCCAGGAGGCACTCTAGACAGCTGCATTCCACAGGGCCCTGGGCTGGAACCCGGAGTAAGGGCAGGCCCGGGTTCCCCCCAAATCCTCCCAACTCCTGGTCAGACACAGGAGGAGTCGACCTGGACTGTGGGTTCAGAAAAATGGCCAAGCTGAGGGCTGCCATGAAGCTCCAAGGCGAGCAAATCTGCCAATAAGCGCAAGACCCACCAAGGTAGAGCAAGAACTTTGTCACAGTATGAAGAAAGTACAGTTATGAGCCTCATTCTCCACTCCTTTGTGCCTTTATTCAGTCATCTACACCTGCAGTAAGTAGGTGTAAAAGTATTACCAAATCCTATTTCTCTATTAGTTTATGCACAGGTTAGTTCTCCACATTCGCTTGACACTTGTTTTGCACAGGTGTAAATGACAACACAAGGTGAATCAGGCCCTGTGTCTGTTTGTTGTACATACTCCTCAATAATGATGCCATAAAATACTGTTATAAATGAAAGAAAACTTCCCCTGTCTTTCTGTTACATAGGAAATGCACTCTGTGTGAAGAGTTCTGACCATGCAGTTGGGAATACGCCAACTCAGTCCTACAACAAGGTGTAGGATAAGAGGTGGGAGTAAACTTCTGTTCAAAGGATTATTAAATCAAAAGATAAATGTTTATTTAAAAAGCATAACAGCATGTTTCTAAACCACTATAAATTGGAACTACTGAGTGTAGATTGATGAGCAAAACCAGAGCAACTATGTACACTGTCTAAGTTTTCAGAAGACAGGTAGACATTTTACCTTTGAAAGGGCATAAGTGGTGCAGTTGTTTAATCCGTTTGTCCTTCTGTTCTTAGAAGCAAAGTCTTCTGGCACAGTATCACAGGTAGCATCTGTTTTGTGTTCATATCAATCTTGAGTGGTCATCAGTCAGCATTTAAGCCACCACAAATTCAGCAACTCTGGAAATCGCTCTTGGGGAAATCCCAGGATTGGAACAGCAGGAATGCTGCTGGCCTGGATTAAGAGAAACTGACATCTCTTTGTAAGGAAGCTCACATGGAGCCATATGTACTGCATGCTTGCCTTAAGTCAGTGCAACCAAACCTTTACGCAGACTGCAAAAGCTACCAAACAAAACCAAGAAAACAAACTAAGAGCCAATTCCTGGCCCTGTGTACAAGACAGCAAGAGGCAGAGTAGCCTATGACCACGAAATAAACCATCTATTCACAGCTCAACCATTCCTGAGTTAGCTTGGTGCACATCGGAAGTGAGGACACAGGGTCTGTTCTGCAATAACTAAGGGCATGGCTAGACTTGCGAGTTAGAGCACATTAAAGCAGCCCAGTGCGCTCTAACTTATGACGCGTCCACACTGGCAAGGCAAGTAGAGCACTCCGACTCCGCAGCTAGAGCACTTCTGGTACTCCACCTCGGCAAGTGGAATAACATTTGGTGCACTCCCGCTGGAGCGCCTCAGCGCCTATGTGAACATCCTGGTCTGTTAGTGCGCTCTGATCGGCCACCAGAAGGGTCCCACAAGGCCTGTTCTAGCTACTCTGGTATTCACTTTGAACTCTACTGCCCTGCCCTCAGGTGACCAACCATCAGACCCACCCTTTAAATTCTCTGGGAATTTTGAAAATCCCCTTCCTGTTTGCTCAGCCAGGCATGGAGTGCTCTCAGCAAATCTTTCCAGGTGACCATGCCTCCATGAGCCAGGCGATCCCCAGTATGGAGCAATGGCAAGGTGCTGGACCTCATCAGTGTTTGGGGGAAGGAAGCTGTCCAGTCCCAGCTGTGCTCCAGCCATAGGAATGATGATACCTTCAGGCAGATATCAAGGGACATGATGGAAACGGGCCATGACCGGGACGCTCTGCAGTGCAGGGTTAAAGTGAAGGAGATACGGAATGCCTTCCGCAAAACCCCAGAGGCAAACAGCCGTTCCAGTGCTGCCCCTGCGACCTGCTGTTTTTACAAAGAGCTGGATGTGATACTTGGGGGCAAACCCCACCTCCACGCCGGGGACCACCATGGACCCTTCAGAGCACAGTCTAACAAGGCAGGAGGAGCAGGAGGAGGAGCAAAGCGGGAGCGAGGGTGCTGAGGAGGAGCAAGACACCCCGGCATCCCTAGATGCATGCAGCCAGGAGCTGTTCTCAAGCCAGGAGGAAGGTAGCCAGTAGCAGCGGCCCGTGCTTGGGGAAGGACAAACACTGGAGGAGGTTCCCGGTAAGTGGCTTTTATTTTGGGAAGGAAGTTATTCAGTGCGGGTTTGTGGGGCGAGGAGGGTTGGGGTTGCATGCATGTCTAGATGCGGAATAGGGCATTGATGTGCTCTCTCATTTCGTGGTAATCAGCCTCAGTGATCTCTTCAAAGGTCTCATCCAGAACTTGGGCAATGCGCTTGCGCAGGTTTCTTGGGAGAGTCGCTGTGGTCCTTATCCCAGTTAGGCTAACATGTCCACACCACTGTGCCGGGAGGGGTGGGGGGACCATAGCTGCACACAGGCAAGCTGCATATGGGCCAAGGCAGAAACCACATTGTAGTAGAAGACCCTCCCTTGTTTCCCAGGTCACCCTCAGCAGCGAGATATCTTCCAGGACGAACTCCTGTGGAAAATGTGGGGATAGTGTTCAGTTTAGGAGCTCCCTGCAGCTGTTGGCTCTCCCCAAGGCACAGAAACCCAGAGAACAGTACAGTCATGAAAGAAGCAGTCCCCCTTGACCCTGTGCTTACTCACCATTTTGGGGCTCCTGTGGGCTATGCATGCATATTTTGGGATGGGCAAATTATGAGATTGTGTAGTCTGTGCTTGCCCTCCTTAAGTACAGGGGAATCATTGCTCTGTCTGGTGTGAACAATGCTGCCTCTGTTAAGTGTTGCATTTTGCCTTTACAGATACAACCTTGAGATCTCAGCTATCCGTGTTATCACTGACCGAGAGACTGCAAAGAATCAGGAAGATGCCATGTAGAAGCAGAGGACATGCTGCATGACTTCATGCAGCACTCCCTTAATGACAATCAAAAAGTGCAGGAGAGTCGGAAAAGTGAAAGGATGGTCTGCCAGCAAAATGCGGATCGCCAACACCAAAGCACAGAGTGGCTGATAAGCATCATGGAGCGCCAAGCGGACTCAATCCAGGTGCTCGTAGTCATGCAGGCGGAGCACTACCGCCCCCACCCCCCTCTGCAGCCCTTGTCCCAAAACTCTTTCCCTTGTGCCCCCATGTCACCTCCAACCCACTTTCACCAACATCCGGGTTCTTATCACCACCAGCTGCTCCCAACATCTATAGCTTCATCACACAGCCCTGAAAACTACGACCCTTACCCACTGCACTCAACCCCCATCACCATGCAGTATAGCCATCCTGAAATGCAGCACTCATTGCACAGCACTCCAAACAGGAAGGCTGAGTATGATAACAGGACATACGCAAACCTGTGATTGTACCGTTCCCCATGCCACCCCCTTACCCTTTGTGTTTCCCAAGCAGTTGTGTTTCTTTTCCGTAAATGCATTTTCTTTTCATTAAATGGATTTTTTTTTGCTTTGAAAACATTCTTTATGATTGCATAATGTAAAAGATATCTTAGCTCAGGAAAGCAACAGGCACTGCAAGTCAGTGTATCATACATAGCAAACACAGATTCCTACTAACATTGGAACCACTGCACTTCAGTCCCATGCAGGACATTACACATTACTGGTGGCTTTCAGCCTCAAATTGCTCCCTCAAGGCATCCCTAATCCATGCAGCCTCTCGCTGGGCCCCTCTAATAGCCCTGCTCTCTGGCTGTTCAAATTCAGCCTCCAGGTCTTGAACCTCAGAGTTCCATGCTTGAGTGAATCTTTCATAGAATCATAGAATCATAGAATATCAGGGTTGGAAGGGACCCCAGAAGGTCATCTAGTCCAACCCCCTGCTCAAAGCAGGACCAAGTCCCAGTTAAATCATCCTAGCCAGGGCTTTGTCAAGCCTGACCTTAAAAACCTCTAAGGAAGGAGATTCTACCACCTCCCTAGGTAACGCATTCCAGTGTTTCACCACCCTCTTAGTGAAAAAGTTTTTCCTAATATCCAATCTAAACCTCCCCCATTGCAACTTGAGACCATTACTCCTCGTTCTGTCATCTGCTACCATTGAGAACAGTCTAGAGCCATCCTCTTTGAAACCCCCTTTCAGGTAGTTGAAAGCAGCTATCAAATCCCCCCTCATTCTTCTCTTCTGCAGACTAAACAATCCCAGCTCCCTCAGCCTCTCCTCATAAGTCATGTGCTCTAGACCCCTAATCATTTTTGTTGCCCTTCGCTGTACTCTTTCCAATTTATCCACATCCTTCTTGTAGTGTGGGGCCCAAAACTGGACACAGTACTCCAGATGAGGCCTCACCAGTGTCGAATAGAGGGGAACGATCACGTCCCTCGATCTGCTCGCTATGCCCCTACTTATACATCCCAAAATGCCATTGGCCTTCTTGGCAACAAGGGCACACTGCTGACTCATATCCAGCTTCTCGTCCACTGTCACCCCTAGGTCCTTTTCCGCAGAACTGCTGCCGAGCCATTCGGTCCCTAGTCTGTAGCGGTGCATTGGATTCTTCCATCCTAAGTGCAGGACCCTGCACTTATCCTTATTGAACCTCATTAGATTTCTTTTGGCCCAATCTTCCAATTTGTCTTTCACCCTTCCCTTTACAAATGTTATGGAGGGTACAGCACGTGGATATAACCACGGGATACTGTTATTGGCCAGATCTGGCTTCCCATACAGAGAGCACCAGCGGCCCTTTAAATGGCCAAAAACACACTCTACAGTCATTCTGCACCAACTCAGCCTGTTGTTGAACCACTCCTGTCAAGGCTCACTGTTTAGGGTTTCATGAGCCATGGCATTAAAGGGTAAGCGGGGTCTCCAAGGATCACAATGGGCATTTTGACTTCCCCTATGATGATCTTCTGGTCTGGGAAAAAAGTCCTGGCTTGCAGCTTCCTGAGCAGGCCAGTGTTCCGAAAGATGCGTGTGTCATGCACCTTTCCAGGCCAGCCTGCGTTAATGTCAATGAAATGCCCACGGTGATCCACAAGCACCTGGAGAACCATAGAGAAACAGCCCTTCCGATTAATGTACTCGGAGGCTAGGTGGGCTGGTGCCAGAATTGGAATATGTGTCCCATCTATCGCCCCTCTGCAATTAGAGAAATCCATCTGTGCAAAGCCAGCCACAATATCATGCACGCTACCTGGAGTCACGGTTCTTCTGAGCAGGATGCGATTAATGGCCCTGCAAACTTGCATCAGCACGATTCCAGTCGACTTCTCCACTCCAAACTGGTTAGCAACCGATTGGTAGCTGTCTGGAGTTGCCAGCTCCAGATGGCAATAGCCACCCACTTCTCCACTGTCAGGACAGCTCTCAATCTCATGTCCTTGTGCCGCAGGGTGGGGGCAAGCTTCTCACACAGTCCCATGAAAGTGGCTTTTCTCATCCAAAAGTTCTGCAGCCACTGCTCATCATCCCAGACTTGCATGATGATGTGATACCACCACTCAGTGCTTGTTTCCCGAGCCCAAAAGTGCTGTTCCATGGTGGTGAGCATGTCCATGAATGCCACAAGCAATCTTGTGTTATATGCCTTACTCGCGTCGATATCATCGTTGGAGTCCTCACTGTCACTTTGGATCTTAAGGAGTAACTCAACTGTCAAACGTGATGTGCTGGCAAGACTCGTCAGCATATTCCTCAGCAGTTCGGGCTCCATTCCCGCAGACCAAAAGGGAAGACAGAGTGCGCAGTATAAAAAATGTTGAAAGATGGTGCCAATTGTGGACGGAAGCAGAGGGATTGCTGGGATGTGAACTGATGCATCACAGGGCATTGGGACAGGACCCAGAATGCCTCGCACCCTGCCCCCTTTCCACAAGCCACAGCGCTAGAACCGGAAGAGGTGCTCTGTGGGATAGCTGCCCACAGTGCACCAATCCCAATGCTGCTGCAAGTGCCACAAATGTGGACACTTTCCCTACTGCACTCTACAAAGGCTGGTTTAACTCAAAGCGCTCTACATTTGCAAGTATAGCCATGCCCTTAATGTGGAGAGTTTCCTGTCCTACCCAACCAATTCTCTGTAGCGCTTGACTAGCAGATTTGGAGATTACTGATGTTGCTGTACGTCTGCATAAGCTTGCCCTCTAATTGTGTCAATATTAACAATATTTTCATTCATGGGAAGTATGAAAGAAGCAAATGAGCCAGAGTTTCTGTCTGCTGTGTGCGCTGTGTTTGGTAAGCTCTCAGGTGAAAGGATGGTTGGAGAAAAGGCCCAGCACGTATTAACTGCAGGAATGCCAAACTCAATCTGATCTGCTTAGGCTTCTGGCAACAACTTGACCAAAGATAGGCAGCTATCTTGGTGCCTAAATATGAATTTAAGTGCCTAAATTTAGGTGCCCAGGTTTGAACATTTTGGCCCTTATTCACAGTGGCCATACTCATAGATTTAACAGATGGATGGGCAGAATTACTCCCGTATTAATAGTGAGATGTCTTTCTTTACAGTGTCCATTCCTGTGAAAGCTTCATTTGTACTACCCTTTATTTGCATATAATGAGTGATGATGGAAAGATTTTTATTTTTCTTCTCATGAAAATAGCTAAGTAAGCTATATTCCTATATCATTAATTTAATCTGTGCAATATAGAGATAACACATGTTGGATCACTCTGATTCAACAGTGTGCTGACAAACATTTGGGATTAACCAATCACATATCATCTTCCTATGCTCCAAATCTCAGCATTTAGGAAACAGTAAAGCACCTTTCTCTTAAAAGCCCTTTCCCCCCACTCTGATTGCACTGCATGATGTTGTGCAGCTTTGTGCTGGGTTGGGTCCCTGTTAGGAGTTTCTCCAAGTAATGTACCCAGGTGGCAATTCTTGGAGACAGTCCCTAACTTTCCTCCCTTCAAAATTCACCTCCATCTGAAACATAGTATCCAACTAGAACTAATTATAGGGCATAGGTCATAAGAAGGTTTATCCTCGTTTCAGTGGCATTTCTGTCCCCCTGAAAATAGCTATTCACTTTCCATACATTTCTTATTCTTGAGCAAATGGATTGCACAGATGGTATATACAACATACTTGATGATAAAGCCCATTAGCAAGAATTTTTAATGAATCTGTAAACTCAGGAATAGTACCGAATGATTGGAGAATTGCTAATATAGTTCCTATTTTTAAGAAAGGAAAAAAAAGTGATCCGGGTAACTACAGGCCAGTTAGTTTGACATCTGTAGTATGCAAGGTCCTGGAAAAAATTTTGAAGGAGAAATTAGTTAAGGACATTGAAGTCAATGGTAAATGGGACAAAATACAACATGGTTTTACAAAAGGTAGATCGTGCCAAACCAACCTAATCTCCTTTTTTGAAAAAGTAACAGATTTTTTAGATAAAGGAAATGCAGTGGATCTAATTTACCTAGATTTCAGTAAGGCATTTGATACCGTGCCACATGGGGAATTATTAGTTAAATTGGAGAAGATGGGGATCAATATGAACATCAGAAGGTGGATAAGGAATTGGTTAAAGGGGAGACTGCAACGGGTCCTACTGAAAGGCGAACTGTCAGGTTGGAGGGAGGTTACCAGTGGAGTTCCTCAGGGATCGGTTTTGGGACCAATCTTATTTAATCTTTTTGTTACTGACCTTGGCACAAAAAGTGGGAGTGTGCTAATAAAGTTTGCAGATGATACAAACCTGGGAGGTATTGCCAATTCGGAGAAGGATCGGGATATTATACAGGAGGATCTGGATGACCTTGTAAACTGGAGTAATAGTAATAGGATAAAATTTAATAGTGAGAAGTGTAAGGTTATGCATTTAGGGATTAATAACAAGAATTTTAGTTATAAGTTGGGGACGCATCAATTAGAAGTAATGGAAGAGGAGAAGGACCTTGGAGTATTGGTTGATCATAGGATGACTATGAGCTGCCAATGTGATATGGCTGTGAAAAAAGCTAATGCGGTTTTGGGATGCATCAGGAGAGGCATTTCCAGTAGGGATAAGGAGGTTTTAGTACCGTTATACAAGGCACTGGTGAGACCTCACCTAGAATACTGTGTGCAGTTCTGGTCTCCCATGTTTAAAAAGGATGAATTCAAACTGGAGCAGGTACAGAGAAGGGCTACTAGGATGATCCGAGGAATGGAAAACTTGTCTTATGAAAGGAGACTTAAGGAGCTTGGCTTGTTTAGCCTAACTAAAAGAAGGTTGAGGGGAGATATGATTGCTCTCTATAAATATATCAGAGGGATAAATACAGGAGAGGGAGAGGAATTAGTTCAGCTCAGCACCAATGTGGACACAAGAACAAATGGGTATAAACTGGCCACCAGGAAGTTTAGACTTGAAATCAGACAAAGGTTTCTAACCATCAGAGGAGTGAAGTTTTGGAATAACCTTCCAAGGGAAGCAGTGGGGGCAAAAGATCTATCTGGTTTTAAGATTCTACTCAATAAGTTTATGGAGGAGATGGTATGATGGGATAATGGGATTTTGGTAAGTAATTGATCTTTAAATATTCAGGGTAAATAGGCCAAATCCCCTGAGATGGGATATTAGATGGATGGGATCTGATTTACTATAGAAAACTCTTTCCTGGGTATCTGGCTGGTGAATCTTGCCCATGTGCTCAGGGTTTGGCTGATTGCCATGTTTGGGGTCGGGAGGGAGTCTTCCTCCAGGGCAGATTGGAGAGGCCCTGGAGGTTTTTTTGCCTTCCTCTGTAGCATGGGGCATGGTTGACTGGAGGGAGGCTTCTCTGCTCCTTGAAGTTTTGAACCATGATTTGAGGACTTCAATAACTCAGACATGGGTGAGGTTTTTCATAGGAGTGGTGGGTGACATTCTGTGGCCTGCGCTGTGCAGGAGGTCGGACTAGATGATCAGAGTGGTCCCTTCTGACCTTAGTATCTATGAATCTATAAATAAGGGAGGAGACAATTGCATTATTCAGAATCAATCTTAACATGAATCCACCCAAATTCTAAATATTTGGATTCACTGATTCTTGATATAAAAAGAAAAGAAAATACTAGATAACCTTGTTTAATATGTCAAACATTCAAAACTTGCATTGCAAATACAATATATTGTTGCCCCTTTGGCCCAAGTAGTTAGTCAAACTTCAGGGCCGTAGAGGACTGTTTCTGTTAGGATGAGAAACAGTTCTAGGAGTCAGATATATTCGGAATGTAATCTTGTTTATTTACAAAAATATAAAGTCTTGTTTCCTTGAACAAAGAAGAAACAAACAGTAAGCAGTTTGCTTGCTCAGAAATCCCAAAGTGTGCCACTCCAGCAAGCACTGTCCTGAAGAAACCTTGCCACTCTGCTTCCTCTAAAGATCACACTCACAACTCCTTCTCTTGGCCTCCTTTCTCCAGCACACATAGGCTGCCTATCCATTTTTCCACAGATCACTTAGCTTTTAAGGAGAGAGATAGTGATTAGAGTTGATTGGGAACGTTCTGCCTACATGGTTTTTTGGGAGAGGTGAGGAAGAGGTTTGGAAAATTCAGTTTCTGCAAATTAAAATTTTCTGTGGAAAAATTTACATTTTATCAATTTTTTTCAATTTTCTATTGCAAAATTGAACATGTCTATTTCATTTTGGATCACATTGACCCAAAGTGAAAATTTCTGTTTGTCAGATTAAATGACAACATTTCATTGATATTCATTTGTGTCAACTTCAGCTGCAATGGTACAGGGATCGGCAACATGTCTGTACATGGACACACGTGTCTGTGCAAAAAATTTTAGGGTTGTGGGGGCGCTCACCTTGGGCGGCTTGCCGTCCCTGCTGTTGCTGACGAAAGAGTGACCAAGCGGTTCTGCAGGCACCCGGCCTCTGTCCCTCCTCCCCTCTCTCTGAGCGCTGATTCTACGGCTCCCAGCCCATTGGCTGGGAACCATGGCCAATGGGAGCTGCGGAGGCAGCACCTATGTACGGGGCAGTGCACAGAGCCACCTGGATGCGCCTCCATGTGGGAGCCAGAGGGGGGACATGCTGCTGCTTCTGGGAGCTGCTTGAGGTAAGCGCTGCATGGAGCCTGAACACCCACACCCTACACCCCTGCCCCCCCTCCCACCCTCTGAAACCCTTAGTCCAAGCCCGGAGCACCCTCATACACTCCAAACCCCTCATCCCCACTCCCACCCCAGAGCCTGTACCTCCATCTGGAGCCCTCCCCCCACACATCCCAACCCCCTGCTCCTGCCCAGAGCCCCTCTCTCACCCTAAACCCCTAATTTCTGGCCCCACCCCAGAACCCACACCACCAGCCCAGAGCCCATACCCCCTCCCACATCTCCACCTCAGCCCAAAACCCCCTCCTGCCCCCTGCCAATGTCAGTCACTAAGTCTGGTAATTTTGGCAGGTGTCCATCCTGCCACATGATGATGCTGACCCCTGCAATGGTAGTTTGGGTTTCTCATATCCCCATTCTCTGATATGGGCCAGGCTACCTGCATGGACTACATCTTCCATGATTCACCATGGTCTCCTCTCTGGTTGAACTGCTGCACTGCATTATGGTAGTTTAATGACTGCAGTGCATCATGGAAGACGTAGTCCAGCTAGGGACCTCAACCAAGAGAGGAAAGTAGGGGTATGAGACACTGAGGTGACTCAGGTGGACACAAATTAAGTGTCAAACCAAGTCAAAACTAAACATTTCAAATCAGTTAGACAAATCAATGCACAATGTCAAAATAAAATGTTCTGGCATTTCCAAATTGAAATTTTTCTAAACTTTCCATTCAGGGAAAAATTCAGTATTTTGACTTTTTGTCCCTATTCAGGATGAAAAATTTAGAAATACCAAAATTTCCTGTGGCATAAAAATTCTGATTTCTGACCTCTACCAGTAGGGGTCGGCAAGTTGGGTTGTATGCGACAAAATTTGTTCCTCAGAGATATCATTTCTATCTGTCTGCGGACTCAAGACCTGGACCACAGTACTTCACTGCTTCTCATTCAGGAGCACCACTCCACAATCCAGAGGGCTAGCAACTTTCTTTTTAAAAAAATGTAAGTTACATTTAGCAGAAAATACTGAAATACAGAGAGACTACGTAAATCCATGGCAAAGGGCAGAATTTTTCTGAGATGTGTATTTCTAGTAGATAAAATCATAGCTCACTTCTCCAAGTTAAATTAAATCCAGGGTGAATAATATTCTTGCTCACAGCAGGAATGGCATTTGCATTATAATATTCCCAAAACCACTTCTTTTGCTTATTACATTTCTAAAAAACAGGATTTCTCCTCATGTAAGCAATTCCCCACAGAACGGGTGTTTATAATAGAAGTGACTGTGAGTGGTTGATAATTTTTGTGTTATTTCAATAAATAATGTGAATCACCTACCAATGTCAGCTTTATTTAATTATTAAACAGTACAGTCTTTCTTCTGATATTTGAAATTGTGTGAATAGAACTGTTACTTTACACTGGTTTTTCAGGAGACCTTGGCATCTTACCAGAACACCACAATGTAATACACACTGGTGGTACATGAGTTTACTTGGTCTTTCTGCCGAAGGGTCACCACACAGTGTGTGCTGCATATGCTATTAAAGGTATCAAATATTTAAGCAGATGTATGGCAGTGTTGGATTTGCTGTAAGTGCATTGTAGAAGTAGTAAAATATGGGTCTAAAATAAAACACTTTTCGCTATAAAAAGACTGATCATACTTTCACAGGTGGTAGTTGCTGGGAACCTTGCTTAAGTTTGAGTAATACTAGACATCGTCCTTTTCTTGATGTCATAAGTAAAATGGTGTCATAAAAGAAAGAGAGCAAACACCAGATTTTTTTTCACTCAACTTTTTCCTTACTAGATATATTGTAAAGAATTATTTTTAAAATTACGCTGACCAATTTTTTCTTCCACTTTCTCTTTGTTGTAACTTGATACAGCAATTACATCAATTGAGAATATTGCGCCAGCTTCTTACAGGTCCATCTGTCTGGCAGGAAGGCAATACTTTTTTCCAGAAGAAGCAGAGCCAGCCTTAAACGTTTTTTGCATGACCTGCAAAACTTTTTACGCTATCCACACCTCCACTGTAAAGAGGTGGGGGATGCCAATTTGCTAGCAAATTGGATGGGACTCTCTTCATAGTTCATTAGACCTGGTGATTAATTGGCTAGAGGGAACACTGTTGAGCAACACACTCCTAGGGTCAGCTCTGGCATAACTCTACCGGAATTACACCTCTGACCTCCTTATACATGGAATGCATTTGGCCTTCTCACTGTTTCTATTGGGCCAGGGACCGAGAGGAAGAACTAGAAATGCTGTATATATTGTTTGAAAGATACAACACTCCACAAGGTATTTAGAAAGTGTTTAGAACCAAAGAGTTTAAGGCCAGAAGGGAAAAATCAGATCATCTAGTCCAAGCTCCTGTACGTCACAGGCCACTAACACACCAGCCATCCACATATTAAATCCAACAACAGGAATGGGACCAAGGTATTACAGCCTTCAGGAGACTAAAGTATTTCTCTTCAGGAAGCTGCTCAGTATCAGTCTGAACCCAGCTCCGACTCCTGTTCCTGCAGCTGCCACCAGCTCTTAACTATTTCTTACAATTTTAACATCAGCAGAGGAAAATAAAAACACATGCAACCTTCGTAACATCCTAATAAATATTTTAATATTGCTCCTTGGGTGGCTTTAAATTATGCAGTAATCTTGCTGGCATTTTTCTATAGCCTTTCCCCACAGCAGTATACATTTTACAGGGCTGAAACAGGACATGGGCTGCAGGAATCACAAATCTGAATAATTTTTGCAATTGCATGTGTATGTCATATACAATGTATTACATCTGTAGCTGTAAAAATTAAATGTCATTTGCATTCATTAACTATACATGAAATCTAATTCTGTTAAGTCCAGCAGCATTAGGTCTGTCTGTTGCTGCTGATGTTGCAGCTTAAGGACATTATATCTTCTCTGCACATTTTGTTTCATGACCTAATAAAGCCAGGAATTAGATCCTGGCTTGATGCCTTTGAAAATCCAGCTCAGTGAGCATACAACATGAAAGCTGTGGAAGTAAATTATTTATATTCATCATTATCCAAAATATTAATTTACCAAAAAAGGTTTAAAAGATGAAGCAAACTGTGGGCATGGTGCCCACAGTCAAACTGATTTAAGAGACCTTTCCAAATCACACTTATTATCTTCCAGCTTTGTTACAGATACCATACAGAAGGATTGTTAACATTTCATCGAGTCTATTTACAGGATCAAAGACTTGCTATTACATTTCATGGTATGTACTGAAAACTTATGATCTCCTACACCATGACCCCAGAAAATAATGGGCTTAACTTAATTTTTGTAAAACTGTATTTTTATGGCTTTTAGCAGATGTAAGTGTTAGCGAACAAATAATTATACATTTAAGACAAAAAATGAATAAAAAAAATACTGGCCACTTGTATTGCTTGTTTCACCAGAAGAGCAGCTCAATGCAGTCTACAAACATAGGCCCGGACCCTACAAATCAGGCAGTCCCCTTATGTCTACATGGAACCTCACTGAAGTCAAGATGGCCATACATTATGATTGCATTAGGATTGATTACTAAAGTTTTCCTTTAAATACATCTTGTCTCTCAGTGGCGTGAAAGGCTATTTTTCAAGGACTGAAACTTCACTGCTGTAGCTATTCCATTGCTTTGGCGGATCACATCTATCTAATGTATTTCAGTGACTGGTGTCTCCTTCCAAGCTAAAAGCCAACTATTGCATGAACTATGCTTTCCCTTTTGTATTCTAGAATGTAGTGAATAGAGCTCATTAATGAAATTCATTAATTGTTGATTAAATAACTTGCATTTGCTTTAACTTGTATGTAATGGTCAGTGGGTCAGAGAAGTGCCAGTGCAGAGAGAGTACCCCAGTGTGGGGACACCATAGCCCCTGTCCTAGGTGACTGGCGTCATCTTTCTCTCCAACCTACATCATTACTCCCCAGAAACCTACAGGATCAGCCTTTGTTATTTCCCCCCTTGGTCTCTTTTGGAAGATAATTGTGCTGACAAGTCATTACTCTGCTAGCGATATGGACAGTAAACCCTCAGCTATATTTATTTCCTAAGAATCTGTGTTACTTTGCAGGCAGTAACTTTACATCTCTCTATTTTATTTATGAGTAAACACAGACCATTTAGGTCTGAAACAAAAATGTGCCCCAGAGATATGTGGGCAGCAAATTATTCAGGCTGCTGAGAACCTGAATTTTAAAAATATGCATACAGTCAAACTCAGGTCATATTTGGAAGAAGTTAGAGATTCACATTTAGTGAGGTTTGAAAAAGTTATATTTAATTTTGTTTAATAGTTTTTTTTTCCACAGCAGCTTCTGACTGGGACTAGAAACACCAAACACTGTGAGAAAACCTTTTCTTATGGCATTTCCCACCACAAAGTGAGTGAAATCTCACAAGTGTCTGTTCTGGAGACATTTACAACCCAAGGTCTGGTTCCTGAACCTTGGTTCAGGCTCCTTTGCACTGAGGTAGCCCAAAGCAGCCAGAAAGCCACCCTAAAGGGGAAGCTGAGAATTGCTCCCATCACAGGGAGTCCTTGGATGCTGTGCCACCTGTCACCACACTCCTCAGTAAAGCTGGCTGAGAATTTTCTATGAGAATTGTCCTTTTAGCAAAAATTTTAGTTTTCTGCCGGAAAATTTCAATTTTGAAAAAAAAATTCCAATTTTCTGTTGGGAAACATTGATATGATGGATTCCTGGTTGCCATCTCAGAAGGCTTTTGTCAATCTCACTTTCTGCCTGCAAGGAGAAAGTTAAATTGATAAGAGCTTTCCAGGTAGGCCAGAAGATTCTATTTTGGTTCTCCCGAAACAGATTTTTTCTTTTTCTGGAAATCCCTTCCTGCAAAACAACTTTGTGTTTTCAGCCAGATTTGGATGGGAAAAATATTCAAAAATGGGAATTTTTTTGCAGGAATGGATTTTCATTTTCCAGTCAGCTCTATTTCTCAGTGTAAGCAGGGGAATAGTCCCGCTATTGTGGGGAACTTTCCTGGCTTCTGCACTACCCTGGTGAAGTGGGCTAGCGAAAGGATCTGAGTCCTCGCTCCCACTTCCTTTACCCAGTGGCCTCCCTGCCCTTGAGGACTCCCCTTCCACTCTCCTATCTGGCAAAGTCCTTGTAACCCCAACAAGGCTGGGCCCAGGATTCCTGGGGGGCTCGATCCCCAACCCTGCTGTGGACACCTAGGACAGGGGCTAGGGTGTCCCCACTCCAAGGTACTCTCTCTGCACCGGGCACTTCTCTGACCCATTGACCATTACATACAAGTTAAAGCAAATTCAAGTTATTTAATCAACAATTAATTTTAAAAAGAATAAGGAAAAATGGGAAAGGTTAAAGGAAAGACATCAACCCGCTCTGTGGCAGGGAACATCACAAACAGTGTCTCTGGAATATCAGGGCAGTTCCCAGTCTGTTCCTTGTAAGTCCCAGGCCTTCTTCTCAGGCCCTGGCTGTGCTGCAGGGATGCTGTGGGTTGGACACTTGCTCTGGCGGTGGCCACCTGCTCTCAGGCTCTGGGTGGCAGGATCCTTCTTCCCACTGTCCCCCCCCCCCCCCCCGCCCTGTTGGGGTTACAATCCAAGCCTGGCCTGCAGAGCCTCTTGGCTGAGGCGTCTCCCTATGCTGGGCCCGCTGCCCAGGGTCCCCCTCGCTCTCCCCAGCTGCTCACCGCACCCAGCTCCAGACTGCTCCAGCCCCAGCTCCAACACTCTGTCTCCGCACTGCTGCTGCTCGGCTCTGCCTCCAGCACCCTGGGCTGCTTCTTTGGTCCCTCTGGCGCTGGTTGCTGCAGCTCTGCTCCCAGGACAGGTCTGCTCTGCAGGCTGCTTCTGTGACTCAGCTCCCAGCACTGACCTGCTTCCTGAGCTGCTTTTCTGGTGCCTCTGGCTCTGGTTGCTGCAATTCTCTTCCCAGGGCAAGTCTGCTCTTTCTGGGCTGTGGCTTTGGGGCTGCAGCTCTGCTCGCAGGACAGGGTCTGCTCTCTCTGCATCTGGCACATCTCTGCTCCCCAGCTCAGCTTGCACCCCTGCTTTCTCTTTAGCTGGGCCCCACTCTGACCCAGGCAATTCCAACTCACATGGAGGATGGGACCTCCCTGGCCTCCTGACTCTCTGATTAGCCTGCCTGCTCTGTCATTCAGGCTGACCTGGACCATTGGCCTCTCCCCATTGTTCCTGGGGGCTATCAATCTCAAGGTCCTGATTTCCCATAGACCCTTCCCCTTTTAGTACTGGGAGCTAGCCAACCAAAACACTCCCTTTGAATGTTAGTAAGGGGGCAACAGTCCCCTTACATCAGCGCAGATGGCATTGTCAGGAGTAAAGAGGAGGGCATGTCAGGGAAGAAAGGGAGCGTGGTGAAGCATTGGATTGGCTGTACATCACGACACAGGCCATTTTAGCTCCCTGGTGGCCCAGAAGGAACAGAAAGGTGATGCCTATTCTACCTACACCCTGCTATACCAAGTGTGAATTCAGTGCAGCTGAAGAATGAAGTCCAACAGTTAGATCGTGTACATCCTTCCTATGGGTAGTTCCCATTAGAATCAAGGCTCACACTGTAGGATTGTACTGCAGTTTTGCACTTTTAACAGGCACCGTAAATCAGGAGTGAAGCCAGTGACTGCAATAGAATTACATGAGAGTAGTACAGTGTAATTGAAAGGAGAATCATGGCCAAGAGGTTTGCATAAGCCTCAGGTGCCCATCCAAACGTTCAGGTGCTTCTCTTAATGGAACCACTCACAGTTCTCCTGTGTCTAATGATTTATTATTGTTAGAATTATGATGGCACCTCTAGGTCCCCTGAGATCAGGGCCCCAGCGTATTAAGCATTCTACAAATACATCATGAGAAACAGTCCCCACCCTGAAGAGCTTACAGTTTACATAGACATGATTGACAAGGGGTGGGAGGAAAAGTATTATCATCCGCACTTTGCAAATGGGACACTGAGGCAGAGAGAGATTATTAATGGAGACTTTTTCCCTCCTGCTATTATTCTTAGAAACAAGAAAAAATAGTATTGAAAATGCTCAAATTATCTAAATGCTTAATACAATAGTATATATTTCTTCTCAGTGATGGTCTAACATGCAATCGATAACAGGCAATATTTAACCAACATTTTACGAACAGAGCTATTTTCACTTTGGAAACTCACAATCCATTTTGATAGTTCGCAGTACTGAAGTCCAACAGGAAGGCCACATTGCTACAGAACACTCTAGTAATGCTACAGTGTGACAATGGGCAGTAGTGGGTTATAGACTGTATTGATTTGCTGTCCCACATTGTTATTTATTGTATAGGATGGGTCTAAAGGTTATAGCTTAATGGATGTACTTCACTAGGTTGCCTAATCAAAATTGTTGCCTTAGAGCATTTTTAGGTTGAGAGAACCCCCAATTCTTCTAGAAGTAGATTGAAGGTCATAACCACCACTGAAGTGCATTCATCTCTCTGTGTCCCTCGTGCTGCTGCTGCAGATGCTCACAAACTCCAGGATTCAAACAAAGCAAAGTGTAACTCTTCAATCTGGTACTTGGGAGAGTGACAAGGATCCTATTAAACTGACACAGTAACACGCCCTTCTTTGTACTTTAGGAATATTTCCTAACTAATGAAACACACATACTTTAACCTGCTGCTTGTAAGCACTGTGTAACAGGACAATAAAACAGGAGGCCATATAAGCAGGGCCATACCCAAGGCTGTTTCAGGCCCTGGCCTCAGGGCCTAATTCTATTGGTTAAACAGAATATTCATGAACATCATCAAAAACAAAACACTTTCCCTGCCTAGTCCCCAGAGGTTTGTCGCTTGCCTCTCTCACAGGTAGGGTGACCAGACGTCCCCATAAAATCACTGTCCCGATTTTTAGTTCTTTGTCCCGCATCCCAACCGATGCACAGTCGGGATGCCATTTGTCCCGATATTGCAGCTTTGGCCGCTCCGGCGGGTTGTTTTTTTTTTTTTTTTGGCTTCGGCAACTCGGCTCCAGCGCTTTTTTAAAAGAAATTTTTTAGCTTCACCCATGTGTCCCGATATTTTGTCTGTTTCATCTGGTCACCCTACTCACAGGTGGAAGGAGCACACACTCCTCCCTTAAATCCCGGGCTGGGTCATGTGACGGGGGGGTAGCCCTTTTGTAACATGCAGCATGGCAGACTGTAGGGTTATGTTTTACTGCATCCCTGGCTTAGTCTGTGTTTACTGTTCCTTATTATTGCAATTCTATCTAGATTCTTACATGGCACCCATTGCCATGATATGTGAAATAATGGTCACCAGAGCTGTCCCTTGGGATGGGCGAATTGGGGTGACCACCCCGGGCCCTGTGCTTTGGGGGGCCCTGCGCGCCGATACAATTGGGACACCATTTGACCCGATATTCACGTGAGGAGACAGGTGGGGAGGTGAGGCAGGAGGTGGGCAGGCAAGCGGGGTGAGGAGGCGAACAGGGAGGCAAGGGGCAGGCAGGCAGGCAGGCGGGGGGTGAGGAGACAGGCAGGCAGGCAGTGAGGAGGAGAGCGGCGGTCGGGGGCGGGGCACCAGACGAACAGCGAGGAGACTATTGGGGAGGCTGATTTGTCCCAGGCCCCGCATCCCCTGATGGTCACTACCTATAATCATCCTGCTTTTCTTTTTTGCTTGTTAAATTTGCTTACAGAAGCATGGCCCTCTTGTTTTGTTATAACCTCAGTTGACTGTACGTCCATATGCTGAGGTAGGGAGCACAAATTAGTCATGCCAGGCTGTGACAACCAAGAAAGGATTAAAGAAAGTTCTCTGACACTATAAGAAATGTCACGACAGCAGATGGTACTATTAGTGCACGAGACAAGACTGTCTTGGGTAAAACCATTTTGTCTGGAACTGCTGAAATTATTTGTATTCTTCGTCTGGCAAACAATTGGGAGAAAAGATTTGTTAAAAATTCAGTACAATTACTCTTTCAGTTAACTGAAAAAGTTCCCACTCCAGCTCTCCAGTTCTCTGACCAGCTCTCCCATGAAATGAGGGGAGACAAGACTAGATACTCCTCAGGTAAAAAGCAACCTTTCTTTTAAAAAACAAAGAAAGGAAGAAAGGTGAAGAAGCACACTCTCTGGCCTTATTCACTATAAAGAAGCTGAATCAATCCTTTTCCTTTGCAGGTGACTGGGGAAATTCCAGAGCCTGTGTTATGCAGGAGGTCAGACTAGATATCATAATAGACCCTTCTGACCTTAAAAATCTGTGAACTTTTAATCAGTAGATACAGCAATACTGCCAAGCTTATCCTTGTTCGTCAACGAGCCACAAGCCATTCTCCCCATCGGTCATCTTAATTTTTCAAAATGCAATGCACACCATGGCCCAAATTCTCCATAGGATAACTCCATTGTTTGAAATGCAACTGCAGGTATTAATTTGTTACTATTTCTTTTGTTTGTTTCCGCCAAAAGTAAGGTAAATACAAAGGGTCATGCTGGAATAAGCAAATGCAATTTTGTTGACTTCCTTGGAGTTGCAGCCACTTATGACAGGTATGGATTTGGCCCAAAGAATCCACTTAACAAGGAAATCAGTGCTACCGCAAAGACACATAACAGGCTGCATCTCTGTATCTAAACACGTGGCTAGCATGATTGTGTTTCCATATACATAGCCACTCAAGTGTGTGATGTATAGTGCTTACATCAGCCTGACAAGGATCCACAGTCCATGTGGATGTGAGGAAATATATATTGGGAGTTTTCTAGCAGACTGCCAGTTCTAAGTTTGGGGACTTTGATTTAAAAACCACCTAGTCCTCTTTACACTTGCCTATAAAGGACTGAGTCTTCTGTGATGTTAAAAATTGAATTTTCAAATGACTTCTGGAGGAGGGGATAGATGTAAGGTACAATATCAAAGAATCAGGATAATTTTGATAAGTTTAAAGGTTGAAAATTTTGGGAACTTCTCCTAATCAAACCAGAAATATTTTTTCCCCAATGGTCACCTTCACTAGCAGTAATTTTAAAGGAATTAATCCCACATCAAATTTTATTCACCATAGTTATTGAGCTATACATTAGCTGCAGTATGTCAGTGACCTGCCCATGTGGGAAATTTATTTTATATGTATCTGATATTAATATTGTAAATGTACCCAGAGACCACGGTTATGGGCAACAAAAACAGGTCTTTGAAATTTAGTTAATTTATTTCATTCTCCCTTTTTGTTAATGTTTATTGCATACATTAGGAACATTTCAAATGTTACTTATTCAAGTCTCACTGAGATGACACAGCTATGTTTACAGCTTCCCCCTGCAGCGTTATTAAAGCATACCATAAAGTACCAGCACAAGAGTACCAGAATATACACCTGATTGTGACCAGTTTTCCAGGAGTGCAACTCCTATGACTTCAGTGGATTTCTTTTGATTGGAGATGGTCAAAAAATGAGGGGGAGATTGTATTTTCCCCCCATTCATTTCAGTGGAAATTTTCTGATCAGTCCTAGTCCTTATTTACACTGGCCCATTGACTCAGCTATAAAGAAATGCACTGATCTCCCTCATCTCAATTTGCTCTGAAGGGGATGGTTTCAGAGTGACACTACAGAGTGCTCTATTGTACTGGCCTGAAAAGTTACTCTGAGAATTTTCAAAGGAACTTGGAGTTTGTAACTCAAATTATCATCAAATCCTAATCCATTAGTTTCAAGAAAAAAGTTAAAATCCCAGTGAAACCAAGGAACAAATGAGTCTCCTCTTCTAAGATAGAAGTGAATTAATCTGAACAACTCAATGGCAAACGGGTGAGAGGTAATGCAGCATATCATGGCTATTTCCTTAAAAGTACGAGTATTATCAAACAGAAGTGGATTAAGTAGGATCCTTAGAATTTGGGAGCTGAGTTCCAGTCTTACCAATAAGCCAGAGAGAGCAGAGGAGGTGGAGAGGCAGTGATCTGTTAGTCATCTTATCAGAGCTGAGCTGCCTCACTGTGGTGGAAGAGCAAGGATGCAGAAGTAGAGGAGAGCAGAAGCTATCACAGGTAGAGGCACTGTCAGAGTTCCCTCCCCACTCTGAACTCTGGGGTACAGATTTGGGGACCCACATGAAAGACCCCCTAAGCTTATTTTTAGCAGCTTAGGTTAAAAACTTCCCCAAGGCACAAACCTTCCTTTGTCCTTGGATGGTATTGCTGCCACCACCAAGTAATTTAGACAAACTTTCAGGAAAAGGACCACTTGGAGTCCCTATTTTCCCAAAATATTCCCCCCAAGCCCCTTCACCCCCTTTCCTGCGGAGGCTTGAGAATAATATATCAACCAATAGGGTTAATAAGGTGAGCACAGACCAGACCCTTGGTCTTTTAGGACACTAAAAACCAATCAAGTTCTTAAAAGAAGAACTTTATTATAACAAAAAAAAAGTAAAAGAAGCACCTCTGTAAAATTAGGATGAAAGGTAATTTTACAGGGTAATAAAAAGATTTAAAACACAGAGGATTCCCCTCTAGCACAGGGAAAATAAACCTCCCTCTTAGCATAGGGAAAATTCACAAGCTAAAACAAAAGATACGCTAATGCATTTCCTTGCTATTACTTACAATTTCTGTAATTTTAGATGTAACATTTCAGGATCTTTTTAGGAGATATTTTTTCCTGCCATGGTCCCTCTCTCTGTCAGAGAGGGCACACAACAAAAGAGCACAAACAAAACCTTCCCCCCGCCCTCATTTGAAAGTATCTTCTTTCCCCATTGGTCCTTCTGGTCAGGTGCCAACTAGGTTAATGGAACTGATTAACCCCTTACAGGTAAGTGATTCTGTACCTCTGGCCAGGAGGGATTTGATGTTACTGCATACATAAAGGGTGTTACCCTTCCCTTTATAGTTGTGACACACTAAGAGGTGTCTTGTGGATCTGGCAGTTCTGGTGGATCTGGGTCCTATTTTAGCCTTAATTAACCTCTGTCAATAGCTGTCTTTTATCCTGTCCCTGTTTTCACTTTATCATGGGTTAACTGGGGCTGTCATGCAGCCAGCTATTATTTCATGTAACTAATAATAAAACTTGCTGTCTGGATCACTGCACACATATATACCAACAACAGGGCACAATTTAGAAGTCTTTGGTTCTGCTAGTTCAGCTATACAACAGCAATAAAGCCCAACCACCATGTCAAGATAACTCCCAGGGCTGGAGAGGGGGGAGGGGACACAGGAGATTCTAATTTTGCAAACAAGAAACAGTTTTGTTTCCGCTCTGTGTCACTACAAATGCATCACACATACATTGGAGTGAATCCAGGCATAGCAACTACACACAGGCTAGAAGTGTCTAGTCTGTGTGCCCCCAAATGACAGCAGGAGTGACTTAAAGGTGGGTGAGGGGAGAGCACTTGGCACCTGTGTGCGCTCAAGGCATTTTCAAAGCAGTGTGTGGTCAAATCCCCAGAGTGCCTTTATGTTCTGTGCAGTCCTTGAGGGCAGGGCTGGGGCATGGTTTGGTACTCAGCATCTTGATGTTGTTTTCCAAAGCAGACAGAGCCCCTCCCATAGGTTTGACAAGGGGCCTCTGAGACAATGGTAGCTCAGGCCTGACTAAGCT
Organism: Dermochelys coriacea; assembly: GCF_009764565.3. NCBI lineage: Eukaryota > Metazoa > Chordata > Testudines > Dermochelyidae > Dermochelys > Dermochelys coriacea. Next base: position 134,230,003 of record NC_050070.1, read on the forward strand.
GTTCAGGGCAGGCCTGAGAGCATACCAGCCTGGACACAGGTGGCCGCAGTTCACCCCTTTCCCCCTCACTCTCCCACACCCACTTTCTCAAGCAATGACACAAGGGTAACAGACGGGAACAACATTACTTAAAAATACCGATGAAAACATTGGAAATGGTCCCCTCTGGCTCAATCTGTAAAACAAATATATTTTTTAAATTGCATTTCAGAGGCAAACACATGTGCACATACTTATAGGGGTCCCTCCGCCCCAAGCAAAACATTTACCTGAGGTGTCCCAGATTTTCAGGGCCACTGGAGAATTTCTAGCATGCTGGAATAGATAAGACAGAGCAGTGGGATCAGTTAACAAACATGAATCTCTGCCACCAGTCCCCACCTAAATCAGTCCCCCAAAAGAACTCAGACCACCCCATACTCCTCTGATATCCTCTGGTCACTCCTTCCTTTAATATCTGAGATGGTTCCTGGTTGTGTCTCAGAATTTGAAAGATCTGTTTAAAAAGCTTCCCCTGACACATCCCTGTCCCTCCCCCCCGGTGCTCCAAGAACACCACTTTTGGAACAGTTATTCTTTAAAAAAGAAACACGAGTTTTCTTCTAAAAGCTTAGCACAAATTTGCATGAGCAAGCTCTGGACGTTTTGCAGGAATTCACAGGGATATAGATGGTACAGTATTCATTTCAGGTAGCTCAGATGAGAACTGATATATGTTGACAGTAAAAATGAAAAAATGTAACCACGTTTATCTGCACCTACTGTTTAGCTTGTGGCCATAGTCACATTAAATAAAGTTCTTGTGTCGCATCTGAACACACAGGTAAACAAATTTAGCCAAAAGTAAGAATATCAAGGATTTATAGTTTTTCCTTATGATAGACTGTGTGTGGGTGTGGGGAGAGAGAGTCCACGTTGCAATATCTTTAACACTAAAATGCTGCCACCAGAGGTTGGTAAATTAAATAATTATTCATTAGCTACCATAGTGATGCAGATGCAATCACATCTAACAAAAGACAAAACACAAAGTGTTGGCAAGGGCAAAAGGGCCTGCACTAGTTTTTTTAAAACATATTTTTATTTATTAAAATCCCATGGCTACAGATCTTATTCCATTTTCATTAGTGTTTCACTTGCCTTCAACTGGAAACAGCAAATACTTTGATATGGACTGAAAGAGCCAAATCCTCTGCTGGAGTAAATCAGTGTAGCTCCATTGACTTCAGTAAAGCTAAGCCAATTTACAGCAGCTGAGGATCTGGAGCAAAGAGCTTTTCATTCCCTGTAGCTTTTGGAAGTTACGAGCACTCGCATATCCTTTGCTGAAGCAGCAACAGTCCCCAGTAAACAAACAGATGAAGGTTGAGATTTTCAAAGCCAGCTGGAGGAATTTAGCCACACAATCAACTCCCACTGAAATGACTTGGAGTTACAGGGCTAAGTACCCTCTAGTAAACTTTGAGAATCTCATCTACGATCCTGCTGCCTCCAATAAGAAAAGCACAGTGGGGTTCAAATTTTTCTATTTTGATGCAGTTCTAACCTCTGGGCAGCCAGCTGTTGTCACGCTATAAGGATGGACTGCAGGCACTAAAAAGTGCAGCGATTAATTCAGGTGCAAGGGTCCACTTGCCTTGTTTTCAAGGCATGTTGAACCCAGCTGAGTCACCTCAGCCCTGCACAACACAACAGCACTGAGGTATGAAAGCAGCAGTGTTGTCAAATGAAGGTAGAACAAAGAATGGAGAAAGAATGCTGACCTCCCACTGATTGCTTCTCAAACTACCACCCTTCCACCCCCCACCAATATGGTCAACTGTCTGACAACACTAAGCGAGCGCCCTGTCAGGAGATCCATTTAAACCGCTTCCTCGTTTATTTCTGTACAGCTATTCATTAGAAAAAGAAATAGCTAATCAATGCAATCCTGTGTCCCTGTTACTGCCACGCTTGCTGTCCTCAACAACACTCCCCCTGCCTGCCCTCCCACACACACACACAGACACACACACTGGTGTTCCACACCCACCCTGGGGGCTTGTCCTTATTTAGACTCTAAGTTCTTTTATATCAGCTGGCATAGCACCCAGAAGACTGGTGTCTTACCGCAATAAAAACAAACAACTGGAGAGCATAAAAGGGAGAAGACAGATGGAAACAAACAGTGACAAGAGACAAAGACAAGGGTCTGAATTCATTCTTGCACCAGTGCTGAGGCCAGTGCAAAGGCTGGGGGACTGGTTCTTCCCCAAATGTGGGACTGCTGGGGATTGGTAGGGGGCTGATTCTTCCCCCAAACTAACAGATTTATTTGGGCATAAGCTTTCATGGGTAAAAAACCATTCTTCAGATGCATGTTTATGCCCAAATAAATCTGTTAGTCTTTAAGGTGCCACCAGACTCCTTGTTGTTTTTGGGGATACAGACTAACACAGCTACCCCCTGATACTTTCCCCCAAACTGGCACTGCTAAGGGCTCGTTTAACTTCTGGTGAGGTAGACAAGCCCTGAAGGCTGCCCTAACATGCATCCCAGCCACAAGTGAATAGGAAGTTTGTTTAACACTTTGTCTTTGCCAAGCTCTTTAGACTAATTTAACTGAAACTAAATCTCAGCCACAAACTGAATCTATTATTCACTGGGCCTGACACTAACAGCTTGTCCCGGGCTTGTGTAAATCTGTGTCAGGAGCCATGCAGAAGGCTGGGAGAAAAGTCTGTTTTTAATTAACTGTTTTTGATAAGATCTCTTTGGAATGTGTGACATACTGTATGACTCTCTTCTATGAGACTCGATGTATCTGATGCTCTTAGCTAACTTACTAACTACGGATATGTAGAAAAGTCAAGATGGAAAAAAATGGCAGCATTCTTCCCAAAGATCTGCCTGAAGTCCATCCTTATTGCTGGATGATGTTTCTGCTAAAATGACCAACAATGAAGAGTGTAGATATGATGACTGTTGCCATTAGACTTCAGAGTTAACATGCAAATTAAGTGGATTGGGAGGAACTGACACCTTTCGGAGGAATTTTGTAAGAACAGATGCAGACAGAGTAAGGCAGTCCATTCGCATTGGAAAATTCTCCCCAACTACAGGGGCTAGAAAGTTAGGGTGAAAGCCTCATCCCAGCTCTAGCCCCTTTCCTGTGAGCAAAGGGTTGGAGTAGTGTAAAGGAACATTAAAATCCCCATCTCCAGCATGAATATAAATAGCAGTATAGCCACGGAAGCTTGGGTAGTGGCAGTGAAGGCATGGATGAGCCATGGCAAGTACATACCCACTGAACTAGTGCAAGTGTGTGTAGATGAGCAGGGGAAGTCATAGCCCTAGCTCATAGTGTAGACAACAGCATCCCCTGGACAATCTGTATTATGACAGGGCCTTTCCAGGGTCAGGAAGGTGCCCTCTTCCCCCATGGCTCTTACAGATGCAGCACAGAATTTCACCATTCATCTTTCATTTAAAAAAAATCGTTATACATTTTGCACAGACTGACAGAGTTACTAATAAAGAGCTGGTACATCATAATGCCCCTTGCCCACTTAGCCTGGCTAATAAGTGTGCATTAGTGGTGGGACAATACCTAAACTCAAATGACTGACAGCTCATGGGATCAACAAGAATAAAAGACGCATCAATACTCATTTGGAACATCCCCCCTGTAACGGTGGGCTAGAAATCTCAACAGAACAGCCTCACGTGAAGCAGCCAGGAGTCTTAGTTCCCACCTCAGATCAACATACAAGTGCAAGCTCTGCTCGAGTAGCACACTCAAAATAGCAATTTGGCCATGGTGGCACAGATGGCAGCTTGGGCTAGCCACCTGAGTACAATCCCATCCTAGCTCGTAGGTGCATACTTGGGCGGGTATGTCCACTTGAGCAGGGAGTTACACCTCCAAACTGCGGTACAGATGTACCCTCGGCTTGTTCCCAGCCAGAGCCAGGAAGTGCGGAGGGAATGCAAACATTTAAATAAGTTATTAAAAAGTTAAGCAAATACGTTCATCTTTCAAAGACATTCAAATTTAATTTTAGGCAAAAAATCTGGACTGGTGGTATGGTTTTTATCAGGACTGTTTTGGTAACCTAGGGCCTGATTATCCTGTTTGTTAAATGCATGCATGAGAGTCCCATTGACGCTGATACCAAGTGCAGTCTAAATAGATACCGACTTCAGTGGGAGCTGTCATGTGCAACTGAGGAGATGATCGTATTTTATACATCTTGGTTTTGCTATGGTAGCAAGCAGCCTTGCTGCACTTTGGATAAAAGTGTTGTTTCTTTTTCTAGGATTATTAGCTAATGACATATGTGTTCAATAAAGTATTAAATCCCTGAACATAACATAGAGTTTTCCATTTAAAGGGCCAATATCCCCAATCTAATATGAAATCCATTTATAAATATTAATTACAGTAACTGGTAGCCACTTTATACACAGAAACTTTTCTGACCATAACCATATTGAAAGTGACTGTTTTATTTGGAGGTGGAACAGGGTTGCTCTTAAGCCTTTAGTACTTTGGCGAAAAAAACATACCACCATTAAACCATGTGAAAAAATTCTATGTTTTCACAGCACTTTGGTGTGTTACATTTAAACTCACTTTAATGACACTATATGCTGTCAGAATGGTATAACAGGGGCTGTATGTAAATGAAAATCAGGGTCAGTGTTTTCTTCATCTCTACTTGTGTTGTGTATTTTCATGGCTGACAGGATTAAGCACTATCCATGACCACCAAGCAATTTCACATTCATGGAATTTTGAAAAGCAAAGAAACTAAGTAGAATCCTGGGGGCTGGTTCCCCTGTCAGTTACATTGGTGCAAATCACGAGTAACTCCACTGAAATCTTTGGTGTAAGTGAGTGGGGAATCAACTCCCTGTTGATACCATGGATTCTGTGCTTGTGCCACTGCAAATGGATCTGTGTTTTCACCATGCCAGAATTCGCAAGAGTTTTTCTGACATGGAGTTTTTCTCCTCTTGCAAGAATTGGACAGTAACAGATTAGTAAATATTTGTAAGTGGTTCCGTTTCTCTTTATAACGTAGCAGTCACCTCTGAGCATCCGGACTGTGTTTATAGGATTTGTGCTTCTCAGGAACCAATAAAGCATGAACAGTAAGCACTTTCCTCCATATGAAACATGCTCCTCTCTCTTACTCTGTGCAGTCATATAATTGAATTGCATCCTGGGAGCATGTTGACACTGTTAAGGTTAATGATCTAACAACAACAGAAAGCACATTTGCAGACAAGTGGATTATAATAATTGCTTGAGCAAACAAATACAAACAACATCTTGCAAATTGGCCTTCAGTCTGCTTTAGCATCATCATCATCCCACTTCCAGGATGGGTAACCCCCATCCCCCATTCTTGAAAGAAGTGGTGCTTTCCATGAAGTCCAATTGGCAATGATTGGTAACCTCATGTGTGCGTGCATGTAACATACATCTGTACCCTACAGTTCACCATACTATACAAGGATATAAATTCTCATGGATGTATGGTGTTAAGGATTTCTAATGTTGCCAACTTTCACGATTTCCCATTGAGTAACATGAGTAACATGATTTTAGCCTCACCATTATGGGAGAAGCTCCAGCTCTCGTGCAATTGTCAGCCCTGTGCAGGAGAAAATATCTTTTTTATTGGCTGCCTTCCCTACTTTCCCACCTCTTGGGAAAGATCAGCCAATTAGAGCTGCTGCAGAAGCAGGCAGAGTTATCCTTCTTCCTCTCGGGAGCCAAGAGAAGATTGGGGAGAGGACAGAGGAGAGCATCAGACATCACTCTCATAAGCAGGGATGGCGTGGGGGGGGGGGGTAGAAAGAGCCCAGCAGTTAGAGGGCAGCTTGGCTCCCTTTTCCACCCTGCCAAAAATGGATCATTCTGCTTTCTTTTCCCCTCCCGTCTATATCTCTGCAACACCCAGCTTGGAAAGGAGGAGAAGTGGTGAAAAACCCTGGAGTTTGCTCTCCTCCTCCAGACCTGGGAATGGGGTTCACTGCAGCTGCACCCCCACTGTCCTGGCTGTAGAGGGGGTGCAGAGCTGCTGGAGCTGCAGGAGGAGCAGAGGTGCACTGAGGGGCAAGGGGCAGATGTGGGGCTGGGGAGGGCAGAATTGATATGAGGGTTGGAAGAGGGCACAAGTCAATTGCTGGGTGGGGTAGATAATTATTTAGTTAGAATTTGGTGGGTTGTGTAGAAGCAGGAAGCTCCACACAATCAGGGAGCATTTTATACAAATCCTTGTAATCTGATCTCAGTCGGGTCCTCCAGCAAAAGCTCCTGCAGCTGGGGCCCAAGTCACCTTACTGTATAAATACAGGAGAATTGGAATACTGTTTTTATCACTCACACTGGGAATAGGCCGGGGGGAAGGGGTGTGTGTCAAAAATCAAAGAGACCAAAAAAAGCCACCCAACCCCCTCATTTAAAAAAAAACCCAACTCTTCTGATTTATGGGCCAGTCTCATTATTTTTTAAGGTTTGGGGTTGGGATGGGGAGTACTAGATTTCATAGACAGCAATGAAAATATTTTGAAAACTGGATGATGGCATATGACACGGGGAGCATTGCCTTGCCTTTGCAGCATTATGGGACCCAGGTGACAGCAAGATAGTTAAATGGCAGTGAACTGGAAGACTCTAGTACCACACATGGAAAACAGAGAGAGCCATAGGAGTGAAAACAGAACATGCAGACTGCAGCACAGAGTAAAAGCCAGTCTCACAAACATGCTAGCGCATGTTTGATATTCAGATGCCTCCATAAGCGAGTTTGATCACATTCTTTTGGTTAGTTATAACCTACTCAGAAAACTCCCACCTTTCCCCTATATACAAGCCCTTAGCCATCGTTTAATACTGAATTGCAAATTCAGGGCAATTATGAATGTGTTACAGCACAACTTGTTACAGCTGTAGACAGAGGGCAGGATTCCCAGTCTGCGAAATTCACTTAGTGCTACATAAACACCACAGTGAACTAACTCAAGCTGAGGTTCCCTTTAGAGAAGTTCATCTGTATAGGAAAAATCTCTGTCTGGTGTAAAGCAGATTTTTAATGAGACTTAAAAACTCCACTGGACCTAGGGCCTCAGGTTTCCCATCTGTAAAAATGAGTACCCCATTATGGTGCTTGCCTACTTTGGGGATTTATGAAGAAAGTTGCTGTGTAAATACAAAATTTTTATTTTTTTAATATAATATTTCCAGTATGTAGACACTTAAAAAGCAGCATCTATTATAACATTGAATCTTGAGATGAACCGAACAATATCAAATCAAACATTTATAAGATTCACTTAGAACCATTGATCAGATTTCTATTTCTAGACTTCAATTAGAGTAACATATTTTGTTAAATGCTGAACAAGTAATCAAATTGCAATCAGCAAATCTTTTTGAAAGAGAGAGAGAAAGATTGAAACACACGTTGCCAGATTTGAAACTAAAAAGAAAATTCTCCTCTGTAGTGTCATGAGAAGATCGTAGCATAGTTAATCCAGGATAGAATTAGTTTAAAAGAGGAGAGTATTGGGACTGGACACAAAATTCAGGAATATAGGAATCCTTTCAAGTATATAGGAATTTTTTGAGAAATTCTCCTTTGAGAGCCCAGTAAGATCATTATTATTCTGTTCACACAACTGAGTCATTTTTGTGGACAAATATATTTTTACACCTTTGCAGTCTTAAGAAATAAAAATAGACATAATCCCCAAAATATAGCTCACAATTTAGCAGAATAAAAGCTATAACTATTATAATGTATGTCATGAACCTGTTAGCTTATGATAGAATGTGATGGGCCAGTACTTCCACTGGTGTCCACAGGCATAGCTTCATTGACCCAGGTGAGGAATCAGCACTATGTACCAGATCATTAAGAAACAGTAGAATAGACAACATATAAATAGCTCAACAATAATAATAATATGCAAATAGAAATGAAGGGAGTGTGGGAGGTGGACCGGAAAGGCTCAGAGTGAGGCCTAGAAGTTAGCACTATATATTTTATGAGAGTTTAGTAGTGCATCATGTGATAAGTAACCCAAAACAAATAGATGGTATCATCTTAGAGGCTTTGTGCTAACTGCATTGATGTATGAAAACTATTGGGAAAGGGAGTGACAGGACCGATTGGCTGTCGGAAATGTAATTATGGTTAACCGGAATACCACATATAGACAACCAGAACCCTAAAATTGGTCTCCTGGAATACCAAATATGAATAGAGGGCTGAGACTTGAGCAGATATGGTCCCAGACGTATGTGGGTGAAATGGAAAAAGGTGTAGACAAGGTTGTCAAACCCATCCCTACTTGGGACACCAGGGATGACCAGAGGGCAGAAGTCTGAGTAAGAACAAGCTTTCTTATGGTGATTGTGAAGCTGGCAGACCAGATGCCAGCTAATGCCAAGGTCCAGGGCCTCTCTGAACACTGACTAATGCATAGCTGGGAACCAGTCTGGCTCACCTGTGGGTTGGTATAATTAAAATACGTATTACTGTTATAAGAATGTGTTCAGTGTTTAGACTTTATGGCACACTTGTAGGATGTTGCATGTAGTAATCCTGTTTTTAATATCTGCATCCCATGGTATAAAGTTATATTGAGTGTTTGCATTGTAAACCTCTGTCATTGTGTAACTCAACAAACTGGAAAAGAAACATTAATTAAGGTAGAGTGCTTGTCCTGCACACAAGATGGCCCACTGAAGGCAAACGGGGCATTGTGTAGCATCATAGGACAGAAACATTGTTGATTGCATTCCTCTCTCCCTCCAGGAAGAGGAGACCCACGCATGAAGTCATCCCATCAGCTTGGATTCTGGGATGAAGGGGATAAAAATCCCTGACAAAGAGAAACTGGGATCTTTATGCTGTCTGGACTCTGAGGGGCAAAGATTCCAAAACATAAACAAGAGATCCCAAAGCTGCTTGGCATGGGTCAGCCCTAAAGGGCATATAGAGCAGCTTATTATAGAATCTTATATTAAGATCATAAGAACATAAGAACGGCCATACTGGGTCAGACCAAAGGTCCAGCTAGCCCTTCCATCTAAGGTCCATCTGGCATCTTCCGAAAGTGGCCAATGCCAGGTGCCCAAAGGGAATGAACTGAACAGGTAATCATCAAGTGATCCATCCCCTGTAGCCCATTCCCAGCTTCTGGCAAACAAAGGCTAGGGACACCATTCCTGTCCATCCTGACTAATAGCCATTGATGGACCTATCCTCCATGAACTTCTCTAGTTCTTTTTTGAACTTTGTTATAGTCTTGGCCTTCACAACATCCTCTGGCAAGGAGTTCCACAGGTTCACTGTGCATTGTGTGAAAAAATACTTCCTTTTGTTTGTTTTAAACCTGCTGCCTATTAATTTCATTTGGTGACCCCTGGTTCTTGTATTATGAGAAGGAGTAAATAACACTTCCTTATTTACTTTCTCCATACCAGTCATGATTTTATAGACCTCTATCATATCCCCCCATAGTTGCCTCTTTTCCAAGCTGAAAAGTCCTAGTCTTGTTAGTCTCTCCTTATATTATCCTTTTAAATCGAAGACTGTAACTCATTTGTGTGTGTATGTTTCCCGTTTAACCTTATAAGTAACTCTCTTATTTCTTTTCTTAGTTAATAAATCTTTAGTTAGTTTATTATAGGATTGGTTACAGGTGTTGTCTTTGGTTTGAGATCTGAGTGTAAATGACGTGGGATAAGTGACTGGTCCTTTGGGACTGGGAACAACCTGAATATTGTTGTGATTTTGGTGTGAAGTGACCATCTATCATATAGTCCAGCCTTGCCTGAGTGGGAAGATAGAGTGGAATGCCCAAGGGGACTATTTGTGACTCCATGATAAGACTGTTATAGTGCTGTAGGAGTTCACACTTGTTACTGGGTTGGTGAAATCTAATTATAGAACATAGAACCTGTTTGGGATGTCTGCCCTGCTTTTTGACAGTCTGCCTTGAGATTGGCGTTCACCGTCATGAGCCACTCCAGACAGTGTGACAGCGATTTCCACTTACTTTTTCTTGTATCTTTGCTGCTACCAGTCTCCATAAGGTTGTAAATATGCACAAGGTTGTAAGTATGTCAACATTGGGGAATTGTTTTATCTTGTACTGAACTAAAGTTGTACAAATGCACAATCTAGTGTGTGTTTTGTTATATGTAACTGGTTTTGTATAATTATACTTATGTTTGTATTTATTTGGATTTTAAGTGAAGTCCTCATGTTTCTATCTGTGTGTGCCTCAAATTTCAACTCAGTACAGTTTCTTATATTGCAGGCTGAGTACAGAACCTGTGAGTGGTGAACTTTACACCCTAGATTAATCGAGACTACAATTACCATCTATGGTTCATCCGTAGTATATATAAAAATAGTTAGTGATCTCAGTCAAATTCATAGCAAATAAGTATGATGAGCCAAAATAATAAAAATAACTAGTCACCACCAGTAGCATTACCAGCAACTCTGATGGCAACAGGCACACTGACGGGGGAGGAGGGTAAAGGGGACAATTGCCCGGGTGATTTAAAAGGGCCCCGGGGCCCTTTTCAGGCAGATTGGGATTTTGCTTTAAATGTAAAGTATCCCTTTAAATTAAAATACATACTATTATGTTTACACAAAAAATAAAAAGGAGCACCTAGCCAAGCTCTAGGGTGCCTGAACCATCAATTACAAAAACAAATGGCAATCACTCGCAGACCATAAGAGAATCATTTAGTGAAAAATAAATGAAAGGTATAATACCATTTATCTTGAATGGCCTTCATAAAAATGTTTGTCATTATTAATAAACTTATTAAAATTATTAATTTATATGGAGGGAAAACCAACATCAAGCAAAGAGCACACTATTCCGTTTGACTGACTGTAGGAAAATGTGCCAACTTTTGCCACTGGCAGCCGAACACACTTGGTCCACAAAGATGACCCCAAAACAAACCATTTTAGACTGAGTGGGCACTGTAACTCCACTAATTCCCATTGGAGCCGTCATCTTCAAGTGAGTTTGTGTCAAGAATTACCTTGGTCCACACGACTCTTCAGAGCAAATTACTAGGCAGGTTCTCATTTTGATATTTTTCAAATACAAATTAGTATACGAATAAAAATAAAGACATAAGGGATAATGTATAACAAAAAAAAACAACCTTCAGCCCTAACAACCAACAAAGTGTTTGATATAAGCAATGAAATATTGTGACAAAGCTCTGTCCTTGCTTCTGTGGGTCCCGCGTTTCCTGGTGGATTTTGCTAACCTCAGAGGCTCACTGTAACCCTCCATGTAACCCTTCTTTCTCTAGAGATGGGGTCACAGTCTACGGAGCCATTTTCATCATAAGCCAGCGAGTGTGGTGAGGAGAAGTTATCCTTCCTTGCATAGGCTCTGTTGTCTCCCAGTCTCAGTGATTAATCAGGAGGCAAAGGTGCGGGGCCGGGGGAAGGCCCACCCTTTACTCTGGGCTCCAGCCCAAGGACCCTAATAGTATCAGCTATGGTAGCTGACCTTTTAGAAACATGACATATACAATTCCCTGGGCTACTTCCCCCACAGCAGCCCTCACTTCCTCAAGCTCCACTTCACCCTTACCTCAGGGCCTCCTTCCTTGTGCCTGATATGGTGTGTACTACTCAGCCTCTCCAACCGCGCAACTTCCTCCCACAGCTCCTGACATGCACACCCACCTGACTGACTGGGAGGCTTTTACCTAGTTTCAGCCAGCCCGATTGCTTCAGGTGTCCCAATCAACCTAGCCTTCCCCCTGCCTTCTGGGAAGTTCTTAATTGGCCCCGGGTGTCTTAATTGACCTGGAGCAGCTGCCATTTCACTTATCCTGGTACCAGGGATTTGTTTAGCCTGGAGCTAATGTATCTATCTCCCACTACTCTTCCATAGCCATCTGGCCTTGCCCCGTCACAATATATACAGATAATGGTATATCCATTCACCTAGGACGGCAGCGGGCTGAGTGGGGCCTGCGGCTGAGACCCTGGCTGACAAGGGGCTGGCAGCCAGAACCCCAGACTGGCAGTGGGCTGAGTGGGGCCGGTGGCCAGGATCCCAGACCAGCAGTGGGCTGAGCGGCTCAGCTCGCTGCCACTCAGCTCGCTGCCGGTCTGGGGTTCAGTCCGCCGGCTCCTGCCAGCCAGGGTCCTGGCTGCCGGCCCCGCTCAGCCCGCTGCCGGTCTGGGATCCCAGCCCTGCCCACATAGAGTGGGTACCTACCTTCTCCCTGGTTCTAGCCCATTCTCTTCCTCTCTCTCTGCACTGAGCTGAGGGTGGGAGTGCACTGAGCACAGGGCTGGGGGTGAAGGAGCAGGCTGGGGGTTGGGGTGTAGGGTCTGGCCAGGAGCTAGAATGAGGGAGGGGGCTCAGGGTTGACGTTTGCGTGTGGAGTGTGGAGTGCTTACCTGGGCAGCTCCCATTTGGTGCGAGGGTGCAAGTGGGAATGTGAGGGGGTGGGGGGCAGGGGGTGGGAGCTCCCATTTGGTGCTCAGGGTGGGGGTGGGAATGTGGTGCAAGAGTCAGGACACGGGGTATGAGAGGGCTGGGTATGTGTGGGGGGTGCAGGAGTCAGGGCTCGGGTCCTAGGGGGGTGCAGGGATCAGGGCAGAGGGCTGGGTGTGTGTGAGGGGGGTGCAGGGATCAGGGCAGGGGTCTGGGGGTGTGGGCTGGTGTCATGGGGGTGCTCCCAGCCCCCTGCCCAGAGCTGCTCACGGCAGGGGGCTGGAGGGGATATCCCCTGATTCTACCCCCCTTCCCCAAGGCCCCGTCCCACCTCTTCTCCGCCTCCTCCCAAGAGTAGGTGCGGCTCCGCTTCTCCCCCTCCCGCGCAAAGACCATCAGCTGATCGGCGGCATGGATGGAGAGGAGGAGGGGCAGGAATGCAGTATGTTGGGGGAAGAGGCGGGGAGGGGGGAACTTGCCTGCCCTACAGCAGCAGCCGGCTAGACCAAGCTTCTTCACCCTGCCCCGGGGTAGGGGGGGCAGAGAAGAGCGGGCTGGGGCAGGCAGGATTTTTAATGGCACGCTGCTGCCTGCTGGGGTCCTGGCCTGGGTTTGGCAGCAGGCTGAGCGAGGCCACTGGCTGGGACTCGGCAGGTAGCAGCATGCGGCTCGCATGCTGTCTTTGGCACGCGTGCCGTAGGTTGCCGACCCCTGATCTAGTCTAACTTCCTGGATAGCACAGGCCATAGAACTCTCACAGAATAATTCCTAGAGCAGAGCTTTCTTTAAAAAAACATCCAATCTGGTTTTAAAAATTGTCAGTGATGGAGAATTCACCATGACCCTTGGTAAATTGGCCCAATGATTAATTACCCTCCCTGTTAAAATTTGCACCTTATTTCCAACCTGAATTTGTCTAGTTTCAAATTCCAGCCATTGGACTGTATTATATCTTTCTCTGCTAGACTGAAGAGTCCATTATTAAATATTTTTTCCCAATGTAGATATTTATAGACTGTAATCAAGTCACCACTTAAGTGTCTCTTTGTAAAACTAAATAGACTGAGCTCCTTGAGTCTATCACTAAAAGGCATGTTTTCTAACCTTTTAATCATTCTTGTGGCTCTTCTCTGAACCCTCTCCAATTTTTCAACATAACTTTGGGCACCAGAACTGGACACAGTATCCCAGCAGTAGTTGCACCAGTGCCAAATACAAAGGTAAAATAACCATTTTACCCTTACTTGAGATTCCCCTGTTTATGCATCCAATGATTGCACTAGCCCTTTTGGCTCAGCATTGCACTGAGAGCTCACGTTATTAAGATTGTGATTATACATCACATCCCCCAAATATTTTTCAAAGTCACTGCTTCTCAGGATAGAATCCCCCATCCTGCAAGTATGGCCTACCTTCTTTATTTCTAGCTGTACGTGTGACAGATACAGCAATTTCCTGCCATACCCTGGGACACCTTACTGAATTAAGTTTAAGTATCTTTGGGTCCATTGTATTATTGTGGGCTAGGATTGTATGTAACTGCTCCTTTAATTCTTTATTAATCCAGTTTAGTATCAGCTGCTCCATTATCTTGCCCCAAAACAGAGATAAAGAAAGCAGGCTGCTCTCTAAGGTGCACAATTTACCTCACCATTTTCTAATCTTACCCCACCATTTACTATCTGCAGCACTGACTCTGCTAGGTCCAGATCACACACTTCTCTAAAACACCCCTTAGCCTGAATCAGGAACAGGAAAACCCCCTGAACATTTAAAGTGGTACTTTACAGTTTTACTACAGTTTTCAATGAACCACAAATTCTGTGGGTATTCACCCAAGAAAGCTTATGCTCCAATATGTCTGTTAGTCTATAAGGTGCCACAGGACTCTTTGCCACTTTTACAAATCCAGACTAACACAGCTACCCCTCTGATACTTGACACAAATTCTTGTTCATCAGAACTTTTTGCCCCTATGACACACACACCTCTGAGTACAGAAAATAAGGCACATGTTGTTCCCCTAAAGAGTTCCTTCCTGGTTTATGCAGAGAGATGGTTAGGATTGTCTTCCTTCACACAAGTCCTATTTCTTTTTTTTCCAATTTTCGTTTTACTGGTTTTATATTTGAGTGAATCTGAACTATAGTCACCATGGGAGAGAACTCTATCTGTTTGCCAGATACTGACTCTTCCTGCTATTGCTCAAGCAATACTTGTCTTTGGTTTTGAAGACATCATTTAATTATATCAGCCAATGCAATTGCTGTTGCTTACTGCCGTTGTGCCAGGTGATCTGATACTGAGAGCATCTCAGTAGCAGAAAGTTAAGTTGTATCTCACTTTGCTTTGTCATGACCCATTTTCCCCAAGCCCCACGTGCAATGTTCTTTCAAAGAAATAAATGTTCTGGTAGTGTCAGGCTGAAACACTCAAAGCAATTGTGATAATAGATGGACTGGATGTGATGCTGCTACCAAATGCTAAAATAAAATTTGCAAAAACCAAATTGTGTCTAAAAAGTTCACTGCCCAAAGGGAACCTTGAAGAAAATGTTTGTCAATCTCTTTTTAACCTAAAAGTCCCCTCTACAGATTTTCTTCGCTTTAAAGACTGCATGAAATTACACACCTACCATGTTGTAAAGGAAACTGTCTATCTGCAAAATTGCTTCTATTTTTCACTCTGTCACTTCTCCTGTGGTCTCCTCAGGAGAGCAGCTAGTAATTTCAAATGTGTATACAACTGGCCAGCGTGTTGCCCCACAGAAGCATACTCAACATTGCCTAAGGCAGGCACGACGTAATATACATTATCTCTAACAGAAGGAGTGCGATGAGAGAGATCCAGCTGTGCTAATGAAAGGCATGATGAAGGAACTGAAGAATCTGTCCGTCACCATGAGAAAGGCAACCCCTAAAGAGCTATATAATTGGACACAGTGGCATATCATAGCATCATAGAATATCAGGGTTGGAAGGGACCTCAGGAGGTCATCTAGTCCAACCCCCTCCTCAAAGCAGGACCAATCCCCAACTAAATCAAGCCTGACCTTAAAAACTTCTAAGGAAGGAGATTCCACCACCTCCCTAAGTAACGCATTCCAGTGTTTCACCACCCTCCTGGTGAAAAAGTTTTTCCTAATATCCAACCTAAACCTCCCCCACTGCAACTTGAGATCATTACTCCTTGTTCTGTCATCTGCCACCACTGAGAACAGTCTAGATCCATCCTCTTTGGAACCCCCTTTCAGGTAGTTGAAAGCAGCTATCAAATCCCCCCTCATTATTCTCTTCCACAGACTAAATAATCCCAGTTCCCTCAGCCTCTCCTCATAAGTCATGTGTTCCAGCCCCCTAATCATTTTTGTTGCCCTCCACTGGATGTTTTCCAATTTTTCCACATCCTTCTTGTAGTGTGGGGCCCAAAACTGGACACAGTATTCCAGATGAGGCCTCACCAATGTCGAATAGAGGGGAACGATCACGTCCCTTGATCTGCTGGCAATGCCCCTATTTATATATCCCAAAATACCATTGGCCTTCTTGCAACAACGGCACACTGTTGACGCATATCCAACTTCTCATCCACTGTAACCCCTAGGTCCTTTTCTGCACAACTGCTGCCTAGCCGTTCGGTCCCTAGTTTGTAGCAGTGCATGGGATGCTTCCGTCCTAAGTGCAGGACTCTGCACTTGTCCTTTTTGAACCTCATCAGATTTCTTTTGGCCCAATCCTCTAATTTGTCTAGGTCCCTCTGTATCCTATTCCTACCCTCCAGCATATCTACCTCTCTTCCCAGTTTAGTGTCATCAGCAAAATTGCTGAGGGTGCAATCCACACCATCCTCCAGATCATTTATGAAGATATTGAACAAAACTGGCCTGAGGCCTGACCCTTGGGGCACTCCACTTTATACCGGCTGCCAACTAGACATGGAGCCATTGATCACTATCCATTGAGCCTGACGATCTAGCCAACTTT
This sequence comes from Dermochelys coriacea, assembly GCF_009764565.3. Classification (NCBI taxonomy): domain Eukaryota; kingdom Metazoa; phylum Chordata; order Testudines; family Dermochelyidae; genus Dermochelys; species Dermochelys coriacea. The sequence continues at coordinate 134,246,481 of NC_050070.1, forward strand.
CTATCCACCTTATAGTCCATTCATCCAGCCCATACTTCTTTAACTTGCTGGCAAGAATACTGTGGGAGACCACGTCAAAAGCTTTGCTAAAGTCAGGGAACAACACATCCACGGCTTTCCCCTCATCCGCAGAGCCAGTTATCTTGTCATAGAAGGCAATCGGGTTGGTCAGGCATGATTTGCCCTTGGTGAATCCATGCTGACTGTTCCTGATCACTTTCCTCTCCTCTAAGTGCTTCAAAATTGATTCCTTGAGGACCTGCTCCATGATTTTTCCAGGGACTGAGGTGAGGCTGACTGGCCTGTAGTTCCCAGGATCCTCCTTCTTCCCTTTTTAAAAGATTGGCACTACATAAGCCTTTTTCCAGTCATCCGGGACTTCCCCCGATCGCCATGAGTTTTCAAAGATAATGGCCAATGGCTCTGCAATCACATCCACCAACTCCTTTAGCACTCTCAGATGCAGCGCATTTGGCCCCATGGACTTGTGCTAGTCCAGCTTTTCTAAATAGTCCCGAACCACGTCTTTCTCCACAGAGGGCTGGTCACCTCCTCCCCATGCTGTGTTGCCCAATGCAATAGTCTGGAAGCTGACCTTGTTTGTGAAGACAGAGGCAAAAAAAGCATTGGGTACATTAGCTTTTTCCACATCCTCTGTCACTAGGTTGCCTCCCTCATTCAGTAAGGGACCCACACTTTCCTTGACTTTCTTCTTGTTGCTAACATACCTGAAGAAACCCTTCTTGTTACTCTTAACGTCTCTTGCTAGCTGCAACTCCAGGTATGATTTGGCCTTCCTGATTTCACTCCTGCATGCCCGAGCAATATTTTTATACTCTTCCCTGGTCATTTGTCCAATCTTCCACTTGTAAGCTTCTTTTTTGTGTTGAAGATCAGCAAGGATTTCACTGTTAAGCCAAGCTGGTCGCCTGCCATATTTACTATTCTTTCTACATATCAGGATGGTTTGTCCCTGTAACCTCAATAAGGATTCTTTAAAAAACAGCCAGCTCTCCTGGACTCCTTTCTCCCTCATGTTATTCTCCCAGGGGATCCTGCCCTTCAGTTCCCTGAGGGAGTCAAAGTCTGCTTTTCTGAAGTCCAGGGTCTGTATTCTGCTGTTCTCCTTTCTTCCTTGTGTCAGGATCCTGAACTCGACTGTCTCATGGTCACTGCCTCCCAGGTTCCCATCCACTTTTGCTTCCCCTACTAATTCTTCCTGGTTTGTGAGCAGCAGGTCAAGAAGAGCTCTATCCCTAGTTGGTTCCTCCAGCACTTATATGTGATGCAACCCTGCCTATACCTATCCCCTGCCCTCCACCAAGGCTTCATCTCTCTCATGGAAGTGGTCCTTCTGACCCCATGGGCAGACTTACAGAAGCAATACTGGTAGTCAGGACAGGACCTACCTAGCAGAGCTCTTGCAAATCCTTCCCATGAACTTTGAAACTGATACCATAAGGGGCTCAGCATTATAATGTTTGGGTGCAAGAAAATGTGGTCCTCCAAAGAGTTGCACTAGTGGGTGAACCCAGTCCCTAGCATTACTATATTGTTCTTTACATTTATGTAAGCCAGGAAGAAGAATTGAAAGTAAGTCTGATCTCCCTTACAGAGAAATAGTTCCAGAACCAACAAGATAGGGGGTTGAATTGTCCAATGGTGCAGTTGATTGCCAGATCCAAAGAATGGGAAAGGACATTTTGGAGTTTTGAGAGAGAAGCCAAATTCGGCAGTCTTTACTTGGAGTTTTACCTGAGTAAAGTTGGCAGGATACAGCCCATAGCATTTACCAAAAAAAACTCTCAGGGTATGTGTGACACAGGGCCAGAAAGGCTTACACAACTAGCAGATTTCAGAGTAGCAGCCGTGTGAGCTGTAGCTCACGAAAGCTTATGCTCTAATAAATTTGTTAGTCTCTAAGGTGCCACAAGTACTCCTTTTCTTTTTACAACTAGCAGACTAATTGACCCAAATTCAACCTTTAGAGAAATGTTAAAAAAATATGTAAATGGTAATTAGGGCCATTTCATTTTAGATAGATTAGAACTTTGAAATGCAAACCTGTATTGTTAGAGAATTAGAGGTAATACTAATTCTGTGTGTTTATTTATATCTTGTTAGATGTTTAGCATGTAAACAGATGGCTCCTGTCTGTTTCTATATCTATTAATTCAAAGATCAAAAGGGAATATTAACATTTAGATGAAAGTTGGGTGTAATAATTTCATTGTCTATACTACTCTTTGAAGTTTATAATAAACTGTCTATAAACTGCTTAATGGATAATTACCTTATGCTGATGAATGCAACTAGTTACTTGTGTATACATAGAAAACAGGGGGTCTACTTCAAAGCTAGGATGATTACCTATTTTTCACCCAAGGACTGCATGCTGTCAAGAGACTATCATAGCCTGCCAGTAATCTCTATAAAAAACTATTGGGACCTGACCCTTTCATCTCAAATCTATTTATGCTTCATCAGGGGAAGCTTGAGCCACAAGATTGAGGTCTCCAATTCCATTCTGGATTAACCTGATATTGAACATTGGACTGAACCTATGGACTAATTCTGAAAGAATGCTTTGCAATTCTAAAGCTCACTATCATTACTATGAAACTGAACCATGAATTTCTATTCATGTCTGTATGTATAACGATCTTTTAACCAATACGTGTATTTGGGTAAGATCTGAACTATTCATTGACCTGGGAGGTAATGTGTCTGATCCTTTGGAATTGGTAGAATTTTTTATATGCTGAACAAGATTTTCAGTAATCCTCATCATATTTGACTTGGCAGTCTCGGTGGGAGCTCAAGGCTGAATTGCTTTAAGGGAACTGTATTTCAGGCTTCTGGATAACCAGTAAGGTATTGTAGAAGCTGTTTTGTTGCTGGCTTGGTGAATGTAAGTATTGCAATAACCACCGTTTTTGGGGATTGTCTGCCCCATTCTTTGCAATTTGCCCTAATTGAGCAATCTCAGCATGGCCCCCTTGGGACTCCAGTCACAGTAATTGGAAGGCATGATTGCAGCACATGTAGGCTTACCTGAGTGAGCTTTGATCGAGCTAGCTCACTCAAAATAGCAGTAGAGCTGTGGCTCAGGTGACAGCGGCATGGGCTAGCCACTCCAGTACAATCCCACCTGGGACTCTATGTACATACTCTGGCGATTAGCCTGTGCCACTATCCATGCTGCCATCGCTACATGGCTGCTGCTTTGAGTGCCACATTTGAGTGCCACATTTCTATGGCTGGTTCGGAGCTGCACTTGCACAGCCTCTTCTTCCCACAGGCCCAGGAGATGCAATATCTCCTGTCTACTCCAGACCGGAGTGTGTCTGGAGTGTGTAACCATGGAGAAGCATGTATTCATTGTGCTGTTAAGAAGATATTTATTTATTTATTTATTTAAAGCTAATATTGTCCCACTTTTGCCTATACAATGCCAGAGTAGTTTGTAATGCATTTGATCACGTCTATGCAAGTTGCTTGCCGCACATTAACTCGGTGATGTTGCTGAGCAGATAAGATTGCAGCACATTGTTTAATCAGCTGCCCTTCACACAGTATAAATAAGCTGCCAAGTGGTAGTTTATAGAAAAATAGAGCTTTTGTTTATAAAAGAAAAATTCCTGTAGGCCTGGTTCTCATTTACATTAAGGGCTTGTCTACACAAGTAGTTATACTGATAGAATTATATAGTTAAACAACTATGGTTACACCGGTATAACTCCTTGTATGGATACTCTTATAAGAGTGCCTTTTTCCGGTTTAGCTTAAATTGCTTCCAAAGTGCCATCAACTAAACTGGAAAAAGACTCTCAGATTGGAATAAGATTGTCTACATGGGGATATATAACAGCATCACTATAGCACTTTAAATTCACGTCTTATCTTATACTGGCACAACTTCCCAAATAAAAAAGCCCTTGGGCCCCCTTAAACTGCTCTGGCAGTGTAAAGGAAACTTAAAATGGGTGTAAAAGTGAAGCGGACCCATTAATTCAATCTTCATCAAAGACAGTTTACCAAAGTCGGCTTTATAGAATTAGCCTGTAAACACAAAGATTACAAATAGAAGTATTATTGGTATTCATAATCAAGCTGAATACAAGATAAAATGGAAACTGCTCCAAAGCTAAGGAGGCTGTGAAAGGCAGTATCCTTACCTCTACTTAGTGAATGAAAATAGGTTTAAGATTTAGGAGTTGAATTCTGATCTTCAGGTGCTTGGGGTGAAATGTAACTTCATAACTCCCAGTAGTTACACCAAACATAGCCTGTTTCCACATCTCCCATTCACTATTTGGAGAACAGATCCTCTCTGAGTTATCAGAGTACCTCCCTACTGTTTTAAGTTACAGCACTACATTTTAATGCATACACCAGAAATAATTTATTCAGTTTAAGATCAGTCTAAGAAGTATATTAAGAAGTCTTCAGAAGTTCTTCTCTCCCCACCCCCTCAGAATGATGAAGATAGCTTCCTAGACATCCATGATGAAGGGGTGTGGGATCTACCTCTGAGAATTGTCAGTGTTAATAATGGCATCTTTCAAGGAGGTTTTAAGAAAGGAATGAATGCACTTGGCAGCCCCTGGGTTGTTTCAGAGTGGTTTCTATTTTTACTTTTTGTTATTCCTTAAAGGCACAGTAAATGTATGCATTATGTGATCCCTGGCTGGGGATAGTCATGTTCCCAAAAAGCTTTTATTCTCTCTAGGGCAGAAATTTTAGTCACCTGTTAGGGGTGTTTTGTGTCTTGAAAACAAAAATCTACAATTGTGTTTGCAGAATCATGTGCCTGGAGGTTAGAATCAGGCTCTTTCAATCATGCCTATTTACCAGGCACCTAAAACTCAAGTTAAATTAAATACATTATTGGCACATATCTGAAATAAAATAATTTGATTTTATTTCATAGTTCTGGGATACTATTATCGGTTATGATGCAATGTAAGATCAGAATCCGTATCTACTCAAACAAGACTATTTTGAGAAAATGTGAATGATTGAAAAGGAAGTTTTTAGAGTGGAATAATCTCAACCTTAACAGTAATGCTGCTATTCTGCTGCGGTAATAGCTGCTAACATGTAGTCTCTGGTGTGCAGTGGACTAGCTATCTATTTGAAGCAGAAATGCCTGAAAGTGCTAATTCACTTGCCTAGCAATTGTACATTTATGAAGGTTTGCAAATTCAATAAGGTCTCTTGCAAAACATTCCCCCACCCCTACCGCTACCCCGACCCCTACCCCTACCCCTCTACATTACAAGGCTGCTTCTGCGCAGGGCTTTAGTGTCAAGCAAATGGTGTCACTGTTGAGCATATACCACCACCCTTCCAGATCCTGGGGCTGCTGTCTATGCAACACTTCTAGAGTCTGTTGGCCTGGCAGGCAAGAGATCAGGACCAGAAACTGAGACTGGGTGTCTCGCATCACAGGAGATGGTGTAGCATGCCAGAGAGCATTGCCACTAGGCCATGTAACTGCCCTTCCTCTAAGAAGCAGGGATAACATATATATTTTCTTGAATTAAAATTTGAATTAGAATTATATTCACTCTTCAAGTCAGGGTCTAAAAATAAAGACAGACAAGCCACAAGGTCACCATACAGCCCTACAAAGTTCTGAATAAGAAGAGCTGCTGCAACCTCAGAGTGCCTTCTCACAGTAACAGGACAGATTTGCATTTTCCAGAACTTTTCTCTCTTGATTATTTTCCTTGCAAAATTAAAATGAGCAATTTAAAGCCAAGTTTGAATTAGCATATTGAGGACAGTTTATTATTTATGAGATGGAAATCAGGATCCTGGATGACTGAACTCATTAAAGACCTTTTGGAATAGTTCCCATCTACTTCCTCCACAGCACTTCCCACAACAAATGATTCACACAGTAATTATTGCAACATCTTCCCAAACAATACCTGCCTCCAACAGGAATAATTCAAATATGAAATGCATAAAATGGCACTGAGATAGTAATAAGCTTAAAATACTTATCTGCAAACAAGGAAATTCTGTGTGAAGGCAGCCAGCTCACTGAGAATATATTCCTGATGTAGCTCACCTAAATTCTATGGCATTAGACCAGGATGTGTTTGGCCCAATGTTCCTAAGCATCACAGCAGATGCTGTAGGGTCTTCTGTGGTAGAGTCCTACAATATAGTTGGAAACTGAATAGACAAGTACTCTCTATGTTCCTGCACATAGAGATTGTCATACAGAAGTGCAAGTGGTGTAAAAACATTTTCTAATTAGCCATGTACCATGGTATTATTTGGCTTCCTATATATTGGTGAAATAAATATTCGCCATCTGCATATCGGGGAACTAAATATTTACCCAGAGTTGCTGAACAGTCTCTTTGTGCTACAATTCCTAGGCCTGAAGTGGGGGTAGCGAGAGGCTGATTCTTTGATTGACTATGTAATGCCTCACTTCCAGTTTTTATAAAGCTATGATGTAGTGTTGCTAATGTCATCATAACATTATAACATCACTTACATTGCACCACCTTTCGGTGCTGGGTGAGGGGTCTCTGTGTGTGTATACTGTGGTTTACCATGGTACAAAGCACTGTGAGGCTGGCAAGAGGTACTGTATAATCTAACAAATTTATCTGAGCATAAGCTTTCATGAGCTACACCTTACTTCATCCGATGAAGTGAGCTGTAGCTCACGAAAGCTTATGCTCAAATAAATTTGTTAGTCTCTAAGGTGCCACAAGTATTCCTTTTCTTTTTGCAGATACAGACTAACGGGGCTGCTACTCTGAAACCTGTATAATCTAGCCATCCAAGGTAATTACAGTTTTAATGTATGTATCCACACAACTCCCAATTAGCCTCATTTTAAGGATGGGGAACTGAGGCACAAAGACATTAAATGACTTGCCCAAGGTCACCCAGGAAATCTGCTCTCCCACAGGAGATCAGTTCAGATCTTGAGAGCCCCAGATTAGTGCTCTAACCATTAAACCATCCTTCTTCTCTAATCAGTAAGACAATATATTGAGCCAAATCCTGGCCCATCTACCTAGTTAAGTTTTCTGATGAACTCAAGCAGTAAAGATCCTGCTCTCCCATGAATAATCTTTAATGAAAGTTAATATCTATCCATTGTCCTGCTAGAAAATGACAGAGCCAAAGAATTGCTCATCTCCATGTTATGCAGCGGCCTGGCTGTTGGGGGAAGGTGTCAGGGGAGGCTGGACCATGTGGGCAGCATGTTCCTCCCCAGCTGAGCGGCAGCAAGGGCAGAAGCCTGAATGGGCTAAATGACCCACAAGCACATCACAGTTGAAGTCTCTGAAACAAAGTGATCAGTTGGGGTGAGAACAATACCAGCAGGGCGAAGATCCCCTCTCTAGGCAATTGAGGAGCAAGATGAGGAGACAGCCCCACCTTACCATGCTCAGAAGACACCCAAAACCCCATCCACCTCAAAGGGTAATGTTGATGCTCCATTGGTGTTACTGCTGCCTTAGGGTTGCAGTAACTTCCATAGTTCCTAAATGGGGAAAGAGAAGGACGGGGATCTGTGGAGGGCTAATGGGGGGGGGGACAACAAATGTTTTTGTATTAGGTCTCCACTCCCACAAGCAGCTTTTACCTCAATCTCACTGAGCGGGGACGGAATACCTCTGCCCCCTTCTGCACAGGGCCTGAACATTCTCAGTATCATTCAGCCTGATGCAGATATAGTTGAGAGTAAGAGGTTCATGCAGCCCTTACTCACACATAACTGGGCAGAGGATTTGGACCAATGACAACAATAAAGTTCTTGGCCCCTTACTTGCCACCAGACTTTTTGCAATCTCTCAGAGCAGCCACATTGATTTTAAACTCATTTTGAGGCAAAAGGGAAAAAAAGTCTTCCAGGTTGGAAACGTGCAGTGAACAAAATAGCCATATTATAAGCCCCTTAAAAAACATGGTTTGCAATGGCAATTATCACTTGGACTTAACAAGTGTCAAGCGTGTGATGCTAAAATGCACACACTACAAACAGTTTCTTAACCAAACAAATATTTGCTGCCATCTCCAGTTTTTTATTAAGGAAAGCTCGACTAACTGTTGAATTCAGTTTAAAAACCATCCTGAGGTTTGTAAGAGCTTTCACTGTAGAAAGCACTGTCGGCTTTCTTAACTGCAATTTGCCCCCTGGTGGTTTCATCTTGACCTATAAGAACGCTGTAAATGTAGCTTTTTAGGTGGTGTTGAGTGAGCCAGACAAATCCTTGCCTACAGAGAAAGAACCAAATCCTGAGAGGTGCTGAGCGCCTGCAGCTTACATCAATTTGGATGGGAGTTGCATGGAGTCTCAGCACTTCACAATATTTAGCCCAAAGACTCTCTGCTTCACATAAAAAGTGTGCAACTCTGATTAAGCCATCCTTTATGGATGACTAAATAAATGGAATCCTAACATCAGTCAATGTATACAACCACAGTGAGTATAGGGTTGCAGCCATAAGGCCAAAGAAAATAAACTGAGCTTTTTGAAACCCTTGCAAGAGTTTCCCATGTACCGGATGTGTAGGTATCACTATTTAAACAATGGTACATTAATTAATGCTCAATTACAGCACAAATGCTCCTGGGGTTTCCATTAATATCAAATGAGCTCATGATGTTGTACAATAAATAATGGAAAAGAATGAGGGTGAGACCTTTAATTTAAAGTGATAATGACATACAGGTCTTTAATAAAAGAAGTTGTGCTGCTGGATGGTAAAAACAATGCCAAGAAGGATATTCACATAGGACTGGATTCCAAGGTCCATACTTCACTTCTTTCTTTAAGCACAACTGCTATAAACTTCAGTAAGAGAGTTTTGCTTGAATAAGGTATGAGCAAAGACCTCAGGCATGGCTCCACATGGACTAACTCTCTCTGCCGCTTTTCATACAGCTGCCTACTCCTTCTCTGTAACATCCTGTTTGCCACTGGCTCTCACTGCATAATTCTTTCTTGATTCTTCTCCTTCCCTGCCTATTTCAGCTGAGCTTCCCCAAGCCTGGGAAAGGGGGTGAAAGAACAACTTTCCCTCTACTTTCAGCAGAGGAGGGAGAGCTGTGTTTCTTGGCATTCCCCATTCCACTAGCCCTTGAAAAAAGCCAAAGTTCAAAAGGTGGTGAGTTTGTGTGGATTGTGTTTTGGAGTAGGCTGAGAGAGCCACCTACCCTCACAAGTTCATTCATCTGACACTTTAAAAGGAAACCATTATTTTTTGCTAAGGCAATGAGAAAACAATCTTGTGGGGCCTCCCTGCTGACTCTGCAGGACTAATTAACCCACAAAGCTTCTCTCTCAGCACTTGAGGAAAGTAAAATACTAAAGACAGCATTAGTTCATTTTAATCTCCCTAAAAAGACAGGAAATACATCACTATTTGCCAAATAGGAAAGGACTGCACTGTTAGGAAAATAACTATTTTTAAACTTCCAAGAGGTGTTAAAGATAACAAAGAATAAAAATAAACTCAAAACCTGTTGCATTAAAATAAAGTCGTTAATAAATAATAATAAATAATAATAATAAAGCATGACTTGAGTGCTTTGGAGCCAGAGCTCCAAATGTACAGTAAAAATTCATAGTGGGAACCTCCAAAGATTCTGAGGTTCAGTTCAAATAACAATCCAAATATTTTTGGCCTAGAATTGAGGCTAGAACTCTAGCAGGATCAGTCTCCTGCAAGTGACTTTTAGTGCACTCTGGTTTTGGCTGAAATTGGACAAGAAACAGCCTTTTCATGATATTTCAGAAATTCCATTTCCAGAGGAACTAGGTCATGCAGGGGGTGTACTCACATGCACATACTACCCTTCCAGCATATTCCATTAACTTCCAGTTGAAGACAGTTTAACAACGTTTTTGTTACATCTACTGGAATCCTTTTCTTTTACTGCTTAAGAGTTCTCCTAACTAGGTTTCATATGCAAGTAAAATGTGTCATTAAGAACTACTCATAGTTCTGTATACTTATATGACATATTACATATAGGGCCTGATCCAGAAAATTGATACTCAAGCAAGCAGCCCCAATGAAGATAATGGGCTTACACAGTATGTTTACGGGCTACTCACGCTGCTCTTTGATAAACTGGCTAGAGACAGCCGTGGCAAGGACAAATAATTCAGGAAAGGAAGGGTGTATGGGGTGTTGTATGTATAAATATAAATTACACACAGAAATCAGATTCTCCATTGACTCCAGCTTTTTGCACTACTCAGGCAACATAAAAGTCTCATACAAATGGCCAGTGAAGAATTGCCCTGGCAGAGAGGAACACACTGTTGGTATAAAGCCAGCACAGCCAGGTCCTGTACCAGCGGGCCCCATCCTTTCCAGCACAGAGGGCAAGGCAGGGACAGGAGGAGACATGGTGGGAGTAGGGCAGAGTTTCATAATGCTGGTCCTCCACTAGCATAAGGCCCTTCAAGAAAATTCCAGTAAAATAATTAGAGCAGTCACTAGGCTCCTCTTCCTCATGTCAGAGCTGGGGCAGCAAAGGATTAGAGAGTCTAATACTCTCTGCTTCCTTGCACCAAGTGGATCTTGGGTGCAGGTAATAATTAAATCCCCTGTGTATATATACAGACACATTGTCATAAACCATGATGGGGATGGTCAGGGGCCACGGAGGAAGACTGGGAGGCAGGAGGGGGCTTTGAGGCGCAGCATGGGCTCTTGGCTGTTTGGGGAGGCTTAGCCTCCCTTGGCCTGAGATACCCACCGCCCATGCATACAAACATACAGAGCAATTCTTAAAGCTATTTCACACTCCCACCTGAATTAGCTACTGTTGTAAACCCTTCCTGAACTCTCCAAGAGGGAAATCTGAGGAGTATTGCTCTGACCCTCTGCTTTACCCTTGTAATTTACAGCTCTTTATTCTCTTGAACTGAAGAAGATGAATGCTGATAGGAACTGAGAGGGGGTTATTGAAGGCTGCCACATGAATTTCTGAATTTCTTTTTGTACTTCACTAACTTGATAAGTGGATGTTTCAACACAGTGGCTGAGAAAGGACCAAATAAGACTTCTTTGAACTTATTGTAAGCTACAGTATTTCAGAATTGCTCTTATTGTTACAATTGTATATTCCAACAGATAGACTGACCTCGTTCTGAATAAGAATGCTGTCAAGCTAAATATTTGTACAAATTCCAAATGCCATCATGTAGGCCGAGGACTGGGAAGATTATTTTATATTTAATAAAACAAGAGATTGTTGGAAGATGAATAAATTGCCACAGTCTCTCATGTTCAGAACATTTTGTAATTGCCTTGGTCACCAAAATAAGCATCTTCTATTTGTAGGACCGTGTAATTTAATTTTTTCCAGGATCTCTTTCCAAGACCTTAGACCTCTTCATTCATAAAGTGGTATCTGATCAAAAAATCAATCACTTGCAGGGTGGTCAATGAATCTAAAGACTTAAAAACAATGCTCTCTCTGACGGGGACCTTTAACACTTTTCTTGTATACTTTAAATAATTATTTAAATCAAAAGCTGTTTCTCTATGCTGTGATTCCTGGGAAAGGAGAGTTAATAACTCACACTGAAACAAAAGTTAAGTGAAGGATTACATCGATAATTTCCCCAACTTCTCAGAAAGAATTGAAGACCCACTAAGAACTGAGGACCAGAAACAAAAAGGGAGAACTGTTAGACTACTCCAGTCAGAAGATATGAAACTGCTTAATGAATGAGAAGGGGCAAAAATGGATGAGACAAGACACTGATCTTCCACTTAGGCACTGCAGGCTGAAGCTAGAATTACCACCCTAACATGACATATTTGGTTGCCTTTCTTCTTCCAGAACATGGATTTGGCATTGCTAAAGGCGCAGTTCTTAACTGGAATCCACAACCGTCTTTCTTCAGGATTTGAAAGAACCCACATCCAAACACTCAATGTAAGTGTATTTATCAAGTCTGGATTTTTTTCACTACTCTCCCAAAATTCATCTATTTGAGGTCAAATCTAGCAATCTGAGATGCCCAAGAAAGAAACCGAGGAATGAAAGTGCTAATTTCAGAGGGGGAAAAAATAGTTCAGACTGAAAAAAAAGTGTGGTTTTGTTTCTTACATAGTTCAGTTTGTCATCTAATTTGGCCATATCTTACGTGAACTATTTGAATCCACCTGAATGAGAAAAAAATGTTAAACACTGCCTGTTACCCATATAGTTTCATTTACAGCTACTGCTGGATTCCAGAATCCAGCCCCCCGGCTGTATGATTTTTTCTTAAATAGCTCCGCAGACTGCTTCTGTCTTAGTACCTGAAACAAATAGTACCATAAATGTTCCTGTAATATTGCTCATTAGAAATCATGATGTGTGGGACAGAAGTTTATCATTTTTTTTCCAAATTGTAACTACAACAGGAATCTTTTTCATAGGGATTTCAAGGGAGGCAGCATGTTCCTGTCAACTGATTGTGGGACTGGGAGCCATTAAAAAAACCCTTGCTGCTCTAATCCTTGTTTTACTACTACTTCACAGTCTGACCTTGGCCAAGTCACATTTTCAGAAGTGTCCACTAATTTTGTGTGCTTCCATATTTGGGTTCCATCATGAGACACATTGGGACTGATTTTCAGAGGTATTGGACACCTGCAACTCTCAGTGAGATCAGTGGGAGCTGTGGGTGCTCAGCATCTGAAAATCAGGCGACAGAGGTCAAATTCATCCATGGTTTAACTACTAACTTCAATGGAGTGACATCAAGGATTAATTTGGCCCTAGATTCTCAGGTTAGGCATTTTCAGAAGTCTCCACTAACCTTGAAATTTAGGAGTACAACCTCAGTATCAGTTTGCCCATCTGTAAAATGCAGATCCCTACCCATGTACCTCCCTGGGGTATTGTGAGGGTTGTTTGTAAATTGCTAAGTATTTTTACTTCCTCCAACTCATTTAAAGAGGTGGACAGATTGCCATTTTGTTTTGTCTCAAAGATAATGCCTGTTCAATGGCATTAACAGAATACAAGCAGAGTTGAACTACAGATTTCTTGTTGCCCACTAAGTGTTTCCCATTCAATCCCGGTCACAAATAAAGGGTCACATCCGTAACTCTTTACTCAGGCAAAATATCTAATGAAGACAAAGTGCATTTGGCAGAAAATTAAGAGTTGGATTCTAGCCTGCAGTGCTGGCTAAATGGAAGGTCAGTATCCTGCCTCACATTTTCCTCTTTTCTTTTCTTTTCTTTTCTTTTTTAAGATGGGTGATTGTGATTGTTGGCAAAGGAAGGAGAGAAAAAGGAAGGAATAGAACAGAACAAAGGAAGGGAGGAATTAGTTTTCTTTTCCGTTAGCTAGCTCTCTGCTGGCAAATGCTAAGAGTATTCTGTAACTTTAATTTAATGCCATCAATCTAGGTCATATTATTTTACAGTGATTTTAATTGAACAAAATAGTCTTCAGAAAGCACCTCATTGATAGCATTTTTTCTATCAGTGGCAATGAGACTGGTTTAAAATGACAGGTTTCAGAGTAGCAGCCATGTTAGTCTGTATTCGCAAAAAGAAAAGGAGTACTTGTGGCACCTTAGAGACTAACAAATTTATTAGAGCATAAGCTTTCGTGAGCTACAGCATCCAATGAAGTGAGCTGTAGCTCACGAAAGCTTATGCTCTAATAAATTTATTAGTCTCTAAGGTGCCACAAGTCCTCCTTTTCTTTTTGGTTTAAAATGGAAGAGGGAGATAAGAAAGGTTCAAAGGCACATAATGCTCTGGCTAGAATATGCTGAGTGTGATTCTTATCTCACATCAGTTTTTACTCTGGTACAGCTCAAGTAATTTACAGTTGCTCCTCCTAATTTGTATGAGCATGAGAAGAGAATTAGGTCTGGTATTTTTCAATGGGTGTGCATGGTGCTCTGATACTACAGGGAGGAATGTATTAAAATGAATAGATGGCATTTACAGCTGACACAGTAACTTTTATTCCTCACACAGTTGTATGAATCCCGTATCGCCCCCCCCCCTCCCAGTCACTCGCTCAGGTTGCTCCCGCATTGTTAGGCCCAGGCAGCACACAGGGAGGCAGGGAGGAGTGAGCCCCTGGGGCACGTGCAGTGACAGTGGATGGGAACATGTCACTCCAGGGCTGGGTACTAGCCCCTGGGGGTCTGGGGCCTGGGCCCCACAAGCCCCAGTCCCGCCCCTGTGTTGCTTGCCCTTCCCTGCAGCCCTAGCGCCGGAGTCAGCAGCAGCCAGGCGAAGAGACGCAGGTGACGGGCAGGTGTGTGCTGCAGCGTCACCACCAGGAGGTTTCCCCCGCTCCAGCACTAGGGCAGAGACTACAACTCCCAAGGGGCTTTGCGAGGTCTTCCGGTTGCTGACAGTTTTTGTCGCGGTGACTTCGTGCGCCGCTCCCCTACGCCATCCGGGAGCCGCCACGCTCCTCTCGCCAGACCTTAATGTATCCCCTCGAGACTTCACCACCCCCATCCCACCTAACCCCCCCCCCACAACTCTCGCGAGACCCTGGCCTGACTGCGGCGGCGCGGAGACGCTCGCCATGGAGGAGGAGGGCGGCGCGCGCGCGGGTCTCTTGGCGCTGGAGCTGCTGGTGGAGTGGGTGCGGCTGGAGCCCCAGCTGCTGCCCGCGCGCGGCCCCCTGCGCCCGGCCGTGGCGCTGCGGCTGCTGGACTTCCCCACCTTGCTGGTGCACCCGCCCGAGCCGGGCTGCTCGCCGGGGCGGCTCGTCCCCTTCGGCCGGGGCAAGTCCTGCCTCTTCCGCCTGGGCCCGGGCCCCCTGCGGGGCCTGCTCCGCCGCGCCCCGCTCTACGCGCTGCTGCTGGCGCTGCCCCCGGGGCCCGGGCCGGCCCGGCTGCTCGGCAGCTGCTGTGTCTCCCTGGCCCCGGCCGCCGAGGAGCTGCTGCGGCCGCCGCAGGGCGGGGCGACGCCCGGCTCCCGGAGCCGCAGGGGCCGTTACCCCCTGCGGGACCTCATGGGGGAGCGGGTTGGGGAGCTGGCCCTGGGCTACCGCCTCAGCAGCCTGGGGCCGGCCTTGCTGGGACACCTGCCTGCGGGCCTGGGGCAGGGGGTGGCCGGGGGAGCGACGCCGCCCAGGCCCACCTGCCCCCCGGATGCCCAGCGCAAGAGCGAGCCCAGGCCGCAGGGGGCCCTGAGGGAGCAGGCGTCTGAGCATAGTAGGCACTCCATGTCTATCGGCGTCCAGACGGAGCCGCAGGGCAGGGAGGAGCCTGAGCACAGCGGCCAAGCCTCTTCCCCCGCTGGCCAGACCCATCTGCCTTGTGCGGAGGAGGTGAGGGAGCTGGAGATAGAAGCAAACATCTTCTGCCCTCCCCCCTTGTACTACAGCCACCTGCCCACAGAGCCCCCACCAGCCCGGGTCCCTGGGAGGCTGGCAGTTGCCCAGCCTCAGGCACCAGAGGAGCAGAGCCCAAGTGCAACACCAGCACCGTTACAGGAAGCTTGTCCAGACAGAGGTTGGACTTCTGGTTCCCTGGCCCAGTCGCTGGGTAGTGCCCAGCAGCTCAGAGATGCTCTAAGAGAGCTGCCTCTGGTCAACGCTTTGCTGGTAGAACTATCCCTGCTGAGTAATCAGCCCCTGCACTTGGGACCTTCTACTGTTCACCCCCAGCTGGCCTGGCTATACCGAGAAGTAGAAGAAGCTGACATCAAGACCTCAAGACCTCTTACTAAAAGCAGATGGCCAGCTGGGAAAGATAAGAAAACACTTCTTAACCCCAGAGAAAGGTTCAAAAGAAGTCAGCAACAGTTTTGTAAATTGGGGGGTTCTTCCTTACGAGAGACCGGAGCAGGGAAAGGAACCGAGAAAGCTGCAGCATCAAGAAACAACGGTTTTGAAAAGAAGAGTGGAACCAAAGAAAAGACACCCCCAAGGAAGAAACTGTTTTATGGACTCACAAATACACTAAGGTTACGATTACAGCAGACCAATCCAGATATGTTAATACTTCATGAAAGAAGAGAACAATATAGAAAAAGGCAGGTAGAGATGCTGAGAGAAAAAGGCAAAGGGCCTTTGTCCAGAGGAAAACTATTCAGAAACACTGCTGAACAGCATCTGATGTCTTACAGGCATCCTGCTGAGGGAAGAATTTTAGAACAAAATATTCAGCTTGATGAAAATATTGAGACTTTAATACAAAGCAGTATTGAAAAAGATCACTCCACCACTATAATGGAAAACATTTCTGACCTACAAAAACATGCTGCTCTCAATAGACCGAACAATCATGAGGAAAATGCTAAGGAAGAGAATCCATATGAAGTGAATACAAACTTTTCACTGGAAGTAACTACAATTAAAACCCCTTACGAAGTAAAGGGTGTGAAAGTCCACCTGCCAAGAGCTTTCACACAGGATACTGATGCAAAGAGAAATAAAGTAGATGAGGAAGCAGTACGCTTTATTCATGACAAAGACACGGATAACTATAATGCTTCCCCATTGGGTGATTATCCACCAGGCCAAAACAACAGTTTTGAAAGTAACCCTGAACTCAAGTATTCAGATGACTTTGTTGGCAGCCCTGAGAACACAGGCTATTCAGAAGATTTCACCAGTGCTGCCGATACGGGCAGAGGCTCAGAAACTCTTGATAGCAGCCCAGAGCCTGCACTGGTAAGCCCAAAGCAAGCTTGCTCAGACATGGAGTCAGAATCCAAGAAATCCAGACTTTCTGAAAAAAGTCTGAGAACTGAAAGTATTTCAGCTCCTCTACCAGTTCCTTCAACTGCATCTCTAGTCCATTCTCTTAAAAGAACCTATGATTTAAAAGCAAAAAAACAGAATACAGGTGCGGCTGTCGGTGTATCCATTAGTGACTCCTCTCCTCCTGCAGGTTCATTAGATAAGCAGGAGTTAGCTTCACATATCAAGGAAGAAGATAGCAAAATTGACCAAAATATTTTCCAGGCCCCTGAAGTGAAGAGTAAGCAAACTAATTCTGATATAAATAGTGTAGTAAAGGGCCAGACCTCTTTGGAAAAGAGCCAGTCTCTGAGGACATCTCAAGTTAGCTCCTATTTGCCATCCAACATCTCTGATCTTGAACTTAGTGGTGTGGAAAACAATACATCAGACAAGGAAGAGGATGACGATTTTGGGACACTGAGTATTCCTAATCAATATAAGCACATCAGTGAACTAGTAGTAAACGAGCTTCCTGGATACACAATGTAATCAATATACACTCTTCGTCAAAACAATTTTTTATTTTTGTAAACTATTAAGATATTTGTAATTGGATGTATATAACACAAATGTTTGGCTTTATGAATTTAATAAATTGCTGTTTTTGTTTTTATAAAAACAAAGATTGTAACTTTGGTGTATATAATATAACTTCAATAGTCTAAGCCTAGCTTTAAAGGAAAAAGACAAGCAAACAAGTGTTAAAATAACTCATCTTTTCAATTGTAGAAATGAAAATGGAAGCAGTAAGCCTTCCTAGAATATCCAAAGACTTGTCAGAAGAAAATGTTAGTGCTAAAGAAACAATCATGCAGTTAAGTTATGAGTACAAATTATGTCTAATCATTTTTATAAACTGATATTTTAAACAGTCACCTTTTTCACAAAAGTAATCCTTACACTTCCAGGAAATGAATGCAGTACACCTGCTACTTAATGCACATAGCCTGTCATAAGCAATAGCAGTATAGATTGTAAAGCCAGAACGAATCATTATGATAGTCTAGTCTGACTTTCATATCTAGACTATCATAATGACTAACACAGGCCATAGCATTTCACCCAGTGTTTGTAACACTGATCCCATTAACTTGTGGTTAAACTGAAGTATTCTCACCTTTTCAAGTTGGGGGACCCTTATAAATTTTCATGACCCCTTACATCTATTATAAAGGAGTAAACCAAAAATGCTGATAAGCCAATTTGTGTGTATTTCAGAGGTTGACGCTATATTTGACCTTGAAAGATAAGTTTGGATGGGGAGTGGAAGAAAAATTTTCATTGCTTTAGAATGTAATAAATTCAGAGTCCTCACAACCCTCCTGATTGCCTTTTATGATTTGTTGGTTGCTAAACACTGAACTAAGATATATTTTAGAAAGACATTAAATCTTTATTTAAAGATGCCAAGTGATGGAGAATTTACATCCCTCAGTAATCTCCAGTGATTAGTTACCCGCTGTTACATTTATATTTCATTTCCAGTTTTTGTTTTTCTTGATTTCCACTTCCAGCTATTGAATGGTTATGCCCTTTTTCTGCTTTTTGACTTAATTCTGTTTTTAAGCATCTGTCCAAATCCATACTGTCCGAGGTATTCTTCCAATTACTGCCTTTTTTTTTGCTTTTGCCTGTAGGCCAATACCTCTCTATTCTACCTAAATCACTTTATTATTAATATGCTTTGAGAGTATTGAATTCCCATTACTGAGAATGAAACTGTGTTGTAATTTAAAAACAAGAAAACATGGTTCCTGTACTCAAAGTAAACTACAGTAGAGCTGTGTAAAACTTTTAGACATCGTTATTTGATGAAAAATGCAGTTTTGGTTGACCAGAAACTATGTGCTAGTTAGACATGAAGAGTCAAAATTGCCAGAAAAGGAGGATGAGGTAGTGGTAGTGCAGTCACCACCCTCGTGCTTCCATTTTTGTCCAGTGGTTCAGGCAATCACCTAGGTTATGGGAGACTCGCATTCCAAACTGTTTGAGATTTGGTTAAACCTGAACCATTCCCCCACCCCCGCCCCCCGAACGGCCTCCAAACTGGAAAACCAGTTATTCACCCAGCTTTAATCTTCAGTCAAATGTGACTGGGGATAACTTTTTAAAATTGTTCTACTTCGTCGGCTCAATTCCAGAAATGAAGGGAGGCTGGTATCCTGCTGTCTTTGGTGTTGTATCAAACATGAATGGTATTTGAATATAATAAATTGTTTTACTGATAGACAAAATTGTGTGTCATGCTTATGGACAAAACAACCATTAAAGTACATGGCTGGAGTCCTTAGCCACACTATTTTTAGTATATGGATGTATCGGTATTCAGTAATATTTATTCAGTATTTCTTAAACCAAATAGTGATATTCAAATCTCAGACTCTTTTAGACCCTGATAATACATTTAAAGTTTTATAAAGTAGCATCTAAAGGAAGGTTGAAACTCAAAACCAAGAGATTTTCTCTGTAGTTTCCATCTGGAAACATTGTGGTAGGGGCAAAGTATGTTTATAATGAAATTTCTCATTCATCTCAGCTAATTTCTATAACACTTATGGATCAATCACAAATAAGTATTAGGGAGACTAAGTATAGCATGAAAGACTAGTGGATAGAAAAATGCATAATAAATGGACTATTACTGAGGAAGAGATATAAATACCAACATGAATATTGAATATCAGATTTGAGACATTTTATACATACACCCTTCACATAAATTCCAGCTAGGAAAAATTAGTCTTGTATTATTGCAGAGAGAGAAGTCTAAACAGATTCAGCCTAATTTTTACCGTTCAGAATGACAGTATGTTAGTAGTTTGAGCAAGATAAACTGATTGGATATTAGCAATACTGTTAGAATCAATTCAAAACCTTGTCTAATCTTCAAATATTTCTCCATTAAGAGAAATAGGGAAGAATTTGTTTCATTAGTCTATTACTGAAGATTTATAAATCAACACAAATATGTAGGAAGTGTGTTTTAGTGATGGGATGATGCATTTCTGTCCAGCAGAACAAATCGGGGCTAGTAGTTATAGGAGGTATCAGGGAGAGGTGCCTTTTTGCACGAACCTTAGGCTATGAACACACTACAGCTTAAATTGGCATAAATTATGTTGTTCAGGGGTTTGAATAAGACAGCCCCCTCAGTGACATAAATTACACCAACCTAAGCACTGATGTGACAGTGCTACGTCATTGGGAGAGCTCTCCCGTTGGATTAGGGCATCTGCACTGGAAGCGTTGCAGATGTACCGCAGTAAGCTCTGTAGTGTAGCCATACCCCTACATTTACAGATTTACCTATGGCTTACTAGTTAATCAGCTTCTCTGTTATATGTACAACTTGGATTAAGTGTTCTCATGACCAAATTGCTAACAGCGGAAGCTATAATAAGGAATCTCTTTAGCTGAACTGAACAAATTTTCTTCAGTAAAAGATGTTTTAAAAATTAAGGGCAAGATCCTGGCTGGCCCTTATGGAAGACTACAGGGTAGGATGCCTCCCGCTATCCTTGTGCTGCCTGCATAAAGGCTGGCTAGATTTACAGCCTTGGAACTCAGGAGCGCAAGGAGTGCTGCCACCACAAAAAGTGACAGAGTAGGCGAGCCATAGCTCCATTTCCCACTTCTGTGCTGGCCAGCACAGCAGGCTTTCTGAGTGAGGGTAGCAGGAGAAAGAGCCGTAGCAGTCTCACTCACAAGCAGTCATTCTCTGGTGTGGTTCTGTACTATCTTATGCCTTGAAAGGCCTAATCTAACCTCAAGTCAATTTAGTGCACATGAAAGTGCCTGGTCAACACCCCTGAAGACTGATCCACAAACCAGATACCAAATTTCCCAATGCTGCTGCTCAAATGCATATCCACTCTCACATCCAGCTGTGTGGGTGAGAAAATAGTTCATTTCTCGTATCCATTCTATCCTTGTTCTCTATCAAGATCATCATAATGGTTGCAATTTTATGACCGCCCACTCAGATGTAGACTCTTGTCCATTGGGACTAATGTCTCATGGGCCAAACAGCTGCCAAATTGCAACAACTTTCAATCACTATCATCCCAAAATGGATTGAGATTAACATTAGGGTTGTATAATTCCCCTGAACATGCTGTCCTTATTACAAAGTTAAGTGTCTTTTAAGTGTTAGAGGTCAGAACAACAACTAGATTAAAATTTAAAGTGTAATATAGAAGCACTGCTTATGTCGAGAACTGATCTAGCTTGTAGTATCTTTCAAAGTTTTAAAATCAATTGATAAAATATAATGTAATTTCTTAAAATCTAATTAGCCCCATGAACTCTAAAAATTTATCTTGTAATCACTCCTCCACTAAGCCATGAATCAACTACCTTATGGTTACTTAGAATGCATAAATTATATATTTAGCATGCCATATGCTGCCAAACTCTTGCATCCTTCAAATGTCAAAATGAAACTCCTAATGCTTGAAAATAAATGAATGAAAAAGTAAAAAGTAACTAAAGGTTACTAAACTGTTCAGCTGGTGCTTTCCTTGTGACTTGCAGATATGCCGCTCTAAGGCCCTAATTCTACAAACATGTTTGTGTTCAACTTTACTACTGCAAGTAGTCCCATCGAAAATCAGTGGGGCTGCTCGTAGTAGTAAAGTTAAATACACACATGAGTGTTTGCAGATCTGGATAAGATTGGCCATCAGAGTGTTTATGAACAACAGTTTTCAGTTACCTAAGCTAGAGATGATTGAACCAGTTATAAAAAATTAAACCTTAACCTTCACCCAAAACTTTAGCTAACCCATTAAAAAAAAAAAAAGATAAACATACTGTTTAAAAAAAAAAACCCAAACCAAACTAAAGTCCTGCAACAGTTATGACTAGTACAATAATTTGTTATGGCAAAGCATGTAAAGTTTTACAAATATTGCATCCTTGTTTATTCAGGTAAATACATATCCCATATTGTAAAACTGTGGGGAAAAGACCAATACATCAAATATTGACAAATCATTGACCACTGATTCTTATCCTTTTGTCCTACTGTCTCCCTGACTCACTCCCAATAGCTGACTCTTCTGCTGCTCCCATGATACTGAACATGTCTGGAGACAGTAACATGAACACAGTGATATCCTTCATTACATGTTTGTTCAACTCTAACATGTTCCTGACCGTTTCTTTACTCTCATTGGTTCCTGTGCCCACAGTTCTCATTGGAGGGATTTATATGCTGCAAGTTAGGCATAGTTTACGAAGTTGTTTCCCTAGATATCCTGAAGCAATACTCAATATAGGGATCATTTATGTCCAGTTCCAGCAATTATGCAATTAGATTTACCATTGAAATTATTGCATTGACGTTTTCACTATTTGTAATTTATATTGGCCTGGGGCCTAGTATTTTTATGACAACTGATTTTGTATTAGTTCTACTTATCTTTGTTAGTTTTAATGGTTATTCTTATATATACATTACCACTTGCTATTTCTAATTCCATGGGACTTCATTTTCTTTTCCATTTTCTCAGCATTTGTCACTGGCAGCTACTTTATTACTTGCTCAAAGATTCCAGGTTTGAGTCTCTAGAATACAATTTATGTTCATAATCTCAAAGGTTTTGTTATATTTTGCATTACAGCACTTTCATTGGCTTCTGAAAAGAGTAATGCTGCGTATTCCCATCTGAGGGACAAACCCCTAAAAATGATGGCTGAGCAGTGACCTGGGACGCATGGTATAAATGTTTTCTCTCCCTTCCCCACTCCCCTTCACCAAATGGTCCTGCTTCCAATCCTTTTTAAAAATTGCAGCTTTCAGAATAACCTTATGTTAGATGACTGAAGCTCATCACTATGAAGGGGTGGATTGCTATTACCTCTAGAGGCTTGTTAAAATAAAGCCAATCACACCTGCTATTGCTAGTGTTAGCTGCCTGCCAGCTGCAGGCATTTGTATTTAATTCCCTTTTCCTTACACACCCTTACTGTGATTTCAGCCTTGTTCCTGAGATTTCCCAAACCCTGTTCACATACTTGACTGGTTTTATATTTCCTGTACACATTTTCCTGTGAAATTTTAACACCCATACAAGTTACATTTTCATAGCAGGCATTTCCCTAGGTAGGATGCAACAAGGAGTCCGATGGCACCTTAAAGGCTAACAGATTTATTTGAGCATAAGCTTTTGTGGGTAAAAATCCCACTTCAGATGCATGGAGTGAAAATTACAGATGCAGACATAAATATACTGACACATGAAGATAAGGGAGTTACCTCACAAGTGGAGAACCAGTGTTGACAGGGCC
This sequence comes from Dermochelys coriacea, assembly GCF_009764565.3. Lineage (NCBI taxonomy): Eukaryota > Metazoa > Chordata > Testudines > Dermochelyidae > Dermochelys > Dermochelys coriacea. Next base: position 134,269,500 of record NC_050070.1, read on the forward strand.
AGTTCAATCAGGGTGGATGTAGTCCACTCCCAACAATAGATGAGGAGGTGTAAATTCCAAGAGAGGCAAAGCTGCTTCTGTAATGAGCCAGCCACTCCCAGTCCTTATTCAAACCCAAATTAATGGTATTAAATTTGAAAATGAATTTTAGTTCGGCTGTTTCTCTTTGAAGTCTGTTTCTGAAGGTTTTTTCTTCAAGTATAGCTACTTTCAAATCTGTTATAGAATGTCCAGGAAGACTGAAGTGTTTTCCCACTGTCTATTGTATGTTACCATTCCTGATGTCTGTTTTGTCTCCATTTATTCTTTTACGTAGGGACTGTCCGGTCTGGCCAAGGAGCAGTGTAGAGATTAGGCACTGCAGGAAGTGTGGCCCAAAGTGACAGCAGACTGCAGGCCTTTGATTGGCCCACATTACTACTAAACTCTGGAGGGTGCCCCAGGAAGTTATCTGGGCAATCATGCAAACTTCCAACTGACTTGCTGTGGCTCCAGACATTGCTTCATTTTGCCTTGCTCCCTGATCTTTGATTGGAGAATCTATTCTGATGCTTGCCTACTGATTTTGGCTCTTGCAATTACTCTGATCCCTGCTCACAGACCACTGCTTTGTGACCATCCCTTGACTTTTTAATACCGGCCCAGCAATAACCATTAGGCCATACTGCCTATGCCCCACTCCCTTACAACATATTGATTGTGATTTGAACCCCTCTCCTGATTTTGGCAGGCTCATTTGTAGCTTCCCAGAAGATTTATTAGGAATATTCTCCAGCAAGTTATGGAAGATGTATATGAAAGTTTTATTGCTTAGTCATTGCCTGATTTGTGTTTCAATCTTCAATTTTGCAGAGAAGGCCTTCACAATTGATTCATTTATAAATTACACAGCCTGGTGGAGGAAATTTCTAACAAACATCTGACATTAACATTCTTGGCAAAATTACATTTTAAAAATTTATTCAGTTATAATTACCTAATGAGAAAGAGAGGATACACAAGTGAGAGTGAAAGAAAGTACTTCAAATTTATATCAAACTGTATCAGTTAATTTAGCATAATTACTCTAATTACAGACACAATAAGGTGATTATTTCATAACCCAAATCTTTTGGGTGGAAACCCTCATGCTGTTTGCTTTATGCATTGGTAAAGTTGCATCATCAGCTTCTGGGCTAAATTGGAGAAAAATGGACTGAGCCTGCAAACCCTCTCTCTTATATTTAACGGCCCTTATGTGAGTAGTCCCATTGTCTTCAATGAGACTAATGTTGGGGTTTTCATAGGAGCCTTAGAGATTTAAATGCCCAGATCCCATTGAAATTCAATAGAAGTTAAGCACCTAACCTCAGGCTCTTGAATATTATAGCCGATGACTATAATGCTTCCACTGGGATTGCTGGGGTGAAATGTGGTCAAAAGCAAAATTCCCATTGACTTCAATGGAGCCAGGATTTCACCCTGGTGTAAGTAGGGATTGCAGAATGAAGACTAATACTAGTAAGTGGCTTATCAGGCAGCAGCTCCAAGATGAGTTCAGTATATAAAGAAAGAGTCTTCATTATGTTCTAGTTTCAGATCTCGAGACAGCATCTAAAACATACTTTTCTTTATCATAAGCAAAGAACATTTTCATTTACTAAAGATACACAATTTTGCACAAGGATGGAGATCATTTTTGCCCACAGATGGATTAAAGTTTGCACCCCCTCTTCTTATTTTTCACAACCCAAACCCATGGGGATTGAAGTTCTAGTGTCTTTTAGCAACATTTTTACATTCCAAAGGCAAAAAATTGTACTTCACAAGTATTTTTTTTTTATGAGCCAAGGATAAAATTTCCTGCTGACCTGGAAGGTTTAGCACTATTATGAGTCAGGGATGAACTCTCCCAGAGATAGGGAAATCCGACTATATTCCCCAATAATCAGAACTCTCCTCTTTTTCTTTTTTATTGCGGGCAACTCCATCATCTTCCTGTCCTCAGTCTTGTAAACTCAGACTCATCTTTGATTTATCTTCTCAAACATTCACACCATCACTTAATGCCGCCAGTTTTCCGTCCACAATATCTCAAAAATTCATCCATTCCTGACACCAAAACCCTGGTCCATGCCTTGATCTTTCTGTGCTTTGATTATTGTCAGGCCCTTCTCAGTGGCTTCCCTATAGACAACTCTACCCCCAACTCATCACACACCCCACTCCTCCAGTTGTTCTAGAATATAGCATCAAAACTCAACTAGCACATCCATGACTGAAGGAATCTCCAGACAGTACTCAGATTCCTTCATTGGTTTCTCCTCATCTTCCACGTCAAACTGAAGCTCTGTCTTATTGCTTTCAATTTAGCCTCTTCCTGTTTTTATGTACTCTACTTTCACGCCTACCTTGCACTCCTTGTCTCTACCCAAACCATAAAACTAACCTCTACCTCTTCTTACTCTTGTTTTTGTACTTATTTCCATGCAACTCCTTAGGCCTAGAACCCATTGTCTGATGCTGACTGCCACATATCTACTTTTCCCTTCATCCCAGTTCTGGGGGTGTGTATTTTTGCCTGAAGTAACTCTGGGTGTGCCTCAGAGCGGTGGACTACACTAGCAAAATTACTAATTGCTGGAAATGGGTGTCAGTATTGGCTGCAGTTAACCAGTGCTGAATACAATTTAATTGCAAGCATAATAGAGGACAAACTGTTGTCAGCACCACTGCACAAACAGTGGATAAACTCTGCTATAAAGTAGCATGGTATATACGATGATATAGAATCACAGAAACGTGGGGCTGGAAGGGACCTCCAGAAGTCATCTAGTCCAGTCCCCTGCACTGAGGTAGGACCAAGTACACCTAGATTATCTCTGACAGGTGTTTGTCTAATCTGTTCTTAAAAACCTCCAGTGACTTGAATTCCATGTCTCTAGGTAACCTATTCCATTGCTTAACTAGATCGTTAGAAAGCTTTTCTTAATATCTAAACTAAATTTCCTTTGCTGCAAACTAAGATGATTACTTCTTGGAATGGGTTCCTGGCCATTCTTTTGATCTTGCATGGTATAAGAAATGAAGCTCTGGCATACCACATCTTAGAAGTAATTTTAAATTTCTTTTTCGTGTAGTTCTAGAAAAGTATGAAAAAATACATACCTAATCATTTTGGGTGAGGGAGGAAAACCTCTGATTCACAGTCACCTCTTCTGAGATACAGTTGCAATCATAGCAGGCCCCTCTATTGATTGTTGCAAGCCTATTTCCTGTAGCAGGGCTCCTAAGATTCTTAATTACAGTCCTGTATGCTTTACACAATTTTTATCTCCAGTTCTAGATACAACTCTGAGGCTTCTTTAAAATAAATTTTTAACAAATTGTAACATTACTTTTTAAAATGGAAATATTGAGGCAGATTCTCCATTAGTACATGCTTATACCATTAGTAAGTTCAGTCCATTCTCTTTAGAGTAGCAAATTTTCCAGTCAATGGATTCCTCACTGTGAATGAGCACTAAGTTATGAAGTCATCTTTAGCTGTTTCCTTTTTCTAACCATCTGATTATTTCTTAAACTTCATCAAAGCACTGGTTTACTTCATGAAGTAAAAACATGGAGTTTAGACTTACAACAAGTCTAACAAGTTACAACAATTCTTGTTTTTCTCTGAACCAACTCAGTTGCGCATAACAATTCAGCAACTGGAGTAAATGCCAAAGTTTATGGCTAAGATTGTTTTTATTATAAAATGAACTGATCAGAGAAAGACCACTCCACACATGTACACTGTTAAAATAAACTACTCTGAAAAAAACAAAACTACAAACATAAATACAACGTTGACAACACACTTATGCTCCATCCCCCGATAGCAGAGGAGGAACCTTACGCCTTCCAGATAGGCCCTGCAGCATGCCCTGTAGTTCAACAAACACCAACTATGCAGGTACAGGAAGGAGTGCAGCCTTCTAAGAGAAGAGGACCCTCCTTGCTGAGAATACCCTGCCTCCGGCTCCCTCTCTAGGTGATAGCTCAAACACCTCAGCAGATCTCAACTGCTATCATGATGTGGTGTGGCTTGTAAAGTAGATTGGACCAAACCATTTATAGGCCAACAGCTTGATTTGCAACCAGAAAATGAATATGAGCCCAGGTTTCATACACTTCCTGTAACAAGCACTACTGCTTGTTGATAGGCCTTCAGAGTAGCAGCCGTGTTAGTCTGTATTCGCAAAAAGAAAAGGAGTACTTGTGGCACCTTAGAGACTAACAAATTTATTAGAGCATAAGCTTTCGTGAGCTACAGCTCACTTCATCGGATGCATTTGGTGGAAAAAACAGAGGAGAGATTTATATACACACATACAGAGAACATGAAACAATGGGTTTATCATACACACTGTAAGGAGAGTGATCACTTAAGATAAGCCATCACCCACAGCAGGGGGGGGAAGGAGGAAAACCTTCCATGGTGACAAGCAAGGTAGGCTAATTTCAGCAGTTAACAAGAATATCAGAGGAACAGTGGGGGGTGGGGTGGGGGGGAGAAATACCATGGGGAAATAGTTTTACTTTGTGTAATGACTCATCCATTCCCAGTCTCTATTCAAGCCTAAATTAATTGTATCCAGTTTGCAAATTAATTCCAATTCAGCAGTCTCTCGTTGGAGTCTGTTTTTGAAGCTTTTTTGTTGAAGTATAGCCACTCTTAGGTCTGTGATCGAGTGACCAGAGAGATTGAAGTGTTCTCCAACTGGTTTTTGAATGTTATAATTCTTGACGTCTGATTTGAATTATAACATTCAAAAACCAGTTGGAGAACACTTCAATCTCTCTGGTCACTCGATCACAGACCTAAGAGTGGCTATACTTCAACAAAAAAGCTTCAAAAACAGACTCCAACGAGAGACTGCTGAATTGGAATTAATTTGCAAACTGGATACAATTAATTTAGGCTTGAATAGAGACTGGGAATGGATGAGTCATTACACAAAGTAAAACTATTTCCCCATGGTATTTCTCCCCCCCACCCCACCCCCCACTGTTCCTCTGATATTCTTGTTAACTGCTGAAATTAGCCTACCTTGCTTGTCACCATGGAAGGTTTTCCTCCTTCCCCCCCCTGCTGTGGGTGATGGCTTATCTTAAGTGATCACTCTCCTTACAGTGTGTATGATAAACCCATTGTTTCATGTTCTCTGTATGTGTGTATATAAATCTCTCCTCTGTTTTTTTCCACCAAATGCATCCGATGAAGTGAGCTGTAGCTCACGAAAGCTTATGCTCTAATAAATTTGTTAGTCTCTAAGGTGCCACAAGTACTCCTTTTCTTTTTGATAGGCCTTGTTATCTTTCATTTTTGGAGTCAGTAATTCTACTATTCTCTCACCAATAGTTAGAAGCAAAAGATAACACCGTTTGCCCCCCACTTCCAGAAAATGTAGAAAGGCAGAACAAATTTAAAACATCAGAAGGAGCAGGGAAACTGTTTAACTTCCACCCAGTTAAACAGTTTTAGAGATAGTGGTGAATTAAGTAAGATGACCTGCTCTACCCCATCCCACAAACAGTTGTTAGAGAACATCAGCAATGCTTTTGTTCCCTTGTATGCACATATGGAGAGTAATGCCCTTTGAGGCAAATGAGTTACTTCCACATATTCTGGGGAAAATAGACCCCGTACATGGTCTGGGAATCCCGAAAGCACCAGATCCTCAGTTACTTCCTTCTATTTCCAAAAGCTGTCTGCACGTTTATGTGTCACCTCAACTCATTTGTCCCAGCAGGCAGCTAGTTCTGTCATATAGTACCATGCTTGCTGCTCTGTAAGTATCTTGGAATGGTGTCATAAATATAAAGTGAAGGGTAACCACCTTTCTGTATACAGAACTATAAAATCCCTCGTGGCCAGAGGCAAAACCCTTTCAACTGGGACAGCATGGTTTTGTACCACCCAAATGCAGGGCTTAATATCACAGGTTAAAAGATGATTTGATCACAAATATTTAAGAATAGGCTCTTCAATCTAGCAGGAAAGGGTATAACACAATCCAATGACTGGAAGTTGAAGCTAGATAAATGCAGAGTAGAAATAAGGCATCAATTTTTAATGGTGAGAATAATTAACCATGGGAACAATTTACCAAGGGTCATGATGGATTCACCATCATTGACTATTTTTAAATCAAGATGGGATGTTTTTCTAAAAGATCTGCTCTAGGAATGATTGTGGGGAAGTTCTATGACCTATACAGGAGGTCAGAGGAGATGATTATCACATTGGTCCCTTGTGGCCTTAGAATCCTGAATTCGATGACTAGGATCCCATTATCTTATTGTGGTTCTAAAGTAAGTCAAATTTGCTGATGATAAAAACAAAAAATACCGCTTTTTCAGAATTCCCTGTGCTATTTTCACTGCTTTGTGGTATTAACTAAATGCTTAAACAATTGCTTTTACAATATTTAACAATACGGGTTTTGGTTTAAAAATTACAAGGATGTCTAGCATTCAGATTGGTAACAGATGTATGAAATAAAATATATGGACATAACAATTACAGACCAACTGTTAATTTGGCACTTGTTTGTACAGGAATGAAATTTCAATTAAGTTTTGTCAGCAGCAAGTGTAAATGACAGATCCCATATGAAACTTCATAGCCAGTAAACTGCCTAAACAAAGAGTGGGATGTCATCCAGTTAATGAGTTAGATCACACGCACGGATTACATACTTTGTAAATAATGTGCTCCTTTCCACTGTTCTTGAAAATGAATTGTTTATCCAGTTGTTGTTTTCTTAAAGAATGGCCCATATGGCAGGTAAATTGGAACAGTCACACTCTGGGCTGGCCCTAGAACAAATGGTGCCCCAGGCAAGGATCGTCTTCAGCACTCCCGCCCCTCAATTTGTTAAACTTTGGAATACCTTTTAATTGCATTTGTAGCCCATTTCACGACTTTGAGGCATGATTTCCATGCATGATTTATCCCTGTCATACAAGACAAATATTGCAGCTGGGCTCTCACTTTACTTCAGTTTGTTTTTATATCTCACTTACTGACTGGCAATGCCCCACCTCTTATATACCCATGAGGGCATGGCTGACAACATTCTAGGAGGTTTGAGGCAAATGTAGTTCTCAAAGTCTGGAAGGTTCCACAATATTATACAAAGGTCCAGAACATTCTAGGAGGTGAGTGAAAAATGAATCCACATACAGAATACCTAAAATGTGTTACTTCAAACATTCTATTGTTCCTTTTGTCGCTAACAACAAAAACAGCACCCCAAGCCTGGCACCGTCCAAGCCCAGTACCCCTGGCAGTCGCCTGGGTCACCTGCCCTAAATCTGGCTCTGGTCACACTGTGTTTATAGCAGGGTGAGACAACTGATGAATGAATTACCCCATTAGCCTGATAGGCCTGAATTAAATCACATGCAAGATTTTTGACTATATAGATATATATCTCTTTCTAATCAAATGACTGCCCAAGGTCACAAGGGAGTTGTATTTACGTTCATCTGGAATCATGCAACAAAGTCCAAATCCCCTCCCAAAGAATTCATGTTGCTATCTGACAGTGATTCAGCTGCTGTTCTCAGTGGTCCCAGGAGAAAACCAGATTATCTCAGTGCCATCAGCAAGTTTCAGGAAAGAGAGACAGATTATTAATGGGATAGCATGGAGAGGCTCACTAGCTTTTCAACTATGAAATATGTTCCTGTACTGGATGAACAAGTGCTACATTTCCTGTTCTGTCTCAGCCATAATAGCTACCAGTGGCTATGAATGCCTCCCCTTTTTTAAAAAAATATACTACTAAAGAACGGTCAAAAATTTAATTCCAGTCACCTAATCCAAAACTATTTTATTATCTTTCCCCACACTATAGTTACAGCTCTGATTCCATTAACAAAAATATACTCTGCAGGAGCTGATCCATGATAGTTACTGCAGATCTTTTTAGTTTTGAAGCAGTGAAGTCAATGCCAGATTCAGCACACAAATCTTGTACTGTCAGCACATGTAGATGGCAACTCTAGGCCTATTATGCCTTCATTCAACCCCTGGAATTGATATTTTAATCTGCATGCACCCTAAATTCCAAAATTGACAGTTGCGATTCAAGAATGACATCGCAGTTCCGATCTCATTCACACTGGTGTGAATCAGGAGTAATTCCATTTACTTCAGAGGCGTTACTCCAGCTTTACACTGGTGTAACAGAGATCAGAGTCTGGTCCAAGGATTGGAGAACTTCTTGAATGTGCTTAGTGCACATACTCAAACATGCAAATGAGGCGGTACTCTGCTTTGGTCAACATTTAGAATATCATTCAGATGGAAAAGGAGGTGTAGTGGGGTTAGTTTTCTTTTGTATATTTGCTTATTTTAAAGTTTTTGGTACTTTCATCCTTTAGCAGGGTTGACTATGCAAGTGAAAGCTACCACCACCACCATCATCCTGTCGCCATGACCAGTCATTTTAAAAAATTAAACATTGGTGTCTAGCCAACTCCTTAGTTTAAGTTTGTATAAGCAAGCTACTACAGTCTTAAGACTGTACGTTTCACAGCACCACAATGATATTAACTATTGTGTTACAGTGACACTGGAGAAGAGTTGATCTCATATTTATTATTTATACTTTCCAGTAGCTACACCTCAAGAAAAGCATTTTCCTCCCTTTTAAAATGGGCTTTGATAGGCCAGCCAATTTCTTGATGAACCAACCTGTTTAATAAATGCAGAAATCAAGCACTCATACATGCCGCTATTCATTGCAATCAGGCACACAGCAGTCAGCCAAAACATCAGTAGCACAATCAAGGCATGGATTGCTCCCTAGATTATGAGTGTTGGGAAACTATTTGGCCATTCAGTTTCTTCAGAAGATTAGGGTGGCAAGTGCTAATTTGGAAAAAAAAACGGAATCATCTTCAGAACCTCCTGAAAAGTTTTTGAATTCTCATTTAGCCAATCTACTATATTGTTTCTGGTGCATTAGTGGCAGCTATAGATAAAGCTGCCTCCGTGGTTCCATTCCAAGTTCTTGTTTTGAGTCAGTCAGAACTTCCCAAAACTCACTCATCAGGCAATATTTTACAGCTCTTAAAATAAAAATCTTCAAGAATTATTTTTGAGCAAAGTTAGTGCACAATGTTAAGTCATTTTTGAGTGTGAAAAGTCCAGTAATGCATTATACATGGAGGGAGATTAACAGGATAGGGAGAAATTTTAGAGGGCGGGATGGGGAGAGAACAGCCCACCCGCCACTTCCTGGCCTCCCTCATCCCCCCCACCCCTCCCCAATTTAAAACTTTTCCCTATCCTGTTAATCTCCATGAATGTAACTAAAGGCTTGCTTACATGGGAAATAGTCCGGAAGAGCTATTGTAGAATTTGGACTTCTTTTGTTGGTTGTATTCTCTACTCTAAGCAGCCTGGTCAGAGAGCTGACTCATGAGAAGGGGCAATCCACTGCAGGCTTGGAGGGGCTGTTGATAGGGGAGCCAGAATCAGAGTACTGTACTATGCCTGGCCTTGTGAGGGGCTGGCTGGCTGGTGAGTGTGCCCTCTGTGCCAATTCATGCTATTTTTATTGAGTCTTGTGATAGTTGGTGTTTTTCATGGAACGCCATCTTCTGGAGTCCCTTGACTATCTGAGAAACGTTTTTGTTTGTTTTCAAATGAAAGCCAAGAAATTTCCTAGCTTTCAGGGTTACAGAATATTGTAGAATAGCTGTTCCACCCTAGTGCCCTGTGTGGGCACTCTTATTCTGCACTGAGTGCCTTTGTGCCATTTAGAATAATTACTGTTGTGAAATAGCTATTGCACTTTAAATTCACACAATAGCTTCCCCTGTAGACAAGCTGGTTCCCGGCCCATTCCCTAGATATATTTATAATTCAATTTGATCAAGCCAGATTAGTTCATCCTTACTTTTTACATAATAGGAAGTCTTGTTTGCTTTTGCTATGATTTCTTTGTCTGCAAAATAATAATTAGCATACTCCCCATTCAAACAACAAAAATCAAGAGCCCACAAATTCAACTTCTATTTTCTGTTTTGAACATTGATTGTATTTAGAATTCTAGAGATAGTTCTCTGAAAATTATTTAAGAAAAGTGTTAAATATATTTTTTTCTTTCAGAAAGTTATCTCAGAAATAATGGGACATCATTGGGTGTCCTTTTATGTTTATTGTTTCTTTAATGTAGCCCATTATGAGAAATTAAATGTTAAACTAATTTAAGAAAAATCCAAATCTTGAGTAGTTTAGCTCAAGTAGTTTGGCAGTTCAGTAACAGTTGCTTTAAGAAACAAAGTGGGGCTCTTAATACTGTATTTGTTAAATTATTCAGGCCTGAATCTATTGTGGAAAGTGCGCTCTTGTTTACAAGGTACAAATTGAAAAATTCTTACAACTGGGAATTTCTTGGCAATGGTGAAGATTTGCCTATGATGTTATTTTCCCCAAGCACAAGGAAAGGGCCATTATATGTGCTTAGATAACCTTGTACATAATCATTTTATGTTGAATTTAAATGAACCTATCAGGATGGTCAATCAAGGGTCCAAAAATCCCCACTCTTAGTCTTTCATGAGAGAGCAGAAAGGGAGAGGGCTCAAGAGCTAACTGAGAACGAAGTGGACAATCAGTCATTATTTCCAAACTTTGTCATTGGTAGTCACTGTTATCTCCCATTTGCCTATGAGCTTCTGAGACCAAGCTTAGGCCATGGTACCTATGAATGATTGTTTGTAACTTGTAATATGTTTATTTTTATCTGTAGAAGAACTTTCCAATAGAATGAACAGTTTCCTACTGAACAGATTAGCAAAGTGGTTGCTGTATTTTCCCATGTTATTTCATATTTCCTGTGCTTTATTTTTTTATATATATAACAATGTTAATAAAGGCAACAATTCTGTTTGACTGCATCATATTTAAAGATGCTACCTCTTGAAACATGTCATTGAAGTACACTCCCAAAGAAGAGAAGCTATAGTATACACTATGAAACAAATCCCAGTGGTAAGGTCTCTCCAGCTTGCCTTCAAAAGAGACAAGGTTTTGCTACACTCTGGGATCTGTTGCAATCACTAAACTTTCTGCCCCTCTGGTGAAATTGGATCTAAGTGTGGGTGTCCTTTATTTAAATAATAGTTTTAAAAGGTGCCTATCCAAGTCTTTACCTGCCCTGAAACATCATTAATAGTACAACAAAATCCCAGCAGCATAAAAATAGTCTTTTCAACAGGAGCTCAGCCAATCAGCCATCTACAAAGATTCCTTTCTACCCTTTCAGAAGGCCACCAAATTAATTCTGTTTCAGACCAAAGGGGCGGGGGGGGGGAGGGAGAAAGTTCCAAAGTCCTGCCGAGAACACTTTGCCAGCCTCCCTCCACCCCCTTCTTTTATAATGAGAGTGATCCAGCTCAGGCACCCCTGCTGACTACAGCTGTGGCAGTATGGTACAGGGAAAGAGGAGATCACTCAGGTCGGCCAGTATCAGGATATGTGGAGCTTTATAGGTAATAACTTGGCCTGGCAGAATTTGATTTTTTTATAATATCAATGTTTATTTCTAAGCATTTTTTAAAAAGATTTTTATCTATTGAAATTTTCACAGTTGCAGGGAATTATGTGGGGGAGGAACAGAATTATTTAATGATAGTAGACATTGAGGTTCAACAAGTTAGAGCTTTATAAACCATTAAAAACACGAATTGTCATAAGAATGGCAATACTGGGTCAGACCAATAGTCTGTGTAGCCCACTATTCTGTCTTCCAACAGTAGCTGGTGCCAGATTCTTGTGGAATGAACAGAATAGGGTAATTTGCCAAGTGATCCATCCCCTGTCCTCCACATTCAGCTTCTGGCAATCGGAGATTTATGGACACCCAGAGCATGGGATTTCATCCCTGACCATCTTGGCTAATAGCCATTAATGGACCTATCCTTCATGAACTTATCTAAATCTTTTTTTAACCTAAATATACTTTTGTCCTTCACAACATCCCCGGCAACAAATTCCACATGTTGGCAGTGCAATGTGTAAAGAAGAACTTTCTTATGTTTGTTTTAAACCTGCTGCCTATTAATTTCATTGGGTGACCCCTGGTTCTTGTTTTACATGAAGAGTGAATAAACACTTCCTTATTCACTTTCTCCACACCATTCATGATTTTATAGAGGTCTATCATATCCCCACTTAATCATCTCTTTTCTAAAATGAGCAGTCCCAGTCTTTTTAATCTTTCCTCCTACGGCAGCTGTTCCATACCCCTAATCATTTTTGTTGCTCTTCTCTGTATCTTTTTCAATTCTAATATGTCTTTGAGAGATGAAGTGATCAGAACTGCACACAGTATTCAAGGTGTGGGCATACCAAGGATTTAAACAGTGGCATGATGATATATTGTCTTATTATTTATCCCTTTCCTAACGTTATCTTTTTTTGACTGCTGCTCCACATTGAGTGGATGTTTTCAGAAAACTATTTATGACGACTCCAAGCTCTCTTTCTTGATTGGTAAGAGCTAATTTAGACCCCATTATTTTGTACATATAGTTGTGATTATGTTTTCCAATGTGCATTATTTTGCATTTATCAACTCTGAATTTCAACTGCCAGTTGATGTCCAGTCACTCAGTTTTGTGAGATCCCTTTTTAATTCTTCGTAGTCTGCTTTGGACTTAATTATCTTAAGTAACTTTGTATTATCTGCAGATTTTGCTACTTCGCTATTTACCCTTTTCTTCAGATCATTTATGAATATGTTGAACAGAACTGGTCCCAATACAAAACCTTGGGGGACCCTGGTATTTACCTCTCTCCGCTGTGAAAACTGGCACTTTATTCTTACCCTTTATTTCCTATTTTAACTAAATTACTGAACTATGAAAAGACCTTCCCACTTATCCTATAACTGCCTACTTTGCTTAAGAGCCCTTGGTGAGGGACCTTGTCAAAGGCTTTCTGAAAGTCCAAGAACACTATATCCACTGGATCACCCTTGGCCGCATTTGTTGACCCCCTCAAAGAATTCTAATAGCTTGGTGAGGTATGATTTCCTTTTACAAAAGCCCTGTTGACTCTTCCCCAACATATCATGTTCATCCATGTGTTTGATAACAGTTCTATACTACAGTTTCAACCAGTTTGCATGGTACTGGTCTGTAATTGCCACGATTGCCTCTGGAGCCGTACAAAAAAAAATGTTGGTATCACATTAGCTATCCCCCAGTTATCTGGTACAGAGGCTGATGTAAACCATAGGTTACACCACAGTTAATAGTTCTGAAATTTCATATTTCAGTTCCTTCAAAACTCTTGGGTGAGGATCATCTGGTCCTGGTGACTTATTACTGTTAATCAGTTTGTTCCAAAACGTCCCACACTGAGGTGTCAATAGAGGAGAGTTCCTCAGACTTTTCACCTGAAAAGAGTAGCTCAGGTGCGGCAATCTCCTTCACACCCTCTGCAGTGAAGACTGATGCAAAGAATGCATTCAGCTTTTCCACAATGGCCTTATTTTCTTCGAGTGCTCCTTTAGCATCTCGATAATCCAGTGGTCCCATTGATTGTCTGGCAGGCTTCCGGCTTCTTCTGTACTTCAAAAATCTTTTGCTGTTAGTTTGTGTCTTTTGTTAGTTGCTCTTCAAATTCTTTTTTGGCCTGCCTAATTATAATTTTATACTTGCCTAGACAGAATTTGTTCTTTTGCATTTTGCTCAGTAGGATTCGACTTCCAGTTTTAAAAGGATGCCTTTTTGCCACTAACTGCCTCTTTTACTCTGTTTAGCCATGGTGACTTTTTTGGTCCTCTTACTGTTTTTTTTATTTGGGATAGTTTGAGCCTCTAATACAGTGTTTTTAAGAAGTTTCCATGCTGCTTGCAGGCATTATGACCTTCAGAGATTTATGTAAGCGGAAAAGGAGGGAGTGTCTTGTTCTATCAATAGACCTCTCCCTTGATGTTTGGCAGGACATTAGAATACTATTGTCCTCAACCACTGAGGTGGTCCCTATGTGTCCTCTTTGCTGGCTTCATTCTTATAGCTTACCCTGGTTTATGGATGATCTGTGACAAATGAAGCAAGAGGGAAGATAGCTAGTGCTCTGGTGGTGAAAGTATCTTGAAGAGGATAAGAAAGTTCTTTTCCTCCATCATTGTATCTGCAAGATCTCAGACAGTACATTTGTTTCAGGTGGTAGATAATCTGAGCTAGTCAGGTATATCTGGATTGTTAGCTAGCCTGAGTCCATTCTGTTATTGTTGTTCTGTTAACAAGAGTGATCAGATTGGATGGGCTGTCTGATTCCGTGGTGGGGGTACCTACGTCTTGAAAAAACAAAGGCCTCAACACAGCTGCTACTCTGAAACCTATTTTCTCTGCTAGAATTCCAGCATTGATGGTACTGGCAATGTTGAAAGAACTTCATCCCACCACCCGTGCTTTGGATCCATGACCGGTCTGGTGAAGGCCAGTGGGGAAGTAGCAGGTCCTTTGCACATGAAGACTGTCTTTGCCCTTCAATGTAAGCAGGCTGCCTATTGCTCTGAAGGAAACTCCCCCACTCCCAAGAAGTCATCCTTTGACCCTGATAATCTTGCTAAGTATCAACTGGTATCACTGGTAGTTGACAATGGGCACGGATGAGAGTAAGGTGGCCTAGACTTAACCCACACCAGGGAGAGGTGGTGATGGTGTTTTGGGGGAAGAAGCTGACAGAGATAGCAAAGGTAATATCAGTCCCTTTGAGGGAGGACATCCATCACTAGTTACTAGAGTTTGCAGTTTAGGGATGATTCTAGACCTCCAGCTGCTCTTTGATCATCATATTCCAGCAGTAACCCAAATCAGCTTTTTACCATCTGCATCTGGCTAGGAATTCTCAACCTTACTTTTCAGACTTGGAACTTGTCACTGTTATCTATGGTCTTGTTACCTCAAGATTAGACTATTGCAGCATGCTCAGAGGCTATACCTTAAAACTTCTTGGAAGCTACCTGTAGTGCAGAGGCTCATTCTTGAGAGGGGTATCATGTTGGGAACACATGATAACAGTGTACAGACTACATATTGCTCTCTGGGTGGAGTTTAAGGAGCTGCTTATTATTAAGCTTGCAAGGATTTGATTTTTATGGATAAATGTCAGTTTCACATTTCACACAAACTGATAAATATTTCCATCAGTAATAATCAGAATTCTCAGATTAGCAAAGAAACATGCTGCTTGTAAACATATTAGAATCAAAATCCAATGACAGACTTCTGAATTAGGTTTGTTACAAATGGCTTAGTGAATGAATACTTAAAAACAGGTCTGATTTGTTTCAGAGTAGCAGACGTGTTAGTCTGTATTCGCAAAAAAGAAAAGGAGTACTTGTGGCACCTTAGAGACTAACAAATTTATTTGAGCGTAAGCATTTATTGGATGCATTCGGTGGAAAATACAGTGGGGAGATTTATATACACACACAGAGAACATGAAACAATGGGTTTTATCATACACACTGTGAGGAGAGTGATCACTTAAGATGAGCTATTACCAGCAGGAAGGAGGGAGGGAAGGAGGAAACCCTTTTGTAGTGATAATCAAGGTAGGCCATTTCCAGCAGTTAACAAGAACGTCTGAGGAACAGTGGGGGGTGGGGTGGGGGGAGAAATACCATGGGGAAATAGAAAAGGAGTACTTGTGGCACCTTAGAGACTAACAAATTTATTAGAGCATAAGCTTTCGTGAGCTACAGCTCACTTCATCGGATGCATTTGGTGGAAAAAACAGAGGAGAGATTTATATACACACACACAGAGAACATGAAACAATGGGTTTATCATACACACTGTAAGGAGAGTGATCACTTAAGATAAGCCATCACCAACAGCAGGGGGGGGGAAGGAGGAAAACCTTTCATGGTGACAAGCAGGTAGGCTAATTCCAGCAGTTAACAAGAATATCAGAGGAACAGTGGGGGGTGGGGTGGGAGGGAGAAATACCATGGGGAAATAGTTTTACTTTGTGTAATGACTCATCCATTCCCAGTCTCTATTCAAGCCTAAGTTAATTGTATCCAGTTTGCAAATTAATTCCAATTCAGCAGTCTCTCGTTGGAGTCTGTTTTTGAAGCTTTTTTGTTGAAGTATAGCCACTCTTAGGTCTGTGATCGAGTGACCAGAGAGATTGAAGTGTTCTCCAACTGGTTTTTGAATGTTATAATTCTTGACGTCTGATTTGTGTCCATTCATTCTTTTACGTAGAGACTGTCCAGTTTGGCCAATGTACATGGCAGAGGGGCATTGCTGGCACATGATGGCATATATCACATTGGTAGATGCGCAGGTGAACGAGCCTCTGATAGTGTGGCTGATGTGATTAGGCCCTATGATGGTATCCCCTGAATAGATATGTGGGACAGAGTTGGCAACGGGCTTTGTTGCAAGGATAGGTTCCTGGGTTAGTGGTTCTGTTGTGTGGTGTGTGGTTGCTGGTGAGTATTTGCTTCAGATTGGGGGGCTGTCTGTAAGCAAGGACTGGTCTGTCTCCCAAGATCTGAGAGAGCGATGGCTCGTCCTTCAGGATAGGTTGTAGATCCTTGATGATGCGTTGGAGGGGTTTTAGTTGGGGGCTGAAGGTGATGGCTAGTGGCGTTCTGTTGTTTTCTTTGTTGGGCCTGTCCTGTAGTAGGTGACTTCTGGGTACTCTTCTGGCTCTGTCAATCTGTTTCTTCACTTCAGCAGGTGGGTACTGTAGTTGTAGGAATGCATGATAGAGATCTTGTAGGTGTTTGTCTCTGTCTGAGGGGTTGGAGCAAATGCGGTTATATCGTAGCGCTTGGCTGTAGACAATGGATCGAGTGGTATGATCTGGATGAAAGCTAGAGGCATGTAGGTAGGAATAGCGGTCAGTAGGTTTCCGATATAGGGTGGTGTTTATGTGACCATCGCTTATTAGCACCGTAGTGTCCAGGAAGTGGATCTCTTGTGTGGACTGGTCCAGGCTGAGGTTGATGGTGGGATGGAAATTGTTGAAATCATGGTGGAATTCCTCAAGAGCTTCTTTTCCATGGGTCCAGATGATGAAGATGTCATCAATGTAGCGCAAGTAGAGTAGGGGCATTAGGGAACGAGAGCTGAGGAAGCGTTGTTCTAAGTCAGCCATAAAAATGTTGGCATACTGTGGGGCCATGCGGGTACCCATCGCAGTGCCGCTGATTTGAAGGTATACATTGTCACCAAATGTGAAACAGTTATGGGTCAGGACAAAGTCACAAAGTTCTGCCACCAGGTTAGCCGTGACAGTATCGGGGATACTGTTCCTGACGGCTTGTAGTCCATCTTTGTGTGGAATGTTGGTGTAGAGGGCTTCTACATCCATAGTGGCTAGGATGGTGTTTTTAGGAAGATCACCAATGGACTGTAGTTTCCTCAGGAAATCGGTGGTGTCTCGAAGATAGCTGGGAGTGCTGGTAACGAAGGGCCTGAGGAGGGAGTCTACATAGCCAGACAATCCTGCTGTCAGGGTGCCAATGCCTGAGATGATGGGGCGTCCAGGATTTCCAGGTTTATGGATCTTGGGTAGCAGATAGAATACCCCAGGTCCTGGCTCCAGGGGTGTGTCTGTGCGGATTTGTTCTTGTGCTTTTTCAGGGAGTTTCTTGAGCAAATGCTGTAGTTTCTTTTGGTAACTCTCAGTGGGATCAGAGGGTAATGGCTTGTAGAAAGTGGTGTTGGAGAGCTGCCTAGTAGCCTCTTGTTCATACTCTGACCTATTCATGATGACGACAGCACCTCCTTTGTCAGCCTTTTTGATTATGATGTCAGAGTTGTTTCTGAGGCTGTGGATGGCACTGTGTTCTGCATGGCTGAGGTTATGGGGTAAGCGATGCTGCTTTTCCACAATTTCAGCTCGTGCACGTCGGCGGAAGCAGTCTATGTAGAAATCCAGGCTGCTGTTTCGACCTTCAGGAGGAGTCCACCTAGAATCCTTCTTTTTGTAGTGTTGGCAGGAAGGTCTCTGTGGGTTAATATGTTGGTCAGAGGTGTGTTGGAAATATTCCTTGAGTCTGAGACGTCGAAAATAGGATTCTAGGTCACCACAGAACTGTATCATGTTCGTGGGGGTGGAGGGGCAAAAGGAGAGGCCCCGAGATAGGACAGATTCTTCCGCTGGGCTAAGAGTATAGTTGGATAGATTAACAATATTGCTGGGTGGGTTACGGGAACCATTGTTGTGGCCCCTTGTGGCATATAGTAGTTTAGATAGCTTAGTGTCCTTTTTCTTTTGTAGAGAATCAAAGTGTGTTTTGTAAATGGCTTGTCTAGTTTTGTAAAGTCCAGCCACGAGGAAGTTTGTGTGGAAGGTTGGTTCTTTATGAGAGTATCCAGTTTTGAGAGCTCATTCTTAATCTTTCCCTGTTTGCTGTAGAGGATGTTGATCAGGTGGTTCCGCAGTTTCCTTGAGAGTGTGTGGCACAAGCTGTCAGCATAGTCTGTGTGGTATGTAGATTGTAATGGATTTTTTACCTTCAGTCCTTTCGGTATGATGTCCATCTGTTTGCATTTGGAGAGGAAGATGATGTCTGTCTGTATCTGTGCGAGTTTTTTCATGAAGTTGACAGATTTCCACTCTATACGGCTAAATTCAGTGCCTTGCATAATCACAGGTTTCAGAGTAGCAGCCGTGTTAGTCTGTATTCGCAAAAAGAAAAGGAGTACTTGTGGCACCTTAGAGACTAACAAATTTATTAGAGCATAAGCTTTCGTGAGCTACAGCTCACTTCATCGGATGCATTTGGTGGAAAAAACAGAGGAGAGATTTATATACACACACACAGAGAACATGAAACAATGGGTTTATCATACACACTGTAAGGAGAGTGATCACTTAAGATAAGCCATCACCAACAGCAGGGGGGGGAAGGAGGAAAACCTTTCATGGTGACAAGCAGGTAGGCTAATTCCAGCAGTTAACAAGAATATCAGAGGAACAGTGGGGGGTGGGGTGGGAGGGAGAAATACCATGGGGAAATAGTTTTACTTTGTGTAATGACTCATCCATTCCCAGTCTCTATTCAAGCCTAAGTTAATTGTATCCAGTTTGCAAATTAATTCCAATTCAGCAGTCTCTCGTTGGAGTCTGTTTTTGAAGCTTTTTTGTTGAAGTATAGCCACTCTTAGGTCTGTGATCGAGTGACCAGAGAGATTGAAGTGTTCTCCAACTGGTTTTTGAATGTTATAATTCTTGACGTCTGATTTGTGTCCATTCATTCTTTTACGTAGAGACTGTCCAGTTTGGCCAATGTACATGGCAGAGGGGCATTGCTGGCACATGATGGCATATATCACATTGGTAGATGCGCAGGTGAACGAGCCTCTGATAGTGTGGCTGATGTGATTAGGCCCTATGATGGTATCCCCTGAATAGATATGTGGACAGAGTTGGCAACGGGCTTTGTTGCAAGGATAGGTTCCTGGGTTAGTGGTTCTGTTGTGTGGTGTGTGGTTGCTGGTGAGTATTTGCTTCAGATTGGGGGGCTGTCTGTAAGCAAGGACTGGTCTGTCTCCCAAGATCTGAGAGAGCGATGGCTCGTCCTTCAGGATAGGTTGTAGATCCTTGATGATGCGTTGGAGGGGTTTTAGTTGGGGGCTGAAGGTGATGGCTAGTGGCGTTCTGTTGTTTCTTTGTTGGGCCTGTCCTGTAGTAGGTGACTTCTGGGTACTCTTCTGGCTCTGTCAATCTGTTTCTTCACTTCAGCAGGTGGGTACTGTAGTTGTAGGAATGCATGATAGAGATCTTGTAGGTGTTTGTCTCTGTCTGAGGGGTTGGAGCAAATGCGGTTATATCGTAGCGCTTGGCTGTAGACAATGGATCGAGTGGTATGATCTGGATGAAAGCTAGAGGCATGTAGGTAGGAATAGCGGTCAGTAGGTTTCCGATATAGGGTGGTGTTTATGTGACCATCGCTTATTAGCACCGTAGTGTCCAGGAAGTGGATCTCTTGTGTGGACTGGTCCAGGCTGAGGTTGATGGTGGGATGGAAATTGTTGAAATCATGGTGGAATTCCTCAAGAGCTTCTTTTCCATGGGTCCAGATGATGAAGATGTCATCAATGTAGCGCAAGTAGAGTAGGGGCATTAGGGAACGAGAGCTGAGGAAGCGTTGTTCTAAGTCAGCCATAAAAATGTTGGCATACTGTGGGGCCATGCGGGTACCCATCGCAGTGCCGCTGATTTGAAGGTATACATTGTCACCAAATGTGAAACAGTTATGGGTCAGGACAAAGTCACAAAGTTCTGCCACCAGGTTAGCCGTGACAGTATCGGGGATACTGTTCCTGACAGCTTGTAGTCCATCTTTGTGTGGAATGTTGGTGTAGAGGGCTTCTACATCCATAGTGGCTAGGATGGTGTTTTTAGGAAGATCACCAATGGACTGTAGTTTCCTCAGCACACAAAGATGGACTACAAGCCGTCAGGAACAGTATCCCCGATACTGTCACGGCTAACCTGGTGGCAGAACTTTGTGACTTTGTCCTGACCCATAACTGTTTCACATTTGGTGACAATGTATACCTTCAAATCAGCGGCACTGCGATGGGTACCCGCATGGCCCCACAGTATGCCAACATTTTTATGGCTGACTTAGAACAACGCTTCCTCAGCTCTCGTTCCCTAATGCCCCTACTCTACTTGCGCTACATTGATGACATCTTCATCATCTGGACCCATGGAAAAGAAGCTCTTGAGGAATTCCACCATGATTTCAACAATTTCCATCCCACCATCAACCTCAGCCTGGACCAGTCCACACAAGAGATCCACTTCCTGGACACTACGGTGCTAATAAGCGATGGTCACATAAACACCACCCTATATCGGAAACCTACTGACCGCTATTCCTACCTACATGCCTCTAGCTTTCATCCAGATCATACCACTCGATCCATTGTCTACAGCCAAGCGCTACGATATAACCGCATTTGCTCCAACCCCTCAGACAGAGACAAACACCTACAAGATCTCTATCATGCATTCCTACAACTACAGTACCCACCTGCTGAAGTGAAGAAACAGATTGACAGAGCCAGAAGAGTACCCAGAAGTCACCTACTACAGGACAGGCCCAACAAAGAAAACAACAGAACGCCACTAGCCATCACCTTCAGCCCCCAACTAAAACCCCTCCAACGCATCATCAAGGGTCTACAACCTATCCTGAAGGACGAGCCATCGCTCTCTCAGATCTTGGGAGACAGACCAGTCCTTGCTTACAGACAGCCCCCCAATCTGAAGCAAATACTCACCAGCAACCACACACCACACAACAGAACCACTAACCCAGGAACCTATCCTTGCAACAAAGCCCGTTGCCAACTCTGTCCACATATCTATTCAGGGGATACCATCATAGGGCCTAATCACATCAGCCACACTATCAGAGGCTCGTTCACCTGCGCATCTACCAATGTGATATATGCCATCATGTGCCAGCAATGCCCCTCTGCCATGTACATTGGCCAAACTGGACAGTCTCTACGTAAAAGAATGAATGGACACAAATCAGACGTCAAGAATTATAACATTCAAAAACCAGTTGGAGAACACTTCAATCTCTCTGGTCACTCGATCACAGACCTAAGAGTGGCTATACTTCAACAAAAAGCTTCAAAAACAGACTCCAACGAGAGACTGCTGAATTGGAATTAATTTGCAAACTGGATACAATTAACTTAGGCTTGAATAGAGACTGGGAATGGATGAGTCATTACACAAAGTAAAACTATTTCCCCATGGTATTTCTCCCTCCCACCCCACCCCCCACTGTTCCTCTGATATTCTTGTTAACTGCTGGAATTAGCCTACCTGCTTGTCACCATGAAAGGTTTTCCTCCTTCCCCCCCCTGCTGTTGGTGATGGCTTATCTTAAGTGATCACTCTCCTTACAGTGTGTATGATAAACCCATTGTTTCATGTTCTCTGTGTGTGTGTATATAAATCTCTCCTCTGTTTTTTCCACCAAATGCATCCGATGAAGTGAGCTGTAGCTCACGAAAGCTTATGCTCTAATAAATTTGTTAGTCTCTAAGGTGCCACAAGTACTCCTTTTCTTTTTGCGAATACAGACTAACACGGCTGCTACTCTGAAACATGGGGAAATAGTTTTACTTTATGTAATGACCCATCCACTCCCAGTCTCTATTCAAGCCTAAGTTAATTGTATCCAGTTTGCAAATTAATTCCAATTCAGCAGTCTCTCGTTGGAGTCTGTTTTTGAGGTTTTTTTTGTTGTATTGCAACTTTTAGGTCTGTAATCAAGTGACCAGAGAGATTGAAGTGTTCTCCTACTGGTTTTTGAATGTTATAATTCTTGACGTCTGATTTGTGTCCATTTATTCTTTTACATAGAGACTGTCCAGTTTGACCGATGTACATGGCAGAGGGGCATTGCTGGCACATGATGGCATATATCACATTGGTAGATGCGCAGGTGAATGAGCCTCTGATAGTGTGGCTGATGTGATTAGCCCCTATGATGGTGTCCCCTGAATAGATATGTGGACAGAGTTGGCAACGGGCTTTGTTGCAAGGATAGGTTCCTGGGTTAGTGGTTCTGTTGTGTGGTGTGTGGTTGCTGGTGAATATTTGCTTCAGGTTAGGGGACTGTCTGTAAGCAAGGACTGGCCTGTCTCCCAAGATCTGTGAGAGTGATGGGTCGTCCTTCAGGATAGGTTGTAGATCCTTGATGATGTGTTGGAGAGGTTTTAGTTGGAGGCTGAAGGTGATGGCTAGTGGCGTTCTGTTATTTTCTTTGTTGGGTCAGTCCTGTAGTAGGTGACTTCTGGGTACTCTTCTGGCTCTGTCAATCTGTTTCTTCACTTCAGCAGGTGGGTATTGTAGTTGTAAGAATGCATGATAGAGATCTTGTAAGTGTTTGTCTCTGTCTGAGGGGTTGAAGCAAATGCGGTTATATCGTAGAGCTTGGCTG
Source organism: Dermochelys coriacea (assembly GCF_009764565.3). Lineage (NCBI taxonomy): Eukaryota > Metazoa > Chordata > Testudines > Dermochelyidae > Dermochelys > Dermochelys coriacea. Next base: position 134,292,500 of record NC_050070.1, read on the forward strand.
TAGACAATGGATCGTGTGGTGTGATCTGATTTGTTGATTTAAGGGTATTTACTTTGTGTATTTTGACATGTGATATTGACATGGGGGACAGTAATCAGGGATTTTATTATTAGAAATATAGCTAACTGGGTTGGTGATGACTAGGAGAACAGCATGGTGAATTGCCTGCTGGGTGTGAAGGTTGTGGATCTTGAGACATCTAGAAAGACTTATGTGCAGTGCTGAGGAGGTTGGGAATGGCAAATCGCGGCCACTAGGACCTATGGGGCTCCTTGCCTGTGGACGCTCCAGGTAAACAAAACGTCCTGGCCTGCCAGCAGCTTACACTGACGGGCCAGGACACAAAGTTTGCCAACCCCTGAAATATAGGGTCAGTTTATGAAAGGGTCATACAGTTTTTGCCATTTTTACCTATCCATCTTTGGGGGGGGGTCAGCTTATAAACAAAAGAGCTAATGAACGAGTATATATAGTATCTTTTTCTCCCATATATTAGCCTTGGTCTGAACTCCCCTCCCCTCTCCCCTTGCTCTCTTATTTACGGATATACTTACTCCCACACTGGATTATCCCAAAGTGGATTAATAATTTCAAAGCACTCAATTCCTCTGTGGATTCTTGACTTTTTGTGGAAGAGAGCTATTTATCACCACACACTCCCAGAGGTCTCCAAACAGAAGAGTCTGTCCCTCCCTTCAAAAGCACCATCCCAAAGCCTTATGGGTGAGTCTGCCCATTCCCCCCACCCCCTCCTTACAGACCCCCAGCCCATGTACAAAGTTAGGTTGACTTCTTAAAAGAAAGACTGCAGGTGCTGAGCTTTTTGTTTATTCTGGCAAGACTGAAAATAGCAACTGCTAACAAATATTTTGCCCTTCACAAGGCTTTTCACAGAGATGCAGCTGTTATCTAGTAAAAGTGTCAGCCCTTAGGGGAAAACAGACACTTAATTAGGTTAGGATAAGCTTCAAAAAGGTGCCTCTTTAAAAGTAATACCCAAAATGCTCTGTGGTATAGGAGCATTGAACTGAATTCTAGCTCATGCAGTGAAGAACACTGATTTTAAGGTTTTTGGTTTGTTTTCCTTACTTGTGTCTCATGTATTGATGGCTTTGTTTTAATCATCAAAAAGCAACAAAACTTCATTCCTTCCCTTATATGCTGAAGCAGACAGATCCCCAGGATATAATGCTAAACTTGTGTGGAATATATCCTTTCCAGATTCCAGCGTATGAAACCTTCAAGAAACCTATACTTTACACTGAGTGTAATATGATCTGGGGTGGGATGGGGAGAGTTTAGTCTGAGCTGTGGAATTTTCATGCAGAGATTCATAAAGCTAAGATAAAAATTTCTTTTTGCGAATACAGACTAACACGGCTACTACTCTGAAACCTGTCATAAAGCTAAGATATGTCTCACTACCAATCTTAGCATTTGAATGTAAGGAGCTTCTTCCTGTAAATAGGGATGCAACAGTTTATGCCAGGCTTACTGGGAATGAAACTGCATCCACGTCAGATTCAATCATCATTAGATGTGCTGAAATATGTATTCGTGTTTCCTTGCTTTCTGCGTCAGGCAACAGAAATGGGAGTTGTCTCTGATGCAAAGGTGGAAATGGCAAATTCCAATTCCAGGTCTCCTCTATACACTTAGAGAATCTGTCCCACTAGAAAAGTGACAAAGTTGTAAATACCTTTGATAAGCCATTCCCACACTTTACAAGTCCTGATCTTGACAATAGGACAAAAATAACAGGAAGTTAGAGTGGTTGTGAATGGGTGCACCACAGATGCGAAGATGTTTCAAGTGAATCCCCAGTTAGATTAGAGCAGCCTGTCTGACATGACACTTTTAAATTTCATAAGAGCATTGCCGTTTTCTCAATGCAGTGAATAAAGTGAAAAAGGATTGCTGGAAATTGAGCCACACACCAGTGAGTCACTGAGCCATTTCCAGTTCACTGTCTAACACAACAGTGTCTGCAAATAAACAAATTGTCAAAAACACAGGCAAGATTATCAAAAACATTGTACTAGCACATCTACAGCTCCTTTTATCTAAGATTCTCAATGCTCTGTGTCCATTAAATTAACCCAGCCTCAGAACAGACCCATGAAGCAGGTATTATTGTCACCTCTTTCTACAGAAACTCAGCCACAGAGAGGTTAAGTCATCATCCTACTACTCCTTTCCATTACATCTGCTTCTGAGGGCTTGAGTGCTTGCCTCAGAAATTTTATGAAGACAACCAGGGCGGTCTGTCAAGATTATTATTCTCTGGTTGTATATATAAAACTATTTTTAAAATTATGGAGTGCTGTAGTTTGCTTAAGGGGCACAGGGAATTAGGTCTGATTTAAAACACTTGAGTCTAAACAATGTTTGATATTTAAACAGAAACATCTTCATGGATTTCATGTGGGGCCCACTGAAGATATTTCTGTTGCTTCACACATTTCACTCCTTGTTGAAATTGCAAAGTGAACAAACAAAGTGTTTGCATAAGAACTTCAAATTTATTTATTCAAGGAGAAACCATACTTGCTCACATATAGATGGGGGCAAATTTTTGTTTGTGTTGACAGTTAGGAATAGTGAGATGATAGAAGATTAGATTTCAAGACTTGATTTGCACAGAATAGGAAGAGACTCCTTAAGTTTTGGCCTTACCAATTCCAGTCATAGAAAGCTGAGATGCCATAAAAAGCAAACAAACTTGAGTTGCCTCTCCAGTATTTCTGTCCTGACAAGAAACTGAAAGTAGAGGAAATCTTATGAGAAAGCCTATTCTTGCCCATTTTCCATCCTAGATTTGCAATCTCAAGAAATTTCAACAGCTATATCTGAATTTTTATAGTTGTTTAGCCAAACTGAAACTCTAAACCTTTTGAGGTGCTCCCATCACAAAATAAGATGGGATGAATTTTGTATCTCAATCTTAATGTGTATACATCTTTGATTATGCAAGGCAACATCTCCTCCCTTTTCCCCCTGCCTGTCCTTTCTGAACAAGCTGTACCCTTCAATAATACTCCAGTCATGTGAATTAGCCCACCAAGTTTCTGTGATACCAATTATGTCATAGTTATTATTCACTAGTATTTCCAGTTCTTCTTGCATTAGTATATAGACATCTAAGATGTTTATTATATTTCACCTCTATATTCCCTCTTGTCTCTCCTGTGTCCCTGCTGTGATTGCTTATGTTCCCCCCAGATTCTGATCCAAGTCCAAAATATGGAGACCTACCTATGGGCTTTTGTCTCCTGCGCCCTCCAACCTAGTTTAAAGCCCTGCCTCACTAGGTTAACCAGCATGTATTCAAAGACACTCTTCTCCTTCCTCGATAAGTTGGCCCCATCTCTGCTCAGCAGTTCTTCTCCCAACAGGATCCCATGGGCAAGGAAGCCAAAGCCCTCTTGGTGACACCATCCATGCAGTGATGTATTTACCTCCATGATGTCTCTGCCCAGGCCCCCCTTGATGAAAATAGCACCTGCTCCTCCCTCACTCCCAGAGTTCTGTAGTCACTTCTGATCTGCTCAGGGTCATACCTTGCAGTATCATGGATGAGCAGCATGGAGTAGTCAGAGGGCTGGATCATCCTCAGCAATCCTTCCGTAATGTCTCGGACACGGGCCCCTGGCAGGCAGCATACTTCCCAGGATGCCAGGTCAGATCTGCAGAGGGATACAAATGTAATAGCACACAGTAAGTTAATTTCATATGGTAATAGCTTCAGCATAGCTTTTTAATTATTGTAATTATAATAAAGCACCAGCAGATGTTCAGCCAATCAGATCATTCCATTAACTGAACATTCACATGTGTCTTTTCTAGGACTCTGCAGAGGACACATTGCCTGGAGCAACATCAATCAATTGTTTCATTGTTACTGTTGAAGGAGAAGATTCTTTACATTAAGAAAAACCCCAAAACTCTAAAAGGGGGAGTATTTCCTTAGAAGTAATTAAAGCTTCAGAAAATACAACTGTATCCTTAACAGGATCTGTAATAAAACTTAACATTTCTGAACTGCCTTCCATCTACAGACCTCAAAGTGCTTTACAAACACCAATTAACGCAGCCTTATAATACATAAATGCCCACAAACTGAATTGTGGTCAAATTCAATTGTGGCTATTTCTATTCCAACTGAAACCATTTTAAAAGTTATCACCATAACATTATCAGGAAACAACAGATGGCACTAGTTCTGCTACTGTTACAAGTGAGGTTCTTCTGAATAAATCAGCAGCTAGCACTTGAAGAAATGCTGATTATCAGCTGTGGAGCAGTTAGGATGGTGTTCATCTGACTAGTAAACTTTTTTTGGTCTTTGTGTGTGAGATACACTAAGAAATGATTCTTAGGTAGGTCTTCAGGTTATACCTATACAAGAAAACAAAACATTACAGGATGTCAAAATCTTTTAGTCACCAGCCTCCATTTCTGTCTCCCTTTTTGAGATTGTAAACTTCCCAAGGCAGGGACGGGTCTTTATTTGTGTCTTTTGCAGTACTGAGCATCATAGACTGTGCATACAAATTAAAGCAAAAACTAATAACCTACTAGACAGAAGTAAAGTATTATCCCCAACACAGATATGAAGAAATAGAGGTATGATTTCCTAAGACCCCATTCCAATGAGAAATAATGTATAGCAGAGCCAGGAATAGCATTCAGTCCCAACTGTCTGAACCACAAACCTGATTCCTAGCCTTGTGTCTAAACCATAAAGCTACCTATCCACACCCACCAACAGTTTTTCCCCACATTAGAGTGCCTTTATATTCTTGATTAGAATGCATGGAGCTACTCATACTTGTTTTCACCTCTCGTCCTTTTGGTCTCTGTAGTAATTACTCATATATACTGTATGTAGCAGCTTTCTTATGGAGTGATTCCAAAACACATTGCAGTCCATAAGCATAAAGGGATTGTTTACTTGCTAGTGAAGTACAGCAGAGGTTCATTAAATACATCTAGATGTACAGCTAATATAGACAAAGGACTCCATAAATATTTCCTCCTCAACCTGCACTCTGAACAGCATTAATGAAGAGGAGGAAAAGAGGGGTTTTGCACAGTGCTCAGAAAGCTAATAAATCTGAGCTCTTGCAACTCTCAGTGCAGTCTTTAGGAGAGGAGTAACAAATCACTTTTGGTTGACAAAGATTGAATGAGAGACATTTTGGATTTACATTGGTGTAAACAAGCAGAATTTGGCATAGATCAAACACCACATACATATCTCAATATTAGGGACCTAATTCTGCCCCAAGTTAAAACTCATTCAAATCCAGTGTCGGTGGCAGTTAACCACAGGTAGGGTGACCAGATAGCAAGTGTGAAAAATTGGAACAGTGGGTTTGGAGTAATAGGCACCTATATAACAAAAAGCCCCAAGTATCGGGACTGTCCCTATAAAATCAGGACATCTGGTCATCCTAACCACGGGTGGAACTCAGCTCTATGGGTTCTGAATAGGGTCACATGCCCTCTGTTTTGTTTCTACACAGACCAACTTCTCTACATATTTGACTGCCTCATATTCATTGAGTCCAGGGCCTTTGTGAAGAAGTTATGTTAAACTGAGGTGTACTAAGTTGTTCATTCTGATTGATTTTCTAATTAAATTGAAGTCCATGGGCCTGATTCAATGTCACATATACTGCAGTAAGTTTAACCCCATTGATTTCAGTGGCATTACCCCAGTGTATGTTAGAGGAAGAGCTGGCCACTTGATTCTAGGATCTGAGAATACACTCCTGTCAGGACTAGACTTGTGCAATGGCTATATACAAAAATAATCCTATGCCTGCTTTTGATTACAAAGATCCAAACATTCCTCTCCGTTGAATGGTGAGGAAGGGAGCAAAGGGCTGCACAGACAGACAAAGGGCAAAACAAACAGTGGAGATGGGCAAAAGGGGAACAATAGCTTTGAACCATGTTCCCCAGGAGCCAGTGGAAGCTCCTCTGTTAACTTGCACAGATCAGGCTCTGTGCGGTTCAGGGGAACCAGAGAGCAGTCACTTCAACAGCCAGCAGGTTTTCCAGCAGAAGTTAATGCTGCTTGCAGCAGTATTAGCTGCATTTCAGTGGCTTTTGCCTCCCCTTGTAGTGCACTGCTCGGCAGTAGTGGGGAAGGCTCTGGCAGCCTAGATGTTAAATGGGCCATGCTATCAGTGGCTGGAAGGGGTAAGGAGGATCAGGGGGCACATAGCATGGTTCCCATGGCAGCCACTATTTGTGGAGCACACAGGCTCCACAGGTTGAGAGAGATGGCTTCTACACAGCCTTTGCACAGCCACAAACCTCTTCCCTCCTTTAGACGGTTGTCAGGAGCCTCTTGTGTCTGCACAGAGTGTCTGGCAATTTTCCCCCTCCCTGATGGTCCGAAGGTGAGCAGCTATTAGCAACAGGGATGTGGGGACCAGGGGATACATGGGTGCTATCGGCGGGAAGTTTGACAGTCTTCTGTCAAATAGAAGCTGGAAGCAACGATCTGTGTTCTTTTACTCCCACAAAGGGTCTTCTTGAAAGATCTTACTCTTCAGTAGAAGAGAAACATGAGAAGCAGAAAAGGTGGCGAAAGACAACCCCAAACTGACTGTTCTCAGTCTCCTTCATGATTCATTCTGGCTCACCCATCTGACCCAGAGACGACCTGTGGCAAGAAGTTAAAACAAAACAAAACAACCCTTTAAGTGTATTTCTTGCTGAATACAGCACACTTAATCATCCACACTACCTATTCCCTCCTTCCTCACCCCTACCTCCCAACCGTGAGAGAGAACACAACCGAATGGAAAAGGGAAGACCTGTCATAGAGGAGATGGAATAAGTCAACTGCTACTGAAACAAAACAACTCTCAAAGACAACCCAAAGCACGAAAACTGCCAGATCAAACAGACACACAGGAGCTGTCAAGGTTCCAAGGGTTGGAGGGGGTGGGGGGGGGAAGCTACCTGCATTATTTAGGGAGGGAAGGGAGGAGTGGTAGCCTTAATATGTGTGTGTGTGTGTAGGATGGGGGGGGGAGTGCTCACAGGGGGAGAGTGACTAGAACACAGGAAACAAATCCTGTGCCAATAGCACACACTGATAAATTAGAAATGTAGACAGGCATCTTTTCTGTCACCAAAGAGAACAGACAGCCCTAAAAAAGAGGGGGGGGGGGAAGCGAACTCACAAAATAAACAACCAAAAAATCCAGATTTCTATCATGTGGCATCCTATTGCAATCCAGGTGGGTTATAAGCAGGGTTGGAACCTATCCCCATAAAGTCCTCTGCCACCTTGAGCTAATAGAGTAACTGATAGGGGTTGACAAGCTACTTCTGCAATGTGGGCCAGCACTAGAGGGGGATGAGATATTTGCTGACCACAGAGGAATGTTGAGTTTTGGGCATCTTGAGTTCTGCTACATGCTCTGGAGGAGAGTCTGCTGTAATGGGCAGAGACTTTTTTGTATTATCCCTTTCCATCCAACCTGTCATAGTCCTGTCTTTTCCTCATCCCTGGTTCTTCATCCCCCATCCCAATCTCCTCACTTAACTGGTCCCAGCCTCCACTCCTCCCATTCCAGTCTCCTTGCTCAGCCAGTCCCCCCAGCTCTCTGTGTCTGTCTCCTTCCCCTCTCCCAACCCCAGCCTTCAGTCACCTTCACACCCCCCTTTCCTGTACTCACTGGTTCTCCATTCCAGTCTCCCTTCCAGGCTCCTTGTCCAATTTCAGTGTTCCCAGTTCTCCCCTTTTCCAGCTACTCCTCCTCCTCCCTTTGTTCTTCACCCCCCATCCTCTAGTTCCAAGGCCTCTCATTCTGCATTCAATTCAAGCAGTTTCCTCCTCCATAGTGCCTGAGCCCAGCAGGGGCGGGGGGGTTGTTGAGAAGAAAGGACAGATTCTCTCCCAGCTCCAGTCCCTGAACCCAGCTCTGGAATGGCCTGGAGCGTCAGGGAACTGTAATTGGGGAAAGTCCTGCTCAGCCCCAGGCTGGAGCACACTCAGCACAGATGGAATTTTCAAGGAAGGAAGCTGCAATGTTCTAGCAAGTTTACTGAGCATATGTGAACTGTAACTTTTTTCAAAGGCTTATAACGTGAGCAAATTTGGATGGATTTTCATGCAGCTGACAAGTGACATCCCTTACGGTAAGACCACACACACACACACAAAGTTCAATCCCTGCTATAAAGCAGGGGTTCTCAAACTTCATTGCAGCACAGCCCCTTGCTGACAATGAAAATTACTACACGACCCCTGGAAGGGGGACTGAAGCCTGAGCCTCGCTGCCCCCAGGGGGCGAGGGTGGCAAAGCTGAAGCCCTCAGCCTTTGGCTTCATGCCTGAGCAGTGGGGCTTGGGCTTTAGCTTCGGCCCCAGCAAGTCTAACACCAGACCTGGTGACTGCACTAAAATGGGGTCATGACCCACTTTGGGGTCCTGACCCAGTTTGAGAACTGCTCCTATAAAGCATCAGGATGATAAAGCTTCTCAAATAAAAAGTTACAAGAGTGCGTGTGGGTGTGGTGTTTGGTGGTTTTTTTAATACGGGCAAGAAATGTATTTTCCTCCCTAGGGCTCATTCTCTGAAAGCGCTCAACCATTTTGGCTGCAGTTTTACCCTCCATCCTCTGCTCCATGTTACAAATTCAGCCCAAACAGTTAGACTGGCAAAATTATGAGCAACTGAAAACTAGGTCTTCATAATGGGAAATGTTGAGCAACCTTAAATAAATAAATAATAAAAAATGCTCTGAGTTAAGGTTGCACACAAATATGCTTTACACAAAAGCAGGGGAATTAAAATGTAAAGCGTCTATCATGGCCTAATTTCTGCTCCTCTCCCCAGAGATGCACAGTGCACCACCAGAACAACCCCTACACAATAGACGACACAACACCCTCTTAACTCTGCGCCACTCGGATTGCCAGCCTTTCAGCACTCCACCATCTCAAACACTTCTACCACTGCCTCCAATCAGACCTTCCCCCTCTCTCTTCTCCCCTGCCCACGCTGTTCTACACAGTTCTGGAAAATCACTGTCATTCAAGCGTGGAGAAGGGAATGCATGTTTTGAAAAACACTTTACTTTCAAGGATAACATACAGTACGGATAGTAACAAGATTCTTAGACCTGGTCTTGACCCAAAGTTGCACTGGCCTAACTATTTGATTTTTATACTGACTTACACACATTGGTGCAACTTTGTTTGTGACCATTCTTAAATTGGTTTAAACTTGCCTTTTATTGGTTTGGTTTGTGTTGATATATGTACAGCTGCAAGCTAAACCAGCATAACCAATTTAAAACTGACATAGGAGTCCCCATGTAATGTTTTCCATTGACTTAACTAAATTGGACTTTAACCAGATTTAAATTTGAGCAACTTCTGTGTTTAGACAACACCTTAGCTGCATCCGTAAAGACTTAATACAGAATCTCCTATTCAATTTCAGCAGGAACAAATGAGATAACTGACAATTTCACAACAGAGCCATTCCCAGTTGCAAAAGGGGCGGGGGGGGGGCAGGAAGGTGAATATTCACTCCCTCAGTTAGGACCCTACATTCACGTCAGATGTAATAGGCTCAAGTACAAAGCTTGGACAGATCACGCCATGAAACAGATGGAGACAAGCTGTGAATTAAACTGCTGGAGGAAACAGCTTCTAATGGAATTAGAACAAACGGAAAGAGTGAACTAGGATCCCCAGATTACTATGTCTGGTAATCTAAACAGCAAAGTGGGAATACATGGTGGGGGAAAACTGCTTCCATATATGCATGTTTGTATAAATGCAAAGGATACTCAATAGAAAACTATGAGCTATGAGGCTCTAGATATCAAATGGACCTTCAGACTTTGAAATACACAACTATTGGTGTAAAGAGTATTTTTAACACTAACATTTAAAGTTGGATGAAAAAGTGATTTATGATAGCTCACAAATTTATATCACTCTTAAAGAGTATGGTCCCTGCCAGCAGGACTCTTATGTTAGGTGTTAAAATAAATAAAAATCCCTTTTATTTAAAATACAACTTACTGGTTAAATTGTGGCCTCAGTTCTACTGACCGTAATGGTAGCGACATGAATGGAGACCAGAACTTGGCTCCGTTGATAGGGTGTTAGAAGAGGAATTTCACACATTGATCCAACATCTGCAGTCCTCATTTGAGCAATTGATGCTTGGTGAATCTGGGGTGAATCCTGCCCTTTGGAAGTCAATGGACAGACCAGCAGTGTAAATTAGAGTCCCCTTGTACTGCCCAGAGCTACTAGTGACCATAGGAAGCACAGAATAGCTGTATGTCCTCCTGTCATGTTCCCTATGCCTGGGGCTGCAAGGAGGTGAGCAGACCCAAGCCCTTTCAGCACCTCTGTGCTGGTCAGATACCCTCCAGATGCTGAAGGTATTCAGGGAGGCCATTTCTGTGTGGTTAGGGCTGCTTTGCATCACTAGTGAAGGGATCAAGAAAACTGGGTCCACAATCTATTTCAAATGTCTCAGAATTGGGGGGGGGGTAATACATGACAGCTCAATATATCATATGTATTAACTACCTACATAGAATAGGTTTCAGAGTAGCAGCCGTGTTAGTCTGTATTCGCAAAAAGAAAAGGAGTACTTGTGGCACCTTAGAGACTAACAAATTTATTAGAGCATAAGCTTTCGTGAGCTACAGCTCACTTCATCGGATGCAAACAAATTTATTAGAGCATAAGCTTTCGTGAGCTACAGCTCACTTCGTCGGATGCATTTGCATCCGATGAAGTGAGCTGTAGCTCACGAAAGCTTATGCTCTAATAAATTTGTTAGTCTCTAAGTGCCACAAGTACTACATAGAATAGTCATACATAGAGTGGTATAGAACATGTGCTCGTATTTGGTTACCCACCTGGCTTCCCAGCTATAGATTTGCTCATGTACCTGAGCTTTTCTCTTCCATTATTAGGTCTGAATGAATAAACAGTGATAAGAGTTGCTTAAATATTGTGTCTGAGCTGTGTTTTGACAGCTATCTGATGTACCTCCAGTCAGTCTTCTAATTACACCACATTAACACAATGTTTCATCTGTCAGCTTTGGTTGACTGCAGAAAGGGCCAAATTCAGCCCTGGGGGGTGTGAGTACGACATCCTTTACATCAAAGGAGCTGCATTTGCAGACACCAGCATGGAATTGGGCCCCAACTGTCTGTTATGGCTAGAAAAATAAAAGTTCTGTAGAAGGATTGTTAGAATAATGGTGCAGTGGGGTGGTTAGATTTGTGCTTTGCATAATGTTTTAATCTAGCAACTAAGGCACTGGTTATCTGATTTTATTGCCCATGATTTAATTAAAATCCTAATAACCTACTGAGTGCTTATTGGCTACAAGTGCCTAAGAATTAGAGCTGTGTGAATAGCGAGGGAAAAAAATATTCTTCATAGTTCAGTGATTGGTAACTAGAATTTCACTTGAACTACTTTCTTTTTTTAGTTGAACATTCATGCCAATAGTCTTGTTTGGTTGAATAGTCACAGAAAACAAACTTTTGAGCCTTTTAGATTCATTTGCCCATTAAGTGCGAACCTTGTTCATGAAAAAATACAATTTTATTTTGGCCAGAATAAATAAATAAATAAAATACAATTTTATTTTATCAGGGAACAGAAGAAGTTAGGTGATCTGTCGCATCCTGTAGCTCCCATCTCAAATTGCAAGGAGTGACTACTAGTAGGAATGCTTGCAGAAAATAGCTCATGAGCAGTCCACAGCATGACATTAATTTACACAAAACATTCACTTAAATTTTGAATGTGAAGAAATTAAAAATTGTTATAAGAACTGTTATTTGTGTTTAGCCTCAGGCCACAGCAATGTATGGTTCCTCACATGAGAACAGAATCTGAGCTGTCTGGAAACTGCTTAGATTATTGTTCTGATTAAATTTACTTTCAGTATTAAATCAGAAATGAAGAATTTTGCAACAAAAATTCGGAAATCCAAATGCCAGCTTTGTGATTCTTCCATGCACAACAGAGATAAACAAAAATAATCCTGCCTGATAAGTGAATTGTATATTTATCATTCTAGATCAGAATTTATTTAACACCTCCCAGGAAACCTCAAGCTCAGAAAGGGGAGAAGAGGGGGAATTCTGCCTACTTTTAGCCAAGGAGGTGTAATTGTACTTCCCTGGTTTTCCTCCTCACTTTAACCACCTCCACAACTGGCACTTTTGTTTTATCTGTCATAGAGGAAAGGGAGAGGCCAAGGAATGAATGGGCTTGAAAACTGAACTATGCTCCTGTGGGTAGCTGTTTCCAGATGTGGGAAAAATTAATAAAAAAGGATCTAGAAGTGCACTGTGCATCATCACCATTACTATAGGTCTTGATGCAAAGCCTGTACAGTTCCACGAATGCGCCTCCCCACTCTGCTTCTCTGCTTGCTTCTCAGCCCTCCCCAGCTTCCCACGCGAACAGCTGATTCGTGGGAAGCGAAGAGCGGGGGAGCAGAGAAGCAGAGTGGGGAGGCGTATTCAGGGGAGGAGGCAGAGCGGAGGTGACATGGGGCCAGGCGCGGGGCGGGGAGCTGCCGAGCACCCACCAAATTTTCCGCGTCGGTGCTCCAGACCCGGAGCACCCACCGAGTCGGTGCCTAAGGTGCCACTTTTGATGTGATCAGAGTGGGGAGCAGCCACTCCCCCTGATCCCCCCCCCAACTATGCTACCCCGCCTCTAGGAGCCAGAAGGACCTGCTGGATGCTTCCTGGGAGCTGCCCCAGGTAAGCACTGCTGGGACTCCCCATCTCGCCCCCTGGCAGGTCCCTCTAGCTCTTAGGGGTGGGGTGGGCATCCACTATGGTGGCCCACGAGACCCTCTTGCCCAGTTCTGGGGGGCAGTCAGGGAACAGGGGTGGATGGGGCAGGAGTCCCGGGGTGCCAGGATGGACCACGGCCCCCTCGTGGGGTGAGGAGGGACCCAGTTGTTAAGATTTTGGCAGCTCATCACTGCCCCCATCCATTCCATTGGCAATTTTTTCCAAAAACTATTAAAATGGACATTCAAGAAATTAAGTGGCTCCCTCGGTTCTGGGGGAGTTGCTCTGTAAGGAGACAATCAGTGTCTCTTAGGCCCATGACTTGAAGTGTGCTAGTGAAAAGTGTATTTAAACATTGTTGTTCCTATCATCTTCCTAACCATCATCAAGAGGGGAATTCCCCCTGCCCAGAATCATACTAATTTAACCGTGTTAAAGACAACCCACTCAGTTGTCTGTTTCTATAGCATGGTCTTAATCTGTTATAATCTGGTCTAAGAATTACTGCAAGGTGGTCAGAACTCCTTGATGGTCAGGATCTCCCCTCAAACTCCAGTGGCAGGATCAGCACAAAGGCATTTAAAGTAATTATGGCTTCATGGTAGCCAGTTAGAGGACAAGGCTACCGTTCAAGATGTGGCTCTTATTCCACAAGGATTTATGCTGGTTTCTATCACCATAAACCCAGGAGGAAGGCTTTGATGGCAAAAAGTCCCCAAGAAGAGAGGGCTGGTGCACACAGAACCTACAACCTTCCTTGAATTGGGGCTGCTATAACGGGACCAGCACAACCTAAGAAGTGGGCATTGGTGGCAAAGAAGAAGGCACTTCTGGAATGGCTGGGCAGTGTGCCAATTCAATGTCTCCCACCAGGCTTTAACAGACTTTCTCTATAGCAAAAGCCTTAAAAAAGGGCAATGATGGAAATCCAAGGTACACCACAGGGTGTGATTCAATAGGACCACAGGTGCTGGCAGGTGTAATTTATGCTTTGCTGTGGCAGTGTTTCCAAGCATGGCCGAGACAGCCTTATCTAGAGAAGCTATTTATTTCCAACTGTTCAGAATGAAATTCCTTACAAAGTCATTTTCTTTGTTTTATTTTTGCTTTAGTGCTTGTGCCTTAGGTTTTGACACATGAATTATATCTACCCAAAGGAAGCATTTAGGTCTCAGTCTGTTTCTCTCTGATATGGCAAAGCATATTGCCATGCGCTTGATCTTGAAAAATTAACTGCTGTGTCTCTGATGCATATTGGAAGGCAAAGCCGAACACCATTTGCCTTGACAAAGGGTGACAAATTCCAAGGCGCCTTGACTTGCCATAAGGCACAATTACATTCCTCTCTAAATAGCCTACAATACTTTTTATTCATGTAACTTTGAAGAGTAGCTAATATAAGACTGCTCTCCAAATACTCTGGTATTACTTATGGTTGCTGCTTCTCATTCACTATGGGACATTAGCTATTATGCTGGTTTTGACCACCTTAATCAGCAGTGTGTGTACACTTTAAGAGTATTGAGGACAGGAAGGTCCTATAGATATGAATTCTTCATGATGTTCTTACTTTGCCATTTTTTGTCTGGTCTTAAATCCCCCTGCACATTATTTTAGAGACCTATTCAAGCTTCATGATATCAGTGAGCCAAATACTTCTCCTGCCCCTGCTCATAGCAACAGAGGAAAGCCTAGATCAGCAGATCTTGATCCAAAGGGTCAGAAGTACCTCTAGCTCAGAAGGGCATACCCTGTTCTTCCTCCCAACCCCACAGAAGTCACTCTGCTGAGGTTTGTTAACATCTATGATTTATAATACAGGGACACCTAAAAGCCTCAGCCAGATCAGGGCTCCAGTGTCAGGCACTGTACAAACATATCAGATGACAGTCTCTGCCTCAAACAGCATGCAATCTAAGAGACAAGATACCCACAGGTGCATTAAATAAACAAGTAGGTGAGGGCATGGGATAGTATAACAAAAACAGGATGTTGTAGCAAGGATTGATGTGCACAGTTCAAAGTCACCCAGCACACATCACAACCCAGCCCCGGCTAGTTCTACAGGGCTCTAGATCTGCACATTTGTAGGGGGTAGGCCAGCCACTATGCTATATTTTCCTCCCTGACACCAATACAAGTTAATGCTGATCTACTCAGCATCAGAGCAGTTTCCCATGCCATACACTAGGGGAAGTTCGGGGAAGTGGTAGCTCTTCTGAAGACATGCTGCCAAGAGCTAGAGAAAGTGGGGCCCTTGGAGCCAGTGCAAATACAGAGCCATTATGCAGCTTGCCCTAGTCACCAGTGTACCCTGTATTCAGCAGGGATATCAGACAATCTGTAGGTCTCCAGGTCCAAATACCTCCAGCATGGTGGTGGTAACCCACTGTCCCACCAACAATGGAATTGGGAATGCAAACTCCCAGGATTTCCAGCCTCTTGGGTGGGAAATTTCAGTTTTAGGAGGAGACCTGGCATTTTTTGGAGGGTTGGGGGAGGGAATTGCATGTGCCAGTATGGAAAGAGATTCTAGCTGTTTTGATTGCAAGAAGGGCTGCCCACTAGCACATGGCAAATCAAGCCTAAAACCTGCCAATAAAATTAGAGAGAGCAAATAGGAGTCCAGAGAGAAAGTAAAGGCCAGTGAAAGAATAAAATAAAGTACATATTATAGAGAGGTCGTACTGCCATGGTACAGATGGCTTAGATGTAAGCCAAAGTTTGGCTTCTTGCTGCTCCTGATTCATCCTTAACAACTGAAGTTCTCAGTGAATATTTAGTATCTTTGTTCACTAGGCGTGATACTTAAATATCACTCTGTCCCTTAAGGAACTGTATGCCTGTCTTGAAAAGTTTATAGATTACTATGGTCTTTATTGTAGCTAACAACTCCTTGTGGGAAGGCTTTGGTACCTGTTAGCGTTGAGTAATAGTTAACAGAGACAGGTTTGCCAGACTGCTCACTTGACAAACTTTATGACTAAGGTTGAGAGAGAATGGCCCGGAAGAATCAGCGCTACCAGCAAGCATGGAGTTTGTCAGAAGTAATAGTTGAGTAATAGTTAACAGAGACAGGTTTGCCAGACTGCTCACTTGACAAACTTTATGACTAAGGTTGAGAGAGAATGGCCCGGAAGAATCAGCGCTACCAGCAAGCATAGAGTTTGTCAGAAGTGTAGTTTAAGACTCTCCAAACAGTATAATAGGTGTTTATAGTTATCTTGATAATGATCTTACATTTATAGAGCACCTATTATCCAGAATGATTCCTTTACAAACTGTATATACTGTGTGAATAACGTTCCTTCTCCCTCATCACTCCAACAGTGAAATGCTTAGACAGCCATTCTGAAGTGAAGTGTAGCAACTCTAGTATAGACCAACAAAACCAAGACGGATTAGGACAGGCAGTGGAGAATACTACGTTATCCAACTGTAACTGTGGAGGGGACTTTGGAGGAGGCAGACCAATTACTCCAAATACAATTTGATCAGGATACTGGGGTTAACAGCTTATTCTGTCAAAAGATGCCATGATGTCTTTCAGGACGATCTTGCTTTGCCATCTCCCCATGTCATCATGTAGATTTTCTCTCTCTGTCAGACACCACCCACCCTCTTACTGTGGCCACTTTTTTTTTTGAGAGAGAGAGAGAGAGAACGAACACACAAACACCATTTGCCAATACCTACCAAATAGTGGTAGCTGGCATAACTCCTCAGAGTCTCAGCTACCACTGTTTGGTAAATGTTGACTTCTTAATGGTCACCACTGTGGAATAATAATGATTGCCAAAGCAACAAGCACATTTTAAAAAGAGTTATGTTAATTCCAAAACCCTTGTTTAATGCAATTACTAATGTCAGGCTTGTTCCTGCAACCCTTCCTCATGCAAGTAGTCTCCCCAGACACTAAGTTGTCTCTTGTAGCAAGCAGAACTACTTGTATGCATAAGAGTTACAGGTGAAGACCTTTGCAGATAAGGGAAATGTAGTGGAAAAAATGTTTCCTTGAGTTGCTGATCACAACTCCATAGTTAAGGTTAAAGTGTTAGGGAAGGGGTCACATTCCTTTTAAGTCAGGTTCCAAGAAGGAGAAAATAATTCCACCTTCATTTAGCCAAGGGAAAAATAAAGTCATAAGGCAGCTACCTTTGCAAACAGGTCCAAATAACACCAAATAATGCAGGCCAGCATCTTTCCTCCTAGTCTGAGCACCCGCAAGCCACACAGTGACTATTTCCTTCAGCCCAGGATCCAGTTAGGAAAAACACAAAAATACTTCTTACCATAGTAAGTCTCTGGGCATCAGTGTAGTCTTAGGTGCAAGCCAGACAAACAAATTCTCCTTTCCTTGGGGGGAGGGGGGAAAGGGTCTGGCTCAAGAGTCTTCACCTCCCCCCCCCAACGATTTGTTTCCTTTTCATGGCTTCCCTTACTTAGGAGGCACAGCTGTCAGTTCTTTTCTCCATATCTGGCAGCTCACATAGTCTTTAAGGGCTAGTTTCTGATATGTACTGTCAACCTTAACTCCAGCTTAATATAGCTTCTGTCTGTTATTTGGATTTAAACTTCTGAAGGAACTGGATAAACACCAAATGGGTAAAAATATTATAACATGGAAATATTTAAACAATGTAAAGAAAGGTACCTTCTACCATTGCGTACAGATTGGCCACAATCCTGCAAACACTTACACATGTGCTTAACTTTACTACCATGAACTGTCCTATTGAAGTCAATGATACTATTCACAGTAGTAAAGTTAGACACCTTCATAAGTGTTTGCAGGACTGGAGTTGGACCCCAAGAGTACTGGAGTTTTGGACACAACTGTACTAGACCATAGGATTTTTACTTTAAAAAACTACACTAGAAATGGATCCAACTCTTAGTCGTGCAGATGTGAATTTAGAAAGCATATATTATGCACTACAACATTAAAAGTAAAATGAGCTTTACTCATGGGAAAACAAATCCCCTGGCTAGAAGACAAGCCACTATACCTAGCAACTGAGATGATAGAATAATCTGAAAATGATGAAGCAGGGTTTATGATGACAGCAACAGAGCTGTCGAGCAGCCTTTTAGAACAGTTTATGGGAGAAATTGGGCATAATGACCACATCATTATAAAGAACATGAAAAATGTAACTAAGTTGTAAAACACATGTTAACAAATAGTAACTAAACCAAATGGTAACCATGAAGATGGTTTTTATCTTTTGAATAAAATTCTTATACATCTGGTTGTTTAGACCAATTTTTTCCAAGTGACCATGAGCTGGAAGGACCACAGAGCAACCATAATCTCATGATACAAAAAAGCCAAAAGTGGATCTGATTTTTCAGATCAGTCAACAGATGACCAACTGTCATTACAGATTTCAGAGTAGCAGCCGTGTTAGTCTGTATCTGCAAAAAGAAAAGGAGTACTTGTGGCACCTTAGAGACTAACAAATTTATTTGAGCATAAACTTTCGTGAGCTACAGCTCACTTTGAGCTGTAGGTCACGAAAGCTTATGCTCAAATAAATTTGTTAGTCTCTAAGGTGCCACAAGTACTCCTTTTCTTTTTGTCATTACAGAGTTCATGCAGATTTATTACAAGGGAAGCTGTTGATTAATTTTGTGTAACTTTCCTATGCCTGTGTTTCTTTGACAAAAACACAGGTGGCACCAAGTGGTATTTGCTTAGCAAGTGGAATTTTCTTCTCTCATTCCATTTTCTTATTTTGGTGGAAACAGAGAATTTGTTTTTCTTACAGTTAGTATGACCTTAGAAGAATGTTCAAATCAACGATGTGCAGAGTGGTATAAAAAAGACATACAAGCATTCTCTCAATTTAGACACTGAAATGGAGACCTGTAGTGTTCATGTATTTGATACTAAAGGGCTCTTTAATCAAGCAGAGGATGAGGTAAAAAGATCCTGTGGTTGAATGATGATGCTAGAAAACTTCAAACCAGAAATTAGATGCAAATTTTAAATGATAAGGATAATTACCATTGGAACATCTTACCAAAAGATGTCATAGATTCTCCATCACTTAAAGTCTTTTCATCAAAATGGATGTCTCTCTAAAAGATATGTTCTGGTTCAACCAAGATTTATTGGACTCAATACATAGGTGACTGGATGAAATTCTACGGTCTGACTTATACAAGAGGTCTGTTGATCAGAATAATCTTTTCTGGCCTTAAAAACTATGAATCTAACTTAATATACAAAATAACAAAGAAATGATTTAAGGCCAAATTCTGCTACTTATACTCATGTTGAGTAGTATCTTACTACATAACAACCCAATCAAAATCAATTCAGGGCATTCTGCTTGTGAACAAGACTAACAAAATCAGACCCTTATTGATGATAATCCTTCATATGTGATAGGGCCTTCCTTCCACAAACATTTGTGCGCATGCTTAACTTTAAGACTGCTTGTGAGTATTTGGAGGATCGGGGCTTTAGTGGTAAAATTTTGTTATATCAACTGGTAGTAAAAATATCAAGCAAAGATAAAGGGCTTGTCCACACCGCAATTTAGTGCATATCAAGCTGGGATGTGAAGCTGTAAATCTACAGCTGCCACATATCGGTGACCCATGTGGACCTTGCTACTGTGGATAAAAACTCCATAGTGTGCTTTGACCTGTTCAGCAGTAGGTTGAAGGACACTATGGCACTTTGTGCGTGATAGCAGGATCCACACAGCAACTTAGTGTCCGGTGCGTCGGTGTACTGTCTAGTTATATCCCAGCTTCTCACACAGGAAATCACTGTGTGGACAAGACCAAAAAATGCAATATTCAGAATAACCCTTCTTCTCAAAAACATGGGGGGGGGAGGGGACTCTCGTACATAGTCATTGGACAGCTCAGTCAAAATATTGTGTGATAAAAACTGATGGGTAAAAACTGAAGCCTGCACCTCTCAAATGATAAGCCAGGTAAAAGTAATAAAAAAAAAAAGAGACGAGACATATGAGCAACAATGTATTAGAAAAATAGGGTTTACTCCACTCAGGATTAAAGGGTTTACTCCACTCAGGATTCAAGCAATCCTTTTTTCCTGAACTCCACATGCATATTTAGAACACATGGCTGCTGCCACACTGCCAGCACTGAATACTAAACTCCCCCATGTCAGAGATTTTCAACTTGTGGCCTACTGAAGGCCAGTGGGTGACATGGCACTACTGGCTCCTTCGCCTTGCCCTCAGCTCTAAGCCTATGAGCAGGTGGAAGCCAACATCCACTGTAGCTGAGGCAGAGGAAAGGAACTGGGCAGGTGAATAGGCAACTTGGGGCCAAGAGCATGGGTGGGTGATCTGGGGATGGGGAAAAGAAAGGAGAACAGTGCAATATATACAAGGGAGGAGAGGAAATTTGGGAAGCATGGGTTAGGGAACCACAAGAGAACTGACCAACATATGCTGTGTGGGAATGGGGGATAGAGGACCCGGAGACATTGATTTTCTTTCTTTTCTGAAAAAGGTTTGGTTACAAAAAGGAAGGAACCGCATAGAAATAGTAACTAACAGTATAAACTCATGAGATTAGAGAGATGCTCTGGGAAGGAAGCTAACTAGGCTATCATGTTTTACTGCACACTTGAAAATAATCGCAAGTGTTTAGAAACAATATTTTTTTCAGAAGTTCTGGATCCACTGAATTGTTTCACATGAGTGTAACAGTGTGACATAACAAGGTGGGGGGGGGAAGCAACTACAAGTTTAATTGCTTCTTTTCTAGGAATCCATCTGGTGCTGTTCATTCATGCACTAATGTGTCACTATGGACTGTAGCTTAAAAACCATCAATCACAGCCAGAGTGCCAAGAAAAGTGAACTGAAAAAGCCACTGACTAGTGGCAATAGTTGTGGTGAGAAAGTGGGCCTGATTCTGGCCTCGCATCTATGGAACGTCACTTACTTCAGCTTCCTCTATTCATGTGAGCAACTAGCACCATAAACAGCTCTGCTGTAACTACAGGGGAACTAGCCAGCATTTACTGATCAGGATGATTTCACAATATGTCCCACCAGAGAGTGGATTTTCAGCTGAGTGTTACTGAGATTGAAGTATGGATCCAAATTAGGATACATTTGAAGCAGAGAACAGGCAGAGAGAAGTAGCCAGAAGGAGATGGTCAGAAGAACTTACAATATGGCCTTGAGAGATAGCTGAGAGAGGGGGCTTCTTTGGGAAGAAGCTTAGAACAGTAAGCAAAGACATTGACTTCCCTGTGTTCAGGGAGACAGGACTTTGTGTATGTTCTTTGTAAATAGGATTGCAGAGAAATACCTGACTCCATCTTCAGGTTCTCCTTCAAAGGGAAATAACCCATGAGATCCCAACTATTAGCTAACTACTTGAGACAAAAGGGGCAATATCCCTAACTCTAGTCTCATCCACACATAAAAGCCCTTAATTTGAGTGTGGTGGTATTTTTAACTCAACCTGGCTAACCCATTGGGAGAATAGGCTAAAGCCTGAGTTCGCACAACTCAAGAGCTGCTAACACAATCACACTGTAGCATGGATGCTCTACCACTAGTCCTCCACTGACGTCCCACAATTCCCCCCACATGCCCAGAAAAGACAGACAAGTTCTCCCATAATTCACTGGAGAAAAATTCATATGGTGGTTCAGCTTACTACATTGTAAAGAACCATAGGATATTGCCTCCAGAAGTCTTAGTGCCACACATGAACAAATGCAGTGCTGGTGTAGACGTACGAGCTCAAGTGTTACTCTGCAATATGGCTGCTCTTATTTGAGCTGGGCTAACTCAAAAGTAGTAACTCACATGTAGAAAACAAATTAGCTCTCCGGTGAAGACTTGGAAAGGGCTACTGAATAGAAATCAAATGCTAACAGCTGTCAAAAAATGACCAACCTATTCTATATTGAACGCAACCCAAACCCTTAAAACGGAGTCCCAATAAGGGGCAATGCTTAGCTGCACTGCCTGTGGAGCAGGGCAAGAACTGAACAGTGGGTGATAATCTGGTCATTCCTTCCCCCTTGTTCTAGGGGAGGGCATAGTCTCAGTCAGCAGAAGGGGTAGCACAGATTGCATACCCCTCCGGAGTGCATCACAGGGCAAAAGCCAAAGCTCTGTCCCCTCCCACCTCTGATTGGTCAAGTGATCACTCCATACAGCATCTGCTTTCTCCCCTGCACAGGCTCTAGTGATGCAAGTAGTCCATGCAGAGGCATATGGTGACTCATTTACTCCTGTGCCGATATGCTGCAGACTCACAATTGCATCCTTTATGAATAGCTAAATAGGAGCTGTAACACTGTGCCAACGAAGGTTAAACAATCAGCAAGCTGGGTGACCTGTAAGCAACTCTTAAGGACATATCAAAAGGGTAGTGCAATGGTAAACAGGGCCATTCCTTGTAGACAGAGTTATCAAAGCCATGTTAAGTAGACTAGAATCTTTAACCTGTTTACCTGTATTGTTACAGTATCAAAGAGTAAGTGCTAAATGTGTCTATGTGTAAGCAGGAGGATAGTTCCACTATTGTGGGGAACTTTCCTGGCTTCTGCGCTACCCCAGTGAAGTGGGCTAGCGAAAGGATCTGAGTCCTCGCTCTCACTTCCTTTACCCAATGGCCTCCCTACCCTTGAGGACTCCCCTTCCACTCTCCTATCTGGCAAAGTCCTCGTAACCCCAACAAAGCTGGGGTCAGGATTCCTGGGGGGCTCGACCCCCAACCCTGCTGTGGTCACCTAGGACAGGGGCTAGGGTGTCCCCACTCCAGGGTACTCTCTCTGCACTGGGCACTTCTCTGACCCATTGACCATTACATACAAGTTAAAGCAAATTCAAGTTATTTAATCAACAATTAATTTTAAAAAGAATAAGGAAAAATGGGAAAGGTTAAAGGAAAGACATCAACACGCTCTGTGGCAGGGAACATCACAAACAGTGTCTCTGGAATATCAGGGCAGTTCCCAGTCTGTTCCTTGTAAGTCCCAGGCCTTCTTCTCAGGCCCTGGCTGTGCTGCAGGGATGCTATGGGTTGGACACTTGCTCTGGCGGTGGCCACCCGCTCTCAGGCTCTAAGTGGTAGGACCCTTCTTCCCAGTGTTGCCCCCCCGCCCTGTTGGGGTTACAATCCAAGCCTGGCCTGCAGAGCCTCTTGGCTGAGGCATCTCCCTGTACTGGGCCCGCTGCCCAGGGTCTCTCTTGCTCTCCCCAGCTGCTCACCACACCCAGCTCCAGACTGCTCCAGCTCCACCACTCTTTCTCCGCACTGCTGCTGCTCTGCTCTGCCTCCAGCTCCCTGGGCTGCTTCTTTGGTCCTCTGGCTCTGGTTGCTGCAGCTCTGCTCCCAGGACAGGTCTGCTCTGCAGGCTGCTTCTGTGACTCTGCTCCCAGCACTTACCTGCTTCCTGGGCTGCTTTTCTGGTGCCTCTGGCTCTGGTTGCTGCAGCTCTGCTCCCAGGGCAAGTCTGCTCTCTCTGGGCTGTGGCTCTGGCTTTGGGGCTGCAGCTCTGCTCGCAGGACAGGGTCTGCTCTCTCTGCATCTGGCACATCTCTGCTCCCCAGCTCAGCTGACACCCCTGCTTTCTCTTTAGCTCAGCACCACACTGAGCACCCAGGCAATGCCAGCTCACATTGAGGACGGGACCTCCCTGGCCTCCTGACTCTCTGATTAGCCTACCTGCCCTGTCATTCAGGCTGACCTGGACCATTGGCCTCTCCGCATTGTTCCTGGGGATTATCAGTCTCAGGGTCCTGATTTCCCATAGACCCTTCCCCTTTTAATACTGGGAGCTAGCCAACCAAAACACCCCCTCTGAATGTTAGTAAGGGGAAAACAGTCCCCTTACATATGTTTACCTGCACCGTATTAGAAATCTAACAGTGTGATAGCTTGTAGATGCTAAATCCAGTTCCTGTCTTATAATGCTTCACTACTGTATTCTATCGACTCAGTGATCAAAAGGGGATATAATCATTTAGATGGGACTTGTGGTGTAATATTATTATTGTCCTCAGCTCTCTTTGAAACCTGTAATTCCACACAGTAAACTGTCTGTGAACTGTCTTGATCATTTAAATGGCTGCTGCTAAAGGTATTGTCTGAAAAAGGACCCATTGAATAGAGATCACAAACTCTCAGCTCGTTTTCATCAAAGCCCACGTGATGGAGTTGCCTGTCAGCACCCAGCCTGCTTCAACTATATAGGAAAACTTCAGACCTGATCCTTTCATTTCTAGGCTGATTAAACTTTGAACAGGGAAAGTATAAGTTATAAAACAGAGATCTTGCAAATAGTTATTTGGAATACCCTGGAAAATGCATGGAAGGGCTTGAACAGACTTTACGCCTGAACTGCCTATTGGACTATAACCCTTTAAATTGATTCCAGGAAAACTTAAAAATCAGCAGCTTCACTATCTCTGCTATGAAACTGACCTACAGACATTACACATATTTGTATGTATATTGATCTTTTAACAATTTGCAACTCTCTTCTTTCTTTTATTATTTAACCTTTAGTTTTAGTTGCTAGAGGATTGGCATCAACATGATTATTGGGTAAGATCTGAGACTCATATTGACCTGGGGATAAATGACTGGTCCTTTGGGATTGGTGACCCTCACATATGGTGAATCAGGTTTTCAGTTACCCCTCACTACATTAGACTTGATGGTCTACATGGGAGCCAAGGGCTGGAAGGCCTAAAGAGGACTGTGTTTGCCTTCTTGTTAACCAGTGTAGTACTATAGAAGCTGTTTTGTTACTGGCTTATCTAATTACAGAATAAACCACCAGTTTGGGGGATTGCCTGCCCTATTTCTTGCAGTCTGCCCTGAGTGTGGCATTCTCAGTGTAGCCTAACAAAGCACCCTGATCACAGGAGCACTCACCATTAAAAAAAAATTGTTGAACTTTCTTCTAAAAGAAAATACACCTTATCAAACTGGCGTTACTCTGCCCTGCACTCCCCCAAGCTAACACTTAGCAATTCATGCTTATTAATTTTGTTTTCTAGGAAATAAGGCCTTCGTGAGACACACTTTGATTCCTTTTCCCTGGATTTTTATTATTCACTTCATCCTGTGGGGTTTTTTTTGTCTAACTGGAATGCTGCTTTATGTCCTTTCTCTATGAGAGCAGCTGCAACTGTGAGCGCTGCCTGATGTCAGGAGTTTGGGGAAAGTGGACTGGGAAAAAGGAAGTTATCTTGATCTCCCAAGCAATAGCTGGGACTGGTTTCAAACCCAGATTTATTATGGACTGTACAGTTCTTATTACATCAATTGAAACTAAAAATGGGTTTCTGCAGCCATGTTGTCTAAAGGAGATGACTTCTCTCCTCTGGCATGGTCACCTCAACTTCCCAGATCGCATTCTCTGCAATGTTGGGGAATGAACCTGACGCATCCCAACTGGGACCATTAAATAACCACCCACTCTCATGTTTAAAGTAGTTTGACATCTATACTTTTGAGTTTCACCAGCCTATATACCAAGAGCTGTGTCTTCATTGTACAAATATACAAGGCTTTGCCTTCCCCAGAGGAATTATGCTTTGCATTGTGCTAATGAGCTAGTTACTCATTTGAGCTGTTCATTTGCATGTTAATAGAGCCTGCTCCAAGAGATTTTACTGAGAGCTTGTCAGCATGGGGGTTTTAAGCTGGATGAACTCAATCCAGTTTGAAAATGCTTGTGAATGCACAATACAACCCACCACACTGCACACTAATTCCGCATTCATCAGGAATTCTGGAGTCCGCTTGCAATGTGGACTGGGTTTGCTTCAAACTGAATTTGTTCAGTTAGGACTTTTGTTCATATGTATGCAATTGCAGTGCACCACTTTTTTCGTACTTTCAACAGCTATCCTCAATTCTTTGAAGGTCAATTGTTACTGATCGTCGTTGCAGACTGATTATTTTTCTCTACACCTTCTCCATGCCTGCAGAGGTGATAGTCATCAGTTTTGCTGTGAAAAATTGCTTGATTTTTTGTTTTGCACATTGTAGGAAATAACTGCACCCCCATGCGCCCCCAGTGTAGCTTGCAAGCCCCTTCCACACCTGCAGCTCTTCTGAGCAGGATCACCCTGTGAAGCTATTCACCAGGATCTCTCTCATTGGTCTGTCCTTTGCCTTTTTGAATAAGGCCACTCTCTGCCTACTAGTTATGCTGAGGTGGGCAACATTGAGAGTGAGGACAGCCTAAACAAGATGTATAGGGGATTGCTATGCAGCTCACCCCTAAAATGCCCCCATTACACCTCCAATGACGTAGTAGTGCTTCCAATGCTCAAACAAAACTGCAAAAAGAAACCTGGAATGTAGCTCCAACCACCCCACCCCTAGCAGCATGGAAGCAGGTATGGTAGACTGAAATCCAAGTGTACTCTGCACCCTTAGTATATGCAGATCACTCACCATCGCTAAGGTTCTCTCAAGAATGGGGAGAGCCTCAAGGAGAAAAGGATACCTATACATGCTAAAGAAAAACAGCTAATGTAACTTGTCTGGGATATGAACAATAAGCAACTTTTTTCAGGGCCTCCATATATTGCTGACAGGCTGGCCAACTTAAGGGAGAGCAAAAAGAAGCCTCAGGGCAAGATGGTCACACAACCTATGACAGAGTCAGAGGAAAACCAGGCTGGCTGAAAGGGTGAGGCTATACACAAGGACCCAGAAGGAGAAATGCAGCTCTCCCAGGAGATTCTGGCAGTGGCCAAGGACAGCATCACAGTGGCTGTGGCCAAAGACAGCATGTCACCATGGTGAAAGAGAGCATGGAAGGAGACAGGTGCAGAAGAAACTCATGGATGCTATCCTGAGCCAGAACATCCTCCTCCAAAACATGCTCCTGCTAGGGCAGCAGGCCCTGCAGTGCCATAATTTGGGACCCAGCCAAGTCCTTCAGCCCCTGGACAATGCTGGCTACTAGAACCAGCAGCAACACCTAACCACTGCATCTCCACAAGAATGCGTGTAGCAGCTCCCATTCATCTTTCCGATCCAACTTCTGGGAACTGAGAATACTTGCACGTGGGTGTCCAGTCTGCAAAGCCCCTGAAAAATTTGAGCCAAGGCA
Organism: Dermochelys coriacea; assembly: GCF_009764565.3. Lineage (NCBI taxonomy): Eukaryota > Metazoa > Chordata > Testudines > Dermochelyidae > Dermochelys > Dermochelys coriacea. The sequence continues at coordinate 134,319,428 of NC_050070.1, forward strand.
CGCAACCCCAGAACCATGCAGACAAGAAGAGCCAAAGGCAAGGCGTCTACTCACCTTTCACTCCCCTTCTCGCCCCCCCAAAACTTTGTATTTGAACTGTTCTTACTATTGGACTTTGAATTTTGTTTGCACTGTTGGAGTAATTAAAGGTTTGTGTTTAATTGGTTAACAAAGAAAATTGGTTTGTTAAATGTGTTTCCAAATACAAAGATATTGTTTTTCCATTGGCTTCATTAAAGCTTGATTACATTTAAAAACCAGTTTCATAAAAAAAGCTTTACAGTAGATCCATTGAATCATACTTTCAATAGCATGCAGTGCTTGCAGTGTGCCAACACTCTTCCCGACTAACATGTTCAGAGACATAACTCAAAATCCGAACAATAGGCATTCCTGGTAGCATTCCCATCCCATGGGTGTTTGTTCTCTATAGGATTCCAGGCTGGCTGCTTGAACCACTGAGCAAATCTCTGTACCTCAGCCTCCCATTCCTCACTAAGGCTTTCACCCTTGCTCTCACAAATACTGTGTGAAACAACACATGGTTAGAGTGGTTGGAACATTTTTTTCTGCCGCTTCCAACCTATTCCATAAGCAGAATATGCCTTTGCAGATGCACTCTGGACTACCTAGTGGAGAAGTTGGCTAATCTGTCTGAAGAGACAAGATGATATAGGATGTGCAGTGGAGACTCAGCATCCTCTGTCAGATATTAATGAATAACACTATTCTCTGTGCAGAATCTTGTCACATTAGCTAAATGATAATAAAGCTGATTTTATAAGATACATGGCGAGGCACAGCCATGTACAGCATTTGAGAGCAACAGTGAGAACAAAAACAAAGATACTGAAAGATCTCCAATATTAAGATACCAAAGTACACCTTTCTGGCCTGACTCAATCACTGTGCTGCACAAGAATGCTTTTCATTTCAGTCTGGCATGTACTGAAAAATTCAGATCAGGTTAATGGATAGGAAAGAACTTCAACAACCTCTCCCAAAAGAACTAAAAAGTGACTCTAGCTATAGTGAAAACTGGTACCACACTAGTAAAACTAGGACTGTAGCACTGTGGTAAGCATTCCTTCTAGCAGTGTAAGGTACTGACCCAAATAGAGGGGGCAGGTCAAAGATAGAAGATTGCTCTCAATCTCCTTTCAGCTCCTACCCCAGGGAACATCTCTTGGATAAATGACCTCATTTCTTAGCCACTGGTCTGGAAACTTGCTATTAATTAGTTTTTCCCATTCAACCTAAAGCTTTAGAAATTCATTCAAGCTTTTCAATGTACTATCAATATTCTGTATTAAATGTAGACTTCCCCTTGCCTGAAAACCTCCCAGGATAAATTCTAACTTCAGCTTCAGTTTAAAATGATTGTAGCTGTTTCAGTGATTTGGAAGCTAGTGGAAAAGAGTCATTTGGAGTCATTAGGAGTCATTTGGAAAGTCTCATAAACTCACAGCAGTCTGCACTGCATGCTTAGGAAGAAACATATACTATGACTGTAGCATGGGGCAATTGACTCCATTAACTTCACTGGAATTAGTTCAGATTTACACTAGTGAAACTGATCATGTATCCCCTCTACTCACAGAAGGTAGAAGTGGAAGAAACCTGTTAGAGCATCTAAATCCATCTCTCTACCAATATGGTGTTATACCGGTGTACATTTACTAGAATGTTGTCCAGTCTAGTTTTAAATATCCCAAACAGAGCTTTTGCCACTTCCCTTGAAAGATGCTTCTTTTAGCCAGGAAGCATTTACAAAATATTCCACTTAAATGCTTAAACTCAGTTTTCTTGACTTTGAACCATTACTCTGAGTTCAATTATTTAGGCAAATAGTAGATATAATAGATTCCCCTTACTTGGTATTTATACCTTTCAGATATCCACAGACAACTGTGCCTCCATTTCATTTTTCTTAACACACAATGAGACATATGCTCTTAAGTCTTAGGCATTTAAAAAAATCTTATTCTTAACTTTTAAATAAGTTACAATTACTCCCAAGTGATTCACAAGGGAGTCAAAGACAACTATTTTTACAGCTAGTGAAAAGAAATCCTGCTCCATCATTACTGAGAAACTGTATAATTTTATTTCTGTAACACCCCCACCCTATTGTTCTGATGCTCCATTCTTTCCTTAATTGTCTGAAATTAGGCCCCAGTCCTGCAAATTTTACTCACAGTAGTAGATTATGCTATTCTTGAGAAAATATAAGCATGTGCTTTTAAGACTGGGGCCTTAAATGCAAGATCTTCAGGTCATAGATTATATTCCCATTCTACTATGGGACATCAAGCAGCCTATTGAGTGTTATAAAATGCATAAAATGCTATGGTAGTATTTAATTGAAAACCACCCTGCCTCTGAACACTTGTATCGCTTTTCTCTGAGCTCCTTCCAATGTGATATTACAATAAGGTGCTCACAACTGAATGTGCATTTCAGGGTCTCTTGCACTACAGCAGAATAAAGAGGTATTATTACTTCCTTATTGTGTGATGTGATACCTCTGTGCATACAGCCCAAAATGGCACTGGTGATTTGTTAGTATAACTTCTTGCAAGTTCATGTCTAATCTAATTTGCTATCCCTGACTCTACATTTTTTTCAGCGTTAATGCTTTATTCATAGATATTAAGGTCAGAAGGGACCATTCTGATCATCTAGTCCGACCTCCTGCACAGCGCAGGCCACAGAATCTCACCCACCCACTCCTACGAAAAACCTCACCTATGTCTGAGCTATTGAAGTCCTTAAATCATGGTTTAAAGACTTCAAGGAGCAGAGAAGCCTCCCTCAAGTGACCCGTGCCCCATGCTACAGAGGAAGTCAAAAAACCTCCAGGGCCTCTCCAATCTGCCCTGGAGGAAAATTCCTTCCCGACCCCAAATATGGCGATCAGCTAAACCCTGAACATATGGGCAAGATTCACCAGCCAGATACCCAGGAAAGAATTTTCTGTAGTAACTCAGATTCCATCCATCTAATATCCCATCTCAGGGGATTAGTCCTATTTACCCTGAATATTTAAAGATCAATTACTTACCAAAATCCCATTATCCCATCATACCATCTCCTCCATAAACTTATCGAGTAGAATCTTAAAACCAGATAGATCTTTTGCCCCCACTGCTTCCCTTGGAAGGCTATTCCAAAACTTCATTCCTCTGATGGTTAAAAACCTTCATCTGATTTCAAGTCTAAACTTCCTGGTGGCCAGTTTATACCCATTTGTTCTTGTGTCCACATTAGTGCTGAGCTTAAATAATTCCTCTCCCTCTCCTGTATTTATCCCTCTGATATATTTATAGAGAGCAATCATATCTCCCCTCAACCTTCTTTTAGTTAGGCTAAACAAGCCAAGCTCCTTAAGTCTCCTTTCATAAGACAAGTTTTCCATTCCTTGGATCATCCTAGTAGCCCTTCTCTGTACCGGCTCCAGTTTGAATTCATCCTTTTAAACATGGGAGACCAGAACTGCACACAGTATTCTAGGTGAGGTCTCACCAGTGCCTTGTATAACGGTACTAAAACCTCCTTATCCCTACTGGAAATGCCTCTCCTGATGCATCCCAAAACTGCATTAGCTTTTTTCACAGCCATGTCACATTGGCAGCTCATAGTCATCCTATGATCAACCAATCCTCCAAGGTCCTTCTCCTCTTCAGTTACTTCTAAATGATGCGTCCCCAACTTATAACTAAAATTCTTGTTATAATCCCTAAATGCATAACCTTACACTTCTCACTATTAAATTTCATCCTATTACTATTACTCCAGTTTACAAGGTCATCCAGATCCTCCTGTATAATATCCCGATCCTTCTCTGAATTGGCAATACCTCCCAGCTTTGTATCATCTGCAAACTTTATTCATAGATTCCAAGTCCTGAAGGCACCATTCTGATTATCGAGTCTGACCTCCTGTATAGCACAGGCCATGGAATTTTACAAGTTTCTCTCCCCTCTTGAAGAATTTATGTTTTGGATTAATTTCCCCCTGGATCTATTTACTTGCATTCTTCTAAGCTGAATTTCATTTCATGTTCTACCCATGTGTGATGGGATGTCTGCCCCCACACTAGATTACAAAGGGTTAACCTCAGCAGAAACAGTGGAGTGAGTCCTCCAAGTGGCCCAGAGAGCTGAGTGAGGCACAGCCAAACAGGGAGGAGTTGCAGGGAGCAACCAATCCAGGCCCGGCAGGCTCACATAAAAGGAACTGCAGGGGCAGAATGAGTGAGTTGCTGCTGTGAGCTTAAGGAGTGAAGACTCCAAGACCGGGGCCATGGGGAAGTAGACCAGGGAGACATAGCAGCATGATGAGAAGTTAGGAGTCGCAGCAAGAGGCTGCTATCTATAGGGTGCCTGGGTTGAGACCCAGAGTAGTGGGTGGGCCCGGACCCCTTCTCCCTCTCCCCCACCCTGCCACTGGGAAAATGACAGGATTTGGACTGCAATACTAACTCCCATCTCCTGCCTGCTGGAAGGGGGAAAACACATATGGTAATGTGGTCTGAGGGCTGAGTCATGAAGAGGATGCTGCGGTTCCTGAAGCTACAAGAGGGGCTGTAGGCAGAAAACAGAGAGGAGTGATGGTGGGCAAACCACAGACAGGGAGTGTCAGCCTCGAGCTAATCCCCAGAGTGACCAGGAGGGGTGCCAGACCAGTGGTGAGTGATGTACCCTGTGACACCATGTTACTTGTGTCTTTAAGCCTTTGCATAAGGCAAGATTGAAGAAGGCACCTGAAGCCCCTTACTCCCTAAATCTGCCCAGATGGAAACATCGCAGTTTCAAATTGGGCTGGCGAACTGGAAGAAATGTATAGGGGCGAAATACATTGCTCGGAAAAGGAAAATTCCTAGATCCACAGATTAAGGCCAGATGGGGCCAGTAGGTCTAGTCTGACCTTCTCTCCAACACAGGCCATAGAATTACAACCAGTTACTCCTGTGTTGAGCTCAGCAACTTGAGTTTGATTAGAGACTGAGCCCATTTTCTATAAAATAAGAGGGAGGAGATTTTTGAGGGGGAAAGTAAGCACATAAATTATCTGAAAAAAAAGTGTTTCCCAGGTTGAATTTTGAATATTTAGCCTTCTAACTTAGAGGTCAAAACTTAAGCATAATTTGAAAAATTAGTATATTTCCATGGTTTTAATTTCAATACAGTGACTCTATATCCTGCACATTGTTTAGACAAGCATAGTTTAACAGTTCCTACATGTCCCTACACACTCCTTGCATGTACAGGTTCCAGTGCCTGCCAGTGTGGCATTTCTGCAGCTACAGCATTGTGATACACACCCCTTGACACATCCACGAGTAACAATTTCTGTACAGCTGTTGGGGACTGGCTCTAGTGACATTACTTGGGTATTGATTTTCCATTGTATTTGCTCCAACTCACATTCTCTGGCGAGGGTACGGTGGGCTGTAGTTGCAGTTGTTGTTGCAGTTTGCTTGTCTCCACACCGTGGCTTGAAAGCGAGTTCTTTGGATGTGGTAGCACAATGCATCTCTTTTGGGGGGCAGTGCCTCTGGTGATTGGCATTTGGAGAACAGCATCATTTGTGCCTTGGCGCAGCTCTCCTCATCAGGTAAATTGTAAATCAAGGAAGATGAACTTTTCTACTGAAATGATTTTTTCATTCAGAAGTCCATGTTTCTCCATAAATATTGTCCAAGCAGTTTTCTTGCTGTGCCCAGCACTATGGGAAACAGTATTACAGCCTGTCAATGCATAGAAGGAAAGTATTGGATCTATGTCTGCTTGAGGAATTTCAGGCAGAAGCTTCTCTTGACTAGCATACACAGGAATGCATTTGGATTTTTTGATCTAGCCTTCATCCACAACTTATTGCAAGGCATTTTATAGCGTGCCACTAACAGAAGAATAACATCAGTGTCTTGTGCACACACAACAACACAGTCAGTATCTGTGTGCATGCAGGGCAGTACAGTCCTGGCGTCGAGTTCTTCATGGTCTGCTTTCAACTGACTTGTGCCCAGAGTTGGGTTTGATTATTTAACCGTGCTGTCTTCTATGAATCCTCTGGATATGTGTTGTGAAGCACTGACTAGGAGTTTGAGAAAAAGCAAGCCAGATCAGCCTTATTTTTGAAATGGACCAAAAGGTCTGGCCAGCTGTTGGAAAGAGAAACAAATCTCTCATCAATGATTTTTCCAAATTAGCTTGGAATCTTTGGAGAGTGTCTGTCACATCATTCCTTTAATAGAATCCCATCTGTATCTGTCAAAGGTTACATCAAACCTGCTAAAGAGATGTCCAGAATGAAGAACTGACTCACCCAAAATGTTTGCAAAATCTCCAAAGATTATACATGGAAGAGGTTTCCCAAGTGCTGTTACCCATAGTTGGCCATCGATCCCCAGAAAGGAGATACTATCAAGTATAATCTCAGGAGGATAAGGGATGTCTCTGGTTAAAATGTCTGTCATGGCAGACTTATTTACAACTCTAAGATGCCCATTTATCTTGGCAAGAGCAAGTGGAACTGGCATTAGCTCATGACTAAGGCTAAGATTTAATCACAGGTGTTTTTAGTAAGTCATGGGCAATAAACAAAAATTCACAGCCAGTGACCTGTCCATGACTTTTACTATAAACACCCTGACTAAATTTTAGTCGCCCCAAGGTGCCACTACACTGGGGAGGCCCCAGGGCACCACTGCCTCGGGCCACCAAGCAGTGGCTGGTGTGGCCGCCCCCACGGCCACTGCTCAGGAAGTCCCCAGGGCCAGCTGCCAGGGGCCACCAAGCAGCACTGGTGCAGCTGCCCCCAGGGCTGCTCCAGCAGCTGGCTGAGGGGGCAGCTCCTGGAGCTGCCCATGTGGCTAACCCCGGGGCCACCTGAGCAGCTGGCCCCACAGCCAGTTGCTCCGGAAGCCATAGGGTCAGCCACACTGGTAGCTGCAGAATGTCAGAGGTTGCAGAAAGTCATGGAATCTGTGATTTCCACAAGCTCCATGACAAACTTGCAGCCTTACTCATGATGTGCAACTCCACTGTCCTTCCTGCATTATAGGCAGTAGTGATGCACAGTAGTATGACATGATCAGCCTTTATTATGACTACCTTGTCTTTGCTTTTTCTTTTCTTTCCCAAAGTTATAGAGTGGGAAATGTCTTTTTCAGTGGGTCATGGAGTTCAGTATGGACACTTCCCTCCTTTGGCATCATGAATCATTCCTGAACAAAGATATTCAATTGCTCCTGCCCAAAGATTTCTGCATTCAGCAGAGCTTTCTGAGTCACTTCTGTAGCCAAATGTTTTGGAGCGTGTTGGAAGCTGGCTCACTACTTAATAATTTGAATTTTTGAAGTGTCATTAACACTTAATTGTCATCAACAGGATCATGCTGCTTTCATGTTGATGACCAAATGACTTGCAATGAATCTACACCAAGTCCACGACTGAATAATTTTGAACAATTTTGGGCTGCAATTTGGGCAGTGCTGTGTCAACTCTAAGTACCTCCTTGTAGTGGATACAGTGCCCAGCATTGTGAAACATGTGGACAATTGTTTGATTTGTGCCCTGGTGAAGGGTGTGCTTCCAAGCCCAACATGTTTGGGTGTCCACTTCTTACCTCCATTTACACTGTATATTAAATCTTATGCAATACTTGCATGATTCCTGTTTCTCACCTTCATATGCTTCTGCAACATTATTTTCTGTCGTCCTCCTCCTCCACACCACCTTCTTTAACTTCCCCTATGTCAGGAATAGACCAGCCCCTCAAGGAGTTGCAAAAAACATACATGCCTTTGTGACAAACAATGTTAGTGCCTCTTCCTCACTGACATTAAGCTCAGGAAACCCAGGAGGAACAAGTATATCTAAGTGTAATTTCAGTGCAGTACATACCATTGAGAGAAATTCATCTTCCAGCTCAGTCATCTTGTAAACTGGAATGGATGATAAATTTTCTTCTCCTGCATTGTCTAACAATTTACAGAAAGGGACGTAATGGAATTTGACAGGCACTAATAATGTTTGCTCTCTGAAGCAGGTTGATAATGTAAGACAGTGGTCTAGTAAGTACCATCAAGACGTTGTCAAGGTTCCTTCCCCACTCTGAACTCTAGGGTACAGATGTGGGGACCTGCATGAAAAACCCCCTAAGCTTATTTTTACCAGCTTATGTTAAAACTTCCCCAAGGTACAAACTATTTTATCTTTTGCCCCTGGACTTTATTGCTGCCACCACCAAGCATCTAAAAATATATAACAGGGAAAGAGCCCACTTGGAACCGTCTTTCCCTCCAAAATCCTCCCAAATCCTACACACTCTTTCCTGGGGAAGGCTTGATAAAAATCCTCACCAATTTGCATAGGTGAACACAGACCCAAACCCTTGGATCTTAAGAACAATGAAAAAGCAAGCAGGTTCTTAAAAGAAGAATTTTAATTGAAGAAAAAGGTAAAAGAATCACCTCTGTAAAATCAGGATGGTAAATACCTTACAGGGTAATCGGATTCAAAACATAGAGAATCACTCTAGGCAAAACCTTAAGTTACAAAAAGACACAAAAACAGGAATATACATTCCATTCAGCACAATTTATTTTATCAGCCATTTAAACAAAACAGAATCTAACGCATATCTAACTAGATTGCTTATTAGCCCTTTACAGGGGTTCTGACCTGCATTCCTGCTCTGGTCCCGGCAAAAGCATCACACAGACCAAGAGAACCTTTGTTTCTCCCCCCCTCTCCAGCTTTGAAAGTATCTCGTCTTCTCATTGGTCATTTTGGTCAGGTGCCAGCGAGGTTATCCTAGCTTCTTAACCCTTTACAGGTGAAAGGGTTTTTCCTCTGGCCAGGAGGGATTTAAAGGTGTTTACCCTTCCCTTTATATTTATGACAGATGTAGATTAAGTTTTTATTTGAAGGTTGCCATACAGCTTATAAATGAATACAGGACCTCTCCACCAGCTTCCTTTGAGAGGAAACAGTACTGAGTCCATACTTGTGAAAGTTCCAAAATATGGCCTTTCCGCACAATGTTTTAACTCCTTACTAAGCCAGGCCATTGCTAAGTCAGTAGCACAGTGAGTGGTTTCACACTTAGCTTTTGTTACTTTTCCTCAAGAAATGCTTATAGTAATTATGGTGTTTCTTTTGATGCTATAAGGTCACTACCCCAGCTACATATACGCTGAGCTTGTGTTTATACTCTGCTGCCTCAAGTATTTTTGTTCATTTTGAATGTTGTTACAGAACAAAGTTTTTGTCTGGAACTTCAGAAAATGCAAAGTGGGGGGCCCTTTTAGGAACCATTAGGAAAGTGATAAGCAGTAAATAGCATAATGCCACTTTATAAATCCGTGGTACACCCACACCTGGAATACTGTGTGCAGTTCTGGTCACCAGATATCAAAAAGATATTGGAAATGGAAAAGGTACAGAGAAGAGAAACAAAAATAATGAGGGGTATGAAACAGCTTCTGTACAACGATATTAAAGACTGGGACTAGTCAGCTTAGAAAAGAAACTAAGGGGAGATATGATAGAAGTCTATAAAATCACAAGTGGACATTAATAGGCAGCAGGTTTAAAAACAAACAAACCTATTACTTCACAAAATCAACCTGTAGAACTTGTTGCCAGGGGGGATGGTGTGAAGGCCAAGAGTATAACTGGGTTTAAAAAAAAAACAAACTAGAAAAGTTCATGGAGGATATGTTCATCAATGACTATTAGCCAAGATGGCTAAACCACAGACTGCCAGATGTTGGGACTGGACGACGAGATGAATCAGCTGATAATGGCCCTATTTTTTTCATTCCCTCTGAAGCATCTAGCATTGGCTGCTGCCAGAAGACAAGATAGTGGGCTAGATGGACCATTGGTCTGATCCAATATGGCTGTTCTTATGCTCTGAAGAACTGTTGAGGTTTTAGTGATTGTAACATATCACCAGATTGGGTTTGCAGTTCACCCTTACTGGTTGGTGAAGTAGCTTCAGTGGATTTACAAAGCCTGCTAACTTTTCCTTTGTCTGTGTACATTGCACAACAGTCTTTGTGTCAAAGTAACGATAGCCTGCATTCAGATTGAAGACTGTTAGAGTTCTATCAATTGCATCCCTATTTTGAAAATCTTGGAGTTTGTCTTGCATTGGTTGATCTGTTCACCAGAAGTAAAAACTGTGTTTTTTCACTTGTTGGCAAATACATTGTTCAAAAGATACTGTTGAGGGATGCTTCTAGTTCAAGACTGCCTCATTGTTTTGTCTATTAATATTTATCAGGTATTCAACAAATAATGAATAAATAATACAAATATTTACAAGTACGTAGTTTATGCCATGACATGAGTATTGATTTGGATATCTAACTCACACTGTAAGCAAAAGTCAGCATGAGGTTAGTGGTTAGAGCTAATTTCTCTTTTTGAAAGCGGAGAATTTACAGAAATAAATTCGATCATACGGTGTTGTGCATGATACTTTGTGTGATGCACAGCAATGCAATTAGCTCCTTCACACATAAAAATACCTGAAAAGTAGCTTACTTAATCTTAAATGATGACCTTACTGCAAAACCAACAAAATTCAAGCAGATCTCATTATGTGACCAGAGGAATTAGAGAATATGATCTTCAACACAGAGTGCTCCCTGCATTTTCTGATAGTACAGTATTCCAAATTAGGAATGTAGTCCATATTCAGTGCCTCTCCCTTACTTTCTATTTTACTTTTAAGTTACAAATGCTAGGGGTTTTCAAAATTATTAATAATTATTATTATTATCTTAAAATTCAGCTTGGTAAAAGTTTTCAGATTCAGCGCATTCAAATTATGAAAGAAAACATGTTTGCTAACTTTTTCCCAGGAAGTCTGTTTCATTAGTGTCAGCTTATCTGGGAATTTGGTGAACAGAAGATTGAGGGGGGACATATGTCTTCAAGTATGTAAAAGATTGTTATGAGGAGGAGGAGGAGGAGGATAAATTGTTCTTCTTAGTCACTGAGGACAGGAGAAGTAGTAATGGGCTTAAATTGCAGCAAGGGAGATTTAGGAAAAACTTCCTAACTTCAAGGGTAGCTATGCACTGGAACAAATTACCTGAGCCTAATTCACCGTTTTTGGATCTACACCTCAAAGCATGGTGAAGGAAAATCAAGGATTCTGTCCCACAGTAGCAATAGGCCTAAAAGTCTCCCTAGGCAATACTGAAATGCTAAATTAGGCTGATTTATAAAACCTAGTGAAAACAGTATGTTGGCGGGGGGGGGGGGAGGGAAGCATTATCTGAAGCTCTTTATGTGACTTGACTGGGTGGCCAGTCAGTGGGCTGAAAGAATTTAATATTACACATACTACATACTGTAATATTAATCACAATAAGTTCTGGGTAACAAGCTGCATTTTTGGTTACAAAGGATTGTTTTTGTGTAAATGGTCTACCTGTACAGTGTTTTCTATGGTTCTTTCTTTAGGCTAAGCAGGATGTCTAACAACACATATAGTGAGCAAAAAGTTATCACAAGCACTTCACTGCTCCTGATGAAAACAAGAAATTTTGAGGGATGTAAACTATCAAGATTCACTTCTCATTTTAAAAAGCACCTAGAGCTGTCTTCACTGGTTACTTCCCTCAGTGGCACTCCTTTTTTCATTTTACTATGTATTTGAGCAATAGTATTCAAAGCCTGTTGTGACTTTAACAGGGTGATATGAGGAAGGGAATTTGTAGGTAATTTTAATAAGGTAATTAAACTGAAGCCTCTGAGTTTTCAGAGTAGCAGCCATGTTAGTTAACCACTATAGCCCAGTGGTTAGGTGTAAAGGGCACACCTGCCCTGTTGCACCCTCTCCTGGCCATGCATCAGCAGCACCCTGCCTCAGTTTCTCTTCTTAAAAACTCAAAGTCTTCTCTTCCAATAATATCCTGCTTTATTATCATGAACTGTTCCAATTAAAATGGAGTCCTCAGACTCAAACTTTCCCAGCTAGAATCTTCTTTTCCCTGGGAGTCTGCTCTCTGCTCCAGCAGCAACCTGCTATGGCAGGCCTCTTTCACCCCTACCTGGATGGAGTCACCTTCTACTTCCATGGAGTCTGGTCTCTGCTCCAGCTCTCTGACTACCTCTCCTACAGCTTAGAATCACAGAAATATAGGACTGGAAGGTACCTCGACAGGTCCTCTAGTCTAGTCTTGCACTGAGGCAGGACTAAGCATTATCTAGCTTATCCCTGACAGGTGTTTGTCTAACCTGCTCTTAAACCTCCAGTGACAATCTTCCCTCATAGGTCAAGTTTTCTTTAATCATTTTTGCTGATCTCCTCTGGACTTTAAGTAGCAGCTGAGAGGGGATTTTGAAGGTAAAGTTAAACATGTGCATACATGTTTGTAGACATGGGGTGGCCAGACTGTGGCTCCGGAGTCACATGCGGCTCTTCAGAAGTTAATATGCGGCTCCTTGTATAGGCACCGACTCCGGTGCTGGAGCTACAGGCGCCAACTTTCCAATGTGTCGGGAGGTGCTCACTGCTCAACCCCTGGCTCTGCCACAGGCCCTGCCCCGACTCCACTTCTTCCCACCCCCTCCCCTGAACCTGCCATGCCCTCGCTTCTACCCCCCGACCGCCGAGCCTCCTGCATGCCACAAAACGGCTGATCGGGAGGGAGGGGGAGGCACTGATGGGCGGGGCTGCCAGTGGGTGGGAGGTGCTGGGAGTGGGGGGGGTTGATGGGGGTGCTGCTGATGTATTACTCTGGCTCTTTGGCAATGTACATTGGTAAATTCTGG